>NW_025408559.1:0-1200000 GCF_019321695.1 Diaporthe batatas | reverse complement strand
ACATTATTCGCCTCAGTACCGTCAACTAACTGCCAACGTGCATTCTGCACTCTGCACTCTGCACTCTGCACCCTGCTGCACTCCGCACTCCGCTCCTCTGCGTCTGCCAACACTTTTCCTCCTCCTCGTCTGTCTGCCTGTCTATCTCGTGTGTGCAAGAGACACATCGCCCATGTGCCTCTCTCTACCTCAGGCCATCGCCAACCGCTAGCACCACGACGATCCCGTCTCAGACCACGCCATCGCCCGTCCAACAAACACTCCGACAAACACCCAAGACCGGCTAATTCGTCTGCTCTGTCATCCCATCAATAGACTTCGTCTCCCCCACAGACGGACCTGCCACCTTCACGTCTCATCCGTCCCAACATTTTCCCTCGGCCCAAACAGAGTCGACCTTGGGCTTGTATAGACTCGGTCGGATGGCTCCTGTCCGTCCACAGCGCAAAGGGGTACACATTCCAAGACAGCCAACCGTTGATCCTATCACCTATCACTCACTCCCTCTTCTAACCCGCTAGCCCAACTATCTATATTCGCCTCTCTGCGCACTTGTCACACATATCCCATCTCTCCCCCGCACCAACTCTCTCTGGCCTGGCCTACCTCGACATTGCACCCTCTGCCTCTGTCTCAAGACAACCGCACACATCATCGCCTCTTTTGCCCCTGAGCAATATATATCCATCCCCCCATCCCCGGCTCCCCTGCTCCCCGGCTCCCCTGCTCCCCTGCTCCCCTGCCCCACCTGGGCACCCACCCATCTATTTTGCAACCAGCCTGCTTTTCCTCCATACATATATACCTACCTATATATCCGTCTTTGCCTCGTCTCGCCTTGCCTCGACTGCACACTACTTGGCCAAACCTTTCCTGGCTAGGCAAGCAAGCTGACCATGGCGAAGCCTCGGCTCATCATCCTCATCAGGCATGCACAGTCCGAGGGAAACAGTAAGTCGGACCCCTGGACCCCTACCTACTCTTCTACCCCGGCCCACAACCACAGGACCCTGACGTAGCCTTCGCCCCCTGCAGAGAACCGCGAGATCCACCAGACCATACCTGACCACCGCGTCAAGTTGACCCAAGATGGCTGGCAACAGGCCTACGACGCCGGCAGGCGCCTGCGCAAGATGCTCCGCGCTGACGACACATTGCACTTCTTCACCTCGCCCTACCGCCGCACAAGGGAAACCACCGAGGGCATCCTGGCCACGCTGACCTCGGACGAGGCAGAGCCCTCTCCCTTCAAGCGGAACAACATCAAGGTATACGAGGAGCCCCGGCTTCGCGAGCAGGACTTCGGGAACTTCCAGCCATGCTCCGCCGAGATGGAGAGAATGTGGCAGGAGCGTGCCGACTATGGTCACTTCTTCTACAGGATACCCAACGGTGAGAGCGCTGCGGATGCATACGACCGCATCAGCGGCTTCAACGAGAGTCTCTGGAGGCAGTTTGGCGAGGACGACTTCGCCAGCGTGTGTGTTCTGGGTATGCTCACCCCTGGCCCCCTATACTTCAAGGAAGGAACTGATCAACTCCCAACAGTAACTCATGGTTTGATGTCACGCGTCTTTCTCATGAAATGGTACCACTTCAGCGTCGAGTACTTCGAAGACCTGCGGAACATCAACCACTGCGAGCTCCTCATTATGAACAAGCAGGAGAGCGGCAAATACGTGCTAGAAAATAAGCTTCGGACATGGTCGGAACTCCGCAAGGAAAGGGCACTAAAGAAGGGAAAGGAGAGGGAGAGGGAGAAGGCCGACACGGGCACCCCAGGTAGCAAGGACACATCCAAGCTCGACAAGGCCCTCTCTGCAGAGTCGCCCATGAAGCCACCGCGGAGATGGGGTGGTTGCCCCAATGGCTGCTCCCACGACAAGTCCTTCCGGCTGCGTTCCGCTCTTGCCGACCTCGTACATCGCGATGGTACCTCGGTACACCCTAACCTGTCCGCAGTCCCGTCGCCCGTGACGACAACTGTCAGCGCCAGTTCTTCCCTGGCCGCTCTTGGCTTTGCCACGCCGCCAACCACAAACGGCACATCGACGCCGTCGTCCAATCTGGGGGCCCGGCGCCCAGCGGCGAGGCGCTTCCAGTCCGAAGACGATGACTCGTCTTCTGATGTTGAGGGTGAGCGCAACCGCACGCCGCAGATAGACGTGGCCAAGGCCCGCGACGAGACTGTCTCTAGCCCAGACGGGACACCGAGCTTCATCTCCGTCGATGATCGCCTCCGTGCCCAGGACATGAAGAGCCCACCGGCCAACGGCAAGACCCCAATGGCCATATTACCGCTCCTGTCCGCCAGAGGTCGGGACTTTGGCGGCACGCAAAGTGGGCAGACGTCCTGTGCAGGAAGTGACATGGACTCATCCGAGGACGACAGGGCCAGGCAGCGCAAACAGAGCAGCCTAGGGCTGAAGGTTATCACGTCACGCGTTGCCGAGATGAGCGTCATGGGCGATGGGGACAGTGCGCCTGGCAGTGGCAAGCGGGACCAGTCAGGGATGGGGCGTGGGACGATGGCCAATAGGCTGGGCGACTCGCCAGTGAGCAGCAGCTCCGGCTGCTGCGAGGAGCACCATCATCAGCAGGGTGAGCACAGCAACGAGAACGAGCACGAGCACGCAGATGACGAGCGCGAGAGGGGAAACGATGAGGATGATGCGGATGAAATGTCTGACGCCGAGATCGACAGAGCCGAGAGGGAGGACCGCTCTATCAAGGGGAGCGTCTACTAAGTTCCACGCGATGCTGTACAAAATCCTGCAACCCCCCCCCCCTGGCTTAATGGGACTTGGGAAACGGTGCGATACAGAAAGGTGTTACTTTTTGGATACTTGGCGTTTCGGGCTAGGATGGAAGGGAAGGTATTGCATATTCGCGGAGGAGATACCACCGTCGCCGCCAGATTGATTAGCACCCGTTGGCACACAGCACACGCATAGATGACGAGAGCGTTTGCCCAGAAGGACATGAGTAGAATGAGACAAGTACAGCACGATGTTATGAAAACTGCACAAACTTTTTGTAATGCATCTCTATATTGAGTGTTCGGCCCGAATTTCCAGGAACAATTAACTCTGCGCGCTGCATTGCAAAATATTGAGGTCTCGATTGCAGCTAGGCCGCCCATGACGACAGTCTTCAAAATGTTTGTCCTTACACTCAGCCTACAGACACGGGAAACACCTAAACCGAGCGAAGAATCAAGAACGCGGAGGAATTTTTAGGATGGAGAACAAAGTATATCATTAGCATTTTCCGCATCGCCGAAAAAAACAAGACCGCCCCCTTTCACGCCCGAAACTTCCAACCCTTCTTCAGTCCCATACCCCAACCAAACCCCTGTAACTCCGAAATGATTTCCCATCGAGGACTCCTTGAAGAATCAACAAGCGCTGGGGAAAGCGCAGGATGGCCCAGTCTCGAGCCCGGAGAAGGCGAGAACTAATAATTATGCCTGCCGTCGACGGCTGGTGGCGTGAGAACTGTCCCTGATGCCTCGCGCTAGTAGTGCCAGCAGCAGTATGAAGAACGATGCAGGCCAACCTGAAAACCTCGCCGGACAAGACATTGTGGCAACCCATGAAAGAAGTTGACCCCCAATCTCGCAACACGCCCTCTAAGGCCCCGCAAAACGTGCATGATAAAAGTTTAGAAACAAATTTGCCGTTGACTGCCGATAACTATCCCCCCGGTTTGTCCATGCTGCTTGTGCGCCCCATGAGCCACGCGTCTCTCCCAGCTTCGACGACGTCTGCTCGCCTGGTATCAGGTTGGTAAATCGGAGACGAGAAAATGGAATTTGGTGTGAATTGGTATCAGGGGATTTTATACAGAAAGGAGATGAAATCAAATATGCTGGCTCGCTGAGTGAACTCCTTGGCCACAAGCGTATGATGCTGTCTGGTAGATAGAACTACCTCAATGGTAACGCCAGTAGTATGCAAGCGACATCTATTCGTTTACTGTGTCTTTGTTGTCGCATCTGCCACGTTCGATAGTGTCTGGCTTCTCGCTCAAGTTTCAGGCTCAAAAGAATTTCGACAAGGCTGTTGACAAGTCGATGAAGTCAACCGGTTTCGTGACATAGTCACTGAAGCCTGCTTCGACACACTTCTCCTGTACGTCGGACATGACGTTCGCAGAGAGTGCAATGATGGGCATGTGGCCATGCTTATTCTTGGCTTCCCAGACTCTGATCTCACGACACGCCTGGTAGCCATCCTTTCGGGGCATATGAAGATCGCACTAGCCGGGTGTCAGTATTTCAAAGAGTCACCACAGCTGGGGGAAGGTCATGGTACTGACCAGTATCAAGGAATAGAAGCCATGGTCATGGCTGAATACCTTGTTCGTGCACTCCTCGCCATCTGCAGCCAGTTCCACCTCCAACCCAACCTTGATCAGATACTTCTTGAGGACCTTTTGGTTCACGGGGTTGTCCTCGACAAGTAGTACTTTGTAGCCCTTGTTGCCCATTCGCTTCTCGACTTCCTGGTAGCTCTTCTTCTGCGTCTCGACTATCTGCTGAGCAGTAGACCGATTACGGTCCACGCTCAAGTCCCCCTCCTTGGCTGGATCAAACACGACAGCCAAGCGCGATGGTTTCACTGGCTTGTAAACGTAGGTGACTCGGTTGTCAGAAACCACGTCCGCGAGATTACTGTCCTCGACGAGCTTGGTCAGAGCTTGTCGCTGGATGGAATCAGATAGCAGAACCACCTTTGTCTTCGTTAACAAAGTCGAGCTACTGATCTCACTTATTAAGGCTAAGACCTCTTCGGATGAGGCGAGATTGATGAGTATGTGTGTGAAGATGACCGGGTCATCGCGACTGATCAATTGCTTAGCTTCTCGAGCACTCGCAAGTGCCGTGATCTGATGAGGCACGTCCTTCGGCAAGGTCATCTCGATATGCTGCGTTGTAGCTTCGCGGCTGTACTTCTGAGGGCAGATCACCAGGATCGAGAACATCGGCGGCCGGAACTCCTTCGCGGTCACAACCTTTCCCGCGTTCTCAGCAGTTGGCGTTTGTCCAGGTGAAGTTCGCCCTGAGGGCATCTCCAACTTCATCTGGGTGAGATCCTGCCCACTGGCCCTGGCGGCCTCGCTGAACCTGGCTAAGCCGACATTCACAGACGATATTGACGATCTTCCTGTGACACGTGTGCCAGTGGATGTCACGGACGGGTTTGAGCTTCCGCTAGATACAACCGCAGGGGAGGATTCCTGCTCAGCATGGCTCGGGCTGGCAGCTGAAGAGGAACGGTGCTTTGTGATGGTGAATTGGCGAAATGGCTGAGTCGGAATTTCCTCGAGAACGGCAGGAGTCTTGGGCAGCTCTGGGTTCGCTGGTACATCCGGGTGGTCGTCTGCGGTCGGCAGGCTGAACTTAGCCGTGAATGTGAAGGTCGCGCCCCGTCCCGGCACAGCTGTGCCGTCCATCTTTCCGCCGTGGAGTTCCACAAGCTGTCGTGAGATGACGAGTCCAAGGCCGCTGCCGCCATGGGCTCTTGTGCTGCTGCCATCGATCTGGCTGAACGGTTTGAAGATGAGTTTCGACTCGTCCTCAGTGAAGCCTCTTCCAGTGTCAATCACTGCGAACTCAAGCATTACCTGGTGTTCACCAAGCCCTGATGCATCGGTCCTGACCCTGCATCGGCTGAACACCTCGCCGGTGTCGGTGAACTTGATTGCGTTGCCGATCACATTGAGAAGCACTTGTCTAATCCTCACTCTGTCGCCTTTAACCCACACGGGAACATCCTCCTCGACTATGTAGTTCAGCTCCAGCCTCCTAGCAATAGCCATGGCTGAGACCAACTCATTCACGTCTTCTATTAGAGCACGTGTATGGAACCACTCGTGGTTGAGCTTCATCATGCCGGCGTCCACCTTTGAAAGATCGAGGATGTCGTTTATGATCATCAGCAAACTGTTTGCGCTGGTTTGAATCGTGTTCGTGTAATCTCGCTGCTCCTCGTTCAGAGTGGTGTCTTGAAGGAAGCTGACCATTCCCGATATCCCGATCAGTGGCGTTCTGATTTCGTGTGACATGTTGCTCAGGAAACGGCTCTTCGATTCCATGGCCTCCTTCAGCTTCGCCTCGAGCAACTTATGGTCATTGATGTCTGTTGCCGAACCAAAGTAGGAGCTGCTTCCGATCCCAATGTTGTCAATTTCGACACAGCGTACCAGGTGCCAGCGATATTCACCGGTCTTTGAGCGAAGCCGGATCTCGGTAGAGTATGATAATCTGCCGTTGCTATCCCTTCCCACCTTGACAACGCCGTCCCTGGCCAACTCTGTCAAATTTGCAGATGGAAGTTCATAGACCGAGTCACTACTCGAGCTATTCTGTCGAGAAAGCGGGTGATGCACACCTCGTATGTTGCTCTCAGCAAGGGGGGTGTTCTTCGGGGTCGCAAGGTCGGTCGGTTTATTGGCATTGTGCCCTTCTTGGGTCTTTCTGCTCTTCTTCGCCCGACCGAGGGGCGTCGTCGTCGAGTTCTGGCCCGAAGGTATCCGACATTTGGCCAAATCCTCAGGGTGCACGTAGTCCATAAATCCTAAGCCTAGAGCGTCGTCCTCGCTCTGCCCAGTATAAGCAAGCCACTGCTCGTTGGCAAAGGTTATGCCCTCATCCTCAGTGGCGGTGAAGATGATTTGCGGGATCAAATTTGCAAGGAATCTGTATTTGGCTTCAGATGCCTCAATCTCCTGCTGCCTGACAACCTTGAGCTCTGCCATGGTCTGTTCATGGATGTCCGTGTAGGAGCCCAGGTGATATACGATTTCGTTCCGCTTATTCTTGCAGGCGACGACCCTTGCCGAGAAACATCGAAAAGCCCCATCGAAGCGGCGGATCCGCACGTTCATTTGGAAGTCCGTGCTCGTCTTGACTGCGCGACCCCACGCTTTGAGATAGGTCTCTCGATCGTCTGGGTGAAAGCTTGCATGAGGATCCGCATGGAGCTCTGCAAGAGATTGACCACGGTATGCGAGGTACCGGCTGTTCACCCAGACAATCTCGCCAGTCCTTGGTAGAGTCACAAAGAGTTGCGCTGGTATAGAATCCAAGATGAGGTCCTTCAACTTGTCAGTAGGCAAAGCCATTTCGGAGGTGTTTGTGGGCATGGTATCGGCTCGAGATGGAGTGCCCCTCGTGGGAACGGTCGAGCCTGGCGGCAGTGATTGGAAGGTCGTGGCAAAGTCCCCTCCGTAAGAATGGAGCTTGACATGGCGGTGAGGGGTTTGGAACGTCGCCCTAGCTCCCTTGGTCTCGGCTTGCTTGTCCTCTTTGCTTTCTGATGATGCTTCCTTGCCTGTTACCTTCTTCGTGGGGGCTACTTGGGTGGGGTCATCTGGTGCCTTGATTGCAGATTCCGCAGGCTGATCGTCCTCGTTGATGTCGAGGTTGAGATGCCCAGATTCCATGGGGATTCCACCGGATAAGCGAAGGGAGGACCGCTTCTCTGAGGTAGTGCTGCTCCTGGAATTGCGTCTGACCCGGTGCTGTATAGAAGACGAAAATTCAGGCTTGTTGTTCGCTTTGGATTTGGTTGTGAAGTAGCTGTCACCACCCGCAGGAGCGGGGCTCGATACCGCAGGTCGCTTGTCCATCACGGTCCCAAAGCCAGCGGACTCCCAGCCTGGTGTGCCACCAGGAGTGCCCGTTACGCTTCGTGATTGCGTAGAGTACTCACTCGGACTTGTCATGCTTCCGGCCAAAGAATTGTCCCCTGCCTCTTCAGGGGCCGCGTAGTTAATGATCGCTGGGTCAGTGATCGGTCGGCCCTCGGCATCCACGGCGCCGAACCCAGAGACTCTTGGCCTTCGGTGATGCATCCTGCTGACCTCAGCCTCCAAGTTGCTGTAATGGCGGCATAGCGCAAATGATGTTGCCAGATGAGGTGAGAGATGCTCCAACGAATAGCGAAGATTGGACGGATAAGGTATCGTGGGGCTGAGGATGGACAGAATGGCCACGGGCGTTTGCTTTTCTCTCCGGAACGTGTCAGGGTCAATGTGTTTCTCACTGTCTGGAGCGTTCTCCTTCCCGCGACGCGACGACCTCTGCTCCATAAGCGTGGTGTCCAGTTTGAACCCACTCGATGGCTTTGAGAGCAGTGGGTGTCTCAGGGGGATGTGCAGAACAGTCCAAGCATTGTCTACCCCGATAGCCTCCTGTGGGCCTATTGCGGTGTAGTCTGGGGTCGTCTGAGTGGGATCGAAAGATGATTCATCGACAATAGCTTCGGTGAAGAAAGGATTGTCCTTTGGCTCGGCACGGATTGCAGGCGAGGGAGCCGGCGATTGCGACCAGGGAGAAGGGGGTGCTTGCTCATACTCCTCATATTTCGGGGTAGGCGGTCGTCTGGGCTCCCCTTCAGAGATCATCTTGTCAATGTTTTGCGTGGCCCTCCTTTCGTTAGGATGACGACTCATAGGATGGGCTGAGCTGAGGATGTTCGATAGCTTCGTGGAGGAGTCGTGCCGAATCCACCTGCTCTTCTTTCTGAGTCCTTCCGGCGAGTGAGTGCGGCTGGCTGCTTTGTTGTCTGGGGCTTTGGTCTGGGACACGTCCTCAAGGTATGGATAACTTCGCGTTAGAGCAATGACGCGCCCTCGTTCTAGGACTTTGGTCACACCATGATGGTCGATCAGCGGATCCGCCTCGTAGTCCAGAGCTTGTAGCAGTTCAAAAACCCTCCCTTGTATCTCCCTCTCCGGTGCCGGTGCATCCCATCCACCGGCAACTTCGGGCGCCTCTGCATTGTGCTCTTCTAAGGCTTGTTGGTTCAATCCCATGTGCGGTATTGGAGTCTCAGGATACGTGCTCTTGCTCCTGGCTAACACAGCTGGTCGCTTGAATAAGGGCCGGGGTTTAGCAGATGCGCTGTCCTTTTGTTTTTCCTCTTCATATGCCGTGAAAGAATGGCGAGTATGGATGTGGGGACGTGTTGGAGACTGCAAGCGTAAGGTGTCATCCTCTGCTGGTGATAGAACCTCAGATATGTCGCCCATGCTGCTGGGCACAAGACTACTGCCCCTTGCCATGTACTCCATGCTCAGGCTATCTTCTGGCCGTGCGTTGTAGGTTGCTTTCTGGCCCCAGGGAACGTTTTCCAGGTCAGTTGAGTCAGCCGGTACAGACAATGTCAGCCTCTCAGCTTTGAAGCAGACTGTCATGATATGCACGACAGTCTTCCACCAGGCCTCCAACCCCGGCTCAGCCGACAACATCAATGACAACTCATAAAGATTTGGGGTGGGAAAGTCCGGATCGTCGCCTGGGTGGATGGCACCAGCAGGCTGGAATGTTATCGTAGAAGCAGGCGTCGAAGGGTTAGACAAGATCCTATCATACGGGCGGGCAGCCCCGTGGTTGGGCGTTCCCACCGCGGACATGGAAGACAAGTCGTACGCTTGCCCGGTCGGCGACAGCGTCGTGAAAGGCCTGTGCAAAGATGAAGGAACATATCCTGGATTGCTGGCCATCCGGGGGAATGGGTACGACGGGGTCTTGGCCACGAAGCCAGGAGTGACACCTCCTCTGACTGTCTGGTTAGATTCTGTCGAGGCATTAGTTGACGCGGTAGAAGGCCCGGACGACACCATCGGGCTGGGTGTGTTTGTCGCAGCGGCGGGGCCGGCAGCGCTGTCCTCGGGTATAGGCGACACCATGTGTTGTGGTTGAGCCAGAGCTTGGACGGGCTTTGCGCCTAGACCTTGCCGCTGAATCTCCCTGGTCAGCTTCTCGCGATACTGGCTGAGCTGGCTGGCAGAGTCCTTGGCGGACCTGGGGGAGCTGGGCTCTGGCGGGTTTGCCCCATCATCACCACCGCCACGTGCAGTCTCGAGGTTGCTGCTGCTCGACTGCTCCCGGTTGTGGGACGCAGGTCCTCCGCCCGACTTCCCGCTGCCACCAGCTTGGCCTGAAGCACTCCGGCTGAAGGCCAAGATCCTCGGGTCTTGCAGAGGCTGCTTGCCCTCTCCTGCGGCTTTGGGGCGATCCGACATCACGGCTCGCTCATTTCCTTGCGACGTCGGCGACGCATCTGAGTGTCCAGGCTGGTTCTCGTGCGGCTCGGACGAAGGTGCCAGCAGAGATTTGGATGAGCGCCTGTCGAACTGGTTGTCCCGGTCCTCAGCGCTTGGATTCGACCTTGGCATGCCTCATAGGAGCTGTTCCATTGGAATGGTGTCGGGGAAAGTCTGAGGTGGTGGGCGCGCCAGTCTAGTCGTCGCAATTGGGTGGTCGTAGTTGCTCTACAGCATACACGTAGAAGTCGTTGCGACGAGGCGGAAAGGGGGGGCCGAGGGGCGCGCACGATGGGATTTGCACCTGGCAAAACTGGCAGCAGGAGGTCGCGAGGATACCGTGGGAGTAGAATTCCAAACGGGTTTGGAAACCAGTCAGTGCAGGACAGAAGGCAAGGTGATGCAAAGCCAGGGCGGGGCGAGGCCAATGCAAAAGCAGAGGCTACAGGCAAATCAAGTCTGAGGCAGCTGACGGCGGCAGCAAAAGTGGAATTCCGAGACTGGCTTTGTCGGTTTCGCAGAGGCAGAGCGGTACGAACGAACGATGACCAACAAACGAGTAAAAGGCAGGCAGGCAGGCAGGCAGGCAGGCAGGCAGGCCGGACCTTGCAATACAGACGGACAGCAAGCAAGCAAGCAAGCAATTGCAGCTGGGAGACGGGGAGCACGTCCAGGGTCGACCTGACTGAACAGGACGGGCAAGCAGCCAGTGCGGGTGGTTTGGGGGTGTGGTCGGTATGACGTAGGCGTGCGGCTGCTCTGTTAAAAATAAAAGAGGAACGGGGAAAGAGCACCACGGCACCACAGCACGGGGCAAGGCCAGGGCAGCACGGGCGGCTGGAGGAGGCAGCCGCCACTCATTTCAACCTCGACCCGCGGATCAGTGTCTTTGCCAGAGTGCAGACATCTGGAGTTGCGGGACTGCACAGACAGACGCGCTCCGGGCCTCCTGAGGAAATCACCACGGCGCCTATTGTTATTCTGCTATGGGGTGTGGGAACCGCATAACGGGGTACCGTAAAGCAATTCCTGGTCTGGGCGGGATGCCATTCGAATTTGGGACAACAATTTGGGACAACATGCTCCCCTCCAAACCAACCGCACACCAACCACACCAACCACCACGGGCAGGCTAATCCAGAGTGGGACACTAGGTCGCCCTGCTGCTGGTGCCGGCGCTGGAGGTTTTTCGCGGCTGTGGGTCCTCTGCCGCCCTGTCCAAGGTTTCTGGGGCTTCCATTCCCTGTTTCGCCTGTGCAGACCAAGTACCTGGGTACTATACTATGTAGTGCGGAGTGCCGACTACCCAGTAGCCGGCACACAGTAGAGCAGCGGATCTGCCTGGGGGGTTCTCGCCGTCTTGCTCTCACTGCTACCACTACATCCGTAGTCTCAAATGGGCATATGGCCGGTGTTCACGATGGCCGTGGAAGGAGGTCCAAAGGACAGAACCCGACCACATTTCCCAAGTACAATCCTGATCCAATCAGGATCGTGGGGCCACGGCCTGCCTGCTCATGAACAAGAACCATTGTCAACGACCCTCTCCGTCGTCGAGTTTGCGATCACTACGATCCATTGCCAGGGCCAAGGACAAGGGAAGCAGGCGCACGTGGGATCGACAAAGTTGGGTCTAACCACGGCTCTGCGAACGATGATATATCCGGTGACACCTTACAACTACAAGCAACCCAACTGTGTAGTCTGTAGTCCACACTACTAGGGTAGGGTGTGCCTGACGGGAGGCTCTGCCGCGCAGGGCAGGCGTACAGGCAGCCTCTCAAAGCGCATTGAGTCTTGGGATGACACTGACTCGCCGTCCAATCGAGATCAAAACCAACCAAGAGGTGTGTAGCATTGTGCTAATAAAAAAAACCAACAACACAACACGCGCAAGGGGCTTGATGACAGGCACTGCCGTTCAGTGGGATGGCCGGTGTAGGTTTTCCAGTCTGTTCGTTGAACGTTTCGCCAGGAAACGGCGCCGTGGTTGCACAACGGGCGCCGACGCGGAGTACTGTGCCTTCTGGGCACTGCGCGGTCAAACTGACTGACTGACTGTACACGGCATCGTACATGAAGTGGATTGGATATTACGTACCGGACTAGGCCATGTTGTTAAAAGGGGTCCCTGGCGGCAGTCCCTGCCGGATATGGGGAACCTTCAGGGATGACGTAGCGCGGACGTCACTGGGATACAGCACCTGGGCACAGCATTGGTCAGGATACCGGTGCGTGCCGGCTGGGGCAGGATGACATGGTAGCACGCGCACCAAAAACGTGTGCGCCTCACAGTGTCTTGGACACTGCATTCTCCCATGGCTGCTGCTGCAGACCCGGGCAGGAAGGAGGGAGAGCGACAGGCGCTGATGGGATCGCGCATGAAACACCGTCCCCTGTCCAATGTCCTGTCACTGGACAGGCGCTCGCTCACCAGAGATCCAAGGCTCTAGGCTCGGCCGGGGAACCCTCGGCGGGGTGCCATGCTCTTTATTACTGTAGTCGTATTTCTGTGACAGCCTCGTTTCTCCACGAGAGCTTCGAAAGGCTCGAGCAGCCCTCCCGACAGACCGATCCTCCCGGGGGCTCCACTGCGACACGGTTTCTTGTTTGTGCAAATGAACGTGGTCTGACGGCCAACTTCTGCCCCCACCAGGGGGTCTAGCCCGAAGAAGCCTTCATCACGGAGCCGCTGCGGCCCCCTGCGGCTCCGGCCCTTAGCCTGCCAGCCTGCCTGTCGCCCAGGGCACCTGTCCGCCTCGCATCCCCACTCCTCCTTCACACGGCCCTGATAGAGGCACTTGAGGGTCAGCGCGAGGTAAGCGGTGGATAAGCACGTACGGAGTAATGTGGAAGTCCACGGTGCCCGCCGCACAATCATCGTGATCGCTCGCGATCTGGAGGGGCACGCTGCTGCTGTCCCATTGTCCCAAGATCATGTCGGAAATGAACCCCTAAATCCTCGCCCAACCCCCACCAGCCGCGACCTGTGCCGATTTTGTTCGAGCTGGCCCGGCCACACAAATCGGAGACAGCACTCTCTCCCCCCCGTTATCTCCGGGATGCAGCCAGGAAAAGCCAATGGACAGCGCCTGTCAGGGCAGGTAGCTTCACCGCGTCTTGACAAAAGATTCACGTCTGATACAAAGATGCCAATATATGTGCTCCTGGATCAGAGCGTAGGTGCTCTGAAAGTGGCAAGTCGAGGGTATCAGGCTTCGACTCTGACGACAGCGACAACCTATTGCCGAGATTTGAGGAATCAGCATCCTTCACGCCGACTTCCCTGGTGACCCGGAAGGATGTAGCGAAACCCAATTGTAGATTTCTTCTGTCTTGTCCTCGCAGCTTGTTGATGGGTGCACCGGCATCAGTAAGACAAGGACATCTCAGGTAAGAGTTCTTACGAACCCGACATGCCCTTGTATTACATCGCGGAAGGGTTGCTGTAAGCGGCCAGTATTCGCATAATCAATCACCCAGGAGCATGGCATGCACGTTAAGATGACTCAAGCCCTTGCGACTATCGGTTCGTCCTCTGCATCCCTGTTCTGTGCCCGATCAAGTCGCTCAGCTACCGAACATTGGAGGAATTCGCCAGGGAAGGTTTCATCTGGGAAGTTGTGTGCCTGGCATTGTCTCCGGGGGCTCTATTCCAACAATAACTGGGAAGAAACCCTGGTCGACACGCCGAGTCCCAGCAAACCTTCACTACCCACCCATCGGGATTTCGGCGGCCGGACTCTCGACTGGGAGCGGTACAGGGGGGCTCAGATGGTGGTCTACTGAGCAGAACGTCGCAGGAAGAAGACTGCCGTTTATCAAATGGAAAGCTCTCCCCCGGTATGACAGGGTACTTGCTGCCTAACGCACAGCAGGACTGCCCGAGCGCGGTACATTCATGTGCCATGAGTAGGATGTCAGGTAAAGATGTCGAGCAGTGCATGCCTAGGTAGTGTCTGGTGATAGTGATCGATGACGACCTGCGCCCATCTGAAATCTACGGATCATGTCCTGCCCATTCTGGAGCATTCGACAGTATCTCGTCGAGGCCCGGCATCACTGTGCAATCACTCGGCTGTCGACTCGCTCAGTCAGATTGACAAAACTTCATCTGAGCAACAAATGTGTCCATTTCTCATCCCCATGACATCGACTGAGTGGACAGTCCGTCCCCGACCCGGCACTTGACACTCGGCCTTGACAGACTTGGCCAAACATATGTTCTCGAAATTACAACCAACCCAAAGGCGCAAAGGGGGCGTGACCCAATCGCTACATTTGAGAAAGAGCTCACCAAAAGCTCTGTGTATGGCCTACATGCTACCGTCCATCCCCATTGTAAACGATTGCGTATAGCATACGAGAGAACGCCACTGGACGACACTCTGTCACAAATATGAGATTCAGGAGACAATGGTGCAGTCTTATGGCTCCAGAAAGTAAGATTATGTGCAGAGTCAAGCCATTGGACTTGGTAATTGAGAACCAGTGTTCATGAGGCAGATGTGTATGTAGAGTCTCCCCCAGAGAGATCAACATATCCAGTACTTCCGCAAGGCGGACCTTTGGTCCCGATCAGGCATTGAACAGGTAGGGAGAAATTCAAACAGCCATGTCAATCACCAACATGATTCATAGTATTCTTGTGCAAGTGGCCGTGTCGTGGAGCCATGGCTACGGAGCAGCTCGCACAAACAGACTCCTTCCCTTGCACATGTGATGTGAAGTGTGATCTGCGCGACGGCATGCCTCGGCCCCCAATCGTGGTCTCTCGGTATCGGCTTCCTGGAGGTGTCTGATCGAGTCTGATCCCCTGGCACGGTCGGGCCCTTGAACATGGGCAGATGCCCGGGAGAAAGGAGGGGGCAAGAAGAGTATCAAGC
Source organism: Diaporthe batatas (assembly GCF_019321695.1). NCBI lineage: Eukaryota > Fungi > Ascomycota > Sordariomycetes > Diaporthales > Diaporthaceae > Diaporthe > Diaporthe batatas. The sequence goes on along the minus strand of NW_025408559.1, from coordinate 1,185,058 downwards.
TGACGACCGAGTCAACAGATGCCCGCAGTGCGATCGAGATAACTCATTTTGAATGCACAGAAGTTCCGGACGTGCCCGCATAGTTGCGACGATGATACTCCCATGAAGGGTTCTGTTGTCATCATCGTGCCGGGGTTAACATTTGGTCACTGCTAGCTCTCGAGACTCGGTGACCTAGTTCGTCGCTTGACCCCCTCCCACCGAGCTACCAGGAGAACGCCACCATCCACACACCTTCTCGCCATTTCAGTCCTACCATTCGAAAGGATCACTGGGTGCTGTCAATCCCTCTTGCTTCAAGTGCATAGGCAGGTTCAAAGGGATTGGGGAACGCTGCTCTCAACTGGTGAATTCGGAGTCTATTCGAACCATAGCCGTGAAGCCGCGTCATCTTACAGCTCCTCTCCAGCCGTCATGAAGCAGAATAATCACAAGTACCGCTTTACTCCAGCTTGCTATGAAACTGTGCGTGTGTGTGCGTGCGCAAGACTGTATCTCTCTCGCTGTCGAAATCCAACGCGAATAGTTCAACCATTACGTGCTAGCAGCCTCCCAACCCCGAAGCACGATGCCAGTCGGGTATGAAAAGAGACGAATTAGACCTCGCAGTATCCAAACTGAAGTTGCGTTCAAAAGAGAAAAGAGCGGCGAACCGCGTCACGAAGTCGGTCAGACATAATTCATCGCAAAGGCCTACAAATAAACTTGGCGCCTCAATGCCACCCAACAGCACTCAGTTCCTCGAAATCGACCTCCTCCGTCGCACCTGTCAATGACGACCAATGTTGAAGCCAAGCTTCCTGGGATGGAGCCTCGGGTAGACGCCAAGGACGATCAGGGCGATGGAGACAATGACTGCCCACAGCCTGATCTTCAGCACGTTGACGTTGAAATCAGTCCACACTGCGCTGATGACGGTGGCCAGGATCAGAAGGAACAGCAGGTATCCACTGATGCGGTGGTACTTCCACAATGCCTTTGCGTTGTCAATGCCGCCGAACACGCCCGGAACCCCCCACATCAGGAACCCGAACACATATTGCACCAGCAGGATCACGCTTGTGAGGACGCCCAGGTAGCCATGCACGGAATGGAAGTGGCTGCCAGGGCCTTGCTTGACTGCGGGCTTGTCAGTAAGAACGCCCAAAGCTCGGCGAAGGAGTACCAGGATGCTCGGAGTTGTGGAGGTGTGGTTCCGCGAGCCACTTCCACGCGGAACGAACCCCGCCCCCCGAAACACTCTCACATTTCTCGTTGTCCGAGATGGAAGCCACGCTATTGCCGAGTCTACTTACTCTTGTTTGCCTCGATGATCAAGACACCGGCTGCGAAGATCAGGAAGGACAGGAAATTGAGCGAGGCGTGGGCACGAGCGCCGACGACTTTCTCGCCAGCGGTCCAGGTCGGTTGGAGAATGAGAATAGCCTCGGCCAGGACGAGCACGCCGACACTCTGGAGGAGCGGGTGGGGGCTGAAGAGGGGGATGAGCGGCGGATGCTCAAAGACGGCAGACCAGACGAGGGCGACAAGGAGGATGGCGCCGCCTTGGGCTAACCAGCCGGTTCCTATATACGGGTGGTCGTGTAAGTCAGCAGCTGTCAGGCAACGCAAGCAAGACGGGCGGGTCGAGGAAGGCATGTGCACCTCGGTAAAGGTTGTGAAATATTGATTCTTCTGGTTTCTGGAGGGCATCTCCTGGCCGGCCGAGCAGAGGCTCAGACTCTCCTGCCTCGCGGTTGCTCCCCGATGGGTGCTCTGGTATTCCTGTTGCCGAAGCCATGTCGGAGGGGTGCGTCTGTGGGAGCAGTGACCGTCTCTTCTACAGCGTTTCTCAGCTACTTGTCTTCGAAGGGGCGGTTTGTTGATGTTATGAAGTTGGCCACGAGGGTGTCGGGTGGGGGGGGGGGGAGGAACCTGGAATTGAAGATGCCGGTGGGATCTGAGGCTGACGACAACTCTGACGTTGGAGCTTGCTTACCTGGGAAGGCAGGACGTGGGACGTAGGAGGCAGGTCAGGTCGGGCATGGGCCAAAGGGCCTGATCCCAGAACTCGGAGCTTGCTGCTTTAAGTACCTGTCTACCTTGCTGGGGGCATCAACTGCGGAGAACAACCTGTGCAATCCTACTGCGCACCACCAGCAGACACCTGATGCATTTTAGAGCTTTCTGGCTGGCCTAGCACCGAATCCTATGGACAAACCAGCTGGCTGTCTCCGTCCCAAGGAGGCAAGAGAGTGTCAAAAGCCACCCAAGGGCGAGGCAACAATTGTGTTGATGCCATACAAGTCAATGATGAGAGCACTCTATGGGACGGCCCCATTGGCCTATGAGAGCTGCCGCATTACTGTCCCCCACACCACCTCCAACCCCAGACGCACTGCATGGGACCACTACGAGCGGGGCAGATCCAGGTAGCATCAGCACCGGGGGATTATCGAGATAATCGCGGCTAGCCCAGTTTCTTTTGCTCGGCTCCGGATTGTGAACAGCTGAGAATGCTTCGTGCCAGCATCGCTGCTTGTTATTACAGTAGCAATTGCGCCAGGGCACGCCCAGATAAACAAGCAACCTGCCTGGGAAAGGGCAGACAGACATGCCGACCGAGCCTGGCCATTCCCGGGCTCCACACAAAGCGACGTCGGCCGCCCCCGACTTGCTCCGGCCCGGGGCCGGAGCGCATTACTCGATAGCCTATTGTCATTAGGCGTCGCCTATCACTTGCTACCACCAGGTCAGATACACGAACAACACACCAAGAGTCCGCGTGCCCCGTCGCCAACCACTGCATCTCCCTCCCTCCTTCCCTCCCTTGTTCCATTTGCGCCTCTCCTCTCCTTCAGGACAACAAAGGCACATCTCCAAGGCAAGCATGGCAGACGAAATCCAGTACAAGCTCGACGACGTCGAGGCTACCTCGGTGGCCCCGAGCGACATCGACCAGACATTCCGCTCATCCAGCATAGGTACGTAGGCCAGGCCCCATCGAGGTTGAAAAGAAGGAAAAAAACACGCTGGGGCTGTGATGTCCGCGCCAGAGATATCAGACCAACCATGAGCAGGAGGCTGACTGTGAGGTAGATCTCATCTCCGCCGCCATGGGAGGCAAGGTCATCGGCTTCTCAGATGAGTGGTTTGCAGAGGCCGCGAACCTGCTGACGCCCACGCCACCCATCCACCAGCCGGGCAAGATGGTGTTCACCGGCGCCTGGTACGACGGATGGGAGACGCGCCGGCACAACACGGAAGCCTTCGACTGGGTCGTCATCCGGCTGGGCGTGGCTTCGGGCACAGTTGAGGGAGTCGAGGTCGACACGGCCTTCTTCTCAGGCAACCACGCGCCCTTCATCTCCGTCGAGGGGTGCTTCAGCCTCGACGACGACGAGGTCCTCTCCTGGAAGGGTACCCGCGGCGGCTGGGAGCCTGTCCTCGGCCTACGCGAGTGCGGGCCCTCACAACGCTTCGCCTGGAAGCTGGCCCAACCCACGGGGAAGCGCTACACCCACGTGCGCCTCAACATGTATCCGGACGGAGGTATCGCCCGCTTCCGCCTCTTCGGCCACGCCGTCCCCGTCTTCCCGGATGACAAGGACGCCATCCTCGATCTCGCGGCCGCCCAGAATGGCGGTGTCGCCGTGTCGTGCAGCGACCAGCACTTTGGCACCAAGGACAACCTCATCCTGCCTGGCCGGGGCAAGGACATGGGCGATGGCTGGGAGACGAAGCGCTCCCGCGGCAAAGACCATGTTGACTGGGCTGTCATACGCCTCGGCGCGCCAGCGCTCATTCAGCGCCTTGTCGTCGACACCGCTTACTTCAGGGGTAACTTTCCCCAGAAGGTCAAGGTGGATGCGATCGAGTGGAAGGGCTCTGGCGAGCCCCCGGCCACAGCTGAGGCATGGCAGGAGGTCGTGGAGCCGAGCAAGACCGGGCCGGACCAGGAGCACGAGTATGCCTCCAAGATTCAGGACAAGCCCTTCACACATGTTAAGTTGACCATGATACCCGATGGAGGAGTCAAGAGGATTCGCGTGTTCTCCAAGCGCGCTGTCTAGTAGCATGAAAAGACTTGGTGTAGCTTAGGTTTATGATATCTCTCTTCCAAACGCTTTCCATCATGGCTCACAAGCTCATGTGCAGAGTTGGCATTCGTTCGCTCGGCGGACCGCTGTGTTTGATGGCCCCCAAGCTGTGCTGTGACAAGACACCGCAGTTGTGACATTGTATCCGTCGAACATTCTAGGCCTGGGCTACATCGGCGGCATGAAATTGAGCCAACACATGTGAAAGTGCAATTCCACAGCCTGACATCCCTGGTCGCCATGCCAGGCATGGCTTGAGTGGTAATCTCGTCCTGCCAGCGGCAGTATTGAAAGAATTTTCTGAGCCTCAGGCGTCTCAGCTACATTCAAGCAGGTGTGAATTTGTGCCCACTTCGAGTGACTACGGATACGCGTCCACTCCCGAGCCTACCAACGAGCCGCTTGGTCGGACCAAACCAGAGCACACTCGGCGTCGACGGAGCTTTCCAGAGCCCATACTTGTTGGAAGGAAGAGGCGAGGCACAAGACCTCGTGATGAGTACGAGCAAGCCACGGCTCAACGTTGGATGGCAGAATGTGTTGGCAGTCGAAAAGTTGGTCATGGCCCCTCATGGTTAGTCAAAAGGCCCTGGTGACACGTCAAGGCCCGTGTCAACGATGGATGTCATTTTCTGGAAAGTCTGGAAGCAATAAGTCTTCTTGGCCGGTAATCATCGACGCGCGCCTTGTTTCATGTTCCGTCACTCATGCGAACTTGGTATGATTTCTCTCGTCATGACAGACACGTCGGGCGCAAAAGCAAAGAGGTGGAGAAGCGGACGTCACTGCCACTAGTGTCCAGAGGTGAGCGTTGATTCCAAAAAAGAAATCGTGGGCAGCGAGTTCCCTAGTGACGCCCAGGCGGAAAAAGTTTGAGACATGGCTCTGGTCCGCGGGCGAGCCAGATGCTGCATTGGGCCACGCGGGCCACGAGGCAGAGGCCATGCATGGAGGCTGGTCAATAACCTCGGGACCGGATGACCGAGAACCAATCCGTTTGCTGGGCGAAAGGATCTACCGAGTCTCGCGTGTGATCGAGACGACGTGGCTGGGACAAGCAACACGCTTTCACCGACTTGTTGGGACCAGGGACACTGAGGCTCACATCCCTCATCGAGTTCCCTTGTCTGATCCTCTCCCCGAGTCTCGGGGGTGAGGAGACGGGAGGGAACAGGCTTCTCTGGCAAGCTGGACAAAGCAAAAGGACTTCTCGACTTATTCGCGTGCAGTCTGGGTCAAATGTGGGTAGCAAAGTTGAGGAGTGAGAAACTGGGAAGGCACGCTGTCAACGCTGCGCATCCCGCCTGTTGGCCCGTGACAGCAATCCAATCGGACAGGACGAATAACAGGACCATACTATCCCGCCCAACATCGACGAACAAAACTAAAAGCCCAATTAGTGAGAATGTCTCTGATGGGGAAGCAGCCAAAGACCCGGACCAAAGGTCGGGACTGTTGTGGTACCCAGCAAAGCTCGATTTGGCTTCCCCAGCGTGTTCGCCCCCGAGAATGACAACGGAACCATGCCATAAGGACGTCTGCGAGTTTTCAAGCCATAGAGCTCGCTTCTCGTCGCTGTGCAACGATATTGCAGGCTTAGGAGACGGAACCAGGGTCAAAGAGTCCCCCAGTGCTCCCTGCAGAGTCTCAACATACATCCAAAGTGTGGTCACACACCAGCCACTGGATCAAGAGGAGCCAACATCCTCATCACAGCCACTTAGGAGTGCAGTTTCTGCAGGCTCGACTGCAGGACTTCTGCAAGTAAGCCGGAACTTTTGTATACTTACAGGACGTCCGGCCGAGCTACGCACAAGCGTCATCCACAGCATGCATGCCCGTCAATGGAGCGCCGAGCCTATGAGCCTGCATGTAAGTCACGATTGAGGCCGTTTCCTCGCGTGCCGATCGGGGCTTGGGTGGCCTTGTCCACAGCTCGAGGCCGCGACGCGGCCTGAACCCGATCGAGGCTGGGTCCTGCTCGCGGGTGGCATTACTGTGGCTTGAAAGCCAAGTTCAATTCCTGCTTGCTCTTCCACAGCAGGCGTTCTTCGCCCGCAGTGTTCGGCCGGCCCAAGTGAGGCGAGTCGGGACATTCATCGAGATGCTCGGAGTTCCGGCCGATTTGCCCCACGAGTTGCAGGAGATGGAATATCTGTGACAAGGTTGGAAGAAGACTACCCCATGAGCATTGGCCGTAGCACGCGTACCAGAGATGGCCACTGGCTGGTCATGAGCGCCAAAGTTACGTTCATCCACATGGGCGTTAAGACATGCTCGACGGACCCGCCAAGTCGCTTGCGGCAGGAGAGGCGCGTTGATCAACGGTTCGGGGCGCTTAGCCAGAACGTCTGTCTGACAAGTGACATCTGGCGACCGTGGAAGGCAGCGGCGCGGGTGCTGTAGTGGAACACAAATATTATTGTTCACTCTATTATTAGTCGGGGATATATCCTTGGCCACTTTCTCAATGAGTGCCAGACTGCTCACGGGCTGACCGGCTCCGGTGGATTTGATGAGTAAAGACGTCTGAAATTGGAAGCGCCGCCCAAATTAGCGCACATGTGGCAGCTTTTGGCCGCCAGGGCTGGGTACGCCCAGGGATTTTGGTGTGTTTCAACGGAAATTGAACTGGTCCCGCGGCGAGCCCATCAACTGGTAGGTAGGCAGGTGTATAAGTGGTCAGCCTGCAACTCTACATTGACAGCCATGGGCTTTGATGAGAGGGTCATGGCTATCCATGCTCGAAGTGCCGAGCTTACTCACCTGGAGAAGCTGGCTACTGAGGCACAGGAGGAAACAAGGAAATAAGCTTTGGGCATGTGTAGTACTGTGTACTATGTCCAGCGCAGCGACGACCATGGCCGGGGCGTCCGCGCGTCCACGCACCCACACGCCAAGTAGTGTAAGTACTGTGTAATGTTCTGTGCCCCGTGGCTGGTGCCAGGCCGGTGGATCACTTGAGCTCGGAGATAAAAGCCAACAGTGGGGAGATGGGTCGCTCGCGGGTGACAGCGGCGTGGTGGCCGGAGAAAAAGGCATTGTATTGTTCCTCTGCCTCATGGAAGCCGACGCCTCAGTTGGCTGGAGGTTCCAGGAGGAGACAGTCAGACAGTGTGGGGGGCTGGCCCCCGGTCAGCTGAGAAGGGGCGGGCTCATTTTGCTTGTTATTAGCTGTGGGATTGGATGCTCGACTTCGAAATAAGGGACAGATGCGTGTGCGCCCTGCAGGGTAGCATCGAAAGAAATGGGATCTTGTTTCAAATATAGTTCAGGCCGGGTTAGTCAGCCGGGAGCAGGGCTCGCCCAGGCTTGTGGTTCGAACCCCAGAGCCCAAAAGGGAGCAACGAAGCCACGGCACAGCACTATGTAGTAATCAACAAGGCCCTGCCTGGCAGCCGTGGGCGGGCGGTCCTGGGGACGGGGGGGGGGGACGGGAGGGCGGCCGCAAGCAAGCCACATCTCGAGGGACACAGACTCTGGTTGCCTCGGACTCGTCGCTGATCGACTCGTTGCAAACCAGGCAGAGAGAGCCAAGGCAGGGGATGGCGCAAACGCGGCGCGAGGGACTATCCGTACCCGCGCGCCATGATGGAGCGACGATTGGCTGATCGTCTGATGTCTGGGCGTCTGGCCAGGCCAACTGCAACGGGCGATCTAACCCACGAACGCATCGTTGCAAGCCGCTGTCTCACTGTCATGGCGGAGCCGAAGCGGTGCTCTGGTCTGAAGCCATCTGAGCCATCTGGGCATGATAAGTCGAGGGAGCGCGGCGTAATCTGGATGCGAAGCGCCATCGTCAAAACCCCGCGGAACTGCGCAAGGCCAAGCAAGCGACGTCCGGTGTGTTGGCCTGCGTAAGTTGCTAAACTGGGACTGCCGGTGTGCGTCTGAATGCTCCTGTGGGGGTATCTGACCTGGACCTTGTCTCCCCTGTCGCCCTCGGCCTCGCCCCTCGGCGCCGCGACCGCAACCTGGAGTCACAGTCGAAGTCACAGTCGCAGTCGCAGTCATGGTCCCAGGTCATGGTCCCAGGCAGATCTGCCAGCGAGTGCTGAGGTCCTGACGAGACGCAGAGGAGGGTCGGGCCAGGGGGAGGTGGCCGCTGTGACAAGCATGTCTGTCTGCCTGAAGTCTGGCGGATCTCGGACGGTAGCGAGGCTGGAATACTCCGCAACACGGTCCGTAGACCTGGAGCTCGACAATGAGCCGAGCAGGCCGTGCAGGCCGTCAGGCCGTGTGGCCGTGGTGGCCGTGTGGCCGAGTGGCCGTGTACTCCGTAAGCGGTACAAGGTTTCAGTCGTCAGCCTGGCAAGCCTGGATCATCAACACGGACCCACCCGAGTTACCCACGCTGCGGTTCTGCTGGACCGTGCGGTGCGAGGTGTCCTCAGCCCTAGGCAGTTCCATGGACGATTCTGGCACTGAGGCTGGGGCCACTTGGGCCTGCACCTGCGCCTGCACGCCTGCACGCCTGCATCCGACGTCGACGCCGACAGTGAGTGACTCTGCCAGGCTGTGGTGCGGTGGTGCAGCGAAGCAGTGGATGCTTGGCTTCTTTTTTTTCCCTTCCTTTTTTCTTTCTTTTTTTGGGTTGCTCTCGTTGTCGACGGAACATGCCATATTGGGAGACCTAGGCACTGCATATTAACACAGTATCAGAGCATAGCGCCTGGGTAGACATGTCATGACATTAGCGAGAGCCGGAGATTCCCTTCTCATGGGCAGCGGGCCTGGCTGGGGCACAAACTCTTGAGTCCTGAGCCGAACAGCCCGCCCTGCCACGGGAGGTACGTACCCGTGCCGTGCCCTGTGTGTGGTAGTGCACTCACTGTTTGTGCTAGTGTACGTAGTAGGCCTGGCAGGGTGCTGCTAGAAGGGTCCCCCCTGCTTCTGCCCAGCTGTTGTGCACCTCGCAGTACCACATGGTACCACCCCGACAGCCCGACTGGTGCTCTGGGCAGGTATGTAGATATGCCAGGTTTGTAGGCGACATGAGCTGATTCCCAGGCCCGGCTGCTTGTCGAGCGGCGACACCTTCCTGGCCTGTCCAGCTCCGTCCCGCGCCGTGGATATCAGTCGGATCAGCAGCCACCGCGTCCCTTCCCTGGGCCTGCAGAATTGGCGGGCTTGGTGCGAGCTGTTGACGTCTGCTCCTCGCAGTGTCCTGCCACGGCATGTGCGCGTGCTGCTGTGTGCACAGCGCGCATCAGTGTAATTAAAATGCCCACCCCCCTAGGTGCAATCTCGCCTGCATCGGCATTCCTGTCTGTCATCCACCCTGCCTGGCTGGCAGGCTGGCTGCCCGGCTGCCAGATGCCAGCTGTCAGCCCGCCCGCTGCAAAACCAAGCAAGCTTGATTATTAGCACGGCAAACGCCGCTTTACCGCGTGGCAGCACATGGCACGGCATGGGCGGGCACGGCGTACCATGTCATGGCCACGTACTGTAATGTCGGGTCGGTGGCTATCGTCCACTTGTGGCTGTCGCAGGCCGTTGTAGCGACCCTGATTTTGGCAGCACCTCTGTTGGGGGGGCCTGGGGGGCCTGGGGGCTCTGGGGGCTCTGGGGGGGGGGCTCGCGGTGCTATACTGCATCTGGCACATGTCGCGGGTCCTGACTCCTCAGCCACACCCACCCAGGCCACCTCCACAACACCTGCACCTGCACCTTCTGTGCGCCTGGCCAGGCTGGCCCTGAGTGCCCAGTCCAGGTGGGCACACAGGCACATCGGCTCTGGTTGGGCCTGCCACCGCGATCCGCTGTTTCAGAATCAGCCCTTCCTGGCCTAGCCGCGCTGCGATGCTCCCTCTTCCCGCGCCTGAGCAGGTAACGACCAGAATGCTACCACAGTACATGCAAGCACCGCCCACGCTAGCCATCTCGAGCTGGCCTGCCCTGCGTAGCGCGTGCCGCCAGATCCAGACCTGGACCCAGCCTGCCAGGCTCTGGACCTCACCTGGTAATCATAACAGCTTGTCGGTCGCGGAACAAACATTCGTCTCGACTTCGGGCTGATCGCAAGATCTTCTTGGCCAGATGCCCCACCACACGCGCGCCCCCATGGTATGGTGTAGCCCCCGGGAGCAACGACCTGGCCACACCACAACACGCCTCTCGGTGGTGGAAATATTGTGACACCGATCAGCTTGCCCGGTCGGCCAGTCCAGTCGGCCGGCCGGCCAGCGCAGGCTGGCTGTCTGTCTGTCTTGTCCCCTGGCAATACCAGAAAATGTGCCTTCTTGCAGGCCCCCTCCATCACATGCAGGAATCAGAGTGCTGCCACTGACCCAGGCCCACATCTCATTACCGCATTGTACGTCCTGCGCCGCACCAATTTCTACCGGGAAGGTATTCCGTGCAGGCGTACACAACAGCTTGCCGGCCGTGCTCCGTCCATCAGCACCCCCCTCCCCCCTCCCCCTCCCCCCGTCCCTCCCTCTCAGCTCATAATGATACCGATGAGCCAGATCAAGCACAAATCTAGAGCTGTCTGTCCCTGCCCACTCCACCTCTGACGGATGTGACGCCACGGAGCTCACTGCGCTTGGCGGAAAGTCTAACTCTGCACCCCGCCCAAGGGCAAAGCATGCACCGCCAACAGCACAGGCTCACGTCGACCCTGCCGGGATGTCATCGGCCTGGGCCAGCCATTGTTGATCCGAGCTCCTCGCAGGCCGATCGACGGTTCTTTTGAGATGATGTCGCCTGGCTCCTCTGCTTGATTCCGATTCGAGAATGTGCAGTCCCTCTGTCGTCACGTCCTCGTGGCAGCAGATCGCCCACCATCATCGGCTCTGGGCGTCTCCTTGTCAGCTAAGCTTTTGCTCTGGCGTGTGTATGTGCTCTGTACGGGGCTCATGTCGGGCCCCGCTTTGCAATTACCACGCTGATGTGCCGATGCGCTGATGTGCTGATGCGCTGAGTGCTGAGTGTTGTGCTCTGCTATACCGTGCTATTATGTTCTGTGCACGTGGTAGATAGCGGGCGCTTCTTCAACCGTGCCGCAGCCATGGACTGCAAGTGTCGACAGCACGGATGCACGTACATATGTGGTATGGATACTGGCCTACTTGCCCACTCATTCGCCGACATTGGTCCATCTCGCCGTTCGCTCGTCTAGGGATCTACCCTGCGTCTAAAGAACCCACCCCAGCCTGTGGCCCCGCCCTCCCTCATCTCCCTGCCGGGAATTGGACGAAGGGGGGAGCGATAATGGAAGCAGCACCACCAGAATCAGGAAATGTCTCGCAGGGGACCCCGAGAACGCCCAGGGCTTCTGGACAATTTCGGGATGCCAAAAGCACTCTTGAGTCCGCCTCGAACACCTGGCAGTGCTGGCACTCAGCACACACACCCAGCACCCAGGCGTTCTGGACCGGGGAGAACCCATCTCGCTCAGATTGATGTTTCTCTGCGAGCTGTCGGAAGGGAAACCTTAACTCGTTTAGGCAACTCTCGCGCCACAGCAGCCGTGACCACCCTGCCTGCTCCTCCTCCTGCCTGCTGCTCGCACTAGAGTTCCCTCCCCTATCCTTTGCCTGTCGGCCTGTCGGCCGGTCATCGTCTTGTGCAAAACAGCTTGCTTGTTGTCTGCCTGACTGGGTGTCAGCACGCGTCTCCTCACATTTCCCCGTCCCACATCCACCACACACACCCCCTGCCGCTGGGGCATGGCTGGGGACACAGATGTACCCTACTTTTGCGTGGCTGTCACGGCCTGGTCTGGCAGGGCGTCCTATCTTTCTAATGTACACCTCGTCTGCCGTGGTATCGGCCTTGTCACTTGTCGTCTGAGGCCCGTCCGTCTATCTCTACATACACTTGGGTCATCCAATGTCGCGTGGCCCAGCGCTATGCTGTCCTGCACTGCGGGTCAGGGCTAAATTCGTCTCATTCGCAAGAACCCTGATACTTCCAAGGTTGATATCGCCTTCCAAGGCTTGATCTTCATCCAACCCTGGCGTCAATCTCTTCTGATACAGACTGTTTCCACAAGAAATAACAAAAGGTCCCGTCTGCTCCACCGGCTGTGCTCTCCCCCTCCGTTACTTGCCTAAACTGGCCAGGCACGAATCTAAGTCGTCCTTCGCCCATCGGGTCCACGTCTAATTTCCTCACCTTACCCTTGGCTAATAGTATCCGCTGCCATTACCTCCCGTAGCCTACCCTGTCAGCCCAGTGACTTCGAGACTCATCAAATCTCCTCTTCTGGAGCGAGCAAGGCAGCAGATCTCTGCAAGGGTCGGCCCCCTCCCCCGTCCTCCACACGCGGCTTCGGCTTCACTCCACCTTGCACGGGTCTGGGCCCGTTGGGCTTGTGGGAGCAAAATAGCAGACGACTGGGCAGCTGGGGCAACCATTTCCCTCCTTTGGGCAGTACCTCACCACGCAGTATATCTCACCCGGTTGCAATGTCCAAATGAGGCTGGGCTGGCTCATTTCGACGTTTCATCACCACACGCCCCGCCTGCGTCCTCACCATTCTTTACCAGGCTGGCCGCCACTCCCAGCTTCCTTGCAAAAAGGTTAATTCTACTTCCTTCTTCTCCTTCCACCTGTCCACACATCCTCACCTCGCCATTGGCCTCGGGTGTCCCATTCTTTTTGTTCTCTTCTCAGCCCTCTTTCCTCCTTGTGAGGTTTTCCGTTCCATCGTTTCCTTGTCGTCCCCGGGCATTGACCCTGTCCCACACGCCCACCCTGTAGCTAGCTCGGTCGCTCGCATGTAGAACGACGATGCTCACCATCAAGCAGCCAGTTCACTACGGCTACAGGTCGATCCATGATTTACCCACGCCGCCCAGCACATCCCGACCCTCGCCTCCATTGATGTACCAGGATTCCTCTCACAGAGCAACGCCCGCCGTCCCTCGAAGCCACAGCCCGCCGGATCGACTCATGTCTGGCTCTCATCGCGGCTTGCCCCCTCCGTCGGCGATGGGACTCGGCCAGCCGTTGCCTTCCGGGGTTGCCTCTCATCCGCCTCCAAGTCATGCATCTTCACTCGGGCAGGGTCCGCCTCCACCCCCGCCCCCGCCGTCCCAGGGCCAGCAGCAGGGCCAGCATCTGGGTCAACTACCCCCGCCCCCGCCAGGCTGGCAGGGCTCGGAAGACTCCATGCGGGCGTGGCTGCTTGCGAAAGCGGAAGAGGACAAGAGGAAGCAAGAAGAGGAGAGGACCAGCCAGGAACGGCTCCGCCTCGAACAACGACGAACCGAGTACGACATTCTGCGAACGTCGTTGCAGGGCGGCGTCCCACCGCCCCTGGTACCAGTCGTTTTCGCTGGCATGGGAGGCGGCAACCTGCCGCCAGCAGCGCTGGAGTGGGCCCAGCAGTTCATGTACTCCCAGGCCCAAGGTGGCCCCCCGCAACATCTTCTGCCTGGCCCAGCGTCTCCAGAGTACCGCCGTGATTCCCAGGCGCAGGCCTACGGGCACTATTCCGGCTCCGGCGGCGTCCCGTCCACCCCTGGATCTGCCCAGGGTGCTCACAGCAGCTTTGTTGGGACGCACCCAAACTCCTCACCGCGTGCTCGGGGCTACAGCATGCCCAGCTCTGGCAGCCGTCCGCTCGGAGGGGGCCCAGGGCTGTCCAGTCTGAACACGACCGTGCTCCCGAGCTCAGGCGGCGCGTCTGCAGCGCAGACACACCCAGGCGTCGCCTCGGCGCAGCAGCAGCAGCAGCAGCAGCAGCAGGAAGCGCAGCAGTCCCCGTCGATATACTTCCACATGTGGCAACCCCCGACAAGCCAGGCCAGCCAGTCCGGCTCCAACCAGCCGGCAACACCTTCCGGTGCGTCCAAACCCAAACATCGGTCTTAACAAAAGGGGAGCGAGAAAGTCGGGGGACTAACGTGGCTTGCAACAAGCAGTAGGGGAATCGCCACGCAAGCGGAAAGCGACGGGGCCACAGCCAGCTGCACCTCCTCCGAATACGCAACAGAGATTTAGGTCTCCCCCGTTTTCTCACGGCGGGGGCTCGACGATCTCGAACCCTCCGCCAGGGCGTAGAAGAGGCCACTCGCGCCAGAGGAGTGACGTGTCGATGTCGACATACAGAGGACGCGGCAGGGCTGAGACCATCGGATCGGCACGTGGTGCGTCGCCGATGAGCGCCTCGGGCCCTGGCGCAGCGTCAGATAGAGGCGGTGGATCGGCAGAGCCATCTTCACATTCGCAACCGCAAGCGACGCAGACGCGTATCGCAGCGCATTCAGTTTCTTCCCTACTTTCTTCAGATGACCATCCGCCGCAAGCGGCCCACTATCCGTCTGCCCAAGTGGCAGAATCGCGAGGTCAGCAACGCAGAGAGGGCTCACGACAGAACTCCCCGCATTCGTCCGAGGGACGCACAAGGTCGGAGGCGCAGGACCCACGACTTCGCGGGAACGAGACAATGAACGAAATTTGATCTTCTTTTTTTTTCGAAAGAAAAAGGGAGGGTGTGCTCGAGGAGGAGCATGCACCACATGGATCTGGACGTGTGTGCGACTCGAGCAGTGCAGCAACGCTGCTATTCAGAAGAGACCCAACCTCTGGCATGTTGCGCGCAAAATTTTGGGCTGACGGGGGTGGATGTTCTTTCTGCGAAGTCCTCCTCAGCCCAAGGAACCGGGGCTTCATTTCTTGTGCACTATTTGAGGATGGGCGGCCGACGATCTTCATCGAACCCCTGCCCGCCAGCTGAGCGATACTCTGCGGAGACGCCAACAGTACAGCTGGCCAGCTGGCTTATGCGCACTCTCCCTTCGGCCACTCCGCCATTCTCGATATTCGATTCTTTTGCACGCCAATTGAGCGTCGCACACCCTAGGGACAGGACAGTTTTACCCTTCTTCGCCATTCCTCTTCTTCATCTTTCAGCCTTGATCCATTCTTCTTTGCTTTTCAGCTTCCAACGTTCAAACTTCACAACTTCACACTTTACACTTCACACTTTACACTTCATTCTTAGGGCACTTCATTTCGGGCCATGAACGGCGAGGCATAGGGATGGTAAACTTTTGTTTGATTCCCCGCTTTCTTAGCGACATTTTGGGGTACTGCACTGGACCGAGCATGGTTGTTTTGGACCAATTTTCCCTTCTACTTGTATATACAGAGTGCGGAGGCATACATGGGACAGCAAGGATGCTACGAAAGAATTGCACACACAGAGGCAAAATGAAAACGAAAACAGAACGAAAACAATGGGCAAACAGCGAGCTGAGCCAGACTGTCTTGGCGCGGACGAGGAAGAGGCTGGTAAGGCGCTCCTACCTCTGGATGAACTCGGGCGTCCCGGTTGTTGTGGACTGGCAACTTGGAGCGACGCTCATCTTGTTGCTGAGAGCTCCTCTCCTGCACTCATGTACCTAAGACACCCCCGGCGTGGGCTGAATTGTACATCACACAACACAGTTGGCTATCACAACCACGAGGCTCAAGCTTTTCTTGCACCTACAGACCGACCGATGTATAGTGCATCGTGACCACCCCCTCCGCCCAGGCAGCCTTGTTTCGCACAAGTGTGCACTTGTGCGTGTGGCAGTCGTGGCTGGACCCACGCGTATAACAAGACGCGCACACGCACGCCCGCAGACTCTATTTTCTGCGCCAGGTCAAGATGCGGTGACCACTGTGAAAATGTACTTCCGGCCCAGACTTTGCCAACTCTCCCGCTGATGTAAGCCTCGTGCCGATAGATGCTGTAGCCCAACACTAGGCCTGAGAAATCAGCTGATCGAGGGCAACATGCACCCTTGGCCTGGTTGGGGGTTCCAGATCCGGCAACCAGCTCATGCCCGCAGCGCTGGGCAAGGAAGAAGCTTTATCTCGCGCAGGACCAATCACGCCCCTGGCGCCTGGGATGCTGTGCCGGCGTTTCTCGCTGGGCTTCTGGCTGTCGGTTTATTTTTGTTGAATTTTCTTTTTCCTTCCGAGCGCCGTACCCAAGTTCTTCTTGTTTCCTCGCCCGGTTCGGCCCCGTGCGCTGCGAAAGCTTGACAAGCTCTTCTCCCACGCGCCGAGACTATATATACCACCTTGCTCACAAATGTAGTGTACTACGTAGCGCGTGTCTACCTACAGGTGACCAATTGTAGCCATGGGCGCGGACAAGAGTTGTTCGGGCGGGCAATTCAAACTCAAAAACGTCAGATCTTTGGCCCCCAACGACCTGCTCGGGCGAACGTGTCAGTGCCCAATGCAGAACACGCGCAACCTGTTTGGGTCGTTTGTAAGCCAAGGCCCGGGAGGGAACCCTCGCACCGCCTCGCCGGGTGCTTGCTCAGCACGGTTGTTTTCGATTTATTACGGGTGGATAAATCCCCCGAGGTCATTCGGCGACTTCTGAGCCCGGCCCCTCCCTCCACATTGTTACACAGAACAACATTCCGAGGGAGGGGGTCCCGGCTGGCAGGCTGGGAGATGATGCCCTGCATGAAATCAACCCGTTGCCCCGTGCGGGGCCGTCTGTGCCCGTTTCAACGCCCGGCAGGTACTCTGATAACCTTGTTCTGCTTGTTTATTAGTAGTACTGAAAATGAGGTCAGGACTGCCAGGGAACCGGGGTGCTGTGCTCACACGCATGTCCGCATCGGGCTACATCGCGCGCCTGATCCCTCCGATCGTGGTGTGTGCTGGTGTAGCTCGCCCCTTGGCCCCCAAAAAGACGGGATGGCAAGCCCGGGGGGCCCAGCCCGTCTCGTCATGCCTTTTCTGATAATGTGCCATGACGCTACCTTTGCACTTTGGAAATGGCGACCGGCCCAACAAAAAGCTAAAACGTACCGGCGGGCAGCTTCGCAAAACCAAGGCCCCACGCCCCACCCAAAACAGGAAGGGCCCATGTCAACCCGCAGGGGCGAGCTGTTGTGAGCGCATGGGTCAAGGCCGAGCCGGGCCGTTCAATCTCGCGGTGCGGCTCGGCCGTGTGTGTGTTGTGGCCCCTTCTCCGAGCAAACACTTCGGGGATAAGGACAGAGCCCGTAACCTAACCACGATGGGACGTCGAGCAACGGGAGGGCGTGAACACACCCGCATGGCTGCAAGCCGCCCGACCCATCTGGCTTTCCTTTCCCCTCTCACCATGTCCTGAACTTGGCGGAGCGGAGTGATTGAACGGATGGACGCTTGGCCGGGTCGTGCGCGCGCTGTTTGAGGAGCACCGCCACGCTCAACTGGGACCGATGAGGCAGTGCGTACCTGGAAAAAGAGTTCTCGAACCGGATCCAGAGCAGCCCAGGTTTCAACCCACCATGTTGACCTATAACGGTCGCTGGTGGCGTCGGTCAGGCTGGAGGCCGGCGAGCACAAGCACCAGATTGCCAGGTATCAGCGGGCCGGTCCGCCCCGAGCCGAGCCGGGGGGGGGAGCGGCGGGGAGCCCGTCCTTTGCCTAATTGGGGCACGCCACCTTCCAGCGCAGGCGCCATCCATGAAGGGCAAACGAAACCACCACATTGGGAACTCAAACGAGTCTAGCACCAACCAAACAAATAACAGGCCGCCTTGAGAACTGCCAACCAGCCATGTGCCTGCACAAGTTTGGACCCTCCTCAGCCACAGTTCCTTCCGGGTTTCGTGCATGTATCCACTCAAGACCGGCCGGAACACTTTCGACGGCCCGAGATGCAAGGCTTCGGCAAATGTACGTCTTTCGTCCGACCGTCTCCCACCATCCATCCCATCTTCGACATGTGGCTGGTGCCGCATAGATTAAACACGCCTGACAGGCAAGCTACTGTGAGATCGGGGAAAACACATGACGAGCTTAGCTTCTTGAGTTCTGGCTCCTCATCTGAGGAAAAGGCCGTTGTTGTCATTAGATTTCTATTACTGATGCTTTGCACCCGACATTGAGTATCATGCCGTGCTGAATACGAATAAAAGAAAAAATAACCAGAGTCCTCCCAACCACTCGAAAAAAAAAAGAGGGTCGGTTGGGTGGTGAATGTCGGTGGTCGCCATCGCGGGTATATAACGAACAGTTCTGATCAAATGCACCCTGAATAGCCAACGCTCTCCCTCTCCCTGTTGCCTCGACCTAAACGAAGAAACGATTGCTTTTGACAAAAGAGACTTGGCGGTATCGCACGGAGCTGACAGGGCGCTGACAGGCAACAATGTGCAGCCCTTTGGCCAACTCGAGCCTGTCCCTAACCTTGCCCCGTCCAGCTCCGCCAGGCACCGCCCCAAATTGATGTAGAGCCAGTCCCTACCGATGACTCAGTGTCGTCACCCCCCTGCCAGAGGCTACCCAAGTCCAAGGATTGCTCCTAGCTTTTCCTCTTCTTTCGGTGCGTGTTCCACTCCGCCCGCACCACGTTCATAAACTTGTCCTCGTCCTTCACTGGCTGGGCTGATGTCAATGCTTTCATCACATTCTCGAAATCAGCATCTATGATGAGCTCCTTTTGCCCATCAATAAGCGCAGAGCTGGTGGCGTGGAGGATTTCCAGCCCGTCAAACGTCTCTGCTTCTTTCTCCTTGGCCGGGCTGTGGTCCGAGGCTGAGGGAGACCCCCCAAGCAGCATGAAGACATCCCACACTCGGAGTTGCGCCGCGAATGGTATTGATAGGTTGAAGAGCGTCAGATACCACCTTGTTCCATATGCCGTGGGATCAATACCCATCTCATTCTTGACAACTAATGTTAGCGGGGGGATGCGAGTCAGGACGAGGGCGGACTGCTCCGGGCTTACCAGCTTCTGGGCTGCTGCTTTGCCATGCAGCCAGTGGTCCTCAAGGTCCTTCAATGCCAGCATCAAGCCAGCGAAGCCCGGTTGGTAGAGCCTCTCCAGGCCCCGGAACTGCCACAGCCGGACAAGCATCACAAAACATCTCTCCTCGTCGTAGTAGCACAGCATCGTCGCTGCCAGGCCGGCCATGCCCTGAACGTAGCCAGTGTCGGGGAAATAGAGGGACATGGCGTGCAGCACGCGAAACAGCAGCCGCTGGCCTCCACGATACCTCTTGCGGAACATGATATGCTTGTTGATGGTCCTGGGGACATCGAGGTCGATCTGGGTGTCGTCCGGGGAGCTCAAGTCCTGGAGGCGGTGGAACTCGGAGAAGAGATGCTCTTCCGCAGTATGTGACTTCGTGTTCTGGGCGGCGCTGGCCGCGAGGAAAGAGTACCAAGCTGCCCCACGCCAGCAGTCGGGGATGCCCTTCCATGTCCTTTCGATCAGTTTCGGGCTCTTGACATCGAACTCGATCACCGTGCCTTGAATCTCGAAATGTTGCTCGCTGTCTTTGCTCCTTTTGACCTTGGCTATGTCCTCCACGGCAAACATGACACCTTTGCTATCCCTGCCCTTGGTGACAGTCTTGGCCATCCTCCTCCACTTTTCGGTTCTCTTGATCTCCCTCTCGTGGGCATCTTTGATGGCCTGCTCGCTTTTTTGTTCCTCTTCGATGTCCACCAAGCCGGGCGGGAGCCCGAGCATCTCACCCGCCTCGTCAATGATCTTCCTGTCTCGGTTGTGTGGAAGCAAGTTCGCTGCAGTTCGGATTCCCGATCTGACGGTGAATTTCGAAGATGTCGAAACGCCCGAGGTCTGCGTGTTCAGTGACCGGGCTGACACCTTCCTGCTGGGTATCCGGCTCAGCCCGGGCGGCGACGACTGGACCTCGGCCCTCTTAGTCAACACATTTCGGCCGTTGCGCCTGCCGACTGTAGAATGTAGCGAGTGTGTTTCTGCCGGAGTGCTCCGTCGCGACCTTGGTCTTTGGAAGTGTATGAAGCCGTACCGATCGACGTCGTCCCCTTGGACGTTTTCCCAGTCCTCAATGCCGCCCGCCAGCTCATACTCGCTCCGGCGCGTGTTACCTTGTGGCGACGGCAGCGAAGTGGCCGACAGCGGAGTACTGGGACAGAGGTACAAAGCTCGGACGCTTTGCCGCCTTCTTCTTTCTCTGTGGGCGGTCAAGAGATTGGATGTTAGCGGTCATCTTGATCATGCATAGAACGGAGCACCGAAGGAAAACCATACGCGGCAATGTCTTCTCCGTCGGACGGGAGCTGATCCCCAGACTCGGCGGGCTCACCAGAGGGTGACCCTGGAGCCCCATCTTGCCAATTGACGAAGTCGCCAGATTCATAGAGCGATCTCACCTTTTGTGACTCCCTCTCTGTATCTACCGACATGACTCGTATGTTGGGCAATGACAGCTTCCTCGCCGAGTCCCTCGGCGTAGGCTGTGGGCTGACGAGGGTGGGCTTGGAGTCTGGGGCGCGGCCGGCCGAGGAGGCGGCCGGCACTGGGGCGGGTGCGGGGCGGGTCGGAGACATGAGCATCGGGGAGGGGCCAGGCGCAGGGCTCGAGTTGTTCACGGCGCGCTTGCCTCCAAACAAGATGCTTCCCCTCTTGGAGAAGTTGAGGCTTTCGATGTCATCGAGGAAGCGGCCCTCGGGGATGCTTGTGTTGATGGGGTGGAAATCATTTTGCGGCGGCGGCTGGGAGAGTTCAGATAGGGGTCTGGGGGCGCTCGGATTTGGAGATTGCATGTGGCTGTCAAATTGTCGGATCTCTTGGCGACCGTCACGTACCGAATCGGGGGCTTTAGGCGAGGGGGATAAATGGGGCGCCTGAGATGGCTGGGACAGGCCTGAGTGGTGAGACTGGGGAGAGTGCGGAGGAGCGGGTGCGACCGCGCCCTCGCTCAGGCTCTTCTTCCTCAGTCGCTTCATGGGCGGCGGGGGCAGCTTGAGACTAAGGCCCTTGACGAGCCTCCTTGGTGCAGTGTCCCTCTGGTAGCTAGCGACGGAGGCGATCTCGGATATGTCTGAGTCGGTCACAGACCAGCGGCTCTGGAAAGAGGGGCGAGACGTGTGCTGCGGGGTGCAGGGCTCATCAGAGGACGGGGCCGGGGTGGGCTCGTCGGTGGAGTAGATGGACGGGGTGTCTACCACATCAAGCTTGACGTGGTAGTCGTAGCGAAAGGCGTCCTCGTCGTCGTCCTCCTCATCCTCCTCGTGCAGGGTCGTCGATGCAGATGACAGGGTGCCCAGCAGGGAGTCCCGTCTCCAGTCGGCGCAGGTGGACGATGCGAGTGTTGAGGCAGTGGTTGAGGTTGAGGATGCGGGCGAGTGATTGCTCTGGCATTGGCGCCGGACGGCGGGGTGCACAGGCAGATGCAGACGCAGGTGAAAGCGAGGATGCTCAGGCTCAGGCTCAGGCTCAGGCTCAGGCTGTTCCTGCTGCTGCCGAGGCGGGACGGGCAGGGGCAAGAGGTGCAGGTCTGGAGTGGTTGCAGTCGTCGCCGCCGCGGTGGTGGTGGTTTCTGAGGCCGCAGGTGAGGAAGGGATCTGGGCGGGCGAGGCAGTTGGGCGGCGGATGGTTCGAAGGGGGTTGCGAGGCGGAGGAAGGAGAATCGGGGGCTGGGCCTGGGCCGTCTGCTCGTACGGCAGGGCAATCAGGGCGGGTGCAGGTGCAAGTGCAGGCTGAGGTGGAATGTAGTGCGGGCCAGTTGTGGTGGCCGTCTCAGTCCTGGGCTTTCTGGTACTCCCAGACCGCAGGCTGGCAAATCGCTGTGGTGCCATTCTCGCCCTGTCCTACGATACTTTTTGTTCCCTGCCCTTGTGTAGATCTGCCCGGCACTAATCGAGCCGACCGTCAGTCAGAGGGTTCAGTTCACCCGTGGCTGGATGTGTGACGGCAAGTCCAGTTCGTGACGAGATGGTGGAGATGGGTGGGATCTGTTTGCGAACTGGGTTGGGCAGTACGCCCGGATCAAGAGCCCAATCTGTTCCCAATTCGTCCAAGGAAGAAGGAAGACCAAGAGCCCGGGAGAAGGAGAGGCAGGAGAAAAATGGAAGCACGGAAACGGCCCTCATTACATATCCCGAGCAATTGCCCTGCCCATCCACCACCCATCGAGAGAATTCACAGCCAAACTAGGTACTACACAATACAGATGACACAAAAAGGTTGGCCACGATTCAGCGTGTCGGCACTTGGCAAGCTTGAGTTTCTGCTTCCGACATGGCTGGCCACCTTCCTAGGCGGAACTTTAGGTATGCCCCCACCCACCCTCCCTCCTTCCTTGCTCCCGGCCCTAGGAGCCACGTCCCCGACACGTACCTTTGGTACAGTGCCATCTAAGGCACCCCTCCTGCCCCGCGATTGCCATCAGAGACAGGTGGAAACAACAAGGACACAGAGACATGGTCTCAAGCTTGACGGTGGGCGTGCCTTCGTTACTGGCCCGACATGTCCCCCGAGACACACCTCTCGCTCAGCATCGGCTAGGAGAAGCAACACGACGCAGCACAACGCCGTGCACAAACACAGCCCGCCATGGATAGACAACGGATCTTGGCTGGGCCACCAGGGAAATCTCAGGAAATCTGACCCTGGCGCTCTTACGTGGCCACATGCTGCCAGCCTTGCCCGCCAGCATCTCATGCAGAACGGACGTCTCTGACTTGTCATACACTCCTCGTGGGCGGCCTACATCCGGTCGATTTTTCCATGTGCATGACACCTTCACCTCGTCCTCAACCTCAGCGTGACTCGACAAGCCGGTCCGTTCTCCCATGCCATGCCGCCAGGGCCTGTCAGAACGCCACCCTGGACAGCACCTACAGGCGAGAGCCGTCACTCAGACGCACCTGGCAGATCACCGCCATTGCTCGTGGGTGCGTGACCTTTTGTGTGCGGAGGATGTGTTCCCGAACAAGGGCTCTGTCGGAGCGTCCCGATTGGAGGGTCTCGTCGGTGGCAGTCGTGCCCATCAAGATCTCTTGGCTTACCATCCCGCTCGCCTGTGAACCGAAGGGCCGGGGCTCGGTGCGCTGGATGCGCTGGGATGCGACATCCTCCGCCTCCTGCTTCGGGTAAGGACCAAGAAGACGGCCTCAAAGGGTCTTCCCTGATCGACGCCCGCCCCCCACCCACCTTTCTTGTCTGCAAGGATATGCCCCAGATTCGTCCCATCTGTGCGTTTTCGTTTCCTTGACTGCATTGTGGCACACACGTTTCTCTCGACTCTCTTGACCCGTTCGAGACCCCCAAGGACCACCGCACGTTTCCGGATGGAGGACTTTTCGTGGCTGTCTAGCTTTACTTTTTGAGTTTACCCGACTCTCTGACGGCCTATCAACCTAGTGTCACAGGACAATTCTGTTCTGCCAGAGTCGTCTAGGTTTCCTCGTGTGGCAGCTTCTAGAATGAGCTCTGTCTCTCCATCCCTTTGCCATGGAGGGCGAATTGCCGCTGGGGCGACTTCCCGGGTCGCTCGGTACTGCAGGATCGAGCACACAACATGTCTCGGCAGAGTGATGAAGTCATGAGTGAACTTTGCCAATGAGCAGTAGTGCAATGACACAAAGACAACAAGACTGGACGCAGTCGTGTTCGAGTACGCAGTTTACGCAGACAGTCACCGCATGTACCCAAGTTTTCAGTGTCGCCCAATTCCAACAGAAAAAGGTCATCCGCAAACCCGCCCGAAGATCAGCAGGACTTTATATCGACTAGGGCAGACAGTGGTTGAAGAATGTCCCGGCTCCACATGCCGCAGCGGCAATAATGCTGTTGGCATCTCGGTTGGCCCTATTACCACCCGTTGCGCGCCACCGGCCGCGGAAGTACTCCTCCGCTAGCGTCCGGACGTCGGCCGGTCTTAGTTAGAATCAGCCGGCCAAGCACGACCACTCCCAAAGAGACCCCAGATTTCTGGAAGTACCGAGGGCCAACTCATCGACGCGGGCTGTGGATTTACCTTGGAAAAGAAGACTTTCGACCGAGAGACGAAGGGATGGGGGGATCTTGTCTGTGCTTCTCAGAGAGGTCCGGTATCACCACGTCGCTCGCTCGCCCCGGTGACGCTGGTATAAGTCGGGTGTAGCCCCAGGTGCGTATGAACTCGAACCCACGCCACTCCCGTTGTACAACTCTCGGGGAGCTCTATTCGCTATGTGCTCATGCTACTGTACATGCCGGCAATTGCACAGAGATAGACGCGAGGCATTGAAGACGATATTAATTGCTGTACAACGCTCACCAATAAAAGTGACGCTAATGCCCCCTTCGAAGTTGGTATCCCAGTCTCGAGTAGCGCCAGCAGCCGCAGGCGGCCCACGAGTCTCGCTTGATTCCATCAGCACAGCTTCCGGTGAAGGGTCCCCTAGTCTTCTTCGTTTTCCCAGTCTTGCTCGCCGTACATGGGCCGCCTGGCATTGCTGCTCCCGCCGCCGACGACCTCCAATTTTGCTAAAAACTCGGGCGGCACCGTCGGTATGTATTTCCTCTCACGCTCACGGTTGACGCCGCCGAAACCTGCCCCGAAGCACACCAGCATATCGGTCACTGACGGCAGCGTGAATGGGAGCATGTATGCCGGGTCCATCAGGAGGTTCTCCGGCGCATCATCCTCCTCTTCCTCGTCCCCGGGTGTCTGCGGGTCCGCACCGCCGTTGACAGCTTTCTTGGCGTTCCGCTGGGGCGTGGCGGGCGCGCTCTCGGTGGCCACGCTGCGCGTAGGGGACGAGAGCGAGGCCGCTACGCTGCGGCGGTTGCTCTTCTCTTTCTCCCTTCGCACCTCTGTTTCTTTCTGTATCGCCACAAGATATTTCATTGCGCTCTTCGGGAGGCCCTTTTCGCCGACCTCGGCACGGTAGTGGTTGGCAGCGTGAATGAGCTGCTGTGGGCTGAGAGACCTGAGCTGCTGCAAAGTATCAATGAGCGCCTCCAGGTCATCGGGCCCTAGCGACGAGAAACACTGTAGCCACTGCAATAGCTGGATGATGGGGCTCATGTGCCTCCTGGCTGACTCGATGGTGTTCTCCCCGTGAGCCTGCATGTCGCCATGCTCGTAGTGCTCAGGCTGTCTGTTGTTAGTGCGCGCCCAATCTTCCAGCACTGATATGTTCATGCGTATCTGCATTGCCTTCGTGCGGGCCAGGTATTTCCTGTTGGACATGACCCGATTGAACAGTTCGGCACCCAGCCAATATAAAAGTTGCGCGATGATTTGTGCAGTGATGACCGAATGCACGTCGTAGAGGTCGAGGACGAATAGTGTCGAAGAGAGAAGAGAGGTGACGTTTCTAGGTGCAGGCTTTGCCCTCTGCTTGGGCGATGGGGGCCGATATTTCCGCTCCGGCGGTTCTTCCTTGACCTTCTTTTTGCTCTTGAAAATTTTCCACTCGTTTTGGAAGGTTATATCCTCGAAACCTGGTATTGTCTCGTGGTCCAGCATTGCGGCGTCAAGAACCTTGTCCAGCCGCCTCTCAGCATCACGGACGATGAGTATGAAAATTTCGTTGATTAGTTCAGAGAGCTGGGCCTGGAAGGTCACAGTGGCCTCAACAAGTCCAGCGTCTTTCTTCAAATAATGAAGTAGTAAAGTGGCATTCGAGATCCAGAATGCCAGAATGGTCATGTCCCACTGGTGATCCTCAACAACCTCATTGATCCTGTCCATGGACTTTATGAGTAGCTTTGCCAAGAGATCAGAACTTGCATGGTAGTGGGCATATCTCGCGCTCAGGAAGATCATGTTGGCTGGTACAGGCTTTTGCGCTGCTGATCGTTGTGGCGTCATGGTGGTGACGATAATGTCCAGGATACGGTCCAGATCGCCCTCTTGGAAGACAAACATCTGGTCGTGAAGACATCTTGACCAGTCGAACTCCTGTTGCTCCTCCTCGAACTCATCGTCGGCCTAGGCGTGTTAGCATGTGGCGTTCATGGCACGAATAGACAGCGGCGGGTCGCACCTCTGGTTGATCATCTATTCCAACGTTGCCTAGATCGACTTCCAAGTCTCGCGCGCTTTCCATCATCATGCGCCGCCGTAGTTCGCTCTCCATCAGCTCCTCCTCGAACTTGTCCTGCGAGAAGCCTGGCTTGTAGAAATCGTCGTCGCCGATACCAGCGCTACCTATATTGTACCCATTGCTATGTAGGTAGAAGGACATATCGCTATCAGGCGCAACAAAATCGGCAGCCGTACGGCCAGAGATGGTCTTCGCGTCGGAAGATGCCCCGTTGTCCAGGAGAACTTTTGCAATCTGTTTGTGGCGGTTGGTCATGGCCCACATGAGGGCGCTCCAGCGATTGCGGTCCTGCTTGTCAATGTCGGCCCCAGCCCCGATCAGAGCTTCCACGACAGCTTCATGGCCCTGGTACCGCATCAGCCCGTGAGTCATGTTAGTTCTCTGGTGACAAGACGTACAAAACAGCTGGCGTATATCAGCGGAGGTGTGCCGTCCTCGTCTGGAGCGTTGATGTCGACGTATCCCTTGGCCTTGCCGGATAGTATCCGGTTGACCTGGGCCACATTGCCATTACTGGCTGCCATGTTTAAGGCCTTCTGTAACATCTTTTTTTTCTCGTCCTCCGAGAACTCGTCGTTGGCGGCTATGGCGGCCTCATCCTCGAAGCCGGGACCGGAGGAGTGCGCCGCCTGGGCTGCCAGCATCTCCATCAGGCGCGTGTCACTGTCAGAGATGCCTCTGGTGAGATCTTCGTCGTAATTCTTGTCGTCTAGGGAGAGGTCGCTGAACTTCAGAGGTTTCGCAACGACGGGAGAAGTCAAAAATTGGGATTGCCCTTGAAGGTGCTACATATTAGCGGTCCAGAGCCCCTAGATCAGCCGGGCGAGGAATGGGGTGCCGCTAACCTTGCCAACCATCGTACATTTCTGTCTCGGGGACGGGCTCCCTGGGCATCCGTCTGTCATCGAGGGAGGTGGGCAAATCTGGGGGCAGGACCTTTGGTCGCTCGTTGCCTCCGGGGCCGCCGCCGTCGTCCTCGAAAGGACTGCGAGGCCCGCCAGCCGAAGGCTCAAAGTCCATCTCAGATCGGGGGTCTCGCGGTCGACGGGGAGGTGGTGGCGGGGTCGTCCGGGATGTCCGATGACGAGTTTGAGGGAGGCCTATTTCTTGTTGGGCCCGAGCATCAGGTCATGGTCTGATGGGAGTAGTCTGTCTGTGTCGCTGGTATACCCGACGCAGCTGTGGAAGCAGGTGGTCGACGAGCCTGCAGGAGAGGAGTGTGGAGTGCTGTCGCCGCGATGGAATATGTGGTTGTTTGTACCTCCTATAGTAAGTACTTTAGGTGGTCTCTCGCCCCCCTGTTCTACTCGGCCGCCCCTGTCGCGCTGCACTGGCCTGGCCGGCCTGCCCTGCCCTGCCCTGCCCTGCCGGGGGGAGCACCTTTGAACGGCGGGGCTGCACGGGCCATTGAAACAGCTTGTCAGCGGTGACGTGCCCCCCTTTGCCGCATCGAGTTCCTCATGGGGGACCTGAATAATAGCATGTACGGACTATGCCCAGCCTGCCAGCTAGGCGATATGCACATCCCTCTCTTAGCGGTCCTAAAACCATGCAACCAACAGCTCTTGGGATTGGAATTCAAGTCAAATGCATCCGCCCTGCAGAGCATTCCGGCGGTTGTGCACTGGCTGTGCGGGAGTCTACTTGTGTAACGGTATTCCTGGCAGACAGTGGCAGGAAATATGCATGTGCGAGTGCCATGGGCTGATGTCTATCCTGCTCCGATGCAGACCGGCAAGGTCGATGTGATGTGCTCAAGTGGGTTGTGTGTCATCAAGCTCCCGTCGCCAAATGGCGCAGGGGTGCGCTGCAGTCTTGCATGTCAGAGACCCATTCAGCCGTTCTGGCCCGTGTTCCTGCGGTGCCTATCTCTACACTTAAAGCACCGGGAAAGTGCCAGGCGAAGAAGTTCCTCCTCCTTGGTCAGCTTGGCCGACCAGGAGGGGCCACTCGCGCCTAAATGTTGCTCTTCTTATGACAAAGAGAGGAATATGTAGATCTGCACTCTTGCAAGGATATCGAAGCAGAGCGAGGAAGGGCAGGAAAAAATGATAGGAAGAAAAAGAAGGAAAAAAAAAACCTCTCTCTGCAAAGTGGTTGAGTGGCAAGCTGCTGGGGGTTCCCACAGCCGTACTAGGCCCAGCAAGGGTTGCTTCAACAACCTTGGAATTGTCAAGAGTCCATCCGAGATCCAGGCCCAAGGTACTTGTTTGTCACCTGTTTTCATTACCATACAATATGCATCTACCATATCTCCCGGTGACGAGCTTCTCTCCACTCCCGTCACGTCTGTAGTTTATGTGGAACTTGCCCAGGGTGCCGTCGTCCCCGCGCCTGCATCTTTCTGCTTCCATCTCTGCCCGTGAGCCGCAACGCGCATCTGAGCCCAACGACATACATGCCAGATACACCCCCGCTGTGGCCCCATCACTAACAACAGCTAGCAGACAGTCAGAAAAGACAGACCGGTTCAGACAGAATCCCGCCGTCATCGAGACACGGCCTCTCTCGCCCTGACATTTTTCACCTCTCACATCCGAGAAAGCCCCGCGCCCGGGCTGCGGAAGCAGGCCGACCACTTATTAGCACCCACGTTCTTTACCCGCGCCGTTCGTTAGCAAGGGAGCTAGGCATAGAAGTCGTGCTCTGCCGCGGCAGCATTATCCCTACCACCCAGCCCACGCCGGCCGAAACCCCAATACCAATACACGCGTGCGCCGCCACTACTCCATCACCGCCACCCACGAGTGGCAGCGGGCAGGCGAGCCACCGCGCGACCGACCTCGCAGCCAGTACACAACAGCCTCACCACTTGGTACAACCACCAAGCCATGTGTCCAAGTAGGCTGAGACCGAGATCAAAAACCTGAGACCTGTGTCTCTCCATCACCCACGCTTCGCCGGCTCGGCCCTCCACACGACGACCATGGAGGGGTCGGCAATCCAAGATGAGCAGCTCGACTCGACCCTCGACCCCCCGCCCCGGATCTTTGAGCGCCTCTCCCAGATCGCCGGCTACACCTGGGATGAGTCCGCTTCGCTCAACCATTCGAGCTATGACAACTGGTATGTGTGACCTGCTCGGCGCTCCCATCGTGTGGCAACACACTGGAAGCCCCTGCGGCCGCGGCTACGAGGCTGACCAGTGGCACCATGAACAGGCACGTGTTTGGCGTTCGGTTTGCCCCAAAGTACTCGAGCAACAATCATGCTGTGAGCCCGACATATTTCGCGAGGAGCCCTCCCTCGTCCTCGAGCCGCGTATCTCCCGCCGAGCCTCCCTCTTCGGCCTCCAATGGCCCCCTTAGCGAAGCCAGCGGCAATGACGACTCTACAGCAGGGGCAGTGGTTGAGGAGGCCGTTGTCGCGAGGGTCTCGTATCATGTTCTCCGGGAGGAGCGCGCATTCCACATGATGAAGAACTTGATCCAGACTGCGGACCCGAACCAGGATCACACTATCATGCCCCTCGACCTGGTCAGGCTCACGCCTCAACCTGGGGACCGCGGCCAGATCATTGTTTCGATATACCAGTCACCGGGACGGAGCTTGCTGCCCAAGATAATGGACCTGGGTCCCGCCTCCTTTACGTGCCGCAAGGTCGAGGATAGGTGGGTCACGAACTCACATAACGATAACCAGTTAGGCCCGCCCATCAGCCTGAATCTCTTCCTCGACTTTGCAATAGGCGCCACTCAATGCCTGGAGATGATCCATCATGGTCTTGGGGTCATACATGGCGAGCTGCGCGGCGACTCCTTCCATTACAACGAGGAAACGAAAAAGGTGAAACTCATCACATTCGGCTCTGGGCTACGGTCCTTCGAGCATGGCCTCACCAGCACCGGCTGGTCGAGCCTCTCGAAGGAGCTTGGGGCCAAGCACAAGCTTCTTCACATCAGCCCCGAGCAGACAGGTCGTATGCCCGCAGAGCCGGACACGCGCACTGACATCTACTCGCTTGGCGTATTATTTTGGATGTTGCTGACGCAAAGCCCTGTCTTCGATGGTGATACTCCCCTGGATATCGTACAAGGAGTGCTTGGCAAGAGGGTCCCCAACGTTTCCACTATTCGACTAGATGTGCCTGATGTGCTGGGGAGAATCATCCAGAAATGTACCGCCAAGAACGTGGGAGATCGGTATCACTCGGCTAGCGGCCTCCGTTACGATCTGGTCAAGGTGCAGGGTTTTCTTTACGACAACGACTGGTTGGCGCTCAAAGAGTGGCGCATAGCGTCGCGGGATGTAAGCTCGTTCTTTATGCTACCATCTATGATGATTGGGCGGCAAAAGGAA
This sequence comes from Diaporthe batatas, assembly GCF_019321695.1. Classification (NCBI taxonomy): domain Eukaryota; kingdom Fungi; phylum Ascomycota; class Sordariomycetes; order Diaporthales; family Diaporthaceae; genus Diaporthe; species Diaporthe batatas. The sequence continues at coordinate 1,154,909 of NW_025408559.1, read as the reverse complement.
CGGGGCGAGCTCCTGAAGGTCGTGGAGCGTGTGGCAAAGTCTCACGCAATGAGCCAGAAGGGACCAAACCGATTCTCAGATGGTTCGACCTGGTCAAACGACATGCTCGATGGAGGGGACGTCTCTAGCGAAGGCGCCAGCTCGGAGGGTGGCAATAGACAGAGCGGCTCTTACACTACGATGACCGACCCCAAGTCTCGTAGCAGCATGATTCCTTCGTTCTATTCGACTGATTCTCAACCTCTGCCTAGCGGGGACACCGTGTCTTTGGGAAATTCCACCCCTCAGACCCGTACCGCGTCAAGAGCGTGGGAAAGACATCAGTCCATCCCGTTCGAAACCAGGAGCTTGGTCAACAGTCTAGGAGAGGATCGGCCGAACCCGGATTCGTCGACAAGTCTATCCAAACAACTAGGTTCGGCCAAGTTCAGGAGGCGAGGACAATGTGAGATCGTCACAATTGAAGGGGCTGGCGGGCTGGGCAAAAGCTGTCTCGTGCACTCGGTTCTTGCGGATGTGAGGCGGAGCGGGTACTGCGCAACGGCGAAATTCGACACCGCCAGGAGGACTGCATTCGGGCCCATGCTCAAGCTTCTTTCCTCACTCTTCCGTCAAGTCTGGGGCGAGCGGAATACGGAGACCCAATTCCATCAGACTCTGAAGACTCATATACGCCCAGTATGGCCCATGCTTCATAAATTACTTGGCCTCCCCGAGTTCCTGATCGGGCCTGTCGATGCGACAGTTTCTAGGTCGATGTCGAATTCATCCGGTGCCACGATACAGAGAAACCGGGCCCCGGGGGCCCTCAGACGACGAGGCTCATCCCCGGGAGGTACATCGACCCCCCCGAGGTCTTCGTATCGAGGGTCAGTCTTGTCTGCATCAGGCTCTCAGGATTTCTTGCGGACTGGTGCTTCGACCAAGAGCCTCCGGCTTATGAACACGTTTCTGGACGTTCTGCGGATGTTTTCCCAGCACAAATTCATATGCTTTGTACTGGAGGACCTACATTTTGCCGACGATGAGTCCACAGAGCTCATCACACAGATTATTAGCGCGAGGCTGCGGCTTGTCATCATCATAACTTACCGTTCTGATGAGATGTCCCCTGACAAGGTCAACAACATCATATCGCCGGCTGAATCCGAGGACCTACCCAAGTTCGGGTCTCCCATCGTTACGCGGATTCCTTTGTCACCCTTGGGAGAAGAAGAAATTGTCCAATACGTTTCAACCACTCTGTGCAAGCCCAAGGAAGAAATCCTGCCCCTTGCACTTGTCATACAGTCCAAATCTGGCGGAAACCCGTTCTACATGAGGGAAATGCTTTCTGCATGCCATCGGAAACGGTGCATCTGGTATGACTACAAGACAAACCAGTGGGAATTCTCCCTTGATCAGCTCTTTGAGGAGTTCCAAGGCAAACAGAATTACGACGTCCTGGACACCAACTTCATCACGCGGCGACTTAACGAGATGCCCGAGGCCTCGAAGTGTCTCCTGGCTTGGGCAGCCTTGCTAGGCCATTCTTTCTCATTCGAGCTCATCTGTCATCTGCTCAGCGGCGAATGCCAAGATGCCTGTGGACAGTCTCCCGCGGAGCACATTCACAAGACATATACGCAAGAGGAGGCGGTGGCGGGATTACAAGCTGCTATACAGGCATACATCATTGTTCCCGGCGATGTGGACGATCGATTTCGTTTCGGTAACCTCCCTTTTCCCACCTCCTCTGGCATGTAGAGGTAGCGGTAGACTGACAGACCATGCAGCTCATGATCACCTCGCCCAAGCCTCCAGACAATTGAAAATATGCGAGGCTCGTACGATGCACTTCACTGTTGCCCAAGTTCTGATGGTAAGCGCCCTCACAAGCACCAGCATTGGCTAAAGCTGACGCCACGTTCCAGAAATACTATGCAGGGGATGGAAAGCCGAAAGACAACATAGCTTCACATATTTGCGAGTCTGTGGACATCATCAGACAGCGAGTAAAAATCAGGCGACCATACCGGCAGCTATTGTTCGATTGTGCGAAGCTCAGCACAGAGCGAGGCGCTCGACCAACTGCTGCAAAGTTTTACACTAATGCCGTTGCGCTATTGCAACCCGACCCATGGAACGACGAAGCCGAGGATGTGTCTTACGAAGAGACCAACCAACTGTACCTTCGGGCCGCAGAATGCTACCTTTACATGGGGAATCACGGTGCCGCCAACGCTCTTCTGGGGACAATCTTCCTATCCGCACGATCCGCTTTTGACAAGGCACCCGCGTCTGTTCTGCGTTCTAGGATATTCGCGCAAGCAGGTGATGCTGAAGAGGCATTGGCGTGCCTATTACAATCTCTCCGGGAATTAAGGGTGCCTTTTGATGATAATCCGACATATGAAAAGTGCGATGCCGAATTCGAGAGGTTGGCAGCAAAGATCCGTTCAATGGAGCGCGGTGAAATCGTCAACCCGCGCCTCGCAGTCGACACAAATTTGGCCTCGATAGGCGCCGTGCTCGCCGATGCCATCAGTTCAGCCTGGTGGAGCAATTGCCTCATGTTTTACCATCTCTCACTGGTGATGGTAGATGTCCACCTGAGTCGTGGGGCATTCCCGAGTTCTGGCATGGCTTTCCTCCACCTTTCTATGGTCGCTCTCAGCCGACACAGCCTGACAGAGTTGGCCCTCGACCTGGGCTCAATCTGTTTGGACCTGTTGGACAAGTATCGTGATGCCTTCTCCATGGCTCGTGGTTACATGCTTTATGCCAACTTTGTTGGGCATATTCATTACCCTCTGAGCGTCGCAGTCAATCAAGTCGAAGGCGCCGTGGAATATGCAACTGTCGCAGGCGACCGAACATCAACAATTTTGAGCTTTGGGCTCCTGGCACAACTCAAATTCTTCGCCAGTGAAAATTGTGCCGATCTTGAAGCTTTCTGTCAATATGGCTGTGAAGACATACCGAATTGGCACCAGGACACAAGGGGCGGCACCCTTCTTATTGCTGTCAGACAGGTTGCCCGGGCACTGCAAGGGAAAACACGAAACTTGATTGCTGAGGAGGTCATGAATGACACCCAAACGTCACACACTTCTGCATCCTACAAGGCATGGCTAGAGGCGAACGCAAAAAATGGAGGCCGGTCTTTGATATGGTATGAGACCATGGAAATAATACCCCTTTTCCTGTTTTCTCACTACGAGAGGGCGGCTGAACTAGGCAAACACTGCGTTGCCAATGAACACATCATCTGGTCTGCCCGAAACACGAGGTCTGCTATGGTCTTCTATGGCTTGTCTCTTGCAGGCCTCCTTTTTCGCAAAATGGAAGACCCACGCACAAAGGACACTGACATTGATGAGCAAGTCGAAGCAACCGTGGAGAAGTTGGTGCTGTTACGCAAGAAGATCACCGATTGGGAGGTTGTGTCCGACGTCAATTATCTGCCCTGGTCCACTTTTCTCCAGGCACAGATACATGAGCTCAAAGCCGAACATGGCTCGGCCATCCGCGCATACGAGGTTGCTCTAGATCATGCATCTGAACAGAACCTGGTTTTCGAGGAAGCACTCGGCAATTATCTCATGGCGGGTGTCTTTATCAGACGAGGCGCGCGGAGATCTGCCAGGTCTGCCCTTAGAGATGCGGTTGGATTGTTCCGACTGATGGGAGCCACGGGCCTAGCCGATCGAATTGAAGAGGAACACAGTCTCTTGCTTCACGGCCCTACCCGCAATCCTCGAACGGCTGAAGCCTCTGCGCAAACTGACTTCGCAGGCGATGCAGCGCCAGCTCAGTTTCACCACGTTGACGGCGAGGCAGAGGAGCCTGGCCAGCCAGCCCAGGTCGCAATGGGCGTGCTCCAAGAGAATAGGATAGGGGCGTGGCGAGGCTCTATGCAACAACCCGAGGCGGGTGCTGGCCTGCCTGCTCTGGACATGATTGATTTGCACGCCATCCTCGTATCATCACAGGTTATCTCATCCATCCTGGACGTCCAAGAACTCCTGAAGGTAAGTTTTCATGATCTCGGCCTCGATGTCCTCTGGCCACCTCTTTCCCTTTTTAGACTGTCCCCATGCACTTTTCTTCCTCATTTTCTCTCAGAGAGGATTGCTGTGCGGTAGCTTTTGGGGCTTGGTGGTTCTCCCTGAACAAATCATTTCCCGGGTGCACGCAGATCTAGCCTTACATATTATTCATCCACGGATTCGCGCAGTACTTTTGTATTTCTGCATTTTCCTTACCTGCGCAGCACATATTGACCTGATAATCACAGACCATGGCGGATGTGGTGTTGCGCTGCTGCGGGGGTACTGCCACGTTAGCGGCCATCATCGTGGATGAGAACAATCAGTGGTGCGTTGCCGCCAGCGGCGATCCGGAAAAGGGAGCACAGCCCCACAAGCCTGGAATACCTCTGAGCGGTTCTCAGCATTTAGTCGCCGAGAATGTGGTGCTGTATTGTACTCGGTTCAGGGAGGCAGTCTTCAGCGCTGACATCATCAGTGATGAGAGATTTGGCGTCAGTGAGCAGTGGCTTCAAAAGAACCCTCAAGGTAGAGCCATCATTGCCTATCCCATAACTCATGGGTCGAACCCTCTTCTTGGCGTCCTCTACCTCGAGGGCAACCCAAATGCGTTTACGGATCGCAATGTCACGGTCCTTCAGCTTCTGGTTAACCAGATTGGCATCAGCTTTTCGAATGCGCTATCACTGAAGGCCATCGAAAAGGTCTCGAGCGAAAATGCTAGTATGATCGAGTCACAACAGCGTGCCTTGTTGAAAGCTCAGGAGGCCGAGACCAAGGCCAAAGCTGCTGAAGCAGAAGCCAGGCGCAACGAGAAGCGGGCCGAGGAGGCGGCAAAGGCGAAATCCATTTTTCTCGCCAATGTCTCCCACGAACTCCGAACTCCACTCAACGGTGTCATAGGAAACTCGGAGCTTCTGAAGGACTCCGATTTGTCCAAGGAGCAACTCGAGATGGCCGACTCAATCAGGGTCTCTGCTGACCTGCTTCTCACGGTTATCAATGACATCCTGGATTTCTCCAAGATGGAGGCCGACAAGATGAAGCTCTATATCACCGCTTTCAATCCGGAAGAGATGGTCCGCGAGGTTGTACGAGCGCAGTCATACAGTAACCGGGAAAAAACGACACGGCAGAACGTCAAGATAATCAAAGACATCAACTTACCGCCGATGCTCATCTACGGCGACCCAATCCGTCTCCACCAGGTGCTCGGCAACCTGATATCCAATAGCCTGAAGTTCACAGAAGACGGGTCCGTGACCATTGGATCCCGCTTGGATTCCGAAACCAAGGATAAGGCAACGTTGACTTTCTGGGTCAAAGATACTGGAATTGGAATTTCAGCAGAGCAAAAGGCCAAACTCTTCCAACCCTTCAGCCAGGCCGACACGAGTACGGCTCGAAAATACGGCGGCAGTGGGTTGGGTTTGTCCATCTGTAGAAGCCTGATCGAAACGATGATGAAGGGCAAGATCGAGCTCGATAGCCAGCAGAATATCGGGACCACCGCTTGGTTCACCGTCACATTTGACAAAGCAAATCCCGATGTCGCCGCAGGTGATCCCCGTGCCCTGCCCGAAACATTCTCACGAAGGTCCTCTGATAACGTCAATCGAGAGCCGTCGCCCAACCCTTACCTGGATCTGTCACAGATATCCAAGGAGTCACTCCGTGTCTGCATAGCCGAGGACAACGCTATCAACCAGAAAATTGCCATCCAGTACATCCAGAGGCTGGGTTACAAGTATGTGGATGCTTATGATAATGGTTTGAAAGCTGTGGAAGGGCTGCGACAGAAAGCGCGGGAAGGGCAACCTTACCACGTTATCCTCATGGATGTGCAGATGCCAGTGATGGATGGCTATGACGCGACCAGGCTGCTCCGCAAGGACCCAATCGAGGCGGTCCGGAAGATCCTGGTGATCGCCATGACAGCAAGCGCAATACAAGGCGACAGAGAGAAGTGCCTGGCTGCTGGCATGAATGACTACCTGGCGAAGCCTGTCAGGTCCGACGTGCTCAAAAAGAAACTGGACACTTACGTCGGCGGTCAGGTAAGCACCGAGTGATGAGAGGCCTGGAGGTCCAGCCGTGATATTGTACTGATACGAGCTCGCGATAGGCTCCTCCGGACCGCAAATTCAGTGACGTGTCCGTAGCTAGTGTCCAGTCCGCCACTGCGACAAGCCCGCCTCCATCTCTGCTTGAGCACAATGGATCTTTCGCGTCGGTCAAAGAGAACAGACAGCTAGTGTCCAGCGCCGCCAACCATCCGCCGAGCACCCAAGACGGCCCTAGTCCTCCCAGTAGGACCTCGAGCGACAACCGACTGTCTGATGCCGGTTCGGTAGACAGTGCAGCGGGCAAAGTACGAAACAAGTTGACGAAGAAATCACTGAGCCAAGATTCATCTGGCGCTGCTGAAGGCAAAGGGAAAGAGAGAGAGAAATCCAAGGGCGTCTTAAAAAAGAAGAACCCGCAGGACAGGAAGGAAGGCGCGAACTCGGATCCGAACGAGCAGCAATGAAGTAGGCGAGGTAACACGAATTGGACGACACGAAGGAAAGGAGGAAAGACAGAGATGGGATATTAAGGCGAATGTGTTTTCATGCATGCAAGAAGAGAATAGAGAAGACGGTCACTTCTCGGGAGACGGGGCGATTATGGGCGTCACGGCACGTCTTGTTCGATACCACCACATCTCTTTTCTATCCACCGCAAGCGCTCGAAAGTGGTTTTATAACGGGGAAGGAATGGCGGATTTGATCTTTCTGAGCAGGCAGCTCCTGCATTGCTGCGTACCCATGTTGCCCATCATTGCATGCTTTCTTGGGCTTCATAGCGCATCGAGACACCGTGGTCTACTGGCATTTTGAGAGCTCAAGATTTCAGACAGAGGCAGACGCACAGACAGAAGGACACACAACAGACTCAAATACCAGAGTATGAGCCAAGAGACACTGTGGATTAAACACGGTAGGTCTCGCTGCTTGGTGTGACAGACGTATGCGCTGATAAATGCCGGGTCTTTCCCAGTCGCTGTCTATAACGCTGACTACGGTCTTGGAAGGCACAAGAAGTTCGCCCGATCGTTGGATTGTAGCGACCAAGCAACTCCAAGCGGGGAGTACTACATAGTAAGACAGAGGTCCGCAATGACCAGCTCGCCTGACTCGGGTTTCCATCTCCTCAGAGCCGTGCGTGCAGTCGCGGCTGCATAGGCCTGCGTGCGGTCACCGCTCGCTCCATCCAAGCTCGACGGGGAGGGCCGAATGTGGAGCCAGCCAGCGATTTGAAAGATGGAGTCTCGACTCAAGAGGCCAGCATTCTGAGAGCTGTCAGTTCTTGGGCCCGATGACGTCACGCACTAGCAGCCGTGAGGCATTTTGACGTGAGGACTGCAGCAAATGATTAAGATGACCTGTGGGGTTTGATGTGCTCTCTCATTAAAACGCGTGGTGGGCTGGGAGGGTTTCATGTCAAGAGCGGGAGCATCAGGTTCTGTTTTTTTTTTGTTTTGAGAAAAGGCAAATTGCCACTAGGGCAAGTTGGTATGGATGGTGTAGAACATCTATGTCTATCGAATCATAGGAGCCATGTACACCCAAAAGGCAGGGTCAAGGTTCCCTGTATCTCTTTCTATAGGCCTCGCTCCACTGACCGCCCCGGAAAACAAGGAGGACGAGGACGCGTGCCGCGCAGTGGTCTTTCTCTACCACATTTCCCCCAGTCTACCCCGGGACTGTGTCTTTTACTGGAAATCCCATCGTAATATCAACCAAGTGTCCGTCTTGTAATTTCCATGCAACTCCTAGCCTGAATCTAGCAAAACCCGCCCATATGTTCCGTAATACATGCGCACGTCCCCAACCCCAACATCCTTTTTAGTTCTGGGGCTGGAAGAATGCGTACGACTGCTCTAGGCGGCGCTCGGTGTTGGCGCGGCTGTTGACGAAGTCAGGGTAATTGAGGGTCAGCTCGACAGCACCGTTGACGATGTGGTCGGCGGCCTCGACACCCAGCATGAAGGAGTGGTCCTGGTTTCCGACCTCGTACTTCCAGCTGCCGAAACGGCCACGGGAGAAGATGTCCTTGGCCTGCAGCTTGGGCAGGAGCTCCTTGAGGACGCCGTCACGCTCCAGTGCGGGTGTGGGGTATCCGTGGTCGAACTTGCGGTGGTAGGTGGAGACGATGTCGTCCTCGGGCAGGATCATCTCGGTGTTGATCAGGCCCTGGATGCAGTCCTTGAGGATGTTGGCCTCGTCAACGGGCTTCTTGGTGGATTGGGACACCTCGAGCATGATGGACCAGTAAGGACCCTCCTTGGGCTCGCTCGAGTCCGCCTTGCTGCCGTTGGCCTTGTAAAGGGTCGGCAGCTTGACGTCCGACTGGGGCTGGTTGTATGGAGAGTAGTTGGAGAAGATGGTGGCCCGGTAGAATGGGCAGTTATCCTCGGGGAAGTACAGCTGAAGAGAGGTCTTGGTTAGCAGATCCCTTGTTGCAAAGAGTTTAGGGGCTGGCTTACCCAGCACTTGTCACCAATACGGTCAGGGCGACTTCCACGGAGACCAACACCAATGACGTGTGTCGAAGAGTAGTAGAGACCCTTGGAGATGCTGACAAGCTCCTCGCTGCCCATCTTCTCAACAAGCTGGTCGACGTTCATGGTGGAGATGAGCTTCTTGTAGCCAATCTTGGAGCCGTCGGCCATGGTGACGACCTTGTTGTCGGCATCGACCTTGGTGACCTCACCCGACTTGCCGAAGCGCTTCTTCTCCTCGGGCAGAGTGTTGGCGACGGCGATCCAGATACCACCGGTACCGTCACGAGCAGGGAAGCGGAAAGTGGCGTTGGGGCCCCAGTTGCCAGCAGTCTTGTTCAGAACAACGTTCTTGGTGACAAGCTTGACGTTGGGCGCAGCTACACGCTCACCGAGCCAATCACTGCCCATCTATTTTACGGTCAGCCTCGGTTTGTGAAGGTGGCGGGGGGGGGGGCACAGTTGTGACTTACATCCTTGGTGGGGACGGCCCAGACCTTGTAGTTGTAGGGGCGCATGAAGATGTTGGCAATGTGCTCACCCATCTGTCGCACAATCCACTCGTCAAAGTTCTTGGGCTTTGACTTGGTGACGGCGCCCTCCATGGCTGCGTCAATGAGGCCCTCGAGAGAGGCAACCTGGTCCTCCTTGGGCAGCATGGAGATGTTGTTCTGGAAGGGGTAGGGGACCCAGAGGCCCTTGTAGCGGACGTAGGAGATGCGCTGGTGGTCAAACCAGTCGTCCTCCTTGGGGAGGGCCTCCTCGATGCAGTCATCGAAGTACTTGTAGTGGGAGAAAATGACGTGGCCGCCAACATCGTACAGCTGGAGCATCCTCGTCAGCGTGGTCGTCTTGGTGTAGGTACGAGGTCAAGGAGCAACTTACGAAGCCCTCAGGAGTAACGTCGGTGGAGGCGAGACCACCGGCCTTCTCGCCAGAGTCAACAATCAGCCACGAGGGGCCGTTCTACGCGTAGCTTGTCAGTAGGCAGTCCTTGTGGGCTCGCGGCGGCGAGGCATTGTGGCGAGAGGAGCGTACGATGTGGTTAAGGCGCTTGGCGGCACCCAGACCCGTTGGGCCCATGCCAATGACGAGAACGTCGACGTTGCTGTAGGCGTGCCGTCAGTATGCTGCTCAGTCCAAGGTGGTGGTGGTGGCGGAGGAGGGGTCATGGCGGGAAGACATACGTGTCAGCCATTGTGAAAGCTGGATAGAGGCACTGAGTGTTTGGTGAAGGAGGGGAACTAGTTGATACTGCTCGCAGCCGGTGGTTACGATGCGAAGCAGGCGTGGGAGACAATGGCGTTGAGGACGAAGGTAGCGAGAGGCAGTGAGGGTCGAGGTCGGTTCTAGTAGCCGGCGAGGCGCAAGAAATCTTCTTGGGATCTGGACAGTTTTCTTTGGTAAATGACGGTTATCCCGCCTGGCCCCCTTTCCAGACACACCATCAAGAATAGGTCCCCTTTTTTTTCCCTTCCCTTAGCTGGCTCGGGCGGGTACGTACTCAGGTACCTCTTGTGGGTTTGGAGGGGTGAAGCTGCTCTGGTGGTACATGACGGTACAGTGGGTAGTCTAGCTGCTGCACATCGGTAAAATGAATGGGGCCAGGGATTTGGGGTCCCCACCATCTCTTGACCACGCTAATTTGTGCCTGGGCCCCCGAGCTGCCGCGAAGACCAGGGGTCATGAGCCTGCAACTTGGCACTGCTGCAGTTGCTGTCGGGATGGGCTGGCAGGCTGGATGGCAGGAGGGGGGTCTCTCCCTGATGAGGGGCGGCGCTGGCAGGCCAATTGGTGCTGAGAGCTTGGGGTTGTCGAGGCCCACGGCGGCTCCATCCATCTGGCTCGGCAGCGATGATCTTGAGCTCTTGCATTTGATGTGTCGTCGACACCGCCTCCGTGGTCCGCTACTGTGTGGCCTGTGGATTGGCTGCGGCAACACGCCCGTGATACGCCAGTCTGCAGTGCCGTGCCGTGCATGGCCATCTCGCCATCTTGCTTCGTTGTTGCCCGTCCTGCGCGCCACACCCACCACCGCCGACAACCTGCAGCGCGGCAGACCAGCCAGTGGTTCAGAGCATGGGCCAAGTATTCCGACACAAGACATGTTTGGGTGCGAGTCGTAGTTGCGAGAGAGACTCGTCCCTCCGGGGTCTCACACAGACGACAGCATTTTTAGAACCGACACCAGCAACCAAGATACTAGTATCAGGGAAGCTGGCAACCAGACAGGCAGTGGGCACGCGCGCTCGAGCTCTTAGGACCGATGACGATAGTGGGCGTGGCTATCGGGCCAAATTTTAATTTCCCTTGTCGGGCCTGCCAGCACGATGCACGCCGCGATTGGACTTGTCAGTTCGCAAATTTTCTAGGTGTAACCTGTGGTGATATCTTCCCGGCTGTCCAATTTCCTACGTGAAATGAGCACTGCGGACTTGGAAGGTCGAGCACAATTTGGCCGGGAAGATCAGATGGGATGAACGTGTCACAAGCAACTCCAAAAAGTCAGACACCGGGCGGCAGGCCGAGATGGCCTCGACGGTGCTGGCGGAGGGGCGCATGCCAACATGCTTCGAGTAGAGCGGTCTTGTGGCTGTCTGTACAATCGATTTGTGGCTTTATAGCGACAACAGGGCTTGTGCTTGCGGAGTGCAACGTGTTCTTGGCAAGCATGGCCGCAGGACGGTTGCCGGTTGATGGGAATTTTCGAAATGTCAGACAGGCAACATATTGCTGTCAGGCTGTCTGCATGCTGTGCTGTGTCACACACAGTATGCTGCATGGTCCAGTATCCCAGGTGCCGGGGGAGCAGGTGGACATCCCTGGCGACGGGGCGAGGCATTCTGCTGATCTCGTTTCACCATCGACGATCAGCGAGCGCGTGGGCAATGCCGGATTCCACATTGGAACAGCAATGCGCAGAAGTGGCAGCTGGGCCAGCAGGGCCAGCAGGGCCTGCTGTAATAGTATCGTGGTAGTGCCGGGTCAAGATAACAGTAAATGAGCGTAGTCCGTTCGTGGTAATCACCCGCCTTGGCCTGACAGGCGGCAGGAGATGAAGAGATGGCTGGATGGACGAGCCTGCGAGCCTGACGAGGCAGAGACAGCCTCATCTACCTCGCACAGCTCCGAGATCCGGTGGCGAGGGGAGCATGCCCGGTCGGGCAATGGCTTAGTCACAGACTCCCCTCTCTCTCACCTTTGTTCGTGTCAGTGGCCGTGGCAGTGACGGTGACGGAGACGGTGACGGAGACGGTGATGGCGAAGATGGCGATGCCCCTCGTATTGTATATAGTCAGGGTGGTATACGGGAAGTGACATGTGGTGGTGGTGGTGGTGGCGGTGGTGCTGCTGCTGCTTCTGTGTGCGATGCGTGTGCTGCATCCAGAAGTCAAAATCCAGGTCGAAGGCGGCGACAGCAATGTATGCCACACACCCCCAGACCCCCCAAGCAATGATTCGTGGTGAAGTTGGAACTTGGCCAGCTCCCGGTCCATGACTCGGACAATTAAGGCCAGGTACGACTCAGCCTGTATCTACTGTGTATATGTATGTACTGGATGTATGTGCTGGTTCGAGGCAACGAGGGTGCTAATTATAATTACATGCTGCAACACAACCCAGCAGCACGAGCGATGGCACCCGTCTGCCTGTCTGCCCTGCTGCCTCGCAAATTGAGTGCGCCGCATACATTAGTCCAGCAGGCGCGGCCGATGTCCCATGCGGAAAGACAGCGTCCCTGTTCTACCGTGGAACATCTAAATCCGGACAAAACGTGGGTAGATCATGCGTCTGGCCTGGTCGGCAGGGCGGCCTGTCAGAGACCACCAATTTGATGTCTTGCAAAACACTCTGACTTTCATTCAGACTTCCAGACTGTCTTGTCTGACTTTCAGAATGTCTGACAGAATGTCTGAACGCTTTGCGACCAAGACACGAGCCTGTGCACAGGCCGAGGTCCTCAGCAAAAGCAGCCTGCCAGTCAAGAAATACGGAGTCCAGCAGCGGTTACTCGTGGTGTACGGGCCGGTCGGCGAGGCCAGGGACTACCCGAACCTTGGCGCCTCCCGTGCCATGCGGCGCTGCCATCGTGTGAAGGGAGCCCAGTTGGCCTCGCGAAGCTTGAGGAAGCTTCCATGGCCCGCGGTCCCCATGGCGCCCCGTACTGTGGTTAGTGCCCAGGTGGTTTATACACAACCCCAGGGCTTGAGCACAGATCGCAACACGACCTACACCACACATACATCTGCGCTAGGCCGCACGCACGCGGTCTGGTGTGGGCTGGTCTAGGTCTATGTCGGCCATGGCATACGGAGAACGAGAACCATACCACCACAAGACGAGCATAACAGGAAAACAGTATACCACCAGGTCCAGGTCCAGGTCCAGGTCCAGGTCCAGGTCCAGGTCCCGAGGGTGGCTATTCTGGTGAACAGCCTGCCAGCCTGCCAGCCTGCCAGCCTGCTTGGCCACGCCGCGTGGGCGCCACAGCGGAGGGAGGTCCGGAGGGAGGTCCTTCAAGCGCACACATGAGGATTCTTCTCGGTCACTGATGTAGATTCAGAGGACTGAGGGGCTGTGCTCGTTGCCCCCCCCCCTAGAGGAAGGAAGAGGCGATATGCTGACCGCTGGCATCGCATTGGCTGCCGTATCCGTTGGCCATTCTGCCAGTCAGGTTCAGCACCGGGCCCGTGGTTTGAAAGAGTGGAGCCATCCCTGTTGCGGCCAGCCCCTTTTTCCCACTCCTCGCCTCCTGCCCCTGCTGCCCTGCCCGCCCTCCAACGAGTCCAGATCGCCGCAAGATTCACCCTCTTGGCGACTTATTATGGCGCTGCGACGCTACTATGTACCACAGTATGTACCAGCCAGGCGGCCAGGCCAGCATGCTACCCGCCCGCCCACGCTGCCACGGCGCACCGCACCAGCTTTGATTGGGGCCACCCCAGGCCAAACTTTATGACCCTTATCGCTATCATTCCTTGCTTCACCCTCATCTTCGCCTGGGCCCTCCATCCTTTCTTACCTCCTACCTTCGCGTCCACATCCCCCATCCTCCTATTTCCTGGCCTACCCCATCAGCCTCACCCAGCCAGCTAGCCAAGTCGTGAGCGCACTGACCTCTTGCACGGCTCCGTACCCGGCTGCTGAAGTTTATCTTCCGACCGGCCGCCTTGGAACGCTGCTCGAGGCTTTCCTTTCCCGACCTCACTTCTGAGCGAACCAGTCCTCTCGTTACACAATCTTCCTTTTTCTTCTTGTCTGCCTGTCTCGGTCTCGACCTTGACACCTGTGACGCCGTCTCTCTGCCACAGCGACTGCGCTCCTCCACCAGACACCCCCCTTTTTTTTTCTCTATTATTCTCTTTCAACGGCCCAGAATTCAACCAAGATGGGTGCCGACGAGAAGACGCGCGTTTCCGGTGAGGTGACGCGGGAACAGGACTCCCCCGTCCTGCCCACTGTGAACCCCGACGCGCAAAAGTCGGAGCCGGCAAAGGCTTCCATTCATCCAGCGCTCTACGTCATGTAGGTTGATCCACCGCTCGGTGCGGTTGCTCAATTAGCAAAGCATAGCTGACGCCCTGGTGATTGTAGTGTCTGGATCAGCCTGAGCTCCTCGGTCATTCTCTTCAACAAATGGATTCTGGACACATTGGAGTTCCGTAGGTCTCACACGGCGATGGCCCACGTTCAACAGCTCGCTGGAGCGCATTGGCTGACTCCGCGCCTGTATAGACTACCCTGTAATTCTCACGACTTACCACTTGAGCTTTGCGACGCTCATGACGCAAATCATGGCCAGGTACACCACGCTTCTCGACGGGCGCAAGACTGTTAAGATGACAGGCCGGGTCTACCTGAGGGCAATCGTCCCAATCGGTCTCATGTTCAGCTTGAGTCTGATCTGCGGAAACCTGACCTACCTATACTTGTCGGTCGCCTTCATCCAGATGCTCAAGGCCACCACCCCCGTCGCTGTTCTGCTCTGCAGCTGGTCCATGGGTATCAGCCAGCCCAGCCTGAAGGTCTTCCTGAACGTATCCGCCATCGTCGTCGGTGTCATCATCGCCTCCCTCGGCGAGATCAAGTTCGTCATGATTGGTTTCCTGCTCCAGATTGCAGGTATCATCTTCGAGGCCATGCGCCTTACCATGGTCCAGCGCCTCCTGAGCTCTGCAGAGTACAAGATGGACCCTCTGGTCTCGCTCTACTACTTTGCCCCGGTGTGTGCCGTCATGAACTTCCTGGTCGCCATCTTCTGGGAGGTTCCCAAGGTGTCCATGGAAGAGGTCTACCACGTCGGTCTCTTCACATTCTTCCTGAACGGATTGGTTGCCTTCCTGCTCAACGTGTCTGTCGTGTTCCTGGTACGTCCCCATCACCTCGCTATTCCCTCATGTAAAGGGCGGCTTACTGATACATACCCACAGATTGGCAAGACCTCCTCGTTGGTCCTCACTCTTTGCGGTGTCCTCAAGGACATCCTGCTTGTGTGCGCCTCTATTGCCATCTGGGGTACCCAAGTCACTGGTCTTCAGTTCTTCGGCTACAGCATTGCTCTCGGCGGCATGGTCTACTACAAGCTGGGATACGAGCAGCTCAAGGGATACGCGGACGAGGCTGGTCGCCAGTGGGCCGAGTTCGGAAACAACCGCCCTGTGCTCCGCAAGCTCATTGTCATTGCGTCTGCGGTCGCTTTGATCTTCGTGCTGTTTGGCGGCCTGGCCCCAACATACGCTCCTGAGTACATCCCCGAGGTCCCCAGCGCCAAGGAGATCTGGGGCGCGGCTGCCAACAAGGTGAGCTCTCTGGGCTCATAAACCGCTTTAATCGTGGACTCCAGTTGTAGCTCCTTGCGAGCGCAACAATACAAGTTTTAATGCTCACGTCTAAAACTCACGCTTCATGCGTCTTCCTGCCGGCCTGTCGACGGAAGCAAAACTTCGCACGTACATATTTGCCATTCGTTCCCTTTGTCATCCCTTTTGAGCAAATCACGAATGGGAGTTCGAAGGGGCGCCGGATATGTCACACACACACGCCTTGGTGGATTTGGTACGATTTGATCGGGGCAACGGCGGTCGTAGACTGGTTATTTTATCGCATAGAGAGAAGATTGATTCATGTGGCGCGCGGACTTTCTTGGGAAGCTGGCTTGCTCCATGAACTCAATAGAAGCTATGAATAACACAACACGACTTAATATGAAAGGTCATGAATGTAGTCTGCTCCTTGGCTCATAGAGGCTCCATGCAGTAACGACCGGATGCCCACTTGGACAAATTCCAGAGAGCAGCATATGTGAGGTTGACGGATTACTCGTGTAGGGCGTGCCAGTGCAAGCATCCCCGCCAGCATTGTATAAATCAAAGCAGGAGAGCCCTGGCTCTTTTTTTCTGTTGTGGCCAGGTCGCCGTACGAAGGGGCGGGCGATACCTGTTTCCTGTGGAACTGCTCAGGAGGCTTTTCTCCAAAGACGATACCGGGCTTCTTCACCCAGCCAGCTTCACCAAGCCATCGCACTTCTCGTCGTACCAGTCAGTGAGTAGCTTCGCCGAGGTTTTGTGCCCGGGAGAGCCTCGACAATCACAGGAGCTGGACGGTCCCAGCTCATGCATGTTCACATTCAGCGGTAGAGACCGCATTGCTCTTCTTTTTCATGGATGGTTTAAGATTCGTCTCTTCACATGTCTCTTCGTGGGTTTGGTAGCCACTTTGCGGGCCATAGACAGCCGAAGCCTGAAGGACTCCCCGCCTCTCTTAGCAGCCTCATCTGCGTCCTCGCTTGCAAGGGGTCAAAGGTATATCATCAGCCAGACGCCGTAGCTATTATTCTTTTTGACTACGACTGGTGGCTAGCCACGGACAACCTTTCCATCCACACACACTCCTTTGTGGTATGACGGGGCCGTCACACTTGTCTTCCCCCCGACAAGAAGAACGCCAAAAAGGGATGAAGTCGACCCTTCTTTCCGTGTGGTCATGAGATTCGGGTCGTAAGCGCAGTTCAGGTTTTCAAATGCCGTCGAATTTTGATTTGATGCTGTGTACATCCATACCATTTCGACCCCGCCCAGCCGAAAACAAGCAAGAAATAATCTAGAAACCTGTTGAGAAAGCTCGGGTTAGCATCGCGGTGCGCGAGAGGGTTCAATCGTTGCCTCGTGTCATGCTCGAGGCATCCACGCATCCGCCAGGCTCTCTGAGGGAAGGGATGCCGAGCTGGTGCTCCGTGTATCGATTTGGGGCTGGGGCTGAACATACGCAGAGGGGTGAAGAACCATCGGTTCTTGCCGCTCGTGTACCGCTCCTCAAGGGTCTTCTTGACTGTCTTCTTGGCGTCCTCGCGCTGGCTGACCTCCTTGAAGGTGTCGGAGGTGATGGCGCCCTTGAGGCCCTCGAGCTCCAGGGTGTAACGGGTGGGCATCAGGTGGTTGTAGTTGACGACCTTGACGAAGGGCTTGATCTTGGAGCGCTTCTCCTGTCGTGTCTTGGACATACGGCGGGTGATCTTGCTCGGGTAGCGCTCGATACCAGCGACCAGGGCGTGGCCGTAGGGGTGCGCCTTGTTGCCGGTGTCGACGGGCTGGATGATAACGACCTGAATTGCGGGAAAAGAAAAAGAGCCCAGTCAGCCTTCTGTCAACTGCCGGTGGACGTCTCGTGCATCCTGAATGTGCCAATCCCCAATGATTGATCCCTCGAGGTCATCGCTGGTACCCGAATCCATCCTCACATCCCCACCATATATTTCCCAAGCTCCGTCGCTCCGCATCGGCCTTGGTCGCGCGCAAACAGGTTCGGGGGCTCGAAAATTCTCACCTTCTTTCCGGCGTAGCGGCCACGGGTGATGATGGCAACACGGCCAACCTTGAGGAACTTCATTTTGGCGTCGGTCGGGTCGTCAACGGGGGGTAAATGAAGGGTGGTTGCGTTGCTGGTCGTCGATAAGGGAATCTTGACAGTGGCTGCGTCAGGCGAGAAAATTCAGCTGTTGTGGGATTCGGCCGCCAAGAAGCCGCAGGTCCCGTGATTGCTTAAGTAAGGAAAAGGCGGGTCGCTGTGGTTGAGACTCGACCCCTGCAAGCCACGGACCAGGGCCAAGCCAAGGGCGGGCCAGGCCCAGTAGTGCAGCTCCATCTCGCTCAGTCTGCTTGCTGTCTACAGGAGAGGCCAAAGCTTCTTTTCTCATGTGTTTGCTCGCTGCAAGCTCTCATGTTCTGTCTATCTGCCTTGGTGCCTACCACTCTTCAAGTAGCGCTTGAAAACCCAACAATCCGAGGACGACCATCTTGAAGATACATTTTCGAGACGTCTTATCTCAAGAGCAAGCACACACGGGCCACGATCAAGACTATATTCCCCACCATGCCTGCGCCAACCTACATCATCAGCAAGGTCGCTGACCCGATCTTTGCTCTCTTCATTGGGTTGTCTGCTGCAGCAACGAGGATCAACCGTGAGGAGAAGGATAAGGGCAGGTCAACTTCTGACACTATCAATGCGGGTCTGAGGTGTGCACGTCTATTTCATACGTCCTGCGGGGATATACGTGCCAGTATCATATTCTGACTCTACATAGGAGGACTGGTCTATCCAGGTTTGCTTCATCGCCCTCGCAACACTGAGATCGACTCATTGCGGTCTCTTGCTTGAGTAAGGACTGGCGGTTCCTTGCGAAAGTGATGTGAGCCTGATCGCCTCGGATGATATCGCACAACGCCCCACGCCATTTTTACCAAAGAGGAAGGCGTCAACGATTGAGGCGTACATATCCAAGTTTTAGTTATCATTCGGCAAAGCGAACCCCTCTTCTGAAGCGCTTGACCCTTGAGAGAGCACCTTTTCCTACCGGACCGGTTTTCTCTCGAGCTCGGATTATGCCTGGGCGCCTTTGGAGGTGCCTGTCTCATCTACTGAAGGCAGGGCCGTATTCTTTCTTCATCGCCTCTCGCACCATCTGCCCACAAAGCTTGGCTGTGGGATTCGTGCTGACCGCAAGACCCTTGGCCACTTCATTACCATACCTGCCGCCCAAGGCGAAGTCTCGCGAAGCGGCTCCCTCGAAATCTATCTTGTCCCAGCCCGCCTCGGGCCGGTCCTGGTCGACATTCAGAACACCACCTTTTGCCAGCATCTTCGATGTCTGAAGGTAGATCGCCGCCCTCTGTGTGTGTGCCGAGGAGAGGGTTCTCGCTGTTTGCCGAGACAAACGTGGGTAAGAACCACCTGGGGTGAGGAGGCAGATGCAGGTGTCAAGGTCCGAAAGTGTCCTTCTGGCCGCAGATCGTCTCTCTTCTGAATCGCACTCGGCAAAGAGAGGACTATCGACCGGTTCTATACCCGACACAAGCATGCCATCACCGTGTAGACGGCGACTCGCCTGTGCCCGGTTGTTCCTGGCACTAGCATATGACGGATTGGTCGAGACCAGCTCACTTAGGCCAGCCACGCATTCTTCATACGTCTTCAGGGGATCGAGACCAGTTTTCGGCCCTGGTCCAGCAAATTGCATCTCAGCCTTCTGCACCGTTAATATCAACCGCCGTTCTTCCGTCGCGATGCGCTCGTATACGGTGACATCTGTGATATGGGGGTCCTTGGGCAAGGTCTCGTCCACCTGGACCACTTGGGAAGGGTCAAACTCAGGATCCTGGATCTTCTCCCTGGTATTGTGTCACGTCAGCCTTTCAGGTGACTTGATTAGGGGCCAGGCTTGGTGAGCTCTTCAGCACAGCTTACAGGATGTTGAGATCCCGAGTACTCAATGACACAGAAGCCATCATGCGTTCGCTTCCTGGCAAATGGCTCAAGTCGAGGCTTTGCTCGGGTACGTCTTGCAGAGTGTGTTCGTCAAGTTGAGCACAAACAGATCGGCAACACCTCGTGCGATGGCCCTATCTATGCGACAAAGGTTGGCTGCAGCGACCGATGACTGGAAGTATCAGTCGAGTGGAATGTTCAGCTCCGGGGCTTCTTTGCAGTGGAAATTTCGCAGATAAGTCGATCTATACAGCACACTTGGTCCACTTCTCCTTGTTCCAGGACTTTTTCAAGACGGATGAAGGACTCATTAAAGTTCTGGCGTGGCCTGCACGGCGAGTGATGTTCTCGCTGCAGTAATCCGGGTACCGCACGTTGGGGGTCGAGGTGCTGATTGGACATTCCGTGCGCGGCAACCGTCGGATAGCTCGCTTTGCGACGGCTGGTGCAGGGCACCCTCGCTTATCGGCCCAGTTCCGCGCTCTGGTCAGCAACGGAACGGCCTGCAAGTGTCAAACAACTTGGTAGAGTTTGTTTGACTGCAAGACATTGAGTCGTCATAATCACGGGCCAGGAGTCGTTGGACTATGCCGCGCGCGGGTGCGCCGCACTCGAAACGTCGGCTTATGACGACCAGGCCGCCGAAGCAGCCCTCATGGCTCCTGCCAGTCCCCCGGGCTTACCAGGCTTAGGGATATATACATGCTGCTCTTCACCCGATGACTGGCTCCAAGGTCTAGGGCCTTTGTTCTAGTTCATCAGGTTTCCAACTCAGTGGCTGGACTCCATTTTGGCTCCTTTGCTCCTTAATCTTCATTTTCCGACTACAGACATCCATTTATATTGGTTGATAACGGGCATATTTCACAGAAGCAGTCTGAGTGATAATGAGCCCGTCTGCCATCAATGATAGCCCACGAAACTCGGTAGCCTACCATACCAATGGTAGCGCTACATCACAACACACAAGTGCGGACTATGCTGTCCGCCATCCCCTCCCCAGCTTCAATGGCTACGACCATGTGACGTGGTGGGTAGGCAACGCCAAACAGGCTGCCGCGTATTACTCGACCCTCTTCGGTATGAAGCCGTTGGCCTACCGCGGCCTGGAGACTGGGAGCCGGTACTTCACTTCTCACGTTGTCGGCAACGGCGATGTGCGCTTTGTCTTCACGTCCCCGATCCGCTCTGCCGTCCACCTCCCCGAGGATGAGTCCATCTCAAAGGCTGAAAAGTCGCTTCTTGTCGAGATGCACGCTCACCTCGAGCGGCACGGTGATGCCGTAAAGGATGTTGCCTTCGAGGTTGATTCCGTGGAAGGCGTGTACGATCGCGCCGTCTCCCAGGGGGCCGAGTCCGTCCAGCCCCCGACTGTCCTGTCCGACAAGGGTGACGCGGGCTCCGTCACCACTGCGGTGATCCGCACGTACGGCGACACAACCCACACGCTCATCAGCCGAAACGGCTATCACGGGATTTTCCTCCCCGGTTTCCGTGAGGCCAAACTCCCCACCGCCACTGTCGCCCTGCCGGACGTCAAGATGGCCCGCATCGACCACTGCGTTGGCAACCAAGACTGGGACGCCATGGTGGCGGCGTGCGAGTTCTACGAGCGGTGCCTGAGCTTCCACCGATTCTGGTCCGTCGACGACAGCCAGATCTGCACCGAGTTTTCGGCGCTCAAGAGCATCGTCATGTCGAGCTCCAACGAGGTGGTCAAGATGCCGATCAACGAGCCGGCCTTTGGCAAGAAGAGGTCGCAGATCGAGGAGTACGTCATCTTCAACTCGGGCGCCGGCGTCCAGCACATCGCCATCCAGACGCCCGACATCCTCTCCACCGTGTCCGCCCTGAGGGCGCGCGGCGTGCAGTTCATTGACGTGCCCGCCACGTACTACGAGACGGTCCGCATGAGGCTCAAGACGGAGAAGAGGAACTGGGAGCTCCAGGAGGACTTTGATGCCATCCAGAGGCTCAACATCCTGATCGACTACGACGAGGGCGGGTACCTGCTGCAGTTGTTCACGAAGCCGCTGATGGACCGGCCGACCGTGTTCATTGAGATCATCCAGCGCAACTCTTTTGACGGCTTCGGAGCGGGTAACTTCAAGAGCCTGTTCGAGGCGATTGAGCGGGAGCAGGCAGACAGGGGAAACCTGTGATTTTATCCAGGCCAAGGGCCACGGCTCTCACATAGGTAGTAGCATACAGCAGTAGCATACAGCAGCAGCGAGATTGCAGCACACATCAGCTTTTTAACAGTTCAATCACTCCAATTTGGACCAAGTCGTCAACTTTTATCATCCAATGGTCCAGCTCTCCATACGTCTTTCCATTAGGCTCTGGCCTCTCTTCTGTGTATGATTACAACAACATGACCAAACGGTCTCATATGCAGCTCTATCCAGCGCCTCATGAAGCCGCCGGGTTTCGGCTTCGCCTTGAACGCCGAAGGGCGAGATTCCGGACTCCTATACCTGTATTCTTACAAAATGGTATCAAAAATATCCTCTGTCCCTGGTAAAGCTGTTTTTTTAGAATATTTTTTTCGTGTCCTTTTCTTGTCCCGACCTCTAATCCACGATCATGCTCCCGTTGGCATGCGTGACGCCATTCTCGGCCGCCTGCAAGTCTGCCTCCAGCTGAGCCGCAGCCCGGGTGTCACTCTGGCACCCAGGGCAGTTGTGGACAATCTCGTGCGCAAAGACGTCGCAGTCGATGCAGAAGTGGTTGCCGCACACCTCGCAGGCGTACCGGCTACTCTCGCTGATGCCCTTGACCTTGTCGCCTGCGTTCTTCTCGGCAAGCTCCCTTGCCTTGCCTCTGGATTTCGGTGGCTCGGGGAAAGGCGTCAAGCAGGCATAACAAGCGGTCGACTTGTCGGCCTCGCCCCACGGGACTTCGACCCAGTTGCGAAGGGGGAACAGGTGATGGTAGGATCGTGCAAGATGGGTCGAGAGAATCAAGGTCAGGCCGCACGCGGGACACTCTGCTGGCAGGCGGCACACCTTGGTCGAGCATCGCGTGCAGAGGTATCCGTCTCGGCACGGCTTGTTGTGGCACGCACACAGGCTGATGGCGTCTTTCTTGTCGCTGGAGGGCCGGCTGGCGCCATCCGTGCTATCCCTGGCGCTTCCACTGGCTTTTACAGCCTCGGCAGATGCATTGTAGTATTCGGCTTTCGTCCGTGAAGGAAAGCCCATCATTAGCAAGCTGGCACTGCTCCGCTCCGTCTGCCGGGTCACGGGTGGAGTCGTGCTGGCCAGGAATAGTTCTCGAAAGTGCTGCTCGTGCATCGCGACTGAGTAACAACCCGCGTCGCCCCCATTTGTCCTGGAACACAGGTCGGCGCAGACAGCCACCTGGGCGGCGAGGCCGACAACGGACACTCGTATCTTGTCTGCTATGAGGCTTTCGATGGTGTCGTGGATGTCGCCAGGGTCGCTGGAGAGAAGAGCGCCGTAGACGATGAGGACTTCGCGAGTGCCGTGGGAGGGGGCGTGACTGCGGGGAGACAGACCGAGGGCGTGAGTTCAACAAGCTCAAGATCAAGGCGAGCCTGTGGTGGGAAACCTACAAAAGATCGCCGCGGGACATCTCCAGAGCGTTCTGCAAGCTTGGGTTACCCCTGGGCTCGAACTTCTTCTCCCAATGCCTCAGCCAGTCGATGTGATCTGCCGGGTTGCCGCTCATCTCGCTGATGTGGACGGCGACACCGTCGCGCATGGCAATGATGCCCAGCTGCGAGATGGGGTTCTGCTCAAAGTACTCCCTCACAAAGTCCACCGCATAGTGCATCATGAGTATGTACCGGTTTGGCAGCAGGTCCTTCTCGAGCATGGCAAAGGACATGTCCAGGACCAGGACCATGTGCCGGATGATGCCTCGCTGGAAGGGGGTTGTGTCGCGCAGCAGGCGGCGCCGCTTCTCGGCCTCGAGGAGGGCGGTGAGAGAGACGTTGCCCTCTTCATCCTCGGGAACATCCCAGGTGAACTTTCCCTCCTCCCAGGCCGCGCGCTTCGCGTGCTTGCTCTTCTGCCCTCGTGGTCGTTGCCCGCGGCCGCTGCGTGAGGAGGCGGCGGCGGCAGCATGTCGGTTGGATCTGGCATCGCTGGGGCCGGCGTGGCCTCGGCCGCTCGTCACACGGTGGTCGGCGAGGTCATCGTCGGAGATGCCTTCGATGTACTCGCCGTCGCTGTCGTCGGCCATGTCGCCGCGTTGTTTGGAGGGTGGTCGCAGTCGCAAGGGCCTGTGCCGGGGGGCGCATGCGTGGACGAGGTGGTTTCCGCGAAGGTTCGAGGCGGCTGTCTAGACCGTCTCTGAATCTTCCATCGTAGGGGATAGGGGATCCAACGACTTCAGAACGCCCCAGTCGCACTAATCACAAGCAGGGAAACCAAGGAGAGAGTGCCAAAAAAGAAAGACGCCGGCAATGTTGAAGGTGCGCGGTCGTGCACGAGGACGAGCTGCAGGAAGATTATCAGCCTAGAGGCCATTGCTTGCAAGTGGGGCGGGAATGTACGTACTTCACGTTTGGAGTGACAGAGTCAACGACGACCAATGACGTCTCACCCAAAACAATCGCCTATCTTGTTTCTTCGAAGGGATTCGCTCAAGGGCGTGAAGACATACGCTCCAGATTTTGCTTTATTTTTTTTTTTTTTTTTTTTTTTGGATTTCTTGTCTACTCAGACGGCGTAAGACTACAAAAATGGAAGATAGACTCAGTTTCTTCGACTCCCGCAACATTGTGACAATTGCCACATACCGCGCTGCCTCGGTGGTCCTCTCGTCAAACCACGCACGTATCATAGCAGATATAAACTCGCATGGAATTGATCGATCAGCTCATCATCAGTGTGTGCACTTGATTTGCTGGCAGTAATTTCAGGCCCTCTCCCGTGGCGGAGCCGCCACTCCTCCTAGTCTTCCAGGCTCCCTGAGCATGGGACCATCCTGAAGGCGGTGCCGGCGCAACACTGTGAAGACATCTCATAACATACAACAAGTTTCGGGTTTAGACCGCTCCTTTGTATACTGCTGACCGGTAGGTAACTTCAAATGCTAACGCCAAATTTCATTATGGGTATGCTGCAGTCATGTGCTATCTAAAAGAAACTCATTTCGACATTATTATTAGGTGAGTGATGTTTCGCCCAACGGGTCCGGCTCGGTCACATCACAACAACTTTTTCTATGGGTAATTTCCCACAGGCATGGGCCAGTCGTCTTCGGTGATGGAGGACCAGAAAACCCAAACCATGACCACCGACAGCAGGGTAAAGAGTGTCTGGAACAGGGCCCCATCGATCTTGCCGTCGGTGCCGTTGCAGATGTGCGGGCTTATGGCGTAATTAAAGATTTGGCCGAGGGCGAAGAGGATGGCGGCCAGGGTAAGGTAGACCATGGGCCTTGTCTCGCCGAGCACTCGCAAGACCAGGACGGTTTCGAGGACGTAGAAGGCGACAAGGAAGATGAGCGGCGCCAGCTGGTAGAGCACGTACAGCGCGATGTTTCGGAAGTTGGGGCCCTCGTAGCTCGAGTCGAACTTGCCCGTCCAGCTGAATCCCGTGTCGAGGGCAATGTAGCCGGTGCCAATCAGTAGTATGGCCGCCGACACCAGAATTAGGCCGAGCGACAGCGGCGTGCCATCATCGATGAACTGGTACCCGACAACGGCGTTGAGCATTAGCATCCAGGTAGTCGCAATTATGAAGCCGATGTGGATGCCGGTGAAGGCTATCCGAACCGTCGAGCTTAGCGGGAATTCTCCAACGGTGAAGATTTCGCAAATCGACATTACGATGTAGCCGACGAGGAACAATTGCATTTCCCTGGGATTGAGGTCAGTAACGTGGAGGGCATGGGCGCGACGCATGGGCGCGACGCATGGGCCGATGGAGGGCGCCAGGAGTGCAGGCAGAGTCTGCCGTCTCCTTTTCACGTTTCCTGCTCCAACTCGTGCCACGGCCTCGCGGACCCATCCGGGCAAGCAACGTACCTTCTCCCAACGGCGGCTTTTTTGCGCTCGGAGCGCAGGATGAGGTAGATGGCGGTGGCGATGGCGACAGCACACAGCAGTATCGAGCCCAGGTTTCCGAGCCTCCTCCCGCCGCTTAAGGGGATGCCCGTGAGTTCGCATCCGCCCCATCCTCCGGTCTGGTCGTGGCGAGTGCTGAGCAAGTTGCAGACGGGGAGGGTGGAGTCGCGGCAGAAGTTGCCGAAGTTCCCAAACTGTGTTGAACCCATTGCGCCGGCTGTCGGGTCTGGTCAGCCAGGAGGGCGAGTTGGCAGTGGGATGGGAAGCTGTCGCGACCACGATGCGATGGGTGTGGTCGATTGGCCCGGCGGCAGGTCCTGGGAGGGAACAAGCAGGAGATGTCGCAGTGGCGGGTGGACGGCGTGATGACCGTGTGGCCTCGGCCCGGGGTTCGTTGACAATGGGATTATAGTCGACTGGTTCTACCTCCCAGCCGGGTTTTCGCCACTGGGATAAGCGCAGGACAGCCCTTCCAATTGACAGTCTGGCTCGATTGTACTGCTGGACAACGGGGTGGAATAGAGGCGTGCTTTTGGCCTGAGCAAGGCGGTGGGAGAGAGTGCTTGCCCGGTGCGTTGGGGGGGGGGGGCCGCGGGAAGGCTGGGAGGAAAGGTACAGTGCAACAGGAAGCGCCTTGCTTGTTTTTAGTGGCAGGAGCCTGAGGGCCCCACTGCCAAGGTTACCTGGACGGAGTCCGGGTGGCGTGATTGGGCGGCTGGATGGCCGACGGGGTGCCGGTCGAGTCGCACGCGGAGAGACTGGAGGGAGTGGTCGGGGGGTTGACCTTGGTTGTGGAAATAAGAATTTAAGATTATGCCGTGCCTAGCAGGTCTCTGGACGACCAGTGGGCCAGTGGCGCCTCAATGGTGCGGGTGACGATCTGTGTGCCTGTGTCGCAAGTGACACTGGCTTGACTGGCATCAGTGCGCACCAGCGGCGGCGTGTGGGGACGGGCTGACGGGCTGCCAGCCTTGGAATGCTGTCGAGCTGTCGACAATGGGCTGGGCTGGGAGAGGGCGTGGTGAGGGAGCGACGAGCCGGGCGGGCGGGCGCAGGTGGGTGGGTACCTGATTAGATATAAGCACCTGTGCAGGCTTGAAACAGCGCGCCTGCACGCTCATCGTGCCCTCGTCGCTCGCCCCATCCCGGATCTAGGCTGGCCTGGCTGGCCTGGTTGGCCGCCCAGCTATAACTATAACACCACCGTGATAATGCCTGGCAACCTGGCAAGCAGCATAATGTCCAGCATGACTGAGCGTTCCGCAGCTTGGAGGCACTCTGGCCACTGATTTGATTTGACCTTCATGCATAATGAGCTGGTTGACGACGGACGCCCGCGACAGCATCCCTGGCTGTCTGGGTCCATCTCAACTTAATGCACAGTCTCTTCCCCACGGCCAGAAGACCACCCCCCCTGCCTATCGGCACTCACCTGTGCTTGCCCATGTCACCTTCCCGCGCTGCGAGGCAGCAAGGCAAGGGAAGTCATATTCGCATTGTTCGGCCATCCGCGTGGCCCATCCCAGGATTCCCAGCCAAGGGAGCCAGCCTCTCAGCCTCAATCACGCTGTCAGGCTCGATCACGGCATTCCTACCTAGGCCTCAAATTGTCTCGGAAGCAACAGCCTCCTGCCCCCCCCCCTTCTCAACCTCAGCTTGCAGAAGTCGCAGAAGCAAGGGACGAGAGCGCGCCAAGATCCCCGTTGATGACCACCGTCGCCCTAGGTTTACTTACCACTTGTCCGGAGCTATCCTGTCGCAATCCAGCGCTCGCAGGGGGAAGACGAACTGACGAAGTAAACGTCCTGTCCCACTTCGGATATTCCATCTCGAGGGTTTGCCCTAGCCTCGGGGTGCTCGTCTCACCCCGCTGCCCTTTATTTAGCAATGCCCTCTTCACGTTGGCATCCGTCGCCCCGACAGGCTCCAGCGAGGCCGGTCTGGCGGTCGACTTCCTCCTCCCGCTAGCCACGCACGCAAATATAGCTAGGCGCATGCAACCAACCCGCCAGGCCTGCCAACATGCAGCCCGAATCTGGGGCCACAGGGCCGCCGTGTCGTTTCAGCCACAGCCACACACACACACCCTCTCTCTTCACGGCTGCCACGACGACGCGCCGCTCCGGGCTGGGTTGGCTGGGCGCTGAATCCTGTTTTGAACCAAAAGGCCCCGTGCCCTCGCAACCACTCGTTGCCCTTTGGGCGACTTGCTGGCTGCTGATCACTGCACGAGCGCGGCCCATCCAAGCTGAAGAAAATGCTCAATGCTCGCTCGCCCATGCTATCACGACTGGTGTGATTACAGATGCGGCCCTAGCCGTTGGCCACATGCTATCCTACTCTGAACGCAACGGCCAAGTAGAGCTCGTTATACTATGTAGTGTGCGCCGGGGGGGGGCAACAGTGTTAGTTCCTAGCCGGGCCCAGCCGTTCGGAGGACTCCCGCTGTCCCGTCGAGTTTTGACCCCCGAGCCGAGGCAACTGCAGGTCCTCTGCACGGAGCACCCGTTTGTTCGAGGACCCGCGGTAGATCATCGACTGGTACTCATCGGAATACGTTTCAGCGCTGGCTCCGGCTTGACGAAGTAGTGTGTGCCTGCAGATCGGATCGAACATGGCGGCCACGGGTCCTCGTAGCAGTGTGGGTTTTGAGTCTTGACAAGTCAAGATGTGGCCAAGATGTATTGCAGAAAATATGTCTGGCATGCCCCAGAATACTCGTGCGGAAACCATAGCAGGCTGCACACAGATAGATGCCTTGTGCAGCCAGACAGCACGCCGTTTGGCCGTGTCCCGCGCCCAGCTCTCGGGTTTCCTGTTTCGGGCCGGGGTGCCCGCACGTTCATAATATTATACTCGGCTTCGTACTCTCTGGTCTGGTGTGCATCTTGATGATGGGCGACTATCTTCCATACTCTCGTGCACTGCGACCCATCTTTGGGTGCTTGGGCGCTGAATCCCTCAGAAGACTGAAGGGCATACGTGCACCATGATGGTTTCGGCGCCGCACAGCTTGTCAGCGCCAATGGCTGAAGTTGGGGGCCAAGGCCATGCAGCAGTGTGTTACTGTCTTGGTAAGATTTGAATCTGTGGGCAGCCCGTCCCATCGGGTCTCACGCGATAGTTCATCTCAACCCCAGGTGTGGAGCGTGAAAACTCAGGCTGCATCGCGCAAGGCTCCCGGGTCAGCTGCGGCGGCACTGGCCCTGTTTATTAACTTATTCACCAGGCTGTGTCTGTGTCTGTGTCTACCCGCAGCTGAAGCACAATTGGGTGTGGGCGGGTACACGACGTTGAACACACGACACCTCACCCTCGCCGTCGCTTCAGCGCCGTTGCCGCGGCAGGATCGTGATGCTCGTCCCTCCGCGATCTTTGGCGAAATGCAAGTCGACGCATGGAGCGTGATGTCCCAGGCGTTGGCGGTTGGGCAGGTGGCCAGGTGGGTTGGACTTGATGTGCAAGAGGATCGGGCTTGAAGGAGCCCTGGACCCTGAGAGAGGGAATGCGGGGTGGCGTCATTGGGTCTGGGGTCGAGGGAGCTGACAGCCTGTGATCTCCAAAGCAACAGGCCCGTTGCCGGCACGAAAGAGGGGAGATGGAGTAAAAAAAGGGTCTCGTGGGCAGCCGCTCTCCCACATTTCCCCGGACTCGAGGTCATCTGCCTGGCTCTTGGGCATGCGAGACTCCACATGCAGCACACAGTCAGTCAGGTCAGTCAGGTCAGTCAGTTGTTCGCTGCGGACGCCCGCGAGGGACCGACGAGGTACCACGATAACAGGACGGCTGGGGCCGCTGGGCTGGTGCAAACTCTGTTGGGAGGAGCAGGGCTCAGTCCATGGCGACCGATCCCCCTGGCGCTGCGAGGGCGTCACGATGGTGGGTTCTCCTGCCACCGGCTCACAGGCCCTTCGGCCCAAAAGATAAGATGGGAGACGACGGTGGGGCCATGACAGCACCGTACAGCTCTAGCAGGCGGGCCAGCTCTATGGGTGGGTTTAATGGCAAGTTGTTAGCGGCACGGTGGAACAAAGGATCAGCCAGTTCCAAGGGCCAACGCTTCCATCTCTATACCTGGACTAGAATCAGGAACACATGGGCAGATAGGCCGTCGGTCCAGGTGGGCAGTGGGCTTCAACTTGAACGAGGCTCAATTACCCCCTGTTGGTCTGCTAGAGGGAGGGAAAAGGGGGCGAGCAAGATGCATCTCGTCTCATTGATTACCGCACTGCAGATAGAGTGAGTGCGTGCGTGCTTGGTGGGAATGATGCACAGCTACCTGGCCGCGCACCAGGCCTGGGCGGTGGACGTGCGTACCTCTTATCAGCCAGGCCAGGAGATCGGCGGGCGCCATGCACTATTATGGGCCACAAGCATCCTTGGACCTTCAGATGGCCGTGTCAAGCTTGGAAGTCAACAGGCAGGGCTGGGCTGGCAGGGTCGGAAGGTCGGGTGAATCTTGCTTCTTGGACAGCTGAGAGAAGAAGCTACTGTGTACGGATACGCACGCTGGCACGACTGCTCACCGCAACCGCATCACCCTCCGCTGCAACGCCGACCGATAGCATTGTACATTGCCCTTGCACTCGCACCCGCCACACCCTTCCTCAGGATCCCCATCAGACCTGATAGCATAGTACATGCCACTGTACGCTCCAGATCAGAGTCAGACGCCGAGCTAGCCTCTCTCGCCTTTGCGGTGTCATTCGTTCGCTCCTCTCGCCCAACCCCCCCCGTCCAGCGGCCAGCCGGTTTTTGGGTTTTTGTTTTGTTTTTTTATTTTGTCCATAGGAAAGGGTCATGCCGTATGCCTTTCTCAACCTCAAGGACAAATACCCGCCCGTCGTCTAACATCCCCCTCCGCAACCTCGCTGAGTCCTCCGGCTCCGCCTCCGCCTCGCGACACCTCCAGGACGAATCCGAATCGACGTCATTCCTGGGAGCCCACCATTCCGGCCACCACGTTGACAAGCCCGGCTCCGACTCGGACGACACCGAGAGCTGGGTCTCGACCGGCGACATTGGCGAGCAGATCGACGCCGAGGACCCTCTGCGCGCCAGGCTCAACGACACCCTCGATGAATCCGCCCTCGCCGGCCTGAAGCACCTACCACGGAACCACGCCCACTCCAACGGTGCAGGCAGCAGGAGGGAGAAGAAGCACGTCCGCATCCACGAGGATCCCGACCACCACCGCCGCTCCCAACGTCGCTCCCCGGGGCAGGCTGGCGTCGTTAATAAGGAGGAAATCGAGATCCCCGAGCCCATCCCTCGCAGACCGTCCAGGGCCGCACGCCTTATCTCCTCCATCATGTCTGGCTCCAGGGGCTTCACGGGGAAACCCCTAATGTAAGTGCAAACCCGCCGCTCCGGCACGTGCCATACCTACTATCGTCCCAGAAGACTGACGAGCTGGACCTGCCAGTTACTTCACAAGTATATTCGTATCATTAGGCGTGTTTCTCTTTGGATATGACCAAGGCGTAATGTCGGGTATAATCACGTAGGACCATATCCCTCTCCGCCCCGCCCCCCTCCCTCCCGCTGGGTGGCCGAGCCTCGCAGCTGACCGAGATCTTTCTCCCTCTCCAGGGGCCCGTACTTCCGTGATTACTTCAACCAGCCCTCCAAGGCCGAGATAGGCACCATGGTCGCCATTCTCGAGATCGGTGCCCTGATATCGTCGCTACTGGTGGGCAAGATCGGAGACATAATCGGCCGTCGACGGACCATCCTCTACGGCTCCATGATCTTCTTTGTCGGCGGTGCCCTGCAGACCTTCGCGACGGGCATGCCCATGATGATGCTGGGCCGAATCATTGCCGGTTTGGGCGTTGGCTCCCTGTCGACCATCGTCCCAGTCTACCAGTCCGAGATCTCCCCCCCGCACAACCGTGGAAAGCTGGCGTGCATAGAGTTCTCCGGCAACATCATTGGGTACACGACATCTGTGTGGGTCGACTACTTCTGTGGCTTCATAGACAGCGACGCCTCGTGGCGGATACCTCTGTTCATGCAGTGCGTCATGGGTGGCCTGCTCGGGCTCGGAAGTCTGGTCATTGTCGAATCCCCAAGGTATGGTGCACCCGGCTGGCCCAGGGCGCTGCGAAGTACTAACAGAGACTTAGGTGGCTGCTCGATAACGACCACGACGAGGAGGGCATTGTCGTCATTGCTAACCTATACGGCGGCGGTGACATCCATAACCCAAAGGCCCGTGACGAATTTCGTGAGATCAAGATGAACGTCCTGCTCCAGCGCCAGGAGGGAGAAAGGACATACAGCGACATGTTCCGCCGCTACAAGACCCGTGTTTTCATTGCCATGTCCGCCCAGGGTCTGGCTCAGCTCAACGGCATCAACGTGATTTCGTACTATGCGCCCTACGTGTTTGAATCTGCTGGATGGGTTGGCCATGATGCAGTGCTGATGACTGGTATCAACGGCATCACCTATTTCCTGTCCACGATCCCACCGTGGTACATTGTCGACACATGGGGCCGCCGTGTCATCTTGCTGTCTGGCGCGGTTGCCATGACGATATCTCTGTCACTGATCTCGTATTTCATCTTCCTCGACATCAAGGCGACGCCTACTCTGGTCGTCGTCTTCGTCATGATCTACAATGCGGCATTCGGTTACTCCTGGGGCCCGATTCCCTGGCTCTACCCGCCCGAAATCCTGCCGCTGAGCATCCGGTCCAAGGGCGCGTCACTGTCGACCGCGACCAACTGGGCTTTCAATTGGCTCGTGGGAGAGATGACTCCGGTCTTGCAGGAGTGGATCAAATGGCGCCTGTACCTCGTCCACGCCTTCTTCTGCGCCGCCAGTTTTGTCATTGGTAAGAAAGCCCCCCACGGTAACGTTTGCTATTCCATCATCTTTGTAATGCTAACTGTATGGCAGTCTACTTCATATACCCCGAGACTAGCGGCGTCCGCCTCGAAGACATGAACTCCATTTTCGGCGACGCGACGACTACCATCGGCACCCCTGCCTCGGCAGGCACCCCTGCATTCGGCCCAGTCGATGGCTCCCATGTGCGCGCGGGCTCCCCCGTCCCATCCCTCGATATGCGCGGCCGGCCGCTCTTGGCCGAAGAGCAACCATTCCCCGGCCTGGATGTCGATCCGCCGACAGTAAACTTTGTCAATGGACGGCCTCAGTACGAGACTGGGCAGGCGGAGGGCGGCGTCGCTGGCTGGCTGTCGAGGGTCGTCGGCCGATCCCAGTCCCGCGCTCGCTCGGGCAGTGTTTCCAACAGGAGCGGAAGATATCAGCCGCTGGGTAACCAGGACGACTAAAGGGCGGCATGAAAGGCGAACACGCTTGAAGGAGAAACCCAGAATATGTTTCGAGAGCATATCATCTACGTACACCGGGGTCGATGTGGATAAACTTTTGCAGAACACGGGGCGGGAAGACGGCGAGTCATGGGTATTAGACAACCATTGCATACTAGAAGGGAACCGAGACGGGCTTGCGACGCACGGGGGATCTATATTTCATTCTTCATTCTCTCGAGAATCGTTTTCATTAGGTGATGTCAGCGCGCAAAAAGGGCACACGCCTGCTGGTGCGTGCATGTTACACAGTGTCAGTGTTCGTACATAACATTCTCATTGTTCAGATATCGACAAGTCGCCCGGTCAGCCGATATGGTGGTACACGCATGTATCGATAGTTGTAAACCTTGGTTCTCGGGGGATAGACGGCACATAATTTTACGGTATGCTTGTTCGTGCAAAACGATGTGAATCATGTCATGTGATCGGCCTTGTCAAGATCGAGACCATTTATGAGATCTACATCAACGATAGATACACTAGCAATTCCCTCGTTGTTAATTGAGGTGCAGCAGCATCAACTGCTACGATCTGGCGAGTGCGACTATGCATGAGATTTATCCGTCGGTCATTTACAAACCGGAGAATCAACCGTGTAAACCAAGGGCATGATGTTTCGCTTGATTTTGTTCTGTTCCTGCTCCTGTTCCTGTTCCTGTTCCTTAGCAGATACTGGGTTTGTCCGGCTACGCTTGTGCCATGATATCAATGGTCACTAATAGCTCTCAGTACAGGCCTTCCTTGGCCCTCCAACGTAGTCCGTAAAATATTTAGCCGGTGTTTCCTGTCCTGTCCCGTCCTTGACGACTCCGACCGTTCCATCCCGCCCTGCAAATGCATCAATCATTGGTCCTAAACACGCCGTTTCAGAATGATATGCAAGTCCCGCCTCACTCCTTCTCCTTGATGGCGTTGATTCGTTTCTTCAGAAATTCGAAGGAAGAGAAGAAAACAGCGTTCACGGCACAGGATCGACCCATGGACACGCCCAGGCCCCTGTACATATGCCTTCGGAAGAACTCGATCTTCACACGGGGAACTGTCTGACCCCTAGAGTACATTAGACAGTTACGCTGATATATGCTCTTCGCGGAGTCGATCGGATCTGTGGGTGGTGGTTAGATGCTTTCGTGAGAGCGTGATGGCTGTTGCTCCTGAACACTCACAGATCATGGCCCATGATACTATCCCGCAGAGGCCGCCGGCGACCAGGACCGCCAAAGGATTCGAGTGGGTCCCATCACCGCCAAACGTCGTCAATAGCTGTTTGCTGCTTTCGTATGTCATGAAGTAAATGCCGGTGCCCAACGTGTCCCTCACTGTATCATCGATTAGAGCGGGTCTGGACGATATTATGTTACTGGCCACGTACGTAGATGTAGATTGAACCCTGTGTAGAGTCCGAAAGGGCCACGGTGTCGAATGATGTTGGCCATGGTCTTGAACGTGCCCTTGTTCTGATAGCTCGCGGCAATTTTGTGGCTCTCCGGGTGGGTGCAGTTCTTCTTATCGGCCAGGAGCACTGAAACCTGGGCACTCAGCTTGGTGAGCTCGAAAGGGCCTGTAGACTGTCAGAACAGGTCCAAGCCAGAGTTGATGTCCAGACCGTAAAGCCAGAGCACTAACATGCGATGAGTGTGATACAAGAACCAGCCGTTGCCCCGGCCGCTCCAAAACAGGCCACAGAGGATAGGTTTGGGTATGTCCCCTGCTTGTTGACGTGGGCGAGAACGTCAATGCCAAAATTCTTCTTGAGCCAGTCCGAGTAGACATATTTGGATCGTTGGTAAATCGAGAACGAGACCGTTCGCACGAGGGTGATACTAGCCATAGGGGCAGCCACGCCTGCAGAGCGAGACACGAATGTTAGCAGGGGCTGATCAACCGGCGGGGTGGGCAGAGGAGCGACGCGAAGAGGAATGCTCACCCCGGAAAAAGCCCCTCAGTTGCTCGGTTTGGTAGGTGTGCTTTACGCAGTCCAGGAAACCGGAGTAGTTGTATGTCTGCATGCGTGTCTTGACACTGTCGAGGGGGAAAGCAGTCAGGGTGGACAGGACGCTGGAAGCAGAGGCGCTGACCTCTGTCCGGTACCGCTTGATAAAGGGCAATTGCTCGTGGGGAGCCGCGTGCTTGTTGTCTCCCTTTCCAGCAGCCATGTCTGCTGCTCGCCTGTGGCTACTCGTCGTGTTGTGTCTGCCGCCGCTGCTGCTGCTGCTGCTGCCTTTGGTAGGCGTGGTCGGAGGCTGGAGCTGAGGACCATTTTGGTTGAGGGGAATGAGCTCAGCTGGCATGCTTCCTGGCAATCACAGGCCCTGGTGCAGCCGCCCTTGGACAATGACCTCGAGGTTGTCGAGACCAGAGCCTTCAAAGCGGTCGCGGTATGGGCAAGTGCCAAGAAACGAGGTCCATGAAGAACCCCGCGGTGCGTGGGTTGTGATCAGTCGGCTGTCGACGGCCCCGATGGACGGCTTGGATGGGCGGCGCGGGGTGTTGGATGGGGTGGAATGATGTTGTAAGGGAGAGAAAGTTCCCGGACGTGCTCGAGCACGAGAGGCTAGACGAGTAACCACCGAATTGATGTGCTAACGACTCTTATCGTCGTGCAACGGGAACTCATCTGCGGAAGCATTAGAGTGGTGATGGTGTGAAGCGTATTGGGGACCTGCCCAAGGAATTGCGGGGTCCTGTCCAATACCCACCCAAAGCTAGCTCAGCTCTGGGAGCTGGTTCGCCAGAGCGGTGCCATCCCTTCTCCACAGTGACGGTAGATCACTGATCTGAGAGGCTAAGTATGGAGCACTCCCGGGGGGTCGAAGCAAGAGTCCCACCCCACAACAAACGCCCATTTGTATCGTCAGAAGCTATGTGAATCCACACCCTTCTTCCCTTGATTCAGGCCCTGCCGGAGAGGCTCACTAGGTACATGTCTTGGACGACCTGGGCTTGTACGGACCGAACAGACAGCATTTCCGGCGATGGGATACGACTCAGCACAACCACATTTGTGCACCGCCGCCATACGTCACGGCGGCACAGGGTTCGGCCCCTCACCGAGTCAGGCCGCCGTCGCACGATGCAGCAGGCCAGATCTGGAAGCGGGAACATGTGTCTCGATGCTGAGGTCTGTTTATAACCCTGCCTGAGCATCGCACGCCCGGCAGGTGCTGGGCATGTCAGTCACTCAGTCAGCCAGGTTTATTGGGCTGGATCGCCCCAACACGGCAGCAAGCACGACTCTAGAGGGTGAACAGAGCTCGGTGCTTGTAATAGCTTGACAATATCATGGTACAGGTTACACTGGCGCGCTGCCCAATGCTTCCTAGCTGGACCCCAGCACCAACCGGCTTTGAAAACGCACCCGGGCAATTGGAGCTTGGGCTTTACTCTGATGCGCACCCTTCAATCCACGGGTGCTGCAGGGCTCTCATGTTCCTGGCCCTTGCAGGTCTGGGAGTCAAAGCCAATCGTGACTCCTGCATTGCTCGGCCCACCGCCTACGATAGTGGGCTTGGACAAAAACGTCAGGTCCCCGGCCATTTCCACCGAGGAAACCGCCCCTGGACGAAGCAAACGCTGTATCTCTCGCTCCAGGCTCAGGAGATGTCCTGGGGGTTTCTTGGGGTCGAGTTACTGCAGCCAAGCAAAGCGGGCCGTTTCTTCGTCGAGACGGCGTCTCAGGAGCGTTCTAATTCGGGGGCGGGGGAGCGGCGGGGAAGCTGTCCCACCCGGAGTCGCTGCCGACTTGGCCGGCGTCTCACTGCCAGGTCGGGCGGCCGCACAACGACGTGTCATTCCGGCGCAGAGAAATCGCTCAGCTGAGAGGTAAACAAAGCCCCATCGTTCTGTTCAGCATGGAAATGGTGCGCTCATAATGGGCATATGCTGTGGCTTTGACCGGGTCCTCCCTGAACCTCACTGTCAGCATTGCCAGCCCGGGCCACCATGAAGGGTTGGCAACATACTTTTTTCTGATCTGGTTCGAGTCCACAAGGTGCCTCCAGGTGCGATAGTTGCCCCTTTCTTTCCAGAACTTGGTAAAGAGAAGGTTTTTGACAATCTTGTGTTCGGTGCCCCTCTCCCTGGCCGCGTTGTTGAGAAACCAAACAGTGCGGCGGATGGTGTTCCTGTTGAAGGTGTTGGTCTTGTCACGAAATGCTCGGCGCAGCTGGTCTCGTGCCACGGAGCTGGCCGGCTGAGAATAGCATACAGCTCTCAGTGCGGCCCGGTACAGGTGGCGATAGGCATGGAGGACTTCTTCTTGAGCCATCTCTGCGATGAGGCCAGCTGCAGCCAGTTGTGGTGGTCTCCCTTGTGGTGTGTTCGGCTTCGGAATCCAGTGAGGCGTCGCATCGAGGTTGAAGCTGAGGTTGGGCTCGGTGCACAGGCCACTTATTACCCGCTCGTTTGGCTTTGCCGTGGCACAAGCTCACCCAACACACACGACGCCTTCAACGGGGAGCTCCCTCTCATGTGCACTTCTGATGATTGTTGTTCTAATGCATTCTGGCAATGCACGAATCTCACCCTGATCAGTGTATTCATCATCCTGTAGAAAGGCTCAAGCGATGCCCCCGCCAATTGAGGAAGATGCAGACATTGGACCGGTATGCTGCTCCTTTTAATGTTTCATGTGAAATCCCGACTGTGTACGGAGTAGGGCAATTCCCTCAGCTGCTGACCGTTGTGAGAGGACCTTGATGAGGAGTCCTGTTCCGAAGAATCAGACCGTGATGAGACCATTCTCGCCAATTCTGCAATCCTGATCGACACATCACAAAGTGTTCACAGCAGAGTGTCTTCCGAACATGTCGTCGGTGATATCCCTCTTGTTGTCAGCGATATTCCACCCACCAAGGAGAAAGCTATCCCCGAGCCCTTGTCTCAGGGATCAAGTCAGCGGGAGAATGTTTTGAAGCGGAAATCACCTCCCAAGAGGTCAAATCACAGCGTAAGAACCATGCTCGTCCGTGCAGGAGAGGTGCTAACCCAACTCTAGGGAACGGCGAAACGGAGGAAGGGCAGTTCAAGAGCTCTGCCTTGTGTCTACTGTGCCCGTCGCCTCGGAAATGACCCGAACTGGAAATGTCATGATGCCGTTGGTATGGATTTAGATATTATTTTGTCTGTCTGAACAACGGCCTAGGCTTGTTTGAATTACCTTGCAACTCGCGGCTGACCCGGTCTCTTGCCTGTCAGTTTCGCAAGACGGAAAGTTGGGATACACAGGCACAAGGTGAAGCTCTCTTCCTATGATGGCGGAAAGCATATTGACATGTATCATGACTCCAGATGCGACGAGTGTGTTTCTTCCCATGTATCCTGCTGCCTTGTAAGTAAAAATTTGGCGCACAAGTGGTTTACCCCAGTATATCATCCCTAAGGGACACACAGCTTATTTATATATTACAGTTACCTCCCAGGGCTGTAATGCCAGTCAAGGCCCTTATGCGAGCTGCGGCTGAGGTGAATAAACAACATGGTGTACGTATCAATGGCCTGCTAACCGTATTCACCACTATCTGAGCGGGAATGGGCACTATCTGACCACTTCACATCCCCTAGAGCCAAAACATTGCCGTGTTAGCTGCGTATGAAGCAGCTATAGGCCCGGCGCTTCGCGCCATGTCCGGCATTGGTCTGCAATCCTCGGCAAAAGTGAATGAGCCGAAGAACAAGACCCGTCAGCCAAAGACTAAAAAGAAAGGCAAGGACAGCAGGCAGCCAACCGAGGGAAATGTGACTGAAACATGGCCAGCACCAAAAGAGTCTGCTCATAGGTCTGAATTGGGAGAGGGGAACACGAGAAGTGGATGGAATCGTGAGCGTAGCTTGTCTCAAGGCAGGAGGAACTCGGGTTCCCAAACCCTCTCTGGGCATTTACAAGCAGACCGCGGCCAAGAGGCCGACCATGTGAACTCCGCTGCCTTCCAGAAGATGGAAAGACAGGCTCTGCGAAGGCGGAAAGTCGAGGCCCTCGAGTCTCTCGCGCACACAGCAGCACTGTTCCTCGCAGAGTTTATTGACTACAAAAAGGGACGGCAGGAGCCATCGCGACAGGGCCTTGAGCAGCATCAATCAGAGCCGGGTACCGGCGTGGCTTACGCTGCAGCTGCTGCGAGTCTCTTCAGACCGTTGAGCGAGTTCGACCGAAGCGGTTACAACAGCGCTGGAAGCATGATGGACCAGCCTAGTAGCAGTCCCGATGGCAGCGATGATGAGTATATCCAGGCGTCGACCCCCGCCGAGGAAAAAGGAGGCAGGGGCATGGACAACGGGGAAAGCGACCAGTCACCACCACTGGTTGCGAGCTTGGGGACCGTAGAGCAAGCGGGTGCCAGTGAGCCTGGGGTGAAAATTGAGGAACACTGAATAGGAGAGTAAGAGTGCCCGTACCTCAGTCTGGTGCCAAATGAGTGCGGTGACTGTCAAAAGTGAGATGGCTTCCCAGGCACCTCATCTTGACTGTAGAGACACATAGACTCCTACATTCTATATACTGAAGTGTGCTCGTATATCAAGTTACTCTTCTAGCAGATCCAGGGGGCCACGCTTTTCAACACAAGGAGACACGATTTCCTGCAGCCTAACAGGCAAATAAATATACAAGGAGAAGCAGCATGTATGTGGCCTTGACTCTATTTGAAGCCATTGAATATCGGCACGTTCGCATATGTCGTTATGTCCGTGTCTGTAGACATGGCAGCCAAAGAATTGATGTCGGATATGGGAACCCTCTTGCTGGCAAAGGCAGTAGCTTTGATTAATCCTCAAGTGATAAAATTAGGGGCAGTCATCGATGGCAGGCAGCACGATTTCGCACCGGGCTGCAAATACGTAGACTTCGAAAGGAAACGAGAGCCGTGGCCTCCGTTCTATTTCGTCCCCTAAGAGGATCCCGGGTATCAAATCGTAGACCTCTAGCAACCTTTTGGGGTTGCGGTCCCTTTCTCACAGCCCGTTTCTTAACTTCTGCCACTGGGTCATAAACCCATACCCACCCATGGACCCTCTAGTCTCCGAAAGCCCGGGTTCGGAGCTTCCCGGCCCCGGCTCTCTCCTGGAGCCATCGTCATCCTGCCTGCTCCGACTCTCCCTCAACGCCAGCTCCTTTTGCGCCTCGGCCTCCTTCACCAGTTCCCTGTGCCGGTCCTCGACCATCCGCGCCAGGTTCTCCACGAACCTCTGCCTGGCCTTCTCCTCGGCCGTGCCCTTCCACACCGTGACCAGCTCCTTGAGCTCCTCCACCCTCTTGGTGGCGTCCTCGACGCCCTTCACCGGGTCGGGGTTGCCCTTGGCGAGCAGGCCTGAGATCTCGTCGCGCAGCCTCCTGAGCGTCTTCTGGCCCTTCTCCTCGGTGCTGATCTGCTCCTTGGACGCCGTGTGCATGTCCGGGA
Organism: Diaporthe batatas; assembly: GCF_019321695.1. NCBI lineage: Eukaryota > Fungi > Ascomycota > Sordariomycetes > Diaporthales > Diaporthaceae > Diaporthe > Diaporthe batatas. The sequence goes on along the minus strand of NW_025408559.1, from coordinate 1,114,791 downwards.
AGTCGGGCGCCGAGACGGACAGGAAGCCCGAGCTGACCGAGACCTCGGACGGCGGGAAGACAAAGTCCATTGCGTCTCCGAACGTCTTGATCACGGCGTCGAGGCGCGAGCGGACCAGCGTCAGCGTCCTCAATTGCGATATGTACGTCGGCTCGTCCGCGGCGACCTCGGCCACAGCTGGTTTCTTGGTGCTGTCTGCCGCCGCCGTGGCAGGCGTTGGAGGCGGCGGTGAGTCCTTGTCCTTCTCAGGGAACGGCGTCGCGGGCGCCAGGCTTCCGAACGAGCCCCGCCTGGTGGATGCTGCCGTGTGCTCGATGCCAGCCGGGACGAACCTCTCCAGGTCGTCCTTGAGCGGGCATTCGGTGAGCGTCTCGGCCAGCCCCAGCGTCTCGCCCCGGAGCAGCTCGACCTCGTACGCCAGCCTGCTGCCGCTACGAATGATGTCGTCCGTCAGCTGCGTGAGCGTGGTGGCCAGGCGCGTCGTGTGGGCGTTGAGCTGCGTCAGGAGCTCCTGAGCCTCGGTCGACAGCTGGGCCAGGGGGGCCGCGCCCTTGCCCGCCGCCGCCGAGGACCTCAGCGACGATGATGAGCCCTGAAGGGGCGGCAGCGTCTGGTTGAGGTATTCTGCCGGGTCGAATGCCGGGCTCAGGAATTCCTGCAGGAAGGGGTCTGACGTGTGTGCGGACTTGGGCTCGACCTTGACCGGTGTTGAAGCCGCTGCGGTCGCTTTGCTGGCATTGCGCATGTGTATTGAGAGCCCTCTTGAGCGCCCGGCCGCGGCGCTGCTATTTTGTCTCCGGCGAGACATCGTGGATTTCGAGTCCCATGACATTGTGAGTTGTCGGGCCGAAGAAGGAGAAAATCAATGGGGCGAAGTCGGTCTTGGAAATGGTCGTGCTCGCATGAGATCAGCAAGCTGTGGTGATGGCGGTTGAGATGAGTGGCCTGTCTCGATGTTGTACTATATACCTAATTTGCGGCAGCTTTTCAGCAGTACAAGAAGTACTGATACCACCACCGAGCCGCATGCACAGGGTGGGGCTGGCCCGGGGTCCGGCAACAGCCCCCACGTCAAGATCTCCACGACGGACGACGGACGCGTCTTCTTGGTTCGGCCACGCGACGCCAGAATAAGTCCTTAACCACCTGCCCTCCACACCCCCCTGGCGCAAACTGGAAAGATGGACGACCGACCAGCATCGAGCGCACTGCTGTCGCCGCCAGAACTCTCTCCACTGGAGCAGGAGGTTCTGGACGAGTACGAGAGATTGGCAGACAATATGAAGAATGTACGTCTTGCGAAGTCTTTGATACCCTTGCCTCTGAACTCCCCGTTCTGACCTGGGGGCTTGTTCTGTCTGTAGCTTGCCGCCATCCTTGACACAATGGCCGCCCAGCCCACGACCGAGATACTCGACGGTCTGCGCGATCTCGAGCGAAAGACGAGTCTGGTGTTCACGCTGCTCAAGGCGAGCGTCTACAGCATCGTCCTGCAGCAGGAGATTGACTGGGGTGACCAGGCACAGCATTGAAACACGGGCAGGAATACGACATTCACCAGTTGGGACATGAAGTCGTCCTGTCCTCCCCGATACCTTTGCTGTGTCGCCGGACGAATGGCACAACACTGTGTGCGGAATCATGGACACCCACGGGATGTGAATTAACCAACCCTTTCGACTCGGTGCGATTTTGTTCCACGTGTACGAGCAGCTCGGATACCAACACTCCGATCATTCACGGCATGGACTTGGTCCGGAGACCAGGCTTTCGAGGTGTTTCATTATACACATATATTCACATGAGCGCCGTCTATTGTACAGCACCACCGTAGTAGACTTTTCGCGCATCGACGAGCTTCTTGCCTCGGCCGAGCGCAATCAGTTCCGGGTCGGGCTGGTTCGTCAGAGCCTGGAAGCAGGCCTTGACAGAGTTCATGGGGTTTCGCGAGCGAGGCATCCTCACGGACAGGTCAGAGATACCCGCGAGACGGGCAATCTCGAACATGCGGTGGGAGACACGGAGACCGAATCCTTTGGCACATGTCAGCAGAATACTCCTAGGTGATACGGTATAAAACCCCGCGAGGTCAGATCATACTCACCAGGTGGCCGCGTGAACATCTGAACGACTGTGCCTCCAACCTTGGCCTCCACATTGCCGTAAATCGTCCTATTCTCATATCTCCGGATGGGCACCATGTTCTGGATAGCCAGTAGCTTCGCCTTCATGACGGAAACCTCCTGGTCCACAGACTTGGCCTCGCCTATGCCTATGCGCCCGTTTCCGTTGCCGGCCATGGCCAGGATGTAGCTGCTGCGGATCTTGCCCAGACGTGTCTGGTTGGAGACATACCTGCGGACCAGGATCTTTGTCTGCTTGTTGAAGATGTCGAGGATCTGGGACACGCTCATGCCTGTCTTCTTCTTGAGCTCTTGGTATGTGCCTTCGGGATCCAGGGCCGAGTCAGAATCGTCCATCGACTTCTTGTAAAGGCCAGCCACGCCAGGCACCTTGTCGGGCAGGTCGGGCGCCAAGTGGGTATCGCCGCCGTCGAATCCAGTCATGGAGTTGCGCTCCATGAGATATTTGTATACATCCAAGTCTGAGATGTCGTCTTCAATATCGGTGCCTTGGCTCTTTGCCATGTCTTCCGCCACGTCTTCCTCTGCCGACCCGGCCTCGCTAACGACTCTGTCCATGGCTTCTGCAAGCTCGGTCGCTGACAATGCCTCGCCAGGGTTGCTATTCAACATTTTGGCCCGCATGTCCTCGTACATGTTGAGCGCCTGCTCGTAGGTGATGTCGTGCGACACACCGCGCTTCTCGTTCAATTCGCGCATGAAGTCGACGAAGTCGTCGCCGAATTGGCTCGGCGTCATGAATTTCGCAGTGGTATCGACTGGTCGGTGGGTCTTGACACGCTTGTCCACAACCGGGCGGACCGTGGAGAAGTCCTCGAGGTACTCGAACGCGTACGGGTCGTTCCTTAGCCTGCCCTGCTCAACCATATCATCCAAATCGATGACATTCTCACCGAGCTGCACTGCGTTGAGCTGCTCCGGCGTGTATCTCTTCTTGAGAGACTGGAGATCAGTTTCATCCCAGTCTGGCAGGGCCGCCTCATTGAGCTGTTTCCTCGCCTCAGAGTCGTTGAGGTCAACATCACCGGCCTTGATACTCTTAAAAGGTGACCTCTTCCTCCCTGCAACGGGCGCCGAGACGTGAAAGCTGTGTCGTTGGCATATTGAACCCGGGACGGCGGCGGCGGCGGCGGCGCGTGCGGAAGTCTTCGCGGAGTTGGCTGCCAGAGACCTGCAGAGCAGGCGCCTGGCTGCAGGTGTAGCGACACTCATGGCTGCCGAGATAATGGTAGGCGGCAGGGCCCGGAATGGCGCATTTGGCTGTGCGGGCGTCAGGCAAAGGCGTGGAGTAGAGCTCTTTTGCTCGGCCGCAAGCTCACGAGCCCGTCGCCAAATTTTCGACAGGGGTGGCTTCGTCCTTGATGACTAAGGATGTGAGTTCCTAGGTAGGTACCTAGGTATGGAGTGCCTTGGGATTTGCTTTGGTTAGTCCGCAAGCCCGCAGCACCCTTCAAACGCGGTGCTAACACCTGTGCCAAGGTACCGAGTGGGGGTAGATGCTCCCTACTACACTAGGTGCCCCAAATGCCCACCCACCCAGTCAGTGGCCGAGAGCCCAGCAGCACCGCTCCCGACAACCTTACAAAGAGCCTCAAATTGCGACGCTGGCTGCAGCCGTCATTGAGCTGTGCACAGGTGAACAACAGTCGACCCGCGAGGCCAGCCGCTCGAGGCTTAGCCAGTCGACATGTTCCGGGTCTTGGCGGGCCCCGTGAGTGGACGGGACGATGAGGCGGCCGTCTAATTGGGCCGCGCTTAGTTCAATCGCCATGAGTTCAGTCTGCCGCAATCCTGAAACCGTCGAGTTTCGATCTCCTCGACGGCTCCCCTATTCTGGCCTGCAGCCCTCCCCCGGTGAGACGAGTTGGCCCGGGACCCATTCTCTCGTCATGCCCAGAAGGTTTGTATCATGTGCATGCGTTCTCCCTTCTGTTTCTGCCTCCGTTCTTCTTTTTCCCTCCATTCACTTCTGCGAATAGCCTCTTTCGTCATCTGCTGGTCCAGTTGTTTGTGTACGTTTCAATTCTCAAAGGCCAAGAACCTGTCGCCGACTTGCAGAGCAAGCCAAACAGACACAGTCGCTTCTGTCATACATATCCTTCCAATAATTCAGTAACAACCACCGACCATGGGTAAATTCGATTGGTTCAGCAAGATCGGCGCCACGCCTCAGGCCGTCGCTGCCCTCAACGACCAGCCATACCTGTTCACCATCCTCATCGTCGTGCTCCTCATCCTTATCCTTGAAGGCGTCTTCATCTGGTACATTCACTTCGCCACAATGAAGCCCGAGCAGAAGAAAAAGAAGGAGAAAAAGGGAGCCAACGGCGGAGCCAAGGGCGGGGCTAAGAAGTAATCACTGGGCGACCTGGAATCGACAGCGAGCCCGGCGCAAAGACCTCCATCGAAGCTGAGACTATGAACGAGAACGTCTCACGACTACCCGGAAGTCGGCTGGAGAAACTAGCAGCAACGGCATTCGACATCAAGCGGCCTTGATGAACGGGCCCTGGGTCCCGAATTACGCTTTGCTTGAAGCAGGCGGAGTGCCACAAGAGGCACCAGGAGCAATATGTTTTGTTAGTCTCGCAGAAGACTTGCAACGGGGCAATAAATTGGCATTAATAGAAGCACAAACCTGTTATGAATATAATGACTCGACTTATCTAAGGTCTTTTATAGAACGCCGTACTTGTCTCGAGAGTGATGGAATATACGTGAAAAATTGTCTGAATATGGATACTTCACGTTAAATCAAGCTTGACGCTGAGCAACTTGAGATCGAAGCAAACCCAACACAGCGTACACACCTTCCACTGCTATGCCTGTGGGAGATGTTCTGCTCCCCCCCCCCCCCCCAGGTCAACTTATGCGTGTGGCGCATCAGACGACGCGCCTTCTGACTCTGGACTGCCCAAGATTCGAAAAGTACTAGGAAGAGCCAGCGGATAATAGACCAGCATATTTGTACGGGCCCGAGACAACGTCCTCAACGTCGGTAAATTTGTTGACTTTGACTTTTTTTCACGATTCAAGCGACGTATAATTCCACCATGGGTATCCTTCTGAAAATAACTATAGAGGTCTACTCCTGTTTGGGCCACAACAGCTCTCGTTTCCATATGCAGCGGATCATGGTTATAAATATGATCGCCCAGACAAGAACCAACACTCCGGTCATAACACATCCGACGATCTGAAGCGGCCTACAGCTGAAAGCATTTCCTATTTGATATGTTGCGGTCAACAGCGCCGTGTTCGGGAAAACGAAAGAGAAGAAGGTCATCTGGAAGCCGATCTTGGCCTCGTGTTCCGGCCGTGCGTACTTCCAGAAGCTACCGACAGATACGAGAAAGAACCTGGAGAAGTTTAGTCAAAACATTCATCGAGCCATCAGCATGCATGGACAGTACTGACCAGAAGGCGAGGCCCCATAACCACAGCCCGATCATGGCAGACAATAGCTTCAGGATGAACACAGCGTGGCCCGTCATACCGGGCATCATGAAGTCCTCTGGGAGGATCTCACCCGCCAAACCCCCGAGTTGGACTGCAAAGAAGAATTGTCAGCCGCATCACTAGAATCAATGGCAAGAGCAGTGCATAAATAATCGGGACTTACCGAGTCCGGCCGCTGTGAAGCCACTAGGTCCGATCGAAATGAAGACACCAGGTCGTTGCATATCCCGCGGCAACTTCTGCGTCATGAGCCTATAGATAAAGGCGGCTAGAATCATAAAGGACAGGCAGAACCCCATCCCCTGCACAGCAACTGCGGCCATAGCTATCGGCAGAGCATTAAGAGTGCTGGTATGCCCAACCTTTACGGACGAGTTGATGAGGTTACCCGCAAAAGGGGCTGTGAGCAGGAGAGGATAGGCGGGAAACACCCACACCGGGGTCATGGTGTGGATGGGAAATATGCTGTAGCAGAGTCAGAATTGGACAAAACGTATTGTGTAAGGAGTGCTCACAGCGTAGACCATAGGATCAGATATATACCGGCACTGATGAGGATAGCTGCCACTGTCCATATCCAAAACAGGGCCTCCATAGTAGCAAGAAGCCAGGGACCAGCCTTTGGAACGCCATACTGGCAGATATTTATAAGAATAGTGCCGATACTTCGGCAAAGTCAGTAACAGTGGTCTCCCGAACTTGGATTGTGAACTCACGAGACAAGCTTGAATTTGTTAGCACCGTCACAAAACTCCCATGCCAAGGTTCATGTACTTACAGAGGCCGGTATGAAGAGGGACTCAAATTTGTCGGTAAAGGAATGCCGAAAGCTCCCTGGCCTTAGATGGAATCTCATGAGAAGAAGAGTAGTGTTGACTAAGAACAGACAGATGTTGAACAGGAAGAAGATGGCTCCAATGATATACAGCCACTGAGATCGGAAGGGAACTGGACAGGTCAATAGTCAGCAGCTGTCTGCAACATCTTGGTCCGTGGCTAACATCACTATCTCACCAGTTGCAAGGACATTGGCAACACCACCGGTAGCCATTGTAGATGTGAACCACGTCCATTGGAAGCACGCGATCCTGTCTCTGATTCCAACCGCTTTCGGCACGGGAGTCTTCTCAACCCTGGAGACTAAATCGTCCAGAGCAGCGTTTTGACTATGCTGGCTTTGCTGCAGCTCACTCAGTCTGTGGAACAACTGGCTGGCGGCCATGGCAGATGTTACACTGCGATCGACCGTATGCTCGGTCGGGGACTCATAGCCGAGCCCGGTGGGATATGGCCGAGGAGGCGTCATATCTCAGAATTGGACAGTTCCTGAAAACGAGGTAGGAGTTTGGATATGATGTACAGGATTATGGCCACCTCTGGGTCTGCATAGCCTATGGCACCATGAAAGTTGATTAAACTGGTCAAGAAGACAACCAAATCCAAGCCTGCTGTCGATAATTCGGCCAGGGTCATCGTCGTCGGAACACGCCTCCGCTTCCCCTCAGCGTCGCAAAAGTCGAGGGTGTTAGGACGCTAGAGAAAGACAGGCTGTGAAGGTATGGGCGATGTGGCCTAGCTTCCCAGAGGCCGCTGCACAGGCTCGAACGCTGTGCGATAGACACTTGGTCGGCAGGCCGAGTTTGATTGTGAGGAGGGAGACTGAACACAGAGACTGTCTGCGTAATGGCGGTGGGATGGGAGCCGGGGTAGAGTCGATTACGTTCGGATCTCGGGGAATGGTGGGGTGCAGGCCCCAGTTTGCGGAAGGAGACAACGAAGATCGGCCAGTGTGGACTTTAATGCAATGTATGAGCAGTTTGACAAAGCAGGTCTGGTTTTGTGCCGTGAGCAACTCGTCGCTGAGATCCTTCTTGTGGAATGATGGTTCGAGGTCAAGGATTGCCATACCTGCCGCATAGAACGGCATTGCCATTCTTCCCCGGTCAGCCAAAAGAGCATGCCGTTGTCCCTGCCTCCCAACGGCTATCGCCGCCCCGGGACATCGGTTCGACACGCAAACAGACAATATGGCCGCCCAAGCCATGAATTCCAACACAAGGAGGACTGGATCTCCTGTCCTCGAAACGAGCCTCCCAGCGCTTGATTATGGGGTTCTTACCTACGTTTTGAGACGTTCGTTGCTGTTATTGACACCACCGCACCAGACTATCAAGTCGTATCCCCAAAGACGAAATTCTGTACAGCACTTCGCGTAGATATTTGACTGAATCCCAAATTCTGGTATCTGGATCTCGGGCTATCTTTTCACCTAGGTGAGTAAATACCTACCTAAGTACCTACCTAGGTAGGTAGGTACCTAGGTAAGTAGGAACCCAGGAACCCACCTTCGTTGTCAGGTACCTAATAAGTACCTAGGCAAAAATGCAGGAACATCGGCTCCCTACTTCCCCCTACGAGCTGCCGTACGCCACGCATCTACGAGCTTGTTCGCTGATGGGAGGCAGGAGCAGTTGACCTCCTGCTGTCGCTTGCGTCGGGTCTCCCCGCTACCTACCAGATGAAGCATCCCTCTTCTAGGCTGCATGTTCTCCCTATGTCTCCTCCTTGTTGATCCTCTTCCCCCCATCGACGACTCTTCCACCTAGGTTTGTGGAAGGCATACATTTGTCTTACCGTCCCCATGCCATTACTCTACATGCCTCACTCCAGCACGCACTATTCCAGTTACCATCTGCTGTAAAAATGGGCCTTGTCCATTCCCTGGCATGGTTTTTACAAACGAATTGCGATCGAGCGTGGCCTCCAGTAGATCCCGACTATTTAGAGTAGCAAGTTTCCTCTCGGTTCAGATTTGTTACCCTTCTGCCATGGCTCCGGAGAAGACTATCGACGTTGGCAGGTTCGGCATCGCGAGCAAGGCCGACAAGGATTTCGTTCTCACTGTATCCACTTCGGTGACCCTGTCACTTCCAGACCATTTTCCAGACCATCTAACTGCAAATGCACTGCGAGATCAAGTGCAAGCGGGTGCCTTGTGGCTCACACGGGCTCGCTCCTGCCGTCTCACTTTGGCCGTCCATTTTGAGCCGCCAACCGAGGTATCAGTCGAACAAGGCGCACAGTGGAGGCAACTGATCATCGAGAAATTTCAGTCACTTCAGGTTGCTCACCTCTACTCGGCTGGATTTCTCCGTTTGTAATACTAACAGGTTACAGGTCTGGTGCGATCTGGGTCTCGAGCTTCGCTTAGAACAGAGCGACCTTCAAAGCGACTCGACTCCTTCTGCAACCTCAGTATACTATATGCAGCATGTCCAACAGCGTTCGGGTCTTTTCGTCCCACAAGGCATCCCCTGCGGTCACCTCTCCGAGCTTTTCTGCAGCTTTCGGTATGCGGCCGCGACGTCTACAGCGCCAGCAAAGACCGGGCACTCAGTACCTCGATCAAGAACCAAGACGCCCTACAACCTCCGAGAGGTGGTGAGGGCCCAGACTGAGCCACGCCATGTAAAAGTTGCAGCATTCTGGGCACTCCCTCTGACTGAACAGGCGGAAAGGTTGGTGGAGCTTGCACAAAATGCGTTGAATCTTATGCTGGGTTTGAGGACGAGGTATCTTGGGTTTCTGCATATGGGAGGAACGAAACCACCAGCGCTTCTTGAACTTGCGCCTGCCGTTTGGAACGCACAATACTTCCAGGTGAGTGGCTTTGACAGTTTTTGCTTCTGGGATCCTAACACGAGAAAAAGAGAGTCGTGAGTCGGGCGCGACTTATTCCATCTATATCCTCCGCGTTGGGAAACCTGACGAGCACTCGGTCGCCAGAGCTTCTGCACAAGATCGAATCACTAGTTCCAGAAGCGGCTGCAGACACGGGGCTCGATGAAGCGTTAGACGAGCTCCAGAGAAGGTGTCAGGTTCTACTCTTACGGTCGGGTCGGGATCAAAAGATCAAAGCTTCTTCTGTACAGAAGGTTTCCACGGGCAACGACTTCACTGACTACACCAACCTGGACCATGTAGAAGAGACTCTGCTTTTGCAGGAGGACAGTCAGCCGCATGAGGTAACATCAGGTTTTGCTGGCCATGATGTGACGCACCTGGAACTGGAAAGCAGTCATGGCTCTATGAATCCCAGCGAAGGTAACGCTGAGGGCACCACCATGGACCTCGGGCCAGAAGATTCTTGTGCAGATACCGACATGGGAGTTACGGAATGGATCGATGGTGGGATCGATGGTGAAATGCTTTCTTGCTCGGAAAGTCTGCTGGGGCACAACGGCTTCTACGAGGACGATTGCGAGTGTGCCGAGACTCTTGATCCGATACACGGTGATCGAGAATACCAAAAGCAGCACGTTGGCAGTGAAGCCGTCCTCCAGGAACATGGCTGGGAAAATTCGGTCTTATATTATGAGAGTGACAGTCATGACCATTATTACTACGAATCTTCCGACATCGAGGAAGGAATGCAACCCACTACACATTCATTCGAAGATTGCTCTGCCGAGTCAAACGAGGCGGCTGTGGCTCTGGAAGATTTCAGAGACGACCTCTCGGGCTTTGTTTCAAATGAAGACGACGACTTCGACACAGAAATACAGGACCATCTTTGCGAAGAGGGTATACCTTCTGACGAGTGGCAATACGAGCCCTGCGAGTCCAACGATGACCACGAAGAGCCCATGCTTCATGGGATTGATACAGACGACGGACCGGGGCCCAACTACTGTGCAATGGCATGGGGCCCTGCTCACCACAGCCGGCCCGAAGCAACTGGAGACCGTACGGGGATCAGCTTGCGGGGAGCGCCCGATGACTGGAGTCAGGTGCCTCGGAAGCATGCTCGCCACAGCATTGGTGAGCCAGGTGAACATATTGGACCGCCCCCGACCGCGTTTACCACGAGGTTGGCAGGTTATCAATAACTGGGCTGTGGCGCACTGAACATGGGACCAAGTGGCGCAGTAGGAGGGAAAGAATTACCTAGCCCGGTCCACGGGCGCGATTCTTGGCACAGCGCGGTGCGTTGTACTACCTACCCAGCAACCCAGGTAGCTAGGTTAGTAAAGATGCAGCAAGACGAAAGGGGGTCCGAGGTTGAAAGCGAACCGCCTGGGCCGCCGACCAAGTCAGTCGCCGAGTTGTTGGCAGGGGTATGTTTTGGTGGAATTTCTGGATGAAGCTCAGATTTCAGCTCATCGGATCTGCTGGCGTGGACTTTGTTGCCCCTGAGCGGGCAGAGAGTGGGGGAAACTGGGCGCAATAATAAGCGATAGCTCAACGAGGCTTTGGGCTGCCAACCGGCTTGTCTGCTTGTGTAACGAACGACAGGCCAGGGCTGCCAGGCCGGCACATGCATGTTAGGTACAGATGACCAACCACTGATCAAGGTTGTCTGTAGGCGACAGGCAAAGATTGGACGCATGCGCCCGCGCACCTGACGTTGGTGTTGGTGGACAAGGCACCTGGCTCCTGCATGCTGGATGCCTCACCCGCCCTTGGCGGCATGAGCTTCAGACTGAGCCGGCCTTCCCAGCACTGGCCAGGACCTCCGGGACGGTGGCTGCAGGCGCCCACTCTGCCACAGGCAGCTGTGACGGCCTCAACCTCGTACAGCCACCCAACAGCAGATCCCTAGGGGCATTGTACCACCTGCGGTACGGCCCTGTATCTGCACTGTAACTACGCATGCATACCCAAGTCCGCATGTAGAAGTATCTTGACACACCACACCATGCGCTGGGTTATGACAGGGCAACAAGGCAGGGAGGCAGGAAGGCGGGCAGGCTGGGCAGCAAGGTATGTGCGAACAAATCATCAATACGTGCATGTATGTATGTGTGTGAGTTGAGTGTGGTTGAGTTGAGCCCAGGCGACACACCCTGGAAACCCACCGACCGCACTTTCTCGTACTGCCAGCGCCAGCACGACGGAACACGTCCTCTGAACCACTGCTCGTCACCCGCCCACCGCCCCATACAAGCCAACCAAGCTCCTTCGCTCCCTCTTCAAATTGCGACACGGTGCCCCAGTGCCCAGTGCCCCAGTGCCCAGTGGTGCGCTCGACTACTCCTCATTCCCAACCCCCCAGCGGCCTGGATCTGTCAGTGAGTGAGTCCCTCCCCTCTCGCCCCTCCCCCCTCCCCCCTCCCCCCAATGCTGTGGGTTGTCCACGAGGTGGCATGATCTCGGCCCCCCGACGACGCGTTGCGGGTTCTTCTTGTTCGCATGTGAAGGGGGCGGCGTCCTGCCAGCCTGCGACCCGGCCTCGCCCTCACACTCGCCCTCCGCATGTCAGTGACCAGCAGGCTTATTACGGTAGCATTCCACCATCAGCAGCGTCCTTCGCCCAACCTTATCTCGTCCACTGCCTGCTAGCCCTTGTTAGCCCCTTAGCCCTTCTGCGGCCCTCCGCCAGTCCCCCCACGCCCCCGGACACCCTCCCCGAGTCCGCTCCTTCGTCCGTCGCCAGCCCCGGAGACCCACAGGCGACGACCTCCGTTCCAACTGTGCCGCCCGCCTCCTGCCTCCCTCGCGCCCTCCACGCCCCCTCCCCCCCGAACCGCCTCGCAGTCCCCGCCGACCTACCGGTGTGCGCCCTGAGCCAGTCGGCATCCTCCATCCGGGCCGGGCGCCCCAACATGTGCCTGCGCTTGTCCCTGTGCCGCAACCCCGATCGCACCCTCGCAGAGACGCGCTGAAGGGACCAACCGACCTCAGGGGCCTACGGCACCACACACTTCTGCCACGCGTACATGGCACGGCAGGCTGGGTCTTAGCCAACAGACACGCGCCGTTTGGACCAGAGGCGCACAGCACGCCAGCCCAGCACCGTCCTGTCTGGCCTCGTCACCATGGACACAATAAACATCGCCATCATTGGCGCCAATGGCGTGGGCAAGAGCGCCTTCCTGCAGCAGGCCCTGAAGATGTCCAGGCCTGCCAACCAGCTCGTCACCTTCAACTGGACGGAGCCCGATGGCTCCCACCACAACGTCAACATGTTCGAGGTCGACCTGGAGGCCTTCGACCTGGGCATGGACGAGCCCATCCGCTGGCCCAAGCAGGCCAATGGGATGCTCAGCCCTCGCATCGATGGGACTCTGGTGCTCTACGACGTCATGAACAAGGACAGCATCGCCTTGCTGCCCCAGACAATATGTGAGCCGGCCCTCGCCCGCCACCCGCCTCTGTACTATGCCGCTCCCGTCATTTGCTAAGCCACACCACAGCATCTCTTTCCGTGTCCAACTACCCCTTGGTCCTTGTCGCAACAAAATGCGACAACCCCGAGGAGCTCAGGGAGCTCGACACGGCAAGCGTCGCTGCCGCATACCCCTCCGTGATCGCCAACTTCAACACCTCTCCAAAGACCCCAAACACCACCAGGGACTGCCTGCAGGTCATATTGAGGGCAGTCGTGAACGGCCGGAAAGGTACTGACCTCCACCCCCCATCATTCCGTCCCGACCCCGAGCTGCTTCTATTCATGGACCTCCCCCAGGTCTGGCTGCTCAAGGATCATGACTCATGCCTCACTCCTCTCAACACTGACTTCGACCATCACCGAGAGCTGACTTGCATGCTATCCCAGGAGGTGATAAGTCGGATGCGGCCAGCCAGAGACGGCGTGCCGCTTCGGCCGCAAACCTGGAGCCCACGGTAGACCCCCTCAACAACGGTCGGCCCGATTCCGTGCACAGCAAGCACAGCAGAGCTAGCTCCGACCTCTCATTGCTCCGGGGCTTCTCACAGCAGGCGAGCGAGAGGGAAAGTTATTATCGAGGGTCCTCGGCACGCTCGCCCAGGGCTTACCCCGGCCAGGGCCTCGGCCAGGACGACATGAATCCGACAGTCTCAAGCCAGCTGCGACAGACCGGCGTGCGTCTAGATCTTGGGGCGGAGCCATTCTACGAGGTCGATGAATCAGACGTGGAGTCGTTCCGCACCTCCATGACGGACGACATGCCACTGCTGCAACGGAGCGATGAGAGTTTTATGGACCGACCCGCCAAGATGACCGGCGTGGCGTTTGACGACCTTGTGGACAGGCTCCTGGCACCGAGGATGACAAGGGCGGATAGCAACTTTGCGGACATTTTCCTGTGTTTGTACCGAAAGTTTGCCGCCCCGGGTCAGCTCTTTTCCGCCATCCTCACCAGGTTGGAACGGGGCAAGGAGGATAAATCGGCACACTACCTAGGCAAGAAAGCCACGCAGATGCGCATAATCGAGGTAGTGGCCAGATGGGTGTCCCTTTATCCAGGCGATTTCGCACGGCCGACGACCAAGAAGACCCTCGAGCGCTTCATCAACCACCTGGCGAGCGAGCCGGCCTTCAGCGCGGCCGCAGGACAGATGAGGCACCAGCTCGAAACCTTTGTGGTAGAAGATGATGATACGGCATGGGCACAGTCAGACGACCCGCCCGAGGACGTCAGTACGGCCAGCTCGCACAAGTCCCAGGATCTCGAAGTGCCGATGGCCTCGTTGACAGTGGATGATCACCTATCGGCGGAAATGCGGCGGCCCTCACAGGGTTCCGACCTATCACACCTCGAGCGAGACTACAGCGCAGGGGAGACAAACTACCAATATCACACTTACGGGGACTACGAGCGGGAGGCGGCCAAGATGGTTCCTCAGGCCACGCTGCCTCTCAACAAATTCCGCTACCACATCTTCATGGACACGAACCCCGAGGACATCGCCGAAGAAATCACCCGCATCGACTGGATCATGTTCAGCAGTGTGCGCATTCGCGACTGGGTGCGACATGTCAGCCTGTCGACAGCAGAGAAAGAGCGATGCCGGTCGCTGAGAAACGCCAACCGCCTCATCGCTCACTTCAACCACGTCGCTAAATGGGTACAGAACATGGTGCTGATTCGCGACAAGGCAAAGCATCGCGCCCCTTGTCTTGAGAGATTCATGATCATTGCACACAAGCTGCGAAAACTGAACAACTACAACGGGCTGGGCGCCGTAGTGGCGGGCCTGCAAAACGCCAACATAGCGCGCCTCCACGCGACACAGGCGCTTGTCAGCAAGGAGGTCTGGAAGCAGTACCAGAGTGCTGAGAAGCTAATGTTGAATACCAAGTCGTCGTTTGCGTACCGCCTGGCCTGGGAGAACAGCCCGCTCCCTAGGATACCGTACATGGCGCTCCACCGGAAAGATCTAACGTTTGCCGAAGAGGGCAACAAGACCTTTGTGGGGCCCAATGGGGACCGGATCAACTGGAAGAAGTTTGAGATACTCGGGGAAATCTTGTTGCCCATAATGAAGAGCCAGGGGGCACCGTACCCTAACCTACTCAAGAAGCATGAGGTCAGCCGGGACTTGATTCTCGACTGCCGGATGGAGTTGGACGAGGATGTAAGTCTAGCCATCCCGACGCCGAACGCGTGCACGCCTACGGGCAAAGCTGACAAACAACACCAACAGGCCCTCTACCAACGTAGCAAACAAGTCGAGCCCGGTATCGGGGGCACAGGTGGTGCGGCCGATCTGAAGAAGAAGACGATGGGATTCCTGAGGGGCGGGGTCTAAGTGAGACCTGAGAGGCGGACGGCTGATGGACTGATGTACGCCGGGGAATCTATTTTTCACATCTGGAAGCTGGAGTCTTCCACTAACTAAACATACCTTTTTCTTTCCCTCCCGACTTTGCACATAGAGGAAACATGGTAGCGGAATGTTATGGGGTTTTCTGTTTCGTTTCTGTCAAAACACATGCGCATTGCGCGCGCGCGCGTCTGTGTGTCCGGAGCGCTGAGGCTTTGCGACCCAAGTCTTTCTTAATACACTATTGTCTTACCCACTGACCTCTCCTCAACTCGCCAAAGCTCACCCGGCCTGCTGTGATTGGCCCTGTCTCGACGTGTCGACGTGTGCTGAGATTGAAAGAGCTGTAGTTTGCATTTTCATTTCATCCCAAGCCGCTTCAAGAGGCACTTGGAACCCAATTCTGAGAGCACTACATGTCTACAAGAAGAAAGGCAGTAAAGGGGTATCGTATTTTCATGCCTCATGTGCTGTATATGACATGGCGTAAAATCTATCTCGTATATATACATTGATGCCAGGGCCACGGCATGCGCGGCGCATTAGCTGCGGGCAGGAGGAGGCAGCTCCTGGCGATCCCACTCGCCCGAGCCCCCGCCTGCTGCGCCGTCGTGTTTCGAGAAGGCGGCCTCGCTGTCGAACGGGCTGCCGCCGGGGCTCTTGGACGGCGTGTACGTCAGCTCCACCTCATGGTCGACCCTGATGAAGTTCTCCTGCGAGGTGGACCCGGGCGGGGCGGGCCTCCTGAAGGCGCTGCTCCCCACGGTGGCGATGCTGCTCCCGTGGGCGCGGGCGTGGGCGGCGGCGGCGGCGGAGCTGCCGCCGCCGTTGACGGTGCCGCCCCAGGAGCCGAACAGCCAGCCGTCCATGACGGGCAGGGAGGCGGTGATGGTGCCCATGCAGAGGTCGAGGCAGGTCCAGACGAGGATGTCGGTGTAGCTCCAGGTCGAGTCCTTGGAGATGGTCTGCAGCTGCTGCAGGAGGCCGCCGATGACGCTCAGGGCGCCGGCGGCCCAGATGAGGAACAGGCGGGCCTTCTTCTGCCAGCGCATGCGCACGTTCCAGAGGATGACGACGGGGCTCAGGAGCAGCAGGACGCCCAGGATGAGGTGGGCGACCCGCAGGGTGCGCACCGAGAGGGTGTTGTCCAGGCACGTGGCCGGCGAGGCCAGGCTCCCCGCGTACCGGCGGTCCCAGCTGGCGCGCGGCGGGCGGCAGAGGAGGACCTGCCAGAAGGTGGCCAGCAGCACGTAGGCGACCAGGACGGCGAGGAACAGGTCGGTGACGATGGTCCAGAAGCGGGAGATGCAGTCGACGATGCGCCGGATGAAGAGCGTGATGGAGATCTTGATCAGGCCGACGGCGATGTAGAATATGATCTGGCACACGCGGCCGTAGTAGGCGTAGACGTTGTACTGCTCGTACGTCACCTCCCAGACGTGGTGGCCCGCGCCGCCCTGGACCACCATGAGGATCTGCAGGATCGGATATGTGACTGCTATGGACTGTGTGGGTTTTCCGCGAGGTCAGCCTTGGTCGATTCTTCGGGCTGGACATGTGGACCTGTCTGGCTATATATATTTCGTATGTGTATACACATACACATACGCATATGCATATGCACATCTACGTGTACATATATAGCAAAGCCACACACGCCCAGGTCAGTGCATTTGGGGGAGGCTTACAGCAGCGGCCAATATCACCCAGTCATCAGAGCCAAAGACCATTTTTGCACTGTAATACCTCAGTGCCAGCCTCGTGGCCGTGACGATGGAAATAACCAGTATGACGAGAACCATGCCGGCGATAATGGCTGGCTGTTTCGTTTCGTACACATAGCCGGCGGGCTCCTTGGGTACGGTTATCCACCCCCTGCTGGCGTTTGCACTGAAGAGGCCGGCGGACCGGAAGATGCCCTGGACGATGAAGAAGTCATCCTGGTTATTGGGAGGGTTGCCCAGTATGGCGGAGCTGTTGCTCATGTCGATGGGATCTGAGTGAGTGTGGGAGCCGATGTGGGAACAGTGCAGGACGGACGGCAGCTCCCAGGAGCCCACGGTCTCAAGTATTTCTGTCGTCGGGCAGGAATAGTCGGATGTCGATCACTTGCAGAGCCCGACGGCGTGGGTGGGCAGGCCTGTTTTTAGGTGTCTGGGAGAGGACAGGCTGGGAGGACGACCCGGCGGGGAGGAAACTCAAACATTGCGTCGATTGATGAGCCGAAGACATGAACCCGTTTCAAGATCCGCCTGGGTGGCTCGAAGGGCGGGCGCATGAAGGTGAGGAAGGGCACCCACCCGGGCTCGCGAAGGCAAATATCCGCAAAGCATCATGGTTGGACCAGGACTGGAGACGGTCGAGGATTGCCTCAGCTACCGGGCGGCGGGCTCCACAATACCAGGTTTCTTGTTGAAGACAGGGCGGGCATGAGGGCAGGACCCTGAGCGGTGGCAGACCTTACAATACAAGAGCCGCAGGGGTGCCAAAACTTTACGTGGGAAGTTGAAGAAGGACCCACCAGCACGCAACACAGCACGACACCTTCGCAGCTTCGGTATACACATGCAGCTACAGCTCAACGTTATTTGACTTCGCCGACGTCTGGGATCCCTGCGCGGCATGTGTGTGTGTTTTGCCGTCGCTTCATTTAGAGGGCCCGGAAACCCGCCGGTGTGTGGAGACTGCAATTTCATCCGCGACTGGTTGACTGGCCAGTAACAGGTGATAAAGGCAAGGGGCTGAGGCCGGAACGTGCGGCGGCAAGGCGAACACAGGCAGGCTGACGGGATGGGGAGGTGAGGACTTATAATGTGCCTGACCCGTCCGTCAGTCGATATCATATGTGTGTGTATATACATATATATATATATATACACACATACACGGCTCCTGCCGCCCTGCCGCCCTGCCGCCCTGCCGCCCTACCATGACTGACGGTTGAAATTTTGTCGACAGCCCGCCAACCTTGGAACGTGGCCCAGCAACGGGTAAAAGTGGGCGAGCCCAGCAGACCAAGGCGAATGCGGTCACAACCCCCGTGGTCGTGGGCAGTGGGCAGTGGGCACTCATCTGCCGGCGGAGCGCTGTTCATCATTTCTCCTGGACCAAAAAAAAAGACCTCGTGATGGGGTTGATAAAAATCCAGCCAGATGCCCCGGCCTGATTGATGAGCGGGAGGAGGTGGCATCCAAGTCCCGTCTGATGCGGCAGACAGCCCCGGGTCGGATCCGATGCAACCCCCACATTCAAGGCCCTGCCCGGGGGTGCTGGGGTGCTCGCAGCGAGGCGAGGGGCTCCGCCTGGCACGGCTCATCTCCGAAAATATCGATGGGGGGTGGAGGGGGGAGCAGCTGGGGAGGGGACCCCTTTGCGATAGGGGCAGAGGGGCAACAGAGGGGCAAGTGCAAGTGGCGTGCGCACTGCGGATGGGATGCTGGAGAAGGATGCATCTTGTTCGCCGTCAGAGTCCAGAACCCGCCAACCTCGCCAACCTCGCCAAACCCACCAGAGGCTCACCTAATCAGCAAACGGGGGTCCTTGCCGAGGATGTGAGAATTGTCGCCGCGTCTCTTTTGAGATCCCACCGCCCACTGCCACCTGCCACCTTGAGAGAGACACACCGAGTGAGGTCTGCTTCTCGCGGCTTGCGCCACCGACAACAAACACCACACCATGGCCCCGCACCGCTTGCTCGCATCCCTCCTCAGCTCGGCTGCCCTGGCCCTGCTGCTCGGCCCGGCCTCCTCGCTTGCTGCTGCCGACTGCACGGGCGTCTCGGCCCTCAGCCCCAGCTGCTCCTCCAGCCAGGCCCAGCACGCAAGGGATGTCTTCTATGTCGGCGGTCGCTATTATGGGGATGATGCCACGGGGAGCCGCATCACCGACCAGCTGTACGTCGAGAAGCTGACGCCGCCTGCTGTCACCCAGCCCAGGCCCGTCGTCTTCTTCCATGGCGGTGGCGGCAGCGGTGTCACGTGGCTCAACACCCCAGACAACAGGAAGGGCTTTGCCTCGTACTTCATCGAGCAGGGCTACCAGGTCTACATCGTCGACCAGACCGGCGTCGGCCGCACCACCCAGACCGACCTGGCCACTTATCCGCTGTCCTCCAGCACCTCGGCCGAGAACACCGAGAAGTCCTTCTCGGGGCCCCAGCACTTCCCAGACCTCTACCCGCAGGCCGTCCTGCACACCCAGTTCCCCGGCACCGGCCTGCGGGGCGACGTCGTCTTTGACCAGTTCCAGCGCTCCGTGCTTCCCTACTCCACAAACTCCTCTGGCGTCCAGCAGGTCATGAGGGCCGCCGGCTGCGAGCTGCTGTCCATCATCGGCGGCCAGTCCTACCTCGTCTCCCACTCCGCCGGCGCCCTGTACCCCATCCTCATGTCCAACGACTGCGGCCACCTCATCGCCGCCAACATCAACCTCGAGTCGGCCACCACCCCCTTCTTCTTCCCCAGCACCGGCCCCGCCAGCGACGGCTCCCTCTCGGGCTCCTTCACCCGCGCCTGGGGCCTGTCCGACGTGCCCATCGACTACGACCCGCCCATCTCGGACCCCTCAGAGCTGACCCAGGTCGAGGTCGGCAACGACACCCTGGCCCACCGCTCCTGCCACCTCCAGGCCGAGCCCGCCCGCCAGCTGCCCAAGATCAGCGCCGTCAGGTACCTGCTCGTCACCAGCGAGGCCTCGGTCCACGTCACCTACGACCACTGCACCGTCCAGTACCTGGAGCAGGTCGGCGGCTCCCCGGAGTGGATCAAGCTGGCCGACATCGGCATCCACGGCAACGGCCACTTCATGCACCTCGAGCTGAACAACCTCGAGATCGCCGCCGTCGTGCACGACTGGATCCGCGCTGCCGACAAGAATGCCACCACCCTGGCCCGCAGGTGGGAGTCGTGATGGAGGATATATAATGCCGGGGTAAATTGGGCTGTATATAGTAGCAGTTTATTAATGTCTTGATATCTAATCCCGTATTAGGACGGCACATCTGTATGCCACGTCTCAGATCCTCCCGATTCAAGTCTTGCGTAACATGATCTCAAGATAGTGCAACGACATGTATGGATTGGTTCGTTGTGTCTCGTGTGAGCGTGGGTGAAGGGGTGCCAGTGATAGAGTGAGAGATTGAGAGAAGTAGAGAAAGAGAGAGTGCGTGTATAACTGGTCACATTTGAGTATGAGCAATGGGGATAGATCAAGCCGAGCACCCAAGCACATGTGAATACGCCCGCTGCCCTTCTCGTTGCTATGCTATGCTATGCATTGTGTTTAATCTGCTCTCGGCCAGGCGCTCTCAGTCTATCTTTATCTTGCCTGATAATTCTGCCCCCGCCCCCCAGCACCTATCCCAATCCAGTAAGCAGTCCTAGACTGTTGTTACCCGTGCATGGCCCAGACCTCCCAGCCAAGACACGTCCCCGAAGACCAACTTGGAAGTGAACCGCTACTGTTGTCCTGGCATGAGAAACATATCAAAGCGCCGAGCCGCAGGGTCCAGTTGTCACGGCCCGAGCTAACGTTGAGTGGGAGCATTTCACAGTGAGGCTTAGAAGGCTGAGACTGCTGTCTGACGCCGTCTCGTGCCTGAGAGGACTGGCTTTCGGTATCAAGGACTGCTGATAGCGGACGCCAGAGTCTAGAGCCGTGCCTCGTACCACCGTCACAACAGGTAGCGGCGGTGACAGTTGGGTCAGGAGACATGTCCGACCTGCTCAATGGGCGTGCCGGCAGATCTGCACGCCAAGTTTTAGGCGGGCATGCCAGGAACAGAGACACCATCACCACCATGGCATGGGTCCCGGCCCTGGCATTGGGCGACAGGGCTCCGCATCGCCTGTTGTTCCGCCCAGGTGATCGGATCCCTCACGCTGTCTGTCCTTGGACTACACGACGGACTGGATATCTCCCTGCCCTCTGTGACGCCACTTATGGATGATTGCATGGTCGACCATGTGGTAGGGCGGTGCCAGCATAATGCAACGTGAGGGACATCGGGCTCGCTGGGGCCCCTTGGGCTGCAACATCCCAGCCAACAGCAGGGGCAGTCCATTTGCTGACGGCGCACAGGCAGTACTGTGGTATGTACTCAGCCGAAAGCCGGGCCCGGGATCCGGAGCACGACACCAGGAGACCAGGACTCTGGAGCTCGAGGCCCGGGACGGACTGGTCACTTGTGACTAGCCTCCCCCCGGAAAATTTGGCGGCGGCCAACGAGGGCTCGAGGGTCTCGTAAAACAGGGTAGAACGAGGACACCTTGAGAATGCCAAGACGAGCCTCATAGGTGGACAAAGACATGGCGTGAGGGAAGGGAAAAATTAAGGGGATCCCAGACATGTTTTTCCCTCTCTTTCTTTTGCCCCGGTGGACATTGAGCAGCCTCATCTGAGACAGCAATGTCGGGACTTGACAGGCGTTCCTCGGTCTACAAGAAAGAGCACACGAAGCGACGGGCAGGACAGGCAGGCAGGCAGGATGGCAGGCTCGTCGCCTTTGGCCCAAAAAGCAAGCCTGTCACGCGGGATGCCGAGGGGAAATCAGACCAGATGGTTGAGGCGCATGTCAGCCCTCACACCGATGCACTCTTGCGGGCAGGGCAGTCTAGCAGTCAGGAGGGGGGAGGGGGAGGGGGGACGGCCGGCCCAGAAGGGTAGCAAGACGCCCAATTACGCAACTGTGCTTGCAACCTGCAGGCGCCATTTCCTGTCGATCAGAGCCTCTCACGGATGGGGTTTATTGTGGGGTCCTGGGGCTGCAAGTTCAAATGTTGTACACAGTAACCTGCAGGAGGGTCCTGCTCTTGTCTGCTCGCACACAGGCACACAGGCACACTGGCCCAACTGGCACACTGGCCCAGCAGTCCACCAGGGCAGTTCGCCCCAACCCCAGCGGCCCCAGTCATCCCCAGTCTCCCACACCCCCCTCCAGGCTGCCCAGTCTGCCAGTCTCCACCATTCAGGTTTGCTCTAGTATACATACTACCCCGTAGCCATGCAGACATCCCCATTGAGCCACCCCTCAAGACAGCACGCGACATCATCCTGCAGATGCAGCAGATGCAGCAACAGAGAAAGCTGCGAGATATGACGGTCTGTTGTGCCGAGAAAGGGCATGGCGACAGCACAATCAATCGTAGCTCGAGGCACAACACAGTAGAGAGGGGGGTGATAAAAGGTGCTTACACAGGTAGAGAGGGTACCAAGTAAGCTAGGTACTTAGTGAGGGTAACTAACTGGCCCTCGCACGAACGCACCAGAAGCGGTCAGGACAGGAATCACGCTGCTGCCGCAACCATGCTGCTGCCCTGGCGCATACCTCCATCGCATATCATTCGCATTCCACCAGGCATGCCGCTACCCAGCTACCATGGTACGGTTGCCGCCACAGCAAGATTTGCAAACCCGGCCGGATTCGCGACTCGTGAGCGCTACACCGTACGAGCTAGTCTGCATTCTGGCAAGTCCCGCAATGGTTGGCACCCACCCGTGCCACCGTTCCCCGGGCACCCCAGTTTGCCCCATGCCCAAGGCCCCAGGCCCGCCCCAGGCCCCAGGCCCCAGGCCCCGGGTCGCCCTTCCTTTTCCCAGGAGGACCAGGAGGACCAGGCCCGTCGAGGTCACCGGACCCGCGCCTTTGCAGGGCAGGCATCTGATCGCTCTTAGCCGCATCCCTTGCCTCGATCCTGTTTTCCTTTGAATAATAGGCTTGCTCTCCCCGCCGCCGTGGGATTTCAGGCGTTGGCTCGCCCCCTTGCCCTCCCGTCTATACCACCCGTAGTACGCGAATTGCATGTGAACAACGCCTTTTCTTTGTGCCTGCCCACCGCCGTTGTCAACGCCGCCGTCCAACCGAGCACGGCAGTGAGGGTACCAAGACGCCCACTTATACGCACCCACCACCAACCCCAAACCCACTCTATCAACCTCTCACCTCTTTCACACGCTCTCACAATGCTACACACCCAATTCAGGCCCGTAGCAATGAGAGCATCCAAGGTCAAGGGCCAGCGAGGGCCTCAGAAGAAATCACAGCCACTCGACCCCGTCGACCTGAGCAGGCGGCTGAACATCGTCATAGCGGAGCGACAACTCGAGGATCTGCAGCTGAGCGGCAAGCTCCAAGGATCAGAAACGAGCCTGCCCAACCCCCGGGGCAACCCACTTCCCCGGGACAGCAAGCGGTCGTCCCTCCTGGCCGGCCCCAAGACGTCAACAAGATGGGTCTTCCGGACCAAGCCTGCTACCGGCCACTCGCCCCACGACTCGACCGACTCCAGCGCAACATACGTCCACGTCCCGCGGGAACCCAACGCGGCCTCTGCGCGGAAACACCACGGCGCAAGGCAGGATCACGGGGCGGCGCAACAGGCAGGGAAATACTCCGTGGTGCTGAACAGCTCCAGCGAGCCGGCGAGGGGGCGGTCGGGCGATCCCAAGGAGCTCTGCCCTCCGGATTGGACGCAGGATGATTCTGCAGGGACCAAGCCGCGGAGGCTGCAACTCCTCAAACGGATGAGCCCCATCGCCGTGCTCAAGTTGAGACTCGGGGGTGAAGGGCCCGGGCCAGGGCCAGAACAGGTGTCCAAGGTCGACCGGACACGGTGCGACACCGCGATGGATGGGCGTCACGTAGTAGTGAACCGGAAATCTGGAGTCTTCTCGAAACTACTAGCGCATTAGCGGGCCCCTGCATGGGAAGCGGCAAGATGCCGGAGACAAGATGCATAATACACATACAACATTGATCTCTTCACCGCGCCCTTGACCGATTCATTTGACTCTGATTCAACGCGAGAACGTCCAGACCATGTCTTGACCAAGGTTGTAGTTGTAGCATAGGAAGAAGTCATCGGAACATGAGATGTCCCACGCCCCGAGATCAGGTGAACTTGGATTCCGCCTCCATCAGCTTCTCAATGAGCTGCACGTCTTGTTTCATGACCTGCTCCCTCACCAGGTCCGTGACGCCGCCCGTAGCCTCCTGCTTGGACAGCAGGTGCAGGACCAGCTCGCAGTACTCCCTCACGGCGTCCCCGTCCTCGCCGGGGTCTGTCCTCGCCTTGCGCAAGGCTTCTTTGCCGCGGCGCAGGCCCAGGTCGTGTGTCCACCTCGGCTTCTTATGCTGGTAGCCAGGCGCCTGCTGCAGGTTCCAGGGGAGGCCGCCGCGGCCGGGCTGCTCGTCCTCGGGCGGCAGCGTCGCGACGTGGATGTTGGTCAACTTGGTCGGGAGGCTGGGGTACCTCTTGAAGAGCTGGGCCAGCTCGGGCGAGTCGTCCAGTATGTTGAAGGGGTGGGCCTTGCGCTTATTGGGCCTGCTATCGTCGTTGGTTCCCGGTTCGGTTGGCTTGGGGGGCGGCTGCGCCGGCTGGGCCTCGACCGGTGGGTGATTCTCCTTGTGGGGGCGGAAACAGGCGACTGAGCAGCTGGAGGACGGATGGTCAGAAGGCTGGAGTGGGCGGGCTGGAGGGTGGGGGGTGGGGGTTGGCGCCTTACTAGGGAATAGAGCAGCGAGGGCATTTGTATTTTCCTGGCTCCTTCTCACATATCCCGCAGGGCTTGGGCTGTGGCTTTGGCGGTGGCACTTCCTCCTCAACGGCTTCTGCTGTCGCGTCGCGCGGTGCTTGTTCGCGTGCTGCGGTATCGCCCTCGGCCTTCTTATCGGTTGGGGGTGCCCGACCGTCTGGCTCGTTCGGAGCGCCCTGCGCATCCACTGACATGATCACAATTGTAATGCCGAATAGCAATTGGACACGCGAACGGTAAGGTGCAGGTGGCACTGTGCAGATAAAAGGCTGGTTGGTCGTGTCGAGGCGCTTGGTGCTGGCTGTTGTTGTTCCTGATGTGGATGGAGAGGCGCAGGGTGATCTGAAATTTGACTGGAAGGGCCGACATTTTTAGCAGGGGTCCCCTCCACCCCACGCACCGTTGCTCAATGACTGCGCTTATTTCTTACTGGGCGCTCAGAAATCTGGGGAAGTTCGGAAGATCGCACCGCCCAGATTTCGTTATCAATAGGTCCCACCTCCTCCGCAGGCAGCCCGGGCCAAGCAATGACGCAGGCTCCTCGGGGCAAATAATTCTCGCGCATTTTGTAAGCAACGCCAGGGCCCTTTTTTAACAGTACTTTGCGGCTGCCAATGCTGCCACTCTCCTATACTTTCCCACCTACCTACGACCCAGACCATTTAAGATGATTTTGAGGAGGTTAAGCAGGCCGTCAGGCACTTTATTTGCAGCGGCGAGGCCGTCACACACTCGAGCCGGCCCGAGCTTCGGCCGGCTCTCCCGGATGCCATTCTCCAGCATAGGCTCGACGCATCCCCCCTTCGCAGCCGGGCAGCGACCACAACTCCCTGCAGCGAGGTCATCGCTGCCCGGCGTGCGGACTACTCTGGGTAAAAGGACAATTTTCATCCAGATCGAGCCCACACCGAACCCAGACGCCCTCAAGTTCCTCCCCAACCAACGAATCCTCCCCGAGAACATCAACACCCCCTTCATCGAGTACCTGAACCCGCGCAGCACCATCTCGCCCCCCTACCCGTCCCCGCTGGCCGCCCAGCTTATGAACGTCGACGGCGTCAAGTCCATCTTCTTCGGCACCGACTTCATCACCGTGACAAAGGAGGAGGACGCGAACTGGGCGCACATCAAGCCCGAGATCTTTGCCCAGACCACCGAGGCCATCACGAGCGGCCAGAGCATCGTCAACGTCTCCGAGAAGAAGGAGGGTGGCGAGGCCGCCGGCGAGGGCGAGGTCGACAGCCTCGCCTACGACGAGAACGACGACGAGGTTGTCGGCATGATCAAGGAGCTGCTAGAGACGCGCATCCGGCCGGCCATCCAGGAGGACGGCGGCGACATCGAGTTCCGCGGCTTCGAGGGCGGCAACGTCCTGTTGAAGCTGCGCGGTGCATGCCGGACTTGTGACTCCAGCACGGTCACGCTGAAGAACGGTATAGAGGGCATGTTGATGCACTACGTTAGTCACCCCCTATCCATTCCCCCGGGGCGAAATCCCACAATAAGCGGTCCCGTTGCTGACTGTTCACCTCAGATCGAGGAGGTAAAGGGCGTTACTCAGGTCATGGATGAGGAGGAGGAGATAGCATTGAAGGAGTTCGCCAAGTTCGAGGAGAGGCTCAAGCAGCAGAAGGGCACTGTACCCCCCACGTCACCAGGGAAGGGCTCCATCGACCATGTTGCTTGAAAAAGGCCTTCACCGCGCGCTCGTCCCCCCCCCCCCCCAGCATGCGTGCTTCAACTATTCGTGCGCCCTTGCAAAAGTTAAGATAGGGCTGCCGGGATAGGCCCTGGAACACACAAGAGACAGAATGGTATAATATCGGCGGTTCTAATAGACGAGACAAGGCATTCTTTTCGACACGCAGAATTGGCTTTGGCCTGATGTAACAGACGCTCGCTCGCCGTTCCTCTTGGGTTCACACGATGCTTCCCGAACGGCTATGCCGCGCGCAAAATGGACACAGGACTGGTCACTTGTTCGCATTCTCGGCAGCTGGTCCAGAACCGTCGGTGGCAACGCGTGCTGAGGCCAACTGTAAAAAGGACAGCAACGGCCCACCCGTCAGATCATTCTGCCGGGTCTCGGAGGACAAACATCTCGTGTTTGACTGGCTGATCTTGGGTCACTGTAGGACGGTGCCTGACGGCAACAAGTAGTGTTGTACTGGCTTTGGCGTTTCAAAATGGATGCCAGAAGCAAGGAGCCAGCTAAGGGCATTGAAACTTAAAACCCAATCGACCATTGAAATATCCCAATCGCGACAGAGTGCGAGAATGTGTCAAGTCCTTTTTCTTACGACACCATTTGGGATGACCCGTACCAAACCTCCTGTCTCATGACCGCCTCCCTCGTAACCTCCGATTACCTTATCCGGCCAATACCTAACACGTCGTGAGAGCGTTGTGCTTTGATATGCTGTCTGCTGCGGGCCGCGGATCAACGTGACACGGCCTGTGTCAACAGCACTTGCGATTGGCCTGGCGCCGCCCCAGCAGACGAGAGCAAGAAGGTGGTGCCCTGGCTTGTGATACCATTCTCGGCATGCGTGACAGCGTCAGTACTAAACTCCGACCGTTGTGGTGCTACGCAGAATCATTTAGGCCCGGCATCAAAGACAACATACATCGATGCCGCCGCCAGCACATGTGTGTTTCATAATATAGTACATGATCGACAGCCACACCGGCGCTGCCAGAGCCGCGAAGCTAGGCCCCCTCGAAAACCCCCGCCAGTGTCGGAGCCAGTCAAAGACGCACAGCAGATGTCCTGGCATGGGAAAGCTTTGCAGCTGATCATGCCAAGCCCTCTCCGGTCGAGCCTAGGGGCACTGGGGCACCGACCCCAGGGCTGGGAGGGGAGGTCGAGGGGCCCTGATTGCAGGCCCGACCCAGGCATGTCTGTGCGACGAATCCGGGGTTTGAACAGATCGTCAGGATCGTGGGCCTCTGATCCCACCTGGAACGGTAGTTGGATGCCTGTGCCATAACCCTGGAGTCTGGTAACGGCGTTCGGCGGGCGCGCAGCTGGCGCGACTGCAGTGCTTGTTTCGGGCCATAGCTAGGCAGTCCATAGGGCTCAGGCTTATGCATGAAAGGCAACCGGCTCGTCATCAGCCGTTTCTCAGCCGGGGTCACAGTGGCCGGCCCGTGCTTCCAATTGGAAACGCGTGCTGAGGTCTGGTGTAATGTCGCCGTGGCGGGTCGGTGAAGGAAAAGGCTGTCCTAGATCCAGTTGAGCCAGAGCTGTGTGCAAAACATCAAGCTGCCGCTCCGCTCCGTTCGGCCTTTTCGAAGGAGGGGTGTGGGACAGTGGGAAAGCGACACAAAGACAGCCCGTCCGTCTGATGGCGGCCTAGCACAGAAGTCCAAGGTCAAGGTCAAGGTCAGGGGCCCGGTGGCGTCCGCGGAGAACCAGCCAGCCAGCCAGCTGATGGCATCGTGGATTGATTGACTTTCCGCCAGGGTCCCTACCCCGCTTCGGAGGCCCGTCAAGCATGCTTGCGATTGAGTTGGGGCTCCTACGACGCATCCCGGATCTTTGCTGCATCGGGCGCGAACGACCTGACGACCAGTGCTGCGCTGATCATCACTTGTGTGGCCGTCCATCATAGCACCTCTCAGCTGACAGTGCCACTTGCCCAAACAAGAATTCTCAAGACGGACCCAGACTCCTTGGGCTGGCTGCGCGCATCCAGTGCCTCATGCGTCTAGCTTGCAAGCTAGGGGCCAAGGGCCCAGGGCGGCTCCCACGGCATGCATGGATTGGCGACCGTCAACGGTGCCCCTGGCTCCCGAGCCCAGACGAAAGGGGGATTGGTGGCGTGTAAGTACGGAGTATACGTGCGTGTGTGACCCGGGCAGCGGGCAGCGGGCGCAGAACGCGCAGCGGAATATAGCACAGCACCGTAGCGCATAAACGGCACGCGAGCAGCAGACAAGAGCTGCCGGCTGGGTGGTGTAGGAGAGGCGGCTCGCACAGCTCCCTGCCTGGGCCGTCTGATGTCGAGGAGCTGAGGGAGAGGGGCTTGAGGGGGACTCGGGGGATGACGGGGACGAGGGCGGGAGAGCATTTGGGTCGAGGGCTAGGCCCGTCCCCTCGCAACCCCGTCGTCAGAATGAACTGAAGATCGTCGCCACGCGTCTACCGAGCGTCAGTAGACCGCACATGGTGGCTTGTTTCCTGTGGTTTTCATTAGAGATGCATAGGCCACATGTAGCAACCGGCTTTCTCGGGTCCGACTGCTGCGGCGAACGGAAGAAGATGGTGCTAAGTGCCGCGGGTGGCCCTACGACACTGGAGAGGCGACTTCCAGTCTGTCTGCCACTCTGTCTGTCAGTCAGTCTGCCGCCTGTCACGCCCATTGCATGCATGCAGCGGGTGGGAACTGGTGGCTATGGACTGGTGGACTGGGCTGACTGGCTGTCTGGCCTGTCTGGCAGTTCAGGTATTGAGGCAGTCTGGACTCTGGATCGACGATCGCCGCTAGACGGGATCATGCTAAGTGGGAATTGCGGGGAAGCCGCGTGTGATTGGGCACATGCAGGGCCCCTGGTCACATTTCCGAGTCTCCCAGCTTCGGGTCAGGGGGGTCCCTGGAAGCTTGGCCTCCTCCTGCCTGGGCTCTTGGCCCTGCCTCGTGCTGGGCGCGCTGCCGGGCTGTCCCACTGCTAGCTGTGTCAACCAAGCCGCTGTGGAATATCTTGTTGGAATATCGACTGTAACGCGCTGTCACCCGCCGTGATGATGTGTGTGTGTCGTGCCCACAAAAGCCATACTCATGTAGACTTTGGGCATGCATCGACCATGGAGATGCGCTTTGGATGGCATGGGATGGGGGGAGGGGGGATGGGGATTTATTGTTGGATTAGAGATGAACGAATGAGCTGGGCTTGGCTGGGCTGACTGGCAAAGCGAAGAGGAGGGCGGGAGGAAGGCAGGAGGAGGGCACGAGGGCCAGAGGGAGGGCACGAGCACCTGCAGCTCCAGACCAGCCACTACTGCAATGGACCGCAGGTAGAACAGACCGAGTGGGGGAAGGGGTATCATGGGCGGAGGAAGGCAACGATGCCATGCAATGCAATGCATAATGGAGCATCTGGACTGGCCCGCAGCACCCTTGGAGAATCCTACCTACATCGCACAGTAGTGCCGGTGCCATATGGGACAATGCCGTCTGCCAGTCTGCCCACTGGGCGCTGTCGATTGTGGTCAGATGCTGCCGTTTCCACCACGTTCCGAGCATGGTCTGCGACATATCAAGACACTTCTGGCGGCAGGGGGTGGAGGCATAAACGCCGTCGAATGAGCGACGTCTTTACCCAGGCAGCCCAGGTGGCGGCTCCGTACGGGCTGGGTGTGTGTGAGTGAGGAGGGTACCAAGGTACGTAAGTATCTACTACCTTCCTGCCTCCCCAAAGAGCCGCCGCCGCCTGTTGCGGCAGTGAGATGTACTGCATATCATACTGTGTAATCTCAGCCCACCCATGCACTCCTCCTTTCCTGCCAATTTCAGCCTCAACCGACGGGTCGCCGGCCTCGTGTCTAGCCACGTCCAAGCCGGCGCAGATGGCTACACAGTACTATATAGTAGATGGCGTGGACACCGGGCATGGTATGATTTTACATGGAGTGGCGGATGCGGATACCTTAGTACATAGGTACTTAAGTATATATACCTGGGTGGGTGTGCATGCACAATATACTGTGTAGCACGTACCACAGCATGGCTCATCAAATATCTACCACAGTAGACTACAGATGTTCACATGGAGAGGCAGCCCTCCTCCTCTTGTCTTGGGCACGAGTGTGCGCACTCGCGACCAAGAAGCAAAACGGAGGATGCAAGATGCAAGATGCGAGACGTTGGCCAAAGCCCCAGGTCTCGCGCGTCTACCTGCCACACACACAAACAGAATACCACACAAAATCATGAGAAACGCATCCATGTGTCGTACTAAGCACGACGATTCCGATCGAGCTGCTGGTGGATTTGACTAGCCTTGGATCTCCCAGCCAGCTTTGCGAACCTTGCAGGGGTGCATTGACACCACCTGGGGCTCCGGGGCTCTCCTGGCACCTGGGCGGACGGGCGGGCTGGCGGGCTTTCATCAGTCGTCCAGACGAGGAGGCACGCGCCAGTTCTCCACAAGGGTCACCCCCCCTGCTGGGGACACCAGACCGGCCTGACCAGTCACCTCACGGCCTGCAACGGCTGGGCTAGTAGGGGGGACCCCTCACCCACCAGCCCACCCACCAGGCGAAGCCCCGCCCAGCCAGTCCTGCACTCGTCGTGCGCCGCTGCAGACGAGCTGGCGGGCCTGCGGGCGGGCAAGGGCAAGGGCGAAGGCAGTCAGGACGGACTTGGGTGGAGTGCACCCTGGGGCGCGGGCGGCGGGCGACGGGGCGAGCAAGCAAGCACCTGGGCAACTGGGCCCATGGGTCCAACCAGCTCAGGTGCAGGTAGCTCTCACTCGCCTCCAGGTTCAGGTTCAGGTTCAGGTCTACACTAGGTCAAGGCCCAAGGTCCGGGTCGGCTTAGGCTAGGTTGGCCGGGCTGGGCTGCCTTTTTAACCTTTCTCAAGGTTGCCTTCTGATGCCTTGCTCCCTCTCCGCAGGTCCTCCGCATTTGCAGGTGCAGGTAAGGTCAGGCCAAGCAGCTCTTGACTGGACTTTGACTCCCACACACACACACACTCACACTCACACTCGCGCACACCAAGCACATCTACCATCCTCGTCCTTCCTGCCTGTCCTCGATCCACCCTTTCACACGTCCTTCCCTCCTCCACATCCCACCTCCCACCTCCCAACAACCTCTTGCCTCCTCTCCCACCTGACGTCCTGATCGCCAGCCCTGCAGCGCAAGAACTGCAGCACAAGAACACACACCACGCAGCGAGTTTGGGCATCTCGCACTCCATCCGCCTCTGGGCGCGCCAGGGCAAGAAAGACACAAAGGAGAGGAAGACTTGAAAGATGGGCGCATAGATCATCGTCGCAAATCGGTCCCCTGGGAAAAAGACAGACCCGCGCAAGAGGATCGTCATTCGAGATGCGAACGCCCTCCACTCACTCTCGTCGTTGAGCATCTAACCAGGAACCAAAACCCACCTGATAGAGCTGCAAGCCTGCCGCCCTCCCCCACAGAATAACTGCACCCTGCCTCGTCTGAGCCCGCACAAATACACTCCTAGACAGACAGCCCTGACGACGATCGCTTCCTGTCTTTCCCTTCCCTCGACACATACTTGTTGCCATTGCCTGTCGCATCTCACATAACTTACCTGCTCTGGCCGGCATTGTTGTCCGACTCGGGCTGTTCCTATTGTTCCCTTGGCCTCGAGTCAACACCTGTCGCACTCCAATCTATGAGCCCGATCCTTTTTTGTTCTTGGCCCTCTCGCTTGGGTAATAGGCCGGACGTCCAGAATTTGTCGCCCTCGCCGTAGCTCTCGCACGTCGCAGTCAAGGTGCGTGTATCCTCGCCTGCCTTCTGCACCCACCCACCCCACCAATGTCCCCCGCTCCTGACTCCAGAGCTATGCGACAACCCGACCACCACCCCCATGTTGGGTCAACTGCTAACAAGACGACTTCAGTCTCACCATCAGCTGTCGCCGCCCTGGCCATCTTGTCGCTCCGTACCCTGGCAATCTGGTCGAGCTGCTGAGTCAACCCATCGACCATCGTCAGCTTCACCAGACATATCTCCGCCTGACTGTCGCCGTACCACGGGCTGCCCGGGTCTCTGGCGCCATCCATCCGCACCCCAGGCTGTTCGATGTTTGACTTTTGCCACCTTCACTTCATCTTTAATATTCTACAGCATAGACGATGAGCTCCGGTGTCACCAAATCCGGCCAGCAGAACAAGCCTGGTCAAGGTAGTCTGCCGCCAGGTGTTGCTCCAAGCAGCCAAGCTATCCTGCTGGACAAGCTCAATGTCCGGCGGGCCACGCCTGACTCGATCTCCGAGGCCGTTGCTAGCTCAGACGAGGAGGCCGACGCCCATCGTCAAGATCACCTACCGCCTTTCCAGCAACAGAAGCCAGTCCGTCGTACTTCTTGGTTGACCGAAACATCGCCTGCAGGCATCCGTCCGAGGAAAGGGTCATTTGCGAGTAGCTCCATGTCGCCCACAGCCTCGCACCCGAGCACCCCCTCTGCCGAGTCCGGGGCCGCTGCCTGGGGCTCCCACCCGACCTCAGCCACCAGCATAGGACGGCCCCAGCTGGGTTCCAACACCTTCACTTGGGGGACGGGCATTTGGAACAACGACAGGAAAGAGCCGCCCGCGCGCCTGGCCGAGGTGTTACCATCGCCCAGCTCGACTCTGCCAACCAGTAACCCATTACTTGGCTCTGACGGCGGCCCACACCAAACATCTCCAGCGCCCAGGGAATCCGGACCCAACTCTCAGATACCATTTGCCATCCCCATCCATCCGACCCCAAAGAACTACCGTTCTCAGTCATACTCCGTCGGCCAGCTTGACCCGGAAACCCCCAACGCGATGATGGGATCTTCCGCTATCATGGGGTCCCGCAACCGGGGTGTTCCTCACTCTGGGCTCCAGCACCGACCCTCCCGGCCCAGTATGCTCAGTGAGATGTCGAACGAGGGCGGGATGCTGGGGAAGGTAAAGGAGGTCGAGGATGACGAGGCCGGGAACGCAGAGGTTGCCCAAGCGCAGGCACAATCAGCCGAGGCTAAGACGATCGAGATGCTCACGCGCGAGAATGCGATGCTGCGTCAGCAACAACAATACCATGCTGCTAATCGCATGAGACCGAGAGCATCGACTGGGTTCGGCGGTATAGGAAATGGCTATGGTCTGCATGACCCAGTTCCGGAGGAGACATCCGACTTTGCCGTGGACCTGGATGAGTCTGGCGAGCTTTCCGACCTTGCAGGCAAGAGGGGTTTTGGTCGGAGGATGAGCGAATTCGGCGCGGGCCCATTTCGGTCCTCCTTCTCCCTGGAAAACCGTCAGCTGGAGAATGTCAAAAAGGCTCTCTGGTCGAGCTCCCTCGGGTTTGGCGGCCTGGCAGACATTCCCCAGAGCAGACGCCATTCCTTTGCGGAGATTCCAACTCGGCAGCCGTCTATCGGATCAATCGGCGACCACGTACACGCGCAGGATCAAGGCCCCCAGGATGGTCAAGATTTTGGCGTCGGACAATACGAGAACACTATGTTGAACGCGGCCAATGCTGGTAAGTCACAATGCGCCTCGAGGCCGGGCTGATGAAACTGACCAACCGATGCCAGGCGCGTACTTTACCGGCCCGTCTGGGATCAACAGCTCCCAGCAGGCGCTTATGCAATCGGCCTACTCGAATATGTACCCGTCGGCGTATGCGTTGCAGGCTCCATTTTCGAACAGGCCCCCTTCTCCACACCGAGCGCTGTACGGCATGCCCCAGCCTCGCCACGCGCAAAAGCTCCACATTGTTCTCTTCAAGTGCAATCGGGCGGATGTTTTCTACATTCAAGAAGGCACCGGGCTGACAGTGAAACCCGGCGATTTGGTCATCGTCGAGGCTGACCGAGGGACTGACCTTGGGACGGTGGCCAGAGAAAATGTCGACTGGGGCTCAGCTAAAGAGCTGAAGGAGATATACGCCGAGGAGCACTACAAGTGGCTCATGATGTTCTCACAGAACGCTGCAGTTTCCCAAGACGGAGCCGGCGCTGGCTTGATGGCAGCTTCCAACGGCATACACGGAGGTGCTGTAGGAGGCATGGGTCCGCCGAGCCAGCACCACATGCAAGAACCGAACGCTGGTGAGCTTAAGCCGAAGCTCATCAAGCGCCACGCCCAGCCCCACGAGGTCCAGGCGCTGCGAGAGAAGGAGGGCAGCGAAGCCAAGGCGAAGCGTGTTTGCCAGTCGAAGGTTAAGGACCACGGCCTGAACATGGAGATTCTCGACGCCGAGTTCCAGATGTAAGTGCTCCGTGAGTTTCGCCCAAGGTAAACAAGCTGACATAGACTTAGGGACTGGAAGAAACTAACCTTCTACTACTTTGCCGACTCTTACATTAATTTCAACTCTCTTGTGACCGACCTCTTCAAGATCTACAAGACTAGAATTTGGATGTCCGCTATTAACCCAGCTTCCTTCGCCAGCCCTTCCCTGGGCCTGCAGACTCCCAGCGGTATTGGTCCGGGCGCTGTTGGTGTTGGCAGAGGTGGTTCCTCGGACCGTCGTCAGAACCAGCAGCAGGAGCAGTCCGCTTTCCCCAGCTCATCGTCTTCAGGCAGACCGTTCCAACCAGCTCTCGTTTCACCGTTTGGCAGCGAACGAGCCGCGGCGCCTTTCACACAACCAAGCTACCCTTACAATTATAATAACTCCTTCTCAAATGTACCCAGACCGACCTCCTACACCCCCACAGCCACATCCTCGATGGATCCATACCCTACGAGCTTCCCCGGTGGGGACTATCAGCTGCGCTCCCGAGCGTTCCCGCCACTGCAGAGCGGGGCGCAGCAGCATGATCAGCCGGTTTCTCCACTGACCACACAGAACGACTGGGTTGGGTCGTTCCAGAGCCTGTCTCTCAACAGCCGTTAGGAGCCGGTTGTTGAGGAGCAAGCTGAGGCAGGAAGATCAGGGACCCCGGTTATCGCCTCTGGCCGGACGGAACACCCAGATGTGAGCCAACCTGAGATGTGATTGCGAGCAACAACATTTGAACTTTTGAACAAACACAAGAGGGCGAGCCAAGGCGACTCTGCTCTTCTTTTGACGAGAAAATGACATGCCAGACTGTCTAGAGAGGGTTGTCATTCGCGTTAGGCGTTGGCGGGCCATCTGCTTTTCATGAAGAGGAAAGATTTTGTTGCTTTTTCTTCCTTTCATTTTACAGACCGGGGAAATTGGCATTTCCTTTCTCGCGAGTTCCTCGTTCACGGATTCTCTCGGCATGGCTGGAAAGACAAATGTGTTAAAAAAGGGCGATTGTTGATAGACAGAGGGGTAGGACCTGTCATTGAGCACCGTAGTTTTTAATCCGGCGACTCCCAAAAGGCTATTTGCTTTTGTTTTCTCTTCATTTCTGACTATTTCTGCTCGGCTTGGACAGGACGCACGTACTTTGTTTGCCCTTGGAAAGAAGCATCTTGTACACTCACTCTCTCATTTGAGCATCAACCCCCCACCCCCTGATCTGGCCGGTGGCGTTGGTTATTGTCCGCTGTTGGAAGAATAAATATGATTTGGCTACTCGTGGATTGCATGCAAGAAATTGGAACAAGAGATGTTTGATACCCTAGTAGTTACATTATTCATGAGACTCGGTAATCCCGCAAGCCACCATTGTAGCTAGACATGGACAATGTATGTGCCTTTAAAGAGTGGTCTTGCAAGCTTGTTCCACGGTGGACGGAACCAATCATCGAGTGGTTTGTGGTTTCGTTTCTAATCCCCACACATATACAACGTATGCGACGCCTTCACACAGTGAACCAGTCATCGAAGGAAGGTCTAAACGTTGAGAGTGTGACTCAAGGCCCAGAAAAGCCTCATTTTCAGTTCCCCGAGCTGCCTTTTAATTCCGAAGCAGACGGTGGGTATCACCCCCGTCTGACAGTCGTTCAAGGACGATTCTATCTCATTCATTCATTTGTTTATTCATTCATCTTCTTTGGGGCGGGGAGGAGGGGGCAGTGGTGGAGATCGACTTCTATGACCGCTGACCTTTGGACAGACGTAGCAGCCAATGCGCCAGGTAATTGACAAAATATGTGCTCGGCAAGCAGCGCATTAGTTGCACGGTTTTTATGACATGATACGGGGTTTGATCTCGAACAGGCGCATTGGTCTTGTTTGATTACCTACCTACCTAGGGACCTAGGTACCTTTTCTCTATGGGCACCTTCCAGCAGAATTTTAGAGGTCTTCCTTCTTCCACTAGAGAAAGAGCGATGCTCGCAACCGGCCAAGTTGGCATCCACCTCGGACCTACCTTCCTAGACACCTATCTCCGCAGGTAACCTCAGGCAACTAACTGCCCAGGTGCCTTTTGGAAAGCAAAATCTCGGAAGACACTCACAGCAAAAGAATTCGACCTCTTTTCTTGCAACCGTGCAGGTTACTCTAGCTGCCAAAAGCAGAGACATCCAACTAGCATTCTAGGACCGAGTGTTTCTGCCGGATCTTCAATTGGAAATGCCACCCAAGGCAGGAAAGAGGAAGAAGGAGGGTAAGACATTGAGCATGCCCTTACTACGAAGTTGCGAAGATCGATGGACGCTAAGTGCTCGTGGTAGTTGACCTTCATGACGAGGGTTCCCGTGGATCTCCAGATGACCGACCGAGGAAGAAGACTCGGACGTCGACAACCCAAGCCAACCAGTGAGTATCTGTTACCTGACACCTGCTGTCCCAGCTTTCCGGCGACTGAATTTCGATTATGCACACAAGGCATTTCTCCGGCTGGGTTGCTTGGCAAAACAAATTCAACGAGAAGGAGAAAACGGAGAAGCGCCAATTCGCCGACGACTTCCAGCAGAAGCTTGAATCAAAGCAGACGGAGATCCAGAACCTCATCCACACAAGCAACCGCGACTTGTAAGCCGTGGATCGCCCGTTCAAACGCATCACTGGTGAGATCGCTGACGTGTCGGGCAGGAACGCCGCAAGAGACAAGTATAGCAAGCTGGCCTGGGAGGCCAACCAGGACAACGATGTCAGCTCCAAGGGCAAGCCCCAGGCCCAGGGTCGCTCCTCTCGTGAAGAGAACCCACTTTACAAGGCTGGCCAACACATTTTCCAAAACTGCCGCGAGCTTGTCGCGGCTCATGAACAGGCCAATTCGCACGCACCACAGAACAATACCAGGCTTAGCCTACTGCGAGAACAGTGGAAGGAGGACATCACCAGCGTGCGAGAACTGCTCCTTTACGGACGTCAGCATGGAGAAAACCTCGTAGACTGCCTCATCGTTCCGTCGAGCGCCAAAGAGGAGAAGAGTCGCTTATTGACACCTGACACGAAGGGGTTGAGCGAGACGGGCACCATGGCGGTCAGCATGTTCCGCAAGAGCACAGGTGCAATCAATGAGAGTGGAACCACTTGGGGCGAGCTGGCAAAGAGCCAGGTTGGTGCCTTTGGAAAGGTCCTGGATGGTCTAGCTGGCTCTTGAGAAGAGGAATGGGAGTTCTGTGGGGGTGTTAATGTGCGAGAAAAAGCTGAACTTATTTGCCAACCAAGTACAACAAGTCACAGCCTTCATAGCTTTGGAACGAAGTATCTTGTAGCTAAATTTCATTGCAGCTCCATCTAACCAACAGCAGAAACCGCTTGAGTGTCGACGGAGAGCAATCATCAACCTCGACGCTCGCTGAGTGTGCTTGAAAGGTGATCTATGGAGGAGACTGCTGAGCGCCAAGCAGACAAACCAGTGTGCTAATCTAGAGAGCCGATTAAATCATGGCTGCATGATAGCTGGGGCGCAAGAACAAAACCACCAAGGCCAGAGGCCTCATGTTTCTTCAGCGTGGGTCCAGGTGTCGTTCGCCGTCTCGAGGCGTCGGGGGTCGATAGTGCCAAGCCGGTTCCCTGAGAGCTGCAGTAGTACGTACCGAGCATCGCACGTGATTGGAAATGTGGGGCGCACTACGACTTGGAACGAATCAGAGCAGAGCGGCTCAACCCACACGAAATTCAGGAGTGTGTAGCTGGGAAAATCTTCTTTTCAACCTCTCGAACCAGCCGACTGCAACCAACGCCCCCTCAATTAACACCCAGGTCAACGCCAACCCTCAAGTTCTGGTATGTCGCCATTTCAAGATATCCAGGATACTAATCACCCGTGAGGAATATTTTACTGACCTTGTGTTGTTCCAACCTTGTAGCAACCATGGGTGCCCTTAAGTGTACGTCTCACGATCTCGAATCACCTGCCGAGCCCGACCGACCACTCCGAACAAAACGCTGACGATGTGACAATACAGACGTCGAGGAGCTTCAGAAGAAGAAGCAGAGTGATGTTCTGCAGTTCCTTCTGCGAGTCCGCTGCTGGGAAGTACGTTGAAACCGAACCATTCAATTGAAAAGTCAACACAATGTGGGCGGGGCCGCTGTTCTTGCTCCTCAAGGGCCCAACCCTTTATGGGGCGACCCTTGACCAGCGAGAACACCCCCCGCCTGTGCTATACACTCGTTGAACGTTTGCTGAGAGTGCATCAATATAGCTCCGTCAATTGAACGTCATCCACCGCGCCTCGCGCCCCTCGCGCCCCGACAAGGCTCGCCGCCTCGGTTACAAGGCCAAGCAGGGCTATGTCATCTACCGTGTCCGCGTCCGCCGCGGTGGTCGCAAGAGGCCTGTGCCCAAGGGTGCCACCTACGGTACGTCTCTGTCGCAGATGCGAAGGACCCCTTTTCCCAAGCGCAGGAGAAGATCCGTGAACTGACAGGTCTTTTTCGACGAACAGGCAAGCCCACCAACCAGGGAGTGAACCAGCTGAAGTACCAGCGCTCCCTCAAGGCCACCGCTGAGGAGCGTGTCGGCCGCCGCTGCGCCAACCTGCGCGTCCTGAACTCCTACTGGATCAACCAGGACTCCACCTACAAGTACTACGAGGTCATCCTCGTCGACCCCCAGCACAAGGCCATCCGCATCGACCCTCGCATCAACTGGATCGTCAACCCCGTCCACAAGCACCGCGAGGCCCGTGGCCTGACTGCTACCGGCAAGAAGTCCCGTGGTCTCAACAAGGGCCACCGCTACACCAAGACCCAGGCCGGCCGCAGAAAGACCTGGAAGAAGAACAACACCCTGTCCCTGTGGCGCTACCGATAAGCGGCTCGCCCCTGCGGAGGGTGACCGCGTACTGGTGGTGGATTCTGAGATCGGGTTGTGGGCGTGGCTTGACGATGGTTTCGTGCTTCATGGTCACGGCAAGGGTAATGGCCGTCTCGCAAAGGGTCACGTTTTCTTAGGGGCACCGCATATGTGCAGGTTTTGGGCGTTCATGATAGCAAAAGCAAATCAAAATACGACGAATTACGGCATTGTGCTGCCCGACCCGAATGCAATTTTCAAATTTGACTCCTTTCGATCTCGATTAACCGTGCATATCTGTGCTGGTCCTTGAGCAATTCTGGAAGTGTGGTATTCGTAGACTTGTGCGCTGGCCACCGGCTCGCACATCATCGAAATCTGCGGTGTCCCTGGATCGCCTGATATTCAATCATGACGCTGTAGCATACGTGCACCCTGTTCTTTGGCTGTTCAAGCTGCTGTCTTATCTCCACTCGTGTGTCACGAGTACCAACCACCTTTAGCTGATTTCCTCTAACCCGACTAGAGCTATTGTGCCGGGCAGGGACGGCCAGTTCGAGCCCAGAAGATGAGAGTGTTAACATTCTAGGCATATTCCCGCTGCCTGTGGCAGCCAGGGATGCTAGTCGAGGAAGGGCTGCCGGATCAGCGGACCAGGCTGGAAGCCATTTCGCAAGGGCATGTTGGCATTGCTCCTGCTTTGGAGCTGTATCTTGAGGTTGTCCTGTCTTCCTGAGGGACATTGCCCTGGTTACAAGAAATGGCAAGGGGGCCGAGATCTACGAATGCACTGGATGTCTACATCATGGCCTTCGATACTGCGGGCCTGCAACTAGCTCCTCACCACTCGGCCCTGGCGGCTGGGGAGGAATCCGTGGGAGCTCTGCATCCTGGAACCCAGAGCGCCTTGCAGAGTATATACCAACTGACCGCCCGCGAGCGCAACTCAAGGGGGACAGCACGGTTGGGGCAAACCTGGTCAGACGCCCGCGATGTGTAGCGAGCATCTTGATCCTACCGAGCTCCCCGCTCGGAATCTATACCACAGTATAATGCCGCATTCGCTTGTCGTCTTGCATTTGACAAACTCAAAGTCGAGACGATGATCTGCGGTTGACTTTGGTAGCGTTGTTATGAAGATACTGCCCGCTCCAGGGGGATCTGACTGAGACAGATGGTTCCCATGCTTGCACGTGGCGAGTTGATACATTTCAAAGCGAACGACAAGCAGTGCCGACAGCACCGTATACGACTAGTTAAGGTGCAGGGTAGGTATATCTCCAGGGCAGGGCAGCGGGCCATCACCAGTAGCATCTTGGAAAGGCAGGCATCACGAACACGAGAATGAGAGTTATGTGCCAAGCAAGTCTTCTATCGTATTAACACTTCATTTGGGGACCCCTATCCTGAGCTTGTTTGCGCGAAAGCTATCTATTCTTAAAACAGACCACGAAGCTCCCTACAAAGGAGTCTTCCGTGTGAGGCCGTCGGCAAATGCTGTGGAGAAAGAAAGCGAAGAGGTGCCTTACATACAGGTCATGACGGAAAAAAAAGGAAGCGGTCAGAAGTGAGTATGACCTGCCCGAAATTTTGCCATGTCGTAGAGTAGAGCGTTCAATTTGGTGATGACCCAGCTGAATGGAGCCCAGGGGGCCTTTTGGGGAAAGTGAGTCGGGAGATGAGACCAAAGTGTCAAATCCAAGCCAAATTATTTCCGTATTCAATGGTGCGGGTGCCCAAGCAAAGAGCACGTTGTAGGCATGGCGTCTCATGCCAGTTGTGCGCGCCAGAGCAGCATCCAGAGTCTCCCACCATTTTGAAAGCAAAGAAAGAAAATTTAGACTGCCTGCCCTTGCAAAAGCGCAAGGAACCGCCAGATTCACGCCCGAGGCTCTGCTCCGAAAACCCGCGAGAGAGCAAGTAGCTGTCATGTAGATGACCCGAGAATCCCTGAACAAGGCACCTCAAGGGTGTAGGATCTCAGCTGAGCTCTGGGGTGACTGAACCAAGGCGAGAAGAGTCGTTCCGAGATACCTCTCAGATGGACTGCTTTGAAATAAGAAAAGAGAAGTCGATGCTCGAGTCGTTGACGTCGTTTGCGATCATAGCCTCCGGTCTGGTGTGAAGATGAGGACTATGAAGATTTCGCGTCATTGTAATCCGATCCAAACCCAAAGAAGCCAACGCCGTTTTCGTAATTTCAGAAGGAAAGAAACGCGTTTTGGTTTGGTGACCAAGGAAAGATCTATGCTGCCCATGTCCGCGCAATGCAGTCGATGTTACAGGCGAAAGAGCCATGCCTCTTGATCATTGCTGGTCCTCCTGCAGAAGGAGTCCGCCCTAGATGCAAGTCTTTCTTGAGAAGATCCTCTGGTTCACCATCGAGCCTCTATTGTACAACAAAGCACCCAAGAGAGAGTGCTTTTGCTCGAATGGCGATGGGAACGAGGTAGGTGGTCGTGATGTCGTTGGGGTGACAAGCCAGTAATGAAAAGTCGTCAGGTTTCATGTCCACAACGTGAGATCCGTAAAATGACAGAGCAAGAAGATAAAGCACTACCCGAGACCGCAACGACATGG
The DNA here is from genome assembly GCF_019321695.1 of Diaporthe batatas. Lineage (NCBI taxonomy): Eukaryota > Fungi > Ascomycota > Sordariomycetes > Diaporthales > Diaporthaceae > Diaporthe > Diaporthe batatas. The sequence continues at coordinate 1,072,750 of NW_025408559.1, read as the reverse complement.
GATCAGGCGACGAGCTAGAAGAAGTTCTGCTCGCCGTTGTCAGAAGCCATGGGCGGGTTCGGAGCCCCGTTGTAGACCTGACCACCTTGGGCAGGTCCAGAGGCACCCTGTCCTTGGCCATAAGGAGCGCTAGCGATGTGGTTGACGAACTGAGGCGCGTATTGTTGAGGGTGCTGAGACTGGGGAGGCGGCACAGTCAGACTCGCGCTGGTCGGGAAGACCTGCGCGCCACGGTTGTTCACGCCGTTGGTACCATTCTGGAAACCACCAGGGGCCAGAATGGAGGTGGTGTTAGACATGCCACGGGTCTGAGCAGGGCGGACCGGGATCTGGCCTTGAGTAGGATCCGCTGGGGTCATCTGCCCGCTGGAGCGGCCGTTGGTCGAGTCGTACGCGGAGACTTTGGCCTGAATCTTGCGTCCGTAAGGAGTCGAGCGAACAGTCGGCAGGATTGGGCGAATGACATCGACCAGGCGCTGCTTCATGTAGTGAGTAGCGTGCTCCAACGCCGTCTGGACGACATAGTTGGCGTAAGAGTCTCGAATGAGGCGGTCCATCTCGCTGGGTGCCAGCAGCTCATCCACGATCATATCTTTGGATGCGTCCGAGGCGCAGCGAAGGCACTTTTCGATTACGTTGGAGCTGAACTTGTGGCGAGACAGCTGGCAGATCCTCCCGTGGAACTTCTGCACGACGGGCTCTGTGAAAATCGAGTCGTTTAGGTCAATGATGTACTGCACGACGTAGTTGCCGAAGGGGTCCTGAACCAGAGTGACTGCGTGCTCGGTGATGCGCTGGATGAGAAGAAGCTTCTGGTCACCCGAAGCGTGGTCGATGCAACGCTGCAGAACACAGCAGCCATGGCGGTGGGTACCGACCTCGACGCAGCTCGTGCCGACCGCCTCGAAGATGAAGTGAGCGTCCTGAGCGCTGAGCTTTGTAAGACACTTCTGGATGACATGGTTGCCATTGAGGTCCTGGATGAGCTCCACGACACGATCGCTCAGCGCAGCGGTGATGAGTGAGACCTGGTCGTTATTGGACAGGTGCTCGATCATCTTCTGCAGAGCTCGTGTGCCGTGCTGGTTCAGAGCGATGCGAACCATGTCCTTGGAAGCGTTCTGAACCAAGACAGTGCGCTCATCATCATTGCAGAACTCGAAAAGCTTCTGGCACAAGTAGTTGCCGAACGGGTCGGTCATCAACTCGATCACATGAGAGCAGGTCTCAAGCCAGATCATGTGGACGTGATCTGGGTTTCGGGTCTCGAGCTGCTTTTGCAAGAATCGGCATCCGTGCTGGTCTTTGCAGAGCTCGTAGATAGAGCCGCCGTAGGACTCGAGGGTAGTGCCGTTGAAGCGACTCATGGCTGCGAGGGAAGTCAGTACGTTGCCTCTGTTCTAGATTCATGTCCACTTACCCTCGTTGTCTTGCTGGCGACGACTCGCCATGATGCGCTGCTGGCTGTCTCGCGGCTGGTGAGGGGCGTAGACAGGGGCATAGCCAGTGTAGTTCTGTGCTGAGTAGGTGTTTCCGCCTCCGTTCAGAGACAGGCCCTGCATCTGCGCAAGCAAGGGCATGCCGTGGTAGTTGCCGCCACCGTTGGCAGGACCAACATTGCCATATCCGTTGGGCGCATAGTATCCACCGTTGTTGTTGGTGCTGTAGGGACTCATGGCCTGGCCAGGGCCCATGATGGGAGGCACGGGGGTCTGCGAGGGCTGGGTGAGGACGGGGCCTTGAAGAACATTGGAGGGCTGCGTTAGAGCAGGACCGAACGAAGGCGCATTCGCGTGCAAAGACGAGCCGATGGACTGGTAGTTTGCACTAGCAACAGTGTCACGTGTATCACCAGAGAGCTCCCGGCTGTGACGGCTGGGCAAGGCGCCAGCTGGGATGCGACCCATGCTGGCGTTATGATTATGAAGATGCTGTTGGGCAGCCTGGTTGGGGCCGCTGCCCACGGTGGTCCCAGACACGCTCTTAAGGGTAGGGATGTCGTTGGCAGAGTACGAGGGCTGCAACTTGGGGGGTGTGGTGAGGACGCTGCCGTTGTTGGTAGGAACAGGCGCGTCGGCCGCGGGGTCGGTGTATTTTTGGTCCATGTTCTTCATCTCGAGAGAGTGGCGAAAGGACGCGGGCCGGGTAGCAATGATAGACGACTCGCTGGAAGCGTTCGACTGTGACGCGTCAGTAAGACTGGACGAGGTGTTTTGCTGCGCAGCACCGATTGCAAACGCGCTTGTGATAGCCCGCTGGTGATGGAACAAATTATAGGATGCAGGGCCGATGCTTTGATTGTAGGAAAGGGTACGCGCATCAATGGCGCCGGCAGAATATGGCTTCAGAGGGGAAAAGACAAGAATGAGGTTCAACAAACGAAGACTGGTACAAGATGTTGTTGAGCGATCCGAGCCGAGTATTGTACAGCTTGGACTTGACCGCAACAGCAATACAAGAGATGCAAGGTACAAAGAGGAATGGCAGAATGCGAGAGGTTGCAAATGGCGGGCTTGGCTGGGTGCGATGCAGACGAATATCAAAGACAAAATGCAAGAGGAAGGTAGGTTGAAGTTGAGGTGAGGTCAGGTAAGGTCCAGGGAAGGTGAGCCAAACGGGCAGAAAATATGCAAGCTCCCAGGTGCAAGTGCAGAGTGTGGGCAGAAAAGGCGAGGGTAAGTGTAAGTGGGAGACAAGACTCCACCAGCATAGACTGCAGCAAAACGCTCTCAGGCAACTTTCCGAAAAACGAAATGACCGCTGCCGTGTGGAAATAATGCGAGGGAAGAGCAGGTGAGAAGGATGTAGATACTGTGCTGGAAATCGTCTTCTGACTTACCATGGTGGGTTCTCGTCGGAGGACAGGGAAGTTGTCCTCGTTGTTGGCCTGGGTGTAAAGCTTACCCTCGATCACGTTGTCGTCGTCTCCAAAGAGGAAACCGGTGGTGTTGGCCTGGTCCAGGTTGATGTCGTAGAAGGCTGTCCGAGACTTGGTCACGGGCATCGAGTACCTGTTGACGCTGTACTCGATGTGCTTGTCAGCAACGGCAACTGGTAGACAGGCCAAAGTCCCAGAAGGCTGAGGTGAGGATATTGGACAAGAGGCGGTTTCACAAGAGCACAGATGACCTGTGAAATCTGAAGATCGCAGCGCAATATGAGAAAGTAGGTAGGTGGTGTATGGTATGTGATGTGAGTGCAAGGGGAAACCGCAGAAAAGTAGTCTCAGGGCGAGAGAAGGAGACGTTGCTGAGTTTCTTGTCCCTTTTCTGCCTCGAAGGTGCAAGTTGGAAAGAAAAGTAGGGGGAAGCAGCGGCAAGATGTGTGAGGATTTAAGTATGTGGGCAACGATGACACGATAGCAGCCGTACAGTCGAAGAATAGGACGAGGAACAATGGGACGAAGGTGACGGGGAGAAGAAGAGGACGAAGAAGAAGATGTGATGATAGTGATGGGGCAGTTTTGGTCTGAGCTGCTCGAAGGGAAAGTATCAAGAGAAGCAGCAAGCGGCCATGCCCTTTTTCATTGTGATATTGGACGAACCAATTCTCATCAAAAGAAGAGCAATCGTGGCCGACCAAGAATGACGTTGCTCGTAATAACGGAAAGATCAATAGACGCATTCAAAAGGGGGTGACAAAACTGGAAGATTCAATAGTGGAATCTTCCACAATGGGACATTTCCAGGTCTCACGTCCGGACAGCCCCGGCCAAACTCGGGCTTGGGGCATAGTCCTGGACGGCCACAATCGCATGCCAGTCACTCCAATGGCCCGCACCTCGCATTGAGCCCACTGAGATAGAGAGGGGCAACGCAAACACAAACACAAACGCAACCTCAACCTCAACCTCAACCTCGGGTGTAGGGGCTGGAACGAAAGGGGTCAACGTACGCATTGGTCGACCGGTGGGACGTAGGGTCCTGACGAACAGCCTCCTCCTTCTCATCCTCATCGCTGTTCCTCCGAGAGCCTGGGACCGACCATGACGGCAGCTGGTCGTCGAAGGCGAAGCGGGACAATGGGACGCCCGACTGTGGCGACGCAAGCACGGAGCCAGACCGCGCGGAGCGGTTGGCCAAGCCCGGCGGAGACGTCAGGCTGGACAGAGAGTACCGGTTCGGGCGGGAGAAGACCGAGGGAAAGCCGGTTGGGTTCTCGCGATACTCGGGAGGCGTCGTGGGCTCGGACTGGTGGCCGGAGAGCCTGCCGTGCTCCTCGAGCATGGCGCCCAGCTCCACCTCGTGTTTGGCCAGCTCGGCGTCGAAGATGCGCTTTTGCTCGCGGATCTTCTCATACTCCATACGCTTCTTTTCTATCTGGCGGGACGTCAGCACTTGTTTCCGGCTCGAGCAACGGCAACGGGCAGTCCCCGGGCGAGGGCATATTTCTCGGCATCGCCCCAGGTCAGGCGCGGGCGCGGGTTCGGACGGGAGGGCACACGCACCAACTGAAGATGTTGCATAGTCTGCGTGGGGACCAAGATTAGCGGATGGCTCGTAGGGCAGCAGTGGCAGTACGCAGTACGGGAGATGGGGGGAGACGGGCAAGCTCCCGGCGCGCATTGAGTTTTGGAGAAGCGCAGCCAGGCGCGCAACCACACAGACACGCAACACCACATGGGCGGCGGGCGCGGCAACTGACCTGGTATTCTGAAGGATCTTGGCCACGTGGGGCTGCAGATGATGACAATGTTGGTACACGGCCCGAGTCAGTGGTGAAACGGCGAGACAGGGTCGACCGGGGATCTTGGGAGGACATGGTCTGCGAGAGGCGGTTCCGGGGCGGCGAGACGAGCGAGTTCATGGTGGTGGCATCGCTTCGGGGGGACTGCTGGGCGCGGAATCGCATTTCGTTCGGGTCCATTTTCGACAGAGCACTACACGACGACGACGACAACTACTACTCCGTACAACAACAACGACAACGACAACGACAACGGACGGCGCCTGAGGACCCTGCCTACGCCATTGACGCACACGCACGTTAGCAAAGCAAATCCTCGGCTGACGCAGGCCTGCCACGCCTGTCTGGTGCCGGCTCCTGCTGATCCCTCACCTCACCCAGAAGGCGGGGAGGAGGAGGGATATGTGTCTGGGCTGTCCACGGCGGACAAGGAGGGCTGGGGCCATGTTGGGGATTGTGCCCCCCTCGCCGTGGCCTGGGTGCGGCACTTGCGCCATGCTCACCCGCTGGCCTGCCTGCCTGCCTGCCTGCCCGCCCGCCGTGCTCGACCGGCTACATGTATCATATCATGTATGCCATCGTCGGGGCCCGCCCCCAGAGGACGCAAGGGCGACGAGATGGCAAGGCGGGCGGCGGGCGGCGGGCGGGCGGCTGGCAGGACACACGAGGGTGCATGTGGGTGACATGGCATGGGCATGGCTGCTGGCGCAGTGCAGCAGCGTGGCCCCCGTCCGAGGCTTTTTGGCTTTGGGTTTGAGGGGCTTGGTTGCTTGGGGGGGACTCCAGGAGGGAAAAGCATGCGACTCACCTTGACTGTGGGCTGGAGTGGGCTGTACTAGACACAACAAATATGGCACAGCTTGCGCCCTGGAGAGCCAGGAGCAGCAAGAAATAGGAAACACGGGGTACGTGGGCAAAGGTCAAGCAATATTCGAGAAAATGAGCGTGTGTTGGAGGGACAGGATGCAGCCGGCGCCGAGGGAGGGGACGGAGTGCTACTTGAAGCAGCCCTGCCCTGCCTGCATGGGCTGCATGGGCTCGACGAGGCACCCAGCCGCCGCCGCGCAGGTTCAGGGGCCCTGTCTGTCTGGCTGCCCGCCTGCCCGCCTGCCCGCCTGGGCCTGTCTTGGTCTGCAGTGGTCTGGTGCTGCTTGTGCGCCTGCGTGTGCGTGGTGCCTCCAAGTGGGTGGACGGCAAAACCATGGCGTTCGCCCCTGAACCCGGACCCTGTCTGTCGGCCTGCCTGTCTGTCAGACCAGCCTGCCTACCAAGCCTACCTACCTGCCCAACCCACACTAAGAGCCAACTAGCATTTACACGTATCTTTCCCATGGCAACCGCTCCTTACAGTAGTAGTATTATTAACACGATGAATCCCCCCATGCCCCAACCCACGTCCGCCAAACACCGTCCGCCATCCACCGAACTCGGCAGTCAGGCAGTCAAGCAGTCAGTCAGCAGCGACCACTCCTACTACGACTACCGCACAGAGCCAAGTGGGCATACTTGTGTCGGTGGATCTGAAGCCGGCAGGCGGCGGACCTTGGCCCGATGTCCTCCTCGCCCACCACCCGGCCAGCCTCACTTTCGCCATCAACGCTCGGCCCACACGCTTATTATTTTTTTTCTTCTTCTTCTTCCCGCCTAGTTGATTCACGCCCCGATATCCTAGCGGCCAGCGGCCTAGCCTGCAGATATTCTGTACGGCACTCGCCAGGCTAACACGGTGATCGGCTGCTCAACCGTCAACGGCGGTGTAGGCTGGCGTGGACGGGAGCAAAGTAGCCCTGGTAGCGTGGCCTAATGCACGACAGCAAGTCCCTTTGCTTCTGGCGCACGAGGGCACGCCCGCCGCCTGCGCAAAGACAAGAGCCACGCTGCCAGGCGTCACGGGGGGACAAGGCTTGCGCTTTGGATCTGGACCATGTCACCGCCGGCCAACGGGGCTGCATGAACCGGTCGCCCTCCATATTGTGTTGCGTGCGGCGTGCGGTGTGAGCTGTGTGCAGACCTGACGACATACTAACAAGTACAACTCCGTAGGCGCAGGTCGCAGGGCCGGGTGGGGTTGAGCAGGCATTGGACGGGCCTCGTGTGCGCGATCCCTCCCCCCAGTTCCCGTCTCCTGCAGCAGAGCGCTTGTCACCCCTCCACCACGCACCTGCCCTGCAGCATGTGGGCTTTGGGTTCCTGGATGCCCCAATGCCCCAATGCCCCAATGCCCCAATGCCCCAATGCCCCTGTGTGACCTCATCTTTGTATCCAGGTAGCTACCCACCTGCATTAGAGGCGCAGGCGCCGGTGACTTGACCCGGCCGACGACATGATGGGATGGGGGTTTGGATCGTCCTCTTGTCAGAAACGAAACCCACCCGTCGAGGGGGCGCCACGATGGCTTTATACCACCACCATCATCATCAATCGATGCAACCCGAGCCCTGCTGGGGCACCTGCGGCACTAGGCCATCCATTTGGTCGGACACAGAGATTGTCTTCCGATCGTCGCACGGCCTCTGACTGGGCATTGGGCATTGGGCATGTTCGATACCACCAGGTACTACTTTGATGTCGTGCCCAGCCAGCCAGTCAATTCCACTACGCACAGGGTTGATTGGTATACGGACAGAGTACTCGGTATGCTGCTCGGAAAACCCGCTGACCATATTTGCATCTGTCAATGGGCTACCAAGTACATGTACTGTGTACATCATGCTCCATTTCAATCGGCCAAGCCTGTTCCAAGCTACTACATAGTACTGTGTACCGCCGGACCTGCAGTCAAGCTCAAGACTCCCTGGGACCACAGCAGGAATTCGGGCCCGGCCAAACAAGTTCAGGGTCTGCTTCTTGGTCGGTGTCAACCCGGCCGCAGGATTCTCCACAGGCGGAACTAAAAAGGCCTGCCCTCTCTGGGACTTGATCACCCTGGTCTGGTACGGAGTACGCACGCCGTGGCTCTTGCGGTACGGGGTACTTGGCCGCCGCCGTGCTGGGGCGTAGCGCGGCTATCACGGAAATCCAGCCTAGAGAAAAAGTGTGCGCTTCCTAATAAACACGCCATTCTACAGAATCGCATGCGGCTCCTTGCCTGGCCACAGGGTCTTCTGGATGGAAATTTCCTCGGCCTGCCTGACGCACGCCGGAACCGCGCCCTAACGATTCAGCAGCCCCTCTCTTCCAGGGCTGAACCAGGGTGAGGGTGAAGTGGGACCCCTCCCAACTGGGGGATCTGCAGATTTCCCATTCTTGCCGCGGGTCAGGGCCAAATCATAATGGGCGGGATCGGGATCTAGCACATGGCATCGCTCTGCCGCAATTCGTGGCAGTGGACTCACTGCGGAAGTGCGTGCAGCACGACTGTGGCGACCAGGGATGCCCGGCGCCAGTCATTTCACCGACTATTGAGCTACGTGTAGGCCGTCAGGCCGTCTGAGGCCTCGTGAGTGGGGGAGCTGGGGAGCCGTCTTGGGGAGTCCTGCGGCTTGACGATCCATCAACTTGGGCCGCACGTCCTGATGCTTTTTCCGCCATCACCGTCGCGCCAGGCTTACACAGTATGTACCGTGGTGGAACGGAAAAGCCGCCCGTGTAGATCCACGCATTCCCCCCCCGATCTGATTCGTCCGAGGCTGGAGGAGTGATGGTTATACCAAAGTACCTTCGGCAAACCATCACAATTTGGAAATAAACCCCCTCACTTGGGAAGGTCACGATCACACAACCCAATCACCAGAAGTTAAATTCATCCATGGCAAAATATACCAGCCGAAACTGGTTAACACCGTATAGTACAGGCGATATATGCTAGAGATCCAGACCGCGTCTTGCCACTTTCTAGGTAGCTTCATCCCATGTCCTCCAAGGCCCCCAAACGCGCTGGTGCACCTGCTGGATCGGAAAATTATACCACAACAGCCATTCACGGCCTCGGGGGTGTCCAGGGAGGGGCCTGTCTACAAGATGGCTTTCCCCAGTTAGTGATGTCTGGCAGCGTGTTCCGAAACCAGCGCCGTTGGCATGCGCACGACTCCATCTGGACGGAGCAATGGGAACCTGGTGGTTTGGCCAAGCTGGTCTGAAAGGCTAGGCTTGCCCCGTCAGCCCGTGAGGGCTGCATCCTGTTACTGTGGCTATCGGCAGTCTCAGAGGACGCCGGAGTCTGCGTCTTGCTTGCATTGTGGCACCACATGAGCGAAGTACCACAGTAATTGGACAAAATCGGGTCGGAACGTGGGTCTGCTTGTGCTGGCGCGGCCATGCGTACAGCTAGCAAAAATGCCAGATGGAACAGAGATATCAGCACCATTTTGATTCCATGCTGCAGCCCAGCCCATGAGGCTCCTGCCAACGCTGCACATGCCATTGGCAACGAGACAAGCTCAAAGTAGACTACATACTGGGGGAAACTAACAGGCAGCTCGGCCGTAGCTGCGCCGGAATCTCGTCCCCGACCCAACTTAGCTCTTATCTTATCGGCGTGACTGTTCGGGAGTTTTGCCCCGCGACGCCAAAAAGATTCATAGATTCAAATCCAGATTCATGACGCAGACCACGACACAGCGTTCAAGCAGAACATGACGACGCCGCGAAAATGCCAATGACAGACGACGACGGGTTCGAGGCCCTTCTGGAGCCATTCTACAATGGCAAGAAGCTCACAGACCCAATCTCCACCAAGGAAGACAAGTACCAGCTCCTACCCGCCTTCTTGAAGGTCAAAGGTATGCCCACTGCCACTTGCGCCCGCCCACATAGCCCGCCCGTTTTGCTCACTATCCGCCCCCAGGCCTCGTAAAACAGCATATCGACTCGTATAACTATTTCATCGACCATGACATCAAGGAGATCGTCAAGGCGAACCGCATCATTCGTAGCGAGGTCGACAGCGGGTTCTACCTCGAGTTCCTCGACATCCGGGTCGGCATGCCCACCCGTGGCGATGCCGGCCAGTCCTTCAAAGCCAAGAACCATGTCACCCCGATGGAGTGCCGACTCAGGGACATGACATACGCCGCCCCGATCATCATCGACATCGCCTACATCAGAGACAGAAAGAAGATCATCCGGAGGAATGTCCCGCTTGCTCGCATGCCCATCATGCTCAAGAGTTCTAAATGTGTCTTGGCCGGAGCCACGAACCACAAGATGGAACTGATGAACGAGTGCCCCTTGGACCCGGGTGGCTACTTCATCATCGGCGGGACGGAGAAGGTCATTCTCATTCAGGAACAGCTCAGCAAGAACCGAGTGATTGTTGAGGCCGACGACAAGAAGGAACTCATCCAGGCATCTGTTACGAGCTCGACCCACGAGAGGAAGTCCAAGACGTATGTGATCTTGAAAAAGGACAGGATCATCCTGAGGCACAACGTTCTGGTCGAGGATATCCCAATCGCCATTATCCTGAAGGCGCTTGGTGGCCTCTCCGACTACGAGGTCATGCAGCTTGTCGCCGGGTCTGATGGTCGCTACCAGGACGACTTCGCCCTCAACTTCGACGAGGCGACACGGGTCGGCGTGTTTACACAGCAGCAAGCACTCGAGTACATCGGCGCTCGCGTCAGGATGGGATCAAAGGGCAAGCCCCAGTTCGGCCCTGCACCTCGTCGGAACAATGTTGAAGAGGGACTTGACGCGCTGGCCAACATCATCCTTGCGCATGTCTCCATCGAGGGCCTCGATTTCTACCCCAAGGCTATTTACATCGCAATGATGACCAGAAGGGTGTTGATGGCTTACCATGACCCGAAACTGGTTGATGACCGTGATTTCGTGGGCAACAAGCGCCTTGAATTGGCTGGACAGATGCTTTCACTCCTCTTCGAGGATTTGTTCAAGAGCTTTCTTACCAACTTGAGGATGAACATCGACAAAGTGCTAAAGAAACCTAATAAGGCTATCCCGTTCGACCCATTGACATCGATTAGCGGCACGGGCGGCCACATCACCCAGGGTATGAATCGGGCAATTCAGTCCGGCAACTGGAGCGTCAAGCGGTTCAACATGAACCGAGCGGGTGTCACCCACGTTCTGAGTCGACTTAGTTACATTGCTGCCCTGGGAATGATGACTCGAATTACGAGTCAATTCGAAAAGACGCGGAAGGTGTCCGGCCCCAGAGCCCTCCAGCCTTCACAATGGGGCATGTTGTGTACCTCAGATACTCCTGAAGGTGAGGCTTGTGGTCTGGTCAAGAACTTGGCCTTGATGACACACATCACCACCGAGGTGGACGAAAAGCCCGTCAAAAAGTTCATTCTTACTGTCGATTCGAATGTGGAACCGATCAGGAACTTCTCCGGTTCGGAGATGCACCAGGCGGGCGCGTACATCATATCAATCAACGGAACACCCTTCGCTTTGACGCACTATCCGAAGCGGTTTGCGTCCAAATTCAGGACGATGCGCCGTCGTGGGTGGATCAACCCATTCGTGAGCATCAACACCAACTCTCATTTCAACACCATCTTCATCGCCACAGACGAAGGGCGGGTCTGCCGGCCCTATATTATTGTCAAGAATGGCGTGTCGAAGTTGCAGCCGGAACACCTGAGACTGCTGCAGCAGGGCAAGGTAGGCTTCGACGACTTCCTCCGGAAAGGTGTCGTCGAGTACCTAGACGTGAACGAAGAGAACGATGCTCTCATTGCTCTGTACGAATCAGACATCACGCAGATCACAACTCACGTCGAGATTGAGCCGTTTACAATCCTTGGTGCTGTGGCTGGTCTCATCCCATTCCCCCACCACAACCAGTCGCCCCGAAACACATATCAATGTGCTATGGGTAAACAAGCTATCGGAGCTATTGCCTACAATCAATTCAACCGGATCGACACCCTACTTTACACTCTGGTGTACCCCCACCGACCCATGGTCATCTCAAAGACAATCGAGCTTACCAGCTATGACAAACTTCCGGCCGGTCACAACGCAACGGTCGTCGTCATGTCTTACTCCGGCTACGATATCGAAGATGCGTTGGTTCTCAATAAGGCGTCTTGCGACAGGGGTTTCGGGCGGTGTCAAGTCTTCCGTAAATATGCCGCGGAGCTTCAAAGGTACCCCAACGGGGCATCGGAGAGGATCGGCCAGCCCGAGACGGATCCCATGACGAAGCAGAAGATTGCCAAACACGAGGTTCTTGACAATGACGGCCTTGCCAGAGTGGGATGGCAAATTCATAGCGGCGAGACAATGGTGAAAAAGGAAACCCCTCTCGACACTGGGGCAACCATTGGCGAAAACAAGAGTTCCAATGAGTATCGGGACACCTCCATGGCCTACCGGATCCCAGACCCAGCGTATATCGACAAGGTCATGGTCACACAGACGGAGAGGGAGACGGTCCTGGTCAAGGTTCAGACCAGGCAGACGCGTCGTCCCGAGCTGGGCGACAAGTTCTCGTCTCGGCACGGGCAAAAGGGTGTCGTTGGCATCATCGTTGATCAGGAAGACCTGCCGTTCAGCGACAAAGGTCTGGTTCCAGACATCATCATGAACCCCCACGGTTTCCCGTCGCGTATGACAGTGGGAAAGCTCCTTGAGTGCCTCACTGGCAAGGCCTCAATTGTGCACGGCCGAAAGAAGTACGGCTACGGCGACGCCTTCCGGTCGCACCCTGTGGAGGAGGTCAGCAAGGTCCTGGTCGACCATGGTTTCTCCTGGGAGGGCAAGGACTACTTCACCTCTGGCATCACAGGTGAACCTCTGGAGGCGTACATCTTCAACGGGCCGATCTACTACCAGCGTCTGAAGCACATGGTGCAAGACAAGATGCACTCGCGGGCAAGAGGACCCCGTGCGATCCTGACGAGGCAGCCCACCGAGGGTCGGTCGCGTGATGGTGGTCTGCGTCTGGGAGAAATGGAGCGCGACTGTCTGATCGCATACGGCGCGTCACAGCTTCTTCTCGAGAGACTAATGCACAGCTCCGATGGCACGAGTGTCGATATCTGCCAGCGCTGCGGGCTCTTCGGGTACAAGGGGTACTGCCAGACCTGCAAGAGCACTAGGGAGGTAACGGCAATGACGATGCCTTACGCTGCAAAGCTGCTTGTCCAGGAGTTGATATCGATGAACGTCGGGGTGAGGCTGCAAATGGAGGACGAATTTCCTCACCCGAGATGAGGACGGGCTTTATAGGAGATGGTGGGGTGTTCGCAGCCCGCGTTGCTTGTGCGAAAATGAGGCGTACCAATACGGTGGCAGTGACGAACCTCAACCTTACAACTTGCATAGCATTCTGGCGCAGGGGATCACGGATAAGTGCATAGCAATTAAACAAATGAATGAAAGCACCGGCAGGTTTTTGAGTGAAGACATGTTTGCTTGCTGTTTCTGCCAATCCGTGATAGGAGGCAGGCAGGACAGCAGGCGTGCAGCAGGTGGTGGCTGTGAGGACCACGGACAAAAATTAGATGCAGACGTTGAGTGATGATATGCAAATAAGATCGGTTGGGCAGCGTGAGCATAACTGTTTATTATTCAAGGATTTGAAACCCTGCGGATTATGCAGACTAAATAGAAGTATGTACGTGCTGTGGTGTTTACACTGGCTAGGGGTTGGTCGGTCACTTTCCAAGTACCTACTACCTACCTAGGTACTTAAGCAGGCAACACTAGCCAGCCCACCAGTCACGGCGCTGTGATCTCTCCGATGAGCGCCTCAACCCACCACCGTGCCGCCTTCTCCATTAGGGACAAATGTGTGAGACAGCCAGCCAGGGCAACGCGCTTTTCTGATGCCACATAATCCCATAACATCCCACCCATGACGGATCTTGCACGCATCCTGCCGCATTTCCCGACCAGTCAATATGCGAATCTCATCCCGAGTCTGGAAAAGCATCAGGTCACAACCAGCGAGCTGCTGACCCTCGAGGCAGCAGACATTGGCAAACGGACGCAGCTGCCCCTGCTGGATGTCAAGAGGCTGTGCGGCGCCGTCTTGACCGCGTTGCATGCGGACCTGGGCGTGGAGGATCGGGAGCCTGATGCGAGAGCCGAGGCTTCAAAGCAACAACCACAGCAACATCAACACCAGTGGTCCAAGATCAGCACACTCGACCCCGTCATCGATAAGCTCCTCGACGGTGGCGTACGGACGGGACACGTCACGGAACTAGCGGGCGAGGCCGGAGCCGGCAAGACGCAGTTCCTCCTCGCCCTGCTCCTCGCCGTGCAGCTCCCACCGCCGCATGGCATTGGCCGTAATGCCCTCTACATATCAACCGAGGCGTCCTTGTCAACGCGCCGTCTCACGCAGATGCTGAACAACAACCCCATCTTCAGATCCAAGAACATCCCGTTCAGCGAGAGACCGTCACTCGACAACATCGTCAGCACCACCACGCCGGACTTGGAATCCCAGGAGCACATCCTCACCTACCAGGTGCCGGTCGAGGTGGAGCGCCGTAATATCGGCCTCATCGTCCTCGACAGCGTGGCGGCCAACTACCGCGCCGAGTTTGACCGGTCGGTTAGGAACCACTCGGGCGCGCTCGGCAGTGCGGCAGGCGAGGGCGGCAGCAAGAGTGTCGGCCAGAACATGGGCGCCCGTAGCGCGGAGCTCGTCCGGCTGGGGCTGCTGCTGCGGGACCTGGCCAGGAACCACGACATCGCCGTGGTGGTGTCGAACCAGGTTGCAGACCGCTTTGACCGGGCGGGCACCCCGGCGCTGCCTAAGAATCCGCCGCCGGGCTACGGTAAGAACGTCGCCTCGGGTGGTGGCCGTGGCCCGCCCATGCGCAATCACGAGAGCTCGCCGTTGGCGGCGCGGAGTAAGGATCCGAACCAGCCGCCCCTGCCACACGTCGAGCCGACGTCGTCGATGGCCGACGCGCTGCCAGCGTCGAGCATGTCCTACGGGGATAAAGAGGACGCCGAACCTCCCCCGGAGAGACGGCCGCCACCACCGCCCATGGACGACATGTCTCGCCTGCCTGCGCCGCCCGCGCTGAACTTTGACCACCAGCAGAGGTGGTTTACAGGGTGGGGGGACGAGCCATGGCCCTCGTCGATGCACTCGCTCAAGACCCCCAGTCTCGGTCTGGTCTGGACGACCCAGGTAGCCTGTCGGATCGCGCTGGTCAAGGCCCCGCGGTACGGCAGGTCACGGTATCATGTCGATGATGATGCTGGTGGGACAGGGACACCCACGCTCAAGACGTGGAGGAGGTGGATGAAGGTCGTCTTCGCACCGCACGTGGCCGCGGCGGGGCCCGGTCTGGATGGAGCAGCCGAGTTCGAAATAAACATGGGTGGTTTGAAGGGCGTAGTCAGATGAGTTCGCTGTGGTGTGGTGCACGGGGATACAATTACGGAATGGAGGGACAGGCTGTATACAAAAGACACGCGAGGAAGTCCACATACGGCGTCTGATCTCGGTGTTTAGAAGACACTAATTATGATCACAAAACAATAGACCGTATCAGGCAAGGTTCTACTGTCCACGGGTACGTAGAGGCGGGCCGCGATACCATAGCATCAGCTTTTCCCGACGTTTACGGGCTGTTTGCATATGTGAAAACGTCACAGGCATCACGGTCATCACGGCCGATGAACAGACCTTGCAAACGAGTTTGAGAACGAAAGCATGTGCTGACGAAGGGCAGACAAAAAGAATGATGAATTTTCAAAATGGGTGGCAACAATGAGACCATGGCTACATGATATGGGATCAATAACATCGTATGACTTGGCTGACGTGGTGTGGCTACAATCACGGTGTGCGTCAAATCTTCCCACCGTCAGTGCAATCAGGCTGTGGCCGGTAGCCGAAGTCCAACCAAGATGATGCCGACTGTCATGGCCAGAGTCGAATAAGTCATTTGCTGCATCTTGTTGAAACGCCATTTGACATCCCACCCACGGCTCGATACATGCTCGATCGGAGGCAGACGTGGCTTATGAGGGAGGAAAACGTCCAAAGACTGGAAGGAGGTGAGGGCTGGTCACGCCGCCAAAGTTGGGATTCACAGACTTGTTCCGACGAACATTGATCGCCTTGGCCACCCGGAATCCTCATGACGAAACGGCTCGCGGCGGCAGTGACCGTGGCTCAAAAGGCCTGGGTGGGGAACACGCAGTGTTTCGCCTGCGTCGCCAACGGCATGAACGAGCTTCATGTAGACCCGTGTTCCCCAAGGTCCCCAGTGTAGGCGCCCCTTTGGTCTGGCACGTGCAAACATTGGGACCAGCACGGCTCCGTCTGTCTTGACCCGACCCGTTGCCAGCATCCCCAGGATCGTAGTCTGCAGGCACGGGCTTGCGAGATACACTCAGCCAGGCCAAGCTCAGGCGATAGATCTGTACGAGTATATGCTGGCCAGGTTCAACTGTAGTGCAGGCACAGTTGGGAGGAACGGTGTCTCCGAGCTTGAACGTCACCTTGGAAGACCCAATAGAAAGATTTGGCAATCACAGGTTGCTTGTTTTCTCCGCTGGAAATGTATCTGGGCGAACAGGAGAAGTGGATGGGAGGTCAGATGCTCACAAGTGTATGTGTGCGTGCCTGGGGAGTGTTATGCAGTCACATAACTGGAAGGCATGTTTGATTGTGTCCAACAGTAAAATAGTTCTTTGGGTGTCTGATGTGCAAGCACCTTGACCATGAGATCATCTCTTCATTCCAGTTCGGAGCCTTCTTGGTTTGATATTCCTTCTTTTGAGCTCACACCAGTCATGACCGTTAGCCTGGAGATTGAGATCGAAGTATGCACCGGAACGACTGTGGGTTTATCTTTCTCTGCCAGTGTTTGTGTGCGTAGGTTTCAGTTTGTCGCTCTCTTGAACTCCAAGAGCCCCAGTCACCGTTGCACATCAAGTATATCATACCGGATTGCACGGTGAGAAGTCATAGCAATAGACCCATGGGTTCTGGTTCTGCGTTGCACGCTGCGCCACTTGAGGCACAGTTTGAAGTTCCCTGTCACGTGTTGGTGCTGTCGCAGGTGGGATACTGCATGCAAGGTACGGCTCCCAAGAAACCATGGGATACTTCCCGTACTTTCCATCTGACAGCCTCATGTGGGTACGGCATGCTGGTTTGGGCACCTATCGATCGACCTCCCCATGGAACCGTATGCTGCGGCATAACCGGCGATTCGGCGATTCGGTGACTTGCAGTGGATCTGATATCCCCACAAGAGAACCTTCTACTTGGAGCAATTGTGAGACAATGTTTCTGGGGCCTTGTTGGAGGCATTCCTGAGGCGGGAGATCCGAGGCCCTGGAAAGCAATGGACGACATGGTCTCTGCAGGAGCTTGTGCAGAGTCTCACTCAAAGCCACGGGCAGCTGCAGTGAGACACAGGCAATGGTTGCCCATGCTGGTAGACAATTGAGATGTTGTCGTTGGGAGCAAGGTACTCTCTCTCTCTGTAATGCGGGCACGCGGGCACGCGGGCATGCGGTGGACATTGGCTTGGCTTGTGCAGCGCAGGGGGCAGAGGGGCGCATCCGTTGCGGGCCTCGGCCTTAGTAAGCGTTGCGGCTCTACGGGCGTCTACCACAGCACGGATTACATCACCGGTACCCCGCGATCGAATTTGATCGATTGAGCTGCCCTGCCCAGCCAGCCCAGCCAGCCCAGCCTGCCAAACCGCCATGACCAACGTGGGGTGGGAGCTGTGGTACAGTATTTTCTCTCTCAAGGTTGAGGTCATGGCCCAGGGCCCACATCCGCATTTTCGCAAACGGCTATGGGGCGGCACGGCAACAGTGGCTGCAGTGCTGAGGGAAATTGGGACAGGCAAGCTCTTGGAAACAACGACGGTTTGCAGGAAGGTTCTCTTGTGGGCCAGAAGGCGAAAGACAGCCTTGGGCCAAGGGTGTGGACGGGGACGGGGGCCACAATCTTTGCTGTCTTGGGAGCTAGGAGGTTGGTGCTTGTGGTGCTTGCGGAAAGAAAAAGCGTAATTGGGGCTGTGGAATGGAATCCGGTACCTGGTGGGCCCCCTGCCGCTACTTGGGCGACAGGGGTGATTGCCAGCAGATTCTGGCGCCTGCGGCAGGGGGCTGGAAGTCACTAGAAAGGTCCAGGAAGAACTTCTATCTAGAACATTCTCCCAATGCACGCCCCACCAGGCAGCTCAGCAACGACTTGATAAAATCCCAACTGCTTCGTCTCCCTCGACCGACTTGTAACCTCTTTCCATCATCAACCAATTCTCTGTCACACATCAAGCGAGGTCTCTACATCTCCTCCAGATTTCCTTTTTTCTCTCCATCGAGGTTTTGCAACTCTGATTTGCACTCGACACTACGATTCTGTGATACCCCACAACCTCTTTTCTCCCGCACAACCCTTCAAAACACACACCACAACACCACTTTCCTCCACAACAAACAATCACCATGGCTCCCGCTGTTGGTATTGATTTGGGTACCACCTACTCCTGCGTGGGTATCTTCCGTGATGACCGCATTGAGATCATCGCCAACGACCAGGGAAACCGGACCACCCCTTCCTTCGTCGCCTTCACCGACACTGAGCGTCTGATTGGAGATGCCGCCAAGAACCAGGTCGCCATGAACCCCCACAACACCGTCTTCGACGCGAAGCGGTTGATTGGCCGCAAGTTCCAGGACTCTGAGGTCCAGGCCGACATGAAGCACTTCCCCTTCAAGATCATCGAGAAGGGTGGCAAGCCCAACATCGAGGTTGAGTTCAAGGGCGAGACCAAGACCTTCACCCCAGAGGAGATCTCCTCCATGGTCCTCACCAAGATGCGCGAGACCGCTGAGTCCTACCTGGGTGGCACCGTCAACAACGCTGTCATCACTGTTCCTGCCTACTTCAACGACTCTCAGCGTCAAGCGACCAAGGACGCTGGTCTCATTGCTGGCCTGAATGTTCTGCGTATCATCAACGAGCCCACCGCTGCCGCTATCGCCTACGGTCTTGACAAGAAGGTCGAGGGCGAGCGCAACGTCCTGATCTTCGATCTGGGCGGTGGTACCTTCGATGTCTCTCTCCTGACCATCGAGGAGGGTATCTTCGAGGTCAAGTCCACTGCCGGTGACACTCACCTGGGTGGTGAGGACTTTGACAACCGCCTGGTCAACCACTTCGTCAACGAGTTCAAGAGGAGTAAGTACAAGCCCGATCGTCCAGATCAACACCCTCCCGAACACCCAGAACAGCAACAGGTAACTAACAACCTCCCAGAGCACAAGAAGGACCTGAGCACCAACGCCCGTGCCCTGCGTCGTCTCCGCACTGCTTGCGAGCGTGCCAAGCGCACCCTGTCCTCCTCCGCCCAGACCTCCATTGAGATCGACTCCCTGTTCGAGGGTATCGACTTCTACACCTCCATCACCCGTGCCCGTTTCGAGGAGCTGTGCCAGGACCTGTTCCGCTCCACCCTGCAGCCCGTCGACCGTGTCCTGACCGACGCCAAGATCGACAAGTCCCAGGTCCACGAGATCGTGCTGGTCGGCGGCTCCACCCGTATCCCCCGCATCCAGAAGCTCATTACCGACTACTTCAACGGCAAGGAGCCCAACAAGTCCATCAACCCCGATGAGGCCGTCGCATACGGCGCAGCTGTACAAGCCGCGATTCTGTCGGGTGACACGTCGTCGAAGTCGACCAACGAGATCCTGCTTCTGGACGTCGCACCGCTGTCCATTGGTATCGAGACTGCCGGTGGCATGATGACCAAGCTCATCCCCCGCAACACCACGATTCCCACCAAGAAGTCGGAGGTGTTCTCGACCTTCTCCGACAACCAGCCTGGTGTGCTCATCCAGGTGTACGAGGGTGAGCGTCAGCGCACCAAGGACAACAACCTGCTCGGCAAGTTCGAGCTCACTGGCATCCCGCCTGCGCCCCGTGGTGTTCCTCAGATCGAGGTCACCTTCGACGTCGATGCCAACGGTATCATCAACGTGTCTGCTCTTGAGAAGGGTACCGGCAAGACCAACAAGATTGTCATTACGAACGACAAGGGCCGTCTCTCCAAGGAGGACATCGAGCGCATGCTTGCCGAGGCCGAGAAGTTCAAGGACGAGGATGAGGCCGAGGCTCGCCGTGTCTCTGCCAAGAACGGCCTCGAGTCGTACGCCTACTCCCTGCGCAACACCCTGTCCGACTCCAAGGTCGACGAGAAGCTCGACGCTGCCGACAAGGAGAAGCTTAAGGCCGAGATCGACAAGGTCGTCAACTGGCTCGACGACAGCCAGCAGGCCACCCGCGAGGAGTACGAGGAGCAGCAGAAGGAGCTGGAGGCTGTTGCCAACCCCATCATGATGAAGTTCTACGGTGCTGGCGGTGCCCCTGGCGGCCCTGGCGGTGCCCCCGGCGGCTTCCCTGGTGCTGGCGGTGCCGCCCCCGGCGCCGGTGGCGACGACGGCCCCACCGTCGAGGAGGTCGACTAAATGGTTCATCAATGATGCGAGTTGCGGCGAGACTTTGAATTTGCAGTGCGCGGTCAATTTGTCTCGCTTGGCGGTGGAGAAATTCGGATGGATTAGACGTTTTCCTTTTTCATTGTTCATGATGACTTAATGATACAGGCAAAAGTTCTCGGATGGGGTATACAAAGTGCATGGGCGTACTTAATTGATTCCCAGTATCGAAATGAAAACAAAGAAATTCATAATACACCTAGTCCCTGATGCAATGTGATGTGACACAATCTTTTAATTTTCATCCTGACGAGATGAGAAATGGCCCTCTATCTGGTGGCGGTAGGCAGTCCTGGGTATATTTACGGTAAAAATAGTTGTACGTGAGGTGATGTCCCCTTACGAAGTTGTCGCTTTTCTAATCCTGTCCATCCTTTCCATCTCCCACTTCTGGTATTCAGCATCGCTGACTGTCGGCGCCTCGACCTGTTCGCTAAAGGCCGAGCCAGGCGGCACCCTCTCACGGCGCTCCCGCCAGACGTCCTCGCTGCTGGGCTTCCCCGGCCCGTATTTTGCGAGGTGCTTCTTCCTGTAGTGCTCGCGGATCATGTTGTCCTTGACGGGCCCCGCCTGGTAGCCCTTGACGCGCATGCAGAACCAGAAGTCGTCCCAGTTCTCGCTGCACGAGCGCACGCCACCGTACCGGTAGATGTTGTTCCACTGCCCGCCCAGCGACTGGCAGTAGAAGGCCTGGTTGAAGGCCTGCTCGCAGTCCATGGTCGTCGGGAGGATTGACTCGGCGAGTGGGGAGAGGCGTGGCTCGTCGGCTGGGGCGGTGGTGGAGGGCGCGGAGAGGGCCTCGTCGGTAGACGTCGGTGCTTGTGACGTGCTTGAGGCGTCTGGTTCTGAGGGGGTGGGGGACGTGGAAGAGCCGGGCCACCATGAGGACCAGGACGACGACGTCGTCTTGGGCGCGGCGGCTGGGGGCTGTTGGGTCGCCGGCTGATTTGAGGGAGGATTGGAGTTGTCCGTGGCATTTCTTGCGTTCCGGAGCCCCCCCGCCAGCTCCTCAAGGAACTTTGTGATCTCCGGGTCTGTCTCTGGCGAGGACGTCGAGGCCTGCGGTGGCTGTTGCGCCGCGGGTGCTTGCCCTTCGCTTTGCGATGTCGCGGGCTTCTCGGGAGCCGACTTGCCCCAGAGCCACCCCATTGTGCGGCGAGTCGGGTCTCTGGTGGTGGATGTGAAGCTGCTGGAAGGAGCTGAGGCGGGGCAGCTCGAGGGCGGCAGCAGAGACAGCAGCAATCAAATTGGTCTCGGGGGTTTATTGGTGTACTTGGTGTACATTTCCTTCCGCCGTCGCAGAAGCTATAGCTGGGCTGCTTGGTGAAAATGGAATTTCTGAACCCAAACCCTGGAAACGACCGGGGATGGTGGGGGCCCCCGCGATGGAAATGCCCTTCTTCGGATCCAGTGTAGCGCGTCGAGGGATGACCTCATTGGCGTCGGGTGAGGTTTGCGCCGCGCAGGCGTCCCACGGCGCCCACCCAGAGTGTGCAATGAGGTGCCTCAGCCTGTCATTAATAAATGGGCCTTTGCTGAGCGAGGACGGCCAGCTGGGTTTCATTGCCAACGCAGAGATCACGCACATATAAAGCCGAAGACACAGAACATATCGCACTGATAATCGTCGTCAGCAGTCACAGTCACAGTCACAAATTGTCAGTCTCTGTTGCTGACCTAGGGACAGCCAGAGCAGCTGGCTCAGCCCATCAAAAGACACCCATCTCATAGCCACAATCTGGTATGATAATGAAGCCATGATACCTCGGCGACTTTTTCTTGGCTCGACCACGGCGCATGCCTTGGCCCGCCGGCCGCTGGGCACTCGTGGGCGTCTTCTGCCTGCGATTTCTCCCAGTGGACGACCAGCCCTCCAGCCATCTAGCTTTGGCAGTCACCTGAGGAGGTGGGAAACGACTGCTACGGGCGATGAGAGATCTGGCCATATATCCGCCGCTCCCAACGAGACCATCCTCTTCTATGACAATTTGTTTCCTTTGAAGCTGAGTTACGGATGGATGAGTTATTTCGTGGGTAGGCCATGGGGAGCCGACCAAGACCTGTCGAATCTTCTACAGAGATTCAACAAGTCTTCTTTGGGCATCGCCGATCCGATCAATTTGGTCAAACGCGGCATTCCAAAAGATGACTCTCTGAACGTGACCGAAATCATCCCCCGGCTGAAGGATGGTGGAGCGTTTGTGAAGTTCAGCCATCCACCAGAAATGACTGCCGAACAGGTCGAGACAAGACTGTCAAACTACTTGCAGGAGAAGGCCATAAAACCTTGGTTCAACCCATTCAGAGGGATCCAAGTTGGCCTTGTCAAGGGAATCCCATGGCTTGAAGATCTTGCCGCCAACATCCCGCGAGCGAGGTTGAGGATCGAATTCATCGCAAAAGACCCTGGCGCCGAGGCGGTGGAGCTCTCTCAGGAGACCGTATTCAGTCTATTTCGCAAGTTTGGTAAAATTGCCGACATCCAGTCTCAGCCATCAGACTCCAAGGTTGTTCCCAGATACACCTACCTCGATTACGCCTTTGTGAGAGACGCGATAATGGCCAAGAACTGCCTCCATGGCATTGTGGTTCCCGGTAAGCAGTTTTTCACCTATCACGGCTCGAGGCTATCCTGTAAGGAGCTGGAGGTTATCCAACGGGGTGTTGCCCAACGGGAGGCTGTCCTAGAGGAGGCTGTCCCAGAGGAGGCTGTCCCAGAGGAGGCTGTCCTAGAGGAGGCTGTCCCAGAGGAGGCTGTCCCAGAGGAGGCTGTCCCAGAGGAGGCTGTCCCAGAGGAGGCTGTCCCAGAGGAGGCTGTCCCAGAGGAGGCTGTCCCAGAGGAGGCTGTCCCAGAGGAGGCTGTCCCAGAGGAGGCTGTCCCAGAGGAGGCTGTCCCAGAGGAGGTTGTCCCACAGGAGGTTGTCCCACAGGAGGTTGTCCCATGAGAAGCAACAATTTAGGATCCGCAGTTGGACTGACATCCTCATTAGAAGAATTGGGCGGAGGCAAGGCTGGCACCAAACTGCGGCTCTCATACGAACGTTTCACCAAGAACCACCGCTTCTGGGACTGGCTAACCAACCACCCTCGAATCGTTGTACCAGTTATTGCCGGTTTGCTGGCGGCCATTACTGTTGTCATCTTCGACCCGATCCGGGAATTCTTCGTCAAGGCACATATCCAGAAGTCTTTCAGCCTCTCCGACAATTCAATCTTCCAATGGTTCAAGCGTCACACCAACGACATCCTGGCCTTCCGGAAGCACAAGGCGGAAGATGCGAGCTTGAAAGCCCTCTTTACCCATCGACGTGACGCCATTGAGCAGATTCAAAAATGGTTGATGGAGTCTGCAGACACGTTTATCGTCGTACAGGGCCCTCGCGGCTCAGGCAAGGAAGAGCTTGTGATGGATCAAGCGCTGGGTGGCCGCAAGGATGTCTTGGTCATCGACTGCAAGCCCATTATCGAAGCCCGAGGCGAGAGCGGCACGATTAAGAAACTTGCTAGCGCAGTCGGATACCGTCCGATATTCTCTTGGGCGAACCAATTGAGCAGTCTCATCGATCTCGCCATTCAGAGCACTACTGGGGTCAAGTCTGGCTTCTCGGAGACCCTAGACTCGCAAATCAACAAGATTCTCCAAAATACCGCTGCCGCATTGAAGGAGGTGTCTTTGTCAGGCCGTGACAAGGACTCTGGTGATGCCGATTCGAGCGACGATGCCTACCTCGAGGCGCACCCGGAGAAGAGGGCGGTAGTCGTCATTGACAACTTCCTTCTCAAGAACGAGGAGACCGGCATTATGTACGACAAGCTTTCGGAATGGGCAGCGGCTCTCGTACAGGCTAATATCGCCCATGTGATCTTCATGACCAGCGACACCTCGTACTCGAAACCGCTGTCCAAGTCACTCCCGGACCGAGTCTTCCGAACCATTGCACTTGGTGATCTCTCCCCCGACGTCGCAAAGAAATTCGTCATGAGCCACTTCGTCCAGCCCAAACCATCAAAGGATCGCCGTGAAGGCGGAGATGAGAAGGCGGGAGACTCCCAGCCGGAACACAAACAGGATCTGCGTGAGCTGGACGAGGTGATTGAGGTCCTCGGTGGCCGTCTCACCGACCTGGAGTTCCTCGCCCGGCGAATGAAGACGGGGCAGAGCCCGCGGCAAGCCGTGCAAGAAATCATCGACCAAAGCGCTTCGGAGATCATCAAGCTTTACCTGCTGCCCAACAAGAGCGACCGGAAGTACTCGACGGAGCAGGCCTGGTTCCTGATCAAGGAGATCGCCAAGAAGGAGTCGCTGCGCTACAACGAGGTCCTGCTGTCCAACACTTTCGCCTTGTCGACGAGCCCCGGCGTCGAGAACGGCGAGATGGCCCTCGAGGCCCTCGCCAATGCCGAACTCATCACCGTCAGGTCACACCGTGGCCGCCCGCAGACAATCCAAGCCGGTAAGCCTGTCTACCAGGCGGCTTTTGCCGCTCTGCTCCACGACCCGGTACTGAAGGCCCGGCTGGACCTCGCTGTTCTGAATGAGCTGAGTAAGGTAGAAGCAAAGACCATTGACAAGGTAAGTTCTCCTCCCTGCACGACAGTGGCTTCCCCCTCCCTCGCGCATCTGGATTACCATACCATGTCTTCCCCCAGCTTGACGAGAACTAAACCCTATCCTTTCATCAACAGGTTGAAAATGAGCTTAGTCTGTTGGGGTCCCTTCCTCGACAGCCTCGGGAGACTACCGAGCGCATCAACTACCTGCTCAATAAGCTGCAGACTTCACACAGTAAGATCGCAGGGTTTGAGAAGGATATGGCAGCTCTAAAGAAGGTGCTGGCCCAGGAGGCTTGATGAGCAGAGGTCTGCGTTGCAACCCCTATACAGTAAGAGACCGGATATTCGCACCCGTAAAAACAGAGGGTACACCCATACTAGGCAGCTTGGAGATTAAAGTACTTAGGTTAGCACTAAACTAGTTATCTTATAAGCTTATCTTAAAGAAGTTTATCCTAGAGGAGGTTATTTTAGAGGAGGTTATCCTATAGGAGGTTGTCCTAGGGGGTTGTCCTAGGGGGTTGTCCTATAGGAGGTTGTCCTAGGGGGTTGTCCTAGGAGGTTGTCCTAGGAGGTTGTCCTAGGAGGTTGTCCTATAGGGGGTTGTCCTAGGGGGTTGCTCTAGGAGGTTGTCCTAGGAGGTTGTTCTATAGGGGGTTGTCCTAGGGGGTTGCCCTAGGAGGTTGTCCTAGGAGGTTGTTCTATAGGGGGTTGTCCTAGGGGGTTGCCCTAGGAGGTTGTCCTAGGAGGTTGCCCTATAGGAGGTTGTCTAATAGGAGATTGTCGTATAGGAGTTTATTCCTTGGGCTTGGGTGTGCCCTCTATTTTTTCAGGTGTGAATATCCAATCTCTACAATAATACCACCTCCACACCTTAAGAAAGAAAAGCACACGTCATGGCAGAATTCCTGGATAAACTGCCTCTTATGTCTCTTATGTGATTACTGTCTGTAGAAGGTTATTCCGTAGGATGGTATCCCATACATAGGTAAGAGGGAATCCCATAGGAGGGTATCATAGGAGGTATCCTATATGCAAGACCTTTTACAAGGACGTCCTGTAGGTTGTCCTATAGGATGGAGAGGTTGTGGAGTACAATTTTTCAGCATATATCTGTTATACAACTAACAGATGAAAAGGATGCTTGTCCTCAAGACATTGGAACATAGTCCCGACTAGAAGACCAAGGCTTGCCTTTTTTTTTTCTTTTTCTAGCTTGTAACTCCAGGAAGTATATCAGGGAGATCAAACATTAATTCTTCTCCGCTACAAGATTCAATCTCAACACCATGCAGCTACACGAGACCCAACCCTCTTGGGTCGAGCAGGGGTTTGCAAAATAGCAGAGGTAATTCTGAGATCTGTAGCTGGACAGGATGAATTTCATTGTTGGCTTCCGCCCCTCACTAGACGCCTTCGCATTTGAACATACTCCGCTCCCAAATGCGAACTTGGTAAACTAAACCGGAGCAAGCTGCCTCCCGAGGCGGTATCTTTGCAAGTACAACATCACAAAAGCCTCCAGTCTCTTGGGAACAGAGGTAGCAACCGCCTAGCCCCGGCAGGTCGATAATTACGCCACCATACTGGCCTCCGCAGCACCGCTCAACACCTCACAGCCTTGAGAAAACATAATCCTCGCCGGCATGTCATGGCCGTTCTCGATACTGTAATAATTGCCTGCAGACCATCGTTAGCCATATGTACGCCGCACGTTGCACGACTCGGGTGCGATTTTGTGCGTGGATATCCTTACCTCTTGGTACAAACCACATGCCGCCCTTGCCTATACTGAAGGTCGTATCCGCCACCGTGACCTGGACGCGCCCAGAGAAGACGAAGAATGCCATATGCATCTTCCTCGCGTTCTTGGGCTTCTTCTCCGAGTGCGGGGGTAGGTCGACCACGCCGGCGCCGAAGAAGGGCGTGCTCAGCGTCTTCGCGAACTTGAACGTCGCGTTGCGGATCTCGCGGGTGACGATCGCCCCGGCCGATACTGCCAGCTGCTCCTCCGCGACCTCGATCTGCTCGTCTGGGCCCGGAGGGTTGAGCTCGTGCTCCGGCTGCCAGACGACCACCTCGCCCGAGATGGAATCGGCATTTTCCTCCCATGGCTCGAGCTCGTCCTCCTCCGAGTCATAGTCTCGGCTCTTGCCCTTCTTCCCTGCCGCGGGCCGGCCGGCCTTCCGACGCGACTTCTTCTGCTCCACCTCCGGCTCGTCGTAGCGCACGATCTCTTTGATGCGCGGAAGTCTGAAGTTCTGCTTGCCGTCGTCAAACACTTCGTCGTCGTCAAGCTCGACGCGCTCGTTCTTCCAGTACTGAATCGGTCGGATGGAAGCCCGCCCAGACCGCGTAGTCAGGCCGCCCGGAGTCTCCCGTCGTGATATCATCAAACCTCGCGATTTCGGCAAGGGTGGGCCACGCGGCACCTCTGCGAGTGAGGTATCGCCCACCCCAGTGGAAACCCTCGGCTTCTTGGCCTGCTTTTGTTTGGGTGCAGTCTGCTTCTTCGTAGGTTTCGAGGTATCGCCATCTTCTGCGGCTTTGTTTGCCTTGGGGCGGCCCCGTTTCCGCCCACTACCCTGCTGAGATGAGTCTCCTGTTTCGTCACCAGTGACGTCGGACACTCGTTTTGCCTTCTTTGTTGTTGGCTGTCCAGCTGCATCCTCCTCGGCGGCCTTGTTTTTGGACGGCCGTCCTCTCTTCTTGCCAGCACGCGCAGGTTCTGCGTCAGCCTCGACGGACTGCATGATCGGCTCATCCTCCGCCTGCTCTTCGACGGTCTCTTCGGGAGCGTGGTCCGGTTCTTCGACAGGGGCTGCCTTCTTGGGTGGTCGCCCCTTGCGCTTGGCTGCAGGAGGGGCGGGTGGCTCCTCTTCCTCGACATCTGCAGGCTCCGTGGCATCGTCATCCTCCACCGACGCCTCCCCGTCGTCTCCAGCATGATCATCGCCCCCGTCTAGTATCGCCATCGACTCCTCGTCCAGCTGGGGCTCCTCGTCACCCTCTTCATCGGGCGACACATGACCATTTGTAGGGGCAACCGCCTTGCCCTTCCCGTTAATACCATTTGTCTTTGGGAGGGTTGG
Organism: Diaporthe batatas; assembly: GCF_019321695.1. NCBI lineage: Eukaryota > Fungi > Ascomycota > Sordariomycetes > Diaporthales > Diaporthaceae > Diaporthe > Diaporthe batatas. The sequence goes on along the minus strand of NW_025408559.1, from coordinate 1,045,004 downwards.
CTTGTTCTTGAAATCGAGCTTCCGCTGGGGAGGCCTCGCTGGTCTGGGAGAAGACGACGCGTCGTCGCTGGGCCGCACAACAGAGCCTCGGATGGGAGACGATGAGTGGCCCATGTGTGGATTTCGCTTCGCTGGTGACTGCATGTTGGTCTTTGGCGGCGACCTGGCACGCGCAGGAGGGAAGCGGTTGCCGTTCATGAATGCTGATGGGGCCGGACCAGTGGCTGAGGCAGAGGCAGAGGCACAGCATTAGTATTTCTCTCTGAAAAGTTGTGCGACTCGTGTGCTGGTCCCAAGAAGAGGCATGCTCACTCTCGTCGATATCCATAGGCTCCTCGTCGCTTTCCTCATCCTCCTCGTCGTCATCCTCGGCGCCATTCTGACTGTCCTTCTCTGGGGAGGAAAAGATGTCGTCGAGTGGCTGCATGCCATGCTCGTCGCGGGCGCCGGTGTCCTTGAGAAAGACGCCGGTTTTTCTGGCGGCGAAAAGGCGAGTCAGCACTGGGCGATGGGATAGTTGTGCATTTCAATGGTCTCACCGGCCCCTGACACCCAAGTCGTGAAAAGCCTCGCTTTGCGCATTGGAGCGCCGTTGCGCCGTTGGACGCGGCGCCATGTCGCGCGGGTGGTTATTTATGCCGATGACAAAAAACGGGTGTAAAGAGCCAGCAAAAGAAGCGCCAGCGAGCGTGGTTGCGATTGAATGCGATGCTTGTCTCCGAGGCGTATCGTGGTCAGTCTTGTTAGTGTTTGTTGTCGAGCCGCAGGGGGGGCATGTGGTTCTGCGGTTGAGTCCTGGGCAGTGGGCACTGACTGGAGGGGAGCTAGGGCCACCTAGTACAAATGTACTTCGGCAGCAATTGGGGAAATCCTGTGCAGGACACGCGACCCTGACGCGCATGGACGCGCATAAACCACTATTGATTGCGCCCGCGCTTTACCCTTCAGGGATACAATGTCAACAAAAACGTCGGGGTTCTCGACCCAGCCTCGAACGAACAAGACAGAGAGCCCAAGCAAACACAAATGGAGGACACACAAATGACCGAGGCCGACACGGCCCTCGAAACACCAGCCTCGGACGTCTTCATCCCGCCCTCGATCCATGACGGCCCACTCCTGGCCGGCGACAGCTACTCACACTTCTCGCCCGTTCCTCCCGCCCTCGCCTCCCCGTCCTCAGAGCCCGGCGACGGCGTCCCCTGCTGCCTGGGCGTCGACGAGGCCGGCCGCGGGCCCGTGCTGGGCCCCATGGTCTACGGCGTCTTCTACCTGCCGCTCGAGCTGTCCGACCCACTGCTCCGCGAGAAGCACCGCTTCGACGACTCCAAGGTGCTGACCCCGGCCGTGCGGTCCGCCCTCATGGAGAAGCTCTGCACGCCCTCGCCCGATGCCGACAGCGACGCCTCCGCCGACCATGACGACGCGCTGCACTCCCGCTGCGGCTGGGCCACCACCGCCCTGTCCGCCCGCGACATCTCGGCCAACATGCTGCGGCCCTCGGCCGCCTACAACCTCAACGCCCAGGCCATGGACGCCACCGTGGCCCTGATCCAGGGCGTGCTGGCACGCGGCGTCAACGTCAAGGAGATATACGTCGACACCATCGGCCAGCCCGCCGCCTACCAGAAGAAGCTCGAGCGCGTGTTCCCCTCTGTCAGCATCACCGTCGCCAAGAAGGCCGACTCCCTGTACCCCTGCGTTTCCGCCGCCAGCGTCTGCGCCAAGGTGACGAGGGACGCCGCCCTGGAGGTCCTGTACCGGCGCCACGCCGCCGCTGCGGATGGCGGGCAGGACGGGGCTGCGGGCATGGCTTGGGGCTCTGGCTACCCCTCTGATGGGAAGTGCGTCACCTGGATGAAGTCCAACATGCATCCTGTGTTCGGGTGGGGTCCCGAGTGCAGGTTCAGCTGGGGCACGGCCAAGGACATGATCGAGGCCAAGGGGAACGGTGTCAAGGTTGAGTGGCCCGTCGAGGATGACGGCGAGACGGCCAGGTTAACCGACTTTTTCGTGGCGAGCGACGGCCGGGACAAGGACGCCGATGAGCTAGGTGCATGGTTCGGGACACCTGCGGGGCTGGAAGCATTTTAGTAATATCTACAGGGACGGACTAGAGGGGTTTGATTGCGGTCTGCAGCATTAGGAGTTCAGGTGTTGAAGGCTTTCTATGGGGTTTATGAAACTACAGGATATCCTGCGCTGGCTTGGGTACCTAGGTAGTAATGCGCAAAAACCCAAAAGTACATATATAAACAGTCCTGCAAGGATCAGATATCATCCTCGTCCTCATCCTTCTCCCGTCGCTTTCCTTTTGAGTCGAGCGTGTCCATGCTGATCGAGTCCGTATCCTTCCTGGGCGGCATGGCCAATGCCGACCTTGCCGTCTCGTTGTTTTCCAGAAAATCCCGAAGCTTCTGCTTTCCAATTTCGACGGCCTGGTTGGTAGCAGCATTGCTCATCTGCATCATGGGTCCCAGCAGGTTCAGGTTGTATGCAAGATACGTGCCACCCGCAGTGAGACACAACAATATGAACAGGACCGGGTTGCGCAGAACTGGACAGTGTCAGTACGGGCACGATGTTGCGTGAAGACGCGAGGGAGCAAGACTTACCCATCCATATCTCGTTCCACCCAAGCACCAAAAGAACGACGTAGAAATAAAGAGGTATCTGCGTCATACCACCCAGGGCACTGCGCTTCGCCTCCACATAGACGCCATCTGCCGTCTTCTTGAAGCGGATCACAAGATCCTGCCTCTTGCTCTCGCTGAGCACAGTCATTTCTTCTTCGAGGCTCTTGCCTTCCTCTTCGTCAACACCGCCGATCGGCGAGAGATCTTCTTCATCCCCAGGTTCAACCCCGGCAGGCTGATTGCCAATAAACGCAGGCAGGTCGGGCGGGCCGTACGTCTCCGACAGCCTGAACCTCGACAACAAGGGGATGAGGACCAGGGTCGACTCGCGCGCCCGAGTATAGATCCCCTCAATGTCGTCGCTGGGGCGCCAGATTCTTGGGACACCTGACTCGTCATAGCGGAACTTGTCCTCAAAGTTCTCACGCAGCTTGAGAAGAATGTTGCCCTCCATCACCTCCTCCTCGACCTTCTCGCGCAGAGCCACCCAGCTCTTGCGTCGGAGCCTCCAGAGCCCGATTTCGACCTCTTCGTCGGTGGCCTCCAGGTTCTTGGCTCGGTCCTTGAATCGATCTTGTGCTTCATTGACAATAGACACAAAAACCTTCCAAATACGGTCCCACAGATCCTTCTCAGTGGTTGGCTTCTCCCCTTCCTCTGGGGCGCCCGAGCCACCACGGCCAGATCCGATTTTGTTGAACTCCAGCCCAACAGCGTCGCCGAGGCGAGACTTGACCCAACGTTCCACGCGAGTAGCCAGACGGCGCATCTCCTCTTTCCTCAGTCTTGCGCCGACCTCGTCCAGCTCCTTACCAAACATCAAGTATTGGGGTTTGAAGTTGGTCCATGGAACGCCTTCGATGGCCAGGCTCTGCGCCTCCTTCTTGTAGATATCCAGGGTCTTCCTCTTCTGCTTCTCAACGATCTCCGCGAACTCGTAATGACCGCCTGCCTTCTGACCAGCCTTGACAGCGTTGGTGACAGCATCTGTGAAAGCTGCCACACCGGCCTTGTGCGCAGCTGTGAGCTGGCCATGATACAGTGCCTTCAGACGCGCATCAATCTTCTCCTCGAGCTCAACGTGCTTCCTCTTATAGACGCCCTTATGGTAACGGCTCGCTTGTGTCTCGAACGCCCTGGTTGTCTTCTCACGAGAAGCCTTGCAAGTCGTACCGAGGTCTGGCAGTACCGTCGTCTTGCCCGCGCGGACTGCCTCTGCCTGCTGTTCTTCGAGAGGGGCAATTGCAGCGTCGAAAGAGGTCAGGACCTCGCGGGCGATCTCGTCGCAACGGAACTGAGCAAGCAGCTCCTGCTGGGTCGGCAGGTCGAGGTCCTTGTTGTTGACAATCTGGTCCCAGATGCCCTCTGCGTACACGGGGAAGCCATCGGCAGGAATCCTACGGTGGTATTCTGCAAGGAAGACCCCGCCTTCGAATTCCTGGTCCTTGGTTGATCGATGTCCTGCCACAAACCTCTTGCCCAGGTTATCGACCTCTGCGACGAACTTGTCGGGCTGCAGGATCTTGTGCGGAAGAGCTGCGAAAGCGAAGTCAAAGTAGTCCTCAATCTTGGACTCCTCAAGACCCGGGGGCTTAGACAACGAGGTCCAGATCTTGGTGAGATCCTGGATCAAGGTGTTTCGTAGGTTCGCCAACGGGGTGGTTCCGAGGTGATCGCGGATGACGAAGAAGAGGAGGGATCTGGGCGTTGAATTCTTGTCCTTGAGGAAAAGCTGCAGGTTGACCTCGAAGACGGTCTTTAGGAGGCCCATGTTTGCGCCCTGATACAGACCAACCTGATGCTCCCAGATGTTGACAATCAGGACCTCGCTCGTTGCCAGTGCGAACAAGGCGCTCTTCCTCTCAAAATCTTGGTCTTCGCCGCGCTCACGGCCGTCGGTACCCTCGACGTCCATGACCAGGATGTTGTCCGCGAGCTTGACGGAGCCATCGGCCGTGCTTTCCTTCTTGTTTTTAGACATCCATATTCCCTTTGTGGTTTGACGGCGTTCCGTCTCGGACATGACACTGAAGTCGGTTCCAAACAGATTGTTCAACAAAGTTGACTTTCCGGTGGACTGGGAGCCGAAGACAGAGATAAGGTGATAATTGAAGCCAGCGTTGGCCACCTGGGTGCCGGCGAGGTAGTGGCTCAGGTTGGTGCTGCAGCATGGTCAGATTCCGGGCGGGCGAGGAGGTTCAGACACGGAGACGGGGCAGGACAATAGAGGACGTACTTGTACTGCTTGTCCTCGTCGATGACTTGGACGCCATGGTCGTATTGTTCAGCAGCCGGCGCGTCGCCGACCGCGGCGAAGTGACCGTTCATGATAGGTTTAGTAACTGGAGGAGGACTGGTATTGGAAGCAAGACAGGTTTAGGAACGGGGTATGGCCATGCTTGTTGGCGGGCGGTGGATGGGGGAGGAGGGTGCCACCGAGGTTGCACAACGAGGCCAGAGTCTGAAATTGGACGAGGTGGTTCGCATATGCAGTGAATGGGCATGTCGCTCCAGCAGCCGGCAGCTCGAATGTCAAGCTGGCCTGTCCTGGGCCGCTAGGTCGGGCAGGGGCGTTTCCCCTATCGGATGACAGCTTGATCCCCGTCGAGTCGCCTGACACCCTTGCACGCCCGCGCCTGTGCCGCTATTTGGTTTTGTTGGTCCCCATTCACCTGCCCGCCTGACGGCCCCATTGTCACCAGGACCGCATTGCCATATGACTGCTCGCTCAGGTGGGTTATACGTCTCCCGGGGAGGCACCTATTCAGGTAGAAGGTAGGTAGGTCGGTAGTCTGTCTAGACACTCACCACGTATCTACCTAGGTATCTAGATGCCTACCTCCCTACTTTAGGTACTCAGGTACTCATGCTTGCCCGCCTACTTTATACCAGCCCAGTTCAACTGCCCATGACCATGCTCGCTCCCGTCTGATGCTCCAAATTGCAGTTGTGGCAGTTTGGTTGCTCTCATTGTGATAACCCGATCTCCGTCTTCATCTATATTCACAAACATACCGTCTGTCCTTTTCCACCGACCTCCCTGAGTCTGGCTCATCTCGTCTGCGACACACGGCCCCTCATTAGGATGCGCTTCATTCCTCCGAGTCTCCTTTTGAAGGTGTAACCCTGATGTTTGCCCCAACCACAACCCTCCCACACCCCACGACTTCTCACCGCCTGTACCCGCTTTGAGAACTCTTCTTACACCAAACACCGCCCCATAACCAACAATTCTGCCACGACTCTCACAACAAATCCACAACTACAACGCGCCAGTGGTTTAGCGGTAAAATCCATCGTTGCCATCGATGGGCCCCCGGTTCGACTCCGGGCTGGCGCAAACCTTTTGCAGTCTGACACTCCATGGACGTCAGGCGTTGGGTATCCTCATTTTTGCTTGAAGGGTCTGTGAGTGCATGTAGACATCCATTATGGGATGTCATTGTGGAGTTTGGGGTTGGGCGCGTTGTATTGCAGCGGCCAACCAAATCAGTGGTGATGGCCGGTTGTCCCCGTCTCTGCTGGCGTGTAAATGTGCAACGTGCTGTCCCTGAACGACTTGGAGAAGATGTGCATCGTTGCGCGGCGACCGGACATTGATCGTCCAGCATATAAGCTCAAGGCCTCAGCGAAGCACGTTTCGGCCAAGGCCGCTCTTGCAGCGTGTTCGCGTGTGCGTACGTGTGCATGGCAACGCCGTCCAGGTGGTAGGTATGAGCTATCATCAAAGGCGCCGTCGCTCAAGTATGTGTTGCGCACATCAAATGGCTGAGACGCGACCGCTCTCAGAAGACTTCGTGGAGGGTGATCTTGATGAACATGTCCTCGGTCGTAAAGCGAGCAGGTCGGCCACCAGGTTGTTCTGGTTTCACCTATGCATATTTCGAGATGAGCTTCTTCATGATAGACATAGCCCCGCCTCGATACCCACCGCCGAAAATGGCAAAGTGGTTCAGTTGGTGATATCTGCATAGTCGGCATTGTTAGTCACCGACAGAGAAGCGAGCTGGGAAGAAGAGAGACTTACAACTCGTAGAGCGCAATCCGATCCTCCCATTCTTCCTTCGGCTCCGCTTTGGGCACCAGCTTCTCATATTCCTTCCAGAACCCGCCGAAGCCTCCGAACATACGCATGACGCCGAGTTCGTACTCAGAATGCCCGTAGACAGAAGAGGGATCGTAGACTACTTCCTCGACTCCTCCCCGTCCCGCGATGATGCCCCGGCTGTGATTCCCACTCCACAAATCGCCGTGGATGACCACCGGTTTGATCTCCTTGACTCCGTCATCGCCGATCAGCCGTGGGACGACTTTCGCAGCAACAGTCTCCAATGTGTTCTCGAAGTCGCCGTCCTTCCCGTTCGACTTGACACACTGCCTTCCGATGTGGCGCAGGCGGTTGTTGGCGTAGAACTCGGCCCAAGAATCCTTCCAGGAGTTGTCCTGCTCCGTAGAGCCGCAGCACGTCGTCACAGGGAACCCAAACATGGGCTTGTCGTACCCATCCGGCACCGGCGCCTCGGTCGTGTGCAGTTTCGCCAGCTTCTGTGCTATGGACAGTCCGGAGCCCTCGGCGCCCGATGACCCCAGGTCGAGGAAGTCGGTCGCGAGGAAGAACTTGCCCGGAGAGTCCTGGAGCTCGCCGTTGGCGTGCGACTTTGGGCAGAAGTTGGGAACGGCGTTGTGGATTGTGTTCAGGGACTCATGCTCGCCGGCGAACATGACCTTGGCATCCCTGCCTGTGCCTGTCTTGACGAAGTAGGCCACATTATTTCCATCCTTTTTGCCTGAGATTCTGAAGGTGGATGAGAAGCCCGAGCCGCCATGCGACGATTGCTTGGTGGTGTCGGGGTCGAGGCCCAGTGCCGAGAGGATGGCCGAATCTACGGGCGGCGACATGTTGCTTAGATCAGAAATGAGGTGATTCTCGTGTAGAATTTACACGCTCATCCGGTCGCTAGCGACGAGCTTATGAGGCCTGCTGGAGTCGCGGTCGTTGAACGCGATGGATGGTTCAACTCGAGACCTCAGGTGGTGAGGTGAGGGGACTACCTAAGTACCTAGGTACCTAGGTACCTAAATGGACCGGCTGTGACGTCACACACCCACGGTGATCGCTTGTGTGTCTTGCCTGATCACAAACAACTATATGACTAAAAATCCAAACCAATTTGTGAGGAAATCTTAATTTATGTTGGTGGATTTGTATCTTCAGAAAGTGGCTTCTGTGAGTGAGTGAGTGCTAAGTCTGGGCGTCTAAGTCGAAGCTAGCCGGATCGTGGCTCCCTCCACTTACACCAATTGGCATTACACAAACGCAAAAGGGAGGACATTTGAACTGGCGTGTTCAACGTTGTCTTTTCATTGAGCAGCTAGACTCCATGATGGCTGTCGCGTATTTCGACAGTCGGGTATATCTCTGCAGCGAACATTTCAAAAGATGAGCTGTGTGTACCGTTTGCTCCATCACGTCCTAGACGCAGTTGTGCCAATGTCCCTCGAAGCATCTACGTGCACGCGCCTTGCTGAACACATTCTCGCGTGCCTCCGTAGTTCCCCAGGTCTAAATCGCCCACGCCTCGCAGACGATGCCCGATTGCTGGAAACTGCTAGGCAGACTGGTCTCTGTCATTCCCTAATTTCATTCTCAGAATTGCCGCCCTCCCACCTCGCCGGAACCGTCACTGTCCGCTTTGGGGAACCCCCTGCACCGCCGCCTGCAGCGGCCGTGTCGAGGCCGTCGATTCGGCCGTCCGCCTCCGGCCCAGCGGAAGCCCAAACTTTTGCCATCCCGAGGTCTCGGCGCGTTTCCAGACTGGGGGTGGTTTTGGAACAGAGGAGCCGCTGCCAGTAGGTATGGTCAACTGTTTCGCTGGGTTTTCACAAGCCTCGCGCGTCTGCCTGCGCTCCGCCCCGTCAAAGCATGCTGCGCAGGGGCAGACGAGAGGGCTCTGGTAGGAGTCGTGCCTCGCGGTTTGCGCAGGATGGTACGAAGCGCGAATCCCGAAGACCATCGCGAAGGAATAGGTACGTAACGTAAGATATATATGCGTGCTGGGGTCTCGTCGGGAAGAGCCGGATAAAAGTCGGTGTTGAGCCGCAGCTGTCAAGGGGAAACGTGCATTAGGAGCGACTGAGGCGATTCCCGACTTGGACGGGTGGGGACCAGTACCAGGATTTCGACCAACTCCAGCCGCAGAGTAACGAGTGACAAGGCACGCCTAGATCTGACCTGGAAAACTTTTGATGAGGAACAACTTCGCTTTATATACTCGAGCGTCCATCGCCGCCGGGGCCTCAGGGGCGAGGTTTTTAATGCCGAGGAGCCGCGACGCGAGGAGAGCCGTTGCACTGCAGTTGTGCACAGTCGTACGAGACTTGCCGACATTCTGGAAGCCTTGAGACTACGTTCTTGTGTGCTTGACCATTGCACGCAGATGCGGAGACCCGGGTTGGTCACTCTTGACGCGTGGTGCGGTCACGTCTGAAATTAAAACAGCTGTTGTATTCCGGATTCCCAGGTGTTTGCTGTTGCCCGTAACTTGCCACCCTACGAACGGTCATCGGCAGCGATTTTGTGGTTCCAGAAACCTCTGAAGTGCTTCTCTCTGCCCTGGTCTGCAATCAACTTGACCTCAGCAGGAGTCAGCTTGAAACTTGGCAGCTTTGACAGGAAGGTCTTTAGTCTCTCCTCCTTGGAACTGGTTGTGATGACAACAACACTCTGATCAATGATCCACCTCAGTGCAATCTCTCCTTCCGAGACACCGTACTTCTTTGCGAGTTTCGCGTAAATCTCATCCACGGGGCCGGGCTTTGCCTTGGTGACAGCCGTGAGCCCGGCGTAGGCTGAGACAGCTATGCTGTTCTTCCGGTGGAAATCTAGCAAGTCGCCATGCTGCAGATAAGGATGGTACTCGATCTGGTTGATGGCAGGTGGGACCTTGGCGGTCTCGAGGACGATCTCGAGGTGCCTCTGCAGAAAGTTGGACACGCCGATGGATTTCGCCCGACCCGAGGCCTTGATGGCCTCCATTTCCGCCCACTTCTGCTGGAGCAGCTTCGGGTCGCCATCGGCAAAGAAGGGTGAGTGGATCAGATAGAGGTCGACATAATCCAGGCCAAGCTTCTGCAGGGAGGTGGTGAAGTCCTGCTCAATGGTCTTGTCCGCACTGGGCTTGCTGAGCTTGGTGACCACGTAAAGCTTGTCCCTGGGCACCCCGGCTTCCTTGATAGCGAGCCCGAGTTCCGCTTCGTTGCCGTAGCCGTCCGCGCCGTCCAGATGCAAATAGCCAGACTTGATAGCTGTGACAGTATCCTGGACGATTTTCTTGTCGACGGAGTTGGTGGCGGCACCCGTTTTGAAGTTTGCCGTGCCGAGCCCATATGCGATCTATCACATTTCCTTGTCAGCAAAGAGTCCAGTGCAGGGCGGGGGGTTGCTCACCATGGGGATATCTTGGCCATCATTTAGCTTGAGATGAGGGAGATAGCCTAGCTGCTTGGGGTCTGCACCCGCAGCATCTGGCTTGAATGAAGACTCAGCAGAGTTCATCTTGAGGAGGCGCTGTTGGGCAGTGGTGGCCAGCCCTAAACTCAATGACAAGCACGTCGGACGGGGTGCAAAGGATGAGGATGTTGTTATGCACTGCCGAGAGACGACGGAATACGTGGGTAGGCGGAGTCGGTACATGTACGGAGTAGGGGTGAAACACCGGTGCTCGATCTGGACAGCTGCCGTCGATGCTGTACAAGAAACTTGAGGGTTGTTATCGTTCCGCGATCGGCACTTGAGGCAACTTTGGGTCACTTAGTGGGTGGCGCATTTTATTATTACTTCGATCACATTAGGTTTACGGTTCAAGAACTACCTACCAAGCCCACCTACCTAGTCTACGGCAGAGCCCGCAACTGCCAAGATTTGTCGACCGTGCCAACGTGCCAGGCACGCCAGCCCAATGGTAGACTACATATTTCATTCACTCTGCACCCTGTGACCCCTTCACTCAGATCTTTTCCCCTTGAATACTGTGTTGCTTCCTGGATGTTTGCTGCGGGGCAGCTGGTGACGCCATCAAAGCTGGATACCTCGTCAGTACGGCAAGAGTTCCCCGGTCCGAGTTCCCTGTCCAAGCTCCAAGCTCCAAGCTCCAAGCTCCACCCCTGGCTTCCGCAGGCAAAGGCAACTCACCCGTCGTCTTTCTGCATGTAAACACACACTCCCTCTACTAACACTCCTCGTAGCAAACAATTCCTTGATTGTGGAAATCAAAGCAGGAGGCAATGACCTTTCTGCGCAGCTCTATTCTCGCTTGACATGCAATATGAATGACTAAATACGCGGTGCAAAGAAAAAAAGAAAGAAGTAAAAAAAAAAGACGAGAGAGAAACAAAAAACCGAAGGCTCTGCCTTGCCGAATAACCCGCAGTTTCTGGCCGCTGGTTTTCAAGCCCGCCCGGCTTGCTGCGCCATGGCCTGGCCAGCTAAGACCACCGGACTCATTGATTAGCAGGCAGCACTCTGGTCTTCAAGTCTCGGAGACCTTCAAAAATCGAACTCATCCACCATCCCTCACGATCTTCGGAAGCGTCTATCAGAGTGAACCCCCCCCCCTCGGCCCAAACACAAGAACAAGCCCTCATCGGGCCCCTCCTTGCCACCTACCGCCGACGGTGCGAACAGGCACCCTCACCTAGCTTCCACAGCGATGGCTCCCTCGTCCAGAGCGATTCCCATCCGACATCCTGACAGTAACAACCAGATTAGCACAACTGTTGCGCCAAGCGAGGAGAAAAAGACGTCCAAGCCCGTGGAGGTCGCCCAGGCTCAGCCCAAGCGGGTGCTGGAGCCAGCTGTACGGCAAGACAAGGACGTGGAAGCAGGACTCAGCATCTATGCGCGCCCGTTTGTCCCAGAGATCTTCACCATCATCAACACTCTTCCTCCCCTAGCCGTGCATTCTACGGTTCCGAGGAAGGCAATAAACATTGCCGCCTATGTTGACAGGTCGTTCGGGTCCTTTGCCCCCTTGCTACCGAGCTTGCCTCTGCTCACCTTCGACTTCCCGACTACCGCCAGGGCCAGCCTTCGCGACGCCAAGGAATACGAGGAGTTCTTTCAACTGCACCTGCGTGAGGAACTCAAGGCCCAGCAGACACAGAATGAGGGATACTCCTTGTACGGCCACGACGTAGTGATCAAGCCTTACTTGCGAGATTTCCAGTCTTTTCAGAACCAAGCAGAGACAATCTGCTCGCTACGGGTCCCTGGACTCAGAGAGAACAGCCCTCTTGTCGAAGAAGATGATGTTGTGCATCTTCGACAACTTGTGTATGGCCAGGACGGCAGCCCACTCCACATGCGAGAGTGGCTAGGGGAGACAAAGGCGACGAGACCCACAGGCGCCCTCCCACAACAGAGGCACATGTTCAAGAGGGGCAGCCAGGCCCCGGGTTGGACGAATGTTCTTCTCTCTGCGCGTGTTCTCAATGTCTTGCGCGCAAAGGAGTTGCTCATTCTTCGAGTAAGCGGCCTCCCTGGTGTGTTCCCAACCGAGCGCACAGAGAGATTCAACGTGCAGTTCCCCTACCCTGTCGAGAGGTACCTTCCCATGCAACACGCACTTCCCATTGTGCGGCAGGGGCTTTCTAGGCTGCGGGAGTATCGGGAATCCACAGGGAGCCCGACAGACAGCAGCACGGCCAGGCTCGTCGGCCCGATAATCGAGCAACCGGTACACTGGATTCAGTCGATGCTGTTCCCGACTCTGCGAGACTCTAATATGCAGGAAAAGCTCCATCCTGGTCAGTTTCGCCAGAAGTTCTTCGATCAAGTGCTCAACTGGGAGCAAAAGAAAGCAGTTGAGGCCGTCTGCGGAGGAGGATACGGCAAGTTGCCGTACCTTATTTCTGGGCCACCTGGCACAGGGAAGACGAAGACTATCATTGAGATTGCCTTGCAGCTACTCAAGGATACGAGCGCGCATGGCCATATCCTTCTGTGTGCACCCTCAGACCCGGCGGCAGACACTTTGGTCCATCGCTTGCAGCAGCATCTCAAGACCAGCGAGATGTTGCGTCTCAACCGACCAGGCCGAACATTTGCTGAGGTGTCTGGGGCGGTATTGCCATATTGCAACATTGTGAACGACGCTTTTGCACTTCCGGATGTACAAGAACTTATGAAGTATCGTGTGGTTGTCACAACTTGCCGCGACTCGTCTCTTCTCGCCCGAGGTAGGGCAACAAATTCCGACCTTTACATGGTGGAGGATGCTCTGCGAAGAATGACCAGGTACGACGTCCCACTGTCCTTCTCGTCTCAATTGCTTTGCCGTCTCCATCATCCTGCCAGGTCATTCCCGTGATTCGCTCGACATAATACTAATCGCGCCCTGATTCACCAGATCTTTCCATCCACTGGACAGTGCCTTGGAAGGCAACAAACTACATTGGTCTGCACTACTCATTGACGAAGCGGCCCAAGCTACGGAGCCTGAAGCTTTGATACCCCTGACTGTTGTTGCGCCGCACATAAGCTCACCCGAGACCCTGTCACCGCTTTTCGTGATGGCCGGTGACGAACACCAGCTGGGCCCTCGCACTTTGATTCCCGCCTCGCCTCTCAAGGTATCTCTTTTCGCCCGGCTGTTCAAGCGGGATGTCTATGCAGAGCACCCTCTAGCTCGGGGAAAGCCGCTGACGCAGTCATTGCTGCCGATTCCCTGTCCGGCGTTCGCGAACCTGAAGCGGAACTATCGCTCTCACCCATCCATACTCGCGGTGCCGTCGAACCTCTTTTATGCTGACGATCTAGAGCCAGAAGCGAGCGACATCAACCGCCTGGCAGACTGGGACGGCTGGCGCGGCCGGGGGTGGCCTGTGCTCTTCCACGACAACGCCTCCCAAGATGAACTCGAGCTCCCGGGCGTGATGGAAGGCACTGGCGGCTGGTTCAACGCTGGCGAGGCTGATATCGCCTGCCGGTATGCCGCGTCGCTGGTGAAATCGGGGCTGATCGACCAGAGCGAGGTCTGCATCATGTCGCCGTTCAAGACGCAAGTCCAAAAGCTGCGCAAGCGGATGAGAGACGATCGCTTGTGGGATGTGAATATTGGCCCACTGGAGGCATTCCAGGGCCTCGAGCGGGGCGTAGTGATACTGTGCGTGACGAGGTCGAGGGCGAAATTTCTCGAGGAAGACCAACGCCAGGGTTGGGGCGTCATCGGCACCCCTAACAAAATGAACGTGGCGCTCACGAGAGCCAAATCAGGGCTGATTGTCATTGGCAAGCGCGAGCTTCTGGTTGGGGACCCCAACTGGAAGGCATTTGTGGATTATTGCGAGCGGAACGGCCTCACGAGCGACGAGAGAGAGCCCAATGGCAAAGACGCTCGTGACAGCAACTCACACGAGCGAACCCGACTCGAGAAGATCCTTATTGAACAGGAGAGGACGTCGCATCTGCAATCCGCAGACGAGGGGTGGGGGCTACGATACGACCTGGATACGGACCAGGACATGTGGACACACGGCATGATGGAGACACCGGCAGAGTTCACGGGCAACGGATTGAGATGACGGCCAGAACCACAAAGAGAGAATTATCTCCAGGGATAGGATTGTGGGAACAGCATCTTTAGGATTCTGTTTGGACAGCATTTTGGGATATTGCGGCGAAATGATCCACGTTGAGGGACTGACTGTTTTGTAATTGATAATGGTGGACTTAGAAAGACATCACCATAGAAATAATTGATACCAGGAGTGGTACTCGAGTACACACATAATAACCCTTGCCCAAGTGAGCAGGCAGCCCCCACGGAGGTTGGTGGGGGAGGGGTCCCCGATGTTGAGTGGCGAGGAAGCTACGGAGTACATAGGTACAAGTCCAAATGAGCGCGAATCTGACATCACCATGAATTTGCATTTCCATAGAAGCACTTGAACTTGAGCTTTCACTTGACGCCGCGAGGATCTTTACAACCCGTAGCGCCGTAACCACCGCAGAATGACATATCCTCTGTTGGGTTTGTAGGGGAGAAGGCGTCCGTCCGTTCAGATATCGAATGCCCAGCCGACTCCCGTCGCTTGCTTTGAAATACAGACGACACCTCGGCTGTCGCGAACCCCGTCTCGGTTCACTTTCGCATATTAGTGAAGGCCCTTCGCCACAGACCTCACCTCTTGTAAATGCCGTTGCGCACGATTCTTCCCCTCCAGCTCCGGCGCATATCCACCACGGCCCCAGCCAGCGTCAGCGTCGCACATCGCCGCCTCTCCTCCATGTCCGAGCAACTCATCCAGAGCGGCAACGGCGTCGCCCCCGAGCCGACGCCATCGACCAAGGAGACCCTCGACGCCGAGCAGCGCGAGGAGACTCTGAAAAAGCAGGTGTCACAGCAGCAACCCACCAGCGGCGAGGGCGCCCATACCCTCGCGACCCTGCCCAAGTCATGGCGCTTCACCTCGCAGCTCCCGCCTGACCCGCTCTTCCCCACGCCCGCCGACTCGCACCGGACCCCGCGGGACCAGATCACGCCCAGGCAGGTCCGCGGCGGGCTCTTTACCTGGGTGCGGCCCCAGCCCCAGGAGGACCCGGAGCTCCTCGCCGTCTCCCCCGCCGCCCTGCGTGACCTGGACATCACGCCCTCCGAGGCCACCACCGACGGCTTCCGCCAGTGGGCCGCGGGCAATGTGCTCCTCGGGTGGGACGAGGAGCGGCTCACCGGCGGCTACCCCTGGGCCCAGTTGTACGGCGGCTTCCAGTTCGGCCAGTGGGCCGGCCAGCTCGGCGACGGGCGCGCCATCAGCCTGTTCGAGACGACGACCCCCGCCCCCACGGCAGCTGCCAGTGACCCCTGGGCCAAGGGCGCCGAGACGCGGTACGAGGTGCAGCTCAAGGGCGCCGGCATGACCCCCTACAGCCGCTTCGCCGACGGCAAGGCCGTGCTGAGGAGCAGCATCCGCGAGTTTGTGGTGAGCGAGGCGCTGAATGCCCTCGGCATCCCCTCAACCCGCGCGCTGGCGCTGAGCCTGCTCCCCCACAGCAGAGTGCGCCGCGAGACCTTCGAGCCGGGCGCTATTGTCGTGCGCTTCGCCCAGAGCTGGGTGCGGCTGGGGAACTTTGACATACTCCGGGCGAGGGGCGACAGGGACTCCATCCGCAAGCTGGCCACGTACGTCGCCGAGGAGGTGCTTGGTGGCTGGGACAGGCTGCCGGCCAGGCTGAGCAACCCAGAGAAGCCGGCTGACGCGCCCGACCTGGAGCGCCCGCCGAGGGGCGTCGTTGGCAGAGATGAGGTGCAGGGCCCCTCCGAGACGGCCGAGAACCGCTTCGCGAGGATGTACCGCGAGGTTGTGCGGCGCAACGCCCTCACGGTGGCCAAGTGGCAGGCCTACGGCTTCATGAACGGGGTCTTGAACACGGACAATACCTCCATCTACGGGCTCTCCATCGACTTTGGGCCCTTCGCCTTCATGGACAACTTCGACCCGTCCTACACGCCCAACCACGACGACCACATGCTCCGCTACAGCTACCGCAACCAGCCCACCATCATCTGGTGGAACCTCGTGCGCCTGGGCGAGGCGGTCGGCGAGCTGCTCGGCGCGGGCGCCACGGTCGACACGGAAAAGTTCGTCACGCAAGGCGTGTCCGAGGGCGCCGAGGCGGACGAGCTCGTGTCGCGCGCCGAGAAGCTCATCGACCAGGCCGGCGAGGAGTACAAGGCCGTCTTCCTGGCCGAGTACAAGCGGCTCATGACGGCGAGGCTGGGCCTCCGGCGCTTCCAGGAGTCCGACTTCAACGACCTCTTCAGCGGCCTGCTTGACACGATGGAGGCCCTGGAGCTCGACTTCCACCACACCTTCCGCCGGCTCAGCTGCATCGGGATCGCGGGCCTGGCCAACGCGGACCTGAGGGCGGAGGCGGCGCGTGTCTTCTTCCACAAGGAAGGGGTCAGCGCCGCGGGGGTCTCGGAGGACGACGCCCGGCAGCGCGTGGCCAAGTGGCTAGACAAGTGGCGGGCGCGGATCGTCGAGGACTGGGGCGTGGAGAGCCAGGATGGGGAGCGCGTGGTCGAGCCGGCCAAGGACGAGGAGAGGATGGCCGCGATGAAGAAGGTCAACCCGAACTTTATCCCGCGCAGCTCCGTCCTAGACGAGATCATTCAGAGGGTGGAAAAAGGCGGAGAGCGTGATGTCCTGCGACGGGTCATGCAAATGGCGCTGAATCCGTTCGAGGAACAGTGGGACGGCGAGGAGTTTGATGGGACTGTGTACAAGGGTGACCGGGAAGAAGAAGTACGCTGGACGGGCGATGTGCCCAGGTTCCAACGAGCGATGCAGTGTAGCTGCAGCTCATAAGCCGAGCGAGTGATTTGGGATCAATGACATGCTTTGCACATAGCCGGCCCGTAGGAGATACCAGGCAGGCGCTCAGACTGCCAATTTACAACGCGAACTCGCCGGAATACTATCTTTCTCTTTTCTAATGATGGCAAACTGTCTATGATCCAAATTCCGAGGTGCGAGTGCTCCGTATTTATGCAATCTCCCTCCCGCCCATGTCCCCTCGTCTAATATAACGACCACCATGACACCCCTGGAACGTTTGTCGGCATGCCCATGTCGACTCGCCCTTTTTCCGTGTAGCCATCAAGTCTGGGCCTCGAGCTCGTCGCCCTTCTCGTAGCCGTTACTGAGCTGTTCACTCTTGACCCTCTCAAGCTGCTCTGCGATGTAATTGTGCATGTGCTCATCCGCCTCTTCCTTTTCGCGGAGGCGCTGTGGGTCGTCGGTCAAGACAACACTACCGCTAAGACTGTGACCGTCTTGCTCATCGTCGTACCCATTAGCCTCACTTTGGTCGAAGTCGCTCCGTGCACCTATCGACCGGGCCGTCGATGACCGCCTGATACGAGGCATGGAGGGTGACCGGGGAATGACCTGTCTGCTAAAAACATCATCGAAATAATGGGCCATGCCTATTGAGGGTGTACGCGGCGTCTGTGGAAGACGGCAGGTGACACTGTGCAAAGTTAGTAAGGAAACCCGGGAGGGTGATTCTTTTCGGGTCAGGTGCGCTTCTTACCCTGTGTCGTGGATCAGCCTGGCGATCAAACCTGTCCAGCCACATTGATGTGTAGCTCCCAGACCACGGCCTGTGTCTCCATCGAAGAACTCATGGAACCACATGTTGTCCTTCCATAGAGGATCGAAGTCGAGGGTGTCGTCACCGGCATTGATAGCTCGGCGGCCATCGTTGTCACGGGTGAAGAGGTGCTGCAGCCGGTGCTGAAGTTCCTCGGACACATGACCAAGATGCATGTAGTCACCTGATCCGACAGGACATTCAACCTGCAGGCTTTGTCCGAAAAACAAGTAGTATCGCTGCAGCGACTCGATGAGAAGGAAGTTGACGCAAAGCCAGACCGGGCCCCGCCAGTTGCTGTTTCCTCCAAAGAGACCGCTGTCAGAGTCACCTGAGACATAGCTCACCTGGAACTGCTGTCCGTTGACATCCATGGAGTATGGGTGCTTCTCGTGGTACTTGGACAGGGACCTGATGCCGTATGGACTCAAGAACTCGTCCTCATCCAACATGCGCTTCAGAAGCTTCTCCAGCCGGTCCTTGCTCACAATGGAGAGGAGGATTCGGTTCCCCTTTCCACGCTTGCGGATACTGTGCATGTTCCGCTCTGCGACGTCGCACTTGTTTGCCATGAACCACTCCAGCCTCCTCTTGAATGAGGGAAGCTTGTTGATCAGCTCTGGCTCCAGGGTCAAAGTGGCGTACATTGGGATCAGCCCAACCAGGGACCGGACCGGAAGCTGTTGAATCCAAGGCCCACCCCACGAGATTGCATCGTAGTAGAAGCCATCTTCATCGTTCCATAGCGACTTCTCGTCTTTCTGTCCCGTCCTGAACGTCATTGCGTCGCTGATGAGGATGAAGTGCTCAAAGAACTTTGAAGCAATGTCCTCATATGTGCGCCGATGCTTGGCGAGCTCGAGGCTGATGTTGAGCATACAAAGGCAGTAGAATGCCATCCAGCCCGTGCTGTCTGCCTGCTCTAGGGTACCACCCGTGGGGAGAGGGTCTGATCGGTTGAACAGACCGATGTTGTCCAGACCAAGAAATCCGCCTTCGAACACGTTCTTTCCCTCAACATCCTTGCGATTCACCCACCAAGTGAAGTTGAGGAGTAGCTTTTGGAAAACGCGCTCCAGGAAATCGAGATCCTGTCGTCCGTATAACTTACGCTCAATCTTGAAGGTCCGGAAGGTTGCCCAAGCGTGGACTGGCGGGTTCACATCCCCAAAGTTCCATTCATAGGCGGGGAGTTGCCCATTTGGATGACAATACCACTCTCTTGTGAACAAATCAAGTTGTTTCTTGGCGAAGTCGGGGTCGATCATTGCCAGTGGGATGCAGTGGAAAGCACTGTCCCAAGCTGCAAAGAAGGGGTACTCCCACGAGTCTGGCATAGAGAGGATGTCGTCGCAGTGCATGTGTCTCCACTGCGAGTTTCTGATAGCCTTTCTATCTGGCGGAGGCGGTGGCTGGGCCGGGTCGCCGTTAGCCCATTGGTCCCAGATGAACAAATAATGCTGCTTGCACCACATCATGCCAGAGAAGGCCTGCCGCTGGATGTTGCGCAGGTCATCAGACATGGGCAGGGGGCTGATCTTGTAGTAGAAATCATCAGCTTCATCCTTGCGCCGCTCGATTATGTCGTCGAACTCCTCTTCGTCGAGATAGGTGTCGTCCTTCTTGCTGAACCGGAAACGGACAACTGCGGTTATTAGCAAGACCCTCGACCTAGTTTGGGCAAGGTTGAAACATACCAGCACACTCTCCCGGTGGGACACCACCGGCCTCGTTGAATGGGAACCAGGCGGCGCATTTTGTCCCGCGTTGTGCGGGATTCACAGCGTCCTTCTCCCCGTCCACAATGTGCCTGTGGAAGGCGTCCTTCACGTAAGGCTGGGGGTTCTCTCCGCCGTAGAGAAGTTCGAAGTTGGTATCATTTTCCGTGAAGAGCATTTTTGGGTCGACATCATCCCCGCTGGGACCAACGCCCGGGGAAGGAGATAACAGGAAGTACCTGTCTCCAAGAGAGTGATGGTGTGACTTGGCCAGATTCTCGGAGTGCAACCTGATCGAGGGTTTGTTCTCTTCAGGCTCGCGACCCCAAGCCCAGGTGTTTCTGAACCACACATGAGGAATGATATGAATTGGCTTAGGCTCGTTGCCACGATTCCAAGCAGTCACACGGAAGAGTAGCGAGTCCGGGTCATCGTCCTCTTTGGCTGTCTCGATGATGATGTCCCAGTACTTGTCATCCTTGAAGCAGCCCGTGTCGAGAATTTGGTATTCCCTATCCTGCTTGGTCCGCCTTGCGTTCTCGTCTCGTAGGTCATCGTAGGGGAATTCGGCCTGGGGGTACTTGTAGAGATATTTCATGTAGGAGTGCTGGGATCGTGTAAGCTCCAGTCATACGGAAGAGGCTCGGTTCAGGAACAAGAACTTACGGTCTGCAAGAGATCGTCTGGTTAGCAAGCAGTCCAAGTCCCGGGGACGGAGTGATACTGACAGGTGTGTTGTCCAGGTGAAAATGAGCCTCCTTGAGACTCTCGCCATGGTTCCCTTGTGGGTTGGACAGGCCGAAGAGTCTCTCTTTCAGGAACGGGCTGTTGGCAGGTCAGCGGCTGGGTCCGACGAGGCACAGTCACAGACGGGATGCAAACGCACTCCTTCTCGTTCCAGAAGGCAAAGGCAATATTCTCGTAGCCATGGGTGTCGCAGACTCCGGCAATGCCGTCCTCGCCCCATCGGTATGCCCGGGAACGTGCGTGATCGTGGGGAAAGTCTTGTGGAGAGGCTATTGTCAGTCACGGTTCTAAACCCCAGACTATGAATCGTGCCCCAGGATCCCCGGATTTAGAAGATGTGGAGGTGGAGTTTGGAGGTTTGGGTACACAGAAACAAGGACCAAAGCACTCACGACTCCAGGCGTCACCGTCACCGCTATAGTCCTCTCGGACTATTGTCAAACAAAGTCGTTAGCCATGTCTTGCTCACCGAGCCCACGCGTTGGCGCAACGGAGCACAAAGAGCACGAGGGCGCACGAGGGCGACGAACCTGTGGCCCACTGCCTCTCAGCCAGATAAGAGCCCCACTTCTTCCAGTACTTGGTACGGTGACGGTCTTCCTTCAGCCGCTTCTCCTCAGCAGCGAGGATCTCATGATTGTCGTAGACGACCATGGTTGTCAGCGAAGCTCAGCGGGGAGCTTTTGGCGCGCTGGCGACCGGGTTAAGCCCAGGCTTGGTGGTTATGGGTCCGGCAGGGAACGCAAGTGACGGCAGCTTGGCAATGTCAATGGACCAACAGATGCAATGGCTAACTCTGCTATCCAATGCCAGGGAGGATATTCCAGGTATGAAAGAGGGAGCGAGTTTGAGGGAAAAGGTTGAGCTGGGGGAGCTCTGGGAGGGAAGTACAGTAGGCGACGATAAGCTGCGGTGGGGGTGCAGGGATGTCACTTCCAGGCGCTACTAATACTACCTAGGCAAGCTAGGTAGGTTTGGAGTTGCTACTACGGGGTGGCAGGTGGTAGGCAGAGGGGAGGGCGAGAGGCGAGAGAAAATTCAATCGCCACGAATTTGCAGGAGTGAAAACACGCCAAGGGCTCAGGATGGCGCATGGGGGAGGCAGGGAGGAGCTACTGCTCCTGCTTAGCCTCACGATGGAACTGCTTTGCTGACTTGTTCTGCTTGTCTGGCTTGTCTGGCTTGTCTGGCTTGTCTGGCTTGTCTGGCTTGTCTGGCTTGTCCAGGAAGCGGTCAGGTTATGCAGAGTAGCACCACAGTAGCAGCAAGCGCGGGCGTCAGTAATCCACCCGGGGCTCTGTGACCCAGCCTCGGAAGCTGAGTTGGCCAGACTCTGGCAGGCCAGGTGTGCAGGTTGGAGCTGCACCCAGACGGGGCAGCGGGCTCGTCCTGCAAGGAATGTGCAGTTGGTCTTCGTTTGTGGCACGCTGATGAGATATATTCGGAAACAGCAGGGCAGGCAGGGACGCCCTGGGGGCCTTGTTCTGCTCCTTCTGCCGTTCCTGTTCCTGGTCTTGGCCCGCGCCTTGTGCCTGGCCCTCCAGCCAACCAGCCAACCAGCCAGCCCAGCCAACGCTCAATTCAGCGAGTCCATGAGCGCGGCGGGAAGGATGCAACGCCGGCAGCATGCCAATGCCTGCCGTCCTTGCCTTGCAGCAGGACTTGCATCGGCACCTCTGCTAGTGACAACGCGAGCTGTCTGGACTAGCTGTTGTAGGGCGCCAGGCAGCCGGTGTAGGTGCCCGGCTGGATGAGCTTGCAAGCTCCCGCAAGCGCCCAAGCTCCCCAGCTGTTGCGGGAGCTTCTGCCCATAGTGTAGAGCCTCGATAAGGAGACGGTGCTCCGCAACTAGCCGAGTGACGTCATTATCTACGAGGGGAGCTCGATCTGAGGCGCAGGCCTGTGTTTCGAGTTCCGGTTCAACATTTCATCTGTGTGGCATTTTGCAATAGGCGGCTTTGACAAGGATGCACATGCAACCTTCCTTCGTGTGGAATACAGATGGCCACATGCAAAAACACGACAACGGCACACCTCAATGACTCGTTGAACATGCTGAATTCAGTATTGGTCTACACAATGGCCCCTAATGCCGCATTTGTCCATCGTCCATTCCCCGACTCATTCAAGGGCCTGGTCAGCCATCATCACAGCTTTGAGATAAAATAGACAACGGCCGCAACCTTGAGATGTCGCGTGCATACACAGTAGCTCGCCCTGTGGGTCCCCCATGGCCCCCATCTGGGACCATTCTGGGGTTGAGGGAGGCTTCCCATTCGTGCCCGGCTCCCACTCTACCCCGTGACTCCGTATCGACGTATCCCCGGGCTCCGGACCATTGCCAAAAATTGCCATGGAACGCCATGCTCGCTCGAATAGCTTTTCTACATTTTGCACAATACGGGTGCTGTCCCTGTTGTATCATAGCTTCGCCTTCAGAGGCTTGGGTGGTGCGGTGGCATCCTTGTTGATGACAACCTCCTCACTCTGGTTCTTTGCCTTGTCGCCATTGCCGAAGAAGATGACCTGAACCGTGAGATCATCTCTGTGTGCGGTTTTTCTTCATGTCAGCGAAAGACAACGGGATAGAACAAGCGCACCGCCATCTCAACTCACCTGTATCGTCGCGAATAAGGAGACGGGAGTGTCAAAAGTGCCGACACCATCTCCTCGTTCTTTCCGCCTAGAGCATTGCGAATGAGATGGGTGGCAACGTTGCTGTCCTTCACGACGAATCGGTCATCGTCCTTGGAGATGCCCCATTGTCGTACACGAATGGGTGTCTTCTGGCCGTCACCTCCTGCCGAAGCCGTGCCTTGTTCAACTGGAAGGCCATTCTTCTGCGATGCGCCGAAGATCCTGCTCCACACCGAGTCAAACTGCGAAGTTGAAGCCTTGTTGGTCTGAGTCTCGAGCCACTTGCCAACAAGCCCGACGACCTCCTCGTTGGTAAGCATCTCCCACAGGCCGTCGGTAGCCAGGACCAGGAAGTCGCCCTTTTCGGGCTGTACTTTTGTAGTCGTGACTACTGGCTCCGCTGTGACATAGGGTGGCGTCTTGAGCAGGGGAGACTGCGAGCGGCCGAAGAACGACTGCCGAAGCTTTTCCGCAACATCCTTGCTCCACTTGTAGCTGGCATCACCGAATGCACGGGAGGGCTCCAGCCCCCCCAGGATCCTACCATTCCGAACGACATGCTCCTCCCCAGGGTGCTGCTTTCGTAAACGGTTGGCTTCATCCGGGTTGCCGCCGGTCTGGTCGACCGAGAGCGGAGTGGCGGTCCACTTGCCATTGTCGGAGCGACGCCCCAGGACCGCCCGGGAGTCTCCAGTACAGGCGACTCGCAGGAGGTTCGACTGGCTGTCGTAGAAGGACAACAGAGCACAGGAACCAGACAGCGCCGGCGCGAGTAACTCCGCGGCGACAGAGCGCGAGTTTGACTTTAGCACTTCTTGCACGCTCTGGTGGACAATCTCATCATCGAGACGAGTGAATCCCTTCTTCATGGCGACATCGACAGCCTCTGACGTGGGGGCATATCCGCCAGCCTTGTAAGTCTCGTTGAGCTCGCGTGCAACGTAGCGGATGAGGTCCTGTCGAAGCTTTGCCGAGGTCGTCCAGCCCCTGTACCGTTTTGGTCAGGACGGATGTGGGGGAATGGGGATGGAGGATAGGGGATGGAGGATGGAGGATGGATCGCCTTGTGGACTTACGAGTGGCCGTCAAAGACACCCCAGAACATCCAGTCACTGCCAGACTCGGAGGCTCCTCTCACGGGAACCTCGACGATCTTCTCGGCATGGTCGTCCTCGATGGGGTTGTTACTTGGCAGCTGGACCTGATCGTACCTGACCACGCCCTTCCCCCTGTTGACCAGGTAGGACTCCTCCATCTTCCTCAGCTTCTGCGTCGACTGGTCAGCCGTCAGCATCTCGACAATGGCGCGGCCCTCGTCATCCGTCGTCTTGCTTATGGGCCCTTCGCCAAAGAATGTTCCGGTAGAGAGTTCTTCTGCTCCTATGACGAGGACGGAACGGGTGGGGATGGCATCGCCGGGGCTGGTGGACGAGGAGGACGAGGAGGATGAGAAGCCGCGGGTCAGGGCGGCGGCGGTGTCTGTCGAGTTGCCGTTGTAGGTGTAGTAGGCGCCGTAGCCGACGATACCGGACAGCAGGGCTGCGGCGACCCTTCGTGCATTCATCGAGGATTGGAGAGGCTCTCTTACGGTGTGGGCATGCTTGATGGGGGCTCGCGAGGTGAAGGAGAATCGGACGGTCTGCTGGGAGTGGGCAGGGATCTGACTCTGCAGCAGCGAGCTGTGGACGTAGGAGCCCCGTCGATTAGCTCGGTACGAGAGACCGCGGTGGCCTCGAACGGTGCATTGACATGTCCGAAACGCCCTCGTGGCGGCACGACGCATGGCGGCTGCGTTTTGCGCACTGGAAAGGCGTCCAGGGCGTCGCGAAAGTGGTTGTCAGATGTCCTGGTGTAGCAATGTAGGCTTGTGACCAGGCGACCCAAGGCCCAGGCAGTCGGCGTCGTCCAGACAGGGCCACAGCAGATCCCCAGGCGATCCAAGGCGGTCCGAGATAGGAACGCATGGTCCGAGCGCCGACCGACGGACTGCCCTTCCCTTCACGAGCTACGTATTTCGTCCCGCAGCATTGGCTACCTAGGTACCGAGCCAGTCACTTGCCAAAGGGTGCCAATAAATAAATATTTAGGAACGAGCACATTGTATCTGGAGGTAATGTGGTAAACATGGTCGGTCCATTTAGGGTTGGGGACTTGGTGCCGTGCCAGCACGGGCGAGCAGCGTAGAAGAAGAAGCTCCAACGGATGAGATTGTTGAGCTTCGCACCTCACTCTTGGAACGTCAAGGCTCATATGCAATCATCCTCTGCCCACATTGTTGCTTTTCAGTAGGTACTTCGGAAATCTGCCGGGATTGCCCCGACTCCACATCTCCGTGCCGACCCGGGGCGCATAGGCCCGCCCTACCCGCCCACTCGGCAGCGGCCCGGCCTGTCGTCGCGCCAACTCGGCACATACCAAACCCGGACTGCCATCGCCTTGCACCGTTGACCCGTGAACGCCTGGCTGCCTTAAAACCAGGAGTCATTTTTCAGAAGCGGGACGAGACTAGCATGGCTGACCACAACGGCGCCGAGGCTTCAGCGCCTGCCTCAGCCCAAGACAACAACCATGTGTTCCAGTCCTTCCAAGAGTACAGATGGGACCTAGACAAGGACTTCCTCGTGAGCAAGCCCAACACACACCATATGCTTCCAACTGACAGCCACTTCAGGGAGGCCTCGTCCTTGCCCTCGGCGGCTACCATGCCCTGGCACAGACGGCGTCGCAGGCTGATATCGTCATGCACTCGCGCATATTCTACTTCGCCCGCATCAGCGGCACCACCATCCCCTTCGCTGGCTACAGGGACTGGCTGCGAGCCGGCTTCCACGCCGGCCACCAGCCTCGTCTCTGGGAGTGGGACCTGCTGGAGGCGCTGTGCAACCACCGCGACAGGCTCGCCTCTGCCGGCGCCGGCGCCGCCTCTTTGGCCTCGAGGCGCGAGGAGGCTGCCGCTGAGAAGGCACGATGGGTCCGGGCGCTCCTCGACGCCGACACGACGCCTCAGGCCCGGTCCGCAACGGGGGCTGGTAATGATGGCGGCGCTGGTGCGGGGGCAGCCGACGAGTCCACGCCATCGTGGATGGCTGCCGCGCCCAAGAGCGAGCTGTACGTCGACCGCACCCTTGCTGCCAACGCCGAGGACGGCGACGATTCTTCCCCCGCCTACCCAGAGCGGTTCGCCGCAATCATCAAGGCCGTTCAGACGGGCGAGCCTGTCGAGGGCATTGTCGAGATCCCTGACATAGTAGCAAGAAACCCGGTTAGTCATTCCTGGTAGTACATGCTCTCACCATATTATGTCGACGGGTTTCTGACTTGCGTAGACTACGACTCCGTTTGGATCGATGGCCAGGCCACCAAAGCCCTGGGAGAAGGCCCAGCCAGATGCGGGCACTGAGCTTCACGTTGGAGGGGAGCACGGTCTGGCCGCCCAGGTCG
Source organism: Diaporthe batatas (assembly GCF_019321695.1). Lineage (NCBI taxonomy): Eukaryota > Fungi > Ascomycota > Sordariomycetes > Diaporthales > Diaporthaceae > Diaporthe > Diaporthe batatas. Next base: position 1,018,671 of record NW_025408559.1, on the reverse strand, counting down.
ATGAGAAGTTTCCAGACAGCGAAGCCGAGACGCCTGGAGGCCCTGCTTCATGAGGCGACGTCGTTGCACTCATACAAGAAGCTCTGCCAGGCCAATCTCAGAGGTGATGGCAAAAATCGCCCTTGGGCGTGAAGGCTCTATGATAAACCCACCCGCTGATAAGCTCACCCGCCGCTGAGATCGCCAAGCAGTCGACGGACTATTTTGAACAAAGTATGAGGCCTACGACGAGCTGCAATACATGGCTGACGTTGCTTATGGGACGCGGAAGGAAGACATTGGCATCCAGTGGCATAGTACAGTCCTGTACAAATACCAAGCAAGCCCATCGATCCTTCACTGGTACTAAAAAGGAATTGATATGGTCATAGTGGCCTATTTACTCCTGTACATGTACAATGGCAAACGTGAAAGCAGGGCCACATATTGCAAAGGACGCCACGAGGAAGCTGCGAATAATTTTCTATTCATCGGAATCCCGCAATTATACACCGTAAGCAACCTGTCCCATTGGCTTGTCCTCCTCCATACCCGGTGCCATCAGGTTGGTGCGTGGGTCTCCAGTCGCCTTGGCGGCCGAGCAACGGGCCATCGTTGGCGAGCTGTAGTATAGGGGTCAGTAACAATGACGAATAAGTCGATCTGCATTCCTACATACCTTCGTGAAATCACGTCTGTAAAGTAGAAGTTCTCAATGGGGAGCTTGAGGGGTGTGCCAGAGGCCTTCGCGCCCTTGTTCTGGTCTACCAATTGCACCTTGCTCAGCTGCTGCAGAGCCACTGGCTCAACAACGTCGTATGCGGCCAGGGCGGGGCTGATCTCAATCATTCTGTCCCGCAGGGCAGCAACGTCGTCATATGGGAGAGGGGCTCCGAGGAACTCGCTTACTGCCCGAATGATCTTCCAGTCGGTACGGGCAGCGCCGGGCAGCGATGTCGCAGCTCTTGTGAGTTGGACACGACCCTCCGTGTTGACGTAGGTGGCGTTCTTCTCTGTGTATGCTGCACCGGGGAGAACGATGTCTGCGATTTGTGCGCCCTTGTCACCGTGGTGACCCTGGTAAACCACAAAAGCGTCCTTGGGAATGTCGGCCTCGTTGATCTCATCCGCTCCGAGCAACCAGATGAACTTGGGGGCCGCCTCGGCGACCTCAGTGGAAGGCGTCACGAAACCGACCTCGAAGGCACCCGCGCGGGAGGCAGCCCTCTGGAGAACGTTGTAGCCGTTCCACTCCTCGTTCAAAAAGTTGGCAGCGTTCTTGTCGACGAAAGTTCCGATGGTCTCGTAGAAAGCCTTGGCGTCGGCATGATCCGTGACTCCAGAGCCAACGATAATCATGGGCCTCTTGGCAGCTGTGAGCTTCTTGCCAAAAGGTCCTGCAAGGGCCTTCTTGAGAGCGTCCAGGTCCGTGCCAAGGTGCTCAAACTCAAAGGTGGAATCCCAAGACTCGCCAACGACGCCGATCTCAAGGTCTGAGCGCATCCACTGCTTCCTGATACGAGCGTTGAGGACAGCAGCCTCGTGCCTTGGGTTGCTGCCGACAATGAGGATAGAATCGGCCTCCTCAATGCCCCAAATCCTCGAGTTGAAAAGGTAGTTGGATCGAACGTCAACACCGTGAGCAATGGGCTGGCTACCAGTAGGTGTGTCGAGGGCCAAGTTCTCGGAGCCCAGCTTGTTGGCAAGCTCCTTCATGGCGACAAGGGACTCGACGTCGGTCAGCTCACCAGCAATGACCTTGAACTCATTGCCCTTGGGAGCCTTTTGCTGCCAGGCCTGGGCAATCTCGGTCAAGGCCTGCTCCCAGTCGGCAGGCTCAAACTTGCCCTCCCGGCGGACCAGAGGTAGGGTAAGACGCTGCGTCTTCAGGCCATCGCAGGCAAATCGTGACTTGTCGTTGATCCACTCTTCGTTCACGTCGTCGTTCAACCGAGGAACGACACGCATGACCTCGAGGCCCCGGGAATCCACCCGAACGTTCGATCCAAGTCCATCCAGCACGTCAATGGTTTCCGTCTTCTTGAGTTCCCAGGGGCGAGCGCGGAAGGCATAGGGTTTCGAGGTAAGGGCACCGACGGGGCAAAGGTCTATTACGTTTCCGGACATTTCCGAGTCGAGGTTCTGCTCCAGGTAGGTTCCGATTTGAATGTCGTTGCCGCGGCCAGCGGAGCCGAGCTCGGGAGCACCGGCGATATCGTTTGCGAATCGAATGCATCTCGTGCAGTGAATGCACCGGTTCATTGACGTCTTGATCAATGGACCGATGTTCTTGTCCTCCACGGCTCGCTTGCCACCAACCTCGTGGAATCGGCCACGGTCTGCGCCATATCTCATGGACTGGTCCTGGAGGTCACACTCGCCACCTTGGTCGCAAATGGGGCAGTCCAGGGGATGGTTGGCCAGCAGGAACTCCATGACACCCTCCCGTGCCTTGTGTGCGAGCGGCGAATTGGTCTTAACGACCATGCCGGGCGCCACTGGCCACGCACATGATGCGACGGGTTTTGGAGCTCTCTCAACCTCGACCAGGCACATACGACAGTTTCCTGCAATCATCAACTTCCTGCGTATTGTATTAGCCGCAATGTGAACTGTTCGATGTCGTCGATCAAGGGATGAGGATCGTGGGATCGCCGTACTCATGGTAGCAGTATCTAAGAGGCACTGTTAGCTGAAGAGTCGCTTTGGTAATGGGTGTCTCGAGGACATACCTTGGGACTGTTGATCCCGCCTTCTCGCAGGCCTGGATCAGAGCCGAGCCGGCTATGAGAGTGTCAGGGGAAGCCGGACCAATTGGGGCCATTGGGCCATCTCACCTTCTATAGACACCTTCTTTCCATCTTGAGAGCTGTCAGCATCATCATGGGCACAGACTGCCTCCCTCGTGGCGCCGTCGACGTACCGATTGTGAGCTCGACCTCGGCAGGCCGTTGAGCTGTCACAGAAAAGGCCCTGGCGGCGTTGGAGGCGGTCCGCCTGCCACTCCGCCAAGCCGAACGTGCCAGAGTCTGTCGCAGCATCGTATCGTCTCGACGGCAGAAAAGGGGGGGAGACGACGGGCAGGAGGGAATGGGGCGTGGGTTGAGTGGGAGTCGTCAGAGTGTTGACGTCGGAGGTGCTACTGCTAATGCTGCTCTGGGGATCTTTGGCCACTGGCAGAATATCCGACGCATTAGAAAGGCTAAAAGGCGATTGGCCGCTGGCCGGGCTTGGTGGGGCCACCTAAAAATATGGCCCGTGCACAGCCTGGAGCTCAAATGGATAAAAACGCAAATTGTTTGGCGGCTGCGTCAATGAAGACCTTCTTTTCTTCTTCAACTCATTTCACGGGCACATTTTATTGTAGGGGAGCTTGAGCTCTGTCTTGCGCAAGTGAGATGGTTGCTTCAGTCGGGTTCTTCTCTATCTTGTGCTCCAGATCAATTCTTAACGCCGATTATGGAAGTATGTGAGAGTCAATTTGGCTCGATGCGCAATGCCTCTTACCGCCGGTCGTTACATCCCACCCAACCTCGCGACTGTGATAAGGAGAGATGATCCAGCTTGTCATTGAATGAATGAGCGTGGTCGTGGGGGATGTTTGGGATCGAATGCCCGATAACCAACCCTCTCTACCTGGGCAGCGAGCATACTAAGTATTCTCCAACACCAGAGCGAGCCATCACTCCATCTACAAAACCCACGATGATCCAGAAACCTGCCACAATTTCAATTGACAGGGCAGTCATTGAATGGTGAGGCCCCCCGGCGCACGGCACCAGCCAAAAATATTTGTAGTGTGCAAATCCTTGCAATTGCACCATCACACTGCTTGCGATGTTGCCTCATTGTCCAGTCAGTGTGGCAAGAAGCCAGCGCCGCCTATCAAGCATGTGCCCGCTTCTCCCTCTCGATGCTGTTGTCGAGTTGATCGCGAATAGATTTGATGTGGCACGTGCTGTACTCCTCCATGTCCCTGACCCCCCGTTGGGCAATGGCAAGCACCTCCCGAGCTAATCTCTCATGAGGAGACAGGCCGTCCGGAGGCAGCTGGCCGGCATTCTGCTGATCGTAGCGCTGGAACTCGGCGATCTTCTCGGGCGGTAGGTGGTAGGAGACGCCTGGGTTCGCCGGTGCTGCAATGTTTGCAAGGTGCCGGTCTGCCTCCTCCCAGGCGAAAGGAGCCAGGTCACGGGGTTGAGACAGCGTGCCGGCCTTCTGAGCCTCCGTGACGTGCCGTCGCGCCTCGCGCTCGTAAATCCAGTTGATGTTGTCCCGCACCTTCGCCTCGTTGGCGTCCAGGCTCGTCTTCATCCGCTGCATGCGCTCAACTCTGTCTTTCGCCGGTTCTATCGGTTTTAAGAAATCATCCGTGAGCGGCACGAAAATAGTCGGGATAACATGGGTGAGAGGAGGAACCTCGTCCTCCGGCGGTGGCTCTGGCTTTACTCCGGTAGTATGGTCGACCATCTTGGGCTCATCGCGTTGGGCCGAGGCCATTTTTCCAGACGGAGGTCAGGTGGTAAGGAGAGCGAGCAGTGCAGTGTTTACAAGAAAAAAAAAATCTGATGCGGGGAGGTACTCGGACCCAATACCAATGAAGGCAGTCGATCTACTGGGCGACACCTTGAATCAAAGGCTCAATTGAAGTTTCAGGGAGGCAGTGTCCCAAGGAAGGTGCGTGTGAGGAGCTGGCAGAGCAGGGTAAGTGGTCTTTCTATCACACACCACAGGACGGGTTGAGGGGTTGCCAGGTCGAGCTCGAGCTCTGGGCAAGCAAGCAACGCACACCCAAGCCACGCCGCACTGAAAAAGTTGTACAGACGTCCGACTTTTTACAGTAGCTCGGCCAAGCACCTTGAACCCATTTCATTTCTAGGCATGATGGAATTAAATATCGGGAAGATCGACTAGTGCCTTGACCATATGGGTCTTCCCCCCCTCCTCCCCACGGGGAAAGTGGCTCGAAGTCCCATTGAGGTGACTCCAAGGTCTCTTGTATCCCACCATACACTGTTGTGGTGAAGCCTATATGACTATATTGTACCGAGATCACACCAGCTGCCAGAAACGTGCTGCGCTCAACGGAATCTCTCTGAGCCCTGGTGCTCGCTCTTCAGGTGTAACTGCACGGAGGACAAGGTGCCGGAGGTGTGATGCCTCGGCGTCCCAATGATGCTGAGCTCTCGTTGAGGCCAGGCAACGAGGCCTAAATCTGAAGCCCCAGAATGACCCGCCTGGTGGTGGTACTCGACTCAACAGCCCCACTGATCTTTCCGTCGCCTGCCTGCCTGCGGCCAAAACCAGTCAGACAGGCTTGACTCCTGGTTGTCGTCTTGGTGAGGTCTCATCCTCATGTTGCTATACGCATCATCTGGATGGTAGAACCTTCCGCGCATACTCTCTTCCGATTTTCACGGCTGCCCGGAAGTGGTCCTCTAGTCTCCTGTCTTTCCTCCTCCGCATCCATATCAGGACAAGGAACACGAGGAGTGCATCAACGACGGCATGCTTCATGGCTGTCCAGAAAAGCCATCTCATCCAGGCTCCCAGGCTCCTCTCCTTTCTGGACCTCCACTCCCGACCAGATGTTATTTGTTCCCTTAGGGCCGCTATCTCCGTCGAAAGTCGCACGATCGCCCGCTCCATCTTTTTGGACCACTTGTCCCCTCTCTTGACGTACTCGCCGTCGTCATCCGGATCCCCCGCCGCCATTCGCCTTTGATAGTCCAGCTCCGCCTCGTCCTCCTCGCTCATCGGGCTCAGGATCTTCATGGGCCCGTCGGTCCCCGCCATGGGCTGGGCAAATCTTTTCGGACTCGTGTCCATACTCATGCCCAGCTGTTTCGCAGACTCGTTTGATGAACTCGGGCTGTTGTTCTTGATTTGGTTCCATACAAATTCCAGTTCGGACACCAACTCGGCTGCGTCCCTATCTTGTCGCATTAGAAAAAGATGCAACGTCGGTGCCGCGGTGCCGCGGTGCCGCAGACGGACTGCGCTGCGCTACTCACGGTGTGGTGGCATATTTGTGCATTGTCTCGATCAAGGCCTCAATATACCGCCTCTTGGCCTCCGTACGGCTCAGGCCCCTCTGCGAGTCCCACGCGTCCCACTTATCTTGCTCGCGCTGTAGTTCGTCCCCGTGCATGCCTGAACTGGCAGTCGGCCTGTCCATGACTCCGTCGACGTCGCCCTCCATCGCCTGTTTATAGAGGCCGTAGAGCCGCATTCGGTCTGAGGGTGGGGGCCGCAGTGCCCCGGTCTTGGGGACTTTCTTGACCGTGTTGAGGGCATGGACGAACACCCGATCTAGACAGAGTGGTGAGGGTCAGATGCAAGCCTGTGGCGAGGAGCCCGAGCATTATTCCTACCGACTGAGTCCGCCATGTCTGCGACTATTTTTGCTGGTGCCCACGACGGCACCAGGGCAGTCGTGTGCCTATCCCCGAAGTGAGGTGCAGGGCGGTGACTCGAGGCTTGTCAACAGCCCAAGTCAGTTGGTACCGGTTATCGGACCGGCTCTCAGTGTGCCCGCAACTGGTGCTTGTGGGTTGGGCGCGAGATGAGGAGACAGTTTCACTCGGCGGCGTTCGGGATTACCAAATGTAAAGTTGCTGTACAAGTCGGTATCATCGTCAATGGCGGGGAAACGTTTGGTTGGTATTGAGTGACCGCATCATCTCTCCATGACCCGACGTGTTGTGCTGGGCGCGTGTAATCAGCGGGCCCGCCATCCTGGCTGGACCTCGGCCGAGGTAAGTGACGGCAGCTCTCGGGACATTTGGGGAACTGTGGGCCATCTCACCCGCCAAACCTTGAACCCCAGGCGCGACAGCCGGATCGTCAACGCACTCCAGTCGCCATTTTCTGCTGTGGGAAAGACATACCGTGGCAGGCCTTGGAATACTGCCACTGGGCTAGAAGAGCTCGGAAAGCAAGCAATTCACAATGCACAGTGCTGCCACTCAACCTCAGGCTAAACTCCAACAAGATCTGGCGAGCTCTATCATTTGATACTTTACAGTACTACAACTAGAAGCCCAGGTCCTTGGATGCCTTCTCCTGTGCCTCCCTGCTCTCCAGGGCCAGCCGCTTCTTTTCCTTGTATGTGTTGATCAGTTTCTTATTCTCCAGCGCGTTCTGTGCAGCCATCTCGTTCGCGTCCGCCTTCTTCTTGGCCGTTCCAGTCCCCAGCTGTTTCGTCTCGCCATAGCCCTCCAGGTAGACCGCCTGCACAAATAATGGCTGCTTGGTCAATGGGTCCCGGACTGTCCTGCTCTCATCGACAGACTTGTACACGATGTTCACCCTAGGATTGGATAAAGCCAACAATCCAGACAGTTCTGCTTTTGCCGATTTGGTCTGCACCTGAGGACCAGCCAGTGACGCAACACCACCCATCACGGGAGCGACAAGTGGGGGTTGGCTTTGTTGCTTGATCTGCTTGGGAATCATCGTACTCCACAGCGCCTTGAGCCACTGCGCTGTCCTTGATACTCCCCTGACTGGGTCCGACAGAATGATGGCCGCGACGTGAGCCTCGAATATGTCGCCCAGGACCTTGGCGCGCTCCTTATCTGATGCCTTCGATCCACCCAGACGACCGACACTATCGTACTCGCTAGGTAGGATAGCCCGCTTCTCAAAGCCATATTGAACTGAGAATTCTCTGAGGGTAGCATTCCGAACGAGAACCTCTCGAAGGTGGCACATTTCACCGTGCGGAAGATGCGGGAAGGTCATGTAGATGTACGCGGTCGACATCAAGTAGAGATATGCGTCCCCGAGCCATTCCAGCTGCTCGTAGCTTCGTTCGTTACGTCCCATGATGGTGCCTGCGTGCGTGAACGACGCCTTTTCCAAAACTGGATCCAAGATAGGTGGGAGAGGCGGTATGCTGGTTGCAACTTCTGATGGCGTCCACGGCGTGAGTATTGGCACTTCTGGTTGTGGGTTCTCGGCAAGCTCTGGTCTTGCTTGTTCTGTGGCTTTGCTCTCAGCTACCACCTTCCCATCGTGCCCTTTTGCCAGAGTCTTGAAGCTTGGCATGAGGTCGTTGCTTAGTGCGGCCAACCGCCGGGTCAGGTTTGGGTCATCTTTCCGAGTCTTGAGTGCCTGCAGACACTGGATGAGGTCGTCTGCGCTCTCCGACAGGCGAGACAGCGCATCCGGCACCCTCATTTTCTTGTGGGATGGCTGATGGCTGAGCTCGCCACTGTCTGAACGTGAGCGTTTGCCCATGCTGGGTAAGAAAAAGTAGATGATCGGGTTGGCTGGTAGATTCTCCAGTGGTAGATACCTACCTAACTAAGTAGTTAGGTAGGGGTAGAAATGTGCAATCGCCTCCAATTGTATAACTGCCAATGGCAGGGACCTAGGTAGGTAGGTGGACGGGGTTGGGGCCTCTGACTGGACAGGCCACTGCTGGTAAAAACATTAAGCAGATAGCTAGATTGGAAATGTTGATGGAAGAGATTGAGTCTTCTGCATGTACATACCGCGGTACATCAAGATCCACTAAGTCGCAGGGCTGACGGGCTCGACGGACAGTGGGCCCCACCAGCTTCGCGTACCCGTCCAATCAGATAGCTCGCGCATGGATATCTTTTGACTTCATTCATGCTTGCCGCCCTCACACCACAGCGTGGAATTCGTCCTCCAAGTCATGCCATGATGTCGGTTCCCCGCGAGCGGCTGTTGCAGCTCCTGCAGGTAGAGATCGATCCGCTGAAGCTGGCTTTTTTTCAACAATACTGACGTCTTCTAGACGCGATGTCGAATCTTTTCCACGACCTACAATCCCGAGGGCGTTCGCACCGGCAATAAGATCTTGCGACAGAGGCTAAAAGGTCCAGCGCTTGCGGCCTACTACCCACGGAGGATGGTCGATCTGAAGGACCTTAAGAAGGAGTTCGGACCAGTACTGGAATTCGTGGACGAGGATGAAGACGACCGACAAGAATCTCTCGCTTTGTACGTTGGGGTTCTACGCGGAACGCTCGACCTTGGCTGACATATCGTAGCTTGAAAGCCCGTGGGAAAGGCGCACCGAAGAAGAAGAATGGGCCACCAGGTCAGTCTATCCACGCGCGAGTAAAGAAGACTCCACCCTAACATTGATCTGCGCAGATGCCAAAGGAAAGAAGAAGTAGGACAGAAGGTTGGCAGGACACCGACACATGTACAATGCCAGACAATATTTCAATACACCCGCAGCATCCCAGGGGACTTGACCCATCCGAAAGCGAAGCCATATCAGGAGCACACATGTCTATGGAACTTTTCCACGGCCCGCTCTCTCTGAATCTGGCCCTGACGGGACAGGCGGGCGATACAATGCGAACGACCTTCAAGATGTGATGGGTGTCTTTTTTTCTGGTTCGATCATCGCATCGCCAATATTTTTCAGTGATATGCATGGATCACCTGCCTCAGGAAAACCTTGGATACTGTTGATGCAATCCGAAGACGGTGAATGGTAGGTGGGCTCTGGGCCAAAACCATGTTCCCAGGAGTGGGATCAAGGAACCTGTTTTGACCGCTCAACGTTTGAAAGAGAAAAATGAAGCTTAGACCATCGCCAACAAGGTCTGGTATACGATGGTAAACTCAACTGGTGTTGCGAGTTGAACAACAAGCTGAAAGGAGGTGTTCTGGCCATTCTCACCGCTTCCTTGTGTCTTATAGCCCCCTCCCTAATGGGCCTGCCTCATTTTGGACCCTCTGGGCATCCGCAATACGGTATTTTAATAGGCAGGTGCTCCCAATTCTGGAGTACTTACGTACCTAGGTACCTAGGTGGTGAATATGTTGACCTTAACCTTTGGGCTTTCTGGTCTACAACAGCTCTTATCTATGACCTTTGCATGCGGGCTGGACTTTCACTTGCCCCCCCCCCCCCTTGTGCCGAATGCTCTCAGGGAAAGTGCAGCGAATCTAGTCCTCGTTTCCAAAACCAGTCCCTCTTCTGTCTTCCTCGACAGGGCAAGAACTCGGTCGGCCTCGACCTACGTGTTTACCTAGGTACCTAGGTATTTAGCATCAGGTGCAGCCTGCTCGAAAAAAGCTGGGGCTGGTGGCAGTTTCCAGAGCATTCACCTGGCCAGTGTTTCCTTTCCTGCCACTTCCACTGTCCCAGCAACCTGCCTACCCACCCTGCCTAGGTAGTACACAACACTTCAACCTCAAAACTTTTCCCGCCTCGTTTCTTCGTCACGCATCCAACTCATCTGCCCTCCATACCTCGTCCATCTTCCCCCTTCTTCCCTCCGTCCAACACCAAGCTGATCGAAAGGATCTACCCCATCTCAGCTATTTTTCACCCATTTCTGTCCCCAGCTACGTCACCTGCTCAACAGGAAACAACCACCTTTGGAATAGCATCTTCGCTGCCTCCTTTTGAGCAACCTTTTCTTGGCTGTCGTTTGTCCCCACGATGCCCCAAGACGAGAACGCCCCATACGAGGATGGCGCCGCAGGTGGCCAACCCGCCCTGAGGAAGTCCGCTACGCCTCTGACAACCTCCAAACTCGTCAACCAGGGCTCTGCCAAGGCAAGCTTGACTGACTCCTCCCTCGTGATTGCTCAGAAGTGGCTAATTATTCATCACAGCCTACCTACGACGGGGCTAATCCCATGGACAAGCTGCTGGCCAAGCTGTGCGAGAGCCACGAGCAGCCTCGCCAGATCGACTGTGCCGAAATTGACAACCCTTCCTCTTGCAGCTCTCTGCCAATCACGCCTGCCACCGATGCTTTCGGCGGCACTGCCCCGACAACTCGGCCTGCCAGTGCAGCGCCAAATGACAACAGCGCCACCGAGGAGGTCCTCCGACTGAAGCTGGAGCTCGCCAAGGCCCAGAGTCACATTACCAACCTCAACAATGAGCTTGCACAGTCCCGTCGTGACCAGGGAAGTGGCCGTGCAACGCCAATACTCTCGTCTGATTCTGACTACGCAGGCGGTGCCCCTCTGGTGGAACCTATTGGGACGAAGCCACCGGCATACCCTCTAATGTCAGGTCTTCCCAAGACCCAGCTCCCTCGTGAGAACACCTGGCAGGGACCTGTCTCCGACGACTGCCGCTCTGAAATTAGTGACACCATGTCGGCCACTGGCTACAACCGGTCTCGGGGAATCCCCAGCAATGCAAACAAGCCAAACTACCAACCTTCCTTCATGCCGCCCCCCATGCCGCTTCAGGATGGTCCCCACTCCGCGGGCTGGTCTGTCCCTCGCGACCAAGGCTTCATCGATCAGTCCGTTCCACAGTACAATGAGAACTCCATGGATGGCTTTCGAGGAGATCGCTTTGGTCAACAGCCTGACCTTATGCGGTCCGGTAGTGGCCGTCGCGGCAATCGTTATGACAACCGATTCGGAAACCCCAACTCTTATGGCAGCAACTACGGCGGCTATGGCATTGGAAACATGGGCCCTTCCCAATATGACGGTCCTGGCTACCCCGGAGGCCCTGGCAGCATGCCTGGAAACGGTATGGGAATGTTTCCTCAGTATGGGCCGTCGCCTATTGGAACACCCCTGTCTCCCCATGCGACTGAGTTCACCTCCACCACAGGAGGTTCTTGGAAGACTGAGGTACGTCTAGAACCACATAAATCGATGTGCCACATCACTAATTCCATGATCACAGGCAATCGCTACCGAAGGACAGACGTATCTGCCAACCACCGAACCCCTCAACTATCGTCGCCTTCTGGATCGCAACGTCAATTGCAACTGGAAGTACATCGTTGACAAGATCGTCTGCAACAACGACCAGCAAGCTTCTATCTTCCTGCAACAGAAGCTCAAAGTCGGAACCCCCGAGCAGAAATACGAGATTGTCGAAGCCATTGTTGCTCAGGCATACCCACTCATGGTCAATCGCTTTGGGAACTTCCTGGTCCAACGCTGCTTCGAGCACGGCACTCCAGAGCAGGTCATCAAGATTGCTGAGGCTATCCGTGGCAACACGCTCAACCTCTCGATGGACCCATTTGGATGTCACGTCGTGCAGAAGGCATTTGATTCAGTCCCGGAGGACTACAAGGCCATCATGGTCCATGAGCTGCTCCGTCGTATTCCTGAGACCGTCATTCATCGTTATGCTTGTCATGTCTGGCAGAAGCTGTTCGAGTTGAGATGGACAGAGAGTCCTCCTCAGATCATGAAATTCGTCAACGAGGCGCTGCGCGGCATGTGGCATGAGGTCGCACTGGGAGAGACTGGCAGCTTGGTTGTTCAAAACATTTTTGAGAACTGCTTGGAGGACGACAAGGCAAGCATATCCAATTCGCATAAACTTTGAGGAGTCAAGCTGACCATAGCTGTAGCGTCCATGCATTGAAGAAGTCCTTGCCAACATCGACATCGTGGCGCACGGCCAGTTTGGTAACTGGTGCATACAGCACATCTGCGAGCACGGTGCCCCCGCCGACCGCAGCCGTGCCATTGACCATGTCATCCGTTACGCTGCAGAGTACTCCATGGACCAGTTCGCTTCCAAGGTCGTTGAGAAGTGCCTCAAGATTGGAGGGCCCGAGTTTCTCAGCCGCTATCTAGACCGAGTCAGCGAGGGTCGTCTCGACCGTCCACGCATTCCCCTGATTGACATTGCCAGCGACCAGTATGGCAATTATCTCATCCAGTACATCTTGACTCACGCCAATACCCAGCACCGAGACATGGTGGCTGCTCACATCCGCAAGCACATGGTCTCACTCCGTGGGTCCAAGTTCGGCTCCCGAGTCGGAATGCTCTGTACCAACCCGGCAGTTGCGACAAGGCCAGGTCCCGGAGTTGGACCTGTTGTAGGTAATCGCATGGCTCCAGGACCCCGTTTTGGTGGGGCCTACCGCTGAAAGGCTCCCTTCGCCCAAGATTAGCCAAAGCAGCCATTCTGTCCATGACTACTTTATTCATCTCAGAGCGGCAAACTGACCGTCAAGCTGAATCCACACTGCTCTCCTTTGTCTCGAAACAGCCAATTTCCTCGATCGGTTCCCGTCCGAAGAAGTTGGGCGGCGATTTGACGATTCTTTTACGAACATCATCTTCAGAAGCTACTTTACAAATCACTCGACATCCTACTCTTGGGAGGCTACTGCCCACTCGAGTGCTTTGGACACCTCATCATTATTTTCTGTCGGCAATTTCGCCCGACATCGAATTTACTGTCGGAAGTGAGGACGGAGACCAGGTCTCAGAAGGCAGCCTTTGGGCCGTCAAAAACGTCTTTTGAACAACACACGTGGCATGATATGGGCATTCCAACTCTACCGGAAGTCTTTGGGAGGGGGCGGGAGTTGCGAGTTACGTGGCTCTGGAGATTCAGAGAGGTGTAAGGAAAGAAGCAGATTGTACACTTGGTTTGTGCTATACAGAAGGATCAGACAGCTTTATTGCGGCCTTGTACCAGTGAGGCATCTATCCATTAACCCTGGCATTTACCTTCATTCTTCAATACGAGATCGCTGGTTCCTACGAGATGTCCATTGCGTGCGGTTCTATAGATTTTTGACTGCCCCAAAGATAGTTAGAGCCGTCAATGGGGTCCTATTGGGGCAGAGGCCTTTTTACCAAAGGAAATTTCAACGGCAGCCCCTTGCAGTAATCTATGCCTCCCTTAGCTACCTAGGTAGCTTGTCTCCATGGGTACAGGCCTGTATGCTCTCCTTTTCCGCTCCTCAGGAACGGCAAACGGCGCAATGAGAGAGAGAGTGACGTGGAAAGAAAGATCCTCTCTCAACCCTGAGAAACAAGATTGGTGCATGACTGTTTAGATGTTAATTCTGAGAAGGTCTGTCCGAAACTTCACTAAGAAAGGTTGAGACCTTGCTTGGTTTTCTAGGTATCCTTTTACCACTCAAGCCAGAAGGTGAGTCTTCTGACACTGCTGTTCTTGTTCACCATCATTTGCGGTGAATCCATGGATGTAATTCTTTCTTCCTCTCTGAAAGACATTGGAGACCCTCACCGGTTGGATTCTGCACTGATATTGAGAAATGGCCAGGCTTGCCAGGACTTTTACCTGGTCCTTTTGTGCCTTACCACACTTTTTATATCCAACAAACCGTTTGGCACCATGCTGGCACTTTTAAACATGGCTGCTTGAACATCAACTACATTCATCCTCCAGGCTCACCCGTACCTGCACTTCATACCGCTCCAAGATTTCATCCCCGTTCCGCACAGTAAGGGTTCCTGACCCGAGTCTGCATCGCAGGATAGAGCCCTTGGCAGGCACACCCTCGATCACTTTATAGCACGGACATCACGACAAACAAAAGCGTCCGCGTGTTTGCCGAGCCAGCTGGCCGACCTTGTCCACAGGAAATGCTCGAGATCCCCTCCTGCCAGGTGGGAGAACTGAAAACCCCGTGTCTTGCTGGAACGGTCCTGAACAAGATTGCAAGGTGGGACGCAGGGGTTACGAGTTTTTTTTTTCAAAGATAGAATAGACCCTGGCCTGAACGCCACTCGACGATTCCAGCTTTTCGAGAGTTGGGCAGCATGGACGTCTCGAATGGTTGAAACAAGATCATGCTAAGATATCATGATTTTTTGTTAAAAACGGATATTCACAGGGGAAAAAACGGAGACTATAGGGTAACCTTTTTATTAAAAATAAAGCTTTATACCTATTATAACTTATTAAATATATTAGTTTAATTATTATTATTTTACTTTATTATTACTTTTTATTTTATATTATAGCTTTAAAAGAGATTTAATTTTAAGTAGTAAAAATACTTTATAATATAATATAAGAAATAAGTTATTTAAAGGTATTATTTTTAAATTTTTAACTTAAATATTTAAATAAATATAAAATATTATAAAAATAAATATATTTAAAATAAAATTAAATTTAAAAATATTACTATAATTTTTAATAACTTTATCCTTAATATATAATATTTAAAAAATAGTAATAAAAAGTAAAAGATTTTTTAAAATAATATTTATATATATTACTTATAAAAATCTTTTAAAAAAAAGTTGCCCTATAGCCTCCGATTTTTGCCCTGCGAATCTCTGTTTTCTTTTTGTTTCATATCAGTCGAAGCTGACTCATCCATATTTTTTGCCCTGAAGAGACACAACGGATGCTGCGACGAAAAATTGATTGCACCCTACAAATCAGCTGTCCCGACCGGCTCTGGCGGCGAGGTCCCATCTCGCTCAGGACCGTCTCATGTGTTCCACTCCTTATGATTCCAGCGTATTTCAGATGTTCCCAAAGCCTATGAAACGATTTGAGACTTTGAATTCGTCCGGGATCGCAAAAGTGGATTCTTGTGGGTTGCGGAGTTGGAGGGTGATCTTGCTCGTCTGGCCATCACATGGTTACCTAAAGAGGCAGAGGATTCGTACAAGGACGGTTCTACTCGCGCTTAGGCTGGGTAGGACAGTGCCGAAAGGCATTTGTTTCTCCCAAGGCCTCGCCCCAGAGAGTAACCCCAATGGTAGCACGACGCTTCAACGCACCGTCCATGAAGACCCAGTCATGCTGGCTGACAGGAGCTCGCCGACCTTGCGCCAGCTCTGCATTCTAGTAGTACATTCAGGTGCATTATGACAGTAAACCAGCCTTCTCAGCTATCACGTGCGATAAAGGCGCAGTTACCGGGCACTACATTCCTATATGTAGGTACGACAAGCCGCACACGCTCCCACCCACACATAACAGACTCTCGGTGGAACGCGGATGCTGCAATCACTGGTTTGAGATGCGGCGACAGCGACTTCACCCCGAGTCTCGCTGTTGAATTATTTACTCGAATCAAGCATTACCGGCTGGATTTACGCGCACGTACTACTATCAAGACTGACGAAAAACTGGCTATCATAGCTTTGGACTACGCTTTGAAGGACTGCGTCGTGTGCACAGTACTACGTCTCGTTCATACAGGCTTCATGAGGCAACATGCATGCCTGTGTACTTTGGGGGCAGGTCAGGTCAGGTCAGAGCGGTGTGTATCGCCTCACCAAGCCAAAAACACGTTGTGTTCCCACCCAGAGGTGGAGTCACGCAGACGAAAGCGTGTACTTTATGGTAATGAGTAGCCATTAATTTGTTAACTATTGTGGATTACCTAGGTATGCAAGCCTCCCGGGTTGTCTCTTTCCACTCGCCCGTGGACATCGCAGCACATGTGTACCAGTTCAGGCCCCGGTCTCCGTGCATGGTAAGAGAAACCCAGTAGCATGGCTATACCGTGGTGGACCATTTCATACCCGTAATCTACCAATGCTCGGGGCGAACAGCACGGCAGGTTTGCCATGATTGGCGCTGTATGAAAAGACAGTATACCAGTTCTTCATAAATGCGTCACCAACCACAAAGAAGTCAAGCCCTTTAGTTCCCATGATTGCGGCTACACAATAGCCACCCTCTCCCGGCCCGAGTTTGAAATCGAGTGGATTAATATCGAAGCTCGCGCCAGCGAAAGTGAGGCTGGGGATGTATCGGACGTGTGTGTTGCAGGGGTACATGCTGTGAAGGTGTACAGGTCAGGTCAGCGGATGCAAAACGTTGAAGCGAAGGAGACGCATAGGCTTACTAGTAAGTATCGCGATCAGATTCAGGCGATGGAAATGATATGCTGCCAGGAATCTGCGACATGATCTCCTCCGCGACAGCATGTGGGGCAACAATGGCACTCGACCCAGTATCTATGGCTGCAGGCAATGCAGCCGAGTGAGGGCCGGCGGGCCGGCCATTGACCATCACATTATCCAATTTGACTAGCCAAAATCCCACAATAGGCTCCAAGACAGGCACAGTGGTGAAGTTGTGGTAGTACTTTTTGCTGTCGCGACCGCCAAGAGTCAATTCGGAATCATTTGCAGTGCCCGAAACGACACGCCCGAGGTAAAAGCTGAACTCGTCATCCTCGACCGCCCCCGAGGCGATCAAGTTCTCAAAGAATGTGGTGCTTTGGGAATCAACGCTTATGCCCATACCGACAAGTCCATCAACGGGGCCCCCGGAAATCGACTCCGTCGAGTTGACGGACAAAATTGTCTGGTTGAACGATTTCAACCCGCCAATGGTCACAACATCTGTATACGAACTGCCGGACGCAGTGCCTTTCTGGTATTCCAAATGCGCAGTCTTGTTAAGTGCGGTGCCTCCTTGATCGTATTTTGTCGGATTATCGCATCCCTGGAGCGCACCACACTCTGGGCCCGGAACCCAGATGTCAGGAGATCCAGTGTCGAAAATTCTAATAAGGGCGCAGTAAAATTTCAGTTCACTCGATCGACAAGATGATGCAAGGTGCGTAGATAGAATGGCAAACTCACACCTGGAAATCCTGCGGTTTTCCGTCATAAGAACCGACAGTCATTGGCCCGTAGTAGGCTAGATCCGACGGTGCTTTAGGTGATATGTATTTATCCGTCAGGGACACTTTTCCGGGCCTGTGGGCCGTTTCCCTGCGTCTCCCAGCCCTCCGTTCGGCATGATGTTGTGCCACTGGCTCGTCATGTAGATGTGCCTTGATTCCTTGAAACTTTGCCAGCGTATTGGCCAGAGACGCGAACATGTGATGCACTTTGACACTTCCGTTGGAATGAGTCAAGCTGTTCCCTTTTGACAAGGAGACCTTGTGTGGACCGGTGGCATGAGGCTCTGGAAGCGCGAGAGCGCCAGAGAAGATGGCGAGGGCATATACCAGTATGAGCTTCATTTTGCTCACAAACGGTCTTGCAAGATAAAGCTATACTTCTTGGTGCGGAGGATAGTTGTGAGTTTGTAAAGATCCAGATTTTGTGTTAGGATGTGTGGGTTCGCAGTTTGAGAAGTGGTAGATTTTCATTTCAAGAGATTTGCGTGGGTTCCTGATTTATATACCCACATAGGTACCTAGGTAGAGTAGATGCTTTGGTGTAGTGCCTGATAGTGCTAGATAGGCTGCATCTGTCTTGACATGGCTTCAAATTAGATGGGCCAGCTGATGTTAAGGTTGACATCTTGTCCAGTACTAGTAGAGGTGAGTAGTAGTAGTAGAGACTCAAGTAAGGTCCGGCATATCTAAATACCTAGGGAGGTAACATTAAATTTTATAGCCTAAAAATGATAATTTTAAGTATAATACTAGTATATAGAAGGGTTAATGATCTGTCCAAAGCCTCACACAGTGTGGGAGCCTCTCTAGGGTGTAGTTAAGTAGTAGTGTTTCTACTTAGGTAGGTAGTTGACTGGCTCATCAAGCTAGGGATATCATGAGGTTCTAGATAGGTTTGTTGAGTAGCTGTCTACTGACTACCTAGGTACCTACTAAGTACCTAGGTACCTACTTAAGTACCTAGGTACCTAGGTAGGTAAGCAATGAGTTGGCCCCCATTCGTCTGCCACACACAGAGAGATTCAATGCAAGTCTCAATAGTGGACATTGCTATTTGTCCCTAAGGCTCATTTGTTGACTCAGACTTAGCAAAGGTACTAGAAGGACAGATAGCATATACACCCTATTAATATCTACAACAATACTCTCTTGTTTAATTTAACTAAAACCCCTTACCAAACGAAAACTGAATTCTTTTCCAAGAGCCCTAGCTTGAGTCAGTGCTCTAGGAGAGTTCCCTCACCCCAGCCTCAAGGTCTGTTGATGATTTCAGAAACCCGGTGGTACATGCGATTGTGACATCCCAACCTAGGTAACTTGTCTTTGGATTTTCAAAATACTCTACAGACCAAAGCATACTAGTAGCTATCACCAATTGCAATGCCCATAGAAGTTTTCAAGCATCATAAATGGACGCTGTAGATTCCTATGTCAGACAATTTTGAATGATCAAGGGCCGCTGAGACTTGTGGGAATCATTTCCAAGCACCATGTCATCGTGGAATCATGCCAGTCAGCGGGATCCGTGGATGTCTTGGGCTCCATGCGGGGTGTCAGACTAATAAGCATCATGTATTCTTTTCAGGCATGTGCGGGTGCGAGCCCCTCGCACTTGGTTATGGGTTTGTTGAACTAGGTATTTAACTCCAAATGACTGGAAAGCCAAGGATTACCGCATGCCGATCTGCATCGTGCTCTGCCTTGCTGGTCCGATCCGCTCCCTGGCTGCCTGGGTGCTGGGATGTGGCAGGATTCCCTCGTGGCTCTCGGCGGTACTTGCGTTAGTAGCGTAATACGAAATACGGCGGCCTATCAGGGTCTTCGGCCAGCGGCTTAGTTCAACTTGCAGCAAAGCTGTCTCTAGATCTCGGGGGAGGATTTCAGAAGGAGTGCGTGGCTTTCATTCCAAATTCTGCCTAGTCGCGGTCATCAAAGAGAGTTTCACGGCCTATAAAAACCCGAGCGTGGAGCAGGCCCTTCCAAGGTTGGTCAGCTTCAAAGTTCAACGTTTGCTGCTCATGCATCTGCATCCTGAAGTTCACAAATCACAACCTGGGAAGATTTCATCATACATCTTAAAACCGAGCTCAAATATTTCGGTCAAGCTCTCGACACGTCTTCATCATCCACAATGGCTTATGCTTCGAGCGCAAACCCCCAGAGGGTCTCCGCAAAGAAGCCCAAGTATGACACCTCAGACATGGAATGCTGTATGCATAAGTCATCCGTGCCACTCATCATTCTTTATTCAGATAGCTTCTAGGGGATTGCCTGTCACGTATGAAACTAATATTCTGTAGATACAGAGACGAATGGCGTCATCACAACGACGATGTTTGACGTTCCAGGGGTAGGCCTACACTTGGGCATCTGATTCCCCGTCGCAATCCCCATTGAGAGCAGATGTAATTAACCAAACTACCAGTATCGTGTCGTCAGAGTCCTCGGGACTGTCTATGGAATGACAGTGCGCACCAGGAATTGGGCTGCAGGCATCGGCATGGGCCTGAAGAGCATGGTGGGCGGTGAGCTGAAGTGGTTCACAAACATGGTGTGTAATCTTTCAACCGGTACTTTCCAGATGATCAGCCAAGCTAATGTTTGGTGCCCAGATGTATTCTGCTCGCAATGAAGCTGTCTCTCGGGTTGTAGATGAGTGCCAGAAGCGGCAGGGCAACGCAATCATCGCCATGCGCTTTGATGTCGCCGACCTGGCTGGCTTCACCCAAGTCTGCGCGTACGGAACGGCAGCCCTTGTAGAAAAGGTTGACGAGAACGCTGCTGAGGCGCCACAGCTGGCAAAAACCACCTGATAGGATGTCCCTGATCAGACGTTAGGAATTGTGCCCATGGTTTGGTGGAATGAGTGGTTTCATTTCTAATCCCTATACACGCAAAACGTATGTGGCGCCTCTATAGATTGGTAAATGCTCAAGACCATGGTGGAACGAAATCTTGATGATCGTATGTATAGGCCGATCTTTAGAACCGATCGCCTGGGCTCGAAGAATAATAAGTACAACCCGAGGTCAACGACTCCATATGTCTGTCTATCTATTGCCTCCTTCCGCACCGGCAGGAAAATTAAATAATTGTATCATGATCCCCCAAGAATGAAGGCGCCGAACTGAGTAGCCAAATCCATACTCCTGCGCATGTCGATAAAGCCAGCGAACTACTATTTGATGTTGATCGTGTTTGCTCTGTCCCAAATACTCCCACGGGCTACCTCTTCGTGCTAGCAAATCAGTGGTAGAACGGCTGGGGCCGTTCTATTTGTGGAGAACAGCCTTTGACAGGCGACAGAATCGGCCGAAAGGATTCCGTCGATGTGAACGGCTGGCTCCTTCTTGAAGGTTATCTAGATTGCGGACGGCCTTGTCAATTCGCCTGCACAACTCGAAGCATGCCCAGGTGTCTTGTAGACTGTCTTGCCCTCAAGGCAGCAGGGGTAGGGCTAGGAAGCATGGTAACTACCCTTCAGAGAAAACTCGGAGTCTGTACTGCATCTTGGTTCATCATCTTCTGGGTGTGCTTGCTTCGCAGGGGCGTGGAGTTTCTGATTCGAAGCTGGGTCGTGATGCGAAGCTGGAGCTCGGAAGGCGAAGACGGTCGATGACTGGTTGTCTTTCATAGCCGCCATGATGAAGCCGATCTCCATACTAATGCTCGCCATTGTGAAGACTTTGTTTTCGGCCGAGTCAAGCGCGTTTCGAGAATTCCTCTCAAAGACCTTAGGGCAAGTTCAGAGGATACGTGGACCATTGTTTGGGTTCGCAAATGGAAGCCGAACCACAACGTTATATACCTACTTGAGTACCTAGTCTGGTAGGTACCAATTTGCTTCGTCCACGGGCTCCACCAGGCGCCCTAGTAGTACATGCTTCGAAATTGAGTCACCGAGCACCGTCTCGCAAGTCCGAAGCCGCATCTTAAGGCGGCCAATCATTACCCGCTGGATCATGGGAGTCATTCCTTAGTACAATTGTCGAAAAATACTACTCGCGCCCTGTGTTGAACATGATGACAAGAAGCAGGCAGTTGTTAGTCCGAGCGCCGAGCGCCGAGCGCGCTCTTGGTTTGCTTGGCGCTGGCCCGGCTTGAACCGTACAAGTCGGCGCTGTGACCGGCTTGCCGTATGACACAGAGAATCCGCTGCACGCTGCAGCGAAGATGGAAAAAAATCCCGGACCGCTGAGAGCATTTCGGAGTCTAATGCCGGCGATGAAGACTCGGACCCGAGCGATCGTGGACGAGGTGGTGATTATCTTGGCTCATTCGTCTCAGGAATAACCTCTCATATTGTCCCACTCAAACAGCCCAGCCCCGAGGTCCTATAATCTCAGACAAGGCCATGGACCAGCCTTGCGCAAGGCAGTATTTGGCTTCCGCACTATATCTCTCAATGTGCCCCCGAGCTTGCCTCATAAGTGAGCTACCTACTTAGGTACCTAGTAGGTATGGGCTTAAGAACCTAAACTCCCTTATCTTGCAACCTGGACGTTAGGACATGTCTGCTGACCTACCCACAGAAGATCAATTGATGTGGTACATGGAGGTTCTGTGTGTGAGAGTCATGGTACAAGTCTCCGAAAAACATGAATACAGTGAGAGTTGTGACTGTGTATGTCATTAGTACCTACTTAGTGTGAGAGTGTTTGTTACTGTATAATGGGAGTAAGAAGGGTCCCCAGATATAGTGTCTATGACTAGGGATGGACACGCCAGAGCTGCCAGTGGTCTCAACAGAGGTCGATCCGACAAACACTGGCCGGGGAGGGCCCAGCGTGGGTGAGCCCTACCGAGGCGTATGACGGTGGCATGTTCCTCGGAGCACAACAGCCCACAAGGGACAATCATGGACAGATGTGTCAAGATTCAAGCGGACTGACTGATCGAGGGCATGTCAGATCGCGGGGCTGGGGTGGACGATGCTTGGCATGCAACGTTAGCCGCCTTCTGTGACGCCTAAAAGCTTGTCTCTCGGTGGGTACCTAGGCAACTAGGGTGGCAGGGCGGGCAGGGTTGGCATTCGAGATGGAAGCTTGACTGGGCTGGCGCTGTGTCTTCACAGCTGCTACCAGTCAGCCAGTCAGCCAGTCAATCCAACCGTCAGCAGGCAGCAGAGCAGGCAGAGGGGGGTTCAGAAGGGCAGAAGGGATGAAAAGAAGAGAAACGGCCAGGTTCGGCGTACCGTACCACAGAAAACGTCAGAGGTGAGACGTGGTGCACGGGCCAGCAGGCTGGGCAGGGAAACCGTGGCGGTTTCGCCTGGAGCATCAGGGGCTCCACTTCTGGCCGCCTCCTGCTCCGCCAGGCCACCGCAGAGCCCGCTTCGTCCCGTCGGCGCCGTCTCATGTTGGACCCGATTCGTCTCGTCTGGACCCCGGCTCCAGGCTCTGAGGACCCAGCTGCGACATGTTCGTGCAACACGTTCATGCATCACCTCCTCTGGCAGATGTCTCTTGGGCCCAGAGGCTGTGACGGCGACGCCAACGTCTCGTTTGTCTTGTTCGTCTCGTCCGGATTCCGTCCAACTGTGGCCCCCGCCGGGGCCACACACCCTTTCCTATTGTCCTATTCTACCCTCCCTCTCCCACATGTCTGTTCCTTTTGGAATCCAATTTTGACTTTCGCCCGGAAACCTGCCAATCTCTTGAGCTTGTCACCGAGCTCCCTCAGTTTCAATTCGCGTCAAGGCTGTGCCTCTCTTTTTATTCTTTGTAATACGTACGGTCTTTTCTGTCGGTCACTCCTGGGTCCAGGCTTGCGATATCGTGACGGTTGAGCCGCACTTCGGGATCGTTGGATATATTGATTTGGGAGAAAAAGTAAAGGGACGAGCAAGACGGGAAGCCGATACGGACAGCCAGAATAAATCCAACCAAAAAAGTCCACCAAGATGCAGAGCCCACTCACCACCGCCATCCTCCTGCTGGCGGCCCTGACGGCGTCCGTCTTCGCCTCGCCCATGGCCGGCAGCGACGAGGGTAGCATCAAGATTGTCGAGCGCGCACAGTTCACCGAGACCGTCCTCTCGACGCAGGCGGCTTGCCTCCAGTACAGCATGATAGCCAACATGTCCGTCGTTGGTGGCAACAGTAGCTACCGCACCGTCTTCCTCGAGAAGAGCAGCACCGGCACCCTCGCCAACTCGGCCATGCTCAACAAGGCCATCCTCGTCGCCCCCAACCTGACCGCCGACGTCGAGCTCAACGCCCAGTGCGGCAACCTGACTGCCATCGCCATCCAGGAGGCCGCCCTCAACTTCACCCAGGGCAAGGTGGCCCAGTTCACCTTCACCGGGACTCCAGGCTCGATACTCGCCGGGCCCGTCATTATTGTCGTGGTGCTGGCATGCCTGCTCATCCAGGTCTTCCCTCTTTCGGCACTCTAGCCGCGGCGGCCAGTCTGGGACGGAGGTGGAGTGATGGAAAGGCCGAGGACGGCGGGGTCGCGGCTCGTCGAGAGGTTTGGGGCTTGGGCCGGCAGTATGGGTGCGAGGCACGGTCTTCCGAAGGAGGTAGACTGAGGGGGCGGGAGGCCATTTCCAGATGGCGAACTGGCCGAGTATTGCATTCGCAGCGTCTGTATCTACCTAGGTACGTGGTAGCTCATACTAAGAGTACCTGGGCAATCGATCTGGCGTCTGAGCTTTTTTTAAACAAAATCCGATTTGGCATCTGCCACTATTCATACCACCTCTCGTTGCCTCTAGTGTCAATATTGAGCTATCCATCCGTTCTCGTATGTCTGCACCCGAGCAACATCTAGGTAGCCCTGGTTGCTATTTGGGCTTACTGGAAAAAGTCTTTCGTACATACACTCTTTCGGGTCTTGACCGGCGCCATTTTTTAATTTCTTTCCAATACTGCAAAGCCACAGTAAGTCTAACTGTATTTCAAACTTGAGCGCGCTGAGGTCAATATCACACACAACCCGCCGTGCCTATCGATTCTAGCGTCCGCCTCGGGTAGCGAAGCGTCACGCCGCGGTCGAGAATGTCTTGAACTTTATGTTTGATCTCATGATGTATAGGATCCTGTAGTACCATGGGACATATCCGCAGAGGCCAGGAGCAGAGCACCTACGATCCGCTCATTATACTCTGGTTCTCTGAACTCTTCCCGGGATTTGACAAGGCCGAGATACAACGAGACGCCTTTGCCCGCGAAACAAACCGTCCTGCGAGCTGAGTGTCATAAGCGGAGCAGCCTCAACGACCGGGGCTGAGGAATGTGCCCTCATCGCTTCTCTAATGATTTGAATGGAATCGTCGGAGAGCACAGTACCTTTGCCAACGGCAGCGTAACCAAATTGGCGGGCAACCCTGACTGTGGAAACAGACTCTCGAGATACTATTTCATACTCTGAAATAATCTTCTTGCGACAAGGACACGAATGGATCCCTGGCAAGTCCTCACTTCTCAGCAGGTCCCACTCGCCCAGCGCAGTCGTGTCCAGTTCGTGAGCCGCAAATTTACTAAAGCCAGCCGCTGGTATCGGTTGGACTCATGGCAGCCCGGGTTTCGTTCCCTCATCATGCTTCCCCGGTAGTGATAGCTGATGGGGCTGCTTGGCCGCGACGTCTGCATACACGCACATCTCGTAGTGCCAGTGTAAAGCCTCCTTGTTAGACACACAGCAGAAGGTCGCCTTCTTGCCCTCGCATTCCGTGATGCTGTCTTATGGACCGAAGACCCAAATCTTTGAGGTAGATTGTCCGATCACGACTAGTCGGGCGGGCCTTCTACGTGTTCCAGGAGCAAGACGCCGTGTTCATGAGGATCCTAGGGCATGCGACATCTTCGCGCTTCGTCGTTGTCTCTCTTTCTCATATTTGACCTCGGGACATGGTAGACGTCTAAATGTTGAGAGGGCGTTACGTGGCACATTTGGCGCTGCGGGCCATACCATGCTAGTTGTAAATTACCAGCTGAGTGGCGGCCTCGGAAAGACATGGCGCAGTATTGTCCGAACAGGTTGGACAGGGAATTAGAACTCTCAAGTACCGATGGGAGTCCCGTGATTTTCTTTGGCGGGTTTGTCTTGAGCTTTTGCCCTCCTTTTCTGGCTTCCTCCTCGGCCGTCTCGAAGGACGACGGAGACTGGTGAGTCGGTCGTTGGGCGGTACCGGGGGAGGGGGCGGTTTGGCGATTTCTTGTTCCACTCTGGTGCAAGCCTTCGTCTGAACAGCATAGCTGTGGTCAATCAGTGGTACCTTTCTCGTCTCGTCGGGTAATTTCCTAGGGAGATTCCAAAAACGTGATCAACTCCCGCGTTGTCACCACGCTCGAGATGGCGCACGGCACGCTACCTCCCTGGCCGAAATATCTGGCCATTCCCGTCCAACAAGCCGACATTCATGTGCTGTCGTTGAAGACAGAAATGCTGCCATATGACGCGTGCTACATATGTAGGTAGATGTTGGCTGGGTGTGTGAAGGGTCTATCAGAGTTGAGGGGGCTTTAAACTCGAGAATAGTGCCGAGGTGATCGTTGATTGATGTTGTTCAGCAGATGTAGCAGAAAAAGTGGTCAGAGAGTTGAGGGGGCCGGTACGCAACATTATTGCAAAAGAAAAGCCTGTGTTTCTCCTGCATTTGGACTGTGGCCAGCCACGCCTATTTCGAGTACTCGCTGGACCCAGTCTTCGCTCCGCAAGAAGCGATATGAGGAGCACGACAAAAAATGATGCGAGAAGTCAGACTCTGGCGAGGGTTTCTCGTGCCCCATCGAGTACCACCACCGCTCGACAAGGAGCCCGGGATGAGATCACATGATTGACTTCTAGAGACCAGGTGTTCGACTTCCAAGGCATTATATATTAAAGAGGCTGTATACTAAGAAAGCACAGGCCCACGATGCCCATACCGCCCAAGTTGAAGAATGAGCCAGCCTTGGAGCATCATTAGCCTCGCTCAATATCTTGGCGACGTTCCCGATCGTGGCAGGCTCCAGGGTGGTGTTGTGCCAGCTGCCGCTGGTGAAATACGTGCTGTGAAAGCCGAGGTCGACGACGCCGTCAATCTGGTCTGTGAGCATCTGCAACGAGGCGTTGGTCGGCCCGCGGAACTGGTGCACGATGACGACGCTCTGCGGCAGGAAGGCGCTGTTGTGTGGCATGCCGTTGCCGGTGGTGAGGTCTGCCGCCTCGAACGGGGTGTAGGGCATGGGGCAGTCCCAGGAGACGTCCTCGGCGTCCGGGTCGGTGGTATAACACGTCTCCTTGGTCACGACTGCCGAGGCCATGTTGAAGAGCTGAGCCTCGTAGTCCGGGTCGACGACGTGACCGGCGTTGAGGACGACGGTGTACTTGCCCTTGTCCTTGCCCTTGGCCTCGAAGGTTTCGTTCGCGTAGGTCACGAGATCCTGGTACAGCGAGGCGTTGACGGGGGAGGAGCCGATCTCGTCGAACCAGAGCCCGTGGATGGAGATGTCGGCGTCCTTGTTGGCGTCCCAAGTGGGAGACCTGTCCCACCTGGACCACTCTAATATGTCGGCCTTGACCTCGTCGGCTGGCCGCTGGCCATACCTGGTGTAGACATAGCCAATGGTCTGGGCGTTGGAGAGTTTGCTGATGTCTGCCAGGTGTGTGGTCCAGTCACGATTACAGCCGTGTTGGATGTAGTCATCATTCTCGACATTGCAGTAGCCCTCGTTGAAGCCGGAGGGATCACTGGTGTTCTGAGGCCCGTTGTTTGGATTAATTATAATGTAAAAGTGCATGTCTGGGTTATCCTTGATGGCGTCGATGGCGGCCTTCCAATTTGGGTTTGTCCATGTGGTATTCCCCGGGTAGACATAGAGAGGCACCATGACATCGGTGCTAGCCATGGCTATCGCAGCCAATGCTGCGAGGCCAGGGAGGGGCCTCATGCTGGGGGCAGCAGTCCCTTGCAGGGGACGGGAAGACGAGGATCAGGATAAGGTATGAGCAGCATACATAGTCCCAGGCAACTCAGGTGAGGAACGACGAGCAAGAGAGGGCCGGATCTGCGCAACGGCGGTCTCGGAATGGCTTAGCCGTGGCCACACAACCAAGGGTCGTCGGCCTGGTGGAGGTAGCGCAGTGCAATGCAGGGCGGACTCGGATGGGCAAGGGACTGTTGGGGCCACAGCAGGTTGGAACGGACCTCAGCTGGGCGGGAATGAAAAGTCTAAATGCCCATCAAAGAGGAAGCAAAAGAAGCCGGGCACGAGACACATTAAAGGGGGCTCACAGCCGCCCACAGCAGGGGCCGCTGGGCCAGTGCTGCTAGATGGCAGATGCTAGCTTGCATGCCCAGGTACAGTACTGCATGGTGCATGGTGCATGGTACATGGCTCGACCAAGAACAGCTAAAGCGCAGACTAGCCGGCTGGCTGACTGGCTGACAGCACAGTAGACCATCTACTTGTCCCAAAGCGTTGGGATCCCTCGCAGCTGTGCGCCATTGCCTGCAGCTGAACGGGCAGAGGCTGCCCGAAAAGGGCCAACTAAGACACATAAAGACCATAGGACCCCTTATCTTTTGCAACAGCGGGGCAGGATGGGCAATGGGGAGCCGTTGGAGTGGCTTGAAATACGGAGTAGTTGCTTACAGAGCACCTACTTAGGTACGGGGTAGTGACGCTTGGCCCGCTGCGCATGCATGTGTGCTTATTATTCAACCAAGCTGCCAAGCAACATTCCCCACAGACACACCCAACTCTCGTATTCATTTTCGACTCATTTCATTCAATTCAATTCACGTGCACTATCATCGCCATCAACCACGTTTCAGGGGCTGCCGGCCGCAGTCCCACCAGTCGACCACCATCGCAGCTCGCAGCTATCTTGTGTGCTGTTTTTGTGCCTGGCCCAGCAGCCCAGGCGGACCAAACCATACCGACCAGAGCATCCCCACCCCCTGCAGTGGCACTTCGCGTCCCATCCGTGTCACACCGGTACCCGAAAGCTAACCCAAGATGAGATCGAGATAGTACCGCCCGCCCGGAACCTTGGGCACACGGGCCGCCTCTTGTATTTTAGCTTAATTATCGCTGTCATGCCCTCTGACCACGACGTCGCCCCTTACGGACCCAGTCTGCCTTGACCCACCTGGCGGTCGTGAGTCCTGGCGGTGAGCAAGCAGCGTGGCACGGCGTCGACGAGTACGTAGTCCAGCAGTTGGTGTATGATGCAGTCACATTCCGCTACTGCTCTTCTAGATCCACGCCGACCACCTCCTACACCTCATATCCAGCAGGAGGGTGCAGCCCATCCGGCACCTCGAGGGCGCTCGAGTAGTACCCCGGGTTGGAGCTGCCAGCCCATGCCTCCTTGACAGCCGGCAGGACCGTCCTGCCGCTGGGACTCTCAACGTCCACGTTGGGCGACGGATAGACCGCGAACGCACCCTTGTTGTCGTTGAAGACTCCGTCGTAACTCTGGTTGAAGAACATCGTGTCAAGAGGCGGTGCGGACGCGTCGCTCCACTGCCTCACGGCGTCTCCCGTCTTCTCGGCCACCCAAGAGAACACGTTGGCCCCCGTGTCCCATCGCCCCAGCGTGTGAAGGTCCCAGTTGGCCGAAACCGTGGCGATCTCCGAGTAGTGGTTGTAGAAGCTGCTGTCTGTGGAGCCCACCAGCCCCGCGGGGATGGCGTCCCCGAGCAGGATGGCCAGCACGCGGTTGGTGAGTGCGTAAGACGAGTTCTCGTCGAAGGTGACGAGCACCATCTTTTGGGATAAAGATTGTCAGGGACATGGGGCGCCGGCAAGGACATTTATACGCCCTTACAGGTGGGGATATCGGGAGGAACTCACCGTGTTGTTCATGAAGCCGGTGTCATTCAAGAGCGGCTCGAGAAAGGCGCGAGTCCATTTGCCAGCGACGGTGACAGACGTGTCGTGTCCATCCGACGTCATGTTAGGGGTGATGAACATCCACTGCGGGAGGGTCCCCTTGGCCAAGTCGTCGTAAAACAACGTCAGGTTCTTCATGACGCCCAACCGGTCGGCGCGAGCCGAGTTAGCGCCGTAGATGACGGCCGGGTTGTGTTTCCGCACATAAGCATTGGCTCCGGTGACCTGGTTGACAAATTCCTTTCCTTGGAAGCCAGTGTATGGCATATCTTCTTGGTATTCGCCCCATGCAATGCCTTTTTCCTCCAACAGGTCGACAATGGTGGAGACGTTGGCATCAACGGTGCTTTTGGCGTCATTGTTCATGCCAAAGTAGTCACCGCCATGAGAGGCTATATAGTTTGGCTCGGACGGGTGGGTGACGCCAAAGTAGTTGCTGAGTGTGATGCCCTTGCTGGCGAGCCAAGCCAGGTTGGCTGTGAGACTGTCTGTCAGCAGTTGGACGGGTGAGGCAGCGGAGATGTTGCACAAAAAGGGGCCCGGGGTCGTGCTCACGATCGCCAACAGCCATGTCATAGTCGGTGTTCTCGAGCCAGATCACAGCCAGACGGTCAAAGGCCTTGCCCTTGACATTGCTGACAGGGCTGAGGGTATCGACGCCCGTCTGCTGGGCAAGGGCAGCGCCGGCGGCCACCGCCAGGTGGTAGGCGACCTGAGCTCTCATGCTGGCTCCTTGAAGAGGAGAGAGGGTCTTGCCTGGCACAACAAAGCAGAGACGTCGAGGGCCAGGCCGCCGGGTATAGGGGGTGGGTGGACGGCGCGAGGCATTTGTAGGACGCCTGCCGTGCGGGTGCCCACTGGACAGCCGCAAAGGTTGGGACGGCGACTGACCGAGTCCTATTGGGGGGCCGTCCGATCTCTTGCAGACTTCACCCCGACCCCGACGGAGCATTCGCGCACGTATGATAAAATTGCCCTAGAACATGACCAGTGCACCAGTGGATCTGATTCGCCCGGGGACTGCAGTTCGCGGTCGTTTCCGGCAGTTCTGGCATCTCGAAGGGAGAGATGATGGGCCTGTCCAGCCAATGTGACCTCTGATACTATGTGGTACGGAGGTAAAGCAGCCACCAATACGACGGCATGCTGCTGTGGCCAGGGTGTGGTCCCTAGATCTTATTGGACTAGTCTCCAAGAATAGGTGTTCTCGCAAATGGCCTTCCACGATTGGAAGGTGTTCGCCGGGTTGAAGCCTCCCAGAATTCCCCAGAATTCCCCGCCCTTGCCGGTTGAGAACACACGTGTGGTCTTGGCGTCTGGGGATTGGCTCAAGCAGCACTTACACTACAAGAGCCTCCGGGCCCGCATGTTCTAGCCTCCCAGGCTGCAGGGCGGCAGGGCGGCCAGGGCCGTCTCGAAATTCCAGCCTCAGGGCTTGGCTGAGGCAAGCCTCCAACTCTGGCACTGAGTGTCGGGTTGGCTCCAAGCTAGTAGATCTCACGACCATTAACAAGGTCAGACACGTTTTGTTGGTGCATGTGTATAATCGTACGTGCGTTCATGAAGGGTGAGACTTTATGAAAGAGAAATTTCATTCGCTTATTTACTGCTTCAATATCAACGCTTTGTCAAGCCAATAAATCATGTTTGATATAGTATATGCAGCATCTGGCATAGCCGACGGACTTAGGTAGTGTGTCGTGGCATTCGGTGCAGCTTTTGTGTCACAATCAAGTGCCTGAACACTCTAGCTGCCCGGCTGTACTCGTGGGAGACTGCTCTTCTCGCCCACTTGCGAGTTGTTCTCACTCCCCGAGTCGACATTCGCAAGCTGCCCTTGTTTTGCTGCCCGTCGTTTTTGAAACCAGCCATCCGAGTATCGCACCACCGCCAGAGTAACGCCAACGGTGAGAACAGCGATGTCGATACCGAAACCGCGGCGGTACAGCGGCTTGTCATCCGCGCGGAATATCTGGGCACCATAGATACCGGCAATATTGGCACCCATAATAACCCTAATTGACCGTGTCAGTACCAGTGCTGAGAGGGCAAGTGCTTTCATCACATTCTATGACAGACAGACTTACATTGCCATGGCCAGAGCTCGCTCTTCCGAATCTGTGCAGGTCAGGGACATCCAGGCAATGTTCAACGGATGCGGGAATGTGCCGAATGTCTGCGTCCAGACAACACCGAAATACCGGACGCCTCGGAGCCCACGTAGTTCCGTGAAGATGCGATTGAAGACATAGCCAAGGAGATGCAGACTCAACCCGGCCATCACGGTCTCGCCACGCTTGTTGCTGTTTGCATAACAAGGCCCCGTTAGTATCGTTTCTCAAAACCCAGGAGGCTTAGTATGGCTTGACTTACAAACGATCCGATATCACACTAAAGCTGAAAGACACTGGGATCTGGAGGAACAGACCGACCGAAGCGAGAGCATTGCTGGTAAGGGCAGCAAAGCCGAAGCTGCTGACGATCGAGGGCGAGTAGGTGTCGAAGGCACGTTGCGGCCCGTTGTTGCAGAGCGTAATAAGGAAATGAACCCAGAGACGCCAATTGGAGAACTAAAGATTCGGTCAGTCCTTATTTCTGTGAACCACCTTGGAGTGGCTGTCCTATACAATGCACGTGCAGCTACGGGAGGGGGGACTATGACATACAGCCTTTTTGAACGCGGGCAGCCCGATGCGCTTCTTCTTTCTGCCCTTGGCTGGGTCGTCGAGCAGGACTCGTGTGCGCAGGATGTGGACTTCCCGTTCATTGAAAATCGGCACGAAGGGTAAGAAAGTGCTATGTGGGTTCCTGAATGAGTCCGGGAAGAGGAAGCCATAAATGAAACCACAACACACGGTGAAGGCACCCATGATGGCAAAAAGCCAGACTGTAGTGACGTTAGTCATACTAAGGATCCCAAAGAGTTGCATTCTAAAAAATCCAAAACTTGAAAGGCGAGGATCCGTAAGAGGAAAAAGGTGATACTGACACCAGCCGGGCTTGCCGCCCACACCACGCATGTGGAGAATCCCGTACGCCAGAAGCTTTGACGAGGCCTGCCCGAACTGATTTCCGAAGTAGAAGAACATGACTCTCTTCGCCGTCTCTTTTCTGGTATACCATGTTGATAGTGTCCAGAGACCGCCTGGGATGAAACCAGACTCTGTGACTCCCAGGAGGAAACGAGTGGCAATAAAGGCACCGTACCCATGCTGGAAAGCCTGGAAAAGACTAACAAAGCCGAAAAGGAATAGTTGGAGGGTGAGCCACTTTCCAGGCCCGACCCTATAGAGGATCATGTTGGAGGGTATCTCGAACAGGACAATTCCCAACGAGAGCATCTGCTGGCCTACGTTGAACTGGTCCTGATCAATTCCGACGTCCTCCATAAACTTGTCTGTAATTGCATTGGCAATGTTTCCTCTGTCGAGTTGCAAGCAGAAGAAGCCTAGGGTGAGGATCGGCATGATGATAAGATCCAGCCTGAGCAAGATTGTATCAGCACCCATTCGAGAAATGTGGAGATGGACTGAGTTGAACCCTTACTTTCTCTTGGCCTTACTCTCCTCCTCTTTGGTCCAGTTGACCTCGTAGTGGAGGGACTGCTCATCGTCGGCCGCATGAATAGGGTCTGGGCCGGGCAGGACTTCTTTCCTGTCGGGCAGCGACATGTTGTTTCCCGTGTAGCAATATCCCGCGAGGCTCTCTGGTAAACTTGCAGGCCAAAACTGTCACAGAAGATTACAGAGACGAGTGGCCTGTGCTGCAATTAAGCCAGGATCCTTCTACGAGTCATCGCATCCTTTGTCCGCATTCACGAACTCGCTTTCATATATATGAAGACTATGGGTGAACGACCGCATTCCACATTGTAATTTGTTCATGATGGTGAAATGCCCAAGGCTGAGCACGCAATGAGAAGCTACCCTCAATTGACTCTATGATCTCTGCGATAGGCATCTTGGAAAGTCTTGGAACCGAACGAGTTTAGACTTGGTGTCTTGGTAGAGCTTGATCTGACCCGCGGCCAAGAGGCCACGCCGCGGCGCCAATACTGCTAGAGCACACGCGAGAACCTTAGCTGCGGGACAGTGTGACACATTACTTTTGCTCAGCTTGTGAATTCTTTTCTCCTCGGGTAGTAGTAAGCAGAAAAGCTTTAATTCGTTAGAGAGGAGCGGACCGGGCCCGCCGACCACGGCGCACCGGTCTCGTCCTGCTGTCCGCTGTCATCAACCTGACCGCATCCCAGCCGCCCCCACTAGTTGGTCCTGCCAAGGGATGGGCCAAAACCTTGTGAATCCAGGCATTCGGTATGCCCACTGTTAGAGCAGGCGACTCGTCTAGCACCGTGCACTTTCTCGAGACTGATCAAGTCTTTGTCTCTGCCTGTACTCGGAAAATTCCTCCATAAGCCATTTCCAATATGCTTCAAAGTCAGCCGATTATAGGCTACAAAACTTCTTCACTAGTAGTGAGATCTTTCGATAGCCTTGCGTGCAAGAAAGGAATACCGGCAAGTGTAATACCTCAGTGCTGTTCAAGATATTCAAGACCCCGGGTCCAGGGCAAAGCACGCGATGTACTAGAGGGTGCTCGAGCTCTCCGGGGTTCCGTGATCGATACTTGAACCACGGCTAGGCATAGATGACTAAATGTACGGACTCTACTAGTATGGATTTCATGTGGAACTCTACTTAGAACCCATGGAACCACATCAGCAATAAGCTTAAATTTCTGGCTAAAATGGGATCTAAACTATTACCTGTGCAGAATCATGTATAAGGAAAGGTGTAATTGGTCTGGCCATGTACTCGCGTGCTATCGCGTGCACCCGGATTCAAATGAGCTTCATTTCGTGAGATCACAATGCCCGCCAACTCAGAAAAGGTTGGCATTACATACTTATTTACAGACAAGGACACCTTGTCGGCTCACTAACCGGTGTCACATTGTGCTTTCAGCTCGGCGTACCGCCCGCCCTGGACCTACAACTTGTGCCTGTCCTGCATAAGTACTTAATGACGATCGCGGGTGACCCGACCCATAAGGCTGATGAAACATTTGAATTCTGCATGTAGCTCAAAAGCTATGCACTGCACATTGCTTTGACCGATTCAAGATTCTCGTATGGACCCAGGCTATATCTAGAATTTGCCCAAGAGATCACAACGCATTCTACTGCTTCAGTCGGCTATTAGCCAATGTACATAGACCTGGTTGACAAATAAAGTCATAGCCGGGCGCCAGCTGGCAGCCAGGAAAATAATGTTATGACTACCTACCCAATTGTCTATGTAGCCTTTCCTGCTCCATAACGACGGGCCTAGGCCATCGACCTAAACAGCGGAACCCCCCACCACGTGGCGCTACGCCCCCTTACGACGCCTTTGCATCTCCCGTTTCCTCTTGCATATACTTATACCTGGCCATTCGTTAGTATCCGATGTGCGGCCTGGGTTAGTGCCCGAGGGCCCAGAACCCCCGCGCGGGAGGTCCTGCTAGTCAAGCCCGCGGCTGTTCTGGCGCGATTGTGTCAAAAGCGGCTTGATGGCATCACTTCCTAGGCCCTTGAGTTGTCCCTGACTTTCCCTCGAGAGGCCCTGCCCCTCTGGCAGACACTTCTGGCCACGCTTCAATTGTGCCAATCCACGAAAACTCCGGGTTGGGCTGCCATGCTAAGCTAGGCTTGTCAGCCTCACTCAAAGCACACACAGAATATGCGCGGTAGTCTCAGGTGCCGAGACGTCGTAATGAGTGAATAAGAAATGTGTGTGAATCACTTCCAGCCCGGCAATTCATGGCATGGCGCAGGAGACTCCCCGACAGACAATGGAGAGATTATTCCTCGCATGCGTCGCGTGAAACTAGGTTGCTTGACTTGAACGGCCTTTTTGGAAAAAGCCTCACGGATTTCCAGCGCTTTTCTCGGCATCTGAAAATTCGCCACAATTGCTTTATGATTTGCTCAAGTGTCGTTGTCAGCTGACCTCTAATAAAGCTCCAGGGCTGTTTTCACCGCACATTACTACTTGGTTCGAATGTTCACATGATACTTGCTGCGTTGGACCCGTTGCTCCCAAAGCACGGCAGCCATTTTTCCAAAGCCCTTTCGAACAGCGCTGTTCCTGCAAAATATGGTTCCGTACTTATGTAGCTACTGAACCCGACCGTGGAGAAATTCTGATGGTAGAGATCACTGGAGTTGAGCAACGCCCTCATATCACTGACATGCACCATTCCATCATAAATCAGGCCGAAAATGTCGGTGTCCTCAGGCGGCTGGTTACAGTGCGGGATGATTTGCGTGGTCATCCTACCTGGTGATCCCCGTTCCGTGGAGGCAGGCGACAAGGCGCGCCAAGGATCGTACTGACCCCCAGTCATCATTGTGTTGGACGGCTGTATTAGCCAGCCGCCATACTTATTTGATGCTTCGACGTCCGGGCTGGCTGGGAGAATACCGGGGAAGGTGGAGTTGCAGTTGGCCTGAAAGTAGTCTGTGCTGATAAACTGCGACTGGATCGTATGCTCGTTGTCTGGGTTCCCTCGCTGGTAGTACCCGTACTCGGAACAATACTGGTATGTCCAGCTGTAACCCTGCACTGGATCTGTTGGATTGGCTGAAACGACCTCGTCGTAGTTCAACTCCGCGAGGGCAACAAGGTAGGAATTCCACGCTGTACCAGTATCGTACTCGAGTGCCAGGCCTGAGGCGGGGGCAATGGACCGCGCGGTGCCACCGTTATCTGTAGTGGAAACATTTGTACGGTTTTGAGTCTCCCAAATGTCGCAGAAATGTAGTACCGAATTTTGAAATCCGAAATATTGATAAAAGTCCAAAGGAGTCAGCAGCAGATTGCCAACACTTGCGTTGTCAAGCCCTTCCACATCTTCCGCGCTCACAGATGGGGTTGGATCCGACGGGGACGCTTGGACAGCAGACAAAAGCTGTCGCTTCACAGATGTTACATCCTCACTCGTGCCGTTGGCGAGGATACCGTCGACATATCGAGTAATTGCAGTCAAATCAGCCGAACAATTCCTGGTCATGCTCCTTTCAGCCTGTGCGTAATACGTCCACATATCCACAGCTGCTTCGGTAGGCGGACTCGAAGCCCAGGTCGCATAGAAGGTGTCCGGGTTCCTTACTCTTAACTGGGCACCGCGGATTCCGGGGTAGCTGCCGCCCAGCCAGACCCAAGGCGTCAGCCGGGGGGAAAGAGAAGCACTGAGGTTGGCAGGGGCCTGGAAGTGGTGTGCGAAGTATACGGTATCCTCGAGAGCTTGCTCCGTGTTGAGATATTTGTAGCCGACAGGGTCAAGAAGTTCTCCGGTGGTGGTGTTGATGGGATAGGGATAGCTGCCTTGGTCCAGACCGCCGTAGTACCTGTGCTCAACGAGCAGGGCAATGCCGCCGAACCGACGAGCAAGTGCCATGATGGCCGAGGGCCCTGCCACCTCGTTGAGGAAATAAGGCACCAGGGGCTGAGCATTCTGCTCGCCAGCATCAAACCAGAAGACGGGACCACCTTGCCTGTAGAAAGACGCGTTGTACCAGTAACGGTTCTGAAATGTGCGGGTGTCGGAAGCGTTGAAATGGTCTACTGGTATTGTCATCCACGATGGTGGGTAGTCAGAGCCGTTGATACTGGCGATCTGGCGAGCATTCAACCCTCCAGAACGAGGTAGCTGGGTATGTCGCAGAAAGGTGTCTTTGGCTCTGGGAACTGCTGCCTCAACGAGCAAGGCAGCTCGCAGCAGTGAGAAGATTGTGGCCGTCAACATGGTTGTAAGTAAGGGGGCACTGGTCACTACTTAGGCAGTGACAATTACATGCAGCGCAGAGATGCGAGACGTGGAAGTTTGAATCCTTTTAATCCTTTTAATCCAGGCCATATCAATCTCGTCAAGGCAGTGAGTATCTCAATCTCCCCTTCTTCTTTTTTGTGCTTCCTTGTCACTTACATCACCACAGCAAACAAGTCTTACCCGGCTGCGACCTTCCCAGCGGAGGCTGGTGCAAGGTGTCGAGTGTTCGGCCTTGAGCGGGGTGCATCGCACTAACACGGAGAGGATGCATTGCTGTGGAGGAGGGAAGGCGTCTATGACGAGGGCTGATGGCTGTTATCAAGGTGATGGAGGGCATAGGGTCGTTGCATGATAAGATGCTTCTGATTAAACGCTGGTCAATGCACCAAGACAGGGGGGTCTGAAGGGTCAGGGGTGGGTCTGCCTTGGGCTCTTTAGCACCCTGACGCGACGAGACGCGTCCACTGCAGCGCAGAAGCCCCACCGGCTGTTGAAGTTGCAACCAACCTCATCATCAAGCAGTCAGTCCCCCGCCTTCAACCCTTTCCAGCAGCAGCATCTTGTTGGTCACGCCCGGGCAGAAGTCACACAACCTTCCACAATGTCGGATTTCGAGGATGAGATGGACATTGACGTCCCTGCACCGTCCAAGGACATCACCTTCTCGTCGGACAACACTGCCAAAGGCAAACGAAGTGCCGCCAACCTACCCGTCGAGGCCGAGGACAGCTTGCCATGGTGAGTAGGATGGGTCCCTCCGGAGCACACAATACTGTGTGTGGTCTTTCGATCTGTCACTCACAACTGCGCCAGGGTTGAGAAATACCGTCCAGCCACCCTCGCCGACGTCTCTGGCCACCAAGACATCCTCGCCACCATCAACAAGTTTGTCGACTCAAACCGTCTTCCTCACCTCCTCCTTTACGGCCCTCCCGGTACCGGAAAAACCTCCACGATCCTTGCGCTCGCCCGCCGCATCTACGGCGCCGACAACATGAGGCAGATGGTTCTCGAGCTGAACGCCTCCGACGACCGTGGTATCGACGTAGTGCGCGAGCAAATCAAGACCTTTGCATCAACAAAGCAGATATTCACCATTGGGGGCGCCGGAAGAGGCGGCAGCAGCAGCCTGGCTTCCTACAAGCTGATCATCCTGGATGAGGCCGACGCAATGACAAATACAGCACAGATGGCTCTGCGCCGCATCATGGAGAAGTACACGGCCAACACTCGGTTCTGTATTATTGCCAACTACTCGCACAAGCTGTCCCCGGCCCTGCTGTCGCGATGCACGAGATTCAGGTTCAGCCCCCTGAAAGAGGCCGACATCAGGGTGCTTGTGGACAAGGTCATCGAGGAGGAGCACGTCAAGATCGACTCTGACGCCACCCAGGCTCTCGTGAGGCTCAGCAGAGGTGATATGCGGCGAGCACTCAATGTGCTTCAGGCTTGCCATGCCTCCAGTAAGCCCGAATACATACCTACCCTCTTCGATTTCTTCCTCGAATACGGTTGGCTGACCAGGCTCTAGGCACCCCGCTGCAGCCACGCGACGCCCCCAAGATAGCAGAGGCGGACATTGTCAGGGAGACCATCACTCTCGAGACCATCTACAACTGTATCGCCGCGCCACCTCCAGATGCCATCCAAGACATATTGCAAACCTTGCTGAGCACCAGTGACGTGACTTCTTGCCTGACAACTGTCAACACGTTGAAGGCCGCCAGGGGCCTCGCCCTCGCTGACATCATCACCTCCTTGTCGGAAGAGGTGGCTAAACTGCAAGTCAAGCCGGAGGTCATGATAACATGGCTGGATGCTCTCTCGCAGATCGAGCACCGGATGGCAGGAGGAGGCTCAGAATCAGTTCAGACCGGCGCAGTCGTCGGCGCCATCCGAAACGGCGTTGAGCTCATGGGCTGAGTGACGGCAGTGGCACAACACACACCTGGGCAAACGTAATGTATGGGACATGGACGATATTGCATGCTATGGAGTTGGGGATCTGGAAGCTTGAATGACTACCCGAGGGTTTTACTGGCCGAATTGGTAGACGATCGCTCATATTAACCAAACAGGCTTCAGGGCCTGTGAACTTTATGCTCGTGGTGCCGGAACCCCCGATGCGTCCCCTGTGCACATCTCCCCTCTTGGTGCCCTCATGCCTCCCTCTCCCTGCCCTCAAGCTTGTCTTCGACAAGGGGCCACATCCTTCTCACACACCATACTACCTGCTTGTCAGACGTCTCGTGATACCAACGGTGGCTGGGGTTCCTCAGCTCCATCTCCTCGTTCCGCCGGCACCTCCTATCCTCAACGTCCAACCTGTACAAGTAGTGCAGAGCATCAAAGTTCGATATCGCCTCCCGCGAGGACCCGTCAGTGTTGGCGCCCAGGTAGCCCGCCTTAAACAGCTCCAGGACTATCAGCCAGAAACACTCGCGCTCGGCGCTGTGGAAGTACGGCTTCCCCTCCAGTTCATCTTTCTGTCTCATCTTGCCCTTGCCCGGCCCTCCGTCCGGGTCGGACCCTGCGTGACCTATGTTGAGTGCTTCCAGGGCACCCACCATTTCCCTTGCTGTCGTGTCCGGGAGGCTTGCGAGCCTCGCAATGAGTTGCGACGGTTCTCTGGCTCTGGCTGCCTCCAAGATGCTGTAGAGGTAATGGAGCACGTCATTGTGGACGTGCTCTGTGTTCTCGAGAGTCTTGCAGATATCGGCTGCGTAGTTCCAGCAGATGATGTTCCACAGGGCCCGCTGGTGGGGTGTCAACTCCTCTTGGTCAGGTATGTGTCAATTCTGTTGGAATGAACTTGGCTAGCCATTATCTCTGTAATTGTTGGGTCTTCTCTTTCCAGTCTTTTGATCTCACGATTTGAGACTCGGTTGTCGAACGTTTGAAGTCGCAATAATCTCTTTTGTTGAGCGTGGGATTCTGGTGGGACAGCTGCTAACGAAATATCGGACTGCTGTATTTATATGCTTTCGACCCGTAAGTGCTCGGCATGGATGAGTTTAGTGACACACCCACAGGCCTTCGTCACGCAACAGGAGACAGTTCTTGGTGTCATTCCGTGTATTCTAGCCGTGACTGCGATGCATGATCCTTTATGCCCCTCCCGCAGGCAATCGCCTTGGTTTCCAAGTCATTGCAAGCAAATCTTTGTCTTAACCCTACACTTTCTCTGTGCAGACGAGTTTTGAGTGCGGAATCGGTAGATGTCAAGATCCATCCATAGCTTCATGAGCATCAGGTCCTTGATGACCGGCGAAAGATGCACCGGAAAGCCCTTGTCATGATGTCTGTCAATCGGTGGATACCGACATCCTGATGTATCAAATCTTTTGCGAAGGCTTAGAGATTAACTAGAAATTCAACCTTGTGCTGTTGAAGAGCTACCTACCTAGGTACACAAAATTTATTTCTTATTTACCTTCTGGCCCATACCTATGCGTTCCCAGGGGGTGACGCTCATACTATGTCAAAAGTGACAAAATCAGAGGCACCATTTGAGGCATCCTTAATGACCTCCCCATTCATGATTCCTAATACCCAACATGGCCCAATGTGGATGTAATGGTCATCAATACGTCTGAGCACTACTGGTACGTCGCAACCAATAATGACGCAGACATGGTCGGTTTCCTTCATTCCTGGGGGGCCCCAGCCTAGAAACCCGTCAGATGTCCAAAATGCTACATAATTCATTACTAGCGAAAGCCAGTTTGATGTGAGCTTAGAGACATGATTACTCAGGGTTGAGGCGTCGAAAAGACCTTCTGGTAGTGTTCCCGATTCAAGAAGACGACTTCCCAACGTTCCAGAGCCAATAAACTTATCGACTAGAATCGAGTGAGAAGTGATGCCGAACCTGGGAGCAGGCGGATGATCTTGAGATCCTAGAGTGAGGATTCCAAGAACACATATTTTAAGCATGTCATCCAATGGTGTCGAATGATCAATGTTCTTCCTAGTGATTGGATCCAAGTCGAGGAATAGCATTCTTGCCAACGCTTGGAGCAGTGGGATCCCCGTGACGTAACGATCGTTCTCGCCACGGCTCGAGATATACTCTTCGCAGAATGGAGCCCAAGAGCTGTAGTCACTACCCGCCAGTCGACGAACAGCTGAGGTACTGTCGCATATCAGCCCCACTACGGTCAAGGTCCTGCCGACGATCTTGAAACAATATCCATCTTGTTGCTGCGACAGTGTAATTGTTTCTGAATCACCGACTTTCCGAAGCCTAGGGGGCCGGTTGCCGTCTGCGCACAGTCGGTATTCGCCATGGTAGATTAGACCCCAGGTGAATTCTTTGGACAGCGCATCCCAGTCCGGGACCCAAGAGGGCACGAACAAGTTGTGTCGGGGATGCTCGGGGGTGTCGAAGAACGTGCCATGGCCGGCCTCGCGCAGGACAGATAATCGCTTCTCCGCATCAATGTTCTCTTTTGCAAAATTGCAGAACACGTCCTCAATTGACGCAGCATAGTCTGGTTTGAACTTCCGATCGAGCAACCCCAACACGCTGTAGAGTTTGTCCCGAGGATCAGTAGCTTGCTGAATGCGCGCATGAAGCACAAGCTCATGCCAGATCAGGGCCAGACCCTCTTCCGGCACATTTTTTGAATCTCTCATGAGGTTGGATAAGTTGGGAAGCTTGTTGAGCACCCCCCAACTAATGACTCTGCGCCCCTCCCGGGTCGATAACAATGACCATAAGCGAGCATTCACGTGCGGGGGGCACGATAGGCCTTCGATGTGATGCAACCATAACCATACGATCGTTAAGGCGATGAGAGGGAGGGTCTGCTGCCCGCAGAGCAGCACAACATTCCGTGATAAGACAAGCTCCTGAGTGATCCACGAGCGAGTGAAGTAAGCTCTCTGAAGGATCTTTTGGCAGCTATGCCAGAAGTTGTTGCGAGTGAGGCTCGTTGCACCGGCGCCTTTCTCATTCTCCTGCCAGAGGTTCGTCTGCTGAGGGTCAACCCACCCGAGTAAATTTCTCTTGTGAATGGAATCCATCATCTTGGGGTATATATCCTTCAGAGTCGTTAAGGCGCTCTCACTTTGGTCATCATCAGGGCCAAGCCACGAGATAGTTCTCGTTGCGGATCGGTATATTGAGCCCATAATCTGGACTTGGCTGTTCCTCTCCGGAAAGTCGTCCTGGTTTATACAAACTGCGTCGATCCAAATGGAAAAGTTTGCCAGCTCCCACT
Source organism: Diaporthe batatas (assembly GCF_019321695.1). Lineage (NCBI taxonomy): Eukaryota > Fungi > Ascomycota > Sordariomycetes > Diaporthales > Diaporthaceae > Diaporthe > Diaporthe batatas. The sequence goes on along the minus strand of NW_025408559.1, from coordinate 976,467 downwards.
TCGGAATGACGCAGCTTATTTTGCGGTAACGAGCCAGAAAGTCAAACAAGTTCCCAGTGGCCTTGAATTTGGTGCCATTGATAAGTAGTGGCGTCTGGCTCATGTTGACTCCCCAAACGTACGAGAGTGCGATATACTCGAGTGAAGCATCATCTAGGGAGGCTGTCACCATTCTGCAGCTGACCGGTGTGGATTCATCGTCGATTTCAGAGCAGTCCACCTGCAGCAGCCTGATCTGCCTGCTCGATGGGTCCAACGGTGTGTACAAGGGCGGGGAGGCCATGTTTGTAGAGAACTGCGAGGGTCTGAGTTTGTGCTTGCCAAAACCTAGCTCAAGAACGATGCCCGTTCTGTTTAAGTGGAGTAGAAGAAAAGAGTAGGTTGGCACGGCTTGAGCATCCGTGGACACACTTCTTGACTCGAAGACTCCGAGTTCTGAGCTGTGGACTTTTGCGGCTGACGTTTGTCCCAGCTGGCTCAACTTGAATATGCGGGAAAATATTTCAGCTCGTCTTGGCAGTCCACTGCTGTCTCGGAAAAACGAAGCAGAGCCCCCCCCTGGTAAAATTACCCCTGTCAAAATTTTTAAAGGTTTATTAAAAACGTAGTCTTTTTTATATAACTTTTTTAATACTTAACTTAAAAATATATAAAAAATATATTTATAATTCTTATAAATATCTTTATAAGGTTAAATTTTTAAAATTATTTTTATTTAAAGTTTATATATTATTAGGATTATAGATTGATTACTTATAGGACTAACTAATAGGTCCGTGCATCTTCTTATCTTATCAACCTAGTAGTCTCTATACCTCTTATAATAAAAACTTAATAATAAATATTCTAAAAATATAGATATATAGAGATTTTAATAAGGATTATAAATATATTTTCTTTATATTTTTAAGTTAAATATTAAGAAAGTTATATAAAAAAGACTACTTTTTAATAAACCTTTAAAAATTTTGACAGGGGTAATTTTACAGGGGGGGGGCTCTGCTTCGTTTTTCTGAGACAGTGGTTCAGACACGCTAGTGCCGGAGACCTAATGCTGCCAGCGATTGACAGAATCTAGGTATTTTGCAGCTATTTACTTCTATTGGTTGATATCACGCATGGTGTTGTTCGTCCATGGAGAAAATATTTGGCATTGAACTTCAACGACCGAGCATCCTCCGATGCCGGTCAACGCTCTTTTATTGTGACACTCTTTGCCCGGAGGTTTCACGACTTGGTTATGTGATGGGGATCTGAAGAGGTCAATGGCCTCATCATCACGTTATAAGACCATCCGTCAACTTTCGCTGGCTTTCTAGGTACCTAGGTATCCTTTTGTCCTAGCACTTTTCAAGTTCAAAGTTTCGTGCATGGGAAGAAAAGAAGACCAAAGAATTCTGCATAACGCGTATAAAATTCCTCGGCACGGAGATCAGTTGCGCCAACCACTCCGTTTTGTATGAGCCACCTAGGTCCTAATAGCACATCTAGGTATTCTTATTATCAGATGACTTAGTGCCCAGGCCCATGTGATGCTTTATTGACGTAAAATGTTGGCCAAGTGGGGCCTTTAATTGTAGCCATTAGTGCCGCGTATTCCCTTGCAGTTCCGGTCGCTTCATCACTGTATTGTGCCTTCTGCGCCTCCTCTTGAGAAATCTATTCTGCCACTTATCTCACTGTGAATGAATCCAAAACTGCTCCTCCAATTTCTCCTGTTATTTGGAACTCAAGGCGAGACAACCGTACATACACTGTTCTGCCAAATGCCACCCAGACGGCCGCAACTCTGATCAGGGACTCGGCTTTGTAGACTTTTATACGCAAATGACAGTGGTCGTTGTCTCCAGCCTCGATCCCCTTCTTCAGTGCAATCTGAAGTGTCCAGCTGCCATAAACACCCACTTTGTGGATCTCCTGCGTGGTCAAGCGTGCTACAGATGCATTCACATTCACCCAAGCACTGACTTATGGTGCTTCCCACCCAACCCCGCATCCAGGGAAATCATTCCAAGAATCTATGTTCGCAATGCCGATCATTGCTAGCTCGCTCAAAAGCCCGCCATAAAAGTAAATCCAATAACGCTTCAAGACTATGATCACGTTTGCCGGCCGTGTTGGGTTCGGGCGTGCCTTGATCTTGGCTATGAGGTTCACGAGCTTTTCTCAGGAGCCACTGTGTGTCCACGGATCTTATTGAAAGCACTTGCATGGGTAAAAGTGAAGTAAATACCCCAAAGTTCGCCCTCTAATGACGGCAAGTTATCTGGACTAATCACACATGCCTGGAACTCCTCGGTAGTTATTCTCCCCGAGCCCACATTTTCAGTGCATTCTCTGGCGTCTGGAATCTGCGTTGAGGACGAGCGGATCTCTCCTCAGAAATAAACAAGCGGCCTCCGTCCGCGGTGATGTACGCTCAATTCTATAAGCGTCGCTGTTTGGCAGACCGCCTCCTGTAGGCTGACGACGCCGCCCGTCTATGCATCGACAATTCCTGCTGCACGGCCGCAACCCGTAAAATAGCAATGAATTTTGGCTATAACGTCTATTTGTGTCAACTCATTGCCAGAATTGTCCTCCCTGGCCTTCTCGGTGGCAAGTCTCTTTCCCCAAGACTAATGGGGCTCTATGGCAGGCGAACTTCGATGGCCTGGCATTGCAGATAATTCGCCTCCGAGTGCTGATCAAGGACCAGAGGAGTCCATGTTGTACTCAAGTATTTACAAAGCCATCGAAAATCCAGCAATGTAGTTGAAGCTTAGAACAGTAATACACTTTTTTTTCGTTCTTCACCAGTGAGGCCAAAGAGTGGCAGTGTCCATGAAGTCACCTGCGGCATATCCGATGTAGATTAGTGCGAGGCCAAGCTGCAGTGCCCGATCCTTTTGGGGTCAATTCCCTGCCCAGGTGACCAATAGCCTGAGATCCTCTTTGGAGATCTTTGTCCACATTAAACGGATGCGCTGCATCAAGACGCTCCCGTGAAGACTGCATGAATTGTCAATTTCAAGCTTAATGCCGGGCAGGTGCCATAGGTGGAGTATGGGATGTGATTGCACTTCTTTATGCATCTGCTCATGAGGAGCAGGAAACTTGCGCATGCTGGCCATTTGTAATGCCAGACCTGTAGTGCAAGAGTGCCCTGCAGACAATTCTACGTTGTTCCATCACCAGAATCGTACATGGGTCTGAATCGGGAGTAAAAGAACCCTCCAAAACCAATCTTCCATAAATACAAGGCGTTCAGTCTGATAAAAAGATAAAGGGCCACGGATTGACAAAAATGAACTACCTATGCGGTCACTGCATCTCAGAAGTTTTGACAGTGTGAGCCTGAAAAGGATGGCATTGAATGCGAAGTATCACCAGGGGCTTCAGGTCCCATTCGTCCTTCTATACTTTGGCTCCCCTATACCATGTGGACTGCAGGGGTGGTTGAGTTGGCCAACTATCTCGGAATGTCGGAAGGAATTCGAGATCCCACCCACCAAGACCGGGGTTGAAACAGCAATAAGGTTTTCTCTATTTGAAGCGAGGCTCCCGCGCATAGTGAATAGTGTTCTTTTTTGCTGATCTAGACCTCGTGGGTTTCAATGTGGAATCAATTGATATCTATCCCCTGGCCATGATTGGCATTGCTTTGTGCAAACGGCCACGTGCAGGAAGCTGAGTGTCGAAGGCAGGTTGCACAGTTTTGATATCGGTTGGAAACAACAATCCGGCATCTGGTTGGATAATTCAGGCTGACGTTGATCCTGCTGAATTATTGTGTTCCCACGGAGGTTGCCTGCGAATCGGATTGCGTTACCATCTCTTCACCGCCAGTGTGACACGAAAACGTAGAAAATGAATTGCATGGCGCTATCGAGACATGCATAACTTGGTACCACCGCAATGCAGGCCCCCATGCCCATGTTTGCTCGTGTCACGCAGGTGGCCGATGCATAAGTATGACAAGATCTCTAAAATGCTGGGGGTTTCGGCATTCTGTGAGCCATAGACACCATACCGTTACTTTCCAGTATCTCGGAACCTGCCTTCGAGCGCAATGGGCAACACAATCTCGACTTGTCTCAAAGCGAACCTAGGCCATGTCCGCAAAAGACACAGCATCCAGCCAGCCACGGGCATTTCCGAGGCCATGGCAGAGTTCATGCCAGACGAAAAACAGACACCCCCATATTTCTGGGGAGAAGAATGGAATCAAGAGAGAAGATTCAAGCAGCATGTGAAGCACAGTGGTTACGAAGAAGCGCGCATACTCATAGGTCGCGGTTCTCAGAGTGATATAGAACGCAATATCAGCAAGGGCCTGAAGGCAGTTTCCACGGCGTATCGCGTCTTGGACGAGGACAAGTGTGATTCACAGTCCAAGCAACATGGTCCAGATCCCGATATCTCGTACCAACAGCAACTTGACAGTATCAACATCATCGACGTTTGTCTGTCTGATGACCTAATGGCTTGGAAGAGAGAACACCATGCTCTTGGGCGCATCTCTTCAGACAGCCACCGCGGTCGGCGGCGGGCTTCAAACGAGGTCATTCAGCTTCTAGGTGCCGAGGACTGGCCTGCGCCACTCCTGACCACGGACGTGTTATTTGGAGCGGGCCTGATGAACATGCTCATAGGCGCCTACGATGCCCGTGTACTGTACAGCAATTATTGTATCGATACAGATTCTTTCAACGAACCCCAATCTGAGAGATCATCGCCAAGGTCCAACAGGTCAGCCTCCGTCTTCTCTGCCTTCCCAAAGTCACAGATCCCACTCGGACTCGAGCGCCGCAGGGCTGTCGAGTCAGGCCTGACCTACACCCATGACAAGAGTCAGTTGGAAGCCCGACATGAGACTCGCTTGAATGGCTGCACCGCGAAGATGGACCGTGAGACAGCGCATGTTGTCCACTTCTGTGAGGCAAACCGGGCGGGAATAGCTGCCGAGGCTATGGGAAGATGCTTCGACTCAGCTGCAATCTACGACGATATGGTCTTCAGCAGTGCAGCGACCGACATTGTAAACATTCATTCCGACTTGGGCAGCAGCGAAATTGCCAATGCCTGTCTGAATACGGCTGACATTACGAACTCGGGAGTGGTAACTGAGGACGCTCTGAGGAGGGTTTATGATGCATTTGCTGCTGTGGGGGCGCGGTGTCTGACCGAGCGTTGGTCTGAGCCAGGCGGAGGGATGAATGGGATGCTCTATGTTTGGCACATATTGAACGACCGGAGTTCCTTCTTGCGCAAGGCAGTCCTCGGCTGGAGCAAAATACGCAGAGATGACATCAAGGGGGGACAACGGGAGGCTGACTTTGACGAAGTGTTCGATGTGAACTACCACACAACAGGGTACAGCCGTTGCCTGAAAGTCGCTTGTAATGGGGCAGAGTTGTGTGATGGCGTCGAAAGGCTGTTAGAAACGGCCGGCACACGCAACAAAGAACTGCTTCGAAAGCTCTGGATGTGTCTTGCCGGCTGGCCCGTGAACTATGCCAAAGGTGGCATTGTGGACGCGGACCGAGAGGAAGGAATCGTTCAGTCCTTGGCGACGGCACTAGCTCAGGTGTACCATGATGGTCTTGTGCTCGAGGAGCAGTGGCTAATTGCGCATGCTCACCATCACGCCTGGCAGATCAATTATTTGATGGAGGCGGCTATGTTTGGTGGCCTACTAGACGGTGATCGGCTGACGGGCAACGTTGGATAGCCAAGTTGAAATCATCAGGTCGGCCAGAGTTCTTTCAAGAATATAGCCCAGGTTGCCCTTATTATCATGCATTAGGCCGAGTATCCCACATAAAAAGCATAGGTATGTGACCTTTACACCGTAGGTACCTATGAAGGCGCCATGTGTGTCCTCGGACGTATACGGAATAGAAGCGAAACCACTTATGTGCACATGTGACCTTTGAGAGTTTTGATACATAGGTGGTCATGTTTTTATCATGCGACCGTAACACATTAAGAAAACACAAACTCTAGTTTCAAAAGAAGGAGAAAGTGAGTAAGGGGGAAAAAAGAGTCCGATGCCTTTGATGACCTCACCACCTGAATTCTCCCAAGGAACCATGACCCGCACTGAAAATATCACGACATCTGGAGGCAAATTCTTTGACCACTTCCGGTCAACAGACAAAGCGAGCCACAAGGTTGCAACTTCCGAGGATGACCATAGTCTATCATATTCTCAATAGAAGACGATCATTCCTTTCATCTTTCCCTTGCCCCACTCCCAACTTAGACCCCTGTCGAGGAGTCCCTTGTGGTGTGCTACGGCCAGATGTTGGAAAGTTAAGTGAAACTGGAAAGTTCTAGACCTGACGCTCAGTATTCGAAGGTCTGCCCAATACGAGCACTTTGGTCACTATATATGGCGATGTATAGGATAATATTCAAGCGGCTCTGGCCATTCCTGTGGGGGGAGCCAGATACAGGATAGCCGGGTCAGCGTCAATCTATTAATACAACGAACCCAACATGTGTGTGTGATGTTTCTTCTGCTTTCGGAATAATTAAACATACTCTGTCTTAAAGTCCATCCCATCAAAAGGTTTGGACTTAAGTCACATCGAGAAATATCGGAACTGTCAGGCTCATTCCTATGTGCTGCCTCCTCACTTCTAGTATGCCGATGGCGATGCGGATCCTACAGCGGGCGTTTTGGGAGTCCTTGGTCTCGGGGTCATGGGCCTTGAGAAATTATTGGTTGCTGGAGTCTGGGGCGACGGATGGTAGAGAGGAGTGGTGGGGATAGCGACCTGAAGTGGCGAGTACAATTGCTGCGAATTACCAGGCTGTTGTCGTTGCCCCTGATACTGAGACTGCTTCTGCTTCTGAACTTGCATTTCTTTATGAGCGGCTATCCGCGTGTCGACTCTTTTCCTCCGACGACCTCTGTGTTTGAATGCAACAACGGCGTAGATCGAAAGCACAAGCAGTGCGATGACTAGAAATGCCGCAAGAGCTCCTGGAGGGGAGGGGACATAAGTGTTGGCCAGCTGCAAGCCTAGACCCCCTTGTATTATGGCGAGTGCCATCAAAAGTCTGCCGAACCACGCATGAATATTCCATACGAGCAAAACCTCTTTATGGCTGAGGGCTAAGCAATGGTGAACAATGCCAATTATGGGTTGTAAAGCTGTCAGGCTGACCAAGACAGTACCGAATCGCGGGTGTGCAGCGTCCCAATTCTGTGATTCTCAGTCAGAAGTGTCCGTATCAGCTGCTATTTCAAGACTGTGATCTTACAATTCCAGTCTCAATAGCCAGATAACATCCCAGCCCGAAACCAGTGATAATCATGGACAGTCCTACCAGTTGTAGGCATATGTGCGTGTAGGCCTGCCCTCGTCCTGGCGGACCGATGTGCGTTGCAATTGCACCGAGTGGGAGCACGACGACGTATGCCCCAGCCATCATGCATGCATGTGCTGTTTGCATGGCCCCGCTCATGATCGAGGGTGGTAACACTGGAATGGTCTCTGCTGAAGAATCTGGGGCGCTGCTGGGTTTTGTGTTCTGCTCGTCGTCTACTGCGTGCACATTGTTTTGTGCTTTCCTGGCGTCTGCCGACCCCGGAGGTACTATCTCGACGTTGACGGCCCCTTGCCAGTTCTGACCAGCGAGCGCTGTGAAGTTCATTTGGTTATAACTTTGATGCTTGGGTAATGAAGCCAGTGCTCTTACCAAGATCTACGAGTGTCACGGCATAAACCACTGACAATCGCATATTGGCGTTTGAGATTGAGTTTGTGTTCAATGCCACCGCGGTCAACTCATGAACATCTGTGTATACCGATTTATGTTCCCGAGTTGGAGTCGTTTCCGAAGTTTGGACACCATCGGTTGGAAACGTTCAACCAAAATGATCAGTAAGAAGAAAGAGGCGCCCCGGATGCTGGAAATTTCTAACAAAGAAATTGTGGCTGTCCTAGATATTAATGAACCCGGAACGCTGCGTGTGGCTGGAATGAGAGCTCATCAAAAGGAAAAATGTATTAATCTCCACCATCCACATCAAGCACTGCTCCAGCTTGCCAGAAGCTTTGCTAGTTGCTCGTGGCGCTCAACTGCGTCTGAGAAGTTTGGATATGTCCGTGGGCCTCCTTCGACAGCCTCTGCGTGAAAAGCATCATACAACTTTGCTACACTGCGTCCCACAATCGGCAGGCTGAGTTCCTCCTGCCACTTAGGCCATTCCCATTGTATATTGCGCACTTCGTCTGCGTCAAAGTTGTGCACCTCGATTGTCACCGGATCAGTATAAGAGCCCGCATGAATGGAAGTGCCGCCAGGCGAAGTGAGGCGGATTTCGCCCTTCTCGCAATTGATGTGCCAAGTTAGGGCGGGCTCTCCCTTGAATTGCTGTCCGCGACGGAAGCGGACTAGCAAAGTCGCCCCCTCTTGAGTCACTTCTGAGCCACTCAGAGACCCTGTGACTGTGATCAGATCTGGCACATCAGATATGACCGTTTTCGTAATGGTATTCATGGAGTTGTCTCGCAACTTCATCTCGGGCCGTTGCAGCTGAAGTTGAGCATGAGTTCCTGTGGCTTCCCCTACGACCGACTGGATATAGTCGAACACTTTTATCAATGTGAGCTCCCGTTCCCAGAGGGCGGATATAATTTTGCAGGCGGCGAACAACTTACTGTGAGCAAACCCTATCATGAAAATATTGCCGCCAATTTTCTTCTCCGCGAAGTATCCCAGCCCCTCAGCAACCATCTCGCGATCGATTGTGCCGCCATGAGCCCTGACCTCACTACTCAACATCCTTCCCAAGCTTCCACCGTGTAGAATTTCCTTGAGCTTCAAAACCACGGGTGCTAGCCGGCCCTGTAGCCCGACCATTGTAAGAGTGCCCTTCTCGGCTGCCAACTCAGCCAGTTCCCGCGAACGGGCCGCGTCATGGGTCAGTGGCCATTCGACAAAGACAGCTTTCCCGGCTTCGATACTGGGCTTGATGAGGTCGTAATGCGTGTCCACTCGTGTACAGCAAACCACGAGATCAACATCAGGATCAGCAGCAAGTGCCTTGGGATCGCCGTAGGCTCGAGTCTTTTCAACGTTGAGACCGTAGGTGTTAATAGCCTGCTTAGCCGATTCGACGCTTGAATTACACAGTGCAACGATGTCGTACTTGGTGCGGCCGCGTGCTGAGAGTAGATAGGGAAGGTGAGCGCTGCTGGCCCAGGAAGTGACAGCTGACGAGGAAAGGCCAATGATGGCCAGGCGGATGGGCGCCATTGCGATAAGGGAAAGAAATTAAGCGGAAGAAGAGTAATACAGCAACTAAATTACAGTGGAATTGATGGAGGTTATAACGATCGTCCATAAGGGATGCTTATATGCGGACTTATGATTCTGGGTGGCTTGGTAATACGGTGGATTTATAAGCGAGTAAGCCAACATCTGATAGCGTCTCACCACGGCTTTGCCCGCCAGCTCGATTTCATTGAGAGTTTTTCGAGAAAAGGCAATCGAATATTGGTATCAATATTCCACATGAAATAATAGGGACAGGTTATTCCTCTTCAAGAGCTTTTGTTCATCACAAGAGTAGACCAACAGGAGCCTCCGACGCAGCTGCTCTGTAATATCTCCCTGCCAGCTATCCACCCTGATGCGTATGTAAGGACTAGAAAGGTAGGTATACGGTCTCACTTCAAATACCCAGGTAGCGTACGCTCTTCAGCTAATTTTTGTTAGAACAACCAAAAGTCTCCGGGTAGTACACAGGGTTGGGTTCACTTGAATGTATTAACAACTCCATGTGATCCCTCGCTACCTACATACCTACTTAAGTAGGTAGGTACTTAAGTAGATAGCAAGCTACCGACCTCGGGACACCTGCCTTCGGTTTCCACACAAATTGTTCTCACCCGACCAGGGAGACTTCCAGATTTGAGTGAGTGGAAGCTTTCGTCGCCTCTCCTGTGAATAAGGCACCGCATGGCTTGATTGTCAGGACAAGGCTCAAAAGTTCACAACTCACCGGCACTCCGCGACGCTAACACTCACATCTCAACTGGGATGGAATCCCAATCTACCCAGGTACCCTTACCCAACCGATCCCAAGAGTCACATATTTCATAGAATCGATCATAGAAGACTTCGAAAATGCTAACCTCGTCAGGTTTCATCATCCATGTCAGAATCGCTGCTACGACGCCAGCTTTGAACCGGGTCTAACGGCTTCACAAAGAAGACCTCGAGTGCTCACAGTCTCAATCCACGATGACATTCCAGCCGCACCGCTTCCCGAGAACCCAACCGTATGTACTACCTGAAGACTAATTGATAAAGTCTACATACTCAGTAATCCCTCAGGGGGGTGGCGTCAAGATCTGAGAACCATGCACAAAATGGGCGAAGGTCTTCATGGAGGAACCAACCTAGGTATCTAGGTAATATGTGCGCGCAGTAAACTTAACAAACAGTGAGCCTTCGAGGATAATTATGTGTATGGCTTACATGCCCGCGCCAATGGATGTTAATTGGTACTTTAGACCTCTATAACAGAACGCACTACGAGCCAAACACAATATATTTCAAATAGTACACAGAGGGTTGGTCCTGGCCCCTTTTGCTGGATGCAAAGCATACACCAGAAACATATGGAGGTCTCGCCATTTATGAGTTTCGGTCATCTGGGCGTCAAACACTGAATGGGGTGGGTTGGGAGCATGTACAATAACGAAGTACGCTGCTGGGTACCTACTTAGTAGGTAATTAGTACCGCCCCAACTGCTGTTCAAGAATGACACGGATGTGATGCAGCCATTTCAGGTGCATCAGACTCGTCACTTACGATTTTCCGCTTTCAATCAATCACAGTGTTCAAAGATTGATAAGGGAAACATCTAACGGCAAAAAGCAGCCTCTCGGGTTATCAGATGACACTACCTAGGTACACGTGGGTTCTCATGCAGATGTGATGTCAACAAAGACGCAAATGCTGCCAGATCCGATATCACTGACGTTGTCTCAGATTACGAACACTTCATCAGCGTTCGCTAGAGACTCCTAGATCGGTCCAGAGCGCTGTCTGAACACTGAGATCAACCAATGCCTGCCTACTAGTAGGTATGTAGCTCGCTTCAATTACGTAGCTTACACAAGGCCAAAACCCCGAAAAGGGGTTCTTCCCCTTGTTCCGTTGTTTGTGGTTGCCTTTGTGACCGGCCACATGAGATGCAATAGCACACTCGAGTCCCTAAACGGAACTCGACAAGTAGATCTTCTTCTGTCCATTGCAAAGGTGCTGTGCTCAAATTCCGTTGTATCGCCTGGTTTCGAGATGGCTGGACTAGTCCTGGGCCTGTATAGAAGGCTAGCCTACTAACAAGTCCGATCGCGTCAGCCAGAGGGGTCCCTGCTTTTACCTGCATGAACGGTTCCGATCAGAGGTGAGCACATTATCGGATGAAATTCATAGGACAGAAATACCACTGCCCTGATCATGGTCGGACGAACAGTATGCAGCCTCCACCTGAGTGCATAGGTACGGTACTCATCTGCACTTCCATGTAAAAATACGATAACAAGACGAGCGTGGAAGGGGCAGCCTTCGCTGCAGCTCACGAGGACTGTGATGAGACATGTTGAAGGTTCCGAAAACGGCATTGGAAGTCTGAGTGATTTACAATCTTGTCTTCGTCTGATAATTAAGTGCAGGCGGCGTAGTGACCCAAAGCTGTTCGTCAGAGATGCCAACCCCTCCGTATTTCACGACATGACTTGCGCCCATAGCTCGGACGCATCTGTACGTCTGGGCGCCGACTTGCCGAGATCGAACTTGGTTGGCACTAAGATCTTCACTGCCCCTTTGTTCCCCATGGAGCGGGTCAATTTAGTGTGCCTCAGACGATTATCCGGCCGTGCCAGGTACGAGCGCTACCATGGAACTAGCTTTGTCTACCTTCGCACTGCCCAAGTCCAAGAAGATGGATTCAGGGAGTCAGCACTAAAAAGGCCTCCCTCCAGCGATGCTGTGCGCCGGTCGTTGACGATCATGGGTCTCGGATACCCAGACCAGGATCTTCAAATTGGAAAGGACATAGACAAATGAAGGGTTGTTGTTGTGGTTGCAGTGCAAAATCTACTCGCGTAAGCCTTACTTTGTAAAGCTCAGTCTCACGCGATAGTCACGGACCTAGCCATATTTGTAGACATGGTTCACCTGCGAGATTGGGACGGAACTTAGAGTGTCAATAGATACATAATTACTGATTCGGGATGGAATAGAGGCGAACGGGTTCTATTGAAATACCCCTCAGGCCCTCAGCATTTAATCTGCACTTTGTGCACATCTCGAGTGTGTAAGTTTGGTCCAAAGCTCACCTCATCAAGCCGCGGCAAGCTTGTCACAGACCCCAGAAACTCCCCCGATCTCCTCACAGGCATGAAAACGCCACCCACCACTTTTTCACCTCTCTAGTAGGGCGGGGTCTTGAGTGCTTACCACCGTATGAAGGCGCCATGTATGTCCTCAGACGTATACGGAATAGAAGCGAAACCACACATCACCCTGACAGGCACATAGTCCGCAGATTTGGATCAGCTCCCAGAGCTAGGACTGGAACTGTCAAACTTGTGATCATACACTCCAGCAGGATCACTTTAGTTAAAGATATTGTCCATGTCGTGAATGCCTGGATCCCTTGACAGGCTGATGATCACATATGTATTTTGCATCATGCAAGGTGGTAGCGTGGGATGGCACATCAGACATGCAACTAAGACGGATATACAATGACCTCAAAAAAGAGCATCCCTGAGAGGAGAAGTGACAGGGGGGTATTGTCGTGAGGGAGACCCAAATCTGGGAAGAGGTAGATTGGGGCCGCCCGTCCTAGCCGGGCCGTCGGTCTGTGCGGACATCTGGACGCTTTCATATATGCTTCACGCGGCGGCGCGAGCTACTCAATTAGTGCAGAAGCTGAGCTCTCGGGATCAAGCATGTTATTGTCATCCCTGTCCCAAGTAATCCTTGTCCTGTCCTATATGGGCAGTGAAATCATGGCATCCGTGGGAGCTTTTGCGTCCTCCACCTTTGATCTACTGCAAACTTCACTGGGAGGCGGCTTCAAGCCGGACAGATCATAGCGCGACGAGCCAAGTAGACCGATGTGATTTGTTGAGAGACAGGGACAACGCCGGTACCGATATAGGAAAAGGGTCCCCTCCTTCACATCACTCTGGTTCCTGACTTGGCCTTCTAGTACCCCACGCCCTCCTCATATAATGTCTTCTGGCAACTCCTGAGGTCGTGTTCGTGAAATGTTGACCGACTATACGCAACAGAAATGGAGACCATGACAAGGGTAGCTCCTGAGCTGCTGCCTCGACAGCTTCCAGGCAACCTCCCTCCAGACGTACTTGCTCAGTTGAACTTTGCGGATAAGACAACGCTGGTTCCTTTGATATGGGTTGTTGTGCCGGTTGAGGCGGTCTTGATCACCGTTGTGGTTGTATCGCGCCTCATTGTTCGACGCGTTGTCCTCGGTAGGCTATTCACAGACGATGGTATATCGCTCCTCTATTCCTGGCCCAGCGGGGCATGGCCATGCGAGACTGACTTCGCCGGACATTACTGCAGCTCTGATAGTCGTTGCCACCTTATTTACGTTGGCATTCTGCGGTGTCATTCTCAATGGTGCGATTATTCTCCCTGTGCCTGGGGCTTGTTGCTCCCTGAGCCGCACACTTTTCCATTTTCATTTCTGACAACAGGGACAGCCACAAAGTTCGGACTTGGGCAGCATATCTGGAATCTTGATCTCAAAACACTACTTCCCACCGTCAAACATTGCATCCTCCTTATGTTTGTCAGCTATTCCCTATCCGCATGCGCCATCGCTTTCACGAAACTGTCTATTATTAACTCATACCTACGGGTATTTCCTCAACAAAGCCTTCGCATCATCATGTTCATCACAATGGCTATCACGATCGGATTGGTGCTGGCCTCAGTTCCGGTTACAGTCTTCCAATGTGACCCAATCAGGGCGACATGGGACTTCACCATGCCCAATCGGCGGGTAAGTGAGCATCCACGTTGAAGAACCCCGACAAGAGTGCCATTTTAACGAACACCATCAGTGCCTCGATTTCGTCGACTTCCTTTATGCCAGTTCATCGATCAACACGGTGACCGACCTCATAATGTGCACCGTACCTATCCGATTTCTATGGTCCCTGAATATAACGAAAAGGCAGAAAATTATTATTTCCTGCTTGTTCTTCGTGGGAGGCCTGTGAGTCCCCCCCCCCTGACATATTCCGCAAGGAACATATAATTGAAAATGTTTAGGGCATGCGTTGCAAGTATTGTAAGGTTGGCATTCTTACATCAGTTGCGCAAGCCAATCGACGTCTTGTGTAAGTCCAGATGTGCCCTGCAGATCATTCCGGTAAACCCTCTACTACGTGCTTTGTGCTAACTCGCCCCTGCAGACAACCTAGTCACATCTCTTCTGCTGATAATAACCGAATGCACTATCGGCGTCGTTTGCGTCTCCTTACCGTCGTTGCGGCCAATATTTTCCAAATGCCTCCCGGGCGTCTTCCCTTCAGCGAGCCATAATACACCAAGATCACCGGTGGCAAGAAAGCAGTCACACGCACTGAGTGATCTATCTTCGAAGCGGGCATCACAACCACGGACGGCTAGCCACCCCTCCGTTGAAAGCGAAAGCCAAACTGAAATCACAGCTACGTCTCCTCTGGACTCGCCATATACATGATTATCCTACTACCTTCATGCCGGTGGGAGGGATGCGTCTTTGGCCCCATCCGACAATAGGACAGCAATATCGATCTAGCTGAGTGCTTGAATGAGGGGACTCCGATCAAATTCTAAGTCATTGAATCAGTCATGCTACTCAGTAGGGGTGGGATGGCGGCCCTATGATGGTCTCGGCACTGGAGCATGGAGCTAGGCGTTTCACAGCTGCATTGAAGCCAATGAAGGGCGCTTACGGATCTATGTGGTTTCGCTTCTATTCCGTATACGTCCGAGGACATACATGGCGCCTTCATACAGTGCCAGTAAACGCTTACAGACCCGGCGTATTGAAAGAAGCAAGATGCGAGAACAGTGGTGAAAATACGAATGGCGCAATTCAATTGTACTCGCTCACCTGTGATCGTGACGGGAGTTGACTCAACCTCAAAAATAGTCTGGCTTTCTGCTCTGTAGTGGGAAGAGGTCAGTCACTCGTTGATATAGTGACTGGTTATAACTCTTCTACATTTTAAAGCGCACACCACTTCACTCTTGGAACCTTCCCTTGTGCACTACTTTTACACATCTGACGCCTCCTACGCACTCTTTGCGTTACCCCTCTACACAGGAACATCATCAGAAGGTACTCCTCACATCAGCCACCACGCTTCGTGAACTCACGAGCTGGTTATTTGTCGCCAACAATGGGACCAGTTATTCAGATCCTCATTCTCGCCCTATGTCCCTTGATAGCTGTCGCAGCACCTCAAATGCTACTGGCAACTATGGCAAATTCTCCGACTACTGCATGTACCCGTTGTACATTGACAGGGCCGAGAGCTCCATGGCAACCTTTGATGCCGACTGTTCCTCCAAGAAGAACGGATTCCACTACATAGGCACCGAGCTGGCCAAATCTCAGCTCGACTTCAACGACTGCTTCATGAACGACGATGGGAACATGGTACCTCACCAGGGGCAGGCACCCCACCTCCTCATGACCCCCCCCCCGAACAACAAAGTCTTAGCACGTGTGGAAGCCATGTTCAAACGCTGACCATAGCTCTGTTGTGTTCCAGTGGAAAAGCCATGGAAACTTGCGAATACGATATTGGCTAACCGGTCTGTGAAAACGACTGCCCAAATACCACCATGCAATGCCGATGCAAGAACAAGGCTGGCGTGACGGTTGCTAGTGCCATGTTTGACATTGGTCAGTGAACCCCCCGCCCCCCAAACCATATTGTCGTGTTGCGGTGTAGGAACATTTAGCGCTAACTTGGATGAAGGCGACTACATTGGTGTCACTTGGTCAGAGGACCACAAGAGCTACCTGCTGGTCTGCCCGTCACCCATCACCCAACGGAGACACCGTTGGCAAATTCCAGGGCTGCAACAAGAACGGTGCAATACAGCACATTCAAGTGTGTTCTACTTGAAACTCGAATAGCGGCCCCAGTAAAGTGGTTGAACGATTTGAGAAGGGGGCGAGAGGGCTGGGTTTCGATGCCAGTTTTGGCAGTGACGGCAGGTGACAGAAATATAAATTAGACACACAAGACCCGGGGGAATGCCCGAGAAGAAGTCACACTGAATCTTCCTTGACACCCATTCGGTCCTCTTAGTTCGCCTTCCTGTACCACAAACCAGACCTCCTCGCCCTGGTTGCCGTGCCATTGACATTTGCTGGACCAGACCTTTGAAGAGTCGTTGGCAGAAGGGGCTCGAGGACAGCCTTCCACACCGTCTCATACAAGCCCGGCGAGCCATCGGACGCCAGACTTCCAGGCTCGAGGCTGCCAATCTGTGTGGAATTTGAGCAGCAGGGTGCGTAGGAGCCCCAGAAGGGGCCCGCGGCCCATGCAGCCCATCCGATATACTCCTCGTTCTCCTCCATGTACGTCAGAGCATCACGGAGCATGTCAGCACAAGCTGTGGTGTTCGACCCTCCGAATTCCGTGACCATCGCCTTGAGGCCGTGTTCCTTTAGCCAGGCCGTCAGGGGTGCGAGGTTGGTGTCGAATGGCTGTGTGCACTCGATGTGGCTCCCGCTGTAGTCAACATCCAGGTACTCATGGATGTCTACGGCCCAGTTGTTGGCCGTGTCGTTGATCTGGTAGATGTAGTCAGAGCTGGGCAGGTTGTCGCCGCCATAGTTCTCCGTCCACGAGTGGCCCCCAGTCCACGCGTTACCTGGCACAAGGATCAGATTCTTGGCGCCGGCTTGACGGATGGCGTCCACTGCGGCCTGGTCGTTTTCCAGAACCAGGGTGGTCGGCATATCATGTGGCTCGTTCATCAGGCCAAAGATGACCCGAGAATTATTTGCGAATCGTGAGGCTAGCTCGCCCCAGAATGCGGCGAAGTCCTCGGTCGTGGCTGCAGTCGGGTCGGTCGTGTTGCCAATGACACTTCCGGAGAAAGGCTGAGCACTGGGGTCGTTGTACCTCATGTAGTTGTGTGGGTCGAGGATCGCGTCTGGATCAGCGTAAGCTACTGCATATGATGAATGGTTGTGGCATGTACATACAGGCGTTTTTGGTAAGGGTGATATAATCGATAGCTTGCTTGAAGTGACCGAAATGCTGTGTATTATCCATGAGTGATGCTGTCCACGGGTCTAGCAGCGGGTAGAGCTCCGATTTGGCTCACCGTCTCGTTGAACTTGGAGCCTAGGCCATACTCAAGAGGGGCCATCCGTTCCAGCAGAAACGCAACTCGGAACAGATTGGCCTGCGGGATTATCAGCTTCGTGTTATAGCCTTCTGTCCAGTGGGCACGAACCTTGTTCTGGTCCACGTAAGTGTCGATTGCTGGCTCGCTGATGAAGGCATAGTCCACACCAAAGGTGCCTGGAAGTCCCTGGCCCTTGGTTCCATACACTCCAAATTCACCACCGGACTCATCCACGCCAGCATAGTAGATAGTAGCCTGTGCCCCCAGGAGGGACGATGCAAGTGCAAGTACCGACCTCATCGTGTACGTTCAAGACAGCAAGCTAATACAGACGTTGAAGACGTTGAAGACAAGGCGCACTACTACACCGTCGCCATGCTCCCAATGCGTCGGTTATATACACTTATATACGCACCGTGACTAAGGTGTCAAGCAGGGGACATGAGCGGAGGTGTCATCTCCTTGTCGGATGTGAAATGCGATTCGCCCACCGGGCTGGCCACTGACGATGACAGGCTGGTGGCCGCTGGTGCGCCGGGAAGAATTTCATTACTCCGTACTGGGGTGATGGCGCTTGCCGTGGGTGGGAGAGTGTGTTCGAGTGCATTGTGGGGACGCATCGAGGACGGCGCCAGCACCGGGGCGTTCAACTTGGACGGATGGAGCAGTTGCCTCCGGGTCGGTGCAGGGCCTGGGGAGCACCGAGAATATGGAGTCGAGGCCCGGTGGGCGATGAGAAGGCATCTAATTTACTGCCGCCCGGGACGGCATCCCGCGAAGCAGCTGCAGGTACGGAGTACGCGCTGCATTGGAGGCAGGCAGTTGCTAAGCAGTTCAAAAGGGCGCCAAGCGTGCTTTACCTGGGGCGAGCCAAGAATCCTGTCCCCCAACGAAGCTGTCTCCCCTTGACCGGGGCACAAGCGCTGACGGAGATGCACGTGGCTACGCGATGCACACCTCCCGCCCAGCTGCCGCCCCCGTTGCACCATGCTGGAACGGCAGAACGGCAGGGGCGGGAGCTCGCTAAAAAAGAGGCCTGCACATCCCTGCTTAAAACGTCGCGGAGGCTCTACCGCCTGGCTCGCGCCGCAGACGGTTGTAAAAGATGATCTCATGCGGCATTCAGCCGTTCGACTCGGGGTTCCCATCGATCCAGACGACAATGTTGGGCGGAGGATCGGGCATCTTGTCGAAGAACTGTCTGACAGCCTCATCACTGTAGCGCAGGCTGAAGTGGGTCAACACGAAGGTCGTCCTGGGCCACTTGCGGATGATGCCCTCGAGATCCGACCATATGGTGTGCTTCGTCTTGATGGACTGCGCCCTGTGTTCCTCGTGCAGGAAGCTACACTCAGTGATGACCACGGGGATGCCATCCCTGAGCCACTGGGGCTCTGAGGCAAGCGTGGCCGCTGTTGTGTCGCCCAGAAAGGCGAACACGGGTGTGGACTGCGGCGCGGTGATCACGACGCCTGACTCCCGGAGCTGCTTTAGCTCGGGTCCTTTCCTGCCCGCGTACTCTTGCTTTAACTTCTGCGAGTTCACCTTGAATACGTATCCTAAGCAGGGCACCTGATGGTCGCAGTGGAAGGCCTCGGCGGTGAAGTCGACTGTCCGCCGCAGTGGGACGGTATCGCCTGCTCGAATGCCGTGGGTTTCGTGTGTTTGCAGCCAGTGTCGCTTGTGGGGGCTCGTTTTTGAAGATTCCTCGTCGGGGTCATCGAGTTCTTCGTCTTCCTCGACCGAGGTGGCGCCGGCCTGCACGGGGTCGTCTGCCGTGACGAGGCCGCCCTTGTTCAGAATGGTCTTCGCACGGAGGAAGTCGTCGAGCGCCACCTTCATCTCGGCGGGGCAGAAGATGTCCGGGGGGTCATCGCGCTTGATAAAGGCTGGCGTCAGAAGGGTATGGTCGCTGTGGCCGTGGGTGAGGAAGATGTGTTTTGGCCGCAGCCTATTGATGATCAATCCGGCATCGAGTAGCAAGTTGAGTTGCGGGATGACAAAAGAAGTGTGCCAGGCCGCTCGAGATCTGCCCGTGAGGACATATTGCTTGTGTTTACCTGGGAAACGCCATTCGAGGATTTCCGAGTGCGATGGTTGGGGAAGAGGAGTCGCATAACTAGGCCTCGCCATCTTGGGGCTGGCTAGGCGGGCTGCCTTGGAGACGGAGAAGGCGTTGACCACACTCGGCAACGAGACTCGATTTCCCCTCGGCAGCGAAGCTTAAAAGCTGACTAAGAAGGCTTATAGTAATAAGGATAAGTATAACATTCTAGGTTAATTAATTACAGAAAAGTTAACAAATAATTGCGGTATTTTCTAATGGGGTTTAGCTTATTAATAATGATTAGTTCCGATAAACTAGTATCGGATTCACTTATCTCTGTGGAGCATTACTCGTAATCTACTCCTAAACCTCTTTCAACCCCAGGTCTTTCTTCTTGTCAACAGATGATACATGTATTTGATTTGAGCCTTGCAGGCATCTCTGACATCAAAAGCCTTCTTACACGCTTGATATACTAAAGCAGTGAAGATCAAGATGAACTAGAACCGATTTGACGGTCTCGCCTCTGACTGTTGTGGTGGCTTTGAGGCCGAAGCAGATGGAGCGTCAACGAGGAGAAGCTCGAGGGGCGCCCGGAGCAGCTCGACGGCCTCAAAAGCCATCAATTGGCTCGAAAACGGCCTCAAACGCGAGCCCTGACACGGACGGGCATCAATCCAAGCCCCAGAACGTTCATAAAGACGGCCAGGACGGTGCGGGACGTCCTATTGCTGCCCAAAGCTCCGAATCGCCCAAGGGTGCAGCCCCTGGGTCGGCCGCGCCGCACGCGTCGGCCGCGTTGTTCTCGAGCAACGATAACGATGCACAGCCGCACCCGGCAGCAAATTACCAGCCACACAACGGCATTCGGCCAAACACCAGCAATGGGCAGCAGCACAGCCCTGCGGTTTCGGTAACTCAGCAGCCTCCTGTTGCTGGCCCCTCTGCCTCTGGTACTACGGATACACAGAGTGAACAAAAGGCAGCTGAGGCGCGCATAGGCGCCGCTCGGCCAATGCCGGCCGCATCGACTGAGACATGTTCGCGTCCCCCAAAGCCCGCCGCGGACGCGAGGGCCCCAGCTTCTTTGACGTCTTCTTTGCCTAGTCTTCTAACGTCTGCGCCAGCTGCCAATAGCAGGCTTGGTAGTGATCTCGGCCGTCAGCACGGCTCTCCAGGCGATGCCCATGGCTCGGCAGCCAGCATTTCACCCGTTGGGCAGGTTTCCGCTGATGGTGGGCGAGCCCCCGTCAGCAAGCCGATCCTGAAGATGAGAAGGACAGGCCAAAACTTCCCCATAGCCTCACCTAGGTCGTCTTCCCCCTTACGGACGCCTGCATCACTCCATCAGAAGAAGGCCCCTTCGCCCAATAAGACGATAGGTCCTGTGCAACAGGGCAGCAGGGGCTTATCGAAAGACCCCGAGACCACTCAGAACGGCGGTTCTGGCGTACGGGAAGCAGCAAATGGGCCAGATATCGACAGGAAGTCAGGGTCGGGTACTCCTGTCCGGTCTTCAGGACCTTCAACCTACACTCAGTTCTTGGGTGGCCTGACTGCGAAACCGAAAAGCCTTGACGGGCAATCGAAAGCAGTACCAAAACCAGCCCACAGCAAAACAGAGACCACCCCCACGGAGAGCCTTTCCATAGGCAATCTTACAGATCATGTGGCCGACGAATCTTCTGATGATGAGATCAAGTACGAGGCCACCCCTAAGCTAGTCGTCTCCGACGATGTTTCTGAGGACGACTTGGAAGATGACACTTCCGAAGACGAAACGGAGCTTGACGGTGAGGGCGATGCTACACTGGTCTCTACCGCTTCGCGGGAGGCGGATGCATCATCTCGACAGCTATTCCATCCGCCTGATGAATCCGATTACGGGGACGAGGTTGGTGACGATGAAGGCGATGAGGACGATGAAGGCGACAGTACTGTATCTGCATCGCCGTCAGAGTCCTCGCCAGCTGCAGACGAGGAGCCCATGGTCACGGTCTCATCTGCCAGCATTCAACGCCGACAAGATTACCCTGGGCGAATTTTGGAGACAGCCAAATCCGGTCGCCCGTACCATACTTGGCTCGGTGAGGCAAACCCCCTAGAGAGAGGACAAAGCTGCAATACTTGATAGTCTAACCAACCCTCTGCACTTAGATGGGAGAAGTTCGTTCCACAATGGCGGTGCACTCTTCCCTGATGGGTACCAGAAAAGTACCAGATTCGCTGGTTCTTCGTGGATATGCCCAGTGCGCTCGTGTAGGCAGGTACACAAGACTGCCTTCAGCCTTGGCGACCACTTCAAGGTGAAGCACAAGAGATTCATGTTCAACGATAATATGGACGGCACCTTGTCAGTTGTTGGGTCGTACAGCAAGAGAAGCCAGCCCGGAAAACACTTACCTGTTGTTGTCAGCCGACGGCCCTTGGACCCAAGAGAGCCGCCAATGGCTGAGGCAATGGAGCCAACAGGGAGGGACAGATTCCCTTCCGACGCAATCCAGGCCGAGTCCGATTCTGAGAGCGAAAGCCTGGACCCCGAAACCTTGGTGACTGGGGATATCGAAGATCCAGCCCGACCTGCGGGCCCCTCTCAAGTCCTACGGCGGGGCAGTGCCCATGAAATGTGGCAGTACATCCGCCCCTTTCTGACAAATCACCGAGACTCATCCCCAACAGGGAATTGGATACAAGACGTCGTCCGCCTCCCTCGCGTCCGCGACATCAAATGGAACGAGCCTAGGATCAAGGAGCTGCCATACATGGATACCCACCTACGAGACATAACGGCACTCATCATTCAGGTGACGGGCGTCGAGGCCCCAACGCCATGCGCGGCTTGCGCGCAAGGTAGGGGACCGTTCAATGGCTGCGTCAGGATCTCGCCACAGGCAAGCCAAGAATCACGCAACAGCGTCTTGGCCTGTGCGAATTGCTACTACCACTGCAACCAGTCCAAGTGTAGTCACTGTGCTGCAGCCGTGCCGCGTCGCGACAGACAGCGACGGGAGCGTTTGAGAGACAAGAAAACGATCTACAATGTGAAAGTCCTTTCAGACAGAGCGCGCGGAAGAGCGCGCGGAGCCATCAGACTTGAAAAACCAGTCAAGGAGCCCCGGGCATCTCGGACAACGGTAGACAACTCGCCGGAGGAGACTTCTCACCCAAGGGTGAAGATCTACCAGCCGGATGAGATCCATAGTCTGGAGATGGCAAGCAAGGATCGCGCGTACAAGATGATCAGGGGAGAGCATGGGGAGCCCATTTCTATGTGTGGGGCCTTGATACCAGATCGCTATGATCTGGATCGAACGGTCCCTGGCCGGCCTTGGGTGTGTCCAATCCGTTCCTGCAGGGCCGCGTTCAAGAAAATTGTTGGTTTGGGATCTCACTTTGCGGTAAGTGGTACTCGCTGAACTATATGCTCCATTGCCTTTCTCACAAGCTCGTGTGCAGGTCAAGCATCGGGGAAATTTGTTGAATGACAACCAGGATGGCACACTGTCGATTGTAGGTGCCTACAACAGCCCACTGAAAGGCTCCAAGTACTGTGCTCCTCTGGTCATATCACAAAAACCTCTGGATGAGAGTGAACCTCCGATGGAAGCACCGAAGGTGCCCGGTTATGTTCGTGTTGGCGATACGAACTCGGAGCCTCCACCTCGCCCGGCAGACCGTGTAGCTTTGAACCCCGGCAGATCGGCAGACTCAGCACAGCTCAACCGGGTTGAGCCGCCCGAGTCCGACAAACACAGCGGAGCAAAACGAGTCTGGAACCACATTCTGCCCTTCCTGCCTCAGCCTTTGGACCCCAAGATCTTCGATCCAGAGATCATCAGACTCTTTGCTCTGCCGGTGCTCCAGAGAGTCCAATGGAGGAATTCATGGATGAAACGCCGTTTGGATAATGATCGATACCAAATATTCGCAATACTTGTGCATGTCCTTGGAGTCGAGCGAAATGCCAGTGGCGAAAGGTGTTGTTCGCTTTGCATCAGTGGCGAGGGTCCTTTTGAGGGATGCTGGACCCTGCCTAGGGCCGCCGCCTGGGAATCGCACCGGTATGCGACGTGTTGTGCGAATTGCCTTTTCGCACATAAGAGGTCACATTGCAGTGTCAAGTCCAGCTGGGAAACAAGATGCATTACGAGGCCTGGTGAGAAGACATTCACAGGCACACCTCCGCCCGTCGCTGAGTGGGCTGCGACTGCCACTACAGCAAACGACAGCAGCCAGGCTAAGAAACGCCAACTGTCTCCTTCCGGTGCCAACGAAGAATCACTCTCACAACGCCGGCGGTATGAGCAGAGCACGGGATCAAATGACGAAGAACAACCTGGAGCTGGCAGAAGAATTGTCACCTTGCCTCTGCCGCTGTCCAGGAGAACAACTCGCGCGACAAACGCCCGAACGAGGAGACACGAATCGCCCGAACCACAGCCGGAGCAGAGCAAACCCCTTGTTTCGACATCTTCATCGGCAGTTATGATGGCCGGTCAGCAAACCTCAGACGAGCTGCTTGAAATGGAAGACTGGGAGATCGCACCTGGGCGCATTCGCGAGGACGGCTCCGCACACCCAAACAGTAAGTCGTTATCTCACCATTGCCACTACCCATTTCGGCCCTGTGAGCCCAGCGGGCGTATTCAGGCCTCGATTCACACCGCATGGACTCTTCCTTCATAAAGTCCCCCCAAACTCAATCGTGTCACTCTGCTGACCCGGACTTTAGACATCGCGTTTTCCAAGGCGTTCCTGGAGAACAGCCAGAGCATCCCGGTAGCTGCCGACGTCTCGTTCCGGGTTGATACAATAAAATCGGGCCACAAGCTCGAATTCGAGGCTACCACATCCAACACCCGCTACTGCTCTGTCGCCACCGGTAAGCTACGCGTCTCGATCGCCGGCCAGCCAGAATTCGTTATTGGCCCTCATGGGGTGTTTAAGATCAAGCCTGGGGTGAAGGCGTGGGCGCAAAATCGTCTCTACATCGATTCGGTGGTGCACGTGGTTTCAGTGCGTGAGTAGGGGCTTCGTTGGCCACCACACGCTCAGATGAATGTGGCCGGGCAACCGAAGTGGGTGTCTCTAGGAGTCATGAAGCATTGCAGGCGTTAAGGGCAATAGCATGCAGCATCCGGCGTCCTCCGATGTACAGTGACAGTCCTAGATGTTGAAAGGACCTTAATAAGACCGCCTTCAGAAATGAAAAAAATTGGGTCTGCAAAGGCCATCTAGTGGCTGCGAATAACAGGCTCCGGCAACCAGTCCTCGTGATGTAGAAGCAGAGTGTTTGCAGACTGAGGTTTGCGGGTATGTGTTTGATTGATTACTCGAGTGTCCATGACGCGTCCACGGTATCTCTCCCGTGGGGCATCCTCACTATGGCATAGCTTCCTGTAGTATACTGTCCGCGGATGTCATTTGTTGTCAGGAGGTAACGGCTTGTGGCCCCTTCCACCAACTCTTCAAGCCCTCCACGTCGCACCACCCTACATCCGCCGGATCCTCAAACCACCAATTCGTCCCGGGCTTCGGCCTCTCGTTCCCGTATTTCTTCAAGCTGCCGCCATCGAACCTGTGATTCTTCACACCAAGCAGTAGCACAACGCTGCCGATAGCCGGGGCGAACCCGTCCGGGTCCAGGAAGACGGTTAGGAGTACCTGCTTGTCTGTCGAAGGATCGGCCAACCTCGCCATGCGCTGCTTTCCGACGTAGCCAGGCAGGAGTGCAGGCTCGACGTCGGAGAGCCAGGTGACCACCGCGAGGACGTTGACGGCCCAATTCTGCTTGTAGGGCAGGTGAGGGATGGCCTTGAGCGGTGTAAGCTTTAGTGGCTTGCCCAGGGGCTGCTGCCTGAGTTCTGCCTCCTGACGACGTTCCTTGATCGTCTGCTCGGATACCTGGCGGCTTTCGAACGCATCTTCCTCATCAGAATCGGGTCCCTCAGCCTTGTTTGCCGTAGAGGGATATGTTGTTTCGAGGTCTGGTGTGTCTAGTTCTGGTGCATCAATTTGTGGACGGGTCGCTGCTATGCTGCGATTCTGTCGGCCAGAGGCGAGTTCGACATCCTCTCCCTGGGGGCCCACGGAGGTGTACGATTCCTCCTGTCCTGTTGTCCCAGCCATCTGCATATATGCAGTGTTCCAGCCGACAGTGGTCATATCCTTTATCACTAGATAGACCATTTCCACTGCACCATCGGAGTCGTGATCGGCATCCGAGTCCACTGCGACCGACTGCACATTAAAGCTGCTCAGTCGCACGTAGCATCCCACAAAGATGCGGCCTATATCCACAAACCGGTGCATTTCTGACCGGAGTAGCGCCTGGATGCATAGCTCCCCATCACCCAAGAGCAGACGGACGGTTCGGTAGCGTTTAGAAACGGCCAGGTGTGCATCGATACCTTCCACCAAGAATATGGAGCCCTGGATGCAGTGGCGAGTACGTAGGACCTCAGATATCAAGGGACGAGGCTCGAACGGCTCGGTGGGATCAGCCGCCACCACCGCGGCCTCAGGAGTCACTTCGGAGGCGGGCATGGGTGCGACGGCCTAGGGATTGAGAGAACATGGCTGCGAGCCTAGAGACTTCTGTAACTCTCATATCCGACGGATGACGAAAGACTTTCCTAGTCAGTAAAGCTCACGGATATTGAATGTTTGGCGACTCGTGGGCGTGTAAGCGTAGGGCCAATCGAGGCCAAGCGCGTCTCTCTTCTTAGACCTACGACCGAGAGACGCGTCCTCACAACCCTGGGGTTTTGAGCTGACCGCCTACCAAGTCTAGCAAACTTTGGTTGACACATACTGCCGGCATCCCACTCCTTCATCAGGGTACCCCGAAACAGTCACAGGTGCTTGGTATAATGCGTACACTGAGCCAACCGCCACCCTGACTCGACAGTTTGCTCATGTTGCCCTGCATCGCTCGTACAGTCGTCAGCTCAGCACGCCCATCCCTCTTCCCTCGAGCCTGCCTGAACGCACACGCAACCAGAAGAACAGCCTCCCCACCTCGCATCTGCCTCCACAGCACCAGAGCCCACACGATGGCCCCCGACCTCCCACCCGACCGCCGCCCAATTGTCATCTCAGGCCCCTCGGGCGTGGGAAAGGGCACGCTGTTCAAGATGCTCTTCGCCCAGCACCCGGACACCTTCACCCTCTCGGTCAGCCACACGACGCGGGCCCCGCGCGCAGGCGAGCAGCACGCCGTCGACTACCACTTCGTCAGCCACGAGGACTTCGAAAGGCTAATCGCCGAGGACGGCTTCGTCGAGCACGCCAAGTTCGGCGGCAACCGCTACGGCACGTCCAAGTCCACCATCCGCGAGCAGAGCGAGAAGGGCAAGGTCGTCGTGCTGGACATCGAGATGGAGGGGATCAAGCAGATCAAGGCCAGCGACATCTCCGCGCGCTTTGTCTTTGTCGCCCCGCCGAACGAGGACGAGCTCGAGAAGCGCCTCAGGGGCCGCGGCACGGAGAAGGAGGAGAGCATCCAGAAGAGACTCACCCAGGCAAAGTATGTGGTCCCCCATGCGCTCGAAGCGCATTGCTGCCTGTTCTTTTGTTTGCCGGGTTGCCTGTTCTGACTTTGAATGCAGGTTGGAGCTCGAGTACTCCAAGACCCCAGGGGTCCATGACATAATTGTAAGTCTCTCATGTTCTATATTGCCTTGATACCCTGAAATCCTTGCGAGGTACTGGGCAGTATTCGTGACACAACTTGATGCCCTGCCTATACTTTTGCACGGCGCACATGCTTATCTCTGGGCCCATAGATTGTCAACGATAACCTCGACAAGGCATACAAAGAGCTGGAGGAATATGTCTACAAGCCTCTCGACTCGTAGCTGGGCCACCAATATTTCTGCCAACGCCGTAACTACATGGTCTCGTCGCGTTTACAATGGTCACGGTACAGTCACTGTTGAAGAGAACAATGCATCTGTTCAACATCTCAATATGTATTTCCATCAGGTATCAAGACTAGACTCTAATTAGAGCACAAAATGGGGCTGGATTAAGAAATAGAGAATGGGAGAAAGAAAAGGTCTGGATGGAAGTTCTGGAGTACTAAAAAGGAAATAAAGCGTAATAGTCCAGTCCGGTGGGAAATATGTTCATCCCTCATGCGCCCGACAAGCACTCGCAGCAAACACAAAAGCCTCGGGATGAGGTGCAGGTGACCAGCAATTTGCGGATGCGCCGTCAACAGCCGAGAACCTGTCAGCCAAACGCGCCTTTTGCTCCTTCATATCCCGACGTAGCTGGATTTGACACTCTCATCGATCGTTCGCTTCCGAAGCGGCTCCTCCTAGTAGCCGTTCATGGTCATGCGCTGAGAGCTGCGGCTCAGCTCTCGGTCCGCGGCCGGGCTGATTGGCCTGCTGCTGCTGTGGCCTTGTGCGCTTCCCTCCTTCAGCGCAAGCAGCT
The DNA here is from genome assembly GCF_019321695.1 of Diaporthe batatas. NCBI lineage: Eukaryota > Fungi > Ascomycota > Sordariomycetes > Diaporthales > Diaporthaceae > Diaporthe > Diaporthe batatas. The sequence goes on along the minus strand of NW_025408559.1, from coordinate 948,565 downwards.
GCTTGGCACGGAAGGTCTCGTAGTGGATCTGGGACGTCGTCTCGATCAGGTCCTGAAGGTGTGTCCGCAGAAGGAAATTCCGCAGATAGATAAATTCGCAGTGGTTCTCGTCCTCAACGTTGATGACGCCCCATCGGTTCTGACGACCTCGGACCTGGTTACCGTTTACGATGATGGACTTCTCGGATCCCACGACGGCGAAGGGAATCAAGTTCTGTGGATGCATATTAGCTTATGGACAAGACATTTGTGAGCTGGCATGGGCTAGCTCCATACCTTGATCTGGGTGTTGACGGCGCGCTCCTCGTCGTCGAACTCATCGTTGTCGTAAGGGTACATCTTCAGGTTGTGGAAAGCAAATTCCTCCTTGATTCGCTCCTTGAACGCCTGACGCTCCTCCAGGGTCATTGTGTCAGCCTTGGCAATGACGGGAACGACATTGACAACATCGGACAGCTTCTTCAGCACGACGATATCGATAGGCTTGAGGGAGTGGCCGGTGGGCTGGATAAAGAACAGGCAGCAGTGGATGCGGGTGTCCTGGATGTAGCGCTCACGCTGGGCGGTAAGCTCCTTTCGCAGGTACGCAGAGTGCTGGTCCTTGATGTACTTGACGATGGGGTCCCAGCAGCGGTCGTTGTTGATCAGATCACCGTAACCAGGGGTGTCGACAATGTTGAGCCTGAGACGGACGCCATTCTCCTCGATGATGTGCGACACAGGGTGGATCTCGGTAGTGGATCGAATAACCTCGTCAGGAAGGAGACGACCCTTGGACTCGATGAGGTGAGAAGCGAAGATGGTGTTGATGAGAGTGGACTTTCCAAGACCGGTTTGGCCTGTGACCAAGGGAACACGAGACACGTTAGCCGGGCCGTTTGCTGATGGATGCCGACGCCATCAATTGATGGGACAAGGGCGACTTACCAACGCAGATGACGTTGAACTGGAAACCACGCTTGAGGAGCTTGCGCTCGATCTGGCTGGTGATGCTGTCGAAACCAACGTGGCTCTGGGGGTAGATGGACGCCGCAGGCATGGCCGCCATTTTCGCGAGGGATGGGCTTAGATTAGATGGGCCGGGGCCGAATCAGAGGGTGGACGTTGCCGTAGAAGTCGGATAAGAAGAAGAAGAAGTGAGGCGTAAGGACCGAACGCAGAGGGTATCTTGGGATGGTTTGTCAAGCCACAAGAGAAAAGGAAGGCAAAAAAGTTAAGGAACGAGTGAGGTGGACTGGTCGATGGTTGAAGGTTGAAGGTTGATTGATGGTGATCTGCCCCCCAGCTGTGTGCAATCCGTGGAGATGAGAGCGAGCCAGTCAGGTCTGGTTGGGAGGAATTGCTGCCAAACAATAATTTCCGCTTCTCCCCAGTCGAGTTAGAAAGGGGTCGCATCTCACAGGAAAGGGGCTAAGAGACGACCCTGCCTTCAATTGGCCTGAGCAGGTCCTAGCGCCCTGGACTGGAGCTCCGCAGTTGAAGGGTGGCCTGAGCTTCCACTGCACCTCCCCCTGGCAGTTTTCGAGCTGGGGAAGCAGCTCGTCCCGCCCACGGCAAGGCGGTCGCGCTAGCAATTTTTCTGGACGACGGCCTCACCAGACATCGCGACAGCACCACATTTTATACCCCCCCGCCGCGCCCCGTTCGACAAGACCCGATTGCCTCGCGCCGGCCGCACCGACCCCGATCTTCCCAGGCTGTCCCGGAGCAGTCGATCCCGGTCTTTGAACCCTCAATCAAGGCTGCGTCCAAGCCGTACGCGAGCCTCCCAGACACGGAACATCCAGGCCAAATACTGGCAGCATGGCCGGCGCGATGTTGTCCACACGGGCGACTTCCTCCCTCTTCCCACGGCTTCCCTCCTCAGCCTTCTTCTCGCCGTACAGACTTGCATCGCTTCAGATAAGGCACATGTCTCTTCCATTCCTGCCGACATATTCGCTTGCCATACCTGCAATCTCTCTGAACCTCCCGTCCATTCCGGACGTGCTCGAAGGAATCTGGGAGGGTATCTTGAAGGCTGTTCCCAAGAAGAAGACATCACATTCCAAAAAGAGGCACCGGCAGATGGCGGGGAAAGCGCTGAAGGATGTCAACAATCTATGCAAATGCCCTGTCTGTGGAGGAACGAAGAGAATGCACCACCTCTGCGAGACATGCATGAACAGTAAGAGCGGCCACTTTGCACCATGTGACGGAGGTCAGAACTAACGCGCGAACGCAGAGATGAGGAACATGATGGACAAGAGGATCGAGAACAAACAAGCAAAGCCAACGATAAAAAAGACAATCGATGCGGAGTGAAGAACAGCGCAGCCAACGCGGCATTGGAATTTACACGCACATGGTTTCAGTATCTGCAGACACATACGACTGGGCTCGTTCTCGCCAGGAAACGAAGGGCTCATTCGGGCTCAAGTGCAAGGCGAGGCTGACTTCGGCCTGACCAGTATCTACGGGAGGCCGCGGCGGACACGGTCTTCTTAGAGCGTCGATGGTGCCAACGCTGGGGCCACAGCAGCACTGCTAACATCCGTACGCTGTGGGCTTTGGGCTCGAGATCAATGAACTGGTTATATGGGCTGCCGGCAGGACTGTATAGCTTGCCTGCCCGTCATTTGAAGTAAAGCAGGCCATGGGGCATGTCTGAGGTCTGTCGAAGTAGACAACTTTTTCTACTAGGTACAGCTTGAGGCAGACGTCCATGCCTATTAGCCAAAACGTGAAAAAGTAAATTTGAAAGCTCAAAGGGCATTCCGCGCAAGCAGTAATAGAAATCGCATCTAGGATGAGATAAGGCAGTGCGCTTGCGCTGCATCAGCCACCTCACAGGCCGTTGTGGACTCGCCTGCGAGCTTCGTTAGTGACATCACCCGTACCCTATCAAAACTTCCGATCTCCCCCAGCTACATTCTCCATCCGCGACAACGTATCGCGCATGGACTGGCAGCGATGGTACGGACCTCAGTCTCTAGCAATCTGCCTGGTCATAGAAAGCTGAAATTCTTCTAGTCCAAGCAGTACTTGACCACCCATACGGTGGACAATGGTTTGTCCCAGGCCCACCAGTTGCCCCTCGAGCTGCGCCCGCCGATGCTAACGTCGCCCTTGCAGCCCACACCACCGATATCTTCTCCCTGGCCGCAACGCCAAACTTCCTCTTCTCTGCGAGCGGCTCCTCCACGATAAACCTTCACCGGATCAACGATGCTTCGGGGACCTTTCCCATAAGCCAGTCTCTCTCCGCACACAAGCTCGGCTGCCACCACGTCGCAACCGCACCCCGTGGCTCGAATGGCACCGTAGCTGCCTCGATCGGCTTCGGTGGCGACATCAAAATATGGCGGTCAAACCCAGACAGCGGCGACTTCGCACTCGACTACGAGATCACGCCCGCTGAGGCCAAGACCAAGGGCGCTGCTGATTCATGGGCTGTGGCGCTCAGCTCCGACGAGAACTACATGGCCTGCACAACCCACGACGGCAGAATACACGTGTGGGATCTCGCATCCAAGACCGTCTTGCAGACCTACGAGACGGGAGGTGGCGGGAACGGAAGCTTTGGCCTGTCCGTGGACCTGAGTGCTGATGGGCGTCTGACGGCGAGTGGGCACCAGAATGGGTCGGTCTACGTGTTCAACAACGACGCGGGACATTTGAAGTACTCGCTATCTGGTAAGTCGTCAGTATGCATGCGCACAAGTCCTTTCTGACCGGGCTGCCAAACAGGTCTCGCAAAACCAGTGAGAGCAGTTGCCTTCTCACCAGGAAGCACTCGCCTCGCGGCGGCGGGCGACGCAGGCATCATCGCCATCTACGATGTCACTACCGGAGAGCATGTGGGCATTCTGAACAGCGGCGGCTCCTCGTCTGCATGGATCACCTCCCTGGACTGGTCAGACACGGGCGAGTTCCTGCTCTCCGGGTCTACTGACGGGAAGGTCAAGGTTTGGTCGATAGATCGCGGTGTCTGTGTGGCGACGCATAGCGAGACGGACAAAATTCTCTGGAGCGTCAAGTGGTTGCCAAAGGCGGCGGCGCATCGCGGGGAGATGTTCTGTACGGCAGGTGCGAACCGCAGCCTGACTTTCTACCGCGAGGGTGGAAAGGTCTGAATATGAACCGAAGCCTACGAGCTCTCACTGCACCGTGAGCTAGAGAACAGCCTCATTACGAGAGTCATCAAGTCGAAGCAAGCGTCGACGATATACAGGTTCATGACCAGATCCTGGAAAACACGGCAGAGAAGCGTGCGTTGCGAGGTTGCTAGATTACCAGTAGAAAGCTGACATATCAGCCCGGCATCATATGTACGACTTTTCCGGTCCATTCATTCCTACTACATAGTATGGTGGGTTCAATTCAGTGGTGTCTCTCAGAGGTGCAAATAAATCGGCAGAAATGCTGCTTATTAGACTGAGGAGCCGTAACCTCAGGGGACATGAAAGTTATTATGTGAGGGGGGGGGCATGTTGCCAGGCCTCCCAGGGTCCGGGTTCCGAGGTCAGATGCTTTCGTGACAGTTTCGAGGTTGCCCAGCCAGCACTAGGCGTTTAGGCGTAAAGTGCCTGCATCACTTTACCCCAGATCCCCAACACCACCAGCATCAGCCAACCTCCCAATTCCCAGCCAGACGGTCAAACAAACAAAGACGGGACATCTCACTCGTAATTTAACTCCTCCAAACACCAATAGTTTAACCAGACTCTTCTTACCCCTCCCCGCATCCACTCACTTTCTTCGACATCTCATCCATCTCTCATCGACGTCATTACAGCTCGGGTCACCATGCCAGCAACCCGCAAATCCGCACGCGGCGCAGCCGCTCGAGCTGCGGCGAGCAAGGGGCAGTCTACCCTCAGCTTCAACCACAAAGTCACCAAGAGCGGAACAACAAAGTCCGGCAAGTCTGACAAGCTCTCCACGCCCACTGCCACCAAAGTCGGGCCAGAACGCCAAGCCCAGACCCCCACTACCGAGGATGTGGATGAAGTCGAGGTTGAGCAGCCGGAGGAGGTCCCAGCAGCGCAGCCAGAGGTCGGGAAGAGTGAGGCCGAGCTGAGGGCAGAGAATGTCAGCGATGCGCAGATCAACCGCTACTGGAAGGGTGTCGAGGCCGCGCGCATCTCGAAGCGGGTGCACCAGGAGGACCTGAGCCAGGCAGAGAAAGTGTTGCGTTACTTCGACGTCAGCTCACAGTACGGGCCTTGCATCGGCATCCCACGCGCGAGGCGGTGGTACCGGGCTGAGAGATTGGGCCTCGACCCCCCAATTGAGGTGCTCGCAGTCCTGCTGAAGGAGGAGGGGCAGGGCAAAAAGGAGATTGAGAGGGCTGCCATAGATCGACTGATGGAGTCCACGGCCGTAGGAAGTGGCTGATCAGCCCCGTGAGAGTGGTCACCATACTTTGCTTTTGGGAGTTGCGACACATGGGAATCAATGCAAATTGGTACGTTGTCTGGACCTGAGCGGGTTCCCAGATAGGCCCTTGTGCAAGGGCTGGGACGTTGGAGTGAAGGCGTTTGCTGCCAGAATATGATTTTATGGCTTCGGTCTGGATTTTACCAAACCCCGGGCCCCGGCAGAGCCAATCTGTCAAGCTATTCTAAATCTTTTGAAATTCCGAAGCAGCTGCACTACTAGATGCGCACAGCGTGAGCGCATTTCAGCGCAACAGCAGCTAAATTGAAAAGATCTCCTCGCTTAGTACCAAATGCTCCTTGTGCGGTGGTGGGGAATCGACTCCTGGCCCCTGGATTCTAGGTCCTTCATGAGGTCGTATAAGAAAAAGTCTATCAGAATGGCGTTGATCTTGACATCCGGATGGGTCCGTTTGATGTCTCTCCGAATGAGCTCAACGCACCAAATGCTGCATGCTTCACGAACCGTCAGCCAACACGACCGTAGTAGCCAGGGTTGCGGAGTCTCGTCCTACCTCTCAGCTGAACCTCCCAGCTGCTCCCGCTTTCGATGATCTTTTTCTCCTTGACTACCTCATTCAGGGTAGGGCTGTAATAAATACAGCCCATAGTGTTCAAGACCTGTGGTACCCGGTAGTCGGCAAACATGGTGATCTTGTCAATATCCCCGAAGGCGCCATAGCCTGCACCTTGGAAGCAGGCCCAGATATCAGCTACGAGAATCTGCGCCCGCTTCAGGAAGCGGACTGGTTTCCGCCGGCCTTCGAATTTTGTCTCGTCTCGGAAGCAGGCGAAGTCATCGGCCAGTAGGTTCACGAGACCGGCTGCCGACCCATTGGCGGCTTTGATACAGTTGGTGAAGCTGCATGAATATTTCTGTAAGCCGCCGTCAGCATTGCGTCAGGCGTGCATGTTCCGAAACGGCTCTTATATAGCTTCGATGCATGTCAAAAGCAACATTGCCCGTCGACCGTCAACACTTTGGTGTACACTTTATGACAGGTGAGATGGGAAATAAAGGGAGACTCCGAAAACCCGAATCAAGACATGCATCTTATCGTAGGACAACATTCCTTTCGATGGCTCATATCACACACATAGGAGATGGGACAGCAATACCTCGTAGAGCACCTTCCCAGCCTCACGCAGACAGGTAAGGCGTTGCTCGAGCAAGGGTATCTCCTCATCTGTCGTGGACCGAAAGACATGTCTCAGGAGTTCCAGCGTGCATTCGTCCTCGCTCTGCCAGAAGTCGGAACTGGTTATGGGTATGTCTGGCAGGGAGAAAATGCACTTGTCAACCGCCGTGGCCAGAAAGAGCGGTCACAAGCCCGCCGCACCAACCTTCATCGAGAGCCCGCTGCAGGGCTGCCACCAGGCTCCAGTAGCCCGTCCAGGTCCTGTCCTTGTACGAAACAGCGAAGCGCTTGTCGTCGGATAGCTCCGACCAGAAGGAGAAGTTCAGAAGGTCCATCGTAAAGATGAAGTCAACGGTGGCCTCGTCCTTGGCCTTGGGATGGAGCTCATGTTCTGACCATGTGGCCGTGGAGTAGCTTTTCTCCTGCATCTGCTTGTAGATGGCGTTGGCGGCCGTCTTGCATGACCACATGTCCAGTGCAACGTCGATTGAGTTGTCGTACACATACTCGGCGCCGTCGAGCACGCCTGTCTCAGGGTCGGCGTTCGCGCTGGACTGGCCCAGCACATGGGCACGGAGGAGCTCAAGCAGCTCGGGATCGGCTTCGTCGTCAGACATGGTGGCCCTGGCGGATCCGTTGCGTGCAGCCCGAGGCTTTGTTGGCCCGATGTGTGGCTTTGAATACGACAGTGGTCTGGAACGGGGGCAATGAATGAGGTGACTGTCGAAAAGAAGTGGATGAAAAGATGTTTGCACACTTGGGATTTAATTTATTAGGGGGAGACCGGGAGTGGTGATAATGAGCCATTGGCAGCATTGGCCATCTGAGGCCAACAGACCAACTCTACATTTGCTACAGGCCAGAAGTCCACACCGAGACCGTTATTTCCCCCTCGGCTGCCAGAGACAGGAACTTGGTTGTCAATTCCTCAACGGTTGCCTGAGCCCCATAAAGAGTTCATTGACTGACTGGCTACCTGGGCACCATACCGTGCCCACAAAAGCCGGAGAGTACTAGCAGAAGGTCTGCTGGGGCAAACAGACAGCTTTTAGACTACAGTACGTACCTGCCTAGGTACCTAGGTACGTGCCTAGACACCCATCCTCTGCAGGCGGGGACGTACTGCACTGGAGCAACACACAGTACCTGGGTGGAGTGCGAGGCAGGTGCTCCGTAGGTACGTCAGGGCCCATCAACGCACCACACCCCTGTCGGCTAACAGGGCTAGCTAGCTTCGGCCTGGGGGAGAGAGAGCTCCAGACCAGCCTTGGAATCTGCAGGCGTCGGGACTGGCTTTGGCCTCTCGAGGTTGGGCCAGAGGGATCATCAATACAAAGCGGGATGCGAACCAACTCTCTGCATAGGCGACAGACCTCTGCTGACAGGACAGCTCTCCTTCCGATTGACTTTATCTGAGACCCCGACTTGCGACGAGTCGACTCAATCCTTGCCTTGTCACCTGGCACACGACATCGTTTCGCTCTAGCGCCTTGCGAGAGACCTTCGCCCATCCCGTCCGTCTTCCTTCGACCCTTCCTCAGCCAGAACCGTACCACCATCAACTCGGTGCGCGTTTGATGCGCCGATCGCGACACGATGAGCGCTCCCACGGGTGAAGCTCCGCCAGCTTCTGCTGCCACTGCAGAACAACAGCCAGCGCCTCCTGCAGGTGTTCAAGCCGCCGCCCAGCAGCCTCCAGTTGCAGGTGCAGCCGCTGGCGCCTCCACGAGCGTGCCTCGCCCTGCCTCCACGACTCACACAGTCCCGATTGCCCAAGGCCAACCACCTCCGGCCGCCGTAGCACGACAGCCTGCAGCACTCACCCGTGACATCTTCAACCAGCGATCGCTTGGTAAAGCGCTAAATTCTCAGGTCAAAGGCGTGCGTGACCCCCCATCGCATTGTCTTGCCATCTTATACATGACTTCCGCCTGCCCTGCCTCTCTCGCACTCGACGCTACCTTGACGCGGTCGCAGTGGTTACGGGACGGATTTCTGCTTCTCCCTTGCTCTACTCAGCGATTCCTCACCTGCCTGCCATCAAAATGTTTCAAGCTGATGCGCCTTGCACGAATTCCATCAAACTAATATGCTTGCAGTCTCGGGCTCTGTTGGTCGGCGCTGGTGGCATCGGCTGCGAACTTCTCAAGAACCTCGTCCTCCAGGGCTTTGGCGAAATACATGTTGTTGACCTCGACACGATCGACTTGAGCAATCTCAACCGACAGTTCCTCTTCCGCACCGACCACATCGGAAAGCCAAAGGCTTTGGTCGCGAAAGATGTCGCGCAAGCTTTCAACCCACAGGTCAAGATCGAGGCCCACCATTCCAACATCAAGGATTCGCAGTTCAATGTCGAGTGGTTCCGAGGCTTCACCATTGTGTTCAACGCGCTTGACAACATGGAAGCTAGGCGACATGTGAACAAGATGTGCTTGGCGGCGGACGTACCTTTGATCGAGAGTGGCACTACGGGCTTTAACGGTCAGGTCCAGGTCATCAAGAAGGGTGTCACCGCCTGCTACGACTGCACACCGAAAGACGCGCCAAAGTCGTTCCCTGTGTGCACAATCCGAAGCACACCCAGCCAGCCGATACATTGCATAGTCTGGGCCAAAAGCTATCTGCTGAACGAGATGTTCGGTGCTAGTGAGGACGAGTCCGCTTTTGACCATTCAGACGACCAAGATAACGCCAAGGAGATTGAGGAGTTGAAGAAGGAATCCGAGGCGCTGAAGTCTATTCGCGAGTCTGTTGGCTCGGAGAAATTCCCACAGCTGCTTTTCGACAAGGTCTTCAAAGTGGACATTGAGCGCCTGCGCTCAATGGAAGACATGTGGAAGTCGAGGAAAGCACCCCAGCCATTGGAATACCAAACGGTGCTGGAACAGGCGGGCGAGGCCTCAGCAGCGAAAGAGGCCATCCTGGAGGATGGCCAAAAGGTCTGGAGCCTGGAGGAGAGTCTCGTTGTCTTTAACGATAGCTTGGACCGGCTCAGCAAGCGCATGGCCGAGTTGAAGAAGTCGCATGACGGGTCTGGACCCACACCTATGATCGAGTTTGACAAGGACGATGATGACACGCTCGACTTTGTCGCGGCCAGCGCGAACATCCGATCTACGATCTTCGACATTGAGCGGAAGTCTCGGTTCGACATCAAGCAGATGGCTGGCAACATCATACCAGCCATTGCGACTACCAATGCTATCGTCGCCGGCCTGTGCGTGCTACAAGCCTACAAGGTGCTCAAAGGAGAGTACAGCAAAGCCAAAGAGGTAAGTGGCCGCAGAAGCCGCCGTATTGTTCCCAATGTGCAGAAGTTGACCAAGTCTAGGCCTTCCTCTCGCCTTTTTCCTCGGGCCTGCCGGCTCGACTCATCTCAGCCGACCGACCACAACCGCCCAACCCCAGTTGTCCTGTCTGCAGTGTCTTCCAGACCAGCGCATACGTCGACCTCTCTCGAGCGACGCTGAAAGACCTTGTTGATGATTTCTTGAGACTCCAGCTGGGCTATGGCGAGAAGGAGATTGCTGTGGCCACTGACGCGGGCATCCTGTACGACCCGGATGAGACGGAGCATCTTTCGAAGAAGCTTACTGAGTTGGGTACGCGCTTTTCCCCAGCCTGTGTGCTTGAATGCTCACTAATCCATGCTAGGAATCAAACCCGACACATTCCTGACTGTCACTGATGAGGATGACGCCGAGCCTTTCGTCAATCTGGTTCTCAACATCCAAGAAGCGTAGGTTCCTCGTGTCGGAATGCAGTGTTCGGGTGACTGACAGATTCACAGCAAGGGAGAACGGCCTGAAAAGCCAGTAAAGGCCGTCTCAGACGACAAGCCTGAGATACCCAAAAAGCCAAAGAAGGAGCCTGCAGATGCGTCCATAGCTGCGCCGTCTTCGAACGGGAAGCATGAGCCGGATGACAGCAGCCGAAAGAACAAGCGGGAGCATGAGGACGAGTTGGAAGAACCCGGTCCAAAGAAGGCTAGGAAGACTGGCGAATCGAGTGCCAAGGGCGGCGACGCGGTTCTTGTTGACGACGACAGTGGCAATGGTGCCATCATGATCGACGACGACTGAATGCTGCCTCTCTGCGACGCGCCCCTTGAGGAGCTGGACAGCACGCTCGATGCTGACAAGAAGCATGGCTCAGGGGCTTCCACGACTTACGAGACCCTGATCGGCCGCACCCAACCCACCATCGATGTTGAGGATGCAGTTGTTGGCATACGAATTGGTGGCCAAGAAAAAAGCGGCGTCTGCGACCTCATCGGTCGTGCCTATCCTCCCGAGTGGGATCTGGCTGCTGAGCTTGGTTTCATTGAGGTCTGGAAAGTCGTGTAGATTAGCAGCCAATTACTTGTAATGATATGATGAGCCTACAGGGCCTGCGAGATGGACTGTGGGGCCACAGGACACTTGGGCCGTCCTAGACAAGGTGGTCCGATGTTACTTGGAGTAGAGCTCAAGCTCGCGGCCAGGGATGGACACGAGCAGAGCATTGGAAACAAAAAGAACAGAGAACCCAAGAGGAATAAAAAAAGTCGTGAGACGGGATTCAAGGCCAGCAACCTACTGTCAATCATCTGAGTCTGAATGTAACCTGGGACGAGGGCGTTGACCCTGATTTGGAAACGGCCCAGCTCCTGGGAGAGGGCGGACGTGAGGCCTGGGGGAGGTCGGTTTCCCAATCAGCAGCTAGTCTATGATAACAGCAGGAGAGAAGGCGCCTCACCGAGGAGACCGGCCTTGCTCGCGGCATAGACGGAGGCGCCGGTGCCGCCCCTGAAGGCCATGACGCTCGAGACGTTGATGATGCTGCAGTCGCGGCGGGCGTCGGCGGCCCTGCGCATCATCTGCCTGCTGACAAGCCTGGAGGCGAGCACGGCAGCGCGCAGGTTGGTGTCGAGGATGGCGGCAATGTCGTGGGGGCTGGTGCGGGCGAGCAGCGAGTTCTGCGAGACGCCAGCCGCGTTGACGAGGACGTCCACCTCAGCCCCCTCGGCGGAGAGCTGACGGCCTATGGAGTCCCAGGTTGCTGGCTCGCCAGCCTCACCCGCGAAAAAGGCGTGGGGCCGGGGTTCCGCTGCGCCTTTGGAATAGGGCGGTGGCAGGTCGGAGCACGCGGTGTTGAGGGCGTCGGCGTTGCGGGCTACCAGCAGGCATGAGGCGCCCTCGTCGGCCAGGCGGTGGGCTATGGCCAGGCCGATGCCCCTGCTTCCGCCGGTGACGAGGACGGTCTTGCCTACAAGCGAGATCATGGGAGTGGTGCAGTGTCAGTATATCGTGTGGCCTTGGTTGAGGCTGCTGCAGCCGGAGGGAGGGCTTTGATGGCGTAAAATGCACTACTCCGTATAGAGCTACCCACCCCCGTACCGCGCCAGGGCGCTGGGCGCTATGGCAGCCTCGGCCCCGCGGACAGGCAGGCGGCGCGGTAGGATGAAGCTCCAACCCGGGCTGGCAGGGCTGGGCAAACCCGCGGGGGCCCGGCAGCAGTCTCACCTCACCCTCAGGAACAAGCTGCTTACTTTTCCAGGGGTCCTGCAGCCACAGAGAACCGACGGGCCCCGCTGACGTGACAGGCAGGTTGGCAGGGCTTGCAGGGAACCGGCTCTTGTTCCTCATCCCTGTCGACCACTTGCCACGGTCCTGCCCTCCTCGCCTGCTCGCACGTCACGAGTAGTAGGCAGATTACGGAGTACAGGAGCTGTTTACCTACCAGGCAACCAGGCCACCAGGTAGCCGCTGCCGTCTTGACGATCACTTCATCCCTCTTGAACCTGCGGGGGACCGACTGCTCGCTGCACTGCACTACACTGCACTGCACTGAACCGGCTCGAACTAGGCCGACCCGACCCGACGACCACACGCATCCATCTATCTATCTTATCGATACCGCACCGGCCCTGCGGCCCTCGCCATCTTTCCAACCTCGCTCCCGCGCGCGACAGCTGCTGCAGCCCGGCTTCACGCCACCCGTCCCAACCCGGTCAATGCCTCTGCGACCCGTGTCTCTGAAGCGCAGCATCACGTACCGAGGCCGGCTGGACACGTGAGGAGGAGGATCCGATCCGTGGTCCATGAATCGAACACATCATGGCTCCGGCTCCGGCTCAGGCTCAGAGCTCCACGGCGCCCCGCCCAACTCGAACCTGCACAAGCCAGCCCCGGCCCTGCCCAACGGCCACGAGGCCAAGGCCGAGGTCATCGACGCCGGCCTGAGGAGCCTGGACCACTGTATGTCGCCCTCCTGCCTGCCTATCGTTTGCCTGCTTTGGAGACTCACTCGACAGCCCGGCTAATCAATCCTTGTGTGATATGTACAGACAGACAGACACTCCCGTCATGGCGCTACAGCCTCCGCCAGGCCATGCTGCCCCTGATCCGCTGGGAGACGCCCTACCTCGCATACTTCCAGGATGCCGTGCGCACGCCTGCCCTCGATAGCTATTTTGCCATCACGGCCAACCTCGGCACCCACACCTTCTTCATGATCGGCCTGCCCATCCTGTTCTGGTGTGGGTTTCCTGCCTTTGGCAAGGGGCTCGTACACATCCTGGCCGAGGGCGTCTTCTTCACAGGCTTCATCAAGGACATGTTCTCGCTGCCCCGCCCGCTCTCGCCCCCGCTGAACCGCATCACCATGTCAGGCTCCGCCGCCCTGGAATACGGCTTCCCCTCCACCCACTCTGCCAACGCCGTCTCCGTTGCTGTGTATGCTGTCTTGTGCTTGCGGTCTGGTGAGAGCAGTCTCGCCCCCACCACGGCGCTCATGCTTGAGCTGTTGGGCTATTTCTACGCCGCATCCATCATCATCGGTCGCCTGTACTGTGGCATGCATGGTTTTCTCGACGTCATTATCGGCTCCGCTATGGGGGCTGCCATTTCGCTCGTCGAGTTCTATTACGGCCCGCCCTTCGATGCCTACCTCCAGGCTAGTGGCTGGACTGCGCCTCTGCTCGTGGCCCTGACCATCATTGTGTTGGTACGGGTTCATCCTGAGCCTGCGGATGACTGCCCCTGTTTCGACGACTCCGTCGCCTTCGCCGGCGTCATGATAGGGCTCGAGGCCGGCCTGTGGCACCTTGGCGCCGCGAACCTGGACGGACCTTTCCCGGGTCTTAGCTGGCCCGTCACCATCGGGCGCATCATCTTCGGCGTGCTGACCATCATAGTCTGGCGCGAGTCCATGAAACCCTTCTTGCTCAAGTCGCTCCCGTATGTGTTCCGAGTCGTCGAGCGCCTGGGCGTGTCGCTCCCGAGGCGCTTCTTCGTGCCGGCGTCCGAGTATAAGAATATCCCCAACCTCCTGCGTTTGCGCACGGACAACGTCCTGCCCACAATGAGGGACTTTCCCGGGTTCGTCAAGACGCTGAGGGCGCCGACAAGGGGCCGCAGTGTCTCCATTGGGCCGCAGAGCGCGGCCGATGCGTACGAGGCGCTGGCGTACAGGGAGCGCAGACGGCGTGAGAGCATCGGGTCCAACGGCAGCATGAAGAGCCACGGTGACCTGCGCGAGAGGTTCCAAGCAGACGGGGTGGCGCTCTCAGCTGTAGCCAGTGAGGATAAGGACCATCACGGCGCGGGGAGGTCGACCGCCCTGGCCGATTACGAGCAACAGATGGGACAGGCGGCTGCGCGGGTCATGCGGAGGTCGCCCAGCCCAAGCACGCCCATGGTGAGGGAGGAGCCGGAGGACGAGGAGGGTCCCATGATATTTGTCCAGCAGGATCAGGAGGACGAGCTGGGCGAGAAGGAGATGTTCTCACGGCTGGTCAAGCCCAGAGTTAAATACGACGTGGAGGTCGTCACCAAGCTGGTGGTCTACACAGGTGAGTTCAGCCTGTTTTTGCTGCTCCTATGTTGTACAAGCGTCGAGGATTCCGACTGACATGTTCTACACTGCAGGCATCGCTTGGCTCGCTGTGGAAGGTATACCATCCCTGCACGAGCTGCTAGGGATTGGGATCAGGCACCTGCAGGTGAAATAGACGCATGTTACCCATGAGCAACGCAAAGCCCCGCGCGTGGGCACAAGGTCGTATAGTGCTGGAGGAGTTACGAGCTGGGGGATCAATGTCCGCCTGGTCAGGGCTATGTGTAATCACTAATGTACGATGCATGAAGGCACGCTTGTCTATACAAGACCTCTTTTTCTTTCTTTTTGGAATACGCTGTTGCCAGGCTGGACTTGGTCCATCACTGAGCGCGTCCTAAGTCAGAAGTGTTGAGATATTTGTGGCGATTGGTAGGCTTCTCGATCGTGTCGGAAACTCCCTGCGTGGGGTTTTCACCACGTTCTGCAAGCTATTTTGGGACAACAATAGTCATCAAAAGCTCCAAGAATCGTCAACGCCGTCCGAGCTTCACCCCTGACCTATCATCGACGATCTTCATACAGACATATTTGCGGAGCGTAGAACATGGGGTACTCAGCACCAAAGACATGGAAACCTCGTTCGTTCCCCACCAGGTCGGTCGATGTGCCTTATTTGATCTCGATTTGGTTGGATCTCCTCTTTTCCCCTTGTCCAATCTGTGTTCTTGCGCCGATACATCTACACGCGTGCACAACTTAAGCCATTGCGGCTTGATCGACCTTATCGAAATTCCTATGCGATATGAATTTAAGAAGCCTCAAAGACATGGGACTTCATTTATTGACACTACCGATGCGAGGTCATGGAGAACCTGTCCAACGGCTAGTGGTCAGGAGACAGCTGTTCTTCCTGATCAACAGTCGTGCTACTGGCGGGGGACGCGCGGGCAATGGCGAACTGCGGGAGGCAGGTCGAGCAATATCAAGCATGCACTGGTCACAGGGAGCAGGGAGCAGGGAGCAGGGGGGCACCAGCGACGGCGAGATACAGGAAGATACATTGTCGACACCGATCGATCACCTAGCTGGCCTTTGCCTTGACGGTCCGGTCCCACCGCTTGTAGGCCGGGATGCCCTCGAGGAAGGCATTCCCCACCCATAGCAGCCAGACCGCCGAGCCGCACGGCACCGCGGCGGGCGCGAGGCGCGAGCGGTGCATGTACCAGGCCTCTGCGACGTGGATGGCCAGCACGGGCAGGAAGAGCACCTCGACGAGCCAGATGAAGGCGACGGGCCCGCGGGGGAAGCGGACGGCCTCGAGGGCGGCCCAGGCGGGGGACCCGGGCGTCACGAGGCCGCCGTAGACCAGGCCCGCGCACAGGAAGTAGAAGGACACGCCTGCGAGGCTGATCCAGTCTGTCCCCTGCGGCGGGACGTAGCGCGGGGAGGAGGGGGGCGGCGCGCTGGGGCCGGGGCCGGGGCCGGGGCTGATGTGCTCGGCCTCGGCGGCGGCGGGGGCAGCATGGGAAGCGGCCTCGGCCTCATTGCCATCGCTGTCAAGTCCCAGGGCCTTGCGCGCGTCGGTGGTCATGGCCACCAGCTTTGCGCGGCGGTCGTCCCAGCTGTCCATGGGCGGGGTGATGGCGACGGCGTGGGTGCCCGAGGCGGAGCGGATGGACATGGACGTGAGGTCGAGGTCGAGCATCTCTGCCCCCTCGGCCTCGGCGGCGGACAGGTGGGAGTAGTGCCGTAGGATGGCCGACATGTCCTCTGCATGGTCCTTGTTCATGTGGGCTATGGTGCGCTTCTTGGTGGCCGGGTTGATGCTGGGGGGGCCCCCTGCAGCACTGTTGGGGGATGTTGCGGGCTGGGCAGCTGGTGTGCCTGACCGTGAGCGCGCCAGGGCTGCGGCTGAGGAGCGTGTGGTGACCATGCTGGCGGCTCAGTCGAGAGGGATGAAATGCCAATAACGAGGGCTGATTTGGGAGATGTGGTGATGTTGGGCGATGGTGGTGACGGATGACTTGCATGGATGGCCTGCTCTGGATGAGCTGCTCGCGGGTGTAGTCGGGTGGTATTCAGTAAAATCTGCGGCTACCCCCTGTCTGGTGCGCTGCTCTGCCCCATGTGGGGATGCAGCTGGGTGGCCTGGGAGTGTGGGGGTTTCCCTGGGGTTGCCCACCCGCCAGTTCGTTCCCCCTCCCCCTTCCACAGCTCGACGCCTCAAGAACAACCACCACCAATCACTGCAGTAGCTCTCTCTGCCTGCATCCGCGTCCCAAATTGCTCTTCTCGCACATCTACGCACGCCCATGTCCACCGTGCCTTGTCCTTCGGCTGGCCTGCCACGTCGTGAAAGCGCACAAACTTTGAAAATGGCAGGGGAATGAATGAATCAAAGCTGGTCTTTGCTCGATATGCACATCAAGCACCCACGTCGGCTCAGGTAGGGCGGTCCAGATCAACGCCAGGCCCACCAGTCTCACGGCGGCATCCCAGTCAGTCCATTTCCCCGTCGGCTTGTCCTCCTTTTCCCAACCGAGACCCGGACGGCCTTGTGGGAAGGACGGGCCCAGGCAAAAGGACATTTCCTCGTGTAATATAAAGAAAGGCCCCCACGTTCCAGAGCCCAACACCCCAGACCGGGCCCGGACGGGGCTTGTCCTCGGTTCACTTTCAACCTGGGGCTCTGGCATCCTTCCCCAGAATTTCAAGCGCGACCACTGGTTCCCGACCTTGTGCCCCAGACATTAGTAGTACTAAATGCTGTGGTCTGCTCACGCGACCCTTTCTCACTTCCTTCGGGTGTTCTTCTCTCCCCTTCTCTTCCTTATCCTGCCTCCTTCTTCCCATGCTTGTCAACCCATGCTGTCCTTTCTCCCATCCTTCTCACGGATACAGCCGTCGGAAGACCCTTTGGTCTGTGCCCACATTCGGCATACTTCGTGTATATGCTGGCGACTGGTGCGAGGCGTAGCCGACCCCTTCACTGGGACACCAAACCACTTGGTTCTATAGCAAGTCATCCGTTCCGTCATGGCGCACGGGGCAAACTTGCATCGGAAATGTTCCCCGTTTCTACTTCACCAGCCCCTTGCTTGAGTGGCATCCATGCCGCCTAGATGGCAAAAATAATCAGGCTCCTTCTCAAACAAATCCAAGATGATACCTGGCAGCTTGCTGGCTCGACTCACGTCGTTGTCGCCAAGGGGGTGGTCAATCTAGCCTGGACGTCTGTTCACCCGTACTGGCATTTGACTGGGAAAAGGAGAGGAGAGAATGAGGGGGGGGTATTGCCCGCTGGTCGAGCTCTGAAAGGAGCAAGCTGTCATCGACAGTGCCGAGAGCTCGTGCCGGGCCATGGCCTTAACTATAAGGCTTCCCCGAGCGTCATCGTGGATATTTGACGCGTTCGGCAGAGGAGCTTCCGGTCGAAGACAATATCAAACCACAACCTGGGCTGCAGACTCACGTCGAGATTCAAGGACGGTGCCTCAGCGCGGCTCTGCCTCGATTCGAAACCATTCTGTCTCTCTCCGTCTCTGAACTTGACGAGGCTGACCATGGATAGAATCGACGCCCCTCCCAACACGTCTCGTATGTGAGAAACAACTCGACGTCATGGAGAGGTCGCCATTGGAAGGCATTTGGACTGCCAATGTGCACGTGCAAATCACGCTTCACAAGGTCTATGCGAAGCCAATCAGCAGGGTTGCTCCACTTCAGCAACAGACACGATAATGAGCATTAGAAGGCGGAGTCGATCACCCTTGCGCTCTGAGAGAGATCAGCGGGCTTTCGCCTTATCGCGGCCAAATCCAGTGTCAACACCATGGGAAACTTTCGCATCCCGATTCGAGGTGGTATGCTGGCGGAGGTATGCCGGGCAAGATCCCTCGATAACACAGCGATCAAAGACGAACGAGACCAGAAACAGAGCCGGAGGCCCGTATCATGGGGGCCGGGGAAGAACAGCCACGATTCTGCTACGATTCTGCCGCTGGTGGTGGGCCCTTTATGTCTGCTACCGGTCCTGTTTACAGTAACGAGTTGCGACAATAAGAGCGCACTCGACCGCGTCATCAACAAGCTTAGCCACTCGGCGGCTGGCCCACCCTATCTGGTATGATTGTCCTTCAAGGTCGCACCTGGTCCTAGCTAAAACTGGGCCCAATGAATGTCGGTGGAGGTTGCTGTGCAAGTAACCTCTGTGGGTGCTGACAGCGCAAGTCCCGGCGAGGAATCAGTGCGAAGATCCTTCGGGCCTCGGGGTCATCAACACCACAGACCTGGCGGCCGCGCTGGGGGAGCAGTGCTCATCATTCTGTTCTCACATGCTCTGCATCCTCGTGGGGTGATGATCGCCCCCAGAAGTCGAACAACCTTGGGAGAAAGAAAGGGGCGCAGCTGACACGTTGCAAACGGGTTGGACGATGCCCTCACCGCGCTGGGGCTGCGTCGTTCGAATCGAGAAGTCCGAGAACGGCAGGGTCTTGCTCCAGACCCGCATCTACCAAGCAGTGCAACGAGGACGCTCATGGAGGGCAGATACAACTCAGAGATAAGGCTCAACGGCAAGCTATGATGGTGGGTGGCGTCCCACAATGTCTGCTGTGTGCAGACTTTTCGAGCACCACGCTGTTCCAGGTCTCCACGTGCTTTCGAACGAGGGCCGAACTCACGCATTTGACTCATTCGGAACATCTATAAAGAGAACATGTGTCCTCGCATCGCTCAAAGGAGGATTACGATGACCTCAAGGGACTCACTCCTGCTGTGACGATCCCGACACTGCTGGCGACGATGAAGTTCCGACCGCCGCGAGCCCGCGCCTAATCGGCCACTGTCTTCAGCAACACCGGAACCATACGATACAGCTCCTGTTGCCCCTATACGGAGAAATGACGCTTCGGACCCTCGTACCCGACTACGACGATTGAGGCAGCATGTGTCATAGAAAGCCTTGATACCCGGGGCATTCTGGCTGGCAATGTATTGTGGTGGAATCGGTCAGGCTGACACAATCGTGCCTTGAGCCTGGATTCACAACCGCTGGCGGTGGGAATTGGAAGCTGGCCGGTTCCAGTTACCGTCTGCCTGGATTGTTCCATCCTGCGGCCTCGCCGTTCATCTTCCGGGCCACTTGATCCGCTCCAGTCCGACCATGCGAGGCCACCATCACTCCCCGCAAGTACTCCGTGCAGGTACATGCTTGTGCTGGCGATGTCGGGCAATCTCCGCCCAAGTTGTCCGGCAAGGGCAGGGCGTACCTCGGGGGCATTACCACTCGCTTGCTCTCGCTGTGCACTCCCAGGGGCAGGGTGATGAGAGGAAGAGGCTTCTGGACAGCGTTTTGCTACTTGATTGACCTCCACGGTCATGGAAGTTGACCACGTCTCTGGTGCAAAATGGGACAGCGCTCTGCAAGTGCAACCAAGTGTTGCTGTACCGCTGTCCGCCAGACAATGCAGTCCACCGTGGGAAAGGGGTTAGGGATCGGCGAATCATTCGCAGCGACGTTCGGCGGGATGCAACGTCGGCGGAATACCAGAATACGCACTGTCTCCCAACAGTTTACTCACCATCTCGCGCGGTCAATCTCGCTGGATCAGCGCTGCGGGATTTCAGATAAATGCTAAAGTTCAATGCCAGGGTGGTACTCATTTGAACAGAACGTGGAACAGAACATGGCCAAGGAAGGTCAATCTTCATGCGTCAGCCAGATTCGTTTCTTGGAAACGGGCGGCATTTTCTTCGCCCTCATGACGATGTAATTTTCATGGAGCATGCCGTCTCCTCCCGGCCTCATTCGACCCGGACTCCCACCGTATTGACAGCCCCAGACAAGGAGGCACCTGTTCGTGAGGCGCTGCACAGTCGACCTCGCTCTTCCGAGCCTCAGGCGAAGGACGTACCATCTCGGAGGCTCTGCGGCTCAAACTTTGATCCTCATGGGTCCATAGCGAGATCCGACTATCCCGACCAAACGGCCCGTTTGTTGACGGGTCCTAACAGTGGGTACCTGCACACGGCATCTGGTCCCCTCTGATGTAATATTCAAGCCGCTGGCTGGCGGGAGCCGCCTCGGCATTCGTGACTTGGCGGCTTGGCCCCACGCAACGACAGCTCGCTGAGCCCCATTTTAATCAGCCGGTATCGTTGGTCTCTGCCAAGGACGGCGATCGTCCGAGTCCAGATCGGACGACTCCTAGCCGACTCGCGGTAGAGCCATTCCTGTCTCTCGTCCCATGCCCGCGTAGATTCGTGAGGGACTCAAGCAGGCTCTTTCAATGTCTCGAGTCAGTCAGTGGCGTGCAAAAAAAAAAAAGTTGAGCAGCACTCAGGTCATCACAAACCCCATTCAGTCTCCAGAGCTGCAGTTCTCACGGGCTACGTCACAACGTCGCCCACGAAGGGCTCGTGCTTGAGGCTGGTGATTTTTCGGCCGTTCCTCGTCCTGTCGCACCCCAGACCCTGGCGATGGAACCGTGGGGGTTTTGTCATGATGAGGCTGATCTAAGCAAGCCAACGTCTGGAGAAGCACTCTCGGCTAAGACTCCGAATTACTGGGACTGCACTAGACACCCCCAGCCACGACCACATCGTGCCGGCCTCAGCAGCATACTCCAGCATACTCCCGCAACATTCCCGTGATGGCACGTCGTGTTGCACCCGCATGCAGGTTGGCATCCTCCTCTTCGACGACGTTGGCGAGCAATCATGCGACCGTCGCCGGCACATCGCCAGAGGCTGCGGTTAATTTTCTCCCTTTCGGGCGTTCTCTCGGCGCGGACATTTTGCGGATGATGAGAGATCTCCAGGTCCAGCTCCGCAAAAAGTTTCGCGCATCTCCACAAGGTTCATCGCCCAGACCGTGACGATCATTCCAGGCCTCTGGCTCTGCCTGGCTCCGTATGGCTCCGTATGGCTCCGCCCAGCTCTCGACCGTGACACCCCGACTGTCCCCGGGTCGCACGCCAAACCATGACGCCGTCTAGGAGGGTTCCGCTGCGGTGGACCCGCCCGTTATACCTGTGGTGACCATGCAATGTTTTGTCACCCCATGGCACACAGCACCTGGTCGGTCACGCTCCCCAAGCTGGACGCCCCGACGTTGGTTCTCCAGTGTCCCCATGCCACTAGCCCGTGGAGAAGACCACGGAGGTCTGGAGTCACCCTTCGTGACATGCCCACAGAAGCCACCATGGAATTATTACCCAGCCCATAAAAGCTCTTGATCCCGCTACGCTTGATGGTGTTTGGACTATCATTACGATCAGGCTTCACACCTCATATATCAATCTAAGCATCTCGCTCCCCCAGATCTTCATCTACATATCTCCCCCTCGAGTCCTACTCGACACCGCCGCCCCCCTTGCGACACCAACAACACCAGCACTGCGTATATCGCACGGCCAATATCACAACACTCACAAATATGTCTACGGCAGAAACACCGGCCAGCGGTGCCTCAACACCGCCAAATGGCCACGAGAAGGATGCCGCCAACGACTACGGTGGCAACTACCCTCCCGTCAAGGTCCTCAACCTCCGGGTCACCGTCATGGGCCTGCTCGTCTCTCTCGGTGGTTTCATCTTCGGATGGGAAGGTGGTTCCATCTCTGGCTACACACAAATGGCCAACTTTAGGGACCACTTCGGCGACACCCAAAAGAACGGCGTCCTGACACTGGGCAATGTCCGCCAAGGTCTGATGGTGGCCATGCTCTGCGCTGGTTGCCTGGTTGGCGCTCTGGTCTCTGCCCCCATCGCCGATAATGTCGGCCGCAAGTTCTCCATCACCTTCTGGTGCATCGTCTACATCGTCGGCAACATCGTGTGCATCACTACCACAGACAAGTGGTACCAGATCGTCATTGGCCGTCTTATTGACGGTTTCGGCATCGGTGCCCTCTCCGTCCTGACACCCATGTACCAGTCTGAGACCGCGCCCCGCCAGGCACGTGGTGCTCTCGTCTCCGCCTACCAGCTGTTCATCACCCTTGGCATCTTCGTCGCCTACTGTGTCAACTACGGTACCGAGGCCATCTCGTCCGAGAGCTCATGGAGGATCACCATGGGCATCGGTTTCATCGCCCCCGCCATCATGGGCGCCGGTATGTTGACCATGCGTGAGTCTCCCCGCTGGCAATACCGCCGCGGTGGAGAAGCCGAGGCTGCCCAGACTCTGGCCCTGATCTCTTGCGTCTCGGTCGACCACCCGGAGGTCCAGCACGAGCTGGCTGAGATTCGCGAGAAGTTCGAGGCTGAGGTTGCCGGTGGCGACCCCAAGTGGTACGAGATCTTCACTGCCCCGGCTATGCTTCGCCGTGTCTGTGTCGGTATGGCCCTGCAGGCCCTGCAGCAGCTCACTGGTGCCAACTTCTTCTTCTACTACGGCACCCAGATCTTCGCCTCCGTCGGTATCTCCAACTCGTACATCACCTCCATGATCCTCGGTGCCGTCAACGTCTTCTCCACCTTCGGTGGTCTCTACGTCGGCCAGAAGTTCGGTCGCCGTATCTCCATGATCATCGGTGGTGTCTGGATGTTCATCTGGCTGATCATCTTCGCCTCTCTCGGCTCGTTCGCCCTGTACCCTGATAACAACCCCAACGACCCCAACGCCCGCACCAACGCCTCCGTTGGTTCTGCTATGATTGCCTCCGCCTGTTTCTTCATTGTCGGCTTCGCTGTTACCGTAAGTTTTCATGCCCCATCAAAGCCCATGCACCATGCACCTTCCTGTGAGATCGACCCCGCTAACCCGCACTCAAATAGTGGGGACCTCTTGTCTGGGCCATCGTCGGTGAGATGTTCCCGTCCCGCTACCGTGCCGTCGCCATGGCTCTCTGCACCGCCGCCAACTGGCTGTGGAACTTCCTCATCTCCTTCTTCACCCCCTGGATCACCGCCGCCATCGGCTACCGCTACGGCTACGTCTTCGCCGGCTGCTGCTTCCTCGGTGTCGTCATCACCTTCCTCTTCGTCAACGAGTCCCAGGGCCGCTCTCTCGAGGAGGTCGACTCAATGTACGTCCTGGGTGTCGTCCCCTGGAAGTCCAAGTCCTGGAAGCCTCTCGACGAGCCCGTCACCACCGACAGGATGCACTTCAAGCCTGGCGCGCGCGACTTCTCCAAGCCCGAGACTCCCGCCGCTGGACACCACGATGGTGAATCCGCCGGCCCCAGCAACGCTGTCTAAAGGATACGAACCAGAAGTCAGAGTATGTGTGTGTGGATTAATGAAGAATGTGACCACAAAGTTCAGTCACTGGACTCTTCCAGTGACCTCATCATGAATCAATGAGTGGAAAGAGAATCAGTCAGGGGAAGAACGGTGATGAAGTCAGGAGGTGACTTCTTATGTATATATGTCTTAGTTCGGGGACTTGTTACTACTACTATTGTGTTTTATAATGGTCCTGTACCACCACAATGCCTTCTAGGCACAAAAGAATTATCAGATACCCCTTTTTAAATGATATCTGGCTTTTAGTCAATTCTCGCTGTTTTTGGTCTTTGTGTGATGATCACTTCCTATCAATCTCGTATATTTTAATACACCATCCTGAGGCGGCTGTACCCCGGACCACAAAAGTGATAAGAATTCGCGATGGCCATCACGCGTCGTCGTTGGTCAAGAAACTGCTGGACCCCCAGCCTGACGTGCTCAACTGCCTCGCGCTGGCTGTACAATGTGACATGGACGCCTAGCTCTATTTCGAAGTGTCCAGATAGTACCGGTATCCCTTGACAATCATTCTCAGGGGCCATCTATCGTGAAACGAAAATATCCGTGAGCACTGGTATTGCGTCATATGGGTGTGTGCACCTGTGCCTGAATCGATTGTCGTACTCGCTGTTCGCGCACTCGGGGACAATCCGAGTGGACCCACTTCAGCCCTACACTGAAAACCGCCGAAACATGTGTACAAGCTCAGTGGCGGAACTGATTTTGGAAAGACTGTGTGGGGCGTTGGACTTCAAAACCCCCTTTCGGACTAGCAAGGTGTGGCCTTCGCGCGCCCGGGTAAAAAAAATTGGCCGGTGCTTGCTTGTATGGACGCCCAGTTGCCTTGAAGTGAACATTGAATGCTGATGCCCGTCGTCAATGACGTCGGCTAGTCGGCCAGGTAATGAGCGTCCTTCATACAGTTACCAGAAAAAAGTCTCCCACACACACCCCTTTTTACACCAAAACTCACTATTTTTAACCTATATTAATACCTCTACAAAATTTACTATATTTATAAATTTTTAATATATTATATATAAATACTATATATATAATATATATATTTTTTAAAAATCCTCCTTTTATATTTAAAAAGATATTTAAAGTTTTTTAAAGATAGAATTTTAAAATTTTAAACCTAAGCCCTAAAACCTTCTATAAGACCCCCTAACGAGTCATATTTTAATATTTTAATATTTCCTTATACTTTTAACTTAAATAAAATAATGAAATTTATTTTTTATATTTTTAACCTAAAGTATATTTTATATTTATTAATAAATAATATATAGAAAATACTTAAAAAAATGTAGAATATATATAGATTTAAAAAAGAATTATTTAAAGTGGTGAGTTTTGGTGTAAAAAGGGGTGTGTGGGGGAGACTTTTTTCTGGTAACTGTAGTCCTTGTCTGGCACGTCTAATTAGATTGACTGGACCAACACCTGCCGCATGTTGCCGGGAATTATTACACAGTAGAGGAGGTTCAACCACATGAGTAATGGTACATGGGGAGAGAAAATGTAAATTTGATGGTCTAATTCTTCCCTAGGGAATTGTAGGTACCTAGGTATAAAGATGTCAATGAGCGCGAGGACTTCTACTTATCAACGATGTAGGGCAAAGCCGTTCATGCATGCCTCAGCCATCATCTGCGGGGTCCGAATGCTCAAGCAATGCCTGCGGATGTTCCTGGGCCCGCCGTTGGATTCTTATATCTCGAGCTGTCGCTTCTTGATATGGACCGTCAGGGGTGGTTTTCTCCATACGGCCCAGCTCTTGTGCTCCGAGTAAGGCTGGGTCCAAGCGCGAGACGACGGGTCCAGCTCCATGTCAAATTCCCAGAGCAGCCTAGCCATGATGAGACGCATCTCGTTATAGGCCAGGTGCTTGCCCACGCAGTTTCTGGGCCCATAGGAGAATGGTTCTTGTGTATCAGAGTCAGTCTTTTAACTTGGCCAAATCGATGACTGTTACTTACGTATAGAGTCCCTCTTGTCCGCAAAAAATGGAGATGACTGGTCCTGAGCGGTGCTGGAAAGCCACCTCTCTGGGGCGAAGGACTCGGGCTGTGCGAAATTGGAAGCAGAGAGGCCTGCGGAAGACTGGTGAACGCCGACACGGGTCTGCAAGCATGTGGCATGACTGTCAGTGTCGAATGCAATGAGAGGCAGGGTTCTGTTCCCTGGCAGAGAAAAGGAAATGTCTGCAAGGCTATGACCAGCATGTGGTCCAAGGGTATGGAGGTTGTATACTCACCCCCGGTGGAAGATACAACCCATCAATGTGGATTGGCTCCGGTGTTTTGGGCACGATTCTTTCAAGCGATGTCGGTACAGGGGGGTAGAGCCTAAATGTCTCGTTGAGCACTGCAAGCATGTAAGGGAGACGAGTTGTGGCATTGGCGAAGTTGATGTCCGCTGCCGATCCAAAAGCACTGCGAACTTCTTCCACCGCTTTCTTGTGTGCATGGGGTGTTGCCAGGAGATAATATGTGCAGGCCGTCAACAACGTGGCCGTAGTGTCGCTTCCGGCCACGAATATGGTATTCGCGTTCGTAATGAGCTCTTCCGTGGACTTGATGTCCTTGTCGCCCATCCCACGTAGCAGTCCCGACATGAAGTCCTTTCGAGACACGTCTGAGCTCTTTCCAAGACGCTTGCCTACCGCCGCCCTTGTGTAGGTATACTGGTCCATGAAACCCTCAATCACACCTGGTGCGATCACCGGCCTGACGAGACGCGCCAAAGGACCGAGCAAGTCATTGATAAGGAAAAGCTTTCTGCCCCTCTCTATGAACAAGAGCACACACTCCACGACATGATGGAAATCGTTCTTCTCCAGGCCACCTAACGACTCGCCGAATGTCAAATCGGCAATGATGTCAAAAGATGTGATGTGAAACCATCGCCCCATCTCAGCTGGTACACGGGACTCTGCAACACCTGACAGCCTTTGTACCAGCAATTCGACAAAGCTGTGAATCATGGGTTCCTGATCCGCCAGTGATCTTGGTGCAAAAGCATGTGAAACACCACGGCGGATCCGGGCGTGGTTTGCGTCGTCCGCACTGAGTATGTTTGACTGGGGGTCGAGTTGCTGATTGGCCATGAACTTTGGAAATTGCCCATGGGCCGGACCGTAGATGGTCTTCCACGCCTCGCCGGTGGTGAATGTCATGGCATCCGATGCATATCGCACCACAGGGCCATATCTCTGATGGAAACGGCGGAGATCTTGGTCAAATGTGCCCCAGAGTTCCTTCAACTTCGGTATGAATGGGAATATAATCCAGGATTTTGGGCCCGGTACATGGCGTAAAGGACCGAAATAAGCCTGGTATGTGCCTCTGACAAGGTGATAAAGTACCCAAGAGGTGGCGGCAAGCAGGGCAACTTGTGGGAGTTTCGTCCCAACGAAATCAACACTGGAAACCATGACGCGGTCGAGAGAACAGCGGAAGACGCTGTGGAAATTGTCCAATTGTATTGGGTGAATTTGATGATATCTCGAACGCCTCAATCTACGCGAAATTAAAGGATATGGTATTCTTTGACAGATTCAGCTTTTATGCGCAGTTCAAAAGGTGAAGTTGGCATTGTGCCACATTTTGGCAAATATGGTGCCGAGACCAACTGCGGGCAAGCTCTCTATCGGAACCGATCTGCTGCCGGCGACCGAAAACCTGCCCCTGCGGCAGAGTCATGATGCTGTAGTAGTGCTGACCGCCAAGTCTATGCCGAATATCTCTGTCGTAGCGTATCATTGCGGTACCCATGTAGATCGGACTGAAAAATGCTCAGTTGCACCATTACACTGGACCAAATGCCCCCATACCGTCGGCGGTAAGAAATGTTTTGAGGGGTCGGAATACTTTGTGCCAGACGGCCGCCCATTGGGCTTGAAATCATTGATGTTCGTAAATGTCTAGTGACTTTCTGGGTTGTCTGGTGCTCGTGTGGGAATCCTGTCGCCGACAGTCCCCACTTTTAAAATGTTAAGGAGGCCGATTATGAGAGCAGCTGCTGTTCACTCAAGGAACCAAAACTAGACATTTGCTCTAGGTACCATATCACGGCCATTGTATTGAGTACCTATGTAGTATTTGTATTTTAAGTGCAGCCACTTTTGCTGCTGCCTCTACTGTAATATAGAACCCTGTGTATTCTTTGGTTCCTCTGTTCATAAACCGGCACAAAAGGAAGTGCCCTACAAGAACAAGGCAATGTATGTTTCAAGCTCTGCCGTAACATCACAGTGGAGCAAAAGCCACTGGCTCCTATTGTGTACCTGGGGTTCAGATGGTTTCATTCTTAATCTGTATATATCCCAAAGGTGTGCGGTCCCTTTACATAATTGTGGTAAAAGAACGCGCAAAAGCCCAGCTTTTTCTTATTTGGAAAAACAAAAACAAAACAAGCAATGCCAACAAGAGTGTAAGAAGACTCTGTCTGGGAATTTGGCCTCAGCCTCATGCCGTACAGACAAGCACTTGAGGCTAGGAGGCATTCATGGTTCGCTCCTGACGGGGTGCTGACTAGAATTGTCAAAGGCAGAATAACACTCTGGGACACATTGAAACAATCGCTCCATGTACATGCAGTGACGTGTAAGGAAGTGCTCTAGTGCACCCAAGTCAACTTTGTTTATTTGATCAGAATTGTATCAGACATGATCAGACATGATGCAACATGGGATTTGACATGGAATATTACAAGACTCATTCCAATGAGTGACGATATGGATAAGGGCCATATGGCCAGGCTCCATGTGTACCACCAAGGCAGGCAGCCTAGGTACCTAGGTACTGTGTACTCATCCCGGCACAGGGCAACTGGCCCCAAGAAGGAAAAGGACAGCATGCAAGACCAAAAACAGTGATGAGGATCACGACTTGACAACAATGAGCCTATGGTCATCATGCAAAAAGGATCGACGCCGGCATGATTCGAACATGCGCCTCCGAAGAGAATAGATGGCCAGAAGTGCTTCAGAGCAATTCTAGTCTATCGCATTAGACCACTCTGCCACGGCGCCTGGTTGTTGAGATCCGGGCTTTTGGCGGAGATCAAGATCCCGTCGACAGAAAGTCGGTGAGCAAAACCTGAGCACCACCCAAGTCACATGGGGTGGATAAAATGCCTGATTCTCCAACGAAAACGGGCCTTGTGGGGCTGTGTGCTTTTTTAGCCGCCACAGCCAAGCAGCCTGCGGCTCTCATGAAAACCTTGGGAGTGCCAGAGAACGGAACAGGCTCAATCAGTCAATCGCAATATATTTAAAGGAACCAACACTGCCACGCCTCAGGCTACTACTCCGATATCACGAATCAAAAGCGAACAATGGTCCTCATAGAGTGGATCGTCTCCGAAATCAGGAGAGATTCTAAATCACTAAATACCATCATCCTGCTCGTCGTCTATGACGGTCATCCATCATCCACTGTTCCACGAATGCTAGGCATCTTGGGCAAGTCTGCCTTCATACTGAGTGCCATATGCCCAGCTCTCGTGCATCGAAAAAACCATGTGGCCTTCAAGACATTACCTAGCCTGTCAAGTCATGAGAACGGAAATTCGCGTACCCTCAATCGGAAGGCGCGTACCCAATGCTAACTAAGAAGTATTCTATACAAGACGACTTCTTCTCGAAAGGGCCGGCTAGGGCAAAGGGGGCGAGCCCTAGAGCGTAAAGCATAGCGGAGGGCTATAAGTAGGGCCAGTAGGCACAACCCAAGTTTCTAAAGAACCAACCCACCCTATTTATAATCCCTTATTACAAAGAAGCCTTATTTATTAAAGTTATAAAGACTTTAAGGTTCTATACTCTGATTGGTTGAATAGTAGGGAGGGTATGCGCCTTCCGATTGAGGGTACGTGAATTTCCGTTCTCCAAGTCATAGTCGTTCCATATTCTCGGTCGTACCACCCGCCAAGGGCCCGCGCACATCATGGAAAATAGCAGAAAGGGTGCGAGATCATGACTGAGAACGACTGTACCTGATGTGAAACCAGTAAATGCCTTAGATACAGGCTTATCCACCATGCTGATGACCGCCTGAAACGAACGTGAGGTCCGAAGGACTGAACGAGAAATCCAGATGATCTCATCTGATGTTTTCATCCTACCTATGTAGCTAAGTGACAGGCTCGCCTCAGAAGTCGCATGCCTAGCGATCATCACCAGCAGGTCGCTCCAAGTCCAGGCTCGAGCTTTGCGTGCAAGAGGCTTCGAAACTTGAGCACCATCAAGATGCTACCTAGGTAGAAATGCACACTGGCAATTTGATGTGGAGTTTACAGGAGTGTCTAATCTGAAGTTTTAGATGCTCCCACCGGTAGACACCGTCTTATAATGAGAGCTATGTCAGTATAAGAGTGTCAGTATTGTCTAAAAAAAACAAGCATTATCCCAAGTTTCTTCGGCTTGACCTTACAAGGTTCATTGGCCGTGTCTATCATGTACTGCCGTTCCCCGCTAGAAAATTACGCCTTGACAGGCGGCTGGGGTACCCTGCCCAAATATGCTACTATTATAGCGTCAAGGCAGCCTGGAACTGGGAGATCATACAGATGCAGAACGGTTTGGACACCATGCCAAGCCCCCTGAGAGTGAACAGGAAAAGCATTCAGCCTGACACACACACAGTATCTGACCTGCCACAGAGGCAGTAGACGATTTATAAGACGACTCGATCTACAGCTCACGATTTCAACATCATTTTCATCTCATTCAATAACCTTCCATTCTATATTAGGCAAGTGTAATTCATTGCAGGAGTTGACCTTCATTGACTAACATCTATCCACACAGCTGTGCTTATCCGTCCTGGTGACAACTTCTGCCAGTTATTCACAACCTTGTCTTACAAATTAATCACCCACTCAACTACCGCGACCATGAAGCTGTCATTGGCTCTCGTCACTGTCCTGGCATCCTTTGCTGTTGCGTTGCCCCAGAGCAACAATGCTGCGCGAAGCCCAGCGAGGCAAGGCAGTAAGAATAAGGCAGACCAGAACCCCCCTGGATTGGACGGCAAGCCGCAGGATGGTCCTGGGCCCAACGGCGTGATCAATCCAGATACCGGCATCATCTCCTTCAATGCAGGTGCTTAGGCACAAAGGCGACACTGCTGCGTCCAGCTGTAAGGACTGAGGTCATGGCTGTGGTGAAGTCTGAGTCATGCATGGACATCACCCACTTGCATGTTCGAAGAGGATAGCCTGTATCGTCAAGGCACATTCCCGTCAGGTTCAAGTTCTTGATCAAAAGCAAGGATAGGATTCTTGATAGTTAAATGACTCAAACCATCATGCTGTCCTTCTTCCAGCACAAAGAAATGAAGCAGGCACTTAATCATGGGTATGAATATGGAGACCTGTAAACCCTTTGGGAAGGGGTCTGTGTGAAAAAGACTACAAAAACTACAAGAGGACACCAAAGAAGCATAACACAAACTCGACCAGACGCAGTGTGATGAGAAAGCCGCAATGAACCTGCCCAGCTATCTTTTGCCATATTAGCAAGTTGCGTCAGTGTATACCTTTGTATTATTATGAGACCTCCATAACACAGGCAAGGCAGACACGATGCGGGATCCTCCTGATCTTTACTGAGTTGGTTCTGTTACAACGATTGACAAGAGCCTATCTGACGGACTTCTGACCTTCGCACAGCTCAGTATGGTCAACTGCAAGTGGGATTGAGCTGACCTAGCTTGGGGGAAGAAGGTATCGGGAAATAATAACAGTCCGGACCTCTGCAGGCTACAGTCCCCAAGTGAAGAGTATTGAAAATGAATAAGATTTACGGCCCCGCATACCAATTTTCGCGACAAGGGATATACGGAGTACACTAGTCTCAATCCCAGCCTGTCTCGATTCAGACCAACCTTCAAATGTTAGCTGCACCGGTTACTGAGTCCAAAGCCGAGGTTCCGGGAATTCAAACTTTATATAAAAGTTTCAAGCCACATCTGCCATCCGAGCCAACCCTAATAAGAGATTGGAGTTGTGCCCCGACCACTCGGGATGAACCTTGACTACTCCGAGGGGCCCCGCCAACTTTCGGCGATGCCTATGCCCGATCATTTGACCGCATTAAACACATTTAGTTTGCGAAGACCCATGAAATGAATCTCCCGAGCCGTTCGTGGCTATGTTAAACCTTGGTCATGGCAACAAATATAAAAGTGGTTGTTTCCCTTCCAAGACACATAGTGATCCCACGTGCTGTTGAAATTCACCGAGTCACTACTCAATATCTTGAATCCGCACCATGCAGTCTCAGTCATCATCAGATGTGGTCACCGTCGACATTCTCCTCCGCCGGATGCTGGAGACTGTGCCCGACAAGGTGATCCTTTCCTACCCGGCGCACGAGCTGGATTTCATAGATTACACAGCCAAGGACCTGGACCGACTGACGAGGACTGCGATAAGTACGTACCCGAAATCACTCAGAGAATCTGTGCAATGCGCAAGGCCCGGCGACGTACCTGCAGTTGCCCTGGTCGGACCCTCCAGCCTTGAGTATTACATTCACCTGTTTGCTCTCAGTCGAATGGGCCTGACAACCGTGTGCCTTTCCCCGCGGCTACCAGACAACGGGTTGGCGCACCTCATTCGGCTTCGGCGTTGCACGGCAGTCTTTGCGTTTGGCTCTTCCATCCAAGTCATGGAGAGGGTGCAAACTACTCAAGAGGACCTGCCGGATTTCAGACTCCTTCATATGACCCAAGTCGCAGAGCTCGAGGTCATGTCCCGCCGTGGTATCCAAATCGACCTCCCAATCATAGAATATAAGGATAAAGCCCACACGCCCTTGTTTGTTATCCACAGCGGCGGAACGACCGGCCTGCCGAAGCCTGTTGCTCGCCATGTGTACCAGGATCTCATCATTTTGGGACGACACATCGCAAATGCAGAGACGGACATGTTGATAACACTTCCCGCTTTCCACAGTTTTGGTTTCGCCCATTGTATCGCCATACTTTGGGGGAAGTTCCGGCTGAGTGTCCTGAACGCATCACGTCCTGTGACTGCACCTGTCATCCTCAAAGCGCTAGACATCACAAACAGCAAGGCTCTGGCGACGGTACCGCACTTGCTCAAGTTCGTCAATGAGACCCCTGGCGGCGCGGAAAGGCTTGCTCAGCTCAAGAGCGTCGCAGTAACGGGTGCGGCCACGCCAGAGGTGCTTGGAAACGAACTTGTTGAGAAGGGCGTGGCCATCCTCTCACCGTACGGGCAATCGGAAAGCGGTCCTTTGATGTATAATTGTACGGGAAGAGACTGGATCTGGCTGATGGCTTACCCTTGGGTAGAGCCTTATGTCACTTTTGAGCCATACGGCGACGAGGAGCAAGGTGTTTGGCACTTGATTGTGCTCCCTGGTTTGTCCACTTTGGCCACGTCCAACAGACCCGATGGGTCTTATGCAACCCAGGACCTCTTTGTGCGCCACCCCACAGACCCCAAGAAGTGGAAATTCTCCCACAGGGCCGACGACATAATCGTTTTGGTGAATGGCCTGAAGGCAGACCCACATCTGTTGGAGCAAGCCGTGGAAAAGAACCCGGACGTGGACGCTGCGATGGCGTTTGGTACTGGGCGGGACTCCCTCGGTCTCATCGTGGTGCCATTAGCCAGTGCATCAGGGCTGTCCACAGAGGAGCTGGCGGCTCGCATTGCCCCTGATCTGGAGCTGGGGAACTCCAGAGTCTCAGCCTATACACGAGTCTCTCTTGATTCCGTCATCTTCAGACAGGCTGGCAGCCAAGTCCCAAGAACGGCCAAGGAGACGCTTATTCGTTCCAAGTTCCTCGAACTATGCAAGGACGACATTGAAGCGCACTATGCCGCAAGAGAAGCCCAAGACCAGGCACATATCTCCGTCGCAGACGATGAGGTCGAGGGCATTGTGCGCGAAGTTGTTAGCTCGGTTCTTTCAGCTGGAGACGCCAAAGTGAGCGCTGAGGATGACTTCTTTATGTTGGGCATGGACTCATTACAGGCATCATATGTCCGCTCGAGGCTTCTCCGGCGCGTCAATGTCGGCGGACATCCCCTGCCCACCAATGTCGTCTTTGAGCATCCCACCGTGAGGCAGCTCACTGAATTCGTTCTGGCCCTGAGAAACTCGCAAGACCCTAATGGCACGAGAATATCTGAAAGAGCCATCGCAGAAGGACTGATACAGAAGTACACTCGGTTCCCCCCTACCGAAACCCGGACAGTGGAGACTGGCCCTGGGCGTGTTGTGGTCAGTCAGCTCCTACCATACTGTACTTCTCGAAATATTGCTAACCTTTTCTAGTTACTCACTGGGGCAACCGGATTCATTGGCCGCCATATACTCCATAGGCTTATTTCGTGGCCCAATGTGGATCGAGTCTACTGCCTTGTCCGAGCGGACTCAGATGAAGCGGCAGAGCTACGCATTACTGAGTCACTTCGCGAGGCCCGTCTAGAAGTGGCAGATTGCGAGGCCAGACTCAGAGTTATCGCCCTGGCATCTGATGCTGGACATGATCATCTCGGTCTCGGCGAGAAACAGTATGAATCTTTGCGTACTACGGTCACGAACATCATTCATGCCGCCTGGGCTGTCAACTTCAACATGTCTTTGTCATCGTTCGAGTCATCCATTGCCTCCGTCTCTCGACTCCTGGAGCTTTCAATATCTTCTCCGTTACACTCAAGGCCGACTTTCTCATTCCTCTCCAGCATCGCCACTATAATGCGAGCAAGAGAACAAGGC
Source organism: Diaporthe batatas (assembly GCF_019321695.1). Taxonomy (NCBI): domain Eukaryota; kingdom Fungi; phylum Ascomycota; class Sordariomycetes; order Diaporthales; family Diaporthaceae; genus Diaporthe; species Diaporthe batatas. Next base: position 914,183 of record NW_025408559.1, on the reverse strand, counting down.
GTCGTCAAGGAAACGAGGTATGGATGGGAGGCCATAACTCCTATGGGCTATGGACAGTCGAAGTGGGTAGCGGAGGAGATCTGCTCCGCAGCCGCCAAATATGCTGCGCAGAAGGGTATAAATCTTCCAATCCAAGTGCTCCGAGTCGGGCAGGTTGTTGGAGACACGAAGCACGGAATATGGAACTCCAAGGAAGCAGTTCCATTGACCGTGCAGAGCGCCCTCAGCGTCGGCGCGCTTCCTCTTGTAGAGGGTGACGACGTAACGTCTTGGCTGCCAGTCGACATAGCTGGGACTGCCGTGGTCGAGCTTGCCTTGCGCGATCGATCCCACGACGACGCTAGAGAAGCACGAGTATTTCATGTCTCGAGCACAGAACCACTGAAATGGAACACAGAGTTCCTGCCTGCTTTGAAGAGAAACGGTCTCTCTTTTGAAGCTGTTCCCGGGCCGGAATGGGTGCGCCTGCTGGAGAGCGCAGTCCCTAACCATCGATTGCTTCAACACTTCAAGACAAGGTACGGCGCGGTTGGCGGTGACAGCGAATTCCCTCAACGTGTACTCGGCGCATTTGATATGTCCGAAGCACAGAAATTTTCGAGCGCATTGAGGAAGGTTCCCGAGATAGACGAAAAACAGGTTGGTCGACTTTTACAATACTGGATGGGACTGGAGGAATGGAAGTCCATCCAGAAGGAAAAGAGCTTGAACGGCCGGGCTCAAGCACAGTCAAACTAGAAGGGGAAGGGAGATAGCGGTATTGGCAGAGGCAAGATTTGATACTTCCAGCATAACTAAGATGAGGACGAATTGACTTGCTAGCGGCAAGGGCTCAGAATATCCTAGTGTTACAATTTTATGTCCGCCTGGAAGATGACCTGATGGAATCTGGACGGGATGTACAAAGTCTCCGTGTGCGATAGGAGTACACTTTAGAATGAAGAGCTCCGAGTTCCCGCCGCCCTTCCAACGACCCCATTAGCTGAATTCAGGAGGAATAGAGGAATAGTACAGGCCATCGCATGCCATTTCCTGGCACCTTAGTACTCATCTCAAGATCAATGACATCCTTCGACTTCTGACTTGGATAGAACAGCACGAGCAAGACCAAGCCTGGATCTGTCTTCTCACCCTCAGACTCTGCAATCCTTCCCAAGAAAGCAGACCCTCAGTGTTTTAAACACCGTCTGACTTTTGATGGGAATTCTCCTGCTCGCAAGTGACATTCTCCTCGTTGTGACTATCCACTTGGGTAGTAATAACGAGGTTGTTCTCGCGCCGCTTCCGCATATACTCTTGAATTTTCTCTGCGATTTCAGCGCTTGGCGCCAACCGGATATTCTCCATCATCCATGCGAGTCCCACCGAGCCGTTGGTGCTCCCAGGATTCTTATCCTCAACGTATTTATGGATCTCATCGGCTGCGACCCAAAGCTTGCCACAGTTTCCTGTGAGCAGGGCGAGTGCTATGCTCCCAAAGCTGGGAGTCAGGCCGTCGCTTTCGTGTAGATCGGGATACTCGGCCATTAACACCCTCTCAGCCTTCCAGATGACTTTCGCGCACTCGACGCCGAGGCAAATGTAGGGGAAAGAGATCAGGGGCACTTCCTGGTCAAGGCCCAAGCTGAGGTCAGCGAGCAGCTGGGCGATTGACTTGGAACCTTTAACCATGGATCGAGAAGCTCCCGGATTTATGGCCGTGCGGTTTTTCGGATTCTCGATATCCTTGTAGGCTGCCGCGCGCTCCGTGATGGCTTGCAGATCTTCTTCGTTGAGTTCGTAACGGTCACCACATCTGCAGAATCTGTCCTCGAACATCAGTGAGACCGGGCCAAGCTTCTGCAACAACTTGCCCTGGCCTTTCTTGCGGAACTTGAAATGTTCGTCGCCAAACTTTTGACCGCGTCTACCCTGCCTCTCTCGACAGTCTGGCGCAGTGTAAGCCAATGAGATGGCTCCAGCGGCGAAAAGAAAGGCCTTGCCAAAGGCGTCTTCTGTTTTTTTGTCTGGTGGCTTTCCCAGCATGAAGATATTGGGCCCTTGTAACTCTTTCATGCAATACTCCAGATCATGCCAAGAGCCCCTGATGAGGCCGTAGCTGGAACAGGCATTGTAGATATGTGCCATTTTCATGATTGACCTGGTACATTTCTCAGAAATAATGCCACATTCCTGCTGCATCAACCGCGCTGAGTGCAGAAGGATACCGCAGAGTATTGGGTGGTGCGTCATCAAATAGCACTTGTTCAGGTTGGGGTAGCTCGCGTGCCCCATGTTCTCGATCTCCTCATCAAGTCGCTGGGGAAGTAAACACATGAGTACGGTGTGTCCCATCTGAGCTGTCTTCGAAGGTCCGTTGGGCGTGTCATCAACTTCCTCTGCCGGGTCCACAAATACGGCGGATGTGTAGAGCTCATAGGCTTTTTGAAAGAGGTCGAGACCGCCTTGGAGGAAATTGTTCAAAATCTGAAGTGGTTGGGCCTGAGCGGTGTCTCCCAGGAGCTCATTCACGTCCCAGAATAGCTGGACGCCGAAGACAGCCCAGAGCTTGATGTCGACGTCTTCGTGCACTGTTATTTCTAGAGTCAGCTGTGGAGAAACAAAGCAAGAAAGATGCCACCCGCGAGCTGCGACTCATCAAATGCATGAAAAAAAAAGAAACGGCGACAAGCTCAGCTCTAGGGCAAGACTCACTAATGCGAAAGCCACGAGACACCTCGTCGATGAAAGGAAACACAGGACCGACACCATAGTTGCCCATGAAAGAGAGCTCGTAGAGCCATTGAATGTCATAACCGCGGCATTTCCGCATCTGCTCGAACAGTTTGGTGTCATCTGGTCGCGCCCCGGCTCCGAATCGCAATGGCTCCGAGCCAGCGGGTCGTTTGTATGCGGGATTGACCTTGGTGAAGAACTCCATGCAGTAGAGCTGCACCAATGTGTACGCCCATCGAAAGCTCTGGGAGTCAAGAAGCCACTCTTCATATTCTTCGATCCCAACCTGGGCGGGGTTGGGTGCACTGAAGTCTTGTGGGTGGACGGTCGGGTTTTCGGTGTCTGTTCCCAGGAGCGGTGCATAAATGTTTGTACCACAAGTCTTGCCGTTGATGTCTCTGATCCAGCTACCTAATGAGTACCAGCAGACGGGAAGCTGGGTTTCCTTGGCGTTTAGACTCTTCGTGTACGACTCGATGATTGGTATTGCTTGTTTCTCCATACAACGGACGAGGTCGATGGCCGTGTTAGTGGTCACGGCGGCGGCTGCCAGATCAACGGACCCCTTCTTCCATCCACGCCATTGTTTCAGGACTGCTCGCCTTATAGACATCATTTCATCTCGCAAGGACCCGAGCGCGAGCCAGGCTTCCTCCCGTGAGGCTTCGGGGTAAGCTTCAAATACCTGCGCCGGAGCTGTGTTGCGGGTCCACCTGTTAGTGAGCGTCCAAGAAACAGAGACCGGGTGATATTAGACGCATCAGTGTTCACTGAGCACAGCATGACTCACCCAGAGAGGTCCTCCAAGCATCGGCTTTCTCCATGTCTTCGGCTTCAACGGCAGATCTGTGCTCGTTGGAATCACTTTTCGAGGAGGGCGAGCTGTCGGGGGACTTCAGCCTCAGCCCAGCAAACATATTGGCTGAGCTGTTTGCGGTGGCATTGCCAGAAACCTCACCAAGAACTTTCTTCGTTGGAGTTCTGGGCTGTTTCATGTTCTGAGTTCTCGTGGTTTGCTCGACGTGTTTTGGGGCTAGGATAGATCGCACGCGCCCCAGGACATTGATCGGGTGGATGTGGCCGTCTTGTTGGCCTTTGGCAAGAAAGGCCGCCACGTCCTCCCCGTTTATGTGACGGAAGCAATCCTCGCGGTCGTGAATAATCTTGTCAATCACCGTAATGATCCATTTCGGAATTCTTCCGTGCACGCTGGACGACTTCGCAATGACCTCTGCAAGGGGCACATAGCTGCTCAGTGCCAGCTTGGGAGCCTTCTGGCGCGTCGACTGATCAATGGTGCTGGCAGCTGCTCGCTGCTTGGCCAACTTTCGGTCTTTACCCTTGGGTCGGGCTGACTTGGTGTTATCGGAAGACGGGTTCACGGGCCTGGTGAGGGCGGACGGGGCACCACAGAGGGTCCCTGTGACGGCAAGGAATGTTGCGAGGTCATCTTGGTTCGCCTTATACCGACCGTATTTGGTCGAGAGAGTTGCGGGCAGCATGGTCGGCAAGGCGCTTTAACGCGATCAACACAAAGAGCGTTGTTGAGGGATGAGAACCTGCAATCCTGGCGTGGGCCAAGAAAGCAAAGCTGATTTGACAGCGGATGCGATGATTCGGGGTGAAAAAAGCTCGAGTGACGGATTATGGCAGATTGGGCTGCGAAGTGATCGCATGTGCTGTTGCCTGTTACTCTGATGGTGACCAGTGCAAATTCGTACAAACGAGTAGGAAAGAATGTCGATGCTGTTTTGTTTTGATGTTTGCCACATCTGCAGGCGCTAGAAGCGCGTTCATATGGCCAGCTGGTGCAAGTTACAATCCCAGTGACTCCATGGCTAGGTACCTACTTAAGTAGGTATCATTCAGTTCCGGTACAGCTTGAGCAGCACAGCACATGGGATCACTTCTACAGAGCCAAGTGCCGTACAGTCCTCCACTTGATTTGTTTTGCTCACCTCGAATTATATTTACGTCAATACCCAGGAGGGGAGTAATCAAGCATCTAGTAGTTATACACAAACGCCAAACTGCGATTTGTTTCAACCACGTGCGCAGAAGCATTGGCCTACCGTCAACCATTGCTGGACCTCAACCCCAACTTGGACCTGTTTGCATACAGTCCGTCTAAAGTCACTGTCCAAGAGACGGTGAAAATCAAAGATACCACTGCAGAAAGTATCCAATCTACGCCTGCAGTGACAACGACCAAACGACTTTGGCTCGTGAGGTTTTAAGTTGGCCTCGTGATTCCTTCCTCCATACTAGTAGTCTCCACATCATCCCTGTAATCCTCATTGAGCGGTGCATACTCTGCGGCGAGCGATTGGAATGGGGTTCGCCTGGCTGTGACAATGTGCAAAGCCTCGGCAGCAGCAAAATAGAAATGTATTGCGCTGGCATCGCCGGTGTAAGTAAAAGAGCCATGCCAGTGTGGAATGAATGTGGGGTCATGGCAACGGACAAGTTTATCATGAGGAAGACCGAGCCATACGTGCCCAGAATTATCATCTCTTCTTCCGAAGGTCTGCCAAGAAACACCCATGTTGGAATGAGAAAAAGAAGATACCAGATGGCGAGAGCTGTATCGGCATAGAATATGTTTTCTGGCGTCAAAGCCTGAATAGGCGACCCGGTGGCCGAGACGCGATCGCGGTGCAACAGCAGGCCGCCCAGCACGGCGGAGAAAGCGAGAGGCAATATTCCCAGGGCCGGGAACGCCCAGTTGCATCCAATTCCATGGATAAGCAGGATAAAAAAAGCCGGCGGAAAGGACACTATTGTGACACGGCGCAAGAAAACGGTCGAGCTAATGCCGCTGTCGTGTGGGAAACTAGGCATGTTGTTCAATGTTGGCGGGTAGATGTTGATGGCTACACGTTGATGAGATTCAAGGATGAGTTGCGATTCCAGATTGCAGGACCAACAAGAGAGCCAAAACCGTTTTAAAGAGATCAAAAACAGCAGAAGATTCGTTAATTAAAGCATTGTTTGGGTTGGCAGTTGCCTGGAGTAATAAGTCTGCCTGGAGGATTCATAACACAGCGCCACAGCCGGATCAGCGTGCGTTGCTTGATCGGGCAGGCCTGGCCCTGGAAACAAGTGCATCCTTCGTGGCATAATAGCGGCCACATACCTGGGTATGTTGGGGCTTGGCATCAGCACTGACTTAGCACACAGCCGGGCTGACACGCGTGTCTCGGGGTGCACATCCCTGATATCTAGGTACAGCCACCTGTGGGATTCATACGGTGGTAGAAGGGCTTCATGGCCAAGCCCCAGAAGCAGTCATCCCGGGCCTGGACTGAGAATCGTGGTCTTCAAGAGAACGGAGTCACTTTATTATTATTCCATCATACTTTGTGCGTCTTCTACCTGATTAGCATACCCTGGCATGTACCCAACCTTCACCACGTGGTCGGTCCAAAAGTCTCCCCTTCACCAACTGTCTTGAGAATGGCCGTGTACTCCGAATCCTAAATTGGGGATGAAATTAGAACAGAAAAGTTTGATGGGGACACAAAGGGAAAACATGGCCTACCATCGTGTTATAGACACCAACATTGCCCCACCACTGTGGTATCGTTGCTCCGGGAAAAGTCTGCAGCAAATCGTATCAGCTATCAAGTTTGTCATGACAGTATCATCTCAAAGCTGTTCCAATCATATGAACCCGTCATCGATATATACCCCGTCGGGATTGATGCCCAGGTGGTCCGAATATCCGATTGGCCAGGTGATATAATAAACGTGAGATCATGCTTACAATGGCGAAGAAAATCACGATGGTAGAGATGATGAGTCCGGCATCAAGAGCAGCTGCAGTGACATAGTTGTACTGCCGCCACCATCCGTGGAATCGATTCTTGATGAAGTGATTGAAAATCAAGGCGAAGATTCCCCAGGTCGAAAACGACAATGGAGTCGCCGGTGGTAGCCATCCCATTGCTCCCAACATGACTGGAGCATGGAGAGTGCGGCCTATCCAGCTCAAACGACCGCCATATTTGACAAGGGCGTAGAGTATGCAAGGAAGGATGGCCCCAATCACCCAGAATACATTGAAGTACTGATATATGGAACCACTTCCGAACATTCTGTACGGACCGATGACTCCCCAAACGATCGACGAGGAGAAGAACGCACGACCATTGGGACAGGAGAACTTGGCGGGTTGGTCACTGGCAAGGTTAGTTGGTAAAAAGACCTAAGTGATATCGTCGACCAGAGCAACAACTCACATATCGCAAACCCCATCGATGTTGCCCAGTGTCCAATTCATGACCGCAATCTGCACAAAGGTGGCCCAAGCAGTCGCCACAACTTGACACCAGAAGGTTATCCTTGGTGGGATCTTCATGTAGTGGCCCAACTTCAGGTCGCCGGCGTACGTCTGAGCCTGACCGAGCACGATGGTACTGTACACCTTGAAAATCATGACGCCAATTGGTTTACCTGGTATCATGAAGCCGGCCAGGAACGGAGAAAGAACATTAAGGGCGAGAGCTAGGTTAGATATAGCCAGGATTGTGGTAGAGGGGATCATGAAAACAACGGCGAGTATGATAGCCACAAAAAAGGCCCACCAAGGTAGTTGAGAGTCGTATCCCAAGGCTGTGGCGAGGCCCAGGCCCATGGATATGACGAAAAGGGCAAGGTACCACCAGTCAGGTGCATCCTGATATTTTCGCATCAGTTTCATATGGATATCCGGCTCTTGATTCCTGGCTGCTTTGAGTCGGTAGAGAATTTCTTTCCCGTGGAACAGGCCGCAGTGTACCAATGCCGCCGTCAAGGCTGCAAAGGACAGTCCGTAGTTCAATGCGAACGTAGGCGGGAGGAAGAGTGGCGAGTATTCCTGATATTTTTTGAGGTCGAAAGTAAAGTTGTCTCCTAAAATCCTGCTCACATTGTATTTGCTTTGTGTATTGTCGTATGTCTGGGAAGTGTTAATTGGCAGGTATTGACTGTAGATAGCTCCAGAGTAGGTGATGCCAATTGTTGCGAGGATGACAAACACGAAGAGCCCAGTGAGCTCAGATATTGCGGTATGTACTGGGGCGAGAAGAGGGTCGCCCAAATACGCAGTTACGTATGTCCAGTCAAATGTGATTGGAATTAAAGAGAGTCCAGTATAGCCACCGAAGAGTTGGTTTACGACGACATTGTTGGGCTTGATCCAGGTGATGAAGGCAAAGACGGAAAGTCCTTGCCACAGAACAGCCGGAATCCACTGGAAGGCGGAAGTCAGCAACGCTCAACAACTTTAGGTTTCCTCGGAGCACAAATTTTATGCAGTGGCTTACGTAGTAGCAGAACATGCCCATGAGGACATAAAAGAAGTATCTATAACGGCTGATGGTCCAACCGTTGCTTTCAGATCCATCACTCTTGCTCTTGTCGTGCAATGCGAAGAAGAGAGACGTGCTGCTGAATTGGTTTGGCCCTGTTGTGAATGTTAGTCTTGATGGGGAGGGTTGGGTCGAGGCTCACGCCTTACATATCATGGCAGCTGGCCAGACTAGGAATCTCCTGGACAGACCTGCCAGGCCAATTCCAATGAGCTGGGAGCTCAACGTGAAGAGAAGCTGGAACCCCCATCCTAGGTTGACATCGTAAAACGGCTTTCCCTGAAGCGCGAGCAGGGCATCGGTGCTGTAAGCATATCCAATGGAGACATTGGACATCAAAGTGACGACCACATGTTCCTTGATTGTAAAAGGCCCCGTGTTGAAAGTCCACTTCACACCGAATGTGTTGAAGACCCTGGTGGGCATAACCTTGGCCCAGAAGCAGCCGATGGGGTAGACGAGTAGCTGAACGACCAAGGACGGAAAGTTAATGGCAGGGCTTCGCATACTCAAGAACATGTTCAGGCCACTTCCAATAGTGACGAAGAACATGCCAAGCACCCAAGCCTGTTGGAATCAATAAGTCAGTACATAAAAGTCCATACCTGCAAAGTGTATGTGGGTGCATCCGTTTCCCACTCAACTTACCCTCACGGTATTGGCGACTCCTCCGGAGTCTGTTGCCCGTACCGCTGCTCGCACCTCGTCGTATGGGCTGTCCTCGGTGAAGAGCGCATCAGCCTCAATGATTTCTCCGGAATCGCCATCGTGCAAAGCCTTGCTGATGAAGTCCAGTTTCTCCTGTGGCAGGTTCGGGTCGAATTGGTGTGCGTGCTTGATTTTCTGAAGATCGGACGTTGCTTGGCTCACATCGAGAGTATTGGACAGGGCGCCCTCCTTCTCTGGGGTAGGAGGGACATCCGAAATCGTAGATCTGATTTCCGCCATGCTTGCACCCGTGAAGGAGAAGTCAACTGCCAGGGTCAGTGGAAGAACCAGAAGAGCACCAGGAGGGGTTGCCAGCGAGTGTAAATACCAACGCTCGGCGGGATGGGCAGTTCAACATAGACGGTCGATCAGGTGGTGCACTTCAAGTTGGTCTCAGCCGACGGTTCATTTGGCTCGATGCGACGTAACATTGTACCCCAACAGAGATACATATTTCCCCTTGCGGATTTGTTCGCCGGCGACTTATCTGCGTTATTCCTCCCGTATCCGGCCATGTCAACCATGGCAAGATAAGACCGCAAGGGCACGACTCCACTTCGGGATCGGCAATGCGCGGCGCTGAATCTTGAGAGCTCCAATAGGCACGCAGTGCTCACAAAACCGAGTCGAGCTTGCACGATGAAGACAGCGTGAATGGTGGCAAGTGTCGATTGTGAATCGCCTCTTGAACTACCATGCTGCTCCCTTATTTATGGAGCGAAGCTGGGCCAAGTGGGTGGAACCCAATGCCCATTTACACGAGAATGCTGGGCTGCTGTCTTGGCGAACCCGGGTCAAAAGCTTGATGAAGCATACCTAGGTACGGCATACCAAGGACCTCGGTAGTGATTTCCCTTCCCGAGTCATTGCGGATGAGCAAGTATTCGGAGCCGAATGAGAAGAATACGCATCGAGTCAGCTGCTAAGTCTGCCACATTTCCAGGCAAAATCTCCTCGCAGCTCCAACATTCGTAGACGTTCTGGGAGATGGTGCGTGGGATGCTGCACGGTGTTGCAGAGGTCTAACGCTGTGGAACCGTTCATCAGAGGACATCACCATCCCGGCCCGCGGGACAATCGGAGCCGAAGGTCCTATTAACAGGACCCTTCTGGTATTAACTTGGCCTCTTACGTCTTAGCAAACCCTTATTGGCTTCGGGATGACACCCTAACTAGCCCGCAAGCAGGAGTGCAGCATCTATTAGTGAACACTCACAAAATGGGAGGCCAGTAAGCACAACCATCCACCGTAGCCGCAGTCATCATTCCAATCCAGCTTACTACTTACTTGGTGAAGCATGACAGCTCGCCGTGCACACGCTCGACCAGTGTCGAGGTATCGTCGTAGCCTGCGGCTACCGCACGTGCATGCCGCCTAGTCTCGCCCATCCCGGCAACTCGAGGTTCTACAATGCAGATTCTACGATGCATTCGCCCGAGTCCTATCCCAGCCTCATCGGCAAATTGGCATTGGTTATAGGCCGGAATTCCGAAAGCCATGCCTCAGCTCGCCTTGACCAACTTGACCCCCGCAATCATTTTGACTGGAGAGAAGTCGGGGGTTCCGATAAAATTGAGTCGGCATATATGGAATTAATACAAACCTCGCTGGGTTCTACATTCCGTCACCAGTTGACCCGGCCTGGTTAGAGAGTGGTCGTGCTACCAGTTGTCATCGCCTCGGGGCTGAGTCTCTCGAGATATTGTAATGCCTGGAACTACGTGCATCATGATGGCATGAGTGGCTAACAGTTGCATGTACGAAACTACGACAGGCTCATATCAACCAAGGACCCAAAGAGCCCGTCCCTTGGCCCCAATGCAGGCATCACCGTTTGCCACTCGCTTCGACACTTTCACAATCGACCGTAAGACCGTCACCAACTTGGTCACTGCTTGCCGCTCGTACCGCACCACCCTGACCGGTCTCACCCAGGCCCTCGTTCCGGTGTCACTTGCTTCCTTGCTCGGGGACATGAAGGGTTTTGCAAGCCGAACGCCCTTCGATCTGCGGCAGATATTGCCGTCACACATACTAAAATACTCCTGGCTGCAGCCCAAAGAATCTATGTGCAATTTCATCTCGGTTGTGGAGCACAAATTCAACACCGGGATTGTGGCCGGGAGTCGGTCCAAGATGCACCAGGAATCAAATCACACCGGCAAGATTTCCTGCGGATCTGATGGAAGTAGTCTACTCAGTGCTGGCCCGTGTCCGTAAAGAAATCGTGGCAAGACTAGAGTCAGGGGAACAGAGCGATCTCAAATGCCGATAGCCCTCATGAAATCTGTCTCAGACTGGCGGACTCACCAGCACGCCGATATGAAGAAGGCCAGACACTTACCATGGATCGGTGCGGCACGAGGCTGAGGCCACGTGCCCACGTTACTGTATTCTCTCTGCACTGTTATTGACACTGTATTTCTTTTTTAAACGCTGGGTCTCGAGCTTTACCACCGTATAACGGCGCCACATACATTTTATATGTGGTTTCGCTTCTATTCCGTACACGTCCAAGGACATACATGGCGCCTTCATACAGTAGTAAGCACTCAAGACCCAGCGCTTGGAAAGAATACGTTGTCGATGAAACCACCCTATAAACTCAATTTACCCTCCTCCCCCCGGTACATAGGTACTCATGTAGATACGCCCTCGGCAGCCCTAGAGCCCCGTAAACCATGTGCTAGGAATTTCAGAATGATTAATTAGTTTTTAAGAGGTCCACTTCCCACTCACAAAATGCGAACAGCCCGATCGAGCACTAATACGAAATTGCAACTTGAAATTGTCGGCCCGTGGCATCCTTCTCCCGCCTGACGCACCTTCGTTCCAGATGGACGCATGCACCCGCCCTACAAATTGCACAGCATTCATGATAAAGAAACCTTATTGAGCAGGCCTGATAGTTCCGCCATCCTAGACCTCCAGACCGGTATGGGGCCGCATGATCGCGGGAGTAACTAAGATTTAATTAAGCTTCCAGCAGTGCCGTGTCGCGATTAGCTCTTGGGTGCACATGGGCACACGCTGTGCTTGTAGTCCTATCGATTGCTTTCGTCCCTATCAACCATGACTGATTGGGCAAAGGCAGGCATTTCCATCCTTCCGTATGACATAAGGTCATGGGCACAACGGTAAGTGACCCGTCACTTGGAGAACCAGACACGGCGTTGGTCTATGTTACTCAGAACGTAAATAAATCGAAGTGGCCTTCTTAGTCATTGTATCGTCACACTTGGAAATGCCGTTCTGTATTGGTAAGAGCTCGCTAAGAGCTTGAGAAGGCTGGGGCGGAGGGAGGTTTTTTTTCTTTTTTTTTAATCTGTACATTTTCTCGTCTTGCCCAATTCATCCGACCTCTGAGGAGCGCCTTCAACATCCAGATATCCAATGAGCCTTTTGATGAAAACAAAAGCCCTTTCAACAGTCATAATTTAATTTAGTAAATAGTAGGACCCGCTGGGGTGATCTAAAGCTGTGTAGATAGAAATTGAATCATAGCTGTGCCCTGTCAAGGCTTGTGTGGTGATCTTATAACGCCCTGCATCGATCATGTCATGATAAACTCATATCAGCCCTTTTTTACCCGCTTGTCCCTGAACACGCTACTTCTTGAAATGAATGCAGGCTTGGAAAGAGCTGAGATACAGCATATTTAAGCAGCCGCTGGAGGGCCCTGGTTGGAGATGAACTGTACTAGGTGTTAGCAAGTTAACCCTCGAGAATTTTACGAGAAGAACTAAAGTGTAAAATCACCTTGGAGAAGACTTCGGCTTGTTTGATACCCATAGCTTCCGACATGCCCATCAATCGGCCACAAAGCCACTTCTTCTGCCTCGGCGTGACAAATTCGCTCAACCCGGTACAAAGCAGCGGGTACAAGGCCGTCACACCACTGTATGCCTTTGGGCTGGTTGGCGCACCGCAAGGGAAATACGGGGTGGTCGTGCGGTCACCTTGCCAGGTGACAAAGTATGGAACGCTGGCGATGACATTTGTGACCTCTTCGCAGCCGATGCGCATGGCCTCGGCGTAGTCGTCGGTCTTTGTGTGGTCGGACGGGGCGCATATCCACCGCACACACCGTACGATGATGCCCGCGAGCAAGATCCGCGAGGCGTTGGTGTTCAGATGCTTCCCGGCGACCCAGACGTTGGGGAACGTGTAAAGCGGGCCTGGGAAAGTGGCGGCCTTGTCAATTCTGTCGTCGGAAATCTCCTTGGCCCAACCGGACACAAACTTTGGCCAGGTTGGGTGGCAGTTTTCCAACCAGCGGCCGAGTTCAATCACGATCTCGCGAGCCCGTCGGAGGAGGTCTAGGGCCTTGTCGATCTTCCCTGCGGTCTTGGGGCCGGACGTGAGTAGCGCGTCGGCTTCCGCGCGGATGAGCGTTGTCTTCATGTTGAGGACGAGGGCAATGTGACCGGATTTGTCGGAGACAACATGTTGGCCCCACCACTCTACATCACTAACTGAAGGGTTGGCGACGAAGCCGAACATATTTTGTCGAATCTAGTAGTAACGAGATTAGCCCCGTGTAATATGCGCTTGTTGATGCAGACCATGAGTTCCGTGGCCACAAAGAGCCGAGCGGTGGTTCTCTATCACATACCGACATTGATCGCACGAGTTGAAACATCTCAAGGCCTTCAGGAGTTGACTCCTTTATCACATCCTTTCCACGGAGGCGGATGAGGGCTTTTGCGCCGTCCAGGTGGTTCGACCAGCCGGCCATACTCTCATTGTCACTCGCCAATCCCTAAATACTGTCAGAACACATTTTACCATGGTCTTGATGAATAAAGGTATATCCACCTCGTAGAAGGACAAAAGAATTGTCGTGGCCAGAGTTGCATCATCTGTGGCGCGCTTCTTGTCTTGCAGTACTTCTTTGAGCTGCACCAGAGCTGTACTATAGTATATTTGAGACTTGGGAAGCAGGTGTCTCGAATTGGGTCTTCCGGCCAATGCCGCCAGTGACACGGCGGTAAAAGCCATCGGGAAAGGTGTATCCTTAATACCAGGTGCTTGCAGTATCTTGAGAACGAAGCTGAATAGGCCGGGGTTCTGGCCGGTTGAGAGTGTCAAGACAAAGTTTGACAGGAAGAAACAAGTGGCCTGCTCGTCGAGTGGTGTCTGCAAGCCCGTATAGACCGGAGCTACACCTGAGCCACCCTGGCCGCCGTTGTTGAAGCTGTCGCTGCATCCCCAGGTGGTGCCGTCGAAGGAGCGGCTGAAGTCCCAGGACCCGAGCGCCTCGGCGACCCTCTTGATTGGAATCGAGTAGCCTGCTGCCGGTAGGGACCATGCTGAGTTGAAGTCGAATGAATTATCTTGGTTCGGTGACGGGTATGAGAAGTCAAACACACCGAAGCCGTTACTGAAAGTCGGTGACCTGGAAGACCTGTTTAAGCTGGCCACCTGGGAGGACGGCGACGACCATGCAGACTGGGTGAGCGTTTCCCATGAGCCATCGGAGGCGTGCGGCGATCCTCTGCCCCGTTCCAAACTGCCACTCGCAGAGTGTGTTGACTTGGTCGGAGACTCATCTGACGACGTCTCTCTGTCATCATGTCGGGTTGTCCTCCTCTGAGCCGCTGCAGCCTTTGCCTTCCGGATGGTCGACTGAGTCTCGTCGCGCAAGTTGATCTCGAATGGGTCTCTGTACCCAGGGCACTGCCGCTTGGATTTCCTGCACTTGATGCAGTGTGGCTTTGTCTCATCGCACTTGATTCTGCGGGCCCGGCAAAGCTTGCAGGCCCTGCTCGGATGTCCGGTGTTCACCATTGTGGCCGATGGTGGGAAAGAGAGAACGACAGATGTCGCAACAGCTGTAGGCCAGGCAGATAGGATATATCGGCAGAGCTGCAATCACGAGTCGGTCGAGACTAGATTCTCGGAACCTCCGCAAGCTTGGTTTCTACCCTCTTCGAGTATCCTCGGCTCCTAGCTGTCTAGCTGTCTATCTCGAGGCCAAGAAGGCGCTGGGTGACGGTGCCAACGTGTCAGGCTAAATTTAGGGCGCCGAGCTAGAACGCATGAAACTTCCAGAGAGCTTGTAGCGGCTGATGGTCTTCGGGGCGTTGTGGTAATAAAGCGCGTGAATGACGAGAGGAGAAGACGAGAGCAGTAGGTCATGGTGTTGTTCGTGACAGGCCCGCCAAGCAAAGCGCTCCCCAGCTCCCTCCGCCCTGCGCTCGCTCTGGCCGATGCGCTTTGGGTTCCAGGGTGCCGGTGGTTCGGGTGGTGGGAAAGTTGTAACCCCAACATCGGTTGAAACAGTCTCAGAGATCCCTCCGCCGCATGTGCTCTCTTGCGTGCACGCACTTTTGCCTGTGATTCGTCCGCGTCGTTTCTAGCCGTTGGAAATCCACCCTAGAAACACGACAAGGTATGGCAGTTGCAACCTGCGGCTAAAGGCCCAGCATTGATGACTTGGAGACCTGTCAATAAGTCGGCTGGCATGTCTAAGCGCGGCCCAACACGGACGGGGTCCCTGAGCACTCAGAATAAAGGTTGCGCCGATCATTGTTCCCTTACCCGCTCTTGATGCACAATTCTCAGTCGTAGCCGTTGCAGGGTTAGCTTCCATCAGGAGGCGGCGGAACAGCTGCAACATGTTGAATCGTGAAGTACGAGGCGCGCAACGAGGCGTCTTCCGAGCCTCTTCCGAGCCTTCACCAGTAGGCCGAGGTCTTTCCAACAGACGCTTTGCCACTGTCTGCAAGTCTGACGATGATGATGATGAACATATGGCCTCACGCACCCGCAAGCTCGGGCTTCAACAGGTTAGCCATTGTCCGTCCGTTTCCCGCGGGCGACGAAGAGGGCCAGAATCCGACTGATATTGAAATCGGCCAATCCCGCGCGCCTCTGCCGTGCTCAAAGCCGCCTTGCGAGGTTCTGGAAGGCAAGAAAGGATGACGTTCATGGAAATTGCATCGGCAAGATCAGAGATCGCATCTTGACAGCCGGTTGTCACGTCTTGACGTGATGCCAGGCGCGAACCACGTGCAGTTATGCCCAGCGTCAAAGCACATGTGTACTTGAGCGGCGTCATGTTGCATGTAAGAAAGATACATGAAAATGGGCAGGTGCAGTTGCAGTGATTGCCGTCTCACGGCGTGTTCGTGTAGTAAAGCCAGAGTCTTGTGTGGAGCGGCCTCCTCGCGATGGACAACCGAAAAGGGGGAAGGTTTTGCGAGGGGCCATTTGAGGCGAGAGCCGGCCGGCCGGCCGGCCGACAGACGACCTTGCGCTAATCATTGCCCCCGGGTCTGTAATACTCGCCGGGACTAGGCTGTTTCGCGCAGTTTTTCATGCGATTCGGTGGGTTTTACTTACGTAGAGGGAGCAGCCCCTAGGTAAGCATGGCCAGCAACCGAGCGAAACATTTTTTCCTATAGCTTGCATACGGCCTGCGGGAGCGGTTCAAAAGTTCTGGTAATACTGCTGAACGCAAGCGATGCAGTGGTATTAACTACCTAGGTAGGCAGTTCAACAATTCGAGCACTGAGTCGAGCCTCGACAGTCGTTCACAGGCCCGCGAAATCGATAAGGTTTGAACCAAACCTCTAAGCAGCACCATCACTTAGTTCTGACACAAGAGCTATGTGATATTTGTATGATGTGGCCCGAATCGACTCTGTATGCAAATGCGTTACGATCGGACTTGGACTGAAAGAGCCAAATCCGGCGGCCTTGATAGGGTCCGACCACCCAACTCCGTCGTCGCATAGCCCCGGGGGTGGGGAGGTGCAAGATAAAACGTCACCCGGCGCGGGAGCAGAGTGGAGACTAAAATAGATAGCGATGGATCACTGCATCAATGTAGCCCATGCTCTGGGTATAACGATTATGTGTATGAGCAAGGAACACCGACCACTTCATCATGGGCCGGTCTGTTGTGGTCCTGTACCTACCAGGGGGAGGGGGGTTTTCTGACATAAGCAAAACATAATACCTACATACTATTAAAAGGCTTTTGTAAGCATTTTATAGTACTGAAATTATTTCGTCCTGTGTAAATCGTATGACGCTTTTCAGTTTGATATGCTGTCAAGCCCTGACATGCTGTCAGGGGCCTGACATGCGGGCAAAAAAGGGGGTTCGATTCCCGCTGGAATCAAGTTTTTTTTTTCTTTTTTCAACTCGTCCCCAACCCAACTATCTATCGGCTATTATTCGGCTTGACTATATATGACCTATCAGAAGCTATGGAAATACGGAAATACGAATTCTAATTTGCTAGGCTGACTTATAAAATTCAATACCGGCGGATTTACAGATTCTAGGGATTCTTGATATGCGTTGACATGATGTCAAAATCTGACATATAATCAACCCCTTGACAGATTTTATCTGTGACAGTATTTTGTTAGCCTTTTACTAGTATTTAGTTGTAATGTCTAGATTTTGTTTAAATGTTAAATTTTGACATAATTACACGCCCATATCAGGGACCCCCCCTCCCCCCGGTAGGTATGCTCATGTTCGGTCAGGTGGCGTGGACGGACTCGCGGATTCTTTCACAGTCCTGGAGGATTGTTGCGATGATAACGTCACATGCACAATTCGTATAATAAATGTAGAGCAGGTTGAACGGACGAGATGGGTTATACTGGACGGTCCCTCTTTAATAGCGTAATAAGTCTGCAGCGTCCTCCGGGCGCGGCTCACTTGAGCACCTTGGAGAGGACTGGACAACCCGTTCGGACTCCTCCACCACCCTCACCGCCAATTGAAACAGGAATGCGGTCACTCCATGTTCCGTCTGATCTTCACAGCCCATAACAACTGGAATGTGCTGGAAAATTCCTCGTCTCGTACAGGATCCTTCCCGACTGGGCCATATGCCCGTCTAATCTATCGTGGGGCTGGACTAGTTGACAGCCGCCGAGAATTTTGGATGGTGGGAGTGAGCCAAAGACTGCCTTTCTTGGCAGCTGGGTTCCGGAAGCACCGTCTCAGCCTTGTGCGTGTCCGTCCATCGCATGCAAACTCGTGTTGGTAGTCTTGCCTACGGTGTCCTACATAGGTAAGATACCGCATGCAGGAAAGCATGCGCAAAACACAGCATACCTGCCCCGAATCGAGTTGGGATGACCTCAGGACACCCATACGGATCCGAGAACGTGGACATATAGCCCTCTCATCTTGCCTGATTGCATGTTATGATCTACAATACACGCCGAACATTGTGGCAGCTCCGAAGTTGCGAGAGTTGATAACATTCTTATTTTCTTGATATCTACCGCCTCCCGGCTCGGGATTTCTCTGCAGAATTTCTCAGCCCATGTCACATTGATCGACGTTAGGATTTGGTTCTTTACCATGAGGCTGGTAAATTTATACCGCATAATAGCCACAGTATGCGTCCTGGTCGCAGAAAAAGGTGTCCGTGGCGATGATGACGACGACGACGACGACAACAAGACAGTAACGGTCACAGCAACAACAGCGAAAGCCCTGGTCACGACTTCAGTGCGCGTCGAAGCAACATCTGTTGTAATTCCTAATACTTCGCCGTCCTTATCACCACCACCACCACCACCACCACCACAACCACAACCAACACCGGCTCCCGCCCTTCCCTCCACCCCTCCACCTCAAATCGGCCCAGCCGAGTCCAACAATGGCAACACAACAATGCAAGCGGCTGGTCCACCTGCAGAGGCTGAGAATCCCGCGTCCGGGGGAGAGATGACCCCCGCGAAAGGACAAGGGGAGTCAGGCCCGGGGTCGGGTGACAAGAACTCAGCGCAGGTCGGCACACCATCCGCAGCGGCCCAGATGGAAAGTCCCAGTGCCAATCAGGCCCCGAACAGGGCTCCTACTGTCGCAGCGGTCCAAGGTCCAGATATGGGAATGAAGATAGACCCAGCAACCGGCGATCTACTGGGTGGCAACCCGCCAAGCAAGAACTTGGACTTGCCCATCACGATTGTGTTCCTAATGCTCTTTCTCCTGGGGGCATTCACGCACATATCTATCTACAGGGCCAATGCGAAACGAGGGCACAAGTTCTTGCTGTCCGACCTAATGTTTGACTTTTGTATGATTCGATCAGTCACATGTATTTTCCGGATCGCATGGGTTTTCAGTCAGCTCCGGGGTGTGATATTGGCGGCTCAGATTTTCTTCAACGGAGGGTAAGCCCAGACTGTCACCGTCGAATTCTTTTGAGATATTGTTTACTAATTCTGCATTTGACAGAGCCGCCGTTATATTTATAGTCAACATATTTTTCGCCCAGCGCATTGTTCGCTCGATGCATCCCGTCGTCGGCTGGTCGAAACCCTTCAGCCTGGGCACAACAATCCTTGCAATTTCCGTTCCACCAGTCATCATACTGCAGATCGTATCGATCAGCGTGTTCTTTCTTTCCACGGACAACCCGGATCGCGCCGACACTGCCGTAGCCCTCTTGAAATCTGGCTCTTCATGGAACATCTGGCTTGTCACGTTCCCCTTCCTGACAATCTTCATATCATGTGCAATTCCAGGACCAAAGCCAGAGAAATTCGGAAGCGGAAGCCTCCGGGTCAAGACATCGCTGGCCATGCTTGGCGCTGCGCTGTTAGCCACAGGCGCTACGGTGCGGACGTATGGCACCTTCAACCCGCGTCCCAAAGACAGTGGCGACGTGCTGTACAGCAAGACCATCTTCTACATCACTCAGTTCTCATTTGAGATCATTGTCGTCGCATTGTACGCATTCGCACGAATAGATCTTCTCTTCCACGTCCCCAACGGATCATCACAACCCGGTGACTACTCAGCCAACAAGTCCGGCGACACGGAGAAGGCTGTGGTGCTGTCCCGCGGCGAGATCCGAGACAAGATTGAGGGGACCGGTTTGCACCACCAGATCCTCAAGCCTTCGTATACCTCATCGTTTATGCAGACGGGTACGGAGCCCGTCTTCGCTGTCTTCTATCCATCTGCCCCGGATGCTGCATCGCTGGTGGGGGTGGCGGAGGATATGGTGAGCGAGGGCAAATTGCCGCCGCGGCCGGCGGATAGGGTCAGTCGACGGCAGTCTGTGGCGGCGGCGTTCCGGTCCTCGTCGAGTATATCCAGGCGACCGCTTCAGGGCTCCTTTGGACTACCGGCTCAGCCTCGACCGCCAAGGCCCCCCAGATCGACATATTCGATGTACCGTACATCCCCCGACGGACCAAGCGATGACCAAGAGGGTGTGCAGAAAAGCTGAGCCGCCAGCCTAAGTCTCAAATGGGCCGAGGACAGCTCATTGCCTGTGTTTGTAAGATCAGTCATGTCAGACCGGTTCTGGTGTATCTTGCGCGGAGGTTGATGTCTGTAACAATACTGGTCCTGGTGGAGCATCATCAGGCTCTGGGAATCCAGCCGCGTCTTTGGTTTCTGGCTATTTAGACTGTACTATCTATCTTGATGTCTATATGTATTGATGTCTATCTACATTGATGTCTATATACCTTGTTGTTTATATCGCTTGATGTCTATATCCCTCCCACTTCTGGACTCCGCCTCATCTCATCATCATTCGTGAACCTTGTTGCCGGGATCCTTGGCGAATCCCATGGGGAGACACCAGGGACTCGAGGACCCAGGTGCCCAATCACTCCTCTCAACAGCTTCCGAGGCTACTTCTAGGACAACTAAAACTGCTGTAAGCCTATCCACTAGTAGAAACCCGGTGTGAGGTATCTTCTCAGTCACATCAGTCATAGGATACCATAGAATCACTCCAGTCCCGACCTGGAACCTGTCTCTGAGGGGTAAGAGCGGAATCACTTCTCAACTTTCCCAGCTCATTCTGTGACTTGTTTTCACTCGATTCAAGCTAAAACAAGTCTTCGTGGCTCAGTTGGTTAGAGCGTTGGTCTCATACATCGTATGATTCTTCAGATTACTGAGGAAAACCCCAATCCAAAGGTCGTGAGTTCGAGTCTCACCGAGGACAAATATTTTGCTCGTGGTGGTGTTGCAGGCGGGGCTTGGCTAGTGTGTGGCTGTGCTCAGCGCACAGACCTCCCAACCGACCCCATGACGTAGTCTGCTGGCCCTGCATGCACTGCAAACCTTTTTTGGACTGTTCAATCCGATGTAGTGTGTGTGCTGCAGGCAAACTCATCGGGGGATAGATATGGTGTTGTTCTATAGTCGGAACTGATGACGTCTGCTGTGGCCAATCCCATTGGTGCGGGCAGACTATTTTTGGGCCGGGCATGGCCCGGCCCGGCTGCACAGACCACTTAGCACCAAACAAGTACCTCGGTATCACAGACGCGCCCCGATGTATTCTTAGCAACCACGTGGTCGGTCCAGCAAATGTCATAGGGCAGACTGCCGAGTTTGTGACGATTTGCATGGATACATATACATACATGTACGGACCTATGACCGTTTCCGTGGGCAAGCTACATACCTGCCACTTGAAAAGATACTTCTCTCTAGCTACAGCTATTTCGTCCTCCGTTGAAGCTGAAGAGTACTAAATAACTACCTGGCCTGGCTTCTGTTCCGCATACCTAGGTACGTCCAAGAACATATAAAAATAGATCGCATAACAAATGACCCTAAAAGACAGCCTTCTGTAATACTCCCTCATAATGAGGAACTATAAATAGTGTCCAGAAGAACCTCCTGGGACACAGCCTTATGTAGGCTTCTAGGATTGCCAGGTGCGAAAGGTGGCAGTGAAGAGTACTCGCATGATAAGAGCGCTTGAGGGCTCCGGACGTTACCTTAAAAGGTGCCATCGCTCTTCTGCGGGCTGCTACTATACAGCACACCCTCCCCAAGTTTGAATCCACAGGTGTTATAGTTGCCAGGCCCACTCCATCTTATAATAGACAGTCAACGTGCACTGCGACGGTACTTTAAGTTTTAAAAGTCTGGCATGTATGTCCTCTCGGACGTACGCGAAATAGAAGCGAAACCACTTAAGAGTCTGGCTGTATAATTGTAACAGTGAATATGGAGAAATCGTTCCTGAGTACATTTTTTGTTACATATGTATCCAAGCAGCTACCCTCACTCTTCAACCATCTTCAACAACCTCACACCTTAAAACAACAAATAACCAAGTTTGATGCGCGAGACAGTTACTTAGGCAGAGGCATTCCCATGTGTCCCACTACGTCTCATGACGTCTCCCTCCAAGTTACCTCCAGTCCTCTTCATCATACTGGTCCCTCCAGAAGCCCCGGAAATGCTTCTTCAGTCCTAAGTCCGAGATTTCCTTGACCTCCTCGGGTGTAAGCTTGAAGGAAGGCAGCTTGCCCACGTATTCCCTCAGCCTCTCCTCCCGGGAGCTCGTCGTGATGGCCACGACGCCCTGGTCCAGCGTCCACCGAAGGGCAACATCTCCCTCGGTGACGTTGTACTTCTTCGCCAGTCTGGCATACGCGCCATCGACGGGGCCTGGCGCCGCTTTCGTGATGGCTGTGAGGCCAGCGTACCCGCTAACGGCGATGCCCTTTTCACGGTGGTAGTCGAGCAGCTTCGTCTTGCCGCTGTCAGTGATGTGCTGCAGGTATGGGTGGAACTCGATCTGGTTGATGGCCGGCTTGACCTTTGCCGTCTCCAGCACCGCGTCGAGGTCCTCCTGGATGTAGTTGGACACGCCTATCGACCTAGCCCGGCCTGAGGCCCTGATCGCCTCCACCTCAGCCCACTTGGCCTGGAGAACCTTAGCGTCGCCGCCCGCGAAGAAGGGCGAATGGATCAGGTACAAATCGACGTAGTCCAGCCCCAGCTTCTTGAGTGATGCTGAGAAGTTCTCTTCGATCGGCTTGTCGACCTTGACGGTGGCCTTGGTGGTCACGAAGAGCTTCTCGCGGGCGATGGCGGACGACTTGATCGCAGCACCGAGCTCTTCCTCGTTGTTGTACGCTATGTCGTTTTGTTAGTCTATTCGATTACGTTGAGGGCCGGTTCGATGAAACTTGCACTCAGCTCCGTCCAGGTGCGTGAAGCCGGCCGATAGCGCCTTTAATGTCACATCCACAATGTCCTGGTCGAAATCATCGCCTCTCTTGTAATTCTTGGTGCCTAGCCCGTATGCGATCTGGTTTAGTTAGGTTTGGTCAATTCTTGACTGCAAAGATCTCCCAGAACAGGTTTCCAGCAACATACCGTAGGGATTTCGTAGCCATCATTAAGCTTCAGAGTGGGCAACTTGTGGGCCGAAATGCTTTCATAGTCACGAAGAGGGCGCTGTGCGCCATTCAGACCCCGAATACTCTCTTGCCAATCATACCCAGTAGCAGCGGCACAAGAAGCTACCAAAGGCAACAGAGATAGACGAGACATCTTCCCAGACCTTAGAGAACTGCGCATTGGGGAACCTGTGGAACCCACAGCACCGCTGTCCCTCTGGCTGCGAAACTTGGTTTGAGGACTCGATAATATGTCCAAAGGTGCATGTGATTTTTTTCAGGACGCGTGCTAAAATATATCATGGGGGGCAGCGTATTCTGTGAAGTCGATACCCATCAGTTTCATTTTGTCTGCGGGGCCGGTGACGTGATCGATCTTTTGCGACGGCCCGGCATGTCCAGCCCCGGGAATTGTACTGTAAGCCTCCATGCTCACCGGGGAAGATGGCACAACAAACCTTGAAAGCGTCAATGTTACCATGGTCAACATGCACTCACTGCATGAGAGAATTGGTTCTTTGGAACTATATATCAAACTAGTACCAACAACCTGAAGAAGCTATCCCTGGTCGATGCTCCGTGGTGAGTACGGTGAAGAAATTTATGGTCCAAATAATTTTACAGGGGGTGTGCCTCTGTATGCTTGGGACCTCGGCGTAGAGCCGCCAAGGCCACGGTACGACAACGCCCACTCGGGAACTTGGGTCCCTTCTGCGACGGGCCTGGTCTCAATTGAATTTCACAAGAGGGCCTCGAGGCTCGACCTTAGGTCAGCAGTGTATTAAAAAAGACTGCTAGTATTTTAGTAACTAAAGTATTAAATCTAGTAATACTAACTTTAGTTTAAGCTTTTAATATTAGTTTTATAACTATTAAATAATAATTAACTTTTATTAATAACTTTAATAAAATTTAAAATTATTTATTTTAAATAAATAAATAAATAAATAAATAAATGAATAAATAAATAAATAAATAAATAAATAAATAAATAAATAAATAAATAAATAAATAAATAAATAAATAAATAAATAAATAAATAAATAAATAAATAAATAAATAAATAAATAAATAAATAAATAATAAATAAATAAATAAATAAATAAATAAATAAATAAATAAATAAATAAATAAATAAATAAATAAATAAATAAATAAATAAATAAATAAATAAATAAATAAATAAATAAATAAATAAATAAATAAATAAATAAATAAATAATAAATAAATAAATAAATAAATAAATAAATAAATAAATAAATAAATAAATAAATAAATAAATAAATAAAAATAAATAAATAAATAAATAAATAAATAAATAAATAAATAAATAAATAAATAAATAAATAAATAAATAAATAAATAAATAAATAATAAATAAATAAATAAATAAATAAATAAATAAATAAATAAATAAATAAATAAATAAATAAATAAATAAATAAATAAATAAATAAATAAATAAATAAATAAATAAATAAATAAATAAATAAATAAATAAATAAATAAATAAATAAATAAATAAATAAATAAAAATAAATAAATAAATAAATAAATAAAAATAAATAAATAAATAAATAAATAAATAAATAAATAAATAAATAAATAAATAAATAAATAAATAAATAAATAAATAAATAAATAATATTACTTTTTAAAAGTTAATAAAATTATTATTATAATATTAAATTTAATTAATTAATAAGTATTAAATACTAAACTAATTTTAATTAGGAATTAAAAGGTACTAACTAATCTTTCACTAACTGTACTAGTATTAGAGTTAGTATTAGTTACGGTAATTACTAAACTAACTAACTAAATTTAATACACTGTGGGCCAGTGCACCTGCTTACACTCTCCTTGCTTCTCAATCCATCGGTCGATCTTGGTGACGGGCCAGCCACTGGTCATGCGCTCTTTGTCTTCCTTGGGCCTTTTGATGGGCCTTCCAAGCTGGAAGGTCTTTTTCATGGCGCAGCATTCGTTCTTGTACGACCATTGGAAGCACTCGACGTGCTCATCACAGGCCCTGGCGCAGTCCTCAGCACTGAGATGGGCCAGCTTTTGTAGCTCGGACTTTCTGTCTTCATTGGTCGATCTTTGGATTCGCCAGTCCTCCCAGTCATGGTCTTTTGAACCCTGATCCAAGTAATACCAACCGTCAGAGTAGTTGTCCCAGTCCTGGCGCATGGGAATGAGCTTCGGCTCAAAGTACTCGTGGTAGATCTCCTTGAAGAGCAATGGCTTTTGTGTCTGAGCGAATCGCTTGCGTTCGAACGCCCAAAATTGAGAGACCTCCTCGCTGCTCATATGATGCATCGTTCCAACGGCTTGACACCAGTGTCCGTCCCCGTAAGGAAACATGGATGGTTTGTCGCCATTGGTCATCGGCCACTGCTCGGAAGAAAGTCAGTCAGAAGCGGTCTATAAGACGGCATGGGATCACAGTCCACTGTGATCAAGCAGCGACAGAGCGCTCGCCACGTACAAGGCTTTTCAACTCGAGGCCGATGGTTTCTTTGAGAGAAGTCGCAAACATGTAGTCTCCACAGCAGACGTCCTTCACCCGCTCGTCGTACTTATTCGCGATCCCGGGGTGCTGTCCTGCGAACTCGATCATCGCTGCACTCGAGACTGCATAGCCACTACCGCCGTGGCCGAAGAGGTGACCTCCTATCATAGTCGGACTGCCTAGGTACCAAGGCACTTTGGGGTCAAGCTTTCGAAGAATCTGGACCATATTGGGCCAGGAGACGTATGTGTCGGCATCAACAAAGAAATACCAGTCGTATCCAGGTCGTAGCCTGTGGGATTTCTCGGCTATGTGGATATTCTTGTACTTGTCAAGATTCCAGCCCGCGCCTTGGAGACCGTCAAAATTCTTGGCGCACATCTCTTGGTCGATAACACAATCCTTCTGTTGGCGATAGAGGTCAAACTCGTGGTTGTCGTCCTTGGCAGTATTGAGAACCGTCTCAAGGCTGTCATGGACATGGTACCCGGCGATGTTCTGGTCGAGGTCGGAGAAGAGGAGAAAGTCGGGAAGGCACCGGAGGATGGTGATCAGGTGGGTGGGAAGCTTCTCGAAGGCCTCGGAAGCACCGGTCTTCATGACCAGAAGGATGCCAGAGGTGTCTGGAAAACCGTCGCAGATAGGGTCATGATCAGGGCGCAACGACTGCAGTCCGTGGTTGACAGGCGCTTGGTGTTGGCTGTTGGTTGGTATGGCTACTGGCGGCGATGGGGCGGTTCCATTTGCGTTGACAACAAAATATGGGCTCGAATCACCGCTGTAGTAGTGACTGCCGGTACTTTCCCACTGGTCAACATGCTGAGCTGTGAGGAGGAGGACGACCGCAGAGATGATGGCAAAGCAGAAGACGGTGAAAAGTCTGTTCGATATCATGACGAATCCTGCGGCGCGTCGCGACGCGAAGCGAAGGGAGGGCGAGAGGGTGGTCCAGGCGCGATCACACGAGGTGGTTCTGGCGCTGAGGTCGCATTTCAGCAGCTGGGCCGTGCAATTGGGGATGACCAGGCGCCCAGGACACAATTCTGCTCGATGTTGTCGGCGAGAAAACCCGGGATGGATGGCACGCGTGAAGGGAAAGCCGGGCACACCAGTACTTCGGACAGGTTCATGTCAGGTACTTGGTAGAAGCTTAAGTACATAGGTACCTAGGTACCTAAACCTCAGAAGGCAGAGCGCACGGTTGCCACGAGGGCTGGCATCGAGCCCAGGTCTTGTATATCACCTTTAACTGGGCAGACGCTTCAAGTCTGCCCTTCCACCGCTGACACGCTGCCATGTCGCGAAAGGGATACTGAGTGGGCCATAATTCCAGCGTGGGTACAGCACACGGTGGGACGTGGGACGAGACACGCAAACATACCGATGTCCGTGTGAGGCATCAATTGATCGAACTGGCCGAGACCTCAAAATGGCCGATGTCAGCCAAGGTACCTAGCCTAGGGTAGCTGCTGCTTTATCTCCAACTAGCAATTTTGGGCCAGCCTGGCCAGCTGTCATGCAGTCCCTAATCTTAGCCGGGAACCTCCCTTGGTTGGACCGTGATCGCCAGGCTACACAGTAAAGGGGCATTGCATGAGTGAGACAATGGCACGGATGGATCCTCTCTCGTATTATCTTGCCACGTTCCCATATGTTCTGCCCGTCTTAGGGTAGTGATGCAAGTGTCTTACTCCGGCTGATAGTGCCTGAGTAGCAAGCCACACTCTTCTCAGCACTTGCTCGACGTGGCCCCAAATCCCCTCGAACCATCAGTCTGTGAACTGATTCGAGGGTCGAATTTGCTCGAATTTAAGCCTAAATCCTTCATTCCCATGGCTTTTGCTCTGGCCAGGTGTTTATCATCTGTGTTCTTTACTCTCATAGGCGTGAATAGTCGAAGTAAGTACCTAGTTTCACTCTTAACCCATGTACATCCCGAAGACATATGGTCCAAGTCCCTTCATATAGTAATAAACGCCTAAAGACCTAACTTTTACAAGACAACGTAATACCAACAATAATGTAGGAAGACCAGGTACCTAGGCATGTTGCCTTAGCCTCGTGCCGTAAAGATAAGGCTAGGAAGCATTACTCCTAACGGCGCTATGGACTAGAATTGTCGACACAAGTAGCCTAAAGGCTAATAGATAGCGAATCAGTCATATTCGAGGCTACCTTAGGGGCAGAATACCAATTCCCCAAGATGGTCTCTATATAACATTTGGAATGAATCTTGTGAAGAAATCCTACCCAAAACTTTGCCCATCACCACCAACAGACAAAAAGCTTTAAGGCAAAGTAACATCCTAAGGACCTCCATAAAAAAGCAACTTGAACATCATGCAAGCTATCAAGAAGCTCGCAGTGCAAGTAATTACTTCTCAACCTACTCCCTAGTTTGGCTTCCGAGCCGTCACAAATTCAATGATGGGCTCCTCGACGCATTCTTTCCAGAACTCCAGGTCCCCCTTCACAATTTGCGTCATCTCAACAGGGATAACATCAGCATCAACCAGCCCATACTTCTCGTACATGGACAGAGACCCGGAATATAGAACCTCAAGTGATGACCCTCCGAATTTGACCGGTGGCTCCGTTCCCCATAAATTCACGTAGTACTTGAGCCCCCCAGGGATCTCCTCCAGGTCTGTGTAAGAAACGCCATACTTTTTAGTTTTCAGGTTGCGGCTCCTTGGGTTGACGATATGGACGCAGATGAACCGGCCACCAGGCTTTAGGTATGCCGTGGCAGTAGTGAGCATTCTGTCCAGGACCTCGACAGTCCCGGCATGGTCCAAAACCCAGTTTGCCTGCACGATATCATACGACTCCTTCAGATCCAGGTGGCTCAGCGACTGAGACACGTCGGCCTCGAACCACCGGATACGGTCGCCAACCCCAAGCTTCACCGCCTCCTCCTTACCGACATGGAGCATCTCAGCAGAGATGTCCACCACATCCACCAAGCTAGCGCCACGCTCAACTGCCTCGCGAGCTCGAAGACCGGTCCCACCTCCGAGGTCAAGGATGCTTAGTCCATTTGGGTCGCTGAGTGCGGTGAGATAAAGCTCGGTCTCTAACCGCCCGATCGGCGTGGTGATGGTGAAGGTCTCATCTGCGTCATAGAATCAATTTCTACTATCAGTGAGGTTCAAGTAACAGCATACATCCTTAGGATTGAAAAGGGAAGTTTTGGCAGGGCACATTTGTACGTACAATCTGAAGCTTGGGAGTTATACTCCGCAGCAACATTCGGTCTAGCCATAGTGCGCGGATCGAATTGGTAATCGTAGGTCTCACGACTTCAACATGGCCCGAAAGATCTCACAACAAGATTATTTTCGCCGCAGCAAGAGTGCGGGGTCTCGTCAACTTCATATACCTCTTCTATTCTACCGAGTCCGAGAATGCTGACTGCATGTCCAACACAGTGATGATTGGAGCAATCATCTCGAGTGCAACGCGGCCTGCATAAGTAGTTTCGTTCTTAATGTATACCCAGGTATACATTCTAAAGGCATGTAGTCCCTTTATATTAAAATAATTTTAAGTTATGTTTAACTTGGAATTTAGCACTTATTAACCTATACCGTTATATTTCCCGCCTAAGGCCTCCTAGAGCCTATTAGGACCGCTAGATTAGGAAATAGTTTCTAAACAATAGAATTTCAATTTGTAGGAGACTAAAACCACTTATCGCTGAATCGGTACGCTCGTTAATAGGAGGCCTGAAATTCTTATATAGTATGAATTCTTACTTGTGTAAGTGAAGAGTTTAATAGCTAAGTATATATTAGAGAAGAGAACGGATATTCATACTTATAAAAACGGATAGTACACTTACTTATACCCTTTTTAAATTTTTTAAAAAGTTATCTATTAATATATAATTATTAATATATTCTTTTATTTTAATATTATTTTATAAATATTATATAATATAAAGTTAAAGTTAAAAGAAATTATCTTTATATTTTTATTAATATTTTATTAAATTATAAATAATACCTTTTAACTTTATTTATATATTATAAAGTTAAAACTATAAACACTTATTATATTATAATTATTATTATTAATATTATATTCTTTTAAACGTTAAATTTTAAGTATTTATTATTATAAAAGTATTATATATATCTTTAAATGTATATAAAATAGAAGTAAAACTATATTAAATTATAAATTAATTTTTAATAAAGTTATAAAATATATAATATATTAAAATATTATTTTTAGATTTAAAAAAGTTTAATTAAAGTTAAAAAGTTTTAATATATAGCTTTTATAAAATTTAAAATTTATTAAACTTTATTAAATATTAATTTTATAATAATTATTATAAAATTAGATTTTATATTATTATAAGATAGAAATTTAAAGTATATTTAATATATATTTAATATATATTTAATATATATTTAATATATATTTAATATATATTTAATATATATTATTTATTTAAATTAAGTTAGTAATTAAAATATATATTTATTTTAAAACTTTAACTATCTTATATTTTTCTTTCATATTATATAATTATCTTCTAATTTAACTATTTATTTTTCTTTAATAATTTAAAACTAATATATAAAGTTTTTAATAACTTTATATATATTTATATAATCCTTTTATAAAGAAACTTTAAATCTTTTTTATTTTTATTATATTTTTCTATATTATTAAAAGTTAATAATTATTAATAATAAAAATATAAACTTAAAAGAGAATAAATTTATTATACTTTTCTTTTATTCTTTTATAAATTACTTTTAAAACTCTTTTAAAAGTTTTAATACTTTATTATAAAAATCTTAAAAGTAATATATTATAAATTATTTCTTTATTTTTAATTTCTTTTAAAATTAATAGTTATATATTTAAATAAAAGTTATAATATTAAATTTTATAAATTTATTTAATAAAAGTTTTATTAATATATATATATATTTAAAAGGATAATTTTAATTAAATTTCTTTTAATATAATTTATTTATATAATAATTATTTTTAAAAACTTAATTTTATTATATAACTTCTTTATAATATTAATATTATTATTAAAATTATACTTTTTAACTTTATTTATATATTATAAATTTATTTATATATTATAAAGTTAAAATTATAAATGTCTATTATATTATAATTATTATTATTTATATTATATTCTTTTTAAATATTAAATTTTAAATACTTACTATTATATAAGTTAACGCACCGTATGAAGGCGCTATGTATGTCCTCGAACGTATACGGAATAGAAGCGAAACCACATATAAGTTAACGACCCACTTCACGCACCACCCCCTTCCCGCACACGTATTTCCTATTAAAAACCGTGATTTTTCACCTCTTTTATTTAATTCTATTAAAATATTATAAGAAGAATAAAATATATATTAAATTCCTCTTTTTTATTCTATATAGTAATAAAATTTTAATAATTCTAACCTAATTCTAATATAGTTAAATAACTATAAATAAATTGTTTCTACTTTTTATATACTATATTAATATTATAATTTTAAGGTTAATTAGTAATAAATTTAATTAATTTATTTTATTAAAAAAAGTATTAAATATTAATTAATATTTATAAAAAGAGTTTTTATTTTTAAAATCTTTCTTTAATTAATTATTTTAGTTTTAATAATATATATAACTTTTTTCTCTACTATATTTACTCTACTTATTTTAAATCTTTAATAATTAATTAAAGAAAAATTCTAAGAATAAAAACTCTTTTTATAAATACTAATTAATATTAAATATTCTTTTTAATAAAGTAAAGTAATTAAATTTATTACTAATTAACTATAAAATTATAATATTAATATAGTATATAAAAAGTAAAAAAAATCTATTTATAGTTATTTAACTATATTAGAACTAGGCTAGAATTATTTCAATTTTTACTATTTTTTAAAATAAAAAATAGAATTTAATAAATATTATTTCTAATATATAGTATTTTTTTAGAATAAATTAGAGAGGGCCTAAAATCGGGCTTTTTAGTAGGAAATGCGTGTGCGGGAAGGGGGTGGTGTGTGGAGTGGGTCGTTAACTTAAAGATACTATATATATCCTTAAATATATATAGAATAAAAGTGAAACTATATACTTATTTTAATAACGGGTGTACTATCTGTTTTTATAGGTGTGAATATCCGCTCTCTTAGAGAAATACCTACTAGTAGGTAGATAGATAGTAGAGGGGAAGAATGCAGTGTGGTCGAAGCTGTAGCTTGCATAAGCATGGTGTGTTATCACACCTCCCGAGTCCTCTTTCGCTCCTCACAGTGGTTTTCCCTTGCAGGTAGAAGTCGCCACGCTGCCTTATATCCAGGTAGAGAGAAAAGATCGTTCGCCATGTCTGAACACGTCTACTGTCGGTCTGCTGGCCCTTCTGTGTAGCAGCTTTACATCATCATTAGCAAATCCACAGCCCGCATCACTCAATGACAGGATAAAAGCAAGGCAATTACAGACTATTTCATGATGTATCATAACTCGTAAATTGAGTATAGCATAGCATCTATAGCTCGATAAACGAACCGCGAGCGGATCTTAGCTTCGAAAACAGCTGAGTCTTAAGAATCCTGATCTCAGGGGTGTCAGAGATATCTTCTGGTGCTTGAAATCTCCCGTGATGTGCCTTCTGAAAAGACACGCTCACAAAGAAAATCCCATGCCCCTGCCTGAGTCTAACAGCAACTGAGTGGCCATTATGCCCGGATGCGACCTCTATCGCTCTCTGCTGCAGGAGATTGGCGCTATAGATACGAAAGTCCTCCACCATTGACGCTGTCGATCGTGCGCTTGCGGGGTTATAGATACCCAAATCACACATTATAAGAGATTCCGTTTTTGGTGCGTTGGGCAGTTTATTCAAGTCGTTGCCCCTGTCAACCATAAGCCTCAGGAATATTGTCGGATAGGATGAGTCTTTGCCGGATTGGTGATAGAATAAAACGACAGGCGCATATAAGTAATCAGCTTGTCCGTGCGCGATAGCTTGTGGGTGTAAAGACCTGACCAGGTCCTTTTCTGGCTCCACTACCCAGGCCGGGCCTGCCTCTGTCACAGCACGATATCCCGCCATCTTTAAGGAATGGTAACGTATCTCAGGCCAGGAGAGGTCAATCAATGCATCGTGCAATCTAACCCCTGGGGACTCTGAGACGGCAGCATACATCGTTTGCACAGCAGCAGCCTCCAGCTTTCCCCTGATTTTGTCTATCACGACGATAGATGGATTGTGAAGCCGTAGATTCACCACAGTACCCATATTATGCGCCGGGCCTTTAGACAGCAAGATTCCCAGCTCACTTTGACCCACTCGGCATCTGAGAGGCAAGATGGCAACTGTCTCATAGATGTACCATCGCCAAGCGGGCTGACCAAGTGGCGTCAGATTCACGGTCTCATCCCCAGCTTGAGAGTCACCATCACGATCGTCATCCGTAGAGCAATGAGGACTGATTCCGTCGACGTTGATCTCAATGATTTGGCCATCCTCGAAGGATAGCCCAGAGAAGCTCGGGATTCGGTCTGCTCCTTGCACCAATGGAGGATGATCTCGTGCTGGGGGCGTAGACATCCTTGTATCTTGTGGAGTCACCTGCGGTCGTTTGCTGCCTTGTTGAACTTCAACCACGCTATGCAGGCGCGGATTCGAGTCGTATGTCTGTATCATTATTCCCTGGATATCATCCAACGGTCGCAGCCTTAGCCTCAGGAGCTGATTGACTACCTCAAATGGACCCTGATAGTCTTGGCTTCCATTCAGGACCTCGATCTGTGAGGAATTCTTGAAATATTGTGGTGAAGGAGCCATCATGCCGGACATCAAGGTGTGCGAATGCTCGTCATCGGGGAACGACCATGCAAATATGGAATGGTCCTCGGTCCTTTGCATGATAGCCTGTTGTAGGCGTGAAAACGCTTTGCGCCCTTCACCGTACAGCAGAGGCATATTGACATCGAACAAGCCCATGAGGCAGTAGGCCTCGTCCTCCAACCGCGTGGTTTGTCGAGAAGCTGCCCAAGACATCTTTTGCGCAACACTGTATTCGTCCCAGAGACACTCGTGGAGTACTTTCTCACTGATACCAGTGATGTGCGAGACGGCACCCCGCAACGATTTCTTGGTACCAATCTCTGACCAGTCTGCTGCGAGAAATACGACCTCGGAAGGCGCGAGGAGTTCCTGCAGCGTCCAGCCGCGCGTGAACCAGCGGCTGCGGGCGAAAGACGAACCGACATCGGGTTGATTATCGCCGTCACCGAATTCAGACTGGTCCTCGGAGCCGCTCACATCTCCCAGATAGGCGTAGCAAATAGCAGCATCGCGGTACCACCGGAACATAGAGTTGATAGCTTCAGATAGCTCGGCACTGGAGGACTTGTCTATGCAGCAAGTGTCGATCCAGACGTATTGAAAACCCTCAGCCACTGCCAGGCGGCAACAGCCACGGATTTTGTCGTAACCCTTCTTGTGGGTGCTGTCCCGTCCCCTCTCAGTGTGGTCCTTGAAAGTCACCTCATCCGTGCCCCAGGTGTGGGAGAGTATCGTGTAAGGCGGTATACCATTGCCTACTTGTCCAAGGAACTCCTCAAACTCGAATGTGTGCGCATTTAGAAGCCGCATCGTCAGTTGTTCCCGCGCGATTTGTGATGAGTGAAACTGCTGTGACAACCTTGAAAGCTGCACGACCGGCTCTGTACCTAGGTAGAAGTGAGCGCTAAAGTTGCAAGGGTGCTTTTGAGACCAGCCTTTCGATGGCCATGCAGCCACTCTCACGTAAGTCTCACAAACCAATCCCAACTTCCCAAGGGTTTGGAGAGGGTCCAGACACAGCTGAAAATAACTAGGACGGCATCTTCCGCACGAGAAAACGAGTTCGGGCTGAGCCGCAAGAAGACATGCATCTAAGCCTTGGAAATGTGCTGCGTGTTATAAAGTCCCTGCCTTGTCATCAAATTATGCTCCTTGAGAGGCAAGATTCACCACAATATCGGGAACAAATGGACCTTTAATTAATACCACAAAGAGCACCACCCCAGCAGAAGATTCCTTAATTTGATACTGCAATGCAGTCTTGGGCCTTGCGATCAGGTTATGACTGCTTATCAATGAGCGATCTGTATGTTCGAGACGAATGGAAATATTCTCAGCTCAAGTAGATGGTCGGCCTCGTGTCATTGCCTAACAGGCCCTCTGTTCTCGGGATACTCCTCGCTATAGCTCGGGATGAGCCTCAAAGAAGCCCCGCAGGGATGTTGGCTTGACATTCGGAAAGCGTTTCATGTCCACCGGCTTGTGGTCCCACGTTCCTTTCAGGTTGTGCTCAACATAACCATTGCATACTGGAAGCTCCAATTCAGCCCAGACTGGAATCATCTGTAAACCAGCGTCTTGGGCAGTGGCATTGGCTCGGCCTCATAAGGTTGTAGTCCATAAGAATGAGAGCCCGACATGGAGCGAAATATGGAAATGGGGCTCAGGATTTAGGAGGAAAATAGAGGCAGTAAGAAGTGATAACGGAAGATGATTGAAGGCAACTCTTACAATGTTTGTATGGGATTTTGCAGGTGGACGTTCCTGACAAGGTTGATGAATGCGACTGGCATGTGGTAGCCGGCAGTTGTCCGCTTGATACCTACCCATGTGTGTAGACTACGCCTATCTGGGAAGGTGAGCCCGAACCTCCATATCACCTACGTCTTTCATCTACACAGTAGTCCGTGGCATTCTGCCACGCGCCACAAAACTGTCCAGCGGGAGGCAAGAAATGGCAGAGGCGTTCTCAGTCCAGGACCGTGAGGCCCCAGCCAGCGGACTCTGGCCGCCAGCAACACGCGGAGAGTGCGTTCTTGGAAATTTTACTTTTAACAATGGCGAAACGCTCCCGGAGCTGCGGCTACATTACCAAACCCTCGGCACCTTGAGGACCTCGGAAGATGGGAAGGCCACCAACGCCGTGCTCATCATGCACGGAACCGGCGGCTCCGGCGACCAGTTCCTCAACGCACAGTTCGCTGGGCAGCTCTTCAATCCCGGCCAACTGCTGGACGCACAGAGGTACTTTATCATCCTCCGCGACGGCATCGGCCACGGCCGGTCAAGCAAGCCCAGCACCAGCGGCCTGAGGGGCCGTTTCCCACGGTATCGCTACGGGGACATGGTCCGGGCCGACCACCGCCTGCTGACGGAGCACCTAGGGGTCGGGCACCTGCGGCTGGTGATGGGCACCTCGATGGGTGGGATGCAAAGCTGGCTGTGGGGCGAGGCGCACCCGGGCTTCATGGACGCGCTGATGCCGCTCGCGTCATTACCGGTGCAGATCTCCGGTCGGAATCGCATGTGGCGTAAGATGGCCATGGATGCCATCAGGGCTGACCCCGGGTGGAACGAAGGGGACTATGCTCTTGACCAGCAGCCGCGGGCGGGATTGACCACCGCATTGGATATCCTCACGCTCATGTCGTCGAGCCCGCTTCAGTATCAAGCGGAGGCGCCCACGAGGGACGCGGCAGACTCGTTCTTGGAGGGCAAAATTCAGAACGGGCTCGAGTCGACGGATGCAAATGACCTGCTCTTTGCGCTGGATGCTTCATTCGATTACGACCCTCGACTTGACTTGCACACGATCACGGCGCCGCTGATTGCGGTGAACACGGCCGATGATCAGATCAACCCGCCTGAGCTGGGAATTCTGGAAAGGGAAACGAGGAGTGGTCTCAAGAAGGGAGTCGGCAAGGTTGTTGTGTTGCCCATCACCGAGGAAACGAGAGGGCACGGCTCGCATACCGTGGCCAAACTATGGAAGCATCTTCTTGAAGAGCTTTTGCTTATGACCGAAAAAAGCTGACGAGACGGTCGAGAGATTTGCGATCATGATGGATTCAATGCTATACTGATTCGATCGAAAATCAGCAGGCCATGACGCCTTCGGACCGAGCAATAGATTCAAGTAACATCAAAATCCTGTATGTATGCCGGCAATGCAAGGACTCGACACCGAAGAATACCCATTTACCAAGAGAAAATCGATGCGGTTGACATCCCTGACCTGACAAAATCGTGCCTGTTTCAAAACATCAAGGGTGGTTTGTTTGACCGAATATACAGCCGCCGGTGCTAAGCTTTATTCAGACAGAAATCACATGTACGCCCAGGTACGCATGACAAAGGCCCACCTCGGCGCCCGCATTTGAGAGGATGACGGCCCTGACTTCCGACCGGGCTCTTGGAACCCCCCCTACTTACCAGGCCTTCGAACATGAGGTTGGTTTTGACAAGGGTTTTCCCTCTTCATGATAGTGATAAGATGACGCCAACGTGATAGGTTGAGTGTGAAGCGCAAGGGTGCAGTGCATATCAACTGTGGTCTGTGCAACCAACAATCTACCTGGTCGAGCCGCACGTTGGAAACAATCTCATCTTGACATATACTGGGCGGCATATCAAAGGCACAACCTTGCAGACGCGTAGGCCAACACGACATATCTGCACTTGCATTTTCTAAGGTTGGTCGCACACACTATTTTTGATGACCAACCGCTCGGGTTCAGTGGAAGGATTCGTTCCAATTTATCGGTGACAGGCGGAAACAAAGCAAGGGAGCTGACCAAGACGAGATCAGACACTCACACGACTTACGGCAGAGCGAGACACAAGTTGTTTTGTTTTGAGACGTACTCATTGTATTGACTCTCCATCACACTATGAATACAAGACGATTGACTGCTCTACAACTGGAGGTCCAAACACTCAAGATACTATCCTGAGACCAAGCCCGAGGATGATGTCAAGTACCGGTATCCTCATGCTGTAGAGCAACGCCTAAGAAATATTATACAAGAATTGTAAAAGGCCCAGTCAGAAAAGACGGCGGAAAGCATGGTCTAGATAAATCCCTGGTATCACTCCATCACTCCTCTATGGTGAGAAAAGGTGGCCACAAGCGAGCCTCGCACTACTTCCCAAGGGGAAGCAGCAGCTGAAGACATGGAGGCAATTTAAGCCTGGA
Organism: Diaporthe batatas; assembly: GCF_019321695.1. Classification (NCBI taxonomy): domain Eukaryota; kingdom Fungi; phylum Ascomycota; class Sordariomycetes; order Diaporthales; family Diaporthaceae; genus Diaporthe; species Diaporthe batatas. The sequence continues at coordinate 876,704 of NW_025408559.1, read as the reverse complement.
TGTCACGGGCGTGGCGGCGCTTCTTGCAAGCGGCCTTGGTGGCGGCGGGGGCGGCAGCAGAGCTGGCAGAGGTGGTGGTCTCAGCAGCCTCCGGGGCCGGGGCGACGGGGGTAGCAGCCGCAGTGGGAGTAGCGGCGGCGCTGGAAGCGGGAGCGGGAGCCGGAGCGGGAGCGGAGGAGCCGGAGCCCTGGGCGGCACCGGAAGAGCTGAAGCCCAGAGCGGGACCGGGGATGGGGTAGGAGGCGAAGTCCTGGTAGATGTTGAAGTGGATACCCTCGTCCTCGGCCTGGTACAGGGCAGTACCGGCGGTACCGGCGGGGAAGGAGCCGCTGCCACCAGTGACCTGGATGTTCACACACTGGGGGTAGTTCTGGGCACCGTTGGCCTGGTTGGCCGAGTGCAGGGCAATGATCTCGTGACGGAGAACGTAGTTGCCGGCGGGGGTACCCTCGGGGATGGTGATCTCCCAGGCCAGGTTGTTGGCCAGGATCTCGTCAGAAGCCCACTTGCCGGGGTTGGAGCCGGAGATGACACCAGCCTCCTGGATCTTGACGAAAGACAGAGTAGTCTTGTCAACGGAGGTGGGGTCGTCGGCGGGGGCAAGGTAGTCAATCACGGGGCCGTGGTGAGAGTCGGGCCAGGTGTTCCAGATGGCCTTAATGGTCTGACCAGCGGCAACAGTGGCGTTGTTCAGGGCCGCGTTGGTGGCATCACGGTGGCAGATGATGTCGGGGTCGGCGTAGGCATCGGGGGCAACGAAGCCGTTGTCAGAGGCGGTGGTGCTCCAGGCGATGAACTTGTCACCAGTGGCCTGGCCGTTGCCGTTGGCCCACTGCTCGTCGAAACCCTTGTAGGTGACACCACCGATCTCCCAGGAGGAGACGTATCCGTGAGCGGAGACGAGGCTGGCGCCAGCGGCCAGGACAAGAGCGAGAGGGGACTTGGCAGGCATTTTGAAGGTTGGGTTTCTGTTGGACTGAAGGGACCTAAACAAATCGATGTGCAGTGGTGTGATGTGAGATGAATAACCGGCTGGCGGAGTGAATGAATCTACTGCAGTCAATACAGCGACGAGCGAAAGAATGAAGCCCGAAGGAGTGTCTTCGAAAGAATGAATGTGGTGAGTTGATGACGAGAGAGTCTGGAGAGAAAGCAAAAAAGTCAGTCCTCTCTCGGCCGACGACGTGCCCTTCTTATGATGATCGCGGACGACGGGACCCCCGACTGCCATGCCCCCCCTGGGCGCTCTGGGGTTGTGTCATGGGCCTCGACTGCCTTGCCGCCTCGCCGCCTCTCCGTTGCAAACGCTGGGCCATGGAAAGGGGATGGGGGCGCTGCAATCGTGGGTCCAGGGCGAGGCCCCAGAAAATTACCGATATGGTGTAAACAAGATGAGCAGGACCAGGCTCGGCCGTCTTGGCAACAAGGTTACCGACAAGGTTGAGGCTCTTGATGGAGTCGCACGCGCTGACAGGGCTGTTTCCACCTATCGCTTATTCGTTTAACGGCAAGACGGCCCCAGTCCCCCCAAACTTGCAGCACATGGGCCCAGGGGTTCCTGGGGGCGGCTCCAGCCTACAGCCAGACGCTTTCTGACCTTTGGGCCGACCTTGGGCGTTGTTTCATTTCGACGAGACTTCACAGTTGCCCGAGCCCTCAGGCCCTGAGCAGCAGAGCAGCCACAGGCAGGCCGGCTGCTCGCGATGTCACCTTGAGGCTGCAGCTCTTGTCGCGCCGCACTTACCGCTCAGGGGCTGGGTGGGGGTCGTGGGCAAGACGCCATCGCCAGCCCAGGCTGCCCAGTATCCCCTGAATCCTTGACCGGAAACAAATCCTCGAATTGGGAATGCGGGCTGTTTGGTCTGCTGGAGGGATTTCTGGTAAATTTCCGTGGAGCCCCTCCTTTGCGTTTCAAGAAGAAAGCCTTGGCGCCTCGGTAGGCCTTATGCAGAAACTTGTACCCGTGGTCCAGCAGTCCCATCAGTCCCCATCCATCTATGCACAAGGCGGCATTGATCTAATGCGAGCTAGCCTGTCATATGGATGCGGTCCTGGACACAGAGATTTATGCTGTGTGGCGGTGGGCGAGTGATGCACAAAGTGATCGACTGTACCCGCGTGGCCGGGATTCCATCATCGTGCCAAGCCCCAAGGATCGACAGGATCTCCAGAGCTTGGCCGTCGGTCGCGGGCCATAGAGTTCGGCGGGCGAGAGGCTCTGCATCAACCATACGATTAGATTGTGTTTCTGGCTCCTTGACAGGCTTGGCTCACCGTAATAGCGCACGGGCTGGCGGGCGATGGCGGTTAAGACGATGGAGTATTCCTTCCACAGCGTTGACTCCTGATCACCTGCATCCTCTGGTTTCATCGACCTGCATCGATCCCGAAAGAAGGCTCGGCCAGCCGCAATGTCGACAACCGAGATGAGCATGCCCAGTAGCCGCCTAGGTCGGTCTTGGCACTTACACCAACAGCCGCCCCTTTTGGCGCCCACTCCACCATTTTCCTCCCCGTGCCGAAGCTGCAATGACGGCCGGAGGACCGACGGTGAGCCAACTTTTGGTCCAATGGACATGGCAGGAAATCTGGGTCTGAAATGAAAGATCTAGATTGTGGGTTACATGGCCGTCCAATTCACGGCCAGCCCGACTGACCCGGTCACTTTCCACAAATGGTTGGTAGACCGCTGTTGGAACCACAACCAGTGGCCGAGGCAGGCACCATGTTGGTTGCCAAGGCCGCAACGGCACCAACAAGTCAGAGAATATGTCAGATGTTGGTGCGGCGAGCACATGTACCAGTTTCACCTTGGTTGAATGAGTTGCCGGTAAAATTTCTGTAATTGAAGTTCCAATTGTCTGTTGTCTTATTTGGTCTTGACTGAATTCCGAACCGTTCCCGGCTCCGCATCCTCGAACCTGGGTCAGGCTGTGCTCTTTGATGCTTCGGCGATCCAATGGGCCTTCTCTCTCTTTAATTCTCTCTTCACATACCAGATGGTAGCCGCCGCCCACACTCCAGCCCATCCAAAGGGTACCGACCAGCCGATAGCATAGGCTGCATCTTCGCTGACCGTGAAGATGAGAATGGTGCAGACGACCGCCATGGCCTGAGCTCCAACAGCCCAGAAAACTCCCAGCCGCCGCAGCATCGTGCGGAAAATGTGGCTCGCTTCGTACCTCCTATTCAGAGCCTCCCGAAAGTCCGTCCCTCCAGAGCCATCCACTGCGCATATGTCTTCGATGAGAGTGTACACACACGGTCGCAACTGGGCACCTTTCGGGATGGATGACAGACGAAAAGGAGCAGGGATGCGGAATACGCGGAGGATATCGACGATGAGCATCTCGGTGCCGAAAGTGTAGAGCATCGTGGTCAATGGCATAGCGACCAGTCGGATTGGTGGCCACTCCTGGACAGTGCCGCTGTTGAGGGGAGTCTCGGTCAGCCTGGTACCAAAACACATGAGAGGCAGGCAAGAAACCGGTGGCACTCACACTATCAACTCAACCATGATGATAAGCCAAGCCAGGGTGTAATTCCAGTGGAAGGCATCGAGATACCATCTATGCGCACCGATGACTCGGCAAACGCTGTCCTTCTTCCACAGCCTCCAGAACCGCACAAAGTACTCAAGGATACTAGCACCCCCGATGGCGGCTGTGACAACAGTGTAGACGGTGTTGGCGGACATGGTCGACTCCTCTCCCTCTTTTACGCTCCCGGGGCCGACGCCGTACCACAAGCCAAAGTACAAGGCGATGGGCATGACGACGGAGTCGAATATGATGAAGAACCAGAAGATAAAAATGGCCCAGTACCGCGTGTGCAGGGTGTAGTTGAGAGGCGGCGGCCTGGGCTCGAGCACCCGCGGCGCCGCGCCGGATGCGGCCGAGGCATCCGAGCCCTGGTGGTCTTGGCCCTCGACGGCCTCAACGACCTGCTCGGCGTCAAGGCGGGCCTGGTGAGACGACTTGCGCCGTGCGATAGATATGCTGGGCCTTGCGTAGGGCCCGTCAAAACGTCTGTCGAATTCAGCGCTGGACCGCACTGGTCTCTGGCGTGAAGCGTTGCCACTGGTAGAGGCATGGGTCGGAGGCGGCGACTGTGGTTGCTGAGGCTGATCGTTGAGAGCTGGCAAACTGTGCGATCTCTCAGTTTTGGTTTGGTTGGCCAGGTCAGGCTTCCTGCCGACATCGAGAGAATATCGTTCGTGTGGGCCCGGTTTCGGTTTCTGGTCTGAGTGCAGAGCGGCCCTTGGCTTCTCGTCGAGGGCTTCGGCGTCGACGGGTGGGACGGCCTCTCCATCCTCCTTTTCTCTTTGTGGCGGGTCCTGCCTCTCGTCCATGATGTTACAATCGTATAGACAATTGCAGACGATGAGGGACTAGCTCAGTGTAAAGGCGAGCTGTGGAAGTATTGCCTCATAAACATGTTTTGGATGGGGGGATGCTGTTTACTTTCTGGGTCAAGCTGCGGCACGTTGCAGAGCAGGCTAGGTTGCCTTCGAAAGAACGGACCTGAGGTAGCACGCACTCAGGGGTCATAGGTGAAGTGACGTGTGTATGGGACAAGCCAAGAGCTGGATTATCGTGGCAAGGGCTATCAGCAGCGCTGTGATCGGGGGGTAGGAGTCGACGAACCGGCCGTTCTGGCTCTGCAGCTGCGGTTCAACTGCTATCCGGGAAGCCGGGGTGTAAGTTCTGGTTTGGACGGGTTTGGGTTTGTGATATCATACTACCGTCGGGCCCGTGACAGATCGAGGGTGATGTCATCTGCTGGCGTGGACCCACCAGCCCCTTCCCGTCAGACGACTGGCGACTGACGACCTCTGCTCTGCAACCGCACATCGTGAGACAAGCCGAAACAATGACACGAGCCTCTGCATGAGGTTGTTTTTGCAGGACCTCGCAAGAATCGGACGGCATTTGTTGTGCTGGTCGGGGTCGAATTGATGCTGCGTTGAACCGAAGCATTGGGAAGCAGCGGCGCGGCAGTGTGCCTGCCAAATGCCAACCTTGTCCCGCAGCCAGGCCAAGCGGGTTGCCGACCAACGGAAGCTATGCTAGGCAGAACTCAAGGGCGGCACCAATGCAAGCTTGGTCCAGGTAAGGAAGCTTGGTCGTAGGTTGCCCCGTTGTCCGGTTGGTGTGCCTGCTAGGCTGCAGGTGAAGGCCAGAAATAATACCTGCCTAGGTACCTAGGTAGTAACCCAAGTACTCAACCAAGTACACGTATAGACCTACCGACCCAGACGGCTATGCAGTGGGTGGGGGCCATCGAGCGTCGCAGTCAGGAGGAGTCGGGCGACAGCCGTGGGCACGCCCAAGCTGAGCCAGCGTTACACGGAGCACTCCGTACCTACATAATGCCTAGGCACCTGGCACCTGGGTACCTCCCTACATACCTACCTAGGTACCTGCCATATGTGCTACATACAGTACCCTGCCTTGCCTGCCAGCCCTGCCCGCACAGCCAGAGACCATCGCCGCCATGTTCCAAAGCCCCAGCGCCATGGGCTCGCACTATCGATCGGACCTGACACCAACATTCTCAAGCGGACGGGTTCCTAACCTCCCAGTGGCTTAGATCAGTGGGCTTTACTAGCTCAAATAGTCGGATGGATCTCAGCCTCTGAGGACCTGTCACAAGATTCCCAAGGGAGTGTTGATCGTCTTCAGCCAACGAGCATGGCGCCCGGTTTGTCTCTGTCAACGCGCTGCGCCGCGCCGCTGACAGCCACTGCAAGCTGCCCTGGCTGCCTGTCATTCGTTCGCGCTGATTAATCGGCACCCTTCCAATTGCCCAATACTGCGCTGCACGCCTGCGCGAGCCTAATTAATGCAACCCCCAAAAAGGCTGGGCGCGCTGCTGGTTGCTACAAAACAGCACTCGAGGCGGATGCAATCAAAGGAGGGTGGGTGGTACTTCTGTGCCAATATATACACTGCATGGCCCGCCCCGATGCCGAACATGGGAACTGCTGTTATAACGCATCTGGTTTAAACAGTCTACAATTCCCAGTCAACTTGCAACCGACTCAATCTGCCTCGCGCACCAGTTTCTTCGGGAACAATCGTTCGGTATGGATCCGAGAGCCGACCAATGCCGCCAATACAAGCCGAAACGGATTTTCATATGCTGTGATGGGACATGGGTCAATTCTCTGGGCCCAAAGGATGAGCCCCCATCTAACGTGTGAGTTGACTTGAGGGACCTTGGCCCGTAGACGTGCTATCAGTTTGCCCTCGAAAATCTGCCCGGGGAACGGAATTGCTTGCCAAATTCCGTTGAGACCAACACATTGAAGGCAAGGCCTGATGGACGTTGCCTAAACCAACTCTCGTCAGATGTAATGGATACTTGAATGCACGGCTGATGTGAAGACTTGCTAGAACTAAGCTCTCACGAAGCCTGAAGCGGTTTTGTAAAGATGGGGCCAGCCAGATAATCATGTACTCTCCAGGCGTGGGGACCGGTCCCTCCAAGCTCGACATGCTCACCGGAGGCGCATTTGGTGAAGGATTGGACCAAGTGAGCTTTGGTGACCGAAATCACTATATGCGCTTTACCGTCTTTGATCTGACAGCATCCAGGACATTCGAGAGTGCTACAATTTCGCTTGCGCCAACTATGTAGATGGAGACTCAATCATCTTAGTCGGCTTTTCAAGAGGGGCTTTCACTGCTCGCTCCGTGGCAGACCTGATAGCTTCGGTCGGACTACTGACGACAGAAGGCATGGACAGGTTCTTTCCGATCTTCAGGGATTATGAGAACATAGGCGACGAGAAGCAATCTACAAAGGAATTCCTGTTTCCCGACCTCAAACCTTATAACGGGGAGAAGGGCCCGGCCAAGGTTCGATGGGAGAGTGAGCGCAAGGATCAATACAAGCAGTGGTTGAAATCCGTGAGTTTTGAATAAACGAACCAATGTAGAAGACAACTTTTCTAACACGTGCTAGAAATCGTGGACGCGCGATACTTATCGCGACAACTCGACCGAAATCAGAATCAAAGCTGTGGCTGTATGGGACACGGTCGGCGCTCTTGGGATTCCTCCTGCGCCCGTATTTGGGATTAGAGGATCGGCGGACCAATGGAAGTTCACGAGCACCCATGTCTCAAGCAAGGTCGAGAACGCATTTCAAGCCTTATCGCTGGACGAACCCAGAGCCGCCTTCCGCCCTGCGCTGTGGGAGCGTCTCGAAGACAATAAAGTGACGAACCTGAAGCAGGTGTGGTTCCCGGGAAACCACGGTGACGTCGGAGGTGGCTGGTATGATCAGCAGATGTCAAACATCTCGCTTGCCTGTAGGTATCGCAAGCGCGGAGCGAGGCAAGAAGGAAGGGGGCTGACGATAACCCATAGGGATCTGCGATCAGCTCAGCACTCTCGGCGTCGAGTTCAGCGCCCGCCGCCTCATGAGAACTTTTGTTGACGGCCTTCGTTACAATGCGGCTCATCCATACCCGTACATCCCTCCACCGACATCTCTTATACCAAGCTTCGTCTGGAAATCCCTCCTCCAGCATCGACGTCCAAGCCCTAAGCCATGGGCTTCTTCGCCAGCCCTCTGCCCGCCCCCAGCCAAGGATCAGACCATAGACACAGAGAACTGCCCAGGCAAAGAACACCATCCAGATGGTAGCCCGCAACAACTGTGGGAGGTTGGCCACCCCCGTCCCTGGGGCCTAGGGCAGACCCGGTACCCGGAGAGCAAGCTCCAGCTTGCGACAGGCACGATCGTCCGGCACCCGGGCTGCTTCACGAGGGCTGACCCAGACAGTAACGCCGACACAGATGATCCCCTCACCAACACCGACGAGCGGATCCATAGCTGCGTGCGCCTGCGCCTCGTGTGTGGCGGGATGGACATGGACGACCGCGGCGCGTGGCCGTGCTCGTCGCTCCTGCGAGAAGATGGTGGGTCGGGCAGGCCGGTCTGGAGACTCGAGAAGGCTGATGTCGCCGAGGTTGAACGGGCAACTGGGCCGCAGGCGGCGTGGTGGGAGGAGGAGGTCGAGAGAACTGGGATGGGTTACGATGAGAACTGGATGTATAGGTTCCAGAGGGGTGATGGACAGTGGCGGTGGGTATTCAACCCAGATGCCGTGGTCAAGAACGCGGCAGGCGTTGCTGTGAGACCTTCTATGAAGGTTCTTCCTGAAGAGCCGATGACAGGCTACTGGGAGAGGCACCTGTTGGCCTTGACGAGAGGCCAGACAGACGTCTGGAGATGGGCGGAGGTGAACTCAAATGAGTGGGCGACGGGGGCCGACGGCGTCAACTCTAGTAAGGCGATTTGATTCGGCCAAATATGGGTCCATTTGGGGAAGATAGTGCGTTTGTCCAAATGTTGTATCGCTAAGCCTGGTAGTATTTGTTAGATCGGGAAGAATTACCGCACTCACAATGAGCAGGGGCGGCAGCTGAGGATGACTTGACATACCTTAGACCACCGTATACTAAGTCAAGCCGTATATCATCACGCTCATTCAGCCCCCGAGATTAGCTCTCAAACGTGGGTCTGGTGGTGTCAAATATCGAACAGCCTTTGTTGTGAGCCAGCCGCCAAGAGATGCTAGTGATTGTTGACGACACCTGCCGGTTTCCTCAAGTCGGGCTAGACGCGAATTCAACGACGACGATGTGTTTCGCTTGGTAGCACTATGTCTTTTGGCCACAGTTTGAGAAAGCTGCAACTTCCTCCTCGCATCGCCGGCAAGCTGGCGACTGCAATGAAAAAGAAAAACAAACGCCACAAGGACGAGTGGTTCCAAAAATTGGTCAACGACCGCCCACTAGTATCTTGGCCACCATGATCCGAGGACCGGCTGTTTCTCGCCAGCAGCCCAGTGTCTTCCCTCGCGATACCTTTGAACGGGGAGAAACCCAACATCGCACGGCTTTGCAAGGCTAGGGACGAGACAACGCAGGCTGTGAGGAATCATCCTCGCGCCAGTGTAGGTGCGCAGCAAGTCCAGGGGAGCTGCGTGATCGATCGCGAGCTCCTGACCAGCAAGCTCCCAGCCAAGCGCCAGGCCCCAGCTACCGACCCGATGGGCACCGCGTGCTGCCGTTGTTGAAACGGCAGTCGCTGCTGTGACGTGTGGGAGTTGGACCCTCCGCCACGGATGCCCCGCAAATGGCCGCAGAAAAGAAAGTGTGGCTTTGGAAAAAGTGAGGCCAACTCGCATGCGTCGCCAAATCGGCGTGTCACACCAGCAAGGCTCCCCAGCAGCCTTGTGAATGGTGCACAGTGTTCTGATGGTCCCGATCAGACGCGCCCCACCGAGCGGCCTGACTCAAAGCGTAGACACGTTAAGAAGTGATGATATCGTCTTTGCAAGCAGTGAGCCTCAATCAGAGCACCCCAAGGGGTGGTCGGTCATGGCCAGGCCCACCTCGTGAGAAGTGAATCCAGCCGTGCCCCCGATGATGGAAGAAAACAAACAGACAGTCAATCGCCAGGAAAGTGAATGCTACTTAAGTACAGAGTGGGCCCCCAGTCCACACAAGTGGGCTGTAGACCAATCAAATCAGATGCCTTTCCCATAGTCAACTTGAAGAATAGGTACTTAAGTAGGTACCTATGTACCCACCTGTCTGCACGGTCAAGTGAAATGGTTTTGTTTCTAATCCCCATACATATTAAACCTATGTGGCACATTCACTTAGTGGTAAACGCTGAAGACCCGGCCGTTTACTTTTTTCTTGTCTTTTTAGAAAAAGAGAGAACAATGTCAGTAAGATTCCAGAGAAACCACCAGAATCCGTTTGGTATTGTTCAACACACTCTGTTCTCAGAGAATCTCTTTGCCATCCAGCAGAACATTGATCCCAGCAGAGAAGCAACACCTTAACTTTGGCCCTATCGAAGGCCAACCTGTGTCTCCAACACACAACAGTGAGACAACCAGCGAGTCCAGCAGCATGGTCTCGATCTTCATCCACCTTGGCCATCTACTTCTATAACCACACATACTTCATTGGAAACACCTCACCATGTCTCCATCCCAAAATAAACCGACCTCAAACAGCCTTCCCAAGGAAGACACCTGGAGCCCCAGGAACCTTGTCAATTCCCGCTGGGCCCCAGGAGGACTTGAGGACAGGGTGGCAAGCACAGACGGCTCTGCCTTTGGAGCGCAGGCCTTCGTTGCCGCCAGCCGCCGAGCTCGCAAAGACCCTGCCGAAATCATCCAGGCCGGCATCGACGAAGCCAAGAAAGCCAACGAGGCCAGCACAGGAGCCAACGGCCCCGGCAGCAAGACCCCAAGCATGACACTGATGGAGTCAGGCCAGAACACAATCACGCATAAGAACGATCTCCCCACGAAGACCCCAGCCATAAAGAATTCAAATTGCACAATTGGCCCTCTTTCTGAAGAGGAGAAGAAACTCAAGGCAGCTAACCCATTACTCGACCCCACCAAGCACAAAGGCCTCAGCAGCTCGTGCTGGGCAGGCCAGTAAGGGAGACTGGATGGTGATTGCGGTGGGAGGTGTTTGGTTTCGCTTCTATTCCGAATACGTCCGAATACATACATGGCACCTTTACACAGTGGATGGGAGGTATACAATTTGATTGATTGAGGGATGGGACTTGTAGTTTCTTGGACCTAGAGGCAGACTGAAGAGGTCTAGTGGTCGTGCACTGCTACACAATGAAACTGTGCTGATTGTCAATGACTTGATGCTCATTTCGAGTAGAACGAAGGTTCTGATTGAGAAGTCCACGCGAACAAATAGCAGATAGTGTGGTACCCAAGGAGGCTTTTCAACTAAATTCTCAGGAAAGCTGTGAGTATCTGCATCGCCCCACAACATGTTTTAACTCTAGTCTGAATCTGTATTGTGTAGGTAAATCTTTTGCCTAGGGAAATTAAATAGCCCTTTACAAAGAACCAACTTTAAAGTACTGTGGGTAGAATTTTCAAAGCGTGCCAACAATTGGAAACTGTTTTACCGTTTTTGAACGAAAGACTCACCCGGGAACTCATCTTCTTGAGTATGAATCCAACCCTACCCAGGTAGCCACATGCAGCCACCTGGGCAGTGATGTCCCAAGTTCCCAAGAACATTTGTGGCAGCCCCTTGGTCAGACGGGAAGTGGCCATGTTGAGCAGCACTTGGCAACATTGGACGGCCGTCTTGAATTGGAAATAAAATCTAATATTTTGTCTTGCGCAACTGAAGAGGCAAACAAGTCTATTCTAAAATCTATATCTCTAGGCTCGTCGGACTCTTACCCAAGATCCTTCTGATCTCGGCATCTTCGTTCTGCTTCTTGACGTTCTCCCACCCAGGCAGCTTAACGGCATGGTCCAGCGCGACGGGCAGACCCCGGTGCCTGCCACGGATCATCATCACGATCATAACCAGCTTGGACCCAGTATACCAGCCGCCCGAAAAACTAAACGAGTGATCCGGCAGGCCCATCGAAAGACCGATGTTGGTATATCCGGAGACGATCTCGAACATGAAGTTGAATACGCTGTAGGAGCGCGGGTCGGCGATGGAGTGGGACGTCTCGATGAGCGTGATGAGGAACAGCGCCAGGGCGATGGCCCAGATATCGTGCGACAGCTGGCCGCGGAGGTGCTGTGATACCAGGCTCACGTGGCCCTCGGGCGTCGACGTGGAGATGGGCGCCGCGGAGGGGTTGTCGAAGTTCATCTCGGCGGCCCGCTTCAGCCGCGGCTTGGGCGTCACGCCCACGCCCTGGAAGTTGTTCATCCTGTTCTGGATCTGCTTGCCCACGAAGGAGGTGCCTCGCCGGCCCACCGCGGCTAGTTTCTTGACGGACTTGGCGGAGATGCCTGACTTTGCTTGTGACACGGCTGACGTGGAGATTGCTGTCCGCTCTGGGCCAAGGGCATGACCAAACGTCGGTGGGGACAGGAGAGGCCCAAAGGTTGGAAGCAGCTCGTCTGTCGACTCATTTCCAGCTGGGTCCTTTTCCTCGCTCTTCTCGGGTTCGGTCGTGTAGATTCCTAGCGACCGTTCTTCGTACACCTTGGGTCCGGTTAGCGAGACGCGTGGCTCATTTGCAGGAGATGGGTGGCTAGAGATCACGAATGCGATTGTATAGTGCCTTGGAGGAGGTTCCACTTGCATTTGAGTTTCTCATGACGATAATCTCTGGATACGCGGAAATGTACATGACGATGACCCACAAGACCAGAACATCGAAGTAGAGGCTTGAAATTGGAACAACAGCAAAACCTCCCGAAGGAATGGCTTGTGGTAAGGACGTTAGCAATTCAAGTTTTACTATCAAGCTTTCAGGTAGGTGACTTACTTAACGCCTGGAAGACAGCCAGCCCAACTCGCTTTGCAACCGGGTACGCCTCAATGGCAGAATTGCCGATGCTGAGAACCAACAACAAGACCCAGTCCATGACGGCAATAGCGGAGAACAAGGTGACAAAGACAAGATTGGCCTTCGCAGGGAACATCATCATGTAGAGTCGACGCGGGTACTTCAAAATGAAGTCGAAGGCTTCCTGCCAGACGGTGTATTCGTCATCGCGATCGGCCACCTTCAACACGAGGCTGCAGAAGTAGACAGTTGCCCTGAGGAACGCGGGGAAGGCGGCGTTTCCAGCGAGGGAAAGGATGGTCACAATGGTCAAGACGAAGGCATCGTTGTCAAAGGCTGCCACGCCCGCATCGAGGAGCGTCATCCCGGCATTGTTGAAGGAAGAAATGGCGAGGAAAATGCCAGCCCACCAGGAGTTCTGGGAGTTGACGGCCGTGATGCTCTGGCTATGCACATAAGACCAGGCGCCGAGGGTAATGGCCCCGAGGAGCTGCCAGAGAACAAAGTAGATGCACACAATGGTGAAGAGGATCTTGAGGGCACGGTACTCGACTCCACCCAAATACTCGCGCTCTTCCTCGGTGAGGTCGAAGAACTGGCCGTTCCTACCGACGGACTTTTTGTTCTCGTGGATAAAGGTCCTGAAATCGAAGCCCTCTGAGATGGACTGGCGGCCTTCGTCACGGCTGAAAGGCCTCCTCCTGGCAGTAGTGTTGGACTTGGGGGAGAGCGGCTCGGCGGCGGAGGTGGTGGAGACGTCGAGCCTCTGGCCTTCCTCGATGGGCTCCAGTATGTTGGGCTGTGCACCGTCCTGGTTCGTGGACTGGCTCTGCGGCCGGTCGTGGGCCTTCTCGCGAGAACGGAGACCGGATAGCTGGAATGCGTCTGCGTCGGCCTTGCGCTCGTGCCTGCTCTTCTTGGCCTTGCGTTTTGATCCTTTGAAGGAGGACATGACGGGCAGGCCAATCATTGCGCCGGCCATGCCAACAATGGTGCCGGTTGTCTTGATCCTCCTGTTCCGCTCGGCCTCGACAATGTCCTCGAACCGCTTCTCAAAGACGCGGGCGCGGAGCCAGATGGTGAAGATGGAGACGAAGACGGGGCTGCCCAAGACCATCATCAAGGCGATAATGACCTGCTGGGCGGTACTGAGCCGACTGATATCGACCGTGTTGAGGCCGGAGGTGGTGAAGGCGGACAAGACGAGGAAAAGGCTGTCGACGAAGCTGACGCTGTGGTCCGGCTGTGAAAGCCCGTAGAAGATGGCGGCGAAGATGAGCCCAACCAGGATGAAGTAGGCATAATGCATGGTGATGAAGTTGACCGGAGGCAGATATGGCCGGACGGCGGCCCATGATTCAGCCATGCGGTCCGCGGCGGCGGGATGGTCGGCCTTGAACTTTTCCCATGGCTGCCATGCCATGGCTGGCGATGCTCACCGGCTGCTGCGGTGGTGGTGAGAGTGATGGGGATTGCGAGGAAGAAAGGATCAGCCTTGGAGGAGGAGAGGAGCCTGGACAAAAGCTCCCCCACCCCCAGAGGCAACCAACGCAACGGCCATTTGTGGGTGAACCGTGCAATCCGACGACTGAGGAGATAGCTATGCGCTCTCCCCCTGATCGACTCGTTTCGGCGGTACCTGGGCGGCCAGAATTCCAAGCAGGGCTGGCTGGCTGGTTTGGGGGTTGAATCCGGTTGGCGTCTGCAGGGACGGCCTGTCCCGGGCCCCACATGCTCTAATGACAGCTCATTACCCGTGGACAGGGGCCGGGGCATTACTGGACCTCAGGTTAGCCCGCCAGCCCGCTAGCCCGCCGTTTCAGCCCCCGACCGTCCGTCCCACGCTGGCAGCTGGCTGGTCCCTGGGACATACTACCGAGTGCTTGTACTGTGGTAGGGCGCTGAAGCCAAAGTTGTGGGCCTCTCGATCCAAACATCGAATAATGTCCTCCCACCCGTCTAGACAACCTGACAACGTGGCCCGCCCCACGATGGGCTCCTCTACCAAGACCATCTTTTAAGACTATCGACTCTGCTGTCCTCTTTTGTCCATCAGATGCTCTTGTCGCCGGGTCTTACGAGGTCCTCACCGCCTGCGATGCCACAGTTGCCCACCCCGTGCATTAGATTAAATACCGCACGAACACTACAAAGTACAGTGGGATTTCTGTCTCGCTGCCTCGACCCCTTGTTCCAACGGCGCCACTGGTCGAGTTGGCTCCGGCCAGGAACGTAAACGCCACCAACGCCAAGCTTCAGATGTCGCCCGACAAATTACTGAGCCATGATGTTGACACAACAATGCTCCAACAATATGTGTGACTTGGGCTGGCAAATTTTACCATTTTCCACCCAGAATACTTTAACCCCAAAATTTTATGCCTTCTATCTTTCTGCAGACGGCATCACTAGAAACTTGAAGTACTTGGACTCTGATGACCAAGAAATGACCACCATCTTGAACATATTGCTGCTCGAGTTGAAATCTATACAAAACAGAAGGATTGCATGAGCCAGCATGTAGCTGCAGGAGAACCAACAGGACAATTCGAATCGTGAATTGTACTGTGAAGCAGGCAGCAGTCTTTTTATCACACCCCATTCAAGACCCCTCTGCATCTCCGCGTCATTGGAAGGTCCAGGATTCTCAGCAGCATCGTGAAGAATATACAAAACCTGTCCTTACATGTGAATTTTCAGCTCACCAGCTGTGTCAAAAGCAGCACATTGGAGCCTGCCTGCCTGCCAGCCCGGCCAGTAGTGTCGACGGTGCTAGGCAGCTAGTGCATCTCTGTGCATGGAGCTTCGTGCAAGTGGCAAAATATGACTTTCACGTCCAATAACTATTTAAGTACCTTTTCTTGTGCTGATCCACTGCCAGCAAACCTTGGAGTACTTGCTCCCAACCTGCACTATTGCCCATGTCCTCATGTCTTGACAATCTTGAGCATGTGGCCCTGCTTATATGTGCTTTGAATGTGACCAATCCCAGCTTCCATGCTGCAGGACAAGACAGAACTTGTAGGCAGCAGCTGCAGCCACCCACTTGTTTCACCGTGTTCCAGCCTGTTTTTGATCTAGTGCTGATGCTGCATCCATACCTGAGTACCCTTTAACGGACTGCCAAAGACCTACCTATGTATGGACATGCAGCTGTTGCCTTGATAGCACCCTGGGCAAAGTGAAGGGTGCCAACACAGAGATAAGGCAGATAGACTAAAATGTGGTTCAACAGGAATATAAATATCCTGTGAACAGATGCGTCCTTGGGGGATTCAAACCACTAGATTTGGGCTTCCACACCGTTTTACAAAGCAGCTTTTGATCTTTGACTCCAACTTCATTTCCTGCCGAACTTGTCCTTGACTTTACTAGTCATGGCAGATATCAAACCCAAGGTTGCCGTATACTACGACAAGGAGGAGTCTCCCAACATGCTCAGCCTTGAGGAATTATCCTTGTTAATGAAACATGTCAACATCGAGGGCGACGATGCTAGTGATGGATCGGAAAGCGAAGAAAGTGGTGTCATCGTCCCGGAGGAAGAAGATACGGAAAAGACGAACACCCCTATAGGATCCATCAGCGAGGTCAAGAACATCTACAAGTCTTCCAAGGACAAGGACGGCATGTGGACGTGGGTCAACAAGTACCCGGAGGACGTAGCGGAACCAGCAGAGAATGCTGTGACGGACACTTATGCCGTGCTCGTGCGCAACGTCAAGAGCCAGGACGGCCGCAAGAAGCTCGAGGCTCATTCCATCGTCGTGCAGAGCCCCTGGCTGCAAAAGGCCCTTGGCGATGTCATATTGAAGGACTACCCTGGTGTGGCGTGCGAGCTGAAGCGTCTGACTTTTGAGGCTCCCTTCAAGCCCTTCATCCACCGGTGGTTCGAGCTTCTCGAGTACATGAAGCGCCCTGATCTGGACCCAAAGACCAAGGAGCATCTCGTTGTTCTGCATGACATACTCCAGTATGAGATTGGTGACAGCATCAAGGCTTATGAGGACTACGTTCTCAATGGTGTCGTTACTTTCGAACATCTGTGGTGAGTGCCTCTGTCTGGTCTGCGTCAAGCCATGTCTTACTCATAGACATAATACAGGATGATCTTCCAGCCTGGCTCCGTCGTCCTCGCTGCCCATAAAGGACCGCTCTCTGCTTTTGAGCTGGAAGAATCTGAGTACCTGGAGAATAAGTGCGGGAGGTTCCTTGCTCTTTTTGCCGACTGCGTTGACTACAGCGGAAAGGCGTTTGGCCGCGTGACAGAGCGGATTGATGTCCCGGAATTCATCGGCATCAAGAAGATCACTGGCCTGAATGCCTTCCCTCTATCTTTCCATGAGGATGAGAAAGGGATAACAGCAAGCCTGATAGAGAGGGGTAGTATTTTTGAAAAGCTGGCAGGACACCATTACAAAGCGTATGTGATCTCAAAGCTTGAACGCTATCTTGTGGAGTGGATGCTAACATGCTGCTGCTTGTCAGTTATGATGGCACTGCGATCACTTGGGACCAGCAGAACAATGAGGTCCCGATCCAGCTCAGCGGTCGCGTAGTCGTGGACATCCATTCCTTCAACCGCAGCAACATGTGGCGTCGGCGCCGGCCGTCTGATTGGAAAGCCAAGGACCTGGAGCGTCTATATGAACACCGGCGGCAGCACGGCCTCTCCGAGCATGGCCATCTCAGGCTCACGCCGTACTACCAGATGCTCGCACGCTCTCGCACTCGCGGCTATTCTCTCAAGCGCAAGGAGTGGCTCGAGTTCTACGTCGAGCAAGTTGATGATATAAAGTGGAACGAGGACGCTTTCGAAAAGCTCGTGCTGCCAGACGACCAGAAGGAGCTCATCATGGCCTTCTCAGAGTCTCAACTAGACGGAGGGGACACCTTTGACGACGTCATCTCGGGCAAGGGCAAGGGCATAATCTGCCTCCTGTCCGGCCCCCCAGGCGTAGGCAAGACGCTGACGGCCGAGGCGGTCGCCGAGAACCTCCGCGTGCCGCTGCACACGCTCAGCTCGGGCGACCTAGGCTCCAAGCCGTGGGAGGTAGAGCAGGGCCTGTCGCAGATCCTCGAGCTGGTCGCGCGGTGGAACGCCATCCTGCTGCTAGACGAGTGCGACGTCTTCCTTGAGGCGCGGTCTACACACGACCTCGAGCGCAACAAGGTCGTCTCCATCTTCCTGCGCACCCTCGAGTACTACGAGGGCATCTTGTTCATGACCACCAACCGCGTGGATAACATCGACCAGGCGTTTCAGTCCCGCATCCATGTCTCGCTCGAGTACCCGGACCTCACGGCCGAGTCGCGCGCTCACATCTGGCGCAATTTCCTCTCGGCCGCCAAGCAGAAGCCCGAGGTCACAGACCAGGATGTGGAGCAGTTGGCCAAGCTGGAGCTCAACGGCCGCCAGATCAAGAACATACTCAAGACGGCCCAGCTCTTGGCGAGACGGAAGAAGAGTGTGCTCAAGCGAAGCTTCATCGAGACGGTTCTGGGGATCGAGATGCGTCGACCCTCTGTCGACGGCACTGCTGAATGGATTGGGAAGACGGGCGTCAAGCAGATCGTCAGTTAGACGCTGCCCATGTAGGCCCAGGGTGTCGAAATGTTGTGCGGTGCACATGTGAGTTTTCGAAGGTTCTCATGAAGCGATATTCTAGATAGACGAATAGGAAGTCACATACTGCCGCTGAAGTCGCCAAGGGGCGTGACTCCAGATGTCGGCCGACAACGTCATCTGCGAAGAGTCCATCGGGGATGGCATCCACTCCGCCCTGCAGGAAAACCAGGTTGTTCGGAAAGGTGGTTACGTTGTAGATCTTGTTGATGGTGTCGAGATTACGCTGTTGGAAGGCAGAAGCATCCCGAGACAGCTGATAGGAAGTCAATCCCATCACTACTGAGAGCAGAAGGAAAACAGACAACAGTTTGGAGATCATTTTCGATCCGCGATTATTTTTCGGCTGTTCAGGGTCTGATGTTGTCGGTTGAGGGATCAATCAGCCTAATGCCGTAAGTGCTGCGGTTGTGATGTTGGGAAGAAGGTAGCTAGGATTCAAATTGGCTGTCTCGGAAAAATGAGAGTTGCCCCCCCCCCGGTTAAATGCCCCCTATTCCTTAATTAAACCAAAACTTTATTAATAAGGCGGAAAACCCTACATTTTTAATAGAATATCATATTTAATACCATCTACACCCTAAAAAAGGAAAAAAAAAGGTTAATAATAGTAAGCTATTACCTATTAAACTATAAACTTTAATAGTTAGAGTTTTATTTATATTTTAACCTATTTTTACTAAATAAATAACTATAAATTAAATTTAAAATTAATTATATTATAGTTAAAAATACTATTAAAGGGTTATTATTATTTATATAATTATTTTAAATATATTATTATTATTACTATTAAATATAATTAAATTAAAGTGATAAATTATAAAAATTTATTAGCCTACTTTTATAATAATATTATAAAATATAATTAATATATAAATTATATAAATTAAAAGCTAAAAGATCTTTTACTTAATAAATTAAATTTATATTTTAATAAAATATAATATTTTTATTAAATAATTATAAATTAATATTATTATAAAATAATAGGTAATACTTTTAAAATTTATATATAAAGTAATAAATAGATATATATATTAACCTATTAATATAATAAAAGCTTTATAATTACTATTTTTAATAAATATATTAATTAAGCTATATAATAAAAATATTTATTTTTATTAATAAGTTTAGTTTTAATAAATAAAATAATATAAAAAATAAATTAAATATTTATTAAGTATATTTTATAGGTTAAAAGTTTTTTTAAATAAAGGGCTTATTTTTATATTCTTTTATAATTATATTAAATAGTTTATTTATTATTATAATATATAAAAGTTATATAATAAAAGTTTTTTTAATAACTAAAAAAGTATTTTATTAAAAATAAATTTATATTTAAACTTAAAGTTAATTTTATAATAAATAATACTTTTAATATTATAAAGTAGAAATAATTAAGGTAATAAATATAAGAGATATAAAATATAAATATTTACTTTTATACTCCCTAATTTTAATTTTATTAAGGTATATTTTAATAACTTAAAATATTATTTATATTATTAATATTAATATAAGTTATTAAATTATAATTTAAATAAAAATTTTATTTAATTTTTATTTTTATATTTAGAAGGTTAAGTTTAAAGCTAAGGCTATTTAAAGATATTTTTATTATATATAAATATTAAAAGAAAGTATAAAATAAAATAAATATAATAATTCTAATTAAAAGTTATAAGAATTAAAATTAATAGAGTTTTAATTAAATAAAGTTATATGGGTAGAAAAGTATTATTTATAAGTTAAATAGTTAAATTAATAGTTAAAAGTTAAAATAAATAAATTAATTATAGGTAAATTTATTTAATTAATTAAGTACTTAATATTAGGTATTTAATTTACTTTATTTATTTAAAATAAATAACTTTTTTTTAATTACTTTCTATTATTAATTATATCTTTTATATACTTAATTATTACTTTTTTATTTAAAAGTCCTTTAAAATTTATTATATAACTTTTTACCTTATTAAATAAAAGGACTATTTTAATAGGCTTTTAATTTTTATTAAATAGCTAATTTAATTATAAAATTTAATATTAAATAAAGCTAATTAATTAGTTAGGCAACCTTTATAGGTTTTATAAAGTATATATTTTTAATATTTACTTAATAGTTTATTAAATAGCTATTTAATAACCTTTATTATAATAATAAGTTTTTTTATTATTATTATTATTAAAGAAATTAGTAAAGTTTTTTCTTTTTAAATATAATTTAACTAATATTTTAACTAATAAGATAACCTTTAGGCTATATTTATTAAATTAAATATTCTTTTTTATAAAGCCTATAAAAATTAAGCCCTTTATATTTTATAATTTTTATAAGTTATTTAAATTAAACCCTTTTAATAGGTTTTAAAATACTTTTAAAATATTTTTATAATAAACTTTTAATATAAAACTATTTTATTTCTTTTTACTTATAGTAATAATAATAAGAAAATAATTAATAACCTCTACCTCCATTATAGACTTTTAGGCATTATTATTATTATTATTAATAGTAGTAAAGCCCTATTAAACCTATAAAAAAAAACTAATAATAATAGTAATAGTAGTAACCCTATTAAGACTATTTAACTATACTTAACTTTAAATAAATTAATATTAAATAATAAATTAATAATTATATTAATATTACTTTTTTACTTTTATTTTTATTACTTTTTTAAAAGGAATAAAACTAACCTATTATTATTAGGCTCCTTTTATTAGGTTCTATTTAAGCTATTTAGTAATTAAAAGGATTTTTAATAAGTACCTAATTATAATATTATTTATTATAATTATATTAAATTAATTTTTAAGTTTTTATTAAATAAGTTAATATATATATTATTTTACCTAATAAAATACTATTATTATAAAGAATTTCTTTTATTTTAATAATAATAATTAATTTTATAATAATTATTTAAAAATATAGCTATATTTTTATTAATTATTTATATTTTTTATATAAAGTCTATTTTTATCTTTATTTTAACTTTTATTTAGTAATTATTAATATAAATTAAAAGTTTTAAGGTTTAGATTTTTATTAAGTATATTTATATTTACTACTCACCTAATTATTAGTAAGCTATTTTTAGGGTAGTTATTTATTAAATAACTAGTAATAGTTAAAAGACTTTAATTAGTAGTTATTTAGTTAAGTAATTACCTTATAATATAGATATTTATAACTTTTATATTAGTAATATAACCTTATAATTATATAAGAATTAAAGAAAGAAGGATTTTTAGAATTTAAAGAGTATATTTATAATATTATTATAGTTAAGTATTTTAATTTTTATTAATATTTTTTTATAATTTTTAATTATAAAGTTAAAACTTTTAATTTATAAGCTAATTAACCTTAATAAAAATATTTTTAACTTAATAATTATATTTAAATAGTTTTATATTTTCTTTTAATTAAGTTTTTAAATAAATTAATATAATTTAATAAAAGGCCTTAAATTTTTAACTTTTATTTTTTTAATATAATAGTTTATTTTTAAGTTATATAATAAAAATAATATTAACTTTTAAATTATAAATTTTAATAAATAAAATTAAAGCTAGTTTATTTAAATATATTTATATTAAAGGGTTAATTAAATAACTTTTAAAGTATTTAATATTATTACTAATATTATTTATTAAAACCCTATTTTATTAATAAAAGGGTTTTATTATTAATACCTTTTAAAGCCTTTTTTTTATTATTAGGTATATTTTTTTATTATTAACTTTAATAGTATTTTTTATATTTTTAAATTATTTAGTTTATTATAATAACCTTATTTTAAATAGTTTTAAGAGTATTTATAAATACTTTTAAGTAATTTATTAGACCTTAGTTATTTTAATAATTAGCTTTTAAGTATATAATTATTTAAATAATATAATATTTTTATTAATAAATTATATAATTTAATTCCTTAAATAAGTTTTATATAATAAGTATTAAATAGTTTAGGCTTAATAGGTTAATTTAATAATATTATTTATAAAGTTAACTAAACTAATATTATTTTATATTAAAATAAATAGATTATATATATTTTTATAAGTTAAATTTAAATTAATTATATAAAACTAATATAGTATTATTTTTATTTAATTAAATAATAAAAATAATTTATTATTAATATTAATAAAGTTAATAGGGGTGTTTTAATAAAAATATTAGAGTTTCTACCTTATTAGTAAAGTTTTAATTTAATTAAGGAATAGGGGGTATTTAACTAGGGGGGGGGGTAATTCTCGTTTTTCCGAGATAAGGGGATATTGATTGGTATTAAATGGAGTTAGGGGTGTAGAATTGGCTAAAAGGCGCAGAATAGGAATATGACTGGGAATCGACCAATTTAGATTCACCGGTATGTACACATTACTTGGGCACCGTTAGAACAAAAAAAGTAACAGTGCCAGCTGTCTCAGAAGCAAAAACGATTTCCAGTGACATTCTAAGTTGTCAGTAAATCGGACTTCCACGGCTCATTCCTTTGTCACAGTATGGTCCAAGAATTCCTCCTCCCATTGATACAAACGACGCATACCAACAAAACGACCCAATCCATCCTACCACCAGTTGACCCAGAAAATCCGCGTCTGAGAATTAGCTGCCCACTTCGGGTTTGTACAGTCGGGGACGCGCTGTATGGATGTGTAAGCAGGGCAAAATCCAGCGTTTGCTCAATGGCCCCTTCACAAGCAGTGGATGGAATGAACAAGAACTTGAGAAATGATTTTAGGTATGTGCGCAGGGCATAGCTACCAGAAGAAGCCTTGGATCAAGGTTACCAATGAAGCACTTGAGAACAGAAGATCGACCTCGGCCCGGCATATTAACCGACAATGTTGGCAAAACTCTTCTAAAGCGTGCTAGACAGTCACCTCGTACTGCAAACCGGATGCTACCTGCCTCTATTTGTTGATATCAGTGTGAGAATATGGTTTCGCTTCTATTCCGTATACGTCCGAGGACATACATGGCGCCCTCATACAGTGCTAAACGCTCAAAGACCCAGCTCTACAAAAATGCAATGCCAACAACGGTGCAAGAAGACTCTGCATGACCACGTGGCCTCGGCCTTCTGCCGCACAGACAGGCTAGGAAGAAACGCTCCTGACAGCGTCGCTGGCTGAATCGCCTGTGTTCAGATAAATGTGTGATCCGTCTTGTGCATAATGTGGGCGTGGGATCCCATGTGAAACTGTGCTTTCCAAGACCTTGGGAGCACTAGTGGGAGACGAATTCCAAGGACGGCTCTTCACATTGGAATTGTCACATGCAGTTAGCCGTGACATTGTCATCCGTCTTTCACCGTTCATAAGCCCAGGGCATTAATGTGTTCTTGTCTGATTGTTCCGGCCGGGCCGCTCGCCCGCGCGTCTAGCCCCCGCCCTTCACACTCCTTAGACCACCTAAGTCATTGTAGTGCATCTTTGCCGTACTGTCTATTAGTTAGTGTGTTTGGTATATCAAGACAAGCAAATTACTCGAAATAACATCCATTCAATGTTTCTTTATAACAACGGGCGAACACGGCCGAATTCATTCATACAACGTAATTATATAACCATGCTCGTGTAGAGATGACCACCCCGACCGGATTGAGTTGCCACCATCATTAAAACAACCGTTAGAGCAGCGCTCACAATTCGATTCTAGCCTCATACTTTTCAACAACATTCGAAGATTTCATCTAATCCAGACAAGACAGCCCTTAAGAAACCATGAATCCATCACAACTCGCACTTCTAGTGGGCATCGCCACTGTCGCGAACGGGCACGGGATCATGATCGAGCCCCGGCCATACAATCTCCACGAGGCTCCTCTACAGCAGGTAGCCCCCCTTGGGGCCGAATTGCCATTCCCTTGCCAAGGCCGTACCGAACACGCTGATAATAGAACCACTCTAACTGCAGGTACGACTCAGACTGTTAAATTCTGGATCAGTGCCGTGCATGGTGGGGGAAGCTGCCAGTTCAGCTTGACCTACGACAACCCCCCGCCTGCCGACCCATCACAGTGGAAAACTATCTATACAATTATAGGCGATTGTCCAGCAAAGGCTGCAGGTAATATTCCAACCATTGAAACTGACCAAGACGGAAGGGAGAGCGGCCCACAGTGCGGAAACTCTGACGGCGAGGAGTGCGTTCGTCAGTTTGAAGTTCCCATACCAGCCGGCATTAAGAATTCGGACTCGGCCACTTTTGCATTCACTTGGTTCAATAAGATTGGAAACAGAGAAATGTACATGACCGTAAGTATCACCCCCTCCCCCAGTCACAAATCCTCGTATTCCATGTTTTAGGTTGTTGTAGAATACAACACTTTAGGCCCCGTACCAGGACCTATAGGCTAACATCACGATTAATAGTGCGCTCCCGTCAGTATCGTCGGAGGTTCTGATGACCAGGAGCTTATGGACTCCCTGCCCCCAGTGTTCGTGGCGAACATTCCGGGGCAGTGTACGACAGGCCCGAGTGGAACTGTATTGAACATTCCCAACCCCGGAAAATTCGGCAAGGTCAACGTGGAGCCCATTGCAGACGGATCTGGTCAATGCCCTGCCGCTGACCCCCCGTCGTTTATTGAGAGCCCACAGGGGCCACAGGGCAGTGGCCAGAACACTGCCAGCTCGGCGGCGACTCCTTTGGCCACCTCGCAGTCTCCTCCAAGTTCATTCGTCACCATCACGACTTCGTCGAGCGCAAAGAACAGCGACCTGCCCAAGACCAGTAACACCAGTTCGCCCGCGACGGGGAGTTCGGCATCTGAGGCAGCCCCTACCGAGACTGGCCAACCGGCCTGGGCGGCCGGGATGACCAGGTGCCCAGAAGCTAACGGGAAAATATTTTGCTATGAAGGCAACACCTTCGGGCTTTGCAATCATGGCTGGGCAGATCCTCTGCCTCTCAATGAAGATCAAGTGTGTGCTAATGGTGAGATCACCTACAAGTACAACTCCAGCGCTTAAGAAATCCGAGCACGGCTTAGTCTGAGGCGTGTGGGACAGCACGGGAAATTGCTTTTGTTCAAGGGCTATTGAAAGCATGCGCAGTTACTTGTCTAATTGGAAAGGCGTCAGGTTGCTCTGTAGGTCCCTGGTGGATTACAGAGTTTACAAGTTCTTCGTTTCGGGGCTTGCCAATAGATTTCAGTTTAATATAACCTTTTAATCACATTGCTCATTGCATATAAACTGACTTAGTGTCAGCTGAAACTCCATATTATGCGTGGTAGACATGGCTGCGGGATATTTGATGTGCCAATCCCTTACCTAAGTAACTACTGCCATCTCTCGGGGCCGGCCGCAATGTCTTCGGGGTGTCTAAAACAACCCCTCATCATAGCGCTTTCCTTCAGGAAGCGCTCCGACTATAGACTTTCGCGATCGTGATCCAGTTTGCATGATGAAGGAGGATCTCGCGGCTAAAGTACCACCAGCATGGTCCCATATTCCTGGTCCGCTTGTGAGGGAACACTACTAATATGAGTTCGCTTAAGAGCAGAGACGATTATCTGCAGTCGCCATGTCTTTGCAACACGCCAGGCTGGATAGGGACTCGAGATCTCCATCCCCGCAGGCTCATACATATGACCTCAGTTTCGCTAAAGTGTTCGGCGAGAATATAGCAGTAAGGAAATCGAGCTGTTGGTACCTGTGATCTTTCCCCTGATCCTGTGCTCCCTTGCCAGGGGCATATTTGACTGTCTCAAAAATCACCAGCAGACTGCTCACGAGGAACGGTTGTGGCGCCCAATAATATCACCGATGTGGGAGACGTCTGCCCCTTGGCGTCGACAGCGCCATAGTATGATACCAAGGCTCATACCTAGACAACATCCGGCTAGAATTCCGGCCTCACTATCGCCCTTGCTTGCACTATTATGTGCCATGGGATTCCCGAACCAGACGCCCATCTCTCTCACTCTATCATCAGGTGCCCAGGTGATCTAATCACAAACGGGATGTATTCGGTGTGTATAAGAGTATAGATGCCGTGAGGCTCGTTGAATATAATCGATATTAAATCGCAACTGAATTATATTCACCCAGCTTTTCTGCTCGCCCATAATTTGTGCAAAAGGATTCGGCGGAAATGAACTTGTTATGCACCATAATTTCGATGGCCGTGGCTGTAACAGCTCACGGCCATGTCACCAACATAGTTGTTAATGGTGTATACTACCGCAACTTCCTCCCAAATATCGATCCCTACACCCAGAACCCACCCAAAGTTATGGGCTGGACAGCTGGTAATACAGACAATGGTTACATTGCCCCCAATAATTTCCAATCCCCTGATATCATCTGTCACGTCTCGGCAACCCCAGGTAAAGCCCACGTTGCCGTCCGGGCCGGTGACTCCATCTCAATCCAGTGGAATACTTGGCCTGAGTCTCATCACGGTCCCGTGATCGACTACTTGGCTAGATGCAACGGAACCTGCGAGACGGCGGACAAGAATGCACTGAAATTCTTCAAGATCGATGGTTCTGGACTGGTGTCTGGATATAATCCTGGCTACTGGGCCGCAGATGTACTGATTTCCAACGCTGCCTCCTGGCTGGTCAAAATCCCAGAGGACATTGCACCGGGCAATTACGTTCTCCGGCACGAGATAATTGCCTTGCACGGAGCACACGAAATCAACGCGGCCCAGGCATATCCACAGTGCTTCAACCTTGAGATCTCCGGAACAGGCACGTCTCAGCCGTCAGGTGTCCTTGGCACTGACCTATACAAAGCCACCGATGCAGGGATCCTTTTCAATCTCTACACACCGTTCAAAGCATATTCCGTCCCGGGCCCAACTTTGATTTCTGGTGCAGTCAGCTCCGTGCCGCAATTCAAGTCAAGCGTTACCGTTACAAGCACCGCCACAGTAGCCACCCAGATATCAGCTGTACCTACGAGTTCTACGACCTCGACCTCGACCTCGGGCCCATTCACAAATTCAACTTCAACGTCAGCTGGCGAGTCCTTGCCGTCTACCACCACCTCTACACGGTCAGAATCTACCACGCCAGCCGGTAACACCTCGCCCTCATCAACCGTTTCTACTCGACCCGTGTCTACGACGGTACAGACTGTCACGACGGCGACCGCACCTGCCACCACAAATCCTCCCGCGGCGTTGGGCCAGACACAATGGTAGGTCTCCCATTCCATTCCCCGTTCGGTATCATTCAGGGAACACAATCTGACTGTAGTAAAAAGGGGTCAATGTGGCGGATCCAGCCACACGGGTCCCACCTCGTGTTATGGGTACAACTCTTGCTCGACGCTCAACCCCTGGTATGCCCAATGTGTGCCACGAACCGTGGGAGATGATGAAGGCCAGACTCTCTGGGGTCAGTGTGGCGGCCGAGACTGGAGGGGAAAGACTTCCTGCGAGCCTCCCAGTACGTGTTCTGTGTCCAATGAATGGTATGCGCAATGTTTGTACTAGGTCCATTCATGCAGGCCGGAGAAGCCCGGGCCATTTCTATTCGAGCAGCATAATCTGCACTATCGACTCTTTTCATTCGCTGATATACACATGGATACATATTCGCTTGATTTCCATTCTATGGCATGATTTCAGTCGAGACCTGCTGAGAGGCTGCGCCTGGGGAGCCAGTTTGGCGGCCTCAAAGCAAGGTAATATTGTAACAGGCCACAGCCAATCACGTACCTAGGTACTTGGTCGCAATGGAGCTTATCAAATTACATTCATCACAAGCAAGGTTTCACACCGGCTCAGGATGCAAGTCGAGAATAATACATATAGCTACATGAGAAGTGAAGATGCACGCCAGGCGAACCGATGAATCGGGTATCTCAGCAAGTGGAAACAGTCCGAGCCCTTAGAAACACGACAGCATGTCTCCGATCTTATCGACGACAGCTTGCTGCACGTCCGCCGCCGCCGTGGTCTTGTCACTGCAGTCGCCAACGCTGACGCTGACGAAGCACCCGCTCGAGGCGTGCACCACCTCCGTCTCCTGAGGCAGCGTTTCGCGGTCGCACAGCTTCACGTCCGCCGACGAGAGCAGCGGCGTGCTCGGGTTGATACGGGTGAGCACCCACTTGTACGCGGCGGGGTCGGCGCACTCCCCGATGGGCGCCATCATGTTCACGTTCAGGAACG
The DNA here is from genome assembly GCF_019321695.1 of Diaporthe batatas. Classification (NCBI taxonomy): domain Eukaryota; kingdom Fungi; phylum Ascomycota; class Sordariomycetes; order Diaporthales; family Diaporthaceae; genus Diaporthe; species Diaporthe batatas. The sequence goes on along the minus strand of NW_025408559.1, from coordinate 848,583 downwards.
TGTCGGCAGGCAGGTAAGGGGCGCCGGAGCCGATGATGCGCGTGGTGAGGTTGAGCGCGAGCTCCGCGAACACGGCGCTGCTTCCCGGGGCTGGGCTCGCGTCCCACGCCGCGTTGCCGCCCAAGAGTCCCAGGCTCGAGTTGCTCAGCCCGCTGAAGGCAATGGCTGGGACGCCGGCCTCATGTGCCGCGTAACAAGCGGACCCCTGACAAACAAGGTGTTAGTCACTTGACATATTCAGTCTAGATTGCATGCACCAAGTGATGTTACTGACCACAGTCCCTGAAAATGGTACCTGGACGACCAGATTCGAACCCACATTGGGCCCCGTCACGGCAAGCTCGGCCTTCTGTCCTTCGCCCCACACGCCCGGGCCGGTCTCGCTGAGACCCAGGCGCATCGACGTCGCAGGGAACGAGTTGACCCAGTTCAGCGTCGGGTCTGTCGCGTTGCTGCCGACCGTCGTGTTGGTGCCCGCTGGGCAGCTGTCGTACTGGCAGGCCTCGGTACGAGGCTTCGGGTCCTCATCGCTGGAGCCTATGCGATGGTGGGTCAATATGGAGAGGTCAACGATACAATAAAGTCGGACAAGTTGGTATGGTACCTTTGCCGGACATGTTCTCGGCCGGCGCCGACACGACGGCATCATGGCCTGCATCGATGAGCATGTCATGGAACTCGCGTATGTTCAATTCTGCCCAGCCATCGTCGTTGGATTGTATAATTCGAATGCCATTGCTGCTTGCAACCGCAAGGGCGAGCAGGGCTGAGTGCTTGACAAAAGACCGGACACCCATTGTGGGCGAGAAAGTTTACCCCGGAGAAGGGCTACGAAGAAACGAAATCACAAAGCAAAGAAGGAGAGAAGAGTAGGGGCTTTGTCAAGTGGGCAAGAACGGACGAGGTCGCCGACTCTCACGATCCGGCAGTCCCTCTGATAAGTACAAAGACTGTGATGGTCGCTTTCCACGGGACCGAAGTGCGCGCCTCCCATTCAATGTGTGAGGGCTCCCATGATCTTCAATACTATCGGGACACAGCCATGCTCCAACCCCTGACCATGAAGTACGCGGAGGCCCACTGGCTTGTTTCGAGTATGCCAAACCAGTGTTCAGCCAATCGAATGACCCTGCGCGTGTCAGCATCGCCGCTTGGTGTCCACACTCCTGTGGGTTGACGGCGAACGTTTAATGGTAGAGACGTAAAATCCCGCCGGCTTGATCCTGGGTAATCTGGACTCACGGTCCAATGGCACAGCGATGAGGCTCAAGTCACCCAGCTCGCCAAGTCGGTTCCTGCCGGACATTCAATGCACCTCCAATTGCAGCACACCTATTCAAGCTGTGCATCGTTGCGCAGCAATCTATTTTGAGGAGTGGCGAACCAATCCTCGAGCCAGTCCCGTCCTATATTCAGCCGTTTATTTATTTGTGGCCGTCGCGCCCGGAGCAAACCAGGGACACAATGCGACGTTCAAGGACCACGTGGAGCGTGCCTGATACCCGAAAGCTGTGAGCCCATCACCTCAAATGAGATTAAACCCACAAAAGTAAAGTGCTTTATGACCAATCATTCATTTGTGCATCGCACGTGCGAGATGGTCCTACATGTAGGAGCATGTCGGGCCTCGTGCCCCATTGACGCCAAGTATAGCGCCGATGCAACTGCTTTGCGGTTCTTCCTTTACGCCTGGCGCGGCCCTTTTATCGCCAACGCTAATACGGCTGCTCTAAGAAGCACCTTCCGTTAACCCCTAAAATATGCTAGTCCCCCATATTAACTCCGTATACCAATGCTTGATTCAGTGCGTGTTGCGGCCCCGGTGTGTGCGAAGAACACTGGGAGTCACATCAACGCAGTCGAATGCGTCGCGGCCTGGAACCCCCGGCCACAACCGCGCTACTTCAACGCAGCCCTTGCTCCAGACGTCTTCCATGCCAGAAACCTCCCAGATTTTAAGAGTTGGCGGGTGATGTAGCATCCCCGAGCCCGTTCAGGGTACCATCAGCCGCACTCTGACTGGCCCTACGCAGATCCAACATCATTTTCTCCACAAATGCCTTGTTATCGTCAGCCGTCTCCGGGAATTCGCGCACAGACACTCCATTGGCAGCAAGTTCTGAAGGTGTGGTCGTCTGTGTCGATCCAGACGAGGCCCTGCGTCCGTCCCATAGGTCTGGAGTCTCAGTGGGGTCCTGCAGTCTTGGAAGCTGGTTCACGCTTGACCGTGGGGTGTGGCCTCGGCTCCGGGGCAGACGGAATGGAGACTCCGTAGCGTCAGAGATACGTCGTAACTGCTGCTTTAGCTGCTGCGCAGGCGACTCGTTGGTTTCGGGATCCACGTCCATTGGAATCGTTGCAGTTGTGGTGGCGGCAACTTGCATAGCTGGTTGCGGTGATGTGTTGAGAAACGTCGGTTGCTGCGAGGGGATCCCAGCTGGTGAAATAGGAGGCATCGATGCCTTGGAAGCATGTGCGTCAACTAGTATGGCCCCTCCCTGGAAGCCAATTCCAACGGAAGAACTTTTAGGTGAGCCTACTGCACTTCCTCCTCCGGTCTGGCCTGAATTAGAATTCATCTGCGATGACGAGGCATACTGCGGTCTCATTGCAGGATGGAGTGGAGTGGAGGGGACGGACGGTGTGCGTTGGTGACCCCGAGAGGGGACTGGTGGCGGCGACATGGCCGACGCAAATGATGAGGTAGGGGAGGCCGCGCCAGACTGTGACCTGGCGCGTGGACCGCTGAAAGGCGAAGACCTTGAAGAACCGACCGAGTTGGAGTACCGATGAGATGGTGGCCGGGTGAGACCCTGAAGCCCTCCGCCCAGGTTGAAGCTCAATCGGCGGTTACTAAATGGTGCCGATTCCGGCTTCTTCATCAGGTGCTTCCGTAGATCGCCCTCATACCCGTTGGTGAAGCCGCCCCAAAGCGCATATGGGGTCCTGTACCTCGAAGGCTCCCTTCAAAGTCTCGGCGTTAGTATCTCATAGTAATGACGGCATTAATTCTTCTTACCTGTTGTGGTACGCCTGGAAGAAGGAGAACTTTTGCCAGGCGTGCTGGGGAACAGGAGGTGGTGCATGCTGGAGGTGAGCTTGTGGCCCATGAGCCTGCGAATGTGGAGGTTGTGGCATGGGCGCTCTGTGCCGCTGCATTGGAAAGTTTGGTGGCTGGCCAGCAGAAGGAGTGAGCGTCGGGACACCCTGCTGCCTTGAAGGTGGGGGTGCCTGGAATGGTATCGCCTGAGGCCTCGGGCTGTTGGCTTGGGCATTTGACAACCACGCCGGGTTAACAGACGGAGCTTGTTGGCTTTGCTGAAATTGCTGGGCTTGTCGTGATGGTGGCATGGGTAAAAACAGGGCGCTGCCCTGACGCTGAATCTGGGCTTGTGAACTACTCCCTGAAATCGGTGCGAATTGGTTCGTAGCATAAAGTCCCGCAGAGAACCGAGGATCCGTGCCGAAAGACAACGGAGGTACTCCGTTTGCTGACGGGGTAGTGCCCCGGTTGAAGTTTTGTGTGGTGAAAGGGGTACCGATCGACGCATCAATCGGTTTTCTAGGCTTGTACACGTATGGTTTCTCGGGTTTCGTTTGCATAGAGTGTCTCGCCTGTGATGATGATGACTGGTTGGCGCTGTACGGCGACTGGTGGTGTGGCCTGGGTGGCGGCGGTGGTTTAGGGATGCTATCAAGAAAGCTGCATTTCGGGTTGTGCTGGGGTTTTCGTGGATCTTCTGTGTACTGTGCCTTCGCCTCGGTCGATGTCTTTCCCAGATAGTGCCAGACTTGGTTCTCTTTGGAAAAGTCGACCTTGACTTGAGCCTTGTTCCTACACTCGGAGGCCTCGCAAGTGTGGAACTCTGACCAGACAAAGTCCTTGCCTGGTGTGAGACCTTCCACAAACATATCACCGGCCCTTGGGGGCTCATCCGTGGATCGCTTCGCATTGATCTCCTCCTTGGCCTTCCTAGATGTCGGCATTGGCAAGGCATTTGCGGAGGCCTTGGGAAGCTTGAAATCTTCAGGGTCCGGGAGAAGCAGCCACTTCCATTCAACTTCAATCCGGCCACTGTGCACAGTCAGTACATTTATCGTCGTCGCAGGATGTCGGCCGCCAACATACCCGTTTGGAATGACGTCCAAAAGTAGAGTCTGTTCGTCTGAGCGATTCTCAACCACAACGCCAGCAAATATCTCCTTCTTGTAGTATTGCATCTGAACAATCTCGCTCTTCTTAATGCCCTTGGCAGCGTCCATGATGCGGCTATTCTCCTCCAATGCGTCGCCATCCAGACGTCTGTCCCGCTTTGTCCGGTGGAAGCGGCAACTGAACTCGAACGCCTCCTCCTTATACTCAGTACCATCCTTGTCGAAAACTGGGACGTCACCCTGCTCAACAAACACACCGGCAGCAGCGGCGCATGTGGCGTGGTATGAGCGCGGGCACTTCTTTTGCGAACACTGGAAGCAGGCGCCGCGTTTCGAGCGACAGTAGAGACACTTGAGGTCGAGTCGGGCTTTTTGGATGTTCTCAACATTGAAAACAGTTTCGCTGCCGTCGACAGTCTCGATGTAGGTCTCTGGGAGGTACAGTGCACAGAGACGGTGTGCTTTGCGGCCGTCGCTGGTTGCCAGGATCTCGGCCCCAGGCACGTCGTTCGGACATAGACAGCAAGGTGGCTCGACGTGGGCTTTGACCCGCAGGCGAAGCTTCTTGGCTTTCTCTTGCTTGTCCTTGCTGATCTTCGCTTGCTTCCGCTTGCGAGCAGGAGCCTTGATGCGGACGGTGTGGCTACCAGGAGGCGAGGGAAGACCGGCCATGTCTTCATCCTCCTCATCATCTTCATCCGAGTCGTCTTCGTCTTCCTCCTCTGTCCAATACTCCGGTGTGGGCTCCCCACGGAGCTTTCTCTCTATCTCGTACACATCGACCCACACGCTGTCCTGCGCCTGAGCACATTCGCATTTCTTGGCAATCTTTCCCATGGGCAACCATGAATCCAGAGCGAAATTGACGGCCTCAGCACAGTTATAGCCCAAGTTATAACCAGAGTGGTAGCCATACGGATAGGTAACGACAAATTCCCCGGGGTACGACAAACACTTGTTGACCTTGATGTTGTAGTGCTGCTGGAGATGTGATGGGGAGATGAGAAACGCTTTGTGACGCAGGAATTGGTCACAAGCCTTTGCGTCCGTAGGCCAGATACTCTTCATAGCTGCCTCGAAACGTCGAGCGTCAGCCTGTGAGATGCTGTACCACTGTTTTGGGGCACCGAAATGGAGGTAGTTGATGCTGTACAGGTCAACATCCTCAAGGTGCCAGGCGAACGTGGCTTTCCACATCCCCAGGTAGAGGTAGGCCGTGTTGACACCGGGAACCTTTGTGCCAAGGACATCCAGGAGATTCGGTAGCTTGTTCAGGTTCCACAGCTCGGTATCCTCATGGAACAAGGTGCCCATGAGATCAGCACCGTACAGTGGTGTTGCGTAGGTCAGAGTCTTCCAGTATGTCCGCTCCAGCTCCTCGCATCGCTCAGGAGTGTAGTCGGAGATGTCCATGTTGTAGTCGAAATCCTTGAATGCCTCCTCGTCAATCATGGCGGATCCTTCCCGCTTGCTGTACTTGCGCCGGGCTGATGTCGACTGGACCTTGGGTTTTGCTTGTCGGCTGAAGCCCATCCGCCGAGGGGTTTCTTCGTCGCATTCTTCGTCCTCGACCTTGACACCAGGGTCCTGTTCGATGGACTCCACCACGGCATCGCCCTGCTTTTCGTCGTCTGCAGGCCTAGGAGATTCAGGCGTCATCGGTCGGTCATCAACGTCGGTATCCTCCTGTGCGGCAGACTTCTTGCCCTTGCCTCGGGCGCCTCCTCGGCCTCGAGCGCGCCGTCCCCGGCCACTGCCAGAACGCCGCGCGGGGCTAGAACCGGCAGGTGTGGCCGATTTGATCGTCGCAGCCGCAGCCCGGGAGCGAGTTGTAGGTTTTGGCTTGTCGGCATTCGCTCGGCGCTCACCGCGCCTCGCAGGAGGTTGATGTTCGCTCTGGTCGCAAAGCTGCCTCCACTGAGGCAAATTGTAGGATCGCTGGTGGAGGATGTTGACCTGGCGGTAGGTACCGTTGGATCCCATTATATCCTGCTTGATGGGCTCTCTAACTCGGACTGGCTTGACAAGCTCGCTGAGGTCTGGGAGCGAGTTCTTCCACTCGTCTGGAGGTATGATCTTGATGATGCCGGACTTCATACCGTAGGAATCGACGGCTTTCATCTGCAGCGACACGAGGTTAGCATGCGCTGTGATTCTCAGAACAAGGGGCGATCGGGGGAGCGGGCGCAACATACGAATTTCTTGAAGTCTTTGAACTGGTCCATGTTGGGCTTGAAGACAGGGACGGTGCCAGACCAGTGGTCGGGGAACACCTCGCCAATGTCCTCGTCGTCCTGTTCTGGAGTTGGGACCTGTTCAGGCTGTGCTGGCCCCGGGCCAGCACCGGAGGCTGGTGCATCGTCGGAGGCAGTCTTGGAAGCGGTCAGCCGCGGAGTCGCATCTATGGGTGGTGGCGAATCGGCGTCGGCAATTGCTTCGTCGAGGTCGCTCAATTCGGAGTCGGTGGCGTCGACATTGTTTGAGTCCGGGGGCGAGTGCAGGCCGGTGGGCTTGGGGGACTTTGTGTCGGCGGTGGGATTGACGACGGCGATGGTGGAATCGTCGTGGTCATGGCCAGCCAGAGGGCGGGTGCCGTCTGGGTTGAGGTTTGGATTGTGGGTGCCAGGCGCCGCAGCGCCGGTCGCTTCGGTCGACATGGTGGATTTGTGACCTACATGCGATCGGCCCCGGCCAAGGGCGGGAGAGTTGACTCGACTCGTAATGCTGTCAATCAGACGTTGTGGTTGTCGCTCGGTCGCAGATGACGGGGGAGGTCAAGGTTCGGAGGTCGGGGTTGGCGGGCGTGGTGAAGGCAGGGTCGAGTTTGAAGGTGAATGAAAAGGGCTGGCTGTGGACGGGAGTGGTGAGGTCTACGGTGCGACAGCGGCTCAACCGACTTGCAAGCGCAGATAGATGCACAAGCAGGTAGTCGGATACCTAGGTTGGCAGGCTGGCAGGTAGGTAGACTAGGTGGTGCGAGCGCCAGCGTCCAAAAGTGAAAGGCAGAAAGGCAGAACTAATCTGTACTTCCTCCCGGTGGGCCAGCTGCTGCCAGAGCCGAGCAGAGCATGCAGCAGCAGCGGCGGCGGCGGCGCAATGCACACAGGCGTGGCAGGTGCCCAGGGTACCTAGGTAGGTACCTAGTGTAGGTAGTCAGGTAGTGCCAACGCAGGACGGACACGGCAGGACAAGGCAAGGGCAGGAACAGGGCAGGCAAGATGATCGACCAGTCGTCGTCGGGGGTGGGTTGGGGAGACTGGGAGACTGGGAGATCAAAATCGATTAGATAAAAGTGGAGGTCGGCCGACGACTGGGCTGCTGGGCTGCTGGTCTGCTGGTCATGTCCTCACTATCAGGCTTGGGCAAGCTTTCTAGCTGGGGAATGTTAGCAGGATGGGGCGTACCAGGAACCGCTGCACAGGCGGACAGGCAGGTACCCGGGTGCAGGGCGGAGAAGCTGCTGTCCGGATGTACTGCAAGGCATACCAGTTGGCCTGGGCTGCCTGGCTGCCCTGGGTGGTGCTCGGAGCGCTGCAGAAATTATGGGTCGATTGTCGATTGATTCCGCCTGAATCTGGGCTGATAGTGCAGTGTTAGCGCCCTCCTAGCTCTTCAAGACTTGGGGGTTTTTGGGAAGGCTCGATGCACATGGGGGACAGGATCTCACTCTCCGTTTCGTAATGCACCGTCTGACCATGCGCATTTCCCCTCAATGCCCACAGTGTGGCGTCCAGGGTCCTGCGACAGCCCGGACTTCAATGTTGTCTGCCGCCCAGCATTCCACCACTACAAGGTCAAGTCGCCCTCGTCACGGGCCACACCTTTTTAGCCTAGACTACCGGCCAACAATCAAACATGTAGTGGCTCAGTTTTCCTTCAATGTCATGTGATCATGGTCTCTGGCTGGGTTTACAGCCTCTCGCGATAGTCCAGCAGCTCCACCGCAGTCCGCTGCAGTGTTCGCAAGACGGCGGAAAAGACCCAAGGTACTCCGTACCCCAGAATGGCTCAGAGAGGAAATCGCTAGTCCTATTCTGGCCGTCATGGTGGGTCGGCGGGCTGCCCTACGTCACAGAATTCCTCGCCTGAGTGCACAAGGCCGATCTCTTCATGTGCGCTCGAGTGAGAGGATGCTTTAGACCTAGGTACTTATTATCAGTACTGCACTTTGATAAGGTGCTGCCGAGAGTGAGAGGCGGGCTTGTCGAAGCCATACTTGATACTTGCAGACTTATTGCCACAACCCCGAGTGCACATCAAAGCCTTCACTTTAGACGAGCAGCCGACGCCGCTGCGATTTGAGTGTCCGGTCTACTTTTTCTTGTCATGTCACAATGGTTGAAGCCCACGTGCGTGTCGAGTCAAGTGGCCCTCATATCCTCGAGAGTCAACATGAGCCAGCCGACTGCATGTCTCACCCATGCTGTGCAATTACAGCCTGTTACCTAAGTAGATTTTGAGCTGGGCCCCCAGGGCCCCTGGCCACATCATGGACTAACTCCAATGTGTCCGGCCAACAACTCCCGGCATTCTGGCCAATGTCTTATGCTCTACACCTATAGACTGGATGAGCCAAGTCTCACAACAGCCCAGCCATTTCTGATCAGCGAGGATTAGAACCTCCCAGTACCTAAAGTTGGAGGCGTATAACTATTCGTAAAGCCGCGTATTAACGATTATTAGCACTAAATATCCACAGTACGACCATGCGTGTATGGAATGCTGCATGTGCTTATCATCGTACCTCTACAAACCCAAGTCAGATAGAAGCACCCCAACCGTCGCCCGGTTCCCGAGTCCTCTTGAGTCCTGGTAGATTACATGCTTCGCATTGCACTTGTTCCGATTCTGGTACACACTCGTTTTTCAGAAGGACAGACTGCCATCCCAGGGCACCCAGCATGCCATCCCGTCATTCGAGAATCTGCATGCCAAGGCCCGGCTCACTCAGTCATCACGTCAGACCATGTGCCTGTGAATCATGATAGACTCGGATACGGGCATTACAGGCTTGGAGATCGATTGAAACCAACGGTTGAGCAGCTGGGCAGCAGGGAATACGCCAGGGAAAAGACTGTCGAGGCTCAAGTGGCCGAAGGCAAGTTTAAAGACACGAGCACGAGCGAATCCGTTGACGTTGCCAAGTTTTGGGAACAAATGTATCAGGAACGTAATCTGTGTCCCCACGACGTTGGATTGCAAGCTGGCATCTCATCACCAGCTCCGTTGTCCTATTTCTGGCAAGCAATGTGACGCTGGATAGTGGTCTATGCGCATGTGAACATGTTGAATGAGAAGGTATCTGCAGTACCCGTGGAACTATAATAAGCAGCAGATGTGTCTTCGCCATATTTGATGCTCGATATCCCACCGGTCGGTGCCGCTGTCGACAGGTTCCAAAAATTGTGATGCTCACCAACACCATGTCATTTCCTTAATAAAGACTTGACCACAATCATCCAGAGGTACTCAGTCAATATGCCTAGCCATGGAAAGATAGACCAATGGAATCGAATGGTTTGAATGTAAAACAGGTGTGGATGTCCTGTTGCCCATCTCGGAACACATTCCCATAATTGATGCAAAGCCCTGGTCGTTAAGCCTCGTGAAAACACCCGCGGACGATGAGGTTAATACAGTATCCCAGTGCAAGACCAGTTGACTCTTTACAGTTCGTCATTGGATGTTCAATGCTGAAATCAGCCAGATGCACGTGCGGAAAGCATGGGAACTGATCGTCTTCCGTGATCATCTCCGGATTGCCAATGATGGGTTGAAAAAGTGCATGTCTCGTTGCAAGGGGCTGTGCGTAAACTCGCGCGTCTCATAAGCGACCTGGCACTCTTCAAAGAACTTGAAGAGTGGGCCGACGGTAATAGCTTGATTATGAGTTCCGGTGTGGCTGAGCTCGATGCTTCGTGTCCACTGGAAGATAGATGGCTGAGGGGGGTGGCATACCTCTCGACTGTGGATCCAGTTGATTCCTTCGTTCGTGTCGTTTCTGGGTAGCGAATTTGAAGAGCAGGTGTCTCCGGACATTGCAGCTGGACAAGGCTGGCTTTTTCTTCAATAAAACTGCCAGTCTCACTTGCGTCAGACGGCGCAAGGCCCGAGCTGCCATCATGCTGCGACATCGCGGTGGTCATGTGCTCAGCTAGACTTGCCTTGACCTGTGAGACGTCAGGCTCCTCATTGGCTAAAGGTATCTTCGTATGTGCAATGCCCTTCATTTCATGGATCTCGAATTCCAGGGCGCGGAGGTCACGGTACCCTCCCGTCTTGGGCAATATCTCGAGCTCTGGATACTCTAGGTCGCCAGCAATTTGTATGCTGCTTCTTCTCACTCCGCGCATCGACCTGTCTCTGGATGGCGTCCGTGAACGACCAGGAATGAGCTTGATCAGACGTGACTTGAATGTCTGCGAGAACTTGTCGGAAAATGTGCGACCAATACCTTTCTGGGACGGCGGCCTGTCTTCGGTCTTGTCGGTAGCCCAGGCTACATTCCCCGAGGATGAGATGTTCTTCACGGCGAAATCTCTCGATATGACTTTATCGTCGGCCCCAGCAGATGCGTTGCGCTCGTTACGGTTGTAGGACGGATACTTTGCCCAAGAGGCGGGAGGAATGCTCGTCTTGAAGCGGGAGCGTGGCTGAGAAGCACAACACTCACCCTTTGTCTGCGATTCAAGCTCCCGATTTTCAAGCTGGTTGGCCCAGTCTTGCAAAATGGTTGATGATCTCCTGAGAGCCTCACTCAAAGCTGCCTCGTTATCATGACCTGGGGGGGCTTTGCAGAGCGGAGAATGCAAATCAGACCTGGACGAGCTGAGGCTGGCCGCTCCTGAAGGCTGTGGGGCCTTGAGAATTTCGCTGTGGCTGCTGGCCTCTGGGGACACACAAAGGGCAGGCATATTCGATGACACGCTTCCTCTTGGGGACCTGGACTCTGATTCTGCTCTCACTGCTCGCTTCCATAGCTCAGCTGTATCGTCGCCCTCCTTCGACGAGGAAAAGCCCCGAAGCCGCCGGGTGTTCGCGCTGCTGGTCGCAAGGATATGGCCCGTTTCTTTGGTTTTAACCCTGCCCTTACCACGAAAGACACGAGGGACCTGAAGATGTCCGTCATCCACGCTTGTCTGTTCAGAGACTTTGTGCTGCGGAACAGACGTGGGTGAAGTTCGTATGTGGGCGAGGGTATGCCCAGAATCATTTCCGTCCAACGTCTCAATGACTGAGACCTTGCCGCGTTTGGTAACGTTGAAATGCAGCCTGGACAAAAGTGATAGTCTGCGGTTCGAGCTTGAAGCACCATCTTGGTCAAACACTTCATGAAATCTGCTCTCCGCGAGGCTGAATGATCCCTTCCTCAGATGAGAGTCTCGAAATCGCTCTTCCACGTGTTGAAGCTCGGCCTCTCTCCGCAGGAAGCTTGAGGTCTCGGAACCAGGCTCGATGGTCACCCGTCGTGGATCGATGCTTGTGAAAAACGTGGTGGAGCCTCCACAGGGAGGAGTCACTGTCCTGTCTCTTTCGGGCACATGTTGAGCCCCGTCCGCAATCCCAGCCCCTATGGATCTAACTCAGCATAAATCTCGCCAATTGGAGAGAACATGAACTCACATTTGAAGGATGGCATCCTCAGTCCACCGAGACCCCTTCGGCAAGGGTGAGATGGCATAGTCTCGCCCACTTGAGTGTGAGCGTCGTCTATTGCTGATGGTATAAAGGAGGACTGTTGAAGGTTTGACCCGAGGCTGACCAACTTGGTATTTGAAATCATGGCTGAGGGGATGCCGTAAGTGTGGCTGGCTTGGCCTTCCACGGCCTGCTCTGGATTCTTGACTCTGGAAGTGGTATGCGTTGCTATTTGCAGCGATTGTCTTGCTGGGTCGAGGCTGCATCGGGAGGAGTGTGACGGCGAGCCAGGCAGGCTCAAAGGTCGACTCGAATCAGAACAACGGACGCGGCTGAGTCCGGTAGGCGTGATAGGGATCTGGATATCCGCCACATCGAAATGGCTTACCCTTTGAGGGTTCTGGTTGTGACTTTCGGACCGAACCTCGCTCTGAGGCGGGGGTGTAGTACATGGACGAAACCCCATGCTTTGAGTGCGAAGCCACAGACCAACTGGCGATTCGTCCCGTATCAAAGACTTGGAAGCCGGGATCCGATTGCAAAGAGTAGAGTCAAGCGAAATCTGGCGTGAATGGGTTCTGGGTCTGGTGTTCGAGTCCTGGACACCCAAAGGCGAAGACTTGCTTCTTGGGCGGGACAGCGAAACGTCGTCCTTGAGGTCTGCAGTGGAACGATTGCCAGGGGTGCTGGCAAGGGGTCGGAACAGTGTCAGTGTCTTGTCAGGTGTGAATAGGTCGGCCAATTTGTCCGCAGTCAGTGAGAGGCGCCAAGACGCAAGTGAGGAGGCATCATGTAAGGCCGAGCCTGGGATTGGGAGGAGCACCGGTGAGTTGGGTATATCAGGCAGGGAATTACGCTCTCGGATTCCTAAGTGGCAATCGATTTGTGAGGCTCTTGATTCTGCATCAATCCACTCAGGCTCACTTGCTGCAATACTTGTGGGACGGCGATTCTCCTTCACGGATGTTTGCTTCGACGGCAATCTGAAAGACGACTTGGATATTGGGCGCTGCTGCACACCATCTTCCTCTGTCATGTCAGCGGCTCCGACCGGTGTCAGGTCCTTGAACTTCTGACTTTCATCCACGGAGAATTCGATGGTATCCCGGGGACCATTGCCTGAAAGAGTGGCCGGACCAGGTCCATGCCGCTGGGGTGTGGAGGGACGGCTTTGGGCATGGTCGGTCTCGCTCTGGAGCTCCTCCTGAATCCTCTTTCTCATGAGCCGCTTCACCTCTGCCCTGTGAGCCATCTGTTCCTCTGTCTCACCCTGCCTCTGGAGCGAGTCCTCAGACAGATGGCGACGGATGCATGACTTGACAGCTTGCAAAGTGCTGGTGCTTCTGTTCCTGCTGTCGTGAGCTAGGTCCTCGTCGACATCGTCCTCGTCAGACTCCTCGACCACGAGCTCTCCCAGGTGAACCAAGGCGTCCGTGGCGGCTCCGGGAAGCGGGTTAGTCAATGACGATCTCGCGAGCGTGGAACCCGGAGAAATGGCCAAGGGATGCAAGACGGCGGCGGGTAATTTGGCGGGTGGAGGAGGGACAGGTAAGTCAACGTCCTCTTCGCCTCGGGTCTGCTTGCGGGAGCGAAGATGGCCACAACAGCAGAGTATGGCCATTGTGAACCGCCCAGGCACGGGGGGAGCAGAAGGATGCGGGTGATGTTGGCGGAACTGTGAAGAATAAAAAGACAACCGCAATGGCGGCAGGCGGCCCAGCAGAGGCAGAAGAGCGCCGAGCCCAGACAGAACGGCGAATGTGCCGTGGAATTGTTTACGCCCAAGGAACCAAGACTGGGTTGTTGAGCATGAGATAGTTGGAGACGAACCTCTGTCCTGAAGTCCGGCAGGGCCCAGGGGGAAGGCGCCAACCCAAGCAGAGCCAGGCAGAAAGAGCAGAAAGAAGTAACCACAGAAGTTCCAACACTTGTGGAAGGCACAGTTGTCTCTCGCAGCACCTTCAACGCCGCCCAGGACGGCGGCTTGCACGTCTGAGGCCATCACCGGCGAGGCAACCCGCGTCGACTGCCCAGGGGTATGCGACCTGTGAACGTTGAACAGGCATCCGGGCGGAATTATTTGCAGGTTGCAAGCAGTTTTGCAGCTCGAGGGCAGTGGAATCAACCTTGGAAGGAGGGTGGTGCGTTGGACCAGTTGTGAGTTCCTTCAAGTGCTCCAGTCTGCGGGCGCCGTGCAGAAACTGCAGTTGAACTGCCTGCTGGGCATCGAATACCGGAAGCAGGTCATAGAAAAGACGACATGGACTGCAGCAGCCGAAGGCTTCATGTTTTCTGGTGAAGGCGCGGGTTCTTCCTCCGCAAGCCTGAGATTGTACCCCAAACCATTCGTATTGGTCCACAATATCACACGCAGGAACTGTCGAAAAACATCACCAATTCTGGGATTGGACCTCGGGAACCGACCTAATCGCCGAGCCTCGGCGGTTCCTCGACGCCACATGGACTGGGGTCGCCATGATTTCGGATAGCCACCCAGCCCATCATGGACACGCTTCACAGAAGGCAGAGACTTGAATGACAGAATGGCTCTCGAGGCCTTGTCATGGGCATAGGCAGGGGCAGCGACTGTGTCGTCAAAACGCCCACACGTCATCCAAAGGGCGCGCACATGTGAAGGTACCTAGGTACTTAGGGTACTTAGGTACTTAAGTACCCAGCCTTGGCCGGCCATACGGAGTACGGAGTACTTAATGACCAATGCTCGCAGCTCCGAGCCGCCCGAGCAGAGTGCCGGCTGGCTCCGCTCCAAATTGCTCGCACCGATGCCACAAGCCCTTCCATCCCAAATCTCAGTCGAGGCCAGAGCTTAAACGATGACATCTCGGCCTGCTGGTGGTCGTGTGTGATCCTGTGCGATAAGCCTATCACGTCCTCGCGCAACGTCGTCTGCGCAACTCTTTCAGGGCCCGCTCTCTCGGTGGATGAGGCCCGCCCGCCTGGTCCCCGGGCACTGTCTTGCAACACAAATGTGTGCCCAGCGCCACCGTGCGAGCACTAAACCTTGACTGCGTCATCCCATTGACCGCGTGAGTTGAACCTTGGGCCGTCTCGGTTTCCGCGCAATCACCTCTCGGCTCGCCCACACGCCCGACCAGCCCACAGCCCACCGCCCAGAACAATGTCCGAGTCTGCCAGAGCAGATTCCGAGGCCGCCCACGGCGACGAACACTCAACACCCAGTTCCCCCGGCGCCGACGGGGAACACTCGGAATCAAAGAACGGCGACCAGCCCCCCCGCAAGAGGCAGCGAGTCCGTCTCTCCTGCCTGGAATGCCGCCGGAGGAAGTTGTCGTGTGACCGGGGCTACCCGTGCGAGAGATGTCTCAAGTCAGGCACGCCGGACCGCTGCACCTACGAGACCAGGCCCGGCGTTGCGCCGCCCCCAAAGCCCGCCGGCCTGCAGCTCTCCCAGTATGACGGCCGCCTGTCCTTGTCCAACGACAACCTCGTCCGCAAGGACAGTGCCCGCGATTTCGACCGCATCCGCCGCCTGGAGATCGAGGTCTCCCAGCTCAAGAACCTGCTGTCCAAGCAGCTGGGCAGCGATGGCGGCCTCGCCGCCGACCCAGACTCCCAGGCCGCCATGAGACCCGACCCGGACCTGGTACCCGAGCACAAGCTGCCCGAGTTCATGCAGTACGGCCACGATGCCGGCGACGAGATGCGCTTCTTCCGGGGCAAGGAGTTCCGGACCCGCTACTTTGGACCCCACAACGCCTCCATGGCCTTTAGCCAGTTGACAGGGCTGTCGCCCTTCATGAAGGAGACGGCCGAGGAGTGGCTCAAGCCACTTCATGTGGCTGCGCGGACCAAGGACCGCGATCAGAGGAAGGCGGCGCGGGAGGCAAAGTTCAAGGCTGCCGACCTCGAGCTCGAACAGCTCCTGCCCTCCAAGTTGGAGACGGACATGCTCACCTCGCTGTACTTGGACCAGTTCGAGCAGCTCCACCGCATCGTTCACATCCCCAGCTTCCGGCGTCAGTACGAGAGGTTCTGGATACCGACCGAGGTGCGCCCTGCAGCACATACCGCACTGGTCCTCTCTATGATGGCTGTTTCGGCCTGCATGCACAGCAACTCGTCGTCGCCGCCCAAGTTCACGGGGATGGTGTCATGCGCCCACCAGACCGCCGAGAAATGGATATGGGCGTGTGAAGAATGGCACAGGAAGCAGTCTCACAAGCACCGCCGTCTCATACACTACCAGATAGCACTGCTGTTGTATCTCGCCAAGCGGGTTAACAATGTCAAGAAGAAGCGTTTTTGGACCAACTCTGGAATACTGACCCGCGAGGGCATTTCGCTGGGTTTGCACCGCGACCCCGACGCGATGATTGGTGCTAGCCGCAATATTTCCGTCTTCAACCAAGAGATGCGGAGGAGACTGTGGGCAACAATACAAGAGTTTGACTTTCAGGCATCCTTCGATCATGGATTACCAACCATCGTCAGTTCGCTTCATCTGGATGTCAAGCCTCCTAGGAATATCAACGACGACGAGTTTGACGTGGACGTGACCGAGCTACCCCCATCCAGGCCGGTTTCCGAATACACTGGCTCGTCGTTCCAGCACCTATGCCGGCAGAGTCTGCCCCTCCGGTTGGAGCTGAGCAAGCTGTTATCAGGCCCGCCCGAAGATCTGGACTACGAACAAGTAATTCGCTACACGAACGAGATCACACAAGAGATCGATGCCCTCCCGTCGTGGGATACATCGGCGAGCATGGACGAACAGGAGTCGCCCAAGCCACTGCTTGCATACACGCTCCTTCACGTGCAGTTGCGGCAATACATCATGCCGCTGCACCAGCCATTCCTGCGGATGCGGAAGGTCAACTCCAAGTACCAGTTCTCAGAGGTCATGTTCTATAACGCGGCGCGGGACATGGTTCTCCTGCACGACAAACTGACAGAGTTCGGGGTGCGCACACTAAACTTCTTGCGCGAGGATGCCCTGACCCTCGCCCTGAATCTGACGAGCGTCACCATGCTTCAGTCACGCGGGAGCACAAACATGATCATGGTCAACAGCCCGCACACCCTCAAGCTACTAGATCAGTGTCTGCAGATGAAAGAGGACCGGATCCTGCGCTGCGGAAACAACGAGCCGTGGGGGTACAGCATCATGTGCGCCGCCTACGGGCTGCTCGAGACACACCTGGGCATCAAGGACAGCCAGACGGCCAAGAGCTCCAGCGCAGAGAGGTTCATCAACCTGCACTATCGCCTGCTTGCGGGACAGGAGCCACCGGTACTGGGGCCTCAGCAGCAGCAGCAACTCGCGGCAGCCCAGGCCCAGCATTCCCAACAGGGCGGCGGGGCGAACGTGCGGGCGGAAGGCCCCAGCCTGCTCGAAAGGGCCAAGACCATCACGCCCTACCTTCAGCCGGGAATGTCTGCAGCTACTGCTCCCGCCTCGACTGGGTCGGGCGGGAGAGAAGGAGGAGCAGGAGCAGGGGCAGGAGCAGGAGGTGGTGGTGTTGCGGTCAGTGGAGGGGGAGACGTGGCCGGGCTACCAAGCACGCCTTGGTGGCTGGCCGCGGCGGATCCCACCGTAAGTCTACCTCCCGATGGGCCCGGGCTTCTGGCCGGGCCTTCTCCGGAACGCCGTAGTAACCGCGATCCCTCACATATGCAGATGCAGCCCCAGGCGGCTCTGAACCCCGAGTTCAACATGGAGATGCTCGGATTTAATCTCAATGAGCTGTGGGCGGTAGACACTTGGGACGCATATTAGAAGCGACAGTCAACTGGCCATTCAGGCGTAAATGCATGATTCCACGCCCGTCGAAATGAGTATATGTGTGGGTGGAAGGCGGTGGAAGAAAATGAGGGGGCAGACGAGTATAGAAATTGATCCCGGCGCCCTGATACCCTCCTCTCTTTAGAAGTACTGTATTTGACCCGGCTCAGCCATGCCTGCGGGTGCGACGAGCAGTAATACGAACTTGCAGTCCCTGCTCAGTAGCGGAACGCTCGAGTAGAAAAGAGAACAGCGGCACAGAAATAAAGATGACGAACCAAACCTCGTAGAGGTTGCGCGGCTGCACGTACCTGGAGGCAATGTGCAACGGCGCAGGGGCGGCGTAGGGGACCGATGGGACAAAGAAAGGGTGGGGTAGCCTACCCCGTACTACCTGGGCGATCCGGGGTAGGTACATACTTACTGAAGAGCAGTGGGTCGGCCCATACCTACCTGGGTACTTAAGTAGGCAGTGGACTTGTTAATATTACGGAGTAGTCCACTGACCTTCCAAGTAAGTAGCCTTGGCTCCAGCAGCGCTTGATTCTGCATATAATGCCACTCAGTCGCCAGTCTACAGTCGTCAATCGCCGGGGGCCCACCACTGCGACGGTTTCGAAGCTCTCGACGCTGGGCTCTAGGCCCAGGCGGGGCACAGATGAAACAACCTAGGTACTTACTTAGTTGTGCAAAGCTAGGGGCCCGGCAATGGTTCTCGAACGGCCACCTTGGCGCTCGGCTGCTTTGGCTTCATCACCAATGATGCCAACGATGCCATGACAGCACTGCGCGACGATGCCATCCACGTACAGCTTACTCGTCAGCCTTGCAGGCCTTGCCCCGGCGCTGGCACTGGGGACAGGCCAGAAGTTCAAGATTGTCGACGGCGGGAGGTCCTTTGACCGCTTCATCACAATCTGGCTCGAGAACCAGGTGCGCCTCCTTGCATGTCCTCGCGGGACGCTGCGAGAATGGCTTACTGACACTGCCACCAAACACAGGACTTCGACAGGGTTGTCAAGGACGATCATTTCGCCGACCTGAAGAGGGAGGGCATCTCGCTCACCAAATTCTACGCCCAGACGCATCCCTCACAACCGAATTATATCGCCGCAATCGGCGGCGACTACTTCGGCATCAACCACGATGACCACGTCCGCATACCCGGGAACGTCTCAAATGTCGTGGATTTGTTGGACACAAAAGAAATCACCTGGGGAGGCTACTTTGAAGACCTGCCAGGCCCCGGGTTCATGGGTCCGGCGAGCGAGGGCAGCACGGGGAATGGAACGTGGGATTATGTTAGGAAACACAAGTACGTTCTGGAGCCTTGGAGCCTTGCTTGCAAGATGGCCTTTCCGCCAACGGGACAACAAGACTGACCGGGCTCTCCAACTTCAGCCCCTTCGTATCATACGACAACATCGCCAACAACGGGACTCGTCTCTGGTCTGTCGGCTCTTTCGACGACTTCAAGCGAGATCTCGAAGCTAACGAAGTGCCCCAATTTGTTTTCATGTCGCCTAACATGATGAACGACGGTCATAATACTACACTCGACTTTGCAACCTCGTGGGCCCACCACTTCATCGAGCCCCTCCTCGCCGACGGCATTTTCAAGGAGCGAACCCTCATTATGCTCACCTTCGACGAGAGCGAATCGTACGACATCCCCAACAAGATCGGGACTCTACTCCTCGGAAACGCGGTCCCCAGCGCACTGAAGGGATCCGAGGATGACACGTACTATACACATTACTCTATCCTATCAACACTGCAGAACAACTGGGAGCTGCCATGCTTGGGGAGATACGATGTCGGCGCCAATGTTTTCAAGCATGTCGCGGCCACTACCGGCTTCCAAAACCCCGGCGATCCTGACAACCTTGCCGGTATAAACAATAGCTTGTCATATCCCGGCGCCTTCCACACCGACCCGACGAAGCGGAAGCCTATACCGTCGCCAAACCTTAAACTCGTCGGCGCCGGGGGATTGCCGGTGCTTGACCAGGTATACAACAAGTGGAGGTTTCACGAGAACGACTTGAGCCCTTATGATGGTTCTGGAGAGGCTTTTGATGGGGCGGCATACTTGCCAGAGTATTTTGCGCAGGAGCCTAATATGGTCTTGCCCACATAAGGGTTATTTTACTCGAAACAAACAAATACGTTCTGTCCATTCGAGCGGCAACGCTTCTATGTTTTCCTACCCCTTGATCCCGACTTCGTCGCTAGGAAGGTAAAGCAAACAAGTCATGGGCACATCTTCACCTGAACACACTTGTGCCTCCACTTCTCCGGGATGCCAGAAGCACAGCTTTGTCCGCAGTCCGGATCTAGCCCAAGACACTCGGTGCGCTGGCCCGAAACTCTGAAGAGGAACAGCAGGCGTGAAATGGCAACGATTCCTTTACTAATCGATGCGACATCTGTGGCATCGGCTCGACTTGTTCGATGTCTTGGCTGCCCCTGACATTTACGTCTCAGTACATCTCATCTGGGGTTTTGACATGACCAACCCAGTTGAACTGCTCAATGTCAAAAACAAAAGAAAACATCTAGCGACTGCACTGAAAGAGTAATTGGGTTACGGAGGCACTGCTCTTCTGTGTCGATCCTCACCTTGTCCCTCGCCTCTACCCGTGCTAGTGTCTTGACTCCAGCTTTGACATTAACAACTCAACCATCCTCGTTGAGGCTGTCCTCTGAATTGGGACTATGGAAACCATCTTGCCTTTGGCATTCACACATTGGACATCTCGCCTGCGAGTGACGACTTGGTTTATGGACTTCAAGTGAAGGGGCTCCTTGTCTATGGAACGCTGTGTCATCGGTCTAAAATAATCATTAGCGGTCATGGCTGATTCTGGAAACTGCCACTGTATTTTAGGAGCATCACTATCGTTGATATCTACGAATGAGAGTACCATGTGAGCGCTCGAGCTGGTGGACTTGACCGGGCATGTATTATTAGCAAACAACTGAGCGCATCAACCCATCAGCAACATAAAGCCCGACAGAAAAGCCAGGACCATCGTTGATAATACGAGCGCAATAGAGGCCAGCTGCGGGCTCCTGGCGGTCGCCGAAGCAGCCGAGGACGGAGAGGCAGCGGAAGACGATGTCGCCGAAGATGTAACCCCAGCCGTATCCGTGGCAGCATATACAAGATACAGCATCGGCTCCACGGAGAAGCCGACGTACTCTGAGATTTCGTCGTCGTCGATCGTCTGTGTCACAATCGATACAGTCCCGGTACCGGTGATAGAGGGCGACGAGCCGGTCACGGTCGTCCCCCAAATGCTGAGAGTCGTATTAACCCATTCACCGCTGAGGCCTTCGCCCAAGTACCTCCTACAGTAGTCTCCAGGCACACTGTAAGTTTGTATCACCGACGTGCATTGCCCATATGGGTCGACAGTAAAGGCGCTGGGTCCCGTCAGCCTCGCTTTCATGGTTACTACCCCTTGTGGCACAAAGACGCGCAAGACTGAGACGTATTTACCTAGGGCAGCACAGTATAGCTTCGTCACCATCGTCCATGGCGGCCAAAATGACATTTGAGCCGACGTTGTTGACGTATTTGAGATCTGATACGTCCCCACCATCCCCGGACGGCCTGGCGAAGCCCGGGCCGGAACTTGTGATGGAGCCTCCCTCTGCCTTGGTGGCACCGCCGACGGTCTCCCAGCCGGACGGACACATCAAACCCGGAGAGTAGTACGCACACGTTGTGTTCAACGGCACCTGGCGGAAGTCTATTGTGCTGTAGTGCTCGTCGAGCTTCGCACCGGACGGCAGACAGCTTCCAATACTTGGGACCGGGGGCTGGTCGCACACGTCGCCCACGTAGTAGACTTGAGTGATGTTTTGTTCATCAACGTGTGTCCCGCCAATGCGGATGGACGAGTATTCCGTTGAGCATGATGGAGGTGCCGTGTAGGTTGTTGTCAGAGGACCCTGGTGACTGTTAATATGTATGCACTGCGTGTAATACCCCGTGCCTGTCGTATTTCAGCTCACCAAGTTGGTCAAGGTCCACCCGGATACCAGAGTCGAATGCATGCTTCAGAGAATCGCGAAAAGGGAAGTCCAAGTTACAACGCACGTCACGAAGTTCGAGGTAAAGCGGAGAAAATCACCAGATGGGCCCTCGAGAAAAAAGCCCAATTTCTGGGGACCAGCAAACGCCTGCCCCAAAGTGCTCCTGCGAGGAAAATTAAGGTCCAAAGCGGACTAGCACATGCAGTCAGGCGGCCATATTGGCATGGCATTCTTTCCAGGCAGATATGCCCGTATCTGGCTAGTACAACCTGTCCTCCGCGAAGGGATTCCAATCCCTGTGCTCTCAAGTGCTACATGAGAACCCTACTTCTAGCTTTGGTGATCCTCCGCCAAGCACACAAGGTCGGCATTAGTAAGGAAAAGAAAAGAAAACGAAAAGGAAAATTCGAAGGGGGAAGGCCACAGTCAGAATTTATATAGCCTATAGTATCAACGAGTCTGCAACTGTCTCTAGAGCCGTGGTATGACCACTTGGCAATAATGTCCCTAAGCGAAACCTCGGGGTTGTGACGGTATGGGCTTATATACTGCTAAAGGAAACCTATTATCAAGTAATCTATTATCTAAGTAGTCTGATAGATTAATAGTTAATGAGAACTCCTTTAATAACTAATTTTAAAGTTATGACTTAAAGCTCCTCTAGTTTCAATGTTTTTTTTCCTTAATAGCATTATAAACTAGTTTTAAACTACTACTAAAGGATTATTGAAATAAAATTATTTCAAAGTTAACACGGAGTAACTGTTTCGCTTCTATTCCACATACACCTGAAGACATGCATGGCGTCTTCATACAGTGGTAAACGCGCTCAAGACCCACGATAAGTATGCGGCACAGGCCGAAGAGATTTGTGTATTCTCAAGTCGATTGATTTGACAAACAGTCCAAGTGCGCTGATAGCCATTCATGTACCACATGCATTCTTAGACCAGTTGACCTGGTTGCTCGGGACCGGCCAGTCATCTCATAGTGGTACGAGACTCGACTCCTCCATCTGAGTCGTGAGAAGTCATGACAAATCGAACAGCACTTCGGTGTCCGGCGGTCTTTTGGGGGGGGGGGGGCAACAAGGCGGGTCCCGAGTTCTTCGCAGGGCGCCGTATTGCCAAAATGTATGTACGCCGTGTAGACCACTTCAAGGGAGCGTACGACACGCTTGCTGGACTGATGGCAACGGCGTTTCGGTCACCGAGTACAGGCCCGGCTAGGTTGGGAGTGATGTGGCAAGAAGACCTGTTCGGATAGTTAACGGATGCAATGAATGTGGAGAGCCGACGCAAGCATAGGTCGACTTTAATGCAGGCAATAGGCTTGCACGACAATGCAGCGGCCCATTGGTAGTACTGAGACAGTGCACATGTGTGCTATAGTGAATGTGGGATCATAAACCTCCGAGGTCGACGCATGGTCCCGGTGCATCCTTTATCTCCATCCCACAGATCTAGATCTCTTCCGGTGTGTTCTGGACCATCCCTTAACGGATGCTCTTCTGCAGTAATACTCGGCAATACTGACATGCCGCCTCACATAAGGTTACGGGAATGAGGTCACCCTGAGCCCACAGAGATGGCCCAATGGTCTGTGCTGCATACGCGCTGTGCTGTTCGAAACAGGGGCATCTTGTCGTATGACCATCACAGCATGATCATAGTCTTTCCCAATATGGTCATACAAGCTTCCCGACCGGTCGACTGATGGTCTGGCAAAACGCTGGGTCGAACGGTTTCGTTCTTGAAAAGAGCTCCGCGATGGTTTCACACAGCCCCCGTGGGCTTGCAGAAGCAGTTCCACGCCTGGAATGACATCGAGTACATATACTGCTCCTTCCAATCGTTAAAACATTGCCATCTCGAGCAGAAATGACACCGTTTTACTTCATTCTACAATCACAAGTTTATTAACGCAGCTCAACCCATCTAGTTACACGTTGAAAAAAAGAAAAAGGACTCCTCAGAGAACTCCCGGAACATAGCAAAAATGAATTCCCAAGTCTGGCAGCCAACCCGCCGCGTTGTGATCCAAACCGCTCGCTCTGCTCCCTCTATCTCTCGAGGTGCATCGTCTGCAACTTCAAGCCAGCCATTCTACCAGTATGCCTCACAAGGACTCCGCAGGCTCGCCAGGCAACGACAAGAAGCTCGGGCTCCTGTGGATTGGACGGGCCTGCTCCGGAAAGCCGGAAAGGGTCTCCCAATGTGAGTATATCGACTTGCATCACACTGTATGCAATGTTTGTTGCAGATTTGCTGATTCGTGATGTATAGATATGTTCCAGTGACAGCAGCCGCGATCTTTTGGCCCGTTCCTGTCATGAAGTATGCGGAGTCGAGAAACAGATAAGGATTCGAAGATTAGGCAATCCCTTCAATTTGGGCCCGAAGACGGGTGCACATAGAAGCACACCACGCCCCACACAAATTGAAAAACAGAAGCGGGAGGTTTCGATGAGTGGCTGAATCCACCATGCCGTCATTCAGGACAACTTGCCTGTTATTCGCCTGTCCGCCTGCGCAGTGAGTGGAATTTGGGTACCTGATAAATTACGGATGGGCACTGTTTCCTAATAAATTGTGCATCTGTGGGCCTACAGATCGTGAGAGTGCGGCCTCACTATTTTCTTGAAGCTTCTTTGGGGGCTGGATTTGAACCCAAAAGATCAGGCAAAAAGGCCACGAGACGGAGAGTATTCCAGGATATTTTCATCAACGGAGAAGCATCTGAATTGGAACCAGAACACCATCATGCATGTTTCTAGCCATGAAAAACCGTCTCGGACATCATGAAAAGCCAGGTAGTGGTTCAATAGCGGATGACTTAAGAATTCTATGCGCATAACAAGGGCTCCCGCATGCATCTGGCGTGATGAGGATACATTGGTATGTTGCTCGAAAAACAGTGTATAACGATAGCAAGGTCTTGAGTGCTTACCACCGCATGAAGGCGCCATGTATGTCCTCGGACGTATACGGAATAGAAGCGAAACCACATAACGATAGCAAATCGCACCGCAGCATGATATAGACTTATGGACCAAGGGTGATGTTATAAATTCGAAGCCGCCAGGGTACTCAGGCTGGGAGCACAGCACGAGGTGCCGGCCATATGCAGAATCCATGACGGTTGATATACTACTATAAATGCCCACCAGGCGGACAACTCATCCCCGGTGAGTATTTGTGCGAGGCATATTGTCCAATCGAGCGCTGAATTGCTAAATTGCTGCATGCATACAATATTTTCCTCCCTGGCAGCGTATTCAGTGCTTGTATGAGAGAGTTTACAAGAGGCGAAAGGGTTAAATTATTCACTCACTATACTACCAACTCTTTGGAATAGGTAATCTAAGCATCGATTTGGACAACAAACGAGTATCTGGATGTGTCATCTTCCGAGTTTGGTCCATGAGGGCCACCCCTATGGGAGAAACCGCGAGTGCTCTCTTGTCCTCCATTGATGCTGACTGAGCCCTGAGCGAGATGGGCATGAACGTCGACTTCAGAGTACAAAGGCCCGGTAAGTGCTGTACCAACTAGAGTGGCAATACAAAGAAAGATGGGCCCCATTATGTGGCAGAATTTTCAGTGTTGTAAGCGATTGTCTGAGGGTCCCGAGGTCGATCTGGCTTGCATCGAAAACAGAAGGCGAGCATCCCATAGAGGGAGAGAGGCGCGCGACCCCCACGTATATATATACTCAGTACATTTTCACAGACAGGTGTGTTCTATAGATCACCTGGGACCGTAGAATCGAAGAATAAAACAGGGTGCCACCCAGCTGTCAGGCGGCGTGGCGTCTTAAGTCCGAAGGTAGCTCACCGGAACACGGTTGTCGTTGCTTGAATATTGACAAGCCGGAGTCAGCCGCGCACTTCCAGGGTATGTCGTCTTAGACATGGCTGGGTTCAAAATACCACCCGTTTGGGACTTGGCTATCATGAGGTAGCCCAAAATAGGACGGAACATCCGGACGCTTGCATTTCGGGGAGACTGGCCCAGATTGCAGCGGTCTTTTGATTGATGTATGGTCTCAGTTCCAGTTCGCTTGTGGGACAAACGCCTCCCGAAGTGACGCTAGCAAAGGGGACGGCCAACTATTGGCGCTGACTCGTGACGCTCTAGAGTCATGTGTCCCAGGTCAGACGCCCGGCCCTCCACCAAGCATGATGGACATATTGCCAATAGTCCAGGGAGTGAACACATCCAAGGACGATGTTGGGGAAATACTAGCCATATAAACCCGAACAAGGAGCAGAAGGGGCTTCTATTTAGTCTAGTATGATTCTTTAATGGCCTCGAAATATAGCAATTAAATTCACTTGTACTCGAAAGCTTCACTCGTATGAGCTGAGGGTTTAAACATTAATTGTGATGGCCTAATTAGCTTGTTCATTACCACCTGCGTTAGTTTCCCCGTCCTAATCCTGCACTCTCTCAAAACTTGAACTGTTCCTTCAGTGGTGCTACGAAGTCATCCACCCGGTATTGTTTTCTGACACCGGCCTACGCAACCGCCGAAATCTGAGATGGCTTCAGATCAACCGTCACCGGTGCACAATTCACGTTCCTCGTTGAATAGAACTGGCCCAGGGTCCAGTTTGTGTTTTGCCAGGTAGTGTCAGTGCACTCCAGTGTCAAATTGACTTGTCCATGGGCTGTGAAAGTAATACTGTATCGATTGCATGTCAGCCTTCATATCCTGATGTCCTGCGGAGGCAACAACGCAACGGAGACACTTACGGGTACTTGGGGTCTTGGTCGCGGCAAACCCACTTTTGGTCGATGACCAGCTCATTGGACGGCCGGCTGAATGTGAATTTTGCCGGTGCTGGCCCTGGCTCGCCAACCTGTCCATCGTATGTGCAGTTGTATTGCAAGGTCCCGTAGAAAAAGTCTGAAAGCTGGCTGCTTGCTGCGTTGCATGAAGCCACGAAATCCGGCACTGCTGGGTTCGAGAGTTGGAAATTCGCATAGCCCCAGGAATTCTGATGGGAAGGAGTAGTGAAGATATAGGAAGCGTGGTAGTCGAAGTCTTGTATTGTCCATTTGAAGTCCTTGAATGAGGTCTCTGAACAGCCAGCTGGATCCGGGGTGGTCTTTCCGAGGGGTGTGCAAGAGACATATGCGGCATAGGCCACGAAGGCGGAGATAATTCGATGCATCCCGTGTGCGTTTACAAGAATGTATCTTGGCGGTCGTTGCAGATGATAATATCACGTACCTAGGTACTTGTTAGGGTGTGCGGCGGCAACTTTTTAATACTGCGAGAGAAAGTTCAGAGTTGATGGAATCATGCGCCAACATGCACGAAGTGACCGATGATTGACATGAAGCTGCGCTTAAATATGTTGGTGTCCCTCTCCGTAGCCCATCGCGACTACTTTATATACGAATTAGAAGTGAGCTGTTTGACCTCGTAAATGGGCAACTGTAGGTGCCCGCATGCCTAGGAGCTGAGCCCTCCAGCCCTGAGTGGCCAGCAGGGTGACGTCGGCGGTGATCGCTGATGCCAAGGCCTCGTATTCCCTGGTCCTTCCGAATATCCAACGTCACTTGCGGCATCCCGCTTCCCATCCTTTCGGTCTCGTAGCTGCCGACAGCGTTCGTGTCTTAGAATTTTGACTCGTGTTGTCGAATCGCACCTCGCGCCTCTTCCATTGTTAAACGAGATGGTCCCTTCGAGAACGAGTCGAGTCACACGGGACCGATGGTTACTGACCGCTAATCTGGCGTACCATTGTTGTAGCGCTCTTTTCTATTTTGGACATCGACTTTAGGTACTTGAGTAGTCATCTAATGCTCCCGAGGTCACAACGGTGGTCCCGATTCCGAGTCCCGCCACTGCCGCTCGCTCTCCGGCACCTGGGGTGTCACATAATGCAGTTGTGGCGAAGTTTTGGCAGTGCTTCCGGCTCACTACGGCCTCATTATTGACAATACATTCCTCTAATGTTTCGGCATGTTATGGAACGTTGTATTCACCGTCTGTGAGTTCCTACCACCGTCCACTTCCCGTCCATTCCCACTAACGTGCACTTGTACGGGCCCGCGCAACCCAGTGCCCATTTTACCAACGTCAAGCAGAGGCATGCAACCGCCCATCTAATTTATCAGCATATAGATAATGCAACTATGGTTTAGAGTGAGTAGCTATTATCTTATGTCTCACAGGGCAACAAAATTATAGGATTGGCGAAGTCGACCTCCAGGGCTTTCAGGGGTTCAAGGTGTCTTGCGGTCGCCGCCGTGAGTAAGGTCCCAAGCCTGCAGGTGGCTTCGCCAAAACTTCCAGCACAATTTTCAATGCCTATGCCAGTACTGAAATTTCTTCTAGTCAAAATATCGGAGGTAGTCCTCCACCGTTGCCAACTCGTCGTGAGTAACACGAGGTCACGGGGGCATAAAGTCTTGCCACCTTGCCTATCATCAACAAACGCGTCATCCTGACCTTCCTAGTACTCAAAGATTGTCGACATTTTCATGGCTAAAGGTCAAACAGTTTCATACTCTGACAGCGACACATCCTCACACGACACCTGAATCTCGTGCTCGAGCTGCTCCTAGACGACCCGGTTGAGTGTCTGCATGTCCTCACTCAGTGTCGTCTTACAAAATTCGCTTATAGAATAGCTCGAACGATGATGCCGAAATTCTGGGCTGAGGATGATGAGGGTGTGATTCCCTACCAATCTTCCCACTGGAATTGGGCAAGGTTAATCATACTGGGTGCTTCAGCGATGTGACAAGGGCAAGTGCCTACTGTAAGTGTGTGTGTGTGGGTGGCCCCAACTGGCCCATTCGCCCACCCACTTTAGGACCTTAGCCTTCCTTTCGCAATCCCCTCAAACCTTCCCTTACATAGAAGATAGCGCAGACTTAACTGCGATTGACGTATTGGAGATAATTGCCTTGTCTCTGCTCGTGACATAATCTAGGTGCTAAGACGTCTTATACCTGGCATGTACCTAGGTACTGAGTGGGGCCGCGCGCTTAAGGAGTGGATAGGAGTTAACTGGTGTGAGGAGTACTTGGGTAATTGGGCGAAATCCCGGGATCGCAGGATCGGAGTCATGGTAGGGCCCGAACCTTACGGCCCGGATCGGCGCCGGCAGACTTCAAATCTCAAGAAACATTGTTCATCCGACGGAGCACATTAATTACCGGAACGTCCGGCCCCCATGATGTCGCGTGCAACATGGAACTATATCAATCTTCGAGGAGACACCGTTCTGCCATGAGAGATATAAGGAGTTCCACGTGTGTCGTACGTCTTCAACGAATTGTTGCGAATCTCTTGTCCAAAAGAACCGCACGTCATGCTCCTCCCTCTCGCGCTGTTTGGGCTTACAGCCTGCGCGCAAGGTCTGAACTTGCCATCGTTTGCACGGCCAACATTTCCACCATCCACAATCGACAATGACGGGGTACGCCACATAGTTTTCCACCTCCTTTTCAGAACTCCATGGGCACAGCACGACGGTGCTAGACACTGATATTTCAAAATAGACCTTTTTCGGGCGTTACGATGTCAGAAAGACTATGGCCCTCTTGGACCCAGATCCTCGATCCATAAATAGGTATGACCAGATGATCACTACAACACCCTAAATGTCGACGATAAGCGGACTCGGAGTACCCAGCCAGGGAGGTAGCTGGATTGGGGTCGCTAATCTCTCTCAGTTACTTCTTCACTTTCTGGTTGACCACGGTCGATGGGGGCAAGTATCATGCCACGTTGAACCCTTTTCTCACGGGCAGCACTGCTAGCGCGGGAACTTTTTCCCTAAACGATCTCACCACGCTCGAGTCCAAGGGTGCCGTCGCCTTCGGGCCAGCCTCAGGAAGTGTCGAGTCTCTCAATGTGCAGTCTGCCACTCACAACCTGAGCAGCCCTGTTGGGTCCGATAACTACACCACGATGAAGTTGGATGGAGATTATGCTGGATTCGCTCTCAACACAATTATACACCCGACTGGCCCGAATATTTACTTCGGGGGCAGCGGTGGGATGTCACTGCCTGGTAACACAGGAAACGATACAAATGTCCCCATTGGCTGGTCTTGGTACTGGGTACGTACACACTCCGTTGTCTTTCCGTTTGCAGAATAACTTAACATCTAAACTTTCCGCCATCTAGGGGAACCCACACTTGCAGGTCGAGGGAACAGTTACAGTCAACGGAACAGCCCTCGAGATCGACAGCAGCCAGTCTTTCGGCTTCCTTGAGCGGCAATATGGGCTGTTCAGCGTTGGGCCTAAAGGATTCATCCTATTTTGGCTGTATCTGCCCAGTGGAGAGTTTGTGCACATCTGGGTGGTCTCGCCCCATGAAGATGGGACCGGAGATGCAGCTTTAGCAACTGTCTGGCACCCCAACGGTCTCCACCAGAACGTGCCCGTCGACATGAACACAACCCGTGCGTGGGATGAGTCGGTCGGCGCGACTGGGCGGCGCTACTTCAACAAGTTTCAAGTCGGACTCCCAGCAATCAATGCATCATTCACCATCAACAAGTGGATCCGAGACGCCGAGTGTGCTCCACCCGCGGCTGCCGCAGCCGCGGGAGTTACGCCCCTCTCGGAGTCATACTGCGACGGAGAGGCTCTCTGGAATGGCGAGACCGTGCCTGTTTTCGGACATTGTGAACAACTTTCAGCCTTGTTCACTGAAAACTAGACAGTAAAACTTTAGCGAACTATAATCTGATTCATTGTTCCTATCTATGAATACCTACATTCCTTAAGTGACTTTACTTGATAAGTACAATAATTCTTATAATCTCTAGTCCAGCCCTGTAGGGTTAGAATGCAAGGTTCTGTTCGAGGTATATGGTGTGCGGGGAAGTATTTGCAACCATGTTAGCATTATTTGGAAAAGCCGGCTGCGGAACAATACATCCTTGGATCGAATGCTGCGGCATTTCCAGTGCGAGTGACTTTCCAGTCTCTATGAGGAATCATAATATTTGAATTAAAATTCCAAATGTGCCTTAAGGGGGATACCGAGGAGGCAGGTTGGCCACATCCAACGGCCTTTCGGTGACTAGAACCTTTACTATGTCTCCCATTTTAGAGGGCCTCCAGGCCAACGTCCAAGCCGCATCCAGCTTCTTTGGCAATTCACTAACAATCTTGCTCATTCTAGCGGTCGTCGGCGCTGGGGTGAGTCTTCTGTATATTAGAGCCTTCTAGAGTGGTGGCCATTGCCCGAGATACTCAAGAAGTGGGACAAAAATGGGTTACCATATGCATCATCTGGACTTCTTTCTACGACCTTGTTTCCACCCGCTGAGCTCATACCCTGGACCCATACCATGGGCCATTACCGAGATCCCATGCACACTCATGATGATACTAGGCGAATCCCACAAGCAGACGCTACCGGTGTAGATTCGCAAGAAATACGGCCCGGTAGTCAGGCCCGGGCCAAATTAGCTCAACTACAGCCACCCGCAATCCTTTTCCCAGATATCCGGGTACCGCAAGCCGGGAGTCGGAGTGAACGAAAAGCACGACATGAACATTCGAGACACTCCGAGACACCATCATCGGGTCCAAGCCCACACGCGGTACAGGAAGGTTTTGGCTCACGGCTTCAAAGCCCAGGCCATGCGCGACCAGCAGCCACTTATCATGAAGTACGCGGACCTGCTGGGTTAGCGCATAGGCAATCACAGCGATGGGGGGAACAAGGTTCTATATAGGGCAGCCTGGTATAACTGAATAACATTCGACGTGAGTGTCCGAAATGGAACAGGTTGAGTACGTGAAGAGCAAGCAATAAATTTTAAAATATTCGTTTTTAGGGGCCGAATATCCGTATTCAAACTTGCAAGCGTACATAGGTGTTTTTATTGTTTATCAACTCTGTATATCTAAAGACGTACACGGTCACTTTATACAGTTACAAACGCTTAGAGAGAAGGTATCAATAATGCACATCAAGGCATACACCGTCGTGGTGATTATAATAGATCCCACTTAAGGTCTGATCCATGCCGGATTCAGAATGAGTGTGATCCCTTCCCCTCTGCATTTGCAGCACGGACTTGAAATTTTGAGGCTGTGCTCAATGCTCTAGAGACTTCAAAACCCTCACACAAGATACAATTCTGTGCATTTGGGTGCCTCAATTCCACTCTCACGTAACTTTGGCTCTGTTTGATTCCTCTTGTCATCAGTACCTTTGCCAGCTAAGGTGTAGGCATCAATGATATGACGTGTACAACCTTTGGATTTGCAGCAGACCTTGATGTTTCTGTGCCGTCTGCTAACTGCAGTGGTACCGAATGCACCAACGGCAGAGGGAAATTTCCCGAACAGGGGCACTCTGAGCTTAAATAAACCCTGATGTTTTGAGCTGAAATTGTGACACAAGCCCACCCTCGGCAGCCGGGACTGCCAGCGCATGGCCGAGGACATAGAACCACATTTCCAGTTGCCATTATCTGCCGAAAATATGTTTAGCAAAGCAAAGACGTGGCACGCTGTCTAATAATGCTGCGGCTGATTCTGAGTAGACGTTGGAGTTGATTGAGTTGATTGCTCCGGCACCCGTGTAGAAGCGATTCCCCTTCATGTTGAGTGCTGTGGATGCATGTGATGGGTAAAGGGTGGCGGGTGTCTGACAGCGACGCGTCGGAATGCAACGGCGCTTAGTGCATGGGCTATGATTTAGCGTCCGTTGGGTGGAGCACCTTGAATGTTACTTATTCGAGAATAAGCATGGAAGATCTCCCGACATCGAACACATCGCACGCCAGCAAGATTGGATAGAGTCGCGAACATCAAATGATCAATGCTGAAGGATAAGAGGCAAGTTTAAGCCTTGGCCCGTTTAGGCCAGCAGTTCGAGATCAACCGAGCTCTAAGTTGCCTTGGTTGCCTTTGGTTGAGCACGGCTCTTCTCATCTGAAGTCGCGCCCCATCACATCACCCACCTGGCGGCGGCAGATAGACTGCCTACCTAGGTAGTATGGAGTGCTCCCCAAGATTGGAGCCCCCCCCGGCTGTGCACGCTGGCACGCTGCCACAGCTGCTCGGACGCTACACATCCGTGCCCATGGCTAGTGCTTGGTTTCGTTTGGACTGAAAATTCCACGTTTGGCCCGATGCTCTAGGCCAAAGCTTACCCCATACAAAGTCGGCATGCCTAGCAGACCCATGCCTGCAAACAGCGCCTGGCGTTTGAGAGTCGAAACAGAGCTGTGCCACCTGCAGGACACCACCCAGCAGCTCCAATCACCTCATCCTCCCTCCTGAGGCGGCTTTGCGAACAATCCCAATGCGGCAGATCTGCCGTGAGCAGATTGGGTTCTAAAGAGGCCGAACACCATGTCAGTTGACGGGAGTCTAATGGTTGCATGGCAGTGCCTGGCGGACAGGACACAGACGGGGGTCAGGAGAAGCGAGCACATCAGCCCAAGTGTGCCATCGCCAAAGCCCCCGCGCCCCCGCGCCCCCCAGAGGATGTTTCACCGCCAGGGTCGTCGACAGG
Source organism: Diaporthe batatas (assembly GCF_019321695.1). Classification (NCBI taxonomy): domain Eukaryota; kingdom Fungi; phylum Ascomycota; class Sordariomycetes; order Diaporthales; family Diaporthaceae; genus Diaporthe; species Diaporthe batatas. Next base: position 815,467 of record NW_025408559.1, on the reverse strand, counting down.
AAGCACAGATGAGACTTCTGAGGCCGGGCCGGCCTGGGTTTTCATATGTTTCTTCCCCCCGCTAGACAAGCCCTTAATGTGGTCGGTCCCCAGCAAGGCGTGTTTCCCGGGACCCGTCTCTCTCCTAAGCTCCCGAGTGCTCGCATCACCGGACACGATGCTTCGATTGTGGTGACGGGATTAATCACGGAACCGAGAATTATCCAGCACCTGCCGTTATATTCCATCCTGTGCTCATCATAGCGGTCGCTACTCATGTCGACCTGGAGTATGGGAGTCCTTCGACGGCCCAAGGGCAGTTTCATGCCCTCCCAACGTCGACAAGAAGGCAAGAACAAAGGCGGTGGTGAAGGCGGTGGTGACGGCGGTGGTGACGGCGGTGGCAGAGGTGGAGGAGGCGATGGAAAAAATGGCAATGGGGGTGGAGGTAATGGTCAACAAAACGGTGGTGATGGCCAGCGAGGCCAAGGTGGAGGTGAAAACAGAGGCCAGTCGAGACCCAATGGCCAGGGTCGACCAGGCCCTCCAGATGGCCCACCACAGGGCGGCGGACGAGGGGGACCAGATTCCAATAATGATGGTCGTGGAGGACAAGGCCCCGGCGGAGGCGGCGGACAGGGGCGAGGTCAAGGTCGCCCGCCATCTTCTCAGGGTGGCCCGGGCCAGGGTCCCGATCCCGATCGGCAGAGAGATCAGGTCAACGGTCCGCCGAACGGAGGTCCTCCGGGAGGTCAACAAGGCGGTGATAGGAATCAAGGGCAGGGGCAGGGCCAGAATAACCAGAACGGGGGCCAGAACCAAGGCGATCGAGGCCAAGGCCAACAGAACCAAGGACAGAACGGAGGTCAGAATCGAGGCCAGGGCCAAGGTCAGAACAACCAGGGACAGAACAACAACAACAATAACAACAACAACCAAGGCCAGAACAACAAGAATCAAGGCCAGAACAACAACAACAACAACAATAACAACAACAACAACCAGGGTCAGAACAAAGATGGCAATCGGGGTCAAGGCCAGCAGAACCAGGGTGGCAATAGGGGGCAGGGACAGACACAGAACCAGCAGTTTCCGGACAACAACAATAATAACAATAATAATAATAACGGCAACAACAACCAGTCGAAGTCGGAGGAGTCCACCTCCACTACAACCCAGGAGCAGACTTCGACCTCCACCCCCGAAGCCCAGCCGACGGAACAACCACCACCTCCCGTTGCCTCGCCAGAAACACCGCCTCTCGCTGCCCAGCCACCACCACCACTGCCGCCGCCGCCGCCACCTCCTCCAGAACAAACACCGCCATCTGAGACGTCTTCGACACTGACTTCGGCCTCTTCGACCTCTTCGACCTCTTCGGCCTCTTCGACCTCGAGTCTGCCTACATCGTCACCAACCAGCACGACACAGCAACAACAACAACCGGCTGCTGCTTCCTCTTCACCAAGTCCCTCACTTCCACCTCTGGCGGCCCAAACTCAGGTCTCACTTTCACCACAAACAACTCCTCCACCTGTGCCATTACCCATCGTCGTACCAACACCCGCTAGTGCCTCACCCGTGGCCGAGGTGGCTCCCCTTTCGTCTCTGGCATCAGTTCCGATACAATCTGCGGTAGCCGACAGCAATGATGCAAAACCCTCACCTGGACCTGTCATGTCATCTGGAAAGATGGCAGGAATTGCTGGTAAGTCTAGCAGTGAATATATGTGCATAAGCGATGGTCTGACCGTTATTATTAGTTGGCAGTGTTTCTGCGGTAGCAATTATCGGGACCTTGATCCTGATCCTTTTCCGTCTAAGGAGGCGAGGCTACCTTCGATCGTTCAAGAGCCCATTCAAGAGCTCCCGAAATTTGATGGGCCGCGCGAGGAGGCTCCCAAGCCGGACATCGACTCCAGAGCCAGAAATGAGTGAGGCCCGCATGCCTGCTGCAGGGCCGTCCGCAGACAGACTGAGCAGCGCTCGATCACCGTCTGCATGGGACTACGATGATGACGACACATCAGCCTCCCCTGCCGTCCTCGACAGATCGCTGCCGGTTATTCAAAAGCCCTTGAAAGGCCTGGTGGGCCGTGGTGGGACAACCAGGCAGACGCTGGACCGAGACGCCGACGGCTTCTTTGTCGGAAGCACGCTGTCACCAGTAGCCGAGGCCCAATCGATAATATCACAGACCACCGACTCAACCAGCGTAGTACCGCCGTCGCCGGTTCTCCAGGCCAACGGGTCGCGCGAGCCCTTGGCGCAGCAGGCCGAGCCTGCGGCTTCCGTCAACTGCCCGGTGCAGAAGCTACAGAACAAGCTGCGATTGCACAACTCCACCGACCCGCGGCCATGTACAAAGCATGGCGGCCACTCACAAGCAGACCGGGGCAGTGTGTCATCCGTGTCGTCATGTACAACATGCGGTGGCGACTCACCAAGGGAAAGCCGCTTCTCGTTTGCCTTCCTACTGCAGCCACCCCTGGACCTATTCAAATCCAAGAGGGGCTCTTCGGAGGAGGACAGCAGGAAGTCAGGGTGGTCGCTGTGGTTCAGGACTGAAGACGGCAAGAAAGACAGGTCGGAACAAAGCAATATGCAAGAGAAGAGATGAGAGGCTCGCTGGCGTGTCCATGGAAATATTGATTGATTGAACTGTACAAAGCGGTATATAGTTGTGGAGACAGCAGCATATTGATACGATCAAGACCGGCGTTCTAGTACGGCATAAACTCCAATCATGTGAACATTTGAAGTCTCGCCGGTGACACCTGTAGACCTTTTCATGGATAATTGAGGATGAATGTGTTTTGAGGGATTGTAGTCTTAGGATCCGTTGAGAATCTCCGGAACTGCAGCATGTGAGCCATTTGGAAGCCAAGAATCTATTGTGACAAACTTGCTTGAGTGGCCGCGCACGACGATCCCGAGGTAGCTGCAGGGCGAAAGTAATATTCGGGCCACACAAACTATTGACTGCTCAGCACCCTTTCGTGCACTAAAGGTTGGCGGGATACCCAGGTCACGGTATGCTCCAGTGCATATATCTATCAGAGACAAGAGTCGTAAGTAGGTTCGGAGTGAATAAGTACACATACCTAGTCAACGTAAGAGTAGAGTAGTAGCAGTGTATTCGGGTGCGTTAAGAGCTACTAATCATTACCGTTATCCTTTCGCTATGCTATACTAGTAGGTTCTTTTACCTCCTTATGTATTCTTTTACTCTTCTCAAAGTGTTGACCCAGAGGTAGACCAAGGGCTAGACCAAGGGTTCTAAGTGGAAGATGCGCATGAGCTGCTACACTGAAGCTATTTAGGTGCCTAGGTGTTCTAGCGGGGCTGTGTCGGTGATCCCTGACAGTATATTGCATGATGCACCTTCCCGTAGATATGCCCTCTTATGGTCTGTCTGTTTTCACAGAGAAACCCCTCTAATAGACCTCTCCGTCTAGGACATCCCGTTATAAGGCACTGCGTTATATGACATGCTCCCATGAAGAATCGATTGATCCTTCTGGGACATGTTTTCATAGCATGGACTCTTCTAGGCCGCCGCTCCGTTGTAGTAGTGCATCATCTTAAAGCGACTTTCACCGAATCCCCATTGGAATTCCCTAGAAATTGAGCGTTGCTCAGCTACTATCAAATGCCCATGAAGTCTGCATCATGGAGATTCAAGTAGGTGTCTCCCAATTGTGCTTTTAATAGACACACGTCATCCATATCCCTCCCCGGGGCCTGATGAAAAGCACCTGATACTCTCGCACAGGACCATATGCACACAAAGCAACTTCGTGCTGCTATAAATGACCGCTCTCTAGCTGACGACAGCCCATACTTCACATTCATACAGGATGTCTGCTTTGGCCAGACCTGCGACCCCGACGACAGTGTCAGGAGGGCGATGACCGTCGGCCGTCTTGTCCATGAACTCCGTCCACAATTCGCCCCACCCCCGGTCGACAACGTCTAGACGATCGACTTCTGCATTGCCTGTCTCCTTCACAATGTAGTGCTTGACCTGGTCGATCCCACTTTGTCAGCGACTCCAAATGGAAAGAAAGAGGCACAAGACGGCGACGAAAAAGGGCCGTCTTACTTGAACAATGTCACGCGGGCTGGCACCCGCAGCGGCAAGTGCCTTGCGGATGTTCTCGTACGCAATAGGGGCTTGTTCCTGGACTGTGCGTGGGTTGTCTGTTCTTGCGGGGTCGCACCCTGTCATGCCAGCGAGCGTAATGAGACGGGATGACGGGAGGAGGGGGGTAATAGCGACTTGGTTGTATGTTGGTGGTGGCAGCCACACCCCTTCAGGATTGAACGTGCGCGGCTTTGTCGATTCCGCATTGCTGGCCATGTTGAAAACCTTCATCAATATGTCTCTGGTCACTTGTTTACTCGTCCTAGTATTCGCAGTCGGTGGGGTCAATGCCAATGTGGATGGGCATTTGAATGCTTGATTTGCGCCAAGCTTGATTACGAATCAGGCTTGATTACGAATCAGGCTTGATTACCTGTGTACGCAACCTGCGTACCTAGTGTACTACCCGTGGGCTTCGGCTTCTACTTAATTACCCACTACGGCAAGGGCCTAGGGGAGTAGCCACACCGAATGACTAATAAACAGGCAGCCAGTTGGGGCCCCAGTCACCCACGCGCACACACTTACAGCTGACACATGCACATGGATATGTCTCTCAAAGTCCATTATTATTATGCCTCCCCTCTTGGAGGTCCTACTAGGATGCAAACTCGTTAGTTCCCTGGGTCAGAGGTGCAAATATTGGCAATGACCTCGGGAGAGCGCAACTGCGTGAATGCTGTGCAAGGCGTTGATAGACCGCGGCACCTGACTGCTGTAACTGCGGTTGCGTATGCCAGGGCAAGCCAATGACTGCACATGTGGTCAAGGCAAGTAATAGGTCCTCAATCGCCAGCTGGGACGGGTGAGCACGGCACTCTGCGGTAGCAAAGACAGAGATCGCTGACATCGGGCGGAACATAAATCAGCTGAGGTGCCAGTGCAAGAACTTGTGTATGATACAGGTACTTTCTTGATGATTGAATGTCTGGAACGTCTTGTGAAATGAGGTAGCTATGAAAGATAGATGAGGTTCATCTCAAGATGGGGAAAAAGAAGACAGGTGTTGCGACGTATAAAGTCCATACCATAGGAGGTCATCCCATGGGAGGCTGGGAGGACACCCTTTTGGGGATTATGCTTGGAAGCCTCTCCTATGGAAGGCTGTCCAATATGATCATCCTGTGGGAGATCCTGCGTGAGGTCATTCTATGGGAGGTGCTCTTATGGAACATTTGAACGCTTAAAAAACCCTAACTGCAACATAATTTCATGTAGCGGTTTCATGCTGCAGGACGCATGACATCTGATATTCGCCCTTTGGGCTGGAACGATAAAGATTGTCACGGAAATTTGTTGTAGACTGCGAGCGCTTCTTGTTAGCAACTCTGGGAACAGCCAAAACGCAATTCATCAGGTAACTGCAGCACCGCCCAGTTGGGTACTAATCACCTCTACCAGTTATCGACATGTCTAGGTTACATAATCGCTCATGAGGTAACAAATTAGCGCCTGGCCTACTTTTCATCCACATCACCACCTGGACAGGATCAAACGCTGGATCTTAGGCTTTGATCCTACTACAGAAGTCATGAGGAAGATCAAGGACACGGCCATGAGATCTGGTAGTGAGTGCCGACAAGCAAGCCTAGTGGCAGCTCTAGAGGTCAAGCGATATGTTAAATATCCCCTACATTACCAACTCGCAGCAGTACTTGACCTTCAGGCCTATCTCGTAGCCTGAAGTCGCCAGCTCAGCAATATGTTGTATCTTTGGTGTTGTTCTGTCAATCACCAAACAGAAATAAATTTTGCTGGTCTTGAACGCGTTGCTGCCACAGGGGTAACTATCGTGCCCTTCAGGTGGCTGTTAGCAATATAGAGAATTGCTTCAAGTAAAGAATTTTCTACCCTCGGGCTTCCCAAGACACTGTGTGAAGACTTGTGGGCCAGGGACGTCATGAATAATATTATTGCAAATCAGTCGCCTTATATCATTCTGTTTTCCACACCACATCCTCTCTTTGCTATCTTGAATCAGGTGGCGCAGTCTTTATGGAACCAGATCTATCGAGGTCTTGCAAATCAGATATTGCCCACAACATCAAGGCCCAGGCAAAGAAAGATACAGCTCTCTCTAGCCGAACAGGCGTGAGGGCCGGGACTGCTTGGCCAGATGCAGATACTCGAATTTGACTGCAAGAAAATTACAAAAGACAGTTATCAAGAAACCGAGAAGTGACAACCGAAGAAGCCCTGGGAGAGTGTGTTAGTGTTATTGAATTCGATCAGAAGCAGCTGTGGCCTCGAATGATTCACGACGTGTCTAAAGGGCCGTTGGTCCAACGTCAGCTGACGAGATGTGCGGCTCTCCGTGAGCGAGAAGCAAACATGGTGGTGCACACAATCCATTGGATGGATCGCCAGTGAGAAGAATTGCTTCACACTTGCAGGCATTTAGGATGGCCTCTCTGTCTGTGTCAATTAGAGACCCCAAGGATCAAGGCGCTGTCAGGTACAAAGAAGCTGGTGATGCTGTCGGTTGTGATCGGATCAAGCTCTTATCGATAAATCACCACGCTTAGGACTTAAGTCAAGATTTTTAGGGCCCTACACAATAAAGAGAGTTTTTTTAATTTAAAATTAATTTAAAATTAAATATATTCTTTATTAATATTTTTAAAAATTTATAACTATTAAATATTAATTATAATATTTATATCTAAGATCTTAAAAGGAAGTTATTTCTTTTACTTTTTATTATTATTTATTCTAGTATTTTCTATTATTATAAGATTAAGTAAAAAGAAAAATAAACGCCCCACGTGGGACTCGAACCCACAGCCTTCCGATTTGCCGCTGTTGCGCTAAAAGTCGGACGCTCTGACCATTGAGCTAGCAGGGCCGCAACTTACTCATGCATTTTATTTAGAGATCATATAGTTAACAAAGATATTTTTCTATAAATTTTTAATTTATATTCTCATACTTCCCTTTCATTCTATTTAAATTTCTACTTCACTTATAATTAAAATTTATAAATTTATATTAAAATTAATATTTATTTTAAAAATTATATTTTTTTATTAATTTATAATTTATAAATTAATATTAAACTTATATAATTTTATTTTTATTTTATATATAATAATATAATATTATTAAACTTTATATATTATATAAAATTTAAGTTATTAACTTAAAATTTTAATCTTTTAATTAAATAATTTTTATATATATAGTTTTTAAATTTATATTAATTTTAAATTATATAATAAAAGTTTAACTTTTATTATTAAAAAGTTATTTAAAATAAAAAGCTTTTAAAAGATTTTAAATAATGTTAAAGTATAAAATTTTTTTATTTAATAAATAGTTAAAAAAAAATAACCTACTTATTTTATAATTATTCTATTTAATCTTTAAGTTATTTATAAAGTATAATATACTTTGAAAGTATTTAAAGCTTTAAAAGAGCCTTAAAGGGGGTAATATAATAGTATGATACTATTAGGCCTTATATACTATGTGGGATTTAAGTTATAGACTTAAAATTCTAGTCTTTTAGTCGAGCGGTCCTTTGTGCACACAGTCTCTAGATTCGTGTTAGTATACGTCCGAGGACATACATAGCGCCTTTATACGGTGACATTTGCATTGTGTTTCTATTGTTATTTCTCGTGATAGAAAGATGTGAACCCCGAAACACTGAAACTTTCATACGATTTCGCTTATTAATATAATTAAGTGGCCGAAGCCTAACCCCTTCCCATCTTAGCGATGTGCCGAGACCACGAGCACAGGCTCGAGCCTCGAGGGCAGGCATCTGTACAGCTGCTAATACAATGTGGCCGAAGCCTGAATCCCTTCCTTCACTGTGGCCGAAGCCTCAACCCCTTTCTTCAATACCAACACACTGTTGCCAAGAAAAGTGTCCGGTCTAAGCCCACGAGGCGTCATGGCTAGAACATCCAGCACTGGGTTCTCCACGTCCGGCTCTTCCAAGACGAGCTCCGCAACCTCCTCGACTGCCACGCCCTTGGAATGAGGCCTTGCCGGTATTTTCTGCCCTGTTCTGTATGTGCCAGATATACAGTGGCTTCGGGACCTTCATCCTTAGCTTGAGAGCCGGGTTCTTCTCTGAGATTCGCTTCTCTACGACATACTTCTTGCCATTCTCCGACTCAAATGCAATCGGAGCATCGATATGATTTTCCCAGGCTTGATCTTGGCACATCGTCGGCCGTGTACCAAACGCCGTCACGGGCGCGCGTGTGGACTTGATCATACCCAAGATAGTCAAATCCGATTGCAGGCGGGCGCGAGTGACGGGGGATGAAGCTGCGGAACGTCGAGGTGCACTGCTCATCGTCATCCGAATCCACCCAGTCCTTACTATCAGAGAGCGGCCGCCAGATGTCTCCTTCTGCCCACGTGCGATTTTGCTTGACTTTCCTCGAGTCTGGGCCGACAACGACCTCCTCCTCGCCCAAGGCACCACACTTCGACACGTGATCAAGAATCGGCTTAAACTTGAACATGGTGTCTTTGCGCGAGTTGTTCCCCGTGACATCATTGGGCAACTCGCATTGGCGAGGATTCTCGATGTCCTCGAGCTCGCTACGACAGACTGGCGGAATATATTGTGCCAGCTGGTTCTGTAGGCCGCGGATCTCTTGTTCGACACCACGGATCTTCTGATTCTTGTCCGGGCCATTAGGTGCTTGCTGAGCCTCAGTCAGCCCTACCCTCGCCTCTCCCAAGAGCTTCGGTCTCTCCTCTTCGAGGCCAGGGAGGGCAGAAGCGGGGCAGGTGTGGACTACAAAGTCCTCGTCGTAAGTATTGTGGCCGAAGCCTCCTTCCTGAATTCGCTTGTTGCGGAGGTAGTTTTCTCCATTGTAATCTGCCTGACAACCTTGGAATGGTAGGCATGTGGCAGGAACGTCCTTGCCTCTTCGTCATAGGCCCAGCCCCTCTCCTTATAGTATGGCACAAGGTCTTCATAGAGCTGATCCATGGTCTTGTCGTCCTTCTCGTCGGGCGCGTCACACTGAATGGGAGGGATCACTGCGTCCGCCGCAGAATCAGTACTACCGGAGTTTTGCTCCGGGGTGGGTGTGGAGGTCAAGGACAAAGCCTCCATGTCTTCTTGAAGTGACTGAGAAATTGTTAGCCAACTGCTGTCTGTTGGATGCTAGTTACAAGTAAAGGGTAGGAAACGTTTGACTAGGTATGCAAGAGAAATTTGGAAGTTACATGGTGACATACTGAATTGTCTTAGAGGTAGGCCTCCACGGGGCTGCCATGGCTGTCGTGCGCAGTGCTTCCGCCGCTTGGGGCAGCCTGATCTTTGTCATCTCCATTGGCAGACATCTGGATCTGGGTCAAGCTGAAATTTGAACGAGTGGGTGAATGACGCAGCCTACGGTCGGGCTTGGTCTTCAGGTCACATGAAAACCAAATGCAGATACTCACTTTCTGTAGAGGGGAAGGTCTCTGTGAAAGATGTTGGTAATTAGTTGTAAACCCTGTCTGGTGAGGATACATTCAATGTTGTGCGTGTTTGTGTATGTGCGTAATGCGTGAGTTGCTAGTTCCAAGGTTGTTGGCTTTTTTTGACAACAGCTTCGAAGCTGTGCCCTGCCTGTTTAGTAATTACTTCACACTCAGATGCGAGGTGGCATCAAAGGTGAAGTGGGTCAGGTCCAAGTGAAAATTATAGCAATTTGTTGAACCTACACACATAGCTCATAAACTGCGGGCAAGTCCAGTGCATACCTAGGTAATTACACTGAAAGACATGCTACAAAAGCTCCCAGGGTGATTATCAGACTTCCACATTGGGTCCCGTCTAGATCTCTGACACCGGCATTTCTTACGTCGCATGCTCAGGGCTTCCCTCAAGCCATCAACTGTCCATTTACTGGTTTCGCTTCTATTCCGTATACATCTGAGGGCATACATGGCGCTTTCATACGGTGGTAAACGCTTGAGACCCAAGGCTTAAAGAGCCACTATTGAATAGGGCAAATATAGGTAAGAATACCAGAACAACAGATCACATCAAGTTACATATGTACCCAAGTACCTACAGCTACAATGTCCATCTTCATACCAGTGGAGCAGTGGAGGTGTATTTGCTTCGGGCCAGGACTACTAGTGTCATTTGCCACGTGCAAACTTTTGTAACTACCTAGGTATGTACAAGCATGTGGTTTGGACCAGGGATATGGGAGTAAAATGCAGACATAGGCCCGGAGAGTGGTGTGCATTGAAGTTGATGACACTCCTAAGACCATGTCTTTTCTTGCTGATATGTGCCTTCTTAGACATTCTTGCACTTTCAGCCACAGGGATGAACTTTGAGAACAACTCCCATTTGCTATCTGTTTCTTCTTTTGTCTGTGAGTGAAGAAGCACCCATGAGCTCATATTCCACATCCTCAACTTATAACCTCTTTAGAATAGAGGAGTATATTGACTGCTTTTCATATTCATATTGCTAATGCATTATTTTGCCCATCCTAGTCTTTGACCATTTGGCCATTTGAAAATTCACTAGGGGTTTCCAATCCAGCCCCCATAAATCAAGAAACTTCACTTGTCCAGCTGTGGCATCTGGATCCAGAATGCCTACACCGAGGCCAAAGAGATAGCAGAGTCTCACACAGGGCAGTATGAATGCGTGATTAACCTAGTCCAATCTGTTCATTTTGTGAGTCCCTCAACCCCACGAGTGGCCAGACCGTTCCCAAGGCTGCTTGGAATCAGCTTGAGGTACTAATCTGTGATTACCACCATCACAATGGAGTAAAAGGAGTGAATGCCTATTCACGCGGGAGAATCTTCACGGCAACTCGTTGCCAACGGGACCGAAAATCGATCATTCATACCCAACCATGGAATGGTCCTTGCAGTCTGGCTCATGACTTCCAAGAAGATTTTGCAACAATGCGTCGTGGTCCAGCCCCTTCCACAAGCTTAGGGAACTACGCTTGTGCCTCTAGGCTGGAACAAATGAAGCCATTGCCTTCCATGAGACATCAATTAATAGAAGTCTTCTTGACCAAGTTTCCCCGCGTTCTGGCCACACCACCAGGGCTTGGCTCCCTAATACCTAAAAGTACATCACAGGGTGAGGTGGTGTCTCCCACATCCTTGCTGCTACTTGGGTACCCTAGGGTACTCCCGAGCGCACTAAATTTAGGCTTTGTGACGAGCCAACGAGAAGGGTCAGCTGGTATAAAACAAGCAACAGCTAATTCACCACGACGAATGAATACAGTTGTTCTAGAGACGTTGACTACGTACTTAAGTATGTAGCAATGCTGTGGGCTAAGACTGCAGCCTGAGTCGACCTGATTTGCCACCGTCTGAGGGCTGGGACGTGAGCGAGCGAGGCTTGTTAATGCTCCACAGGGCCAGAAGCAACTCCAAGACTTGGCGAGATCTTCCGTACGACTCTGCAAGTGACAAAAGCACGGGCGAAACACTTGGTCATCCTCCAGAGGTGCAGCCTAGCTTTATGCGAAAGCTTGGCCGTGCTTGAGCAAAAACTGTGGGCTTGGGGATTTCTGAGGGTGGATGCCCGACAGTCGTGTCTCAGAACGCGCCAGGTTCGCAGGTTTGCTGATCCCTGCAAGCTAGCCCAAACATGAGGGCTCTTGGCCTGCTCTAAGATATTTTTGGGCCCAGTTGTTCAGACGAAGCTGATCTTTCAAGATCCAGACTCCGGGCCGATCAGCTTGCTTTGCCCTAGCTGACGGGAAGAGATCAGAATGGATGCTAACATGTGTCTAGTCTGTTTTGCAGAGCACTAAGCATGCCTCAGTATTGCCAGCGGGCGCCTGGAAGGAGACGGGCGCTCTGCAGGCCCGGGACTTCAGGGCGTAGTGCGGTCCCGAGGTCTGCTTTGACCGTGGTCGTGAGGCGACTTCTGTGTCTGAACTTGAGTCAGCATCAAGACTTGCAAAACGGCCCTTGGCGTGACCACTACCACTATTACAAGGTATGACTCGGCTGGGTTTGGTAGCAAGTCCATATATCAGTGCTTAATATGGCTCTAGGTCTGTCAAGGCTGCCCTGAGGCCGGTCAGACACCCGTGGCGCTGGATCGCCAAGTTGACTGCTGCCAAGGTCCGCCAAGCTGTCTGAGCAGAGTCCTCTCCCAGGACTTTTCGGCACCATCTGGTCTCGGAGCCCAGGCGTTCCTGTTTCTCGCCTCTGTCCAAGACTTTTCTTCGTAAGGGTGTCAAACACTGACTGATTCACCGGACTGTCTTCACGGACCTCAATTTGGGTACCGGACCGCCGTGGGAGCACGGCCGAGCCCACTTGAGGCACCACGTCCTCGACCTCGCCCGCGATGTTTCAACAGATGGGTCCTTGATAAGATCCCCAGTGCTCCCTCGTCCCAAGTTGCTGCATTCCACCTCGAACTCACCCTCAACCTCAACTCTATCCTGTCATTCTCTTCTCTTCTCAAAGCTGGTCTGGAACCTCTCATTATCGTCTTCCTACATTTATAATAAACCTACATATACCCCCTTCCTATCGACTAAACCCAACAAGATGTACACTCGCAGCATCCTTCTCTACCTGGGCGCACTTGCGTGGCTGACCCAAGGTGCACCCCTTAATATCAACCTCGGCGCTTACTCTCCTGCCTTGGTGGTCGGTGATGGTGAAATCTCTTTCGGTGGCGGCGAGGCAGAGGGAGTTGCAGGTCGTCCTGCAGAGGGAGGTGCAGGAGGTGCAGAGGGTGGTGCAGGCGCTGGAGAAGGAGGCGCCGGTGGTGCTGGAGAAGGAGGTGCCGGTGGTGCTGGAGAAGGAGGCGCCGGTGGTGCTGGAGAGGGCGGAGCAGCCGGCGGCGAGGGCGGAGGTGGAGCTGCTGCTCCAGAGGCAAGCACAATCTCAGCTGCTCAGGTAAGCATGAACTTCGTCCCGGGTGTCACAAATAGTAGAACGCCAGATTAACCATCATCCTCACAGGATGTCTCGGCTCTGCAAGGCATGGGCAAGCAGAGACTCCCATAGGCCCGAACATACGCCCGTTGAGGGCCAGCTTTGATTTCCGAATCGACCACGACCGCCGCGAGAAGGAGCAGACAGACTTCAATGTTATCAAAGAAAGAGGCTCTGCTACATGGCTTCTCTGGCTTGTGACGACCTTCGGGTACACACCTGAGGTATACTTTGGCCTCCACAGGATTTACATATGGAAGAAAAGCTTTCACGCCTCGATACCCAGCGTAAAAAACAGGTCTGGCAGTTTTATATTGGATGCACACAGACTACTACATATTTAGTATAATAGACGGAGAGCATGCGCGTTTTCTGATTTAAACACCAAGGACAGACTGAAATTTGTGAGACGGTGATACGGCATGTGCTATCTGCTGGCACACCACGCGTGGGTTCTTTTTCTTTGAAAGCATTGTGTTGTGCCACTAAGGTATTATCTCTTGAGTGGACTCTCATGGTCTATGAGCCTCAAATGGTATGATATGCAAGATGTTCATTTTGTAACAGGGAAGGAACAGGAATAAGGCACTCTAGGCATCAGAATCCCACGTCGAAGAATCACGCTTGTCAAGTCCCTCAAACTTTATGGGTTGTTTCCTAGTAGCAGTACTCTTCCACCACCTGCAGCCAGGAGCACAGTCTACCGCCACATTGAAACCTGACGGAGGAAATTGACAATGCACACCCCTTTCCTGGCTTGTTGAGCCTGACAACCTCGTAGCTCGTCTCGGTATTCTACATAGGGAGCAGAATATCAAATGGCCGATCAGTATGACGCAGTCTAATAAGCAGTTGCATAGCCGAGAGTGCACACGTGTACGGTATATACCGCCACATTCCTCTTGGCTAGTGTCTCGAGACACCAAAGCGAGCCACATGGTCGCACTCCCTGCCAGCACTTGATCGGTACTGTGTAGGCCCAGCTTCAAGAAAACTATAACTTCTGCTGGAAGGCCTGCCTTGTCACAAGAACAAGATTTCACGTGATAAAATCCAGGAGAGCTCAGGTCCCATGTGATGATCTCTTTGCTCGTGGAAAGATCTCTTGCATACCGAGCTTTGGTAAGAAAATCTTCTGTGCAGTACTGCCACGTGCAATGGTCTCCTGCGGAATAATCTCCCCGAGGTTAGCATCCTCCGGGAAAGTCTTCTCTCGATAATCCTCTATTGAGAACCCTTGTACGGTTGGCATTTTCTATCATTACCTACTCCGGAAAAGTTCGAGCTCAAGGTGAGCACAATCTCCCAACATCGAATAGCATAACGTGACATTACGTCTCCTATCACCCGGGGATTGCGCCATGCCCGGTGCCTTTTCCGAGACTCTGACACCCTTGAGATAGTAGTGCCACTCGGAACATGTGATAATGCAGACTCAATGGGGCCACTTCCGTTTATTGGCCAAGATGCGATGGCCACGGGCGGAAAGGAAGTGTTCAGACGTCGCCCATGCTCTGCGTTCTCGGTGCCACCCTTGGACAACAAAGACTGTGACGCACGTATTCTGCATCAATCGTTACAAAGCAACTTGAATAATACACAACATTTACGTGACTCAAAATTGGCACCAGCCGGTCGGATGAATTGTTTCACAAGCAGAGCTTCGATTTTGTCTGAGCCCACAGCCTGAGCGGCTTAATTCTGCTGAGGTGCTGTATGCCTCGGGTGATACACGAAAGTGATCTACACCCTGAAAAGCGCTCGCTCATCAACGCGCAGCAGAGAATTCAACCGACACTACGAGTCTTTCGGGCAGTTTGGCACTCACAATCCGTCGCATTGATGGCAGTCTCGTCCGAACTGGTGTCACCGTGATCAGTTAGTCTCCGAGCAGCTTCGTGGTGTTCGGACGCGGGTTGAAGCTGCTCGGAACACATACGAATACGACTCGCAAGGTTGTTGGCGATTCACTACTCAGTTGATATGCGAGTTTGTATTGTGGATGATTCAAATACGTCTTCCCACGGACGCGCTCGGTAAACACAGCCAGTCAGCTGACGGGTCGACGCTGGAAGAGGAAGTATTGGCCGCCGAATTTAAGCCGTTTCCCCGCATTGTCAGTGAATTCCGAGGTGGTGTTGTTGTGCGCTGCCAGCCGCATGCCACCCACCCATCGCGCTACGTGCAGGAACCAGGGGCGCCCGGGAGGGGTGATGACTAGAACCAAAACATGGATATTAAGTCGTGCCGAACAACTTCAGAACACGAGCAAGCATCCGCACCAAACTGTCACTAAAGTCTAATACACCAATAACGAGGCCCGAGTGCGGGATTACACTGAGCGAGACCCAGGAGACTCCTTTCCCCGCAACTTCTGAAGAAGTCGTCTCCTCACGTGCCCTTCCCCAGCTCTGTCGGGATCAACCCAGCCGCCGAGCAGATGGCTGGGACCGTCTTGGTTTGAGGCGGCGGTCATGATTCGACCAACTAAGCCGTCCCGCCGAGCTGTGCCTACTGTGTAGTACTGTGTAGCTGTTCCTGTCGGCAACCTCATCCGGCCCCCATCTGCTCCCAGAGGAAGCTTGGGAGCTGCTTATACCCTCCATCTTGTCCGCTAGGCGCCAGGACTCTAGCGTATGAGGGGCTGGCGTTGTGCTTGGATCTGGACCGGCTGCCCGAGCCCTCGAGATGGTGTGGCACCTCAGGGTGGATGACCTCTGCAGAGCCGAGGTCTGCCCGTCCTTTCGAGAAGTTTGGATGAAAGATCTTCACATGTTTATCTTGTCTTGACCGTCTCAGGCACACACTTCTGATCAGCCGCTATTTTCGGGCCCAGTTGGCGATCCGTCAGGAACCGGGTTGTGTGGGCCGGCCGGTCGCAACGGATCGATCGGACGGAGAACGCCTTCTTTTCAGGCGTCCAAGTCAAAGGGCCTGCAAATTGCTCTCATTTACTTTATATGTTCCACCGGGAATCTGATGATGTCATCGACATCTTGACTGCCGGCGAGCCCCTGCTGCATGTGGCATTGTGGGAAATCACGCAGCGACATCGTGCCGGCACGACGGGGTGAAAGCTTATGCCGTGTATCCAATCTTCGAGAAAACTCCCTACCCCACGGGGTAATCAATTGGGATCCCCGCAATCCCCAGTTCAGCGTGGCAGAGATCTAAGCAGCGTGGCAGGTAGCCTGCCCAAAAAGGGCAACGGTCCGGCGTGGCACCCGGAGACTACGCCCGTATCGTCTACACGCCCATTCACTTTGACAGTCAGCTGGTCTTTTCTTGGGCACCATGAATCGGGAATCTATTGAATTCCCATGCAGACGGCGTAGTAGTACCTTTCACGCCCAACCTTGGAAGATCACCACCTCCCAACAGTGGGCCGTCGGGGAGAAAACAGCCCGCTGAGCAATCTCGTAGATAAAATGAGCACACACGCCGCCTTGTTCAAGTTTTTCACGATGGCTCCCCCTCTAAACAACGGTCAGCCTCGCCTCGGTGGACTTGTCTCGCGCACCGGCCTGACTCCAACA
Source organism: Diaporthe batatas (assembly GCF_019321695.1). NCBI lineage: Eukaryota > Fungi > Ascomycota > Sordariomycetes > Diaporthales > Diaporthaceae > Diaporthe > Diaporthe batatas. Next base: position 798,901 of record NW_025408559.1, on the reverse strand, counting down.
CCATCTGCTGGGCATTGTTTGCAAATCCCTCCGTCGCACAATCCGGAACAACAATGAAGGTTCCTTCCATCTCGGCCTGGGCCTCTCTGGTGGCCTGCGTGCTGGCCCTGCCAGCTCACCAGGGCTCTCCCGTCGTCAATGGGAGAGCAGTCTCGCCAACTGTTGTTCTCTCACCGTCCAACACCGTTGTTGGGCTGGCGAGCGGCAAGGTTGAAAAGTTTGCAGGTATCCCATTTGCAGACCCACCCACCGGGCCTCTACGACTCAAGCCCCCGAAGAGATTGTCAACGAACCTTGGCGACGCCTATGATGCAATTAACCCAGCAGCAGCCTGCCCACAGATGCTTGTCTCGACCAGCGAGAACCAAAGCCTGTTTCTGCAGGTTCTCGGTGATCTTGTCACTCTGCCCATCGTTCAGGCAGCGACAAACCAGAGTGAGGACTGCTTGACGGTCAGCGTCATCCGACCGGCTGGTGTGGAGGCTGGCGCAAACTTACCAGTTCTGTACTGGATTTTTGGGGGCGCGTTTGAGGTGAGCTGGGCTACCACTAACGAAGTTTGATGCCGGGTCCCTAACAAGAAATGCAGCTTGGATGGGCTGCCATGTACGATGGAACAGATCTGCTCGACCAAGCTCTCAACCAAGACCAGCCCTTCATTTTTGTTGCGATCAACTATCGTGTTGCTGGATTCGGCTTCATGCCCGGCAAGGAAATCCTGGCCGACGGCTCGTCGAACCTGGGCCTCCTTGACCAGAGGATGGGTTTGGAGTGGGTAGCCGACAATATCGAGGCTTTCGGCGGTGAGTATACCTCTCAACAACCCCGAAATATGCTATAGTGTCTAACAACACATAGGTGACCCAACCAAGGTAACGCTCTGGGGCGAATCCGCTGGGGCTATCAGTGTCTTTGACCAGATGGCTTTGTATGGTGGAGACAACACGTACAACGGCAAACCACTTTTCCGGGGTGCCATCATGAACTCTGGGAGCATCGTCCCTGCGGACCCTGTCGATTGTCCAAAGGGACAGGTCGTCTATGATACCGTTGTGAGGGAAGGAGGCTGCTCCGGAGCGAGCGACACACTCGAATGTCTCCGGGCTCTCCCTTACGACAAGTTCCTTGACGCTGCGAATTCGGTCCCGGGCTTCCTCGGATACCAATCTGTGGCTCTGTCATATGTCCCACGGCCCGACGGCACAGTGCTTCCCGACAGCCCTGAGGTACTGGCGGCACAAGGCAGATACGCAGCGGTACCCATGATCAATGGTGATCAGGAGGATGAAGGGACGATATTTACGCTGTTCACCTCCAACGTGACAACAACTCAGGATTTGTTGGAGTATTTGTCCACGTACTTCTTCAACAGTGCCTCCAACCAGCAGTTGACAGCCCTGCTCAACACCTATCCTCGAGACCTCACACAAGGGTCACCATTCCGGACCGGTATTTTAAACGAGGTTTACCCTCAGTTCAAGCGAATATCCGCCTTGCTTGGTGATCTGGTCTTCACACTCTCTCGCCGTGGCTTCCTCGAAAGCACAAACACCGCCAACCCGAACGTTCCGTCATGGAGTTACCTGGCAAGCTACAACTATGGTACCCCCTTCCTGGGAACGTTCCACGGGAGCGACCTGCTACAGGTGTTCTTCGGAGTCTACGACAACTACGCTGCAAGGAGCATAAGGACATACTACTATAATTTCTTATACAACCTGGACCCCAACGTCGGTTACGGCAGTTACCCCAACTGGCCGCAATGGAAAGACACGGGCAAGGGAAACCAGCTCGTGCAGTTTTACGCGCTATCACAAAATTACCTGGCGGACGATTTCCGGAGCGATACTTATGCCTTCATCAAGGAGAACATCGCTTCGCTGCATATCTAGTTCTTCGCTGTAAATAGGATGAGGCAAACGAAGTTATGAGTGATGAAGGGCGGGCCTTGATAGCAAATGGCCCGAATTTAATGTCCTGGCCACTGTATATATGAGAATAATAAAAAAAGTAATTAACGCAAGCAGCTTTTGCGAATCCACGTCATCGGGGTCCTTCCTGTGGGCGGTTTCATTTTTAATCCGTATACATCCTAAAAGCATACAATCCCTTCACACAGTGGTAAATACTTAAAGACCTGCCAGTGGTGTTGAAAAAAAGACAATGCTAATGATGATGTAAGAAGACTCTGCCTCGGCATGTGGCCTCAGCCTCATGCCGTACCGACTAGGCTAGGAAGCATCGCTCCCGACGGCACCGCTGTAGACAGCATAAAGCTGGTGGGTTGACTTGAATCCTGACGAGCAGATGAGGGTGATGGGGACCTGGAGAAAGACGTTATAAGTAGTTAAAAGTAAGAGTTCTGAAGTTCAGAACCATGAAATATGGGCCTCTCTCTGAGGCTCATCTTTGTCTGACTTGTTGTCTTTACGCGGTTGTTTCGAGAAATTTCATTACATGCTAGTCTTCTCTATGATCGACTTTCCACAGCGGTTTTAACCTCTAGTCTGTTTTTTCGTAGGAAATTGACCTATGGACTTTACACTTAGATGTCTTCTAAAGGAGTCCATCCTCGAAAGGTTTGAGCCTTAGGAGGTTGAGTGCCTACTGAGAGGCTAGGAGATGAATGTTTTGGCACTGTAGCGGATACACGAGCAGAGCTTCAATGTTGTCTGGTACTATCAATTCAAAGCACGAATGATGCTTTCAAATACCTGGAAAAAAGAAGAGTACCTAGGTATTAAGAAGTCGTTCTATTAGTACCTAGGTATTAAGAAGTCGTTCTATTTTTCAACAATCCAAATATTCTCCAAGATCTCAAGAAAGTATTTAGGTCGCTTTCCAACTTAGAAAATAGAAAATGATAATTTCCTCTGGAATGTGGCAGCACTATGCGTACCTGAGTTTTTTTGCAGCCATCCTGTAGCTCTGAAATAGACGCGCAAAGAGTTTTCATCAATGAAGTATACTTGGCCAATTCCCTGTGAGAACTAAAAGAAGTGAATACATCAATATTCCATCAATACCATGCTACCGACAGTGCGTAACAAGGCTTCGAAATTCGCTTCTGCTTGAAAATACGCCTCGATTTTCAGCTCACAGCTCCTCATGCTTGATTCCCCCATCTTCAGCTGTAGTCATGCCATCCCACGGCTTGACCTTGCCAGCACTGATATCATTCAAGAAAGCCTCGACGACAACAGAGGTTAAATTCTTGTTTCCCCTATATGGATAGACACCGCCGGTGCTGGGGCTTGACACTGCTAGTACCTTTGTCGACGCGACCTGGTGACCCATTGCAGCAGGCATCTCAGGATATTGGCTGACATCCGTGGTTGCGAAGATAAGGTAATCTTTGAGCTTCTTGGCTAGGGGCTTGATATCAGCTACGTAGGCGTCGCGATCCTCGTCGGTGGATACGAAGTAATGCACGATACTCTTGCCCACCTGTACATAGCGGTTGGTTAGAACACCAGATCTGCGGCCTTGAGGGACCAGGTTCACTGGCATAGACTTGGTCACGAACTCACCCGCATATACTCAGCTTCATTCCGTCTAGTTAGATCAGGGACCAAAGGCCGTGCACACTGCTTGACGAAATTCTCGATTGCTGATGGGGTTGACAAATGAGTGGTGGAGGTTTGTTCCTGATTCGCGTTGTTGATACACTGCAGAGACGACGAGCCTCTGGGTACAACTGGACCAATAGCAAAAGAGTGTCGGTCACGGTATTGGTGTGCTATGTCCTTGTAGAGTTCTTCGAGGACACGATCGTCGTCGGAAAATTGACCAATAAATACGATGTGGTCCGCTTTTGCGAAGGAGGTTATGTTCTTCTCGTTCACTGCCGCTACTGGTGGTCTTCGCATGCGCTCAAGGTACGCGTGAATGCTATTTACTTGGCTTAGTCGGCAAGCAACAAAAGCTGTTGACGAGGTACTGGGACATACTCTTTAGCCTTTCGCTGCCCACGGTAGCGCTTGAAAGTGCCGTCTTTTTGGTGCAGCCTGATCGTCGGGAATGACACGATGTCGAATTCGCGGCATAACTTCGCAGTGTTCGAGCAGTCCACGGCGAGCAATGTGTCCACTTCTGCCGAGCTCTTCACCGTCGACCATTCCTTCTCAAGGTTTGCATAAGTTTCGCTGCTGATAATGAGCTACCTTCAGTCCAGAAACGTTGAAAGACATGCCCCTTACTCAGCTCCCTTTGATCGTAGATCTAGTCAGCGGCTATGCTCAGCAACAAATGGGACAGGAATCCATACTGATGAGATATCTGTAGATGACAACGGATTAGACCAGGCCCTCGGATAAATCTACCACTAGTACTCGACTTACAGGTTACCAAAGTGTGCTCATTAGTGTCGATGGCATCTCGAAAACTAGACTCACCAACCGTGGTCCATGTGGCCAGGGTCAGTGGGGTAAGGAGACCAATCAATGAAAATGACCTCGTGACTTTCATTGTGTTGAACTGCATCCACAGTTTGAAAATAAATGACACCTCGTCGAAATCATGCCCACTGTGGATTTCTACTTGACGGCGGAAAGAAGCTTCTCTTCTAAAAGGCGAATGCTGGGGAAACAAGGATAAGGGGCTTGTGGAGTTCAGACAAAGATTGGATGAGGGTGCAGCACCAGGGGTCGCGCGAGGTGTTGATCAGACGGATCCGACCCCTGATGTGCTGACTTGGGAGCAGCGATGAGACTTGAGTCGCCACTCGGGACAAGCGCAAGCGGGCAAGTAATGTTTCACGCATGGACTTACAATCCTCGCTTTAACACCTACGTATTCGCTTTTCCAATTTCTTGCCATGACGAGAGTTATTTTCAAAGAGGTAATGCAAAGCCGGTCCGGGCACTTTGTGATATCAAAAACTTTCAACACCAATACCTACATACCGTCCAATCGAAGGCTCAGAATCAGTCAGTTTGCGGTCCAAGACACACAAATATGAAGCTACCAGATGTCTTGATCGTCGCAGCCGCAGTTGTCGGTGGCGCCAATGCATCCCAGAAGCCCATGACCGACGATTATGTCTGCGAGCACCCTCCGTACACCGTTTCGTTGGTTTCCAAGTCGCCGCTAGTCGCGTATCTTCACAACTTTATCACTCCAAGTGAGAGGGCTCATCTGCAGAAGGTTACGTGAGTGCTCTGTATTCCTTTTCAGTGCCCAGTGCTCCATTCTGACCATCTTCCTGTAGTCAAGACAGCTTCACTCGTTCCGGGGTCACAGGAGCTGATGGTGAGCACTCGGTGCGGACGTCACAGTCCACGTCCGTGACACCAGACGCCGTTGTCAGATGTATCGAGGATCGAGCACTTGCCTTCCAAGGCCACGACGTCCGGCGCAGTCACGTCGAGCCCCTGCAGCTGGTCAAATATGGCAAGGGGCAGCGGTATCACTTCCACACAGACTGGTTCACCGACCCAGCTCATGCCACAGCTGGATTAGGCGGCAACCGGGTTTCGTCCTTCTTCGCATATGTGCACGTGTCAAACGACACCACCGGGGGAGGGACAAATTTTCCTATTCTGGATGCCCCGAGGGATCCTCACTGGTGTGCTACACTGGACTGCGATGAGCCGTATGAGAACGGGGTGACATTCAGGCCCATTGAGGGCAACGCGGTGTACTGGGAGAATCTTTTCCCGAACGGTCTGGGGGATGAGAGGACCCTACACGCTGGTCTACCGGTGACGACTGGTCAGAAGACGGGCATGAATATATGGACAAGACAGGGACCGCTCAGTGAGGAGTTCCGCGGCGGCAAGTGAGTGTCTCGGGTGTTAAAGTGAAGAATGAGCACCACCTTGTTCAGGCGCTCATCATCCCAAGTAACGAGAGTTGGGTGTGGCTGTCTGTTGCTGGGCATCAATGATGATCTTCCCGTCCAAAGGGTCAAACCCTCAGATTGTGGATCTGTCTTTGTCGATTGACGTCCACGTTGGCTGATGCCTTCGAAACACGTCATCGGAAAGTCGAGCATGAGTATCGAATATCATGGAGTCACACTGTACTCGGTACGGAACCGTTGACATTATGTCAGTCGTGGGGAAAGAAAGGGGTCGGGAGTCGGGAGTCGCGATGGAGCCTCAGGTCAAGCCCCAGACCAAGGTTGCGATCTAACCAAATCGGGTTTCTGCCGAGGTCCGGGAAAAGCGGCTACGCTCGGGCGGCGCTGACAGCTCTCCGGATCCTCCCTCCAACCATCGTGGCGTCTCATCTTGTCTTCACATGCCAGCTGGGTCTTGTTTCCATACCTACATATCCTCGTTTATATTTAATTGCTGTCAAGACCCTCACTCCTGTGCCCGTTCAGGACAACAGAGGCCGAGACAAAAGGTACTCACACACATCTTCACTCAGCAGTCTTGAGCATCATGGTCGCCATCAGCAAGCGTCCATCCCTGACCGTCGTTGACAACCGGACGGGAAAGACATACGAGGTCCCCATCAAGAACAACTCCATACTCGCGACCGACTTCAAGAACATCAAGGCCAAGCCGGACGGCAACAGGGCAGAAGATGAGACCGAGCAGGGACTCCGTGTCTATGACCCGGCTTACATGAACACAGCTGTCGTCCAGAGCAAGATCACATATATCAATGGCCTAGACGGCATTCTCAGATACCGGGGCTACCCCATCCAACAGCTCGTTGACAAGAGCAACTTCCTCGAGACTGCATTTCTGCTTCTATACGGGGAGCTGCCGACGACCTCTCAAGCCCGGAGCTGGCAGAACGAAGTCATGCACCACACCTTCGTCCACACCGACATCGAGGACATGTTCAAGTCGTTCCGGTACGACTCACACCCCATGGCTATGATGACATCCGCGTTTGCAACCCTCGGAGCCTTCGCCCCCGAGTCGAACCCCTCCTTGGCTGGCCAGAAGCTGTTCACAAAGGCGGCATCTGGGGACATTGAGTCACTGAAGTTGCTCGACAAGCAGATCCTAAGGATCATCGGCAAGGCACCAACACTAGCAGCTGCCTCGTACAGGATGCGACAAGGCCGGCCTTTCAACAGGCCTGCTCACGGCTTGTCATACACCGGCAACTTCCTGTATATGCTCGACAATCTCTCAGGCAGCGAATACCAGCCTCACCCCGTTCTGGAGAAGGCACTCGATGCACTGTTCATCATCCACGCCGACCACGAGGTGAACTGTTCCACGGCGACTGTCTTGCAAGTTGGGAGTTCTTTGGTCGACCCCTACTCGGTAGTCGCCGCCGGATGCGCCGCATTGTATGGACCGTCTCATGGAGGTGCTTCAGAGAGCGCTATCCGCATGCTGATGGAGATTGGTTCCCCCGAGAATGTCCCAGCGTTTATGGAGAAGGTCGAGAAGCGCGAGCGTGTGTTGGTTGGCTTTGGTCATAGGGTCTACAAAAACGTGGACCCGCGGTCGACAGCGATACGCCAGCTCGCAGAAGAGGTCTTCAAGGTCACTGGACGCAACAAGCTCCTCGATACGGCCCTGACGCTCGCAGACTACGCAAGGAAGAGCGAGTTCATGAGGAAGCGTAATCTCTACCCTAACGTCGACTTCTACTCCGGCCTTATCTATCAGGCTATGGGATTTCCCCTCGATTTCTACCCGGTTTTGTTTGCCGTACCACGATGTGTCGGGTGGTTGGCTCACTGGAGGCAGCAAATGCTGAACCCCTCCGGCGTCAAGATTTGGAGACCGCGACAGATCTATCTCGGCGAAGGCGAGAGGGACTATGTTGAGGAGAACAAGAGGAAGGAGAAGGCCGCCGCTACCATTTTCGACGCTCCTGTTGCGGTTGAGCATGGTGGCGATAGCAAGAGGAATCAGCTCGCAACATACAAGGATGAGCGTGGTCAGTCATGGACAAAGAGTAAGCTGTGAGGCGCCGCGGTCAGAGGTATCCAGTGACTCTTGCCTGGATTTTTAACACTTGCGGCTTCGGCATTATGCATTAGACCAGGCCTTTCTGTAATAATTAAGATTGATATCATTCTGATTTGGGTATGATATAAAGTTGATGGCTTTGCTTGTCGTGATCCTTCTCCGATCTTGGCAGGGTACCATGACTGTCAGGTGGATCGACGACGACTGACCGTATAAAACAGCCCAATCAAGTGCTGAAAGAATGGTAGTTACATCGGAACTGAGCAGGCAGAAAAGGCATAGAAACAGGATGTCCGAAGGGCTCCAGCTGTCATGGGGCAAATCTGTGGATCTGCTCATGCTCGTTGAATAGACTCCCGGGGGGCCTGGCCGACGTTCCACGCTGCACGCGGCTGCCTTTCTCTGCTGCCTTTCTAAAAAAGAATTTATCGGTTTTGAACACCTTAAGTGAGCGTTTTCAAGAAGGGAGTGAGGGTGACCGTCTGACAACCACCGGGGCATATTTCCAATTCGAGCTACTTACAATAAAGTCCCTACAAGTACCTAGGTAGCGAGTCCAGTCGGTCTGGCAGTCTGGACCTGAATGACCATGTTACAATTCAGAACTGTTCTGTCCCGTCGACAGTGATTGTTGACCTGAGTAGATCCGATTCCACCGCCTGCGGCTCGGATACCGTTTCTAACTTTCAATGTTGGAATTGCCGACTTGAGAAGTGGACCCTAAACTCCGGCCGTCGCAATAAGCCACGTCCGAATGCGCGCCAAGACGCGTCATTTTAATCGCCGGCCCGTACTCGTAAAATACCTACCCGAGCACGCACAATTCCAACCCCTTTGTCTACCAGCCATACCTCTGGCGCTGTACACCGTTGCGCCTAGTGCTGGAGAGGATCCTGTGAGGCGGGCCACGTGCGCCTAATCACAATGCAAGTCGAAGGTCCACACACAGAGGAGGAAGCAGCGCGATTCCGTACTGCTCTGGAGCGCAACACCACGCTGATGGAAGTCCTCCGCCGCGCCGCCAGCATGAACCTCCCAGGCTGGTACCTGGCTGCCGGCGCTCTGACTCAATCAGTCTGGAACTACGTCACACAACAAGACCCAGAAAACGGGATCGACGACTACGACCTTGTCTACTACGACAACTCAGACCTTTCCTGGGAAGCGGAGGACGCGGTGATTCAAGAGGGCGCCAAGGTATTTGCAGACCTCCCCACAAGGGTCGAAATCAGGAATCAGGCTCGAGTACATCTCTGGTACCCGCAGAAATTCGGGATCCCGTGTCCGAAACACCTTTCAACAGAGGGGGCAATAGCGTCTTGGTTTTGTGGTACGGCTTTGTTTGGCGTCCGGCTTTTGCCTACTGGCGGTTGGAAAGTGTTTGCTCCATGGGGCTTCACGGATATTCTCAACCTGACAGTACGCCCGAACTCAGTGAGCGGGACTCGTGCCGCCTACGAGAAGAAAACGCAAAGGTGGCAAACTGTGTGGCCGGAACTGCATGTCATCCCATGGCCAACTGTTCTGTCGAGTGCAGATGATGCAGAGTAGATACCTAGGTAGGGTCTTGTTTCATAGACTACTTTTGAAAGAGGAAACGGGTATAGGAGCAGCGAGCCATATTTGTGTCGTTAATGAGACCGCAGTGCGACGTTGGCTGTACTCATCCTTTTAACCTAGAAGAAGATAGGAAATAACACTAGCACGTATCGATGCGGATAGTTCGTGGTCGAGGCACTTAGGAGTGAGCGCGATTTTATTATATATTAGTCGGTTAGGGCTTCGGCCACACTATATTTTTCCTTTACACTATATAACCACTTATTTCTTCCCTAATTTAAAGCTTATATATAAAGTCTTTAATAACTTTATATATATCCTTATAGTTCTCTTAAAGAGGAACTTTAAATCCACTCTTTCCTTTATTTTTATTATATTTTTATACTATTAAAAAATTAATAGTTATTAATAATAAAAGTATAAACTTAAAGGAGAATAAACTTATTATACTTTTTCTTTATTTTTTTATAAATTACTTTTAAAAGTCTTTTTAAAAGTTTTAATATTTTATTATAAAAGTTTTAAAAGTAATATATTATAAATTATTTCTTTATTTTAAGTTTTTAAAATTAATAACTATATATTTAAATAAAATTATAATATTAAACTTTATAAACTTATTTAATAAAGGTTTTATTAATATATATATATATATATATATATATATATATATATAGTTTTATTTTATTTTATATATATTTAAAAATATATATAATACCTTTATATAATAATAAACATTTAAAACCTAGTACTTAGAAAGAATATAATATTAATAATAATAGTTATAATATAATAGGTATTTATAGTTTTGACCTTATAATATATAAATAAAGCTAAAGGGTACTATCTTAATAATAGTATTAATTATAGATAGAAATAGTTTATAATCTAATTACTATAAAGGAGTTATATATTAAGATTAAGTTTAAAAATAATTATTATATAAATAAATTATATTAAAGGAAGCTTAACTAAAAATCATCCTCTAAACATATACACACATATATATATATATATATATTAATAAGACCCTTACTAAATAAGCACTATAGCCCTTATTTAAGTATATAGTTACTAACTTTAAAAGAACTTAAAATAAAGAAATAATTTATAATATATTATTTTTAAGACTTTTATAATAAAGTATTAAAACTCTTAAAGAGAGTTTTAAAAATAATTTATAAGAAAATAAAAAGAGGTATAATAAACTTATCCTCCTTTAAATTTATACTTTTATTACTAATAATTATTAACTTCTTAATAGTATAAAAAGTATAATAGAAATAAAGAAAAGATAGATTTAAAGTTCCTCTTAAAAGGATTATAAGGATATATATAAAGCTATTAAAGACTTTATATATAAGCTTTAGACTATTAGAGAAGAAATAAGTAATTATATAATATAAAGGAAAAATATAGTATAGTTAAAGCTATATATATATATATATATATATTTAAAAGGATAATTTTTAATTAAGCTTTTAATATAATTTATTTATATAATAACTATTTTTAAACTTAATTTTACTATATAACTTCCTTATAATATTTTAATTAATATTATTATTAAAATAATACCCTTTAACTTTATTTATATATTATAAAGTTAAAGTTATAAACACTTATTATATTATAACTATTATTATTAATATTATATTTTTTCTAAACACTAAGTTTTAAGTACTTACTATTATATAAAGGTGCTATATATATTCTTAAATGTATATAGAATAGAAGCGAAACCACATTAGTCGGTTAGTCAGGGTACTGGTTCCAGCGAGCTCAGCAGCCATGCTCGGAGAAGACAGCTCATTCCAAGCATGCCGCAACATGATTTTATATAGCCAAGCAATCTTCTTGTTTGTTCCAACCGGCGTTGAATACTGTTCACTGATCGATCGGATCGCCATCTTCGTCTGAGAGGTCTCCGCCCGCGGTGGCGTGGGCGTGGGCATCGATGTTGTTTGTGGCCGAAGCCTCCGCGACATAACGAGCATCCAAAATGCTCTTCTGCTGGTCCAGGATCTGGTCCACGTGGCGCTGGGTGCCGATGAACGTATCGTAGTATGTCTGATACACATATCTGCCATCGGCGTCGGTCCCACTGTACGTGAACACCTTTTCCCCCAAGAGGCGCTGGCCCTCCTTGGTGTCCTCAAACCTCTTGCGCAAGTGTGGAGCGACCTTGCGCGCAGGTGGTGGAGGCTTCGTGTTGATCCTCAATTCTTCTCCGCTGGCACTCAGGACGGTATGGCCATTGACGTTGCTCCAGTCAAAGTCGTACTCAACAATTTTGGCGATCTTGAGAGACCGAAGCCGGGAGTAGAATATGGCGTATGCCCCTATTGGGGCGACTTGCCAGTGCGATTGGGCGAGCCCATTAAGTAGGTATTACGTCGCGGCAAAGACCGTCTTGTTGTCGGCCAACGCTGCGATTCTGATTCGGTCGAAGCACGCAAGCATCGACGGACTGTGCCGGAGGTCCGTCTACTTGCTGGCATCAAGCACAGTCTCTCTGGTTCGGATTGATACCGGGCCAAATATCTGGAAAATTTGTGCCGATATATCGAGCACGATGGTTTGGGACCTCGAGGCTGGCCCCCTGGGTGGGAGTGCAGACGAGGGAGGGTAGGAGGGAGGAGGGAAGAATAGAATGATATGAAAAGTGGAGATAAAACTTTAGTAGGAGGGTATAAGGTCATCATAACAGAGATGTGGAAATAAAAGATTTGTCCTGTGAGAGGCTATATGATTGTTCTTCTAAAGGGTGTCCTCTATCAGTTCACCCTTCCTCACACATGTACTGCAGTGATTCTTTAATTTGACTATATCAATACTGATCCTCCTGTTGTGAACTGTTTATGAGGACATGAGACATGGCAACTTACGTGAACAGCCTTTTGTTGTTGAAAACATGGTATCAACTTTTAGTGCAATATTAATGGGAATTGGCCGATAACTAAGCCTTAAACTCCTTCGCAGGATAATTTCCACCATCTATTGAGAATTCCAAGCCCGTAATACATATGTACTTTCCCACATTCGTCATTCGCACGGTGCCGAACCCACCAGAAAGCCTATCGCACTTTGTTCACGAGGCTGTCCAAGACCAAGCCTCCAATGGATGCACCAATGAGAGATCCCTTGCCTCTGTCCCTGGGGTCTTTTCCCCTGGCTTTTCCTGCTGCAACATCGATAGCAGCGGCTCCGATGGCAGCAGTAGCGACCCTCTTCCAGGCGTCAGTCTCGCGTTCCTTGCGTTCCTTGCGTCCCTTCTGCTTGACAGCTTCCATGGCACCAGCGGCCAGGGCGACTTTGCCGAAATTGGCTGCGGCCGACCGCCTTCTCCCGTGGCTGTCGTCGCTAGGCCGTCGGCTGTCACGTCGTTCATGTCGCCGTTCATCGTGCCGGTCGTCAAGCCGGTCGTCACGCCTGTACTCGCTTCGGGTGCGAGTCTCGCTTGGCCTTTCCGAGGTGTACCTCCTCCTGCCCCTGTACTCTCTTGGCGCCGACCTCTCAGAGTCCCCGTATTTGTCAGGGCTGTTGGCCTTTGTCGTGCTTCCCGAATTACCTGGGCTTCGGCGTTCTTCGCTTCTGACCCGTTGATGGCCCGACTGCGGCTCGTAATACCGGTATTCGTGGCGACGCCTGCCCTCGCGGCTCGACTCCCGATGCTTCAGAGAAGGGCGGGGAATCCTGTCCCTGTCATGGACGTAGTCGACAAGGTCAGGATCACGGCTGCGGCCGCTGGGTCTGTCCTTGTCATGGCGACGGCTTGACGAACTGGAGCCTGAGCCCGCAGTTGCTGCCGTAGAGTCCGCCTTTCTCATGATTGGATAGAGGCCAGGGATAGGAGGAAGGTCATTGGACATAGAAGGGACTTGTGAGCTAAGGGACTAGGGAATCGGAATCAGACTGGACGGGTGAAGGGAGCTCTGCTGACTATATTGATATAGTCTCCGGCTAGACAAGCAGAGTACACGGGCGAAGCCATGGCGCTCAATAGTCAGGCACGGTGCAATATACCGTCCACGTGTCTCAATTTCTGCAGTCCTCTTTGACGCCTTTGGGCACAAATTGGGTTCAGAGAGTCTCCTTGGATTGCACCTCGGACGTTCCAACCGGCCCAGTTTCAGAGCTCAAATCCAACTTTTCAGCGGGTGTGGGCGACAGCGACCCAAGATTTCAAGGGTCACTAGCGACCTGTCAACCAGGATACCATGCTGATGTGGTCAACCTACCGTTGAATACAGGCCCCCCACGGGCAAAACAGCCGATCGGGGGTTCTCTACGCAGTGGGAACCTAATCCTCGTTATCTTTCTTATATCGTTCCATCGAATCGCCCTTTGCGCCGCGAATTGGACCCCGCGCCGCCACATCAAGACTAGTCCGTCAAGATTGAGTTTTCCCTTTCCAAGTTCGTCTCACACCTGACCCACGATTGTAGCCGCAAGCCAACGACACCTCGTGTTCGGTGACGTAAGAGGCCCGACGCGAGGTTTTAACAGAGGCATTATATTTTATTTTACCGTCTGGGCAGAGGTAAGCTCTCCGGCTTCGTATTAGTGACATCCCTTGTCAAAACCATGGACGCACGCGTGACTCCCGGGACCACCAGCTGCAGCCAGAAACGGCACTGATGCATCGCGGGATGCCGGATGCAGCCGTAAAAATTAGGAGTTTCTTATAATTTTGGCGAGTCCTGGTCATCGTGCTGGCAATTGTCCGTGCTGATGTTACCTTGGTAACTTCTGCGGTGTGTGGTAGCTTCCTTGGTTTGACGGTGTCCGTGTTAATACCTAAGTATGGCCCGATCATCCGCAAGGTGGGAGAAGGGTAGCAATGTGTCTAACTGCTCAGCAGCGGTTGGACGAAATCAAAGCCGCATGCGCATTCCGTCACAGCGGACGTCTCGGGCGCGACACGCTCGCACACGGGCGAGGGGCGAATGCATGTGCTGCTTTCACGCCATAAGTGCATCAACGTTTAATCTTTGTCCATATCAGAGTTTTCAGGCGGTCTTGTCATTCTTTCGCAACGTACGTCAGTCTCGTGGTGTGCGTGTTCAAATTGCCGCTATCCCGAGACAGCCAGCCAAGGTTTTCATCCGATCAGATGTAGCCCATCTTTGCAGGTCTAGTCACACTTGCTTGAGTACAACTTTGGCGGGGCTACAGTCGTCCTAAAATTGAAACGGAGGCTAGACTTTCTGACCGTGTGAACCCTTTCAGATCTTACTGGTTTCGTTCATACTCCGTACTTCCAACTCAGAAAGTCACATGCGGCGCCTTCATACGGTGGTAAATACTCAAATACGAGGGGTTCAGAAAATACAATACCGATAATGAAGATACTATGGATGCTCAGATTTGACAGGCAAGAATTACGGCGCCCAGCACTGGCAGTACGCCCAGCCGAACCTCAAGCGACGGCTCAACTTGTCGTGGTAGATAACATCAGCGTCCTTGAATGTACTGAGACGGTGAGCCACAGCAAATGCAATCCTATCGCCGACCTTGGCCACCTCGTTCAATACATTCTGGGCGATATTCTCGCTATCTGTATCCAGCGCACTGGTTTCCTCGTCGAGGAGCAGAATCTTGATAAAAGCCCTTGTGATAGCAACATTGAACCGGGGTAGTGATGGCATTTTTGGAGACATACCTTCAGGTTCACGGCGTCTCTCAGTATCAGAAGCTTTGGTCGAAACGGATCAGTGAATCGGACACTGTCTCGCTCTGCGGAATATCTTTTCGTTGGACCGTCGGCCTGGTTATCAGCTGTAGGTTGTAGGCTGAACATTTGGTTGAACACAATTGAGCTAGCATACCTAGGTACGCAGTTGGCCGCATCCATGCCCTTGATGATACCTTCCTAGGTGACGAGTACACACCTATAGGTCTGAAGAATGTCATAGTCGCATGTTATGGTTGTTTCCTTGGTCGCAGCGAATATTTACTTGAAACACTAGAATCTCAGACACTATGCAATAAAGACTCGGCCTGCGCGCACCGCTCTCACGCTGGAATGGTGTGCACATTTAATGCAGCAGTGGAAAGAAAAATGCACACAAATGCTGCTTGCTCCTCGAAAGAGAAACTCAAACCTAACGTTAAATTACCTGTGGTGACTTGCATTCCGGGTGACAATGAGAGGAAGCCCGATTGCATGGACCGTCGGCTCAGTGATATCGCGGAAATGCTCGAGGAATTGATTAATGACACGTCAACAAAGAGAGATTTCTTGCAAAAGCATAGTACACATTCCTGATCTAGCAAATACGTCCGCAGAGAAAGTTCATAGCTGCTCGATTAGTTTCAGCAACATAGCGCCCTGTGGCCATTCTTCCTTCCTAATGGACAGCCTCGCAGCCCTTAGCGTTGGTGTTTACTATTCATGAAAATACTCCGAGACTGATTTTTCCACGGTTAACTTGAATCCCTGCTATCTGTTCCAAGCCTACGTCTCTTAGGTGGTAGACGCGGAGAGAGAAGAATGCCTTCGATTCACAACGATGTGCCTCAATGACCTCGACCTCGGGACACCGGCCTTTACAATTTACCGCTAATATTTGTCACCCACTGCTGGGAATAATGTCGCTCTTCTTTGCTGTACGACATGCATGAGAGATGATATATTCCGTACAACGTATTGTCACACTTAGACAGTCATACTATTCTCTCGACATCCTGCAGTCATACCTGGCGTAGACTCTGATTACGAAAACCTCAAAGTTGTGCCAGAACTTGCGTTAAAATCAGGCTGGAATGAAGAGTCAGACTTCCAAAAAAGACATAGGTCACGAGCAGTGTCCCTTCGGGTCATCTTACGCCCTGGAGAAGGGCTTATCACTTTGCCTTGGCTGCTCATCTACTATGCAATACTGGGATGTGACTAGTCCTCTGCCGCAATCTACTCTCGGTGCTCAGACTTCAGAAGAGAATCTTATGTGGCTCCTAACTCTGAACGTAAAGATAGTTCGTTGTCAGGGGAACATATAAACAAGAGCTTACACACATCCAAACATCTCTTCCCTTGCCATATCAGGCACGTTACCCACACGTCCCGGCATTGAAAGCCCGGCTCAGGGAGACAGGCAAGAATACAAGGCCCTCAACTGTTATTGTTCCGTTCTACGCTTTCAAGAGATCAACAGAAATAATGTTTACTGACCTCCTACCTCCTAACCTCTGTCATCCTTGCCATCCACATCCCAACCACCTTTTTCGTATCTTCCTCACTCGTGTTTGTGAACATCAGAAGACACAAAGAACGGCCACACGGATCTGGGGGTCAAAAATTCGAATACGATCCTTCTCCGTTCACCCGTTATTGCACACCTGTCGCTCCTACTTGTCTTTCGAGCTTCGCCGCAACCAGTATCCACTTCAGTCTTCAGTGAGCAGTCCATAGAGAAGGCCCGGGTCACTTTAGAAAGACTGCACTGCTTCTTGAAGCTGATTCAGGACGGCACTGGACATGTCCCAGAAACTGCATACAATTGAGTGAGGACTGAAAACCTGTAGCATTGATACCCACGGCAATGTCAATCTTTCCACTGGTAATCAGTGCTGGATCCTTTTATACTCCCCAGAACCTTTCATCGTCATGTTCTGCAATCCGATCGAGTTCCATAATCGTTCAGAGTTGACTTATCTCCATGACTTCAATTCGAAAGTCACATCACACTCTCTGGATGGTGAAACTTGCTCAGTCTATGTGGTTTCGCTTCTATTCCGTATACGTCCGAGGACATACATGGCGCCTTCATACGGTGGTAAGCACTCAAGACCCAGCGCTTGGAAAGAACACGATGCCGATAACAATAGTTATAATACGATAGGTGTAGCTCAGTCTATCTTGAATGATCCATCGCCTTGTCCTTCTAAGACACTTGCTTTCATTCCGGCTTGATATCAGAGAAGACAAATAGTCTTGTACCTTCAACACGCTTTTAATGTCAGCAGCACCAGTCCCACGGCCGGTAGCTAGCCCTGGAGGATGAAACGACTCTACCGTGCCCTTTTTAATGTGGCACTTCAATATTTCGAGAGCAGACCTGGCATCAATTACTGGCATTCCCGTGTTCGACTTGGTCAATCAGTAGCAACAAGCGATTGATCTGAGTCAAATTTCCAGTCATACTGCTTCGGTTACCGAGGAAGGTACCGGCAGCGGGATCAGACGTGAAAGCATGAACCCTTGGGTGTGGATAAAGAATACCCTTCAGCTGGATAGGGGTGCCCTTATTTTGTGATGAGGTCATCCAGGTTGCATTTCACTTTACATGCTTCACGTTTTCGAAATTGCCTCTTCCTGGCATGCCTGGTAAGTAATTCCCAAACAGAGGGTGGTATGCACAGTCAGTCGGTGCGGGATTAGAATATTAAGGACTGTCGGGACCGTGAGGGGAAGTCGTCAATTGATACTCCAAGAGAAACGCAATGTGACGCTACAGAATTTGTTCCTATGCATACATGGCGCAGGTATAGCCCAAGTATCTCCAGTCTCGACGCGGCCGTGTCGGCTTGCCTCTTGTCGTTCGCTTGTCACGCAAAGTCTGCGAGATCGACCAGCGAAACATGTCGCAAACCGTCCCGCACAAATTCTCCGCCTGTCTGGAGCTCGCCCCTGAGTCGAACGCGCATCCAGACTCCCTTGGCCAAGCCACGCCGGTGCATCAATGCGCGCAGGATGCGATTCGCGGGCGTCCGTTAACAGAGGGGGTCCGCGAAAGCTTAGATTCACACAAGCCCAGGGTTCGTCCTTTCAGCTTTCCACACAGGCTAGATTTTCATGGCCTGCGAGGCGAGTGGCGAAACTGCCTCGCAAGGCGAGGCTCCCGCAACAAAGCTCCCTTCACTTCCGAAGGGAAGACCCTGGCAAGCCGGGACAACGCATTCATGCGTGGCTGTGTAAACACCACAACGAAACTGTGTTTCCAGCTGCACTTCTTGTACCGGGACCCTGCGGAGTGGTATTTCATCCTGCGTCCGCCCCTCAATCCTTTCGCGAGAGCAATTCTGTCATGGGATACGCCTTATTACTTCCCGTCAATCGTTATATTGCTTAAGCGCCAACTTCGCAAGCGAAGGCGTGCAGTTTATGACCTAAGCCGACATAATCCAAGATGGGTTGGTGGCGGAGAATGAGGAACAAGTTCAAGAACAGGGGCTCCAAGAGGAGTGCGCGGCCGATGAGGTTCGCGGGCCATGGTAGCCCCTTCGACGACGTGCCGCGAGCGTCGACAGCATCATCGCCGCCGACACCACCCAAACAAGCACTTTTCGAAGAAGACACCATTTCCCTTTTCCGCCCATCCATGATGTCAGACCGTTCGGGCCCAAATCCACATTTGATCTTCAACAGAACACACGGATACTAGATGAAGTGGGCGGTCCGAGTCTGGCTACAAGCTGCTCCCAATTATTTGCAGCGGATCATGCTACCGCAGGATATAAGTTGTCTTGCGGAGTCACGTACTACGGAGCAGCCCTCCAACAACCTATGGGATAATCTGGGTTGGCGTTGGGGTTTTGGACCTGGATGGGCGTGGCTGGACGTACCCCTTCGGTTGTGATCGAGGCCATCAACTCTCGACTTGCGTCAATCAGCAACAGAGCGGCGAGCCCAGCTGGGTTGGGATTCTCACCGGGACAGGAGTTCAAGTCAACCCCGGACCGGCGGCTGTCATTGGATGACTGCCTTCTGGCGGGCGGTGTCTCAGGGTACAGTGGAGCATTAGGATCGGAGTTGGGTTTTTACAGTGGCATCAGCATCGGAAAGCTTTAGGGACAGATTGCTATTGGCAGCCGAAGTGCTCACCGGAGTTGAAGCGCTGGCTGGGTTGGAACATGTGCCCAACTGGTTTTGGAGGCAGATATGCAAATACAACAGGTCAGAGACCCAGGGATATATTGAGGTCTAGTTCTATGGTCTATGTCGGTCCGTCCATCTGCTTAACGCCGGCCATACATGCAATCCTTCAAGTGCCACCGGTGTCCACTCGGGTTGGGAGTGATTCTCGTCATCGGGCCGGCTCCTCGGTCTTGGGTCACAAAAAAAACACAGTCTCTCACATATCACTGTTTATTGACCTGTCGTGGGAAAACCCTCTACTCAATACGTGGACGCTTCGCAAAGGGGGCCGCGTCTCCGCTGCTGAGGGGCCGAGACTTACCACCCTGCTTTCCGAAGTACTCGAGGCTGCCCTTGGGGTCAGCCTTCATGGTCTCGCCGCCGGACTGCCAGCCGGCGGGGCAGACCTCGCCGTGCTCGTCGGTGAACTGGAAGGCCTCGACGAGACGGAGGGTCTCGTCGACGTTGCGGCCGACGGGCAGGTCGTTGACGGTGATCTGGCGCAGGGTGCCCTTGGGGTCGATGATGAAGAGACCGCGCAGGGCGATACCCTCCTCCTCGATCAGGACGCCGTAGTCGCGGGCGATCTTGAAGTTCTTGTCGGCAACCAGGGGCAGCTTCAGGTCCTCACCGAGACCACCCTGCTTGCGGGGGCGCTCGCGCCAAGCCAGGTGGGTGAAGTGGCTGTCGGTAGAGACACCCAGGACGGTGGTGTTGAGCTTCTCGAACTTGGGGAGGGCGTCGTTGAAGGCGAGGATCTCAGTGGGGCAGACGAAGGTGAAGTCCATGGGGTAGAACAGGAGGACGACCCTATGATTATGGTGAGCGAGCGTCCACCCGAGGTGAAGGGACTGCAGACGGGCTCGGGCGTGGGACCTGCAGACTCGACTCACCATTGACCCTTGAAGTCGGCCAGGGAGACCTCCTTGAACTCGCCGTGCTCAAGGACGGTGGTGGCCGTGAAGGCCGGGGCGGGCTTCTGAACAAATGCCTTGGACATGTTGACTGATGTTTGAGGGGGCTGGTGCAAGGAGAAGACGGGTGGTGTCAGGCAGAAATGGCGAGGGCGAGTCGGATAGGCTTGAGGAGGAGCTTGGGAGCTTGCGGTCGCGAGATAAGGCCAAGCTGGACGCTTTTGAGATGTACGCGAGGGGTGAAAAACGTTGAGATGTGATTAGATAACGCGTTCAGTGGCAGAAGCGCAGAGAACCGAGCCCACTTTTGAGAGGGCAGGTAGAGGGTACAAGTTGGTGATCCCGATCTCGCAAGGCTCGGGCTTGCTGGCAGGCTGGCTTGACGAAGGTGACGAGGTGAGGATCCACACGAGTTGACGAAACTTCTGGAGCCCTGACAGAAAAGGGGACATGGAGCGAGACAAAAAACTTCAGGTCCGGTTTTTCTCGATAAGTGACGATAACGCCATCCGTCGCGCCTTGGTGGGGCGCGTCTCTACATAGTGTCTGCAGAATTGTGGGCCTCCCTGCCTCGCCCCGTTTCCAAGGTCCACGGCTTGTCCAAGTCCCTTCCAGCCTTTTCTCCCTCCTGTTATCGCCGGTGGTCCCATCCCGGTCTTGTCCCGGGATTTCGGACCTCACCACCAGCTTGACCCTCCTCTATTTGTCTATCTGCTCGACAACCCGCCCTCCCTGACAAACGCACCTCAAGTGGCATGGACGATCTTTGGCCTGTTCCATCCTGACTGCCTGATAGCAGATCTACACCTACATGTCAATTTGTCCGCCCGATTCCCAATCACGACCTCGCTTCCCCGGATGGCGTTCTGAAGTGGAACCCGCTTCTTGAGCTTCCGTGTGGCGTGATCCCGGCCCAGGTCTGCTAACGTGCTCCCCGTGTCAGTGTGCCAGATATGACATGCTGCTGCTAGTTACCCAATACCATGGGGTCTCGCTTGACTGAACCGGCAAACTTAGAACAGAGAACACGTGCAGTCACCCTTGGTCGTCGTCAGCCATCAGGGTCCCTAGCCATCTTCTGTCTCAGCTTAGTCAACATACGAAAGCGATATCGGAGTGCTCAAAAGTACGTCACAGCATATCAGATACCCAATTCGGTCGTATGTGTGTTATCCTTCTTGGTCAGCCTGATCAGCTGTGAATGTTATCCGGAAGCACGGGATGGAAGACGTATAAAAGAAACAACAGGGACCCCCCAGAGGGACACATATGACCTGGGGTGGTTTTCAAGGGCCCAACACAAGTATTAAGAAAGTCTACTATCACGGTACTCAAGTAGCTTAAAGGGTCGAAACACTGTATGGGGTTGCTCGCTATAAATCAATGCTCTAACGATTCTCATCCGTTGCCCTCCAATGTCTCCACCGGGAGTTCAAGCCGTAAAATTAATTACCCGGGTATTAAATAAATCGAACACCGGTTGACTCCAAACGTGTCTTCCTTAGTAGGATCGATCACTCCTTCATAAGTCATTTTGTCACGACAGACACCCTGACCTCATCATACCTAGGTAGGTTGTGAGCGCCATCTCAATGCGGTACCACCTTCTTCGGCATGACATCTACTCCTTCAGGAGGATCAACCAGCCCGTCCTTGCTTGAAAACCTGTAAATGGTCATGTCCACGCCCATGGACACAATTACTAGGAACCCATCAGCCATCCCGTCGTTCTGCCATCCTTTGAGCAGTCCCAGCAGCCCATCCTCCGCAGCCTTCATTTCTGGCGTCCCCAGGGCTTGCCCACCCCTGCCTGGTAGTGACAAGGCCAGATTGAATACCACCAGGTTGACGGCGACCAGTTTCCTTGGGTTTTTGGGGTCCATTGCCACAAAGAATTGGGTGTCTTCCGGGCGCACATCCTTGCCCAGTGAGCTGATGTCGCCGGGGAAGCACCCACCATTGACGACCTGTGCATCGGGGAAGTTCTCTGTCATCCAGAACTCTGCCGCCCTGAAGGCTCCCGGGCGGGCGATCATGGCGAATCGCTCCGGGTTCGTTGCTGCTAGGTTGCTCAGGTGATCCTTGACGGCTTGGAACTGTGCCTCCGATTCGAACGGATCAGGGGCAACGAGTTGTTGCGGGCCTGGCCCAGCTGTCGCAGAGTTGGCTTGTCTTGGGTTGGAGGGCTGATTCGCAGCTGAGTCTGGGTGCTTGGGCTTGCGCCCGAAAATGCTGCGGAGAGTTTTCTTCATGGTGAAAGCAGCTTGAGTGCGCAGGGTGCATGTGCATATGCAAAGCAGAAATTCGGTGGAACTATTGCACACGCTTTTGCTGTTGTAGTGGCTTTCCTTGCTGGGCTTTATATCAAGCTTGAGCAAGAGGCATCGTGAGTGAAGTCGGGCCACTCCTGCCATAATTTGAGTCACCCGGCGGGCGACACAGAACCAGGATACGATTTGGCGATTAGAATCCTTCGAATATGGCGCGAAGGAACAGAGGCTACAGATGTCCTATTGCACCGTACTAGCCGCTTCTGTACAGGCGAGACCATGTTATCGGACCGCGTTCCCTCAGTAATAGTACCTACTTCTCGCAGGTAGATGAAGAGGACCGATCCCAACGGCTGCACACAACACCGAATTGACGTGGTATCGTGTTGTGCTAACCTCTTCCCGAAATAACATGATGACTAGTTGTCAGCACGCCAACGGTGTTAGGAAACGATTTTGAGTGGCGCGCCGCTCAGTGCTGACTCACATCGTAGACTGTATCCTCACCCACCCTGGCAGCCTGGATGCCTAAGGCGGCATATGCAGCTAGCTAGGCATGTTGCAGTGAGTCTTCCTTTGGGGCTTAGGAATTCGTGATGGTGTTAATACGAGCTGATCAACGTAAACACATCTCAAAACATCTTACTTACATACTCATGCCCGGTCGTCAGCATTGGTTACGAGGTCGCCCTGAATTCGATCACGAAAACCTCACCAACAAAGTTCGCAGCCATCAGTCTATTGTTCCATAAGTTACAGACTAAGTGTTGGACAAAGGCCTACTAGTAATGTGGAGGGCGAAGCTGGGACATACTATTGGCATGGTCTACACATGTACAATACATCACCACTTCACAAACGGCCCGATCATATCAATTGATCGTGACAAATCACTTCTCAGTGCATCGCCTTTGACGAGTTCCCCTGCAACCAAATACACGTTTTCGCATTGTCTTTTTTCATGGCTTGCGCGACAGGCCCTGGAGCTGACTACAGTTCTACCAAAGCGTCTTCTTTACTACTGGCAAGAATTAGCCAGACCCACTAGGCGGTACAAGGCAACATTCAATAGCACCTGCACGCCAGGTATCAAGAGTTCCAAGGCTGTGCACCGAGTCTCGGCATTTTAGCTTCAAGTGCTTTCCAAGCCTCTTAAAGGGATAAAGTGCTGGAGAAGTATTTAACCCAAGACCGAGGATCTGCAGCTTATCTTGCGAGACTATGGAAAACAACAGGTGAGGTCCTAACACTTGTGAGACAAGGTCCAGATGTCTACCTACACATGTAGTTATTCCGATAACGGTCAGTCGCGAATGTAGCTATGCTGTCTATAAGTGAACCACCGAAGCCTCTCGTAGGCTGACTACCTTTATCGTATAAAAATGCTTTACTACGTTCAACAATGTAATACTTGTACAAACGTGTCAATTCTGGTCCCCTCATCACTCTTAAATACTACCGTATCTGGAAACCTTTCAGACCCCTGTACGCTGTGAATCTTGGCTTAGACAATTCTGGGGTGAATGTTGTGGGTCAACTCCGACCACGCAGATCCGGGGCTGATCTCGAACATTGAAGCCCTTCAACTTTATGAGGCAGAGCCAGGAAGCTTATCAGCACGCTGCTGGCATCAACACCACGATCAGATACCACACCTACCACCCGGGAACCACGCGTCTTAGTCCAGGTCTTCGCGTAAGTCACCTACTCCATCTTTATCTATTCATGAGTCGATAACGTAAAGTTAACTCCACGCTAGTCTCCACCTGCTGCTCTTCATGGTCGGCTCTCGGGTGCTAGGACTAGCAGGGATATGGTCAGAGTTGGTCGTCCCCTCACAAAGATCTGGATGCAACACTGCACGTGTACCAGTGTGGCCCGGCAATGGGGATGGCTATCTGAGCTACTGAAAATTGCCGCAGCCGTTATCAGTACCCTCGCCATGGAAGGTTTAGTGACCTTGGCCCTGGGATAGGAAGCCTGTACATGTACCTTGGTCCAAGGGTTGTTTTTCATCTTGGAAAAGCTGGTTGTGACCATGTTCTCGCTTGCATCACGAGTACCAAGGGCCTAGTCGTCGGCCATCATGCTGCAGTGGCTCTGAATGTGCATTTCCTGCCGCACACTGCGACTTGAACATGGACCCAAGCAGATCTCCACGCCTGGAGGAGACTACGGCACAGGCACCCCTCGAAACCGTCGATGCCGTTGACCAGGACGTGGTCGATGCTTGCGACCTGGCCGCGTTCGGCCACGAGCAGATCCTGACTCGGAAGTTTGATATCTGGAGTATTCTGGCACTGGCATTCTGCGTGTTGGGAACATGGTCCACGTTTGCGCAGGTGAGCACAGATGACCATTTCTACCTTGTTTGCCGGGGGCGACGAGGTTTCAGCAAGATCAAGAGCCGAGAATGCTGATCCAATCTGATTTCCTGAAGGACCTTAGCAGTGGTTTGACCAATGGCGGTCCAATCAGCATTCTCTGGGGGCTATGCCTTGTGACCGTCTGCAACACATGCGTTGTGATCTCCTTGGGGGAGTTATGCAGCAGCATGCCCACTGCTCTGGGACAGGCCTACTGGGTCCTCCGGCTCTGGGACACGTCATGGGGGAGATTCACATCGTACATATGCGCCTGGATCAACACTTTCGGGTGGTGGACGCTCACCGCATCACAGACGGCGTTCATGACAAGCTTCCTGCTCGGCATGAAGGCCATGTTCGATCCAGAATGGACAGGCGCGAGCAGCAGCTGGGTTCAGTTTCTAGTCTACCTCGGTGTAAACGTCCTCTTCACGGTGTTTAATTTGGTCGCTTGCAGAAAGGACAGGGTTTTGCCTCTGTTCAACGACTTTGTGGGTATCGGCTTTGTAGGACTGTTCGTGGTTCTCAGCCTGGCACTCCTGATTGCGGTGGGAACCAAGCCCGGCCTCGAATTCCAGCCCGGACGGTTCGTCTTTGGAGCCTGGATTAACCAGACGGGTTGGAGTGACGGAGTAACGGTGAGCATCTGCGTCTATTCCTGGAGCTGTTTCCGGCTACCACATAATTACCTGTGTATCTGACAATCATCTTGCAGTGGTTTACGGGTCTCCTCCAGGCTGCCTATGGCCTAACTGCCTTCGACTCGGTTATCCACATGGTCGAGGAGATACCAGCGCCACGTCGGAATGCACCTAGAGCGATGTGGCTTGCCGTTGTCACTGGCGCCACCAGCGGGTTTATCTTCATGCTCGTCTGCCTGTTCTGCATCCAAGACTTGGACTCCGTCGTCAACTCAGACCTGCCCTTCATGCAGCTGGTACAGGATGCAATTGGTCTCCAGGGCGCTGCCGTGCTACTGGCCCTTTTTATCTTCAACGGTCTTGGCCAAGGTGTTAGTATCTTCACCACCGGGTCGCGGCTTACTTGGGGCTTTGCAAGAGACGGCGGTATACCATTCAGCGCTTACTTCACAAAAGTTGATCCCACCTGGAAGGTCCCGGCGAGAGCTATTGTGCTGCAGGGCGTTATTGTTGCCCTTATTGGCATCTTATATCTGTTCGCAAACACCGTTTTGGAGGCAATCATCAGCACAGCAACGATCGCACTCACGGTATCATACGCCCTACCGATCGTAACGCTTATGATTGCCGGACGTGACAAACTCCCGCCTGGAGGTTTCCGTTTAGGATCGCTGGGGCCGCTGATAAACTGGACATCCGTCATATATTGTGCCATCACGACTGTCTTTTTCTTCTTCCCCGGTGAGCCCGCTCCGGCTGCCGCGGATATGAATTACGCAATCGCGGTGTTTGCCGTTATGCTGGTGGTTTCCATCGGGTTCTGGTTGACGAAAGGTCGTATAGCTTACATGCGGACCACGGAATCTGCGAAAGCTGTGTATGAAGCTCGGAAGCGCGAAATTGTGGTCCATGAGGGCGTCCCGGAAAGCCATCTAGGCAACCCTGAAATCGAGCCGCAGGTAGATGTCATTCGGGGGAAAACATGAACTGAAAACAATGGAGTCTGCCATTTCTCGAGATCAGTACCTAGGTATCGGATTACTTGACTCTTTTCACTGGAAGCTTTCCTTCTATCAATTGCACACGACATGTGTGGTTTCGTGTGGTTTCGCTTCTATTCCGTATATGTCCGAGGACATGCATGGCGCCTTCACACGGTGGTAAACGCTCAAGACCCAGCGCTTAAAGAGCATACGATGTCGATACAGTGTGGTTTCAGTTTAAAATGCGATAGCTAGGTCATAAACGTTTTCTAGCGATTGATGGTTCGACCACCTCGTACTGAACCGACGATCTAGGGGAACTGTTGAATCCAGTCAGGAACTCACACTACAAGGTTTAAAGAAACGCAGAGAACCGAGATTATTTGCTTGTTTCTGCAGTCCAAGCAACCGCCTTGCTAAGAACCTTGGAGGCCCTGGAGCCCAAGTGACTCCAGCCCTGGAGATGTCACGAAAAGAACCTTCCAGGTCATAACCTGCGGTGAAGTGGCAGCATGTCCATCTCCATGACACCACTTCACGAATGTCCAGTCAACTAGATGCAATGGAAGCTACTGATTAGAGGATATTACTTGCTAGACGTGCATTCGAAACCACTAATGAAACCCTAATTCACCATCGTAGCGTCCGCGTAGCCGTCTTAGCCGTTTCCCGTCGATGACGATCCAGGATTCTGGTTAGTGCGAGTCGACTCCGGCAGTTGGGATAACCTAGATCAGGTGGTGAAGAAGTCCATTTCTTGGCCCTCTCTTCCTTATCATGTAGGAAAAGCAAACTCGAAGAAACAATGGACGAGCCTAACGCGACCGTGCGGCCCAAAGTGGGCACAAAGGAAAAGAGCGTGGGTTGGTACGACAAGGACTTCCCCGGCATAGAGCCTGCGGCCCGCAAGCTTCTCGAGGAATACTCAAAGATTCCTCCGGAGGAGGTTGACCAGTATGTGATCGCAATGGTATGACGGCCCGAAACCCTTGTGTTGAAGTCTCTCCCCAAGATAGCTTCCAGCGCATAAGTAGCAAGACATCTAACAACCCAAACTCGCAGCGCGACAAGGCATGGGACATCTTCCCCTACCCGTGCATTGGGCAGTTCCGCTTCCTCAACCTCAGCCTGAGCAAGAAGCCCTCGTACGCGAGTGTCTTGTCACGCATCGGGGAGGGGGCGACGTACCTCGACATAGGCTGCTGCATCGGCCAGGACATCCGCAAACTGGTGCACGATGGCGCACCCAGCGAAAATCTGCACGGCGCGGAACTGCAAGGGGAATTTATTAGGCTCGGGTACGATTTCTTTCGAGACCGGGAAACCCTCAACGCCACGCTGGTGCAGGCCGATGCGTTCGACCTCGGCGAGGGCAGCCCCCTGAGCGGGCTGGTGGGTAAAGTAGACATTATTCACATGGGCCAGGTTGTGCATTTATTCGGCTGGGACAGGCAGCGCGACCTGCTTGAGAATTGTGTGAAGCTGCTCCGGCCTGCGTCATCTGGCGCCATGATCCTCGGTCAGGCGGTGGGGGATGTGGAGGGCGGGATGAAGCCCGGAGGACATATCTTCATCCATAGCGTCGAGACTTTCAACAAGATGTGGGTTGAGATAGCGGAGCGCACAGGGCTGAAGTTCAATTGCAGGGCGATTCTCGACGAGGGCTTGGGAATTGCTGAGTCGAGACGGGGTTGGGACGCGGCTAGTAGAAAACGGCTGTCATTTGAAGTTGAACGAGTCAATTGATGTAAGAGCGCACGAATATGTCATCGAGTCGCATTTTGCCCAAGGGCGGATGCCCCGACGCCATGTATGTGAAAATATCATTGCACGCTCAAGTCCATGCCCAATCACCACGTTGTCTTCTTGACGTGCTCATGGACAGGATTACAGGCACGCTGGTTGCAAGCCACCGGAAGTCTCTTGCATATTGTCACTGACAACTAGAGGCCTTCTTCACATGTCAGAATGATACCGCGTTGTATTTGTTGAATGTGCCTATCTTTGTCTCCATGTCCCCCAACGCCAGCTAGACAGCAACTGTCTAATGCGAATGTGCTGTTCCGTGATACTCCATAATAAGCCGACGCGAGTTTGGCCGTCCCATGCACCCATGACGATCCCGTCCATGAGGCAGCCAGGGTATCAAATATCAGAATCCTGTTCCACCCCGATCCAATGCCTTGCAAATCGAATAAAGAGGCAGGCCCGCTCTCTTGTGTCATGGTTCATATATAACAAATCCGACTGAGAAGAATTGGACGTGATTTGAGCCAACTCAAAAGGCCTTAGAAGGGATGAAAGGCAACCCCCAAAGGGCCTCAGCTTGCTCATACTGTGTCCTTAACCTCCGGGTTGCAAACCGGCGAGGACCAATATCTGCAGCCTCTTCGCATACAGTGCGGAGGTGTCAACTAAAGAGGTGATGCCGGTGACTAACAGACCTCCAATTGGGTATTTGGCTGTGTGCGCCTCCGTTTGGGCGTCCGCGGCGAGACCGGAGGCGAAGCGACAGTGACACCCAACCCCGATTCAAGGCCGACCGTGACAGGCGACGCACCCTCCGTCGATTCGAAGCTTTTGTTAAAAACTTCCGATAGCGCTTCCCTTTTCCTCTTCAGGTTTCCGAGGCGGAAGGCTCGTTCCTGCTCTGTCTCCCATGTCTCGATGTCTGTATCAGCGATGTCATGGCTGGCCAAGTCACCAGCAATCTCGGTGCCAAGAGCCTTGGCGAGTCGCTCCTTCAGTCCAAGAACAGGCCAGATCGGTACTCTCGTAACGCTGATGTCCAAGCCACCGCCCTGCGTGTCAGCGGCTTTAGGGGCTTTTGACGGGTAGGCGAACCGCTCGAGAAAGATGGCGGAGACAGTAGTGCTGTAGATGATGAACTCAGCGGATGAGTGATCTTGTGTGATGATCTTGACGGGAACATCTCGGAACTCGGGCTGGGTGAAGGATGAATCTTGGCCCGGTTGAGATGTCTGAGACGAACTTTGCGACGACCATCTCGGGGAATACTTGGAGCGCTGGGGGTAGCACTGCCACTGAGCGATGGCCAGCATGACGGCGACGAGATATGAGTCCTGGTCGGCGTTTTGCGGAACAAGGCGCTTGCACCGCAGCTTCTGGAGATTATCGACCGGGACATTGGCGGTGTTATTCGGTCCGGGCATCACACGGTACAGGTTGCTACGAACCTGGTGTAGATGTGTCCTGTTGATGAAGGCCAGCACAGGCTGGTCTGAGCACGACTGAGAGCTACGGCGACTGCAGTCGCTGCTCTGGCTCGCAAAAGACTGATGACTGCCGCTAGGTATCCGGCCGTAGGAGCTCGCCACCTTGGTGGAAGCACTGTCGAAGGAACGGCTGTTCTGGTCGTACTGCTTCCATACAATGGGCACACGAACACCGCGTTTCAGGACCTGGTCCCCGAAGCGAATCTCGAGGTTGAGATCAGACCTTGCCTTCGAAAGCGTGGCGGGGAAAAGTGTCGCCATGACACTCTTGAGTGCGGCGATCTGAAGATGGCTGGGATCTGATGCCAGGACGGTGGTTAAATCGCTGCTCAAGTCTGTAGCGACCTTTGTCGGACGTTGTGGGTACTTGAGGGACATGGAATTGAAGTCGGGGACCGGTCTGTGGATGGTAGAGTGGTGGTCCCATTGCACGCCAAGGAGACGGGCATGCTGATCTTGCCAACATATTGGGATGATGAAGAGCGACTCGCCCTGGTTCTCATGGAGTATGTCGTACAGAGAACCAGGTTCGGGCCGGGTGATGCGGTTTACGCGTCTTTGTCTTGGCTTCCTAGGTTCTGTGTTCTGTGGAGGCGATATTGGAGCAGCCGGTGATTGGTGGCCAGTGACGGCGACGGCATGGTCATTCGGGGGCATGGAGTCGGCGCCTTGGGATGGCGGTGGTGTCTGAGGCGCGATCTTGAAATTTGTAAGGCCGGCCATGTCAACAAAGCTGAGCAGCTGGCCAAGAAGAGGACTGCGATTGAGTAGAGACCTAATAAGCGCGTCGCGTCAGTAAAAGGGACAGGCCATGGGTGGATAGCTGCACGCAGGTGGGGCAGCATGGGGCAAGGGATGGTTGCTTTGACATGCCGAGCTCTTTGTGATGGGCCAGAGTGGGCCGCGATCAAAGGCGACAACGGGCGAGGGGGCGGGCGAAAAACTTACTCTAATAATTGCTGCATTGAGGTGAGTCTGTGGATGAGTGTTGTGGCCGATTTGGGCTCAGTACCGCAACGTCTTGGACGGCGGATTGAGGAGGAGGATGGGCCCTTGCAGGATGGTGCAGGAGTCGAGGGTCGAGGGCAAATAAACACACACAGTATTACTTCTTTGCCAGACGATCAAGTGTCAAAGCTGCACGCAAAAGTGGGTCACTGCACACTGCACACTGCACATTGCAGGTCTGCAGGTCTGCAGGTGCGGTGGTTTTCTTTGGTGTAAACAAAATGCAGGAGGGTGTAAATAAGCTGGTGGTGGCGAGGCAGCAGATTAAAAAATGTAGGCAGGCAGTCACCAGCAGGAGACTGGCGAGATGGTTGACTGAGACCGATGGCGGTCGCGGATGGGGCTTGAGACGGGTCGCGCGTGGGAAACCAGGCGGCCAGGGGGTCGCGTCGCCCTTTATGAACGCAGCAGTGCTTGGTACCGTCCACACCAAATGGACAAGAGGATGCACAGGATGGCAGGCAGGACCGGCAGGACGGCAGGACGGACAACAAGAATACGGTCCCATACGTGTGTGGGGTGACGCGATGACGGCTGGCAGCCAATGGACAGGCGGCCAGCACCTTTGATGTTTGCAACTTGCCACCCCACCTTTTGGGGGCCTCACACCCCAACCTGCCCAACCCGGTCCCCTTCCCACGCAGCCACGCCTGCTCCAATACACGACCTTGACGCTAACTCACATGACCCGTAGGCACCAGCCTCACCCATTTCCCCCTAGAGCTACCCCGGCCGTTGGCGCGAAACCTGTATTGGGAGGCAAGCTGGGCCTAGTCACTCATCAGTGTGGCTCATCCACTCTCCGAGCCTAGCCAGGCGCTGACTCAGATCGGTCCCCTCCGGCTTGCTACAGATCCGGTTAGTGCATTACCTGTCCGCCCAGGGGAGACGTCAGTGGCCCAGGCGTCAGTCAACGGCACCCGTGTCAGGGGCATTGCGGTATAGAGAGCTACCAAGAGGCATCCAACCCCTCCACGGCTTCGCCTTCTCACCATCCCGCCAACGTCAACCACAACCCACTCCAACAGCAGCCTGCCCGGCGGCGCACAAGTCACAATGCCTGTAGGACCGTCCATCCATTGCATTGCATTGCTCAGTGCTGCCTATCACCCACCCTCCCGTCAGCCTTCAGGCAGGACACCAGCTAACCCGGGCCCTCGCTCTGCCCCTTGCAGGCCTACAACTCCATCTTCAACGCCGACCCCAACGAGCCGCGCCTGATTGGGAACTTCCCGCTGCTTCCCCTGCGCACAAAGACCCGCGGGCCCGCATACACACTCCCCTTCCCGAACCCGCCCCTGCCCGCCAACGAGTCGCCCGATGCCGAGTCCGAGAGCTACGACATCCTCGACGAGGTGCTCGCCCTCTTCCGCGCAAACACCTTCTTCCGCAACTTTGAGCTGCAGGGCTATGCCGACCGCTTGCTCGTCTATGGCATCTGGTTCGTCAGCGACTGCCTGACCAAGATCAAGCCCAACGCCGACGTCAGGACCGCAACCAAGGATGTCATGAACCTGGCCCTGGACCTGCAGTTTGCCATCCCTGGCGACCCAGGCTGGCCCCTGAACCAGGTGTGTTGCGTTGTTTCCTTGCTCTGCATCGATCAGCCGATCTGGTGCTTGGAACAGCCCCGGATCTGTGATTGAGAAGCTCGAGGAGACCAGAGCTAACTTGGCTTTGCGTAGATGTACGAGCCCCCGCGTGACAGGCAAGACGCCGAGCAGCTCAAGCAGTACATGTCCCAAGTGCGACAGGAGCTTGCCACAAGGTTACTGGCACGTGTCTATGCCGACCAGGACGATAAGCCAAGCAAGTGGTGGCTCAGCTTCAACAAGAGGAAGTTCATGGGCAAGTCGCTGTGAGTGGTGCCTACAACCGGGGAGCAGCGGCAGCAAGTCAATCAGGTTTTTAGAGGAACATTTTTGGAAGAAACTACGCCACCACCATGCGTATCTTGTGGTAAAACATTACAGCTGAACCACGGCCGGGTACGTGAGAGAGCTTGGCGGGGGAAGCACCTGTCTAGAAGGCAGCACACGAGGAAAAGTAGCTGTTGATCAAGGGCGCACGAGCGAGCCGATGAGAATCACATCGCACCTGTCTGGAATATTTGCCAGGGCACACCAGTTCCGCCGGCATTCGGTGTCCCATTCGGTGTCCCAAACAAAACAATCGGGGGGTATCATTCATTCCATGAAATATGTCCCTATTTACCACATGATCGGATCCCGACCGTGCTAGTAACAAACGCGAGCCGCTCTTTGCCGAGTCCTAGGCCTCCGCGCTCGTAGGTGTTGCGGTCCCGGTCGCGGCCTCGGCAGAAGGCGTGCCCTCGGCCGTACCGATGCCCGCAGACCTCCCCTTCTTCTGGAACTTGCCCCTCGCGGCGATCCTCCCCTCGGCTGGTCTCGCCTTCCAGCCGGTCAGCACGTAGCCCTCGGCGCCGCCCTTGGCCGTCATGACAGGGTGCGTCCGCCCGGGCAGGACCTGCCACTTCCTGCCGCGGCTCGTGTGCAGCTGCACGCCGAGCAGGAGCGATGGGTTGAGCGGGAAGTCGTCCGTGCCCTCCCACCGCTCCAGCTCCTCCGCCGTCCTACCCCCCGTGACTTCAGGCTGCGCCATGAACGCCACTCGCCGCGCAACGCTGAAGCAGTCGGCCAGCTGGGCCAGGGGCTCCACGTGCGGGCTGTAGATGGCGACCGGTGCGCCGCTAGCCACCAGAGGCAGCAGGGCCCGCAGTACTGAGATGGGTTCCATGACACTGGCCATCACCAGCCCGCTGAAGCCACCTGCGCGAGCCGTGTCGGCGATGTACCGTGTGCGAGCCCACCTTCTCCGCTTGCGATGGTAGTTGCCCCGGCGATTGGGTTTCCACGATGCTACCTCGTCGGCAGTCTTGACGGCGGGCTCGGTCGCGTAGACGGTGTCCAATTCGGGCTCTAGGAGCTGCAGCCAGCTGAGGGGCAGTAAATGGTTGAGTAAAGGATGCGGTGGGTGGTTGGGATTCGTGCTGTCGTAACCCCAATAGTTCAGGGCTGTAAGATTGGGCTGTCCGTTGGTATGGACTAGAGTCATGGTGTTGGTGGTCGCAAATGGGATGTGGAAATCGGGTTTCCGTTGTACTGTGCGTTTCCTCGGCTTCTGTTCGTCCTTTGGATTCCCATCGTGGTCTCGTTTGACGGCAGCCGTCAACTCTTGCTGAGTTTCACCCTGTGTGTTGGCCATGACAGTGTCCTCGGCCAGAGGCGCCTTGGGGGCCGGGGCCTCGTTGTGGCTGTCTTGGGTTTGCAGCAGCCCGTTGGCCTCCTTCTCTTCCTCCGTCTTTGGGTACAGGACTCCCATGCGCTCGGCGAGTGCAGCAACCAGGAACCCACCCGTGTCGTCCACCACCAGGTATCTCGTCCCCTCAGGTTGTTTCGGCTTTTTGATCTCGTCCATCTCCTCCTGCTCCGTCTTTGCCGGCGTCTCGGGTGCATCAAGCTCATCGTGATCCGCGCTACTATAGTGGACGTTGGCCCAGCAGCCCAAGAGGCCAACCATCTCCTCCCTCATCTCCAAGATCTTGTTGGCGTCCCTCTCGTACAGCGCATAGCTCCCGAAGTTGCTCACGTCGAGTGGCAGCACTGTGAATCTGCGCAGGAACTTCTTCTCTTTCAGTAGCTTGTACTTTGCCATGCTGAAAGTCGTCTTTTGGTCCATGCCGGTGTGTGACAGCATGAGCTTCGCAATCAAATCCTTGCCGGAATCTGTGCCATCGCGTTTAAGGGCCTCGATCTCCTGCCACGTCAAGGTCTGCCGGGCGTTGTCGTCAATGATCTCACGGTTGGACCGCACAACTACGGCGCCAGTCTCATTGTCGACCAGGCTATACTCGATACCGTCGGTGGCAGATATTATGGCCTCTTCCGGGGCGGCGCTGTCCATTGTAGATGATGATGAGGCCGCTGCATCTTCTTCGGCGAGGACGTCGGCATGCAGCTCGGAGGCGGGCACAACGCGCAGGCGTGTGAAAGCGTCGCTGGATGGGCTCTTCTCGCTGAGCTCATAAGTGAGGTGGTACGGACGGTGTATAATTAGATTGCTGGGGAAAGATCCGTATCTGCCAAGCGAGATCATCCTGGACACGTCGAGTTACTCGGTCAGTATGGTGAACCAGCCTGGGTGGCGCCAGGAATTGGAGGAGGAATAGAGCCGTACATATTGGGGACGATCTGCAGAAGACGATTGGTCCCATTAGGAAGCCGCAAGGCGACCCATGAGTTTGGCTCGATCAAGGAGTGTGCCTCCATATTCTGCGCCGCCGATTGTGGTGTCGATGTGTGTTCATACGTGCGGCCCGCGCAGCTAGACTCGACTGAAGAAAAAAAAGTTTTGGAGCTGGAAGTCACTTCGGTTGCTTCCGAAGTCCCCTGCTTTGGTGCCCCACCATTGGATTGCGGGGGAGCTTCAGCGTCCCACAGCGCCCGTCATTCCCTGCACACTAGTGGTCCGCCCGCAACTCACTCATTCATCTCGTCATCTTGCCGACGTACATACTACTTGATTAAGTACACACTTTAGTCTACAGCTAAACCTTCTCCTCTCCTGGTATCACCTTGCCCGTCGATTCCCCAAATAAGTACCTACTCGACCATGCCTGAGAAGAACGCATTGGAAGGAGGCTGCCTGTGCGGCAGGATCAGGTACAGAGTTGATGTGGACGAGTCCATCTACAATGTCATGTGCCACTGCTTAAACTGCAAGAAATCAAGTGGCACACACATGGTCAATTCAAGCATCTTCCCAAAACAGCACTTTACCCTAACCTCGGGTATACCAAAGACGTTTCAGGACACAGATACAGACTCCGGTCAGCCTTTGTATAGGCATTTCTGCGGTGACTGCGGCAGCCCGACCCATATCACCACACCTGTCGTGGATGCTATCGTTTCTGTTCTCAGCGGCACCCTCGACGATGGGACAGACTGGTGGAAGCCCAACAAGGAGCAATATATCGAAACCAAGTCTCACTGGCTTCCCAACTTGGCTGTCTCCAAAAAGGATGGCGTCGTCGAGAGACATCCTCGAGGACCCCTGAAAAAACAGGTTTACTGAAATCAGATTGCAACGTGTAAGAAAGAATATGGATAATCTGACTCCTTGACCTCCTCGACTGCTCCTCGCCTCGGACGAGGGGGACAGACACCCTGGTGGCCTCTTGTTGACCTTGCGGTCTCTCTCCGTCTTGTTCTATCAGTTCTGATCTAATGGGAAAACAGACAGGACTCGACCCTCAATCAAAATGCAGATTCTCGAAAACATCAGCTCAACAAAGCCGCGTGGAAGCAACGTCCATGCCGCATGTCACCCTTGAATCACTCAGTCTCGAGCCGGCATCTCTCTCAGTAACTTCAACCTCGCCGGTATTTTTGAAAATTTGCGCCGTCATGCTGCGAATTGCGGGGTTGAGTGCCGGATGACACTGATGAAGCCTCAAACTGGCCATCCTCTGCCATAGTTTGGTCGACGCCTCCTCTGAATTATCTCAAAGCCGTGTATCAGCTCAATCTCGTCAGGATCACACCGCGTGCGATTGTCTGGAAGCGCCGAATTAGGATCTGGCACCAATAGGCAATCAAAGACACGGCTCACCTTTGCAGGTCCAGTATCTTTGTATCATCCAGCCAAGTGGCGCGAGTGTAGCAGTGAGGATCAGACTGGCAAGCGGGACGACAGTCAGTACTGTCCATTGCATCTTCACAATATGGGTTGTGCTGCCTCTTTGCGGCAGTCTTTGGTGGATGCGCTGGGTGCTGTTCTGAAGTCGGGTTGATCAAGGTGATGAGGACTCGCATGACCAGATCTCTTGGAGGCACTGTCAGCGGCCCTGTCCTCTATAAGGCCCTTCAATTACCTTGGACCTGGTCATATTGTTCGGTTTTTCTCTTTTCCACGTCGACACGAAAGTCTCGCATCGAGGGGGGATGGGCAAGGATGATGGCAGTTGCCCACCGTGTCGATGTGGCCAAGACCCAGACGATTTTACAGCAAATCACATCTATTCTCTGAAACATCCAGGCCACAAATGCAGGACCCCAGCGGCCCTGAATACACCTGGAGGTGCATACCTACACAGATCTGGTCAGATCGGTCCATCCATACCACGACTAAGTACCGGCACTAGGACAAGCCACCCGATCCAATCACAGCTCCATGCCAGGAAGCAGCCAGGCAGAGCAGCTGAATGCGGCAACGTATGAGACATGGCACATGTTGATGACCTGATGTCAACTATCCTAAGCGCCAGCATCGCCTCGTCACCAGCCGTTGATACCTTTCGCGGGTAGCATCGGTAGCATCCCAACACCTCAAACACTGCCCTCCATGAGCGAGTCATCACCATGGTGGATGTGACGCACTGGAAGACGATGTAGCAGTTCAGAGCACAACAGGCAAGAAATCACAGCTGCCGGGGCAGCCGCCGTTGAGAGCCCAGAGGTCCGTCTCCAATGGTTCGCATATGATCTTCCATGCATACCGACCCAGTAGACAAATAGGCCCTTCGAGGTGCTGTGCCAAGGTTCACTCCACCCTCTTTCCTGTACGTCTGCACATCACCTTCGGCAGGATTCCCGTGCCCTTGCAGATGTCAGAGGGTGAAGCACGATATGGATCATTGGCGCAGAACGCATTCGAGGCAGCCATCCCCAAGGAGCGCCTGTCTCGGCTTCCTGCGCATATTCCGATCTCGCTCACACGTCTGAACCGGTGGCCGACATTGTGCTCGTCCCCCAACGACCGTACAGCTAACTGCCTGGCCCCAGAACGAGATTGGCAGGCCTCCGAATACCAGCGGGTATCCACCCCTCAGATAACTTTTCACAAACAAGAGCACCCAGACAAGAGAAAAAAGGCGACCAGAATCGACATCTTTTAGTCCGAAACACGAATGTTGCGAACCGGACGGGTAGGTCTCTTCTCGGGAGAGCTTGTCTTCAGCGCCGATGGGCCCTCTGTTCTCTGCCTCTTGTTTGGCTGCGTTGGAGCGTAGGGGTCGGCCGTCTCTATCCGGGTTGGTGACCTCGTCTTCTTGCACAAGTCTGTCAGTCTGATGGATCTACAAGGAAACGAACAAGAACATACACCACCCGATGCCTGAAGCCCGAGGACTTGCGAGGATGTTGTGTAGTCGCCACTACTTGCCGCCCGGCTGGCAGGCCGTGAAGGCGGGCTTAGTATTCGAGGTGCAACGAGCGATCTTGGAGGCAGACTCGATAGGCGGGGCCCAGTTTGCGATCTCGAAGGCGGGCTCGACATGTGAGGGAGAACTGGCGGCCTTCTGGGGCTAGGCTCCCTGATGTGGGTATCAGCACTCAGTGCTCTCGGGTTGTGAGGCATGACGGGACTGTGCTGATCAGCTGGTGGTGTCGGCGGCCGCATGGATTTGGTGGGCTCCCGCGCGGCCGAGGCGTCCGAAGCTGCGGTCTTTGACAGCATCTTTTCCAACTCCTCGCCTGATATCCCAATGTTCAAGACCGACGCGACAGCCTGCACAACCTGCGTTTGCTTCTCTGAAGTCAGGGTAGATGCGGCGGTATGACTGTCCAGTTCCAGCCTCGCCCGGTCCGTCTTGATCTCGGCAATCAGGGCCCGATCCCAGAGCTCTGCTCGCTCCTTGCGGCTCTCAAACTCATCTTGGAGTGTTCGCAAGATCTTCTCCAGGATTGCCGTGCCGGTGCTGACTTCCTCGTCGCGCTTTCTCTTGCGCCATTTGGCCAACACCCTGTGTACCCGTTCTGTCTCCAGAGTCTCGTGAAACCTGCTGATCTCGTCGAGAACTGGACATTGGGATTTAGTCGATTCGAAACATTGATTGCCGGTTCCGGACTCCTGCTGGTTGTTCATGATTGCCATGGCCCACCTGAAGTGGTATGATACGGCCGGGTGATGAGGCTTCTCAAGAGGTTATGATTGCGACAGACGCAACGACACTAGAATAGAGCAAATTAATTTGAGCCGTCAAGTTCGTGTTGTATGATGTCCAGTTAACGATTTGTTTGCAAGGAGTACTGGAAACAGAAAAACCGTCTGTGAGAGCTTGTCTTTTATAATGGTATCTGGAAGCACATGGCAACTCTATGGCCGGAGAACAGGGTTGAATGCTCTGACCAACACTTAGGTACAAGCCTACATGTTGGGGAGCAAACAGATACGGCAGACTTGCATTTCCTAAAACTGTATTTTCTTTCAAACAGCATCCCTTGTCCCACCCTAATGCACCCTTCCATGACTGTGATGTGTAGTCGGCAGGCTGCATAAGATATTGCTGAGATCTCTACCCAAACCCTTCTCGGTCAGATCTTGCAGCTCCTGTTCGGCAATGCCGACTTGTCCTACAGCTGTGTTACCAGAAGCAGGATTTGGGCTCTGTCGATCCTTTTGGTCTTTGACATGTCGACTTTTGGTGATTGCCATCACATCTCAGAACCGTTTAGACGGGCTGCTACACCTTATCATCATTTCACCAACACACTGAAAATTTGCAGCTACCTTAGGGTATTGTACGTATTGTTGAAATTTGGTCCAAGCACTTTAACATTTTGTTGCATGAACTAACTAGCCCAGTCAAATCTAGATTGATGCTAAAGTTCACGAGTCAGTCTGAACAGTCACAGCCTTTGTGTGGATGTTCTCCTATTTCGTAACCCTTCAATTGCCTTGTTTAACACTTGCAACAAGAGTTCAGGACTGCTAGCCACTTGCCATAGACTGTCTGGCCAAAAGACCATAATAACTAGTCTTTGTACTGGTTATCTCTAGCAGCATATAATTGCCGTACTCTCACAGCTATTGGCATATAGGAGGGTTGTTGAAACTTGGTCTGGAGGATGGTCCCTTGAGATGCCAACAGGCACCAGGTCCTATCAGTAATAGGAAGAAGTGACGGTCACCTGGGCACTGAGCAATGCTTTCGGCGCTCCTGAAGATCAATCGCCAGAAATCGTCAGACAGTGCCTTCTTGTTGCATCATTGATGACATAAGTGGAGGTTCAAACTAGGAACTCATCATTTGACGACCTATCACTGTTTCCTAGTCAAAGCGACCCACCGTTGGTCTTTCCAGACATGACAGGTCTGGGATGAAAAACGGCAAGTCACTGATTACTGAGGTTGATAGAAGAAACAGCCAAACCCAGAGTCTAGACTTCCGCCAAACCTGCTTCACAAACCAACTCTGCTCATTCGTGCTGTCAGTCCATCACACAGTAAGAACCAACAAGAAAAACAACAACAACATGGCGCTCAAGCAGAATCCCATGGCGCTTGTTACCGCCTTTCTCATCTCCCTCATACTGGAATCCATGGACACTGCCCATGCTGCTGTTCTGGGGACCAGCTTGCCCTCGTCTGTCAACACTCCAGTAGCCAACATTGCTCCCCCCACCCGCAACACCTTGAAAGCCAGAGACCTAGTGAGTGTCATCAAAAGCCCCATCCGACGTAGCAAGCAATCATGCTGACTTAGCTCTCAGCTCTACGTTTCCTGCGAGGTCAATAACTATGACAGGGCCTACCTGAGCGACAACTATGACTTGGTCGCAGACCACCTCAGGACCATGCCTGGCAATGCCACCCTATACACCAAACCGGGCGGAGGCTGGTGTTTCCGCTACAGCTGCACTGAGGAACTCGCCATCTATGGCTGCAACGACAACATGGCCGAAACACAGGTCCCCTGGGTCACCATGGCCGAGTACGCAGACGCCATCAAGGGGAACTGCACAACCTTGAAGCAAACTCATGGCCACTACAAGCCCGTGGTTCTGGGACAGGCGTTTGACTCTGGTGGCTGGAACGTGATATTGGGTGTGAAAGTGGGCACCAACTGTTGATGGGAAAAGACACTGGGTCATTCTCAAGAAGCAACTCTCAATCGACTTGTGTGGACTGGCAGGTGTTGCAGAAATCATTCTATGCAAGTGGACGGTCTTGCCAGTCATGCAGCGACGATCGGGACGAAGTTGATTGGGTTGAAGTTCATACACGTGAATTCAATCAGGGTGCATTATGCATCGAGGAGCCGCACATGTTTCTTGTCTGCAATTCTTTATGTGATTGATGGCTTGGGTTACAGTTCCCAAACGTGGTACATATCTGTTTCTCGGAATGGTACAAGGAACCACCTACAGCTAGACTCCAATACCCTGGACTCGATTTCATCCTGAAGAGATGGATGATAAGGGATGATAAGGTATCATCATGTACAAGTCTATTATTGCCTTGAACTCCGTACCGGCAACCCTGTTCACCTCTTTTTCGAGAAGGAAGATTTGCTCTTCTTCTGCACCTTTGCAGGGGGGAGGACCTCGGTCTCACTCTCGTCTTCCTCGGCCGAGTCCTCCTCGATATCATCATGATCAACCTCATCCTCATCCACTGATTCCTCTGCGTACTCATCCACATCCATGTCGTCCTCATCTTCATCACCTGACTCCTCTTCCGAGTCGGATGCAACACCGTTGACCACTGGGAAGTCGTCGTCCTCTTCGTCTCCTCTCCGCCGTGACAGCCCGTTTGAAAGGGTGTCGTCCTCCTGGCCTTCAACAAAGACAACACCCTCCTCACCATCCTCCTCATCATCGTCACTTTGGCTGTCATCTTCATCCTTGCCCGCTCGGCGAGACTTGTTCCCGCGGCGTAGAGTCATCTGTGCCTCCAGCATGTCCAGCTTTCCCTTCAGCGCAAGCAAGCTGTTCAACCCCCGCGTCCTCTCCTCCAGTACCCTGTTCAGCTCGGCAAGCCGTCTCTGGATGTCTGGCTGGGTTGCTAGGGCGCCGCCGTGACCGATCAATGTCCACTGAACGAAGGTCATGAGGTTGTGTGCACGGCCGGGACGTCGGTGCAGGCGCGAGGTGAGCTGGGTGAGCAGAGCCCCTGCCAGGCTCGAGTCTAGTCGCTGGATTGTGTTGCGGATGACGGTCGCATCTGTGGTGTGCAGACAGGACTCGAGAAGGTCAGCGTCGTCCGTACGCAGAGCCTGCGCAAGTACCGTGCCGATGGAAGTGGTGGAGGGAGGTGCTATTTGTCGCTGAGGTGCTGCTGCAAGGTTGGTGGTCGCATCCGTTGATTGCCGACCGCCAAGTGCAGCAGTGACGTCGACCGTCTCGTGGTTCCGGATCAGGTCGCCGAAAGTTGGCTCTGCATCTGACTCTTCGCCCTCCTCTTGCATCTCGGTGTCCTCATTTCCCTCCAGTTGTGGCTCTCCGCCCGCCTGCGACCGGGTTGCCTGGCCGGCCTGCTTTTCCGTAACCTCATCATCGTCCACGTCGGAAATGTCATCGAAGTTGCTCTCAGAGTCACTGGAGATCTCAATTGGCTCGACTTGTTTTGATGCCTTGGGCTTCGTGGGTATGGGCACTGTTACTGATGTGCGGCTCTCGTCTATCCTGGTGGAGTTGGGGAGTTTGGTGCTCTGCTGGACTGGTGCGGCCACCTTGGCAAGCTTCCTCTTTGTGGCCATAATTACTGGTTGGGATGAGCCAAAGGGTGAGAGGATTGTCGTTGCTCAACGAGGGCGTGCGTCCGGCCACAAGAGCTCACAACAGAGGAGGGAACAGAGAGGGTTCTTGCAGAGATGGCTAGTTGGTTGATTTGCTGATAGGGCGGGCAGAGACTGGGAGAGGTCCCATCGGGAACTTTTTTTGCAGAGGAACTTTTCTGCCCCCGATAGGCCTTACCGACTTCCTTTCCTAGCGCCTATATCCATCCACCTGGCCCGAGCGCCCCCCTGGTATCAAGCACCTCTGGATGTGCGTCTCACTCAATTCATCATGTATTCTTGACATGGCTCCAAGCAATGCACACACCAGGACAATCTTGGACATGTCAGTCTGGTATAATGCAAGCCATAGAAATGTCAGTTGTTTTGTACTGGGCAATTTCAGCAACTACTTGAGAAAGCCTCATGTGGTAGCACCCATTGCAGAAAGACAAGACTCTATTTGATCAGCGACGTGATAACCTAAAACTAAGAGTATGAGAAGTCACTGTGTGAATGTGTTTTTGGATAGATGATATTAGGAATGCTCAAGTACTTTGTCTGTAGCTCTTTGAGTGGACAGCTACATACAATTATTAGGATACCTAGGTACATTTGGAGGTATCTTTGTACTCTGTACTGGCCTGGATGAGTCAGCAGCAAGGGAGCCGTGATAAGATAACAACAATAATATGTATGGCCTTGCTTCGAAGGATGGCACGCGTCGCGGTGAGCAACACAGTAGCAAGCCCGAGTTTGCTGCCACTTATTATACAACATTTTTCATCCTAACCACCATCTTGATCTACTATGGTCATCATGGTCATTGATGTGGATCTGAGGGTACCTTATACAAGACTAAATGGATGAACGCGTTTTTACTAGCAGCCGTGCTGTCAAAGCGTTTGCACAAACAGGTGGCGGGTTGCGGCCGTGAGTGGCCGAGGTTTGTCTCTGGGACTCTGCCTATGCCTGACCAAGACGCCTGCCTGCATCACTTGCCACGAAAGCCGTCTGAATGTTGCCTGGCCACTCACCCAGACTGATGACGACTCCTGTTGGTGTGCTCTGCAAGGGTTGGCTTGCGCTATCTCTACTGTACTGCTGCTGATGTCCTCGTGGTGCTGGATCAGTCCTCCATGTGCCCTGCTGCAACTTCGAGTCAGACCCAGACTGGACAGAGAGAAGCCCGATGGCATCAGTTGGCATGGTGGATTAGGGCGTCACAGATCTGTCGGGTCATCAAGTCTGCATTTTCCTGGGCATCCCAGAGACAGGCGGTCTAGGTGGCAGCACAGAGAGAACAAGAATCCAGGTGCAGGTGTGGGAGGCTTGCAGATGCACTGATGCAGTGGCAGCCTGCTTGACAGAGAGAGAGAGAGAGATGTGCTAGTGCTAGCTAGTTGAAATGAGAAGTTGCACCTCGACGACACGGTCCTGCAGGGACCACCCTTTCCCGGCTCTGTCAAGAAGCCTGGCCGCTGGCTGCTGTTCGGGCTTGGTGGCACCCGTCTCAAGAGCAGTCCAATCACGGGCAGCGCTCAAAAAAGGAAGAGCAGTGGGAGCTGTCCACCCCTCCCCCTCATTGACCACCCCCCCTTGGGGCTGACTGCGAGCTTGATAAATAGGGTACCTCCCCCGCCCTCCACGGGCATGGCATGTGCTTGCTACTACTGTTCTCGAGCTCTGAGCCTAGAAAGTAAACCACCGGAAGCCACCATCGACCAGCGGTACGTCTCCTGATCCCTGCTATTGCCCCACCGGCCTCTCCCTTCCAGCCAATCAAAACATCATAACGGCTGGGAAAAACCAACCACCGAGTTCCCGCTGCTGCCGCTTGCCTCCACTTGGCGCGTCATTTCAAGGCTAGCCCAAGCTAAAATTGATTCACCTTTTGGCTCGTTGCCTTTTGCATTTTTGATTTTCAGCCTTCCTCTCTTCCCTCTGCTCCCCCAGTCGCACCTCGCATCC
The DNA here is from genome assembly GCF_019321695.1 of Diaporthe batatas. Taxonomy (NCBI): domain Eukaryota; kingdom Fungi; phylum Ascomycota; class Sordariomycetes; order Diaporthales; family Diaporthaceae; genus Diaporthe; species Diaporthe batatas. The sequence goes on along the minus strand of NW_025408559.1, from coordinate 754,686 downwards.
CCCCCAATTCCCCCAATCCCGCGCCGCGCCAAGCTATCACGAGCCTCCGACAAAAAAACACACTGGCGCAACCACCGTTGCCCAACCCAGCACAGTACATCATCCTGTGCATGACTTGACCACTTTGAATTCAAGTCAACATTTGCTGCGCATTTCTTATCTTACCCTTTTAAGCCCACTTTTTTGTAGGCCAGCTTACACCACTCAATACACCCTCCGAGACCAGCCATTCGCGCACAGCTGGTCGAAACGCGCCTGCCCCACAATTCCCGTCGCGCGCATCTCAGTCCTTCCGCCTCTTCCCCGGAGCCCACGCCCGATCTATCGCCGCTTCCTTTTCATGTTGCGACGCGCCCACTAAACTGATTTGCACCCTCCGCAGTCCGCCCCGAATGGCAGTAATGACATCGCAGCACGAACCCATCGCTCTGGACCAAAAGTCGCATTCGCTGGACATGGCTGGCTCGGCAGCGACTGCGCTCGCCGATGAACGCAAAGGCCTGGAGGTTAATGGGTGAGTTGCGGCCCAGCCCAGAAACGATGCGCGCCTGGTTCATGACCTTCTTTCTGCCTTCGCACTGTCTGCTGCGCGCCGCTGTATCCTGCCGTCTACGCGATCTAGATGCATACGCGTAGCGGTCGCCCACATCCCACGCCCTCCGTACTGAGGCATCATCATATGCGCTTTCGCAGGCCGGCATACTAACGCGTCATGTCCTGCAGCCATGCAACACCCGTCGACGGTCCCGACGCAGCCGACAGCGCCACCGCAAAAGCCCAAGACGGCGCACCAGCACCCAAAGACGATGTGCAGAGCGCCGGATCTCCAGAGCCAAATCAGAACCAGAACAAGGACGCGTACGCGACCAACCAACACATAAGCGCCATGACACCGCCCGCAGCCGAGTCGGCAGACGCGGTTGATTCAAAGTCCAGCAAAGATGCCACCGAGAGTGAGGCCAAGGACACAGAGATGACTGACGCACCAGCTGCACCAGCCGAGTCCGCCCAGGCGCCTTCGCCCCCGGCTGAACCTGCTGCAAAGTCGTCTTCTACTGCTGAGCAACCTGCAGAGCCTGCGCCTCAAGAGCCCGCCCAACCCGCGGAGAACAGCGCGTCGGCTGAAACCTCCTCAACGCCAGCGCCACCACAACCGGCTGCCGAATCGACCAAGGAGATTGTAGACACGGGGGCGAGCAATGGGAATGACAAGGAAATGTCTGAGGCACCAGTAAGAGAGCCAGAGGCTAGGACAGAGCAGGGAGAGAACACTCAAGCGACTGCGGAGAGCGATGCTATCTCTCCAGACGCTGACACGCCCAAATCCCCTAAGACGCTATCCCAGAAGGCAGAGTCCCCATCCGTGGTTGTGACAGTCGACACTAGCATGACTGATGCGCCATCGCAGGCCTCGGCAAAGAATGCTCGAGAACGGGAGGAGGATGTTGACGACGAACCCCTTGCAAAGCGTGTCAGGACCTCAGGAGAAGATGGCGCAAAGGCGTCGCAATCGCAGCCTGCCTCGTCCGGTTCACAGGACGCAATGGCCATAGACCCACCTTCTGAGGCTCGGGCTCCCGCCTCCGGCTCCTCGACACCAGCAAAACAAGTGCCGGCTGGGGCGTCTGTGCCTCTGAGTGTGAATGGGAAATCTCGCAAGTTGAATGACCCGGCGCTTGCCAGCAATGCCATCACGGCCTATCAGAACAGGGAGATCAAGAAGGTCTTGGCTCTCGTGAAGAAGACCAAGAGTGGGCAAATGTTCCGGTCGTCAGTGCAGACACTGTGGCCAGGTGTCTGGGAGCAGTACCGTTCGCTGATTAAGCGTCCTGTGGACATCAGCTTCATTGAACAGAACCTGCGTGACAACAAGTACGCAGCCATGGCGGACTTCCGGACTGACGTGGAGCTCATCATTGAGAACGCCACCAAGTTCAACGGGTCCGACCATGACGTGACGAGGGCTGCCAAGGCCACAGTGGACGGCATCTACATCAGGCTGGCAGAAGTGCCCGCTGAGGAGCCAGCGAAACCCGTCAAGCAGGATGTCAAGCAGATGCCTACACGGCACGCCGAGCCCCGACACCACCAACCACCGCCCCCAAAGAAAGAGTCTCGCCCTGCTGCAAGCTCACCCGCAGAGAAGGTGTCTGACTCACCCGTTTTTGCTGTGCCTGCCTCTGGTGTGCCCACTATCCGCCGAGATAGCACGAAGAATGCAGGGGACCGACCCAAGAGGCCCATTCATCCGCCCAAGAACAAGGACCTGGGTTTCCAGCCGAAGAACACCAAGAATAAGCGCAAGCCTGAGATGAAGTTCTGTGAAGAGGTTCTGAAGGACCTGAAATCCAACAAAAACTGGGCACTGAACCAATACTTCCTGGAACCCGTGGACCCAGTTGCCCTGAACATCCCGACTTATCATAGCGTCATTAAGCAGCCGATGGACTTGGGTACCATGACTGCGAAGCTGGATAGCGGAGAGTATGAGTCGGCCAGTGCGTTCAAGGCCGATTTCCACCTCATGATCAAGAACTGCACCAAGTTCAACCCCGAGGGCCATCTCGTCCACACGGCAGGCAAAGAGCTGGAGAAGCTGTTCGAGAAGAAGTGGGCGGAGAAGCAGGCTTGGATGAGCAAACATGCTCAACCAGCGCCGCCTGCAGCAGCCGCGACTAGTCCTCGAGGTGCTGCCAAGCATGAGGAGGAGGAGGAGGACGAGAGCGAGCCGGAGCCGGACAACACCGTTGATATCCAGGAGCTTCAGCGCAAGTTGGACCATGCCATAACGCGGCACAAGAAGGAGCAAGACGATCTGGACAAGCAGCTCTTCTCCGACAACCCGGATTCAGCCTCCATCGACCTTAGCCGGACGGTCATCAAGGCACTGCAGGACGAGATCATGAAGAGGCGGGCTGAATTGAAGGAGGCACGAGAAAAGAAGCCCTCGCAGGCCAGCAAGCCGGCCAAGAAGAAGGCGGCTGGTAGTGCCGGTGCCGGGCCGAAGAAGGTTGCGAACGCGGGCCCACCCAAGAAGGGCGGTAGCGGTCCGGCCAAGAAGCCCGCGAAGAAGAGGCTCACGGACGAGGAGAAAGAGATTGTCTCCGATGCGATCGGCAGACTTGACGGTAACAGCTTAACGAAAGCTATTGACATCATTAAGAAAGATACCAATTTGACCGTAAGCATCCCATTCTCCCCCTTCGGTTGGACGTGGCTGACAATTGATGCCCAAAGGAGACCGACGATGACGAACTGGAACTGGACATGGAGCAGCTCAGCGACGAGGCGCTAGTCAAGCTGTTTGACCTTGTGCTCAAGGCATTCCCAAGTTATAAAGACCAGTTGAAGAAGTCAGAGCCTGCGCCGGCCCCGGCTCACAACTCGCACGCTGCAAAGACGGCGGCGAAGAAGAAGAACAAACCCATGGGCAAGGCCGAGCAAGAGCGCAAGCTCGAGCAGCTGAAGGCACTCAAGGACTCGTACAAGCGGCCTGGCAGCGGTAGTCAGGAGCCAGTGCCATCGATCGAGCCCAACGAGACGGCCCAGGCCGGCCATCGTCATGATGACAGTGACGATGCTAGCTCTTCGGAAGAGGAGTAGCTGCTCTTCAACGGCAGATTGCTTGGCATGCGGGTTCCCGAGGACAATTGCGTCGCCGAACCTGGACGACAGGGCGGAGGTACCCTTCTTGCCGGGCTTGGTCTTGCTGAGCTTTTCAGGCCCGCCATGAGCCCTCGTGGAGTGGGATCCGACTTATCCATGGATGGTACCACGAGGTGGCATTTGGAGACGCCTCGGACAGGGTCGCTCACAGCTGGGGCCCCTCCAACACCGTGTAGAAATGTTGTCCATACCCATGTATAATAGTTTCGTCAGCAGGCGCACCGCGACAATGCTCATAGAGCGTGATGATGGCGTTCGGGGGAGCTGTCGCTGAGCTTTGGGTTTCCTCCTTTTCCCGTTGGGTTCCCGTTGGGGCCAAAGGTGCGAGACGTTGATGAGTGATGATCAAAAAGGGAACATAGGCGTAGCATTCATAGTCTGCGCAGCATGTTTGGCGCATCGATCGGCTCATACCCTCACGGGGCGTTTTATGCGGGAAAAGAGGCGACATTCGAGATGGGGCTTGCCGCTCGTCGAGTGGTTGGTTGGTTGGTTGAGAAGAAAAAAAAACACAGTTATTTGATCAGCAATGATCCCTCGTATCTGCCAGTGTGTGTTTCCTTCTGCCCCGTGGCAAGGCGTGTTTCAGACGGCACTCTCGATCGTGACTTGATGGCGGAAGGGAGTCATCCCCTTGCTGCAGTGCATTATTGGGAAAGCTGGCGCATGTGCGCAGGTAGTCTTGGCAGGCATCTCTGGAGAGGACCGGTTGGTTGCTTCGAGGTCGAACTTTTCTCGTCCAGCCGAGGGCCGGGAAGGGGGGTTGTGATTCGCATTGGGGGACAGCCGCTGTCTCCTCAGGCGGCACGCATGCGTCAGACTGCAGCGAGCCGTTCTGCCCGAGCCCTGGCGGGTATCTTCTAAATCCCTGGCGTGCTGGCCCCTGGAGGGGGGCTGTGCGACCTGTGACAATATGAGGCGTTGGAAGGCGTCAGGAGGCATGTCGCACGCAGTTGAGACTCAACAGAGTTGTGGTTGTTGTTGTTGTGGTTGTTGAACCCGTCAAGGGATCGTGCTGAGAAATGGTCTGAAGCGCCCGGTAGCACTGGGTGTGAGGTGAGGTGACAATTTCCTTGACCCCATCTTGGCAGCTAGGGCGTGGGAGATTTGCGTCATGCTCCCTCCCCTGGCCTCCCGGGCCTGGGAGGTGCTGGAGATTATTAGGGGGGTTTCTGCGGCCTGAGGCCTGAGGTGCCAGTTGGGTCTGCCTGTCTGCCTGTCTGCCTGTCTGCCTGTCTGCCTGTCTGCCTGTCTGCCTGTCTGCCTGTCTGCCTGTCTCGTTGGATCAAGATCTGGAGGGGAGAAGTAGGCAGGTGGTGGTCAGAAGAAGGATTGGTTGGCTGGTGATGCCTCTCTCTGGCAATGCTGCCGGGCCGGGAGAGGAGGAGAGGCGGAAGGGACAGTGCCAAAGGGATGGATGGATGGATGAATTGCGTGTGGTCCGAATGGCTTGACAATCAGGAAGACGACATTGAAAGAAATTTGGGTCAAGAAGAGGGGGCGGGAAACAAGATGGTGTGCAGTGCACAGTTGAGACCAGCCGGCACGTCCAGGCCAGGCCGGCTCACTCATTTCTTCATTATGGGCTTTGTGAAAAGTGATGGATTTGTGATGCCTGGTGCAAAAGAAGCGGGGCTGGGCTTGGGTTCAGGTTGCCCCGAGGCCCTGACGACGGCCTGGGGCAGCAGCCTGGGCAGAATGGCAGAACAGCAGGGCCAGGTGGGGGCGAGTGGCACCCCCGGGTGTTTCCCCAACATTGACAAAGTACCTACTTGGGTAACTCATACGGTGCATTAGCAATGGCGTGCAGACAAGTGCCAGGGGCTACACTGGGTAGGCCAGTGCTGGCGCTCAGATCCGGCACAGTCTGCACGAGTGAAGGTGGGCCCCTGCCTTTCTGTAGAGTGTAGACTAACACACACACATGTTGCAGAATAATGAAGTGGTACTTCTGGCTGCAGAGACGAGAGGAGGTCTGCAGCAGCGCCATTTAGCTTTAGTCTAGAAGACATGCACTATTTTATATATGTGAATGCTAGAAGCAAATGGGCAGTCAGCAAACTGAAAGCAATTATATGAATACCTACCAGACCAGTAAGGCAATTGAATGCCCATGGGTGTTGCTTGCTCGATTCCACCTCCACGGAGGTCCGGAGCCGCTTGGGATAGGGTGAGGTGCCGGGAGATGGGATGATGGGATGATGGCTGGAACCATGCAAAACTTGAAAAGATGCCCTGTTGTTGGAGGCACGGCTGTCGGTATGTCTGCTGGTCGCAGACTTTTGAGTTTGTCCTGTCAAGGGCGAATAGCGGTGGCTCATGGGGTCCGTTGCCGGATACCAGACTCGGGATGTCGTGAACTGTTCCTGTTGACGGACACTGCCGTCAAGGCGGAGCGCTGAGACCTTTTGACGGCCGGACTGGTTTGGTCCGATGTCTGGCAAATACCTTGGACTACAGTCCTCAGATGTGTGACGTCTACAGGTTGCTGGCAGGCTACATATAAGTAGTGCATGTGGTGCGACCCTCAGCCGCAGGTGCCAGAAGCAAGATGCATTCGTTCTTCCTCGTGCCATACACACATATATAAGTACTGATCACCATGCTGGGCCGCGCCCTCCTCACCATCGATAGCCTCGGGCTCCTCTTCGGGGCGTGGGTGGCAGACATGAACGAAACCCACCAGCGGAACCCGCGCTGGCCACCCCATGCGAAGTGAGTACCTGACACCTGACATCTGGAGTATACGGAGTATATGGGGCAAACACTGGAACATGCGTGCCTAGATTCCACAACGCGCAGACCATTGGGCTCAGCACGGTCCTGGGCATGGCGACGCTGTTCCTGACGTGGAGGCCGCTGCTGCTGGGCCCGTCGCCGGCCATCGACCGCTACTCGCTGAGCGTGGCCGCCTTCACCGGCTGTGTCTACTGGCTCACGGGCCTGACCGCCATCTACTTCCCCGGCGCCGACGGGCTCGACCCCGAGTTTGGCGGGCCCGGCTTCCCCCAGAGGCCTATCTTCCTGGCCTTCATGATGGCGGGTCTTGCCGGTTCATATCTGGAGCTGCGCTAGTAAGGGGTGGCTGCGAGGATGTGTGGTGGTTTAATCAGCGAGGGTTGCGGATTGAGGCTTGTCTTCCAAGTATGTACTGAAGTAGGTATCTCTGGGATCTAGCAGGCGATATCAAAATGGACAAGATTCAACAGTGGTATAGGTGCGTGCTACCGTTTCCTCAGACGCTGCCAGTGTCAGGGACATGTTGAGCCAGTTTAAGCCAGCTACCGTGTGTGCCTGGACATGGTTCTCGGTTCAGGACCGACCCGGCGTGATCTCGGCGTGCAATTCGTCAGCTGACAGGCGTTGTGCACCCTTCGACGTCGTCCTTCGAGGCCAAGCACTCAGCCTGTCAGCATGGCCTGCATGGCTATCCGGCAGGACGGGATGGATGCTGGGCAACTGGGCAACTGGGGTCTCGGAGACTCAGGGGTCTGACAGTGAAAGGTTTGAGGACGGATCCACCGGTGACGACGCTCCTGCGCTCCTGGCCCCCCAGCTGCCCCCCCCCCCTGCGGTGTTACCCGATGGGCTGGGTTGTCAGGGTTGTCGAGACAATGCTGGTGAGCGCCGCGGGGCCTATGCTGGGTGCTGGGTGCTGGATGATGGATGCTGGGCACTGGATGCTGGATGCCGGATTGCTGACTGACTGAATCCTTGTGGGTGCTTGGGACGCTGATCTCTTCTGCTTCTGCCTCTGCCTCTGCCGTTGTACAGACACAACCATGTGCCTCCCGCCCTCTCTCCCTCTCAGACAAAACCCCCTGGAGCCCGTCAACCCGTTCCCTACAACGCTCCGCCTTTCCCTCTGGCAACACCACCATTGTCCCGTTCTCCTTCCAAGAGGCCTTTTTGCAACGTGAGCACGCGACCAGTTACCCCTTCTGTACGGCCCACCACCCGGGTCACAGCGTGCACTCGCCCTGCCTCGCGTATTACACCGTACACCCCGACCGCCCGGAAGTTGCACCAGTCCATCAGGGCTTGGCAGCCGCGCCAACATCACCGATCGGCATCTCTTGGCAGCCGATGCCACGGGCTATTAACCCGAATCCCACTGTGCACCCCCCCGCCAGTCTGTGACGTCTGCTACCGCACGACGCCCCGCGGTTTGGCTGCCGCTGCGAGGGCGGACGACGATAAGGGTTTGTCGGCTTCTCATTCGGTCAACTCCAGATAGAATTAGATGCTGAAGTCGCAAAAGGAGGCCGACATGGCCCAGCAGGAAACCTCCGGGAACCGCCTGAGAGATGCACCATGTGTCCAGTCACTTCTCGGCTTCTTCTTTAACAAGGGTGTCAGAGGCGGGCCCAAGATCTTTCTCAACCTGGCCGCCGTGCTCTGTGCCCTGCTGCTTGTCATAAAGCTCTTGCCCCAGCGTCTGAGCGACGGCGCATTGAACTCTATGCCCCACGATCTCTGGAAAGGGGAGCAAGAGGAAACGCTGCAGGTAGACACTGGCGACGATGTCGATGATGGCAGCATACCGGGCGGGCTGAGGATCGTCGTCTTCGGGGAGAACGACATCGGCACGCCGGCGGTCGGCGTAGACCAGGAGGTCGAGGGGTCCAAGTCGTGGACTGAGGCCCTCTGTGACCAGGTACGTCGTCTCACAGAACCCTCCAGTTTGACATTGTGCCGGGCCATACTCTAAACATGATTACCGTCCCAGCTGGCATGCTCCAAGCACATCTCAATGGCGCCGTCACCCGATTCCCCTTCGTGGTCTGTCAGTTCCAAGACTCTTTACGCCGACGGCGTCGAAAGCGTCCTCAACGAGACGACAGGACGGTCCGGCCCTGGCTTGGATTACTCGTACTTGTCAACGCTGTACGGCCCCCAGTGGCAGACCCTCGACTTCAAGGACCAGGTCGATCGATTCCTCGCCATGCCCAAGCCGCGCCATGCGCCAAAGGAGACGCTCTGGGTCTTCAACTTTGGCTTCTGGGACGTGTATTCGCTATCGGCCCTGCCGATCCCTGCTGGGAAGGCGGCAGCAAACGCTATGACGAGGGATTATTTCGAGCAGATCGAGCGCCTGTACGAGGCTTCGACAGACTACCAGTCGATTGCCTGGTCTGACATCAACTACGTCCCGGCCCCGCCCGAGCCTGAGCCCGAGCCCAGCCCGGAAGCAGAAACCACGGGGGAGTCATCCGCCGACGGGCCGACTGAGAAGAGAAACGAGGAGAACGCCGCGGACAAAACACCAGCGGAGAGCAGCGCTGAAGATACGACCGAATACTTCCGGCTCCTGATCCCTCGAGTCACGGACCCATCCCTGCTGCCCGGGTGGCGCGATCTCAGGGCGCAGCTCCCCAAGGTTCACTCCAAGGCGGAGCAGATGCGCAACTCTGCCGCGCTCACGGAGCACTGGAACGACCGCATCGTCGACGGGCTGGTGGAGTGGGTCAGAAAGGAGAACCAAAGGGCCGGCGGGGATGAGAACAAGAACAGCAAGAGGGCCGGGCCAGACGACCCTGCGACCCCGGCTGCGACCCAGGGGAAGAAGGAGGCCGACAGGGCCCCGCCCCAGAGCAGGCGCAGCCCGGTCCGCGACGGCTTCGCGTACAACATGGCCAGCTACGTGCTGGACGCCATGGTGGAGCGGCAGCTGCGCAACGCCCGGCTGCGCGATGCCTCGGGCCGCGGCGACGGCCCGGTCGAGGAGGGGTTCCGCGACGTGACCAACTCGTGCGTGGAGCGCGTCGACACGGCGCTGGTGGCCGTCTCGGTGCAGAGCGGCGTCCGGCTGGAGATACCCAACGAGGTGATTGGCAACGACGTCCAGGTGCCCAGCTCGACCAGGCCCGAGAACAAGGAGCCGCAGGGGGAGCCGGCCGGGAAAAAGAGGGCGAACAGGCGCGGTGACGACAAGGAGGAGGACGGGGGGGCCAAGGAGCCCAGCGCCGACCTGGCTGCCAACGCGGCCGCCCCGGTCAAGGTGTGCCAGATCCCCAGCGACTACCTGTTCTACACGCCGTTCGCGCTGTCGCAGAAGGCCATTGGCGAGATCGCCCTTCAGACCGCGGACATGATCCGCAACAACGAGACGATCAGAGGGAAGCTACAGGAGCAGATGGACAAGGTGAGCCCGGAAGCCCCATGGTGCTGTTTCCGCTGCGTGTTTGAGACCGCGTACTGACTGCGACAGATTAATGGTTCATGATCCTGAAGGCCGTGCAGACGGCTCGACCTGGCTCCCGGTTTTCATCTTCTCGCCTGGGGGGGGGGGGGTTCTTAAAATATATGGGACATGATATTATCATACACGTATGCATTGGGCGGTGTTTGGTGTCACTTGACAAGACTCCGTCCCTAAGGGCTCGTGAGTTTCGGGGCGTTGAGGTCGACATCCAGTTATGTCACATTTGTTTTGTATATTTTGTAATTACAGGTAACACTTCAGACCACATATGGGGGATGTGTGTATACCACGACTTGTGCCGACAGAGATAAAACCTCATGTGCATTTCCAAATCACAGTAGGTATGTTAACCAGGGTTCAACCCTTGGCTGCGGTAGTGGATCGGCTATCGGGGAACTAATTAAGTTGCTTGCAGGGCCCGGCTTATCACAGGAGACAAACGTCACACGAGCAAGCCACGGGTCTTCCTCTCGACAACCCACCACCATCTCCCCCATTTAGGATATGCCTTCACACTCGCAACTTAGACCGTAGACAAGACAGGAGGGCCAGGGAAGAATGAGCCCGTCGCCGTCCTCATCTGGACTTCTCCCCATGCCTGGAACACCGGCCTGGCGCGCGAGGATCGCCAGCGTCTTTCGCAATGCCGACGCCCACGTCTTGGTAGCCTTCTGGCTGTTTGGTACGTTCAGAACTCTTTAGAGCAACAACAAAGAGCACGAGCTGATGGTTCTTGTCCCTTCTGCAACAGGTCTCATCAACAATGTCCTCTACGTGATCATCCTGTCGGCCGCGCAGGACCTCATCGGCAACCTGCCCAAGGGCATCGTGCTCCTGGCCGACGTGATGCCCTCCTTCGTGACCAAGCTCGTCGCCCCGTACTTTATCCACCGCGTCCCCTACTCGGTGCGCGTCCTGATATTCGCCGGCCTCTCGGCCACGGGCATGCTCCTCATCGCCCTGACACCCGCCACCGGCGCCGTGCCCCTGAAGATGCTGGGCGTCGTGCTCGCCAGCCTGAGCAGCGGCGGCGGCGAGCTGAGCTTCCTCGGCCTGACCCACTACTACGGCCACATGAGCCTCGCCGCCTGGGGCAGCGGCACGGGCGGCGCCGGGCTGGCCGGCGCCGGGCTGTACGTGATGCTCACCACCTGGATGGGCTTCAGCGTCCGGGACAGCCTGCTGGCCTCGGCCTTCCTGCCCGCCGTCATGCTGCTCAGCTTCTTCGTCGTCCTGCCCCGCGGGCCCCTGCGCCACGGCGCCGCCCCCAAGAGCTACGAGGCCCTCCCCGGCCGGGACCTGGCCGACGACGACGTCGACGTCGACGTCGACGACATGCCCGCCGGCAGCGCGTCGTCCAGCCTGCTGGCCCCGGGCCCCGCCGTCGCCACCACGGCCTACTCGGCCCACCATCACCCGGCGCCGCAGCACGGCGGCGGGTCCCTCGTGGCCCACCTGAGGCGCGCCAGGGCGCTGGTGGTGCCGTACATGCTGCCGCTGTTCATGGTCTACGTCGCCGAGTACACCATCAACCAGGGCGTCTCGCCCACGCTGCTGTTCCCACTCGAGTCGTCCCCTTTTACCCGCCACCGCGACTTCTACCCCTTCTACAACTTCCTGTACCAGGTCGGCGTCTTCATCTCGCGCTCGTCCACGCCCTTTGTGCGCATCCACCACGTCTACATCCCCTCCTTCCTGCAGGTCGGCAACCTCGTCCTGCTGGCGCTGCACGCCCTGCTCAACTTCATCCCTTCCGTCTACATCGTCTTCCTCGTCGTCTTCTGGGAGGGCCTGCTCGGCGGCGCCGTCTACGTGAACACCTTTGCCGAGATCATAGAGAACGTGCCCGTGGAGGACCGCGAGTTCAGCCTCGGCGCGACGTCCGTGGCCGATAGCGCTGGCATCTGCTTGGCTGGCTTCATCAGCATGGCGGTAGAGGTGTGGCTGTGTGACTGGCAGGTCCGGCATGGGAGAGACTGGTGCAGGAACATTGAAGTTGGCTGAACGCGGCCGGAACATATGTCCTCGGTCACTGAACCTGCCTCTAGTCTCCCTTTTCTCACGCATACTCTGACAGGTAGGAAAATAGAAGTTCAACAGAGACTCAGACAGCAGTCGCTGCCCGTGATAAGGAACACACCCCATGGGGTTTCGGGGTTCTCTTGTTTAGAGAGGTAGGTGGGTATATTCAATGTTGTCAATGGACAAGATGAAAACACATCCCCAACGCCTGCCGCATCCCATACATATCCTGCAATCCCACTCGTTCGTGCCGAATCCCCCACGGCTTAGCATCCCTTCACTTGGCCTCTCGGCGACACCACTTCTCGGTCCGGTGGACGATATGCAGCTGCGGCGCTTTCCAGGCCGGGTCCTCCTCCTCGGCCCTCCGGAGCGCCGCCCGCACCAGGGCCCAGATGCGCTTGACCTCTGTGCGCCTCAGCCTCCTGAGCCCCTTGAGCGTCGACGGCTCCGGCCAGCCGTGCTCGTTGAAATCCACCAGGAGCGTCAGCAGCCTGAGCTCCGGGAAGCCGCGGACGAACCGGACGCCCTCGTCCACGGCCGAGTCGACCCAGCACGGCCGCAGGCCCCAGTTCATGACGAGGCTCCGCAGGCCCGAGTACGCCGCCACCTCGGCATCGCTGATGTCGTCTGTGCGACTCATCGAATCAGCAATCTAAGGTTCTTTTTTTTCGGGTAGTGCAAGATATACACCAGCAAATTCAAAAATACTCACAGCCTCGGTATATCCATATCGAGTCCCTGTCAAAATCCATATACACACCCTCCTCCTCCTCCTCACGGCCCGGCATCCGGACAAGCTCATACTTCGGGGCGGCACCACCGACCCCCGCCCCCGGCTGCTGCGCGACCAGCAGGGCCCTCGACTCGGCGCAGGCCTGCAGAACCGCGGGAACGCCCCTGCGCAGGTGGTACCTGAACTTTGCGTTGTTCCACGTCCGCGGGACCACGGTCGGCTCCGGGCCGGCCGCCTCCCAGATCAGGAAGCGGATCTCTGGCGGCAGGCGCTGGAACTGCGGGAACCGGCATGAGCCCTCCTCCCTTGTCGAACCCCTGGGGGGCTCCCTGGTTTTTGGCAGTGGTGTCAGAGGGCTGGCGGGTGCCTCGGCCTCGGCCTCGGCCTTGTCCTTGTCCTCGCGGAAGATGTGGATGATATCCGGGCTTATGTACTCGTCCACACTTGGCTTTGTCCCTGTCTCTGAGACACTGCTGGCTCTTTTGCAGCGTGTGGCTTGTGTTTCGGCCATCTTGATTGTCTTTAGAAAAGAAACCTTGTATGGGTTTTGTTGAAGTTAATGTGTCGTGGGTGTATCTTGTTTTGTGATATTGCTGTGATGACTTGATAGCAAGTGGGAGGGAGTGGTGCGACTGATAGTCTTGGTTCCACCCTTGGCCAATTGGAATATCACAGTTGACGGCTCATGATGACGGAAGAGGTTATACGGACTGTTCAAATGGGAACTCGCAGCAGTGTCGTAAAGAAATAAATGTAACCCAGGAAAAAGACAAGGTACTACCAAAGGTCTCGTACCTAAGACCGTAGCATCGATGGCTTAGGAGCAATGTCGTGAGTCAATGTGGTGTCGAGCGCAGCAGTCAAGTAATCAGAATATTCCCACTATACTCATCATCACACAACAGTCAAGTCCCTAGGGGGCTTGTCTGGAAACAGAAACCGAAATACATGCAATCATTCATCATCATCAGTGCGTCCCGGTTCTTCCCGGACAGGGCACAGAAAGTGCCCTGCTCGAGGGCGAGTTTTGCCCCTGAATCCCTGGTGCAAGGAGCCATTTGATGACAACAGAGGACGGATCGTGCTCTGACCTGGGCCTCAGGGTTGAGGGAGGGTGAAAAAATGGTGCCACCAAGGGCCAAGGAAGCGCGGGTGGGTTATCAGGTCAGAGCATTTGCAGGGCTGGCTGGGCCGGGCTGGGCTGATTGACCCCCTCCCCTATAGCTGGGCCGCTGCAGCACCTGAGGTTCTCTGACACGCAAGACACGGACAGTCCCGAGTCATATGTTTGTTGCTGCAGGTCATGGACCTATGCTTTGCCCTGAATCTTTGGCCTGTCGTTGTCTTGAAATCTTATGCAAACTCTTCGTTCGGCCCGTCTCTGTGACGTGTCTAGTGTTTGGCTGTCGACCTTTTTTTCTTTTTTTTTTTCTCTCTCTCTCTCTCTCTCTCTTCTTTCTCATGACTTATCCCCCCCCCCCTGCACTGACGCAGCCAAGAGAATGGCCGGGAATAATGAGGCTGGAGGGACCTTGCCGGATCTGATATCGCAGACCTGGGCATATAATATGCAGGCATGACACTCACCAAACAAACATCACCCACACATGGCAGCTCTGCCGGAGTTGATTGCGAATTCATTACATGAGAACCATACGTGACTGTCACACACATTGAAGGATGTGTCGACCATGACTCTGTTGCCCATGGCTGCCATCAACTACCTTGTCAATGTGCAAGGTGATATGTTGGCAGTTGTATACTGTAGACTATATCATGACAAGAAAAGCCCAGCTTGGAAGCCGAGCGGCAAGATCCGACCGATCGGATCCGACCTGCGGAAAGTCCAGGCAGGGCAGGCCCCGGGCAGCTCGGATGGCCCGCCCGCCGAGTCCATGTCGTCAACGCCCAGAGCTCTGGTACAACACCCTGCCGAACCTCGGCCGCCACATCGGAACTGCACATCTCGACTTCTTCCCGCCCTGGCCACTCAACCTTTCGTGCACAAGGCCAACAACTACCCACAGAGAGCAACAAAACAACAAAATGCCCCCAACCCGCCTCTTCCCAAGGCCCTCAAGCCTGCGCGCAATCCACAAAGCAGCAGCCGCCGCCCTCACAAGACCATCACCATCACCACCAACGCCCATCATCACAACCCACGCCCGCCCCTACTCCTCAGCCTTCCAACAAGGCCCCTCCCCGCCCCGCCTGCCCCCAGAGCAGCAGGCCGAGTTCGAGCGCCTCCAGCGCGCCGTGGCAGACCGCCTCGCCGACCCCACGCCGCTGCCGCACGAGCAGCAACAGCAGCAGCAACAATACCCTTCCGTCTCGCCCGCCTCGAACCCCCGGCACACCACCACCCCCGACGGCGCCACGGCCGCTGCCACATCAACACCACCACCACCACCACCACAGGCCGACGAGACCACCCCCGGCGGCGTGTGGCGCGGCGCCCCGCCCGAGTTCGACGGCGACAAGAACCCCAGGACGGGCGAGGTCGGCGGGCCCAAGACCGAGCCGCTGAGGTGGGGCAGCGCCGGCGACTGGAGCTACAACGGCCGCGTGACTGACTTCTGAGGTGGGCGTGGGAGTGTATGAGTATGAGTGACGCGCCGGGCTGGCGGCCTGGCTGGCTGGCTGGCTGGCCATGCCCATGTCATCCTCTGGGTCTGACCTGCGCACATCCACAACCTCGGGCACGATCCTCCTTTGAAAGACCAGCACCTCAAGTCGTTCTGGGGAGTATTCTTCGTGGTATTTCGTAGCTCATGTACAATAAATACATAGTGCCGGGTCTCCTCCAGAAGCACTTCATGGCATACCGAATCAATTGCTACCAGTGCAGCCAGGCTGCTTGCTCATGCGCAGGTATCTTGAAACCCCAGGACGAACCCAAACGCCGCATGCTGTCCTGACTTTTACGAGACAAACAGCAACCACTTCTAACTTCAACAACCAGCCCATGCCTCAGGGCGTGCTCCTCACCCCGGACGCCCCCTCCCGCCTCATCATGAAAATGTGCATGTATCACGCTTCCGCAGGCGGCGTTAGCCTGCTAGCCACTGTTGCAACCGCTGCCAGCGCCGCCGCGGCGTTTAGCGTCGCCGGCACCACATTTGGGTCATCCCCTGCACCGCTCACATCACCGACCCCGCTATCGTCGTCCCGGTTGTGCTGCTCATTTCGTTCGGCCTCTCCGCCATGGCCCACCTGCCCCTCGGCGAGGCTGCCCCTCGCCCTGCTTCCCCCAGGGCTGCCATTATGCCCCGCCTTGTCGTGTCCATTGCCGTCTCCAGCACTCTCAAGTGACCGGTTCTCTTTGTCACCTGCACCATCTGCTGCTTTCTTCTTGGGCGCCAGCGATACGATGCCGTTTCCGGTGTTGGGCACCACCCTGACCTCGAAGGCCCTGCTCATCTCAACCTCCTCCATCGCCTTCCGCATCCTGTCCCGTCTCGCCTGGCCGCGAAGCCTGCTCTGCGGGGCTGCGCCGTTGGTGACGAACCGCACCGATCTGATCATGAAGCTGAGCCCGTCGTGGCTGGACCGTTGGCCGTCCCGGCCTAACTTTCCCCCCCATTCCCGGCTCTTTATCCCAAAGCGTACCGTCGACACGTACTTCTCGAGCTTGGGTAGGATCTGGATCATGACGTGCATGTCGCGGCCTTCAGGTGCCTGCACCGGCCCTGTCGCCAACGGCGCTTCCAAGAAATCCGGGTTGCTCTTCTGCAGCGCCTCGGCTGTCTCCTTGCCCCTTCCTTTCCTGCTGCCCTTGGCCTCCTTGACATCCGCACCGATACCCTCGTCAAGCCCCAGCAGGTTGACATCGACATCATCAGGCCACTCGCCCCGGATCCAGCCACCGTGAATGCAAGCTGCCACGACATCCGAGTCATCTGTGTACACGTCGGTTCCCCAGAGAGCCCGGCGCGACGTGATTTCCGCTCTCGCAGGACCCTTCAGGTGCTGCTTCCCGACCTTCACCATCAGGGTGCTTCCTTCCTTGCCTTGGATCGTTGGCATCGGCAGAGGCTTGGGTGTGGATTGATACGCATGTCGTGCATGCCGGCCACTTCGACCATCGTACATCCGAGCCGGTTTGAGAATGACGTCGTAGATCCAGTCACCAAGGTGCTCACGCGGCTTGTTAGACACGCTGTCGAGAATCGCCTTGTTCGAGATGATACGCTTCGGTTTTGGCGGGATGATAACGGGAGCACTTGAATGGGCGGCGATTGGCTGGGCGTTTGGTTCCCTGATTTGACCATGAGCGCTGGCTCTTGGAGGAGCATGATGGTGAGTCATGAGAAGGTCTTTCGCGGCCCCTGTGGGGGATGGGATCGGTGTAGATCCCTTGACGTTCTTGAAGGGGGTGACCACAGTCTGTTGGGGGGACACTTGGTCGGGAATGTGGTGGTGATGATGATGATGGCTAACAATGTGAGTTAGGTGGGATGAAATGATCAGATGGGGTGATACATACTGGTGGTGATGGTGGTGAGAGTGCGTCTTCTGTCGCTTAGCTCTGCCCAGCGGCGTGCTTCTGCCTGTGCTGTCTTCGTCGTTCTTGACGTCGTCTTCCTTTTGCTTTCTCCGCTTGTTACGGGAAGCATTGTCGCGGCCGCCCTTGGGATCGGATGTTACGTCTGGAGGTGCGTGCTCCAAGTCGTCACGCCGCCCCAGGCCGCTACCAGTGAAGGGCAGCTGTGCACCGGCCGCAACAGGGCTAGATACACCTAGGCCGCTAACTCCACTCCCAATACCTGAGAACATGCGGCCAAACTCGCTCTTAATGCCTGCCTCGCCAGGCGGCCCTTGTATCTGCGGTTGTGCGCCTTGAACAGCTTGTGGGAGAGGAGATATACGGCCCTTTCTGTTCATTTCTTGGACCCGTAAAAAGTTCTGTTGGTGAGCCATCGGGTGGCCTGGCTCTTCTAGAGGCCGGTGTCGGGGTGAATCGTACATTGGGGGGTGTCCATTGCTGTACGCGACAGAAGGAGGGGGCGGCCCGTCCTCGCCAGGTCGCCGGTGAGGAGGTTGCTGCTGTTGGTGAGGTGGGATCGCCGCCGCGCGTTGGCGACTAGGCGATTCATAGGGCGGCGCTTGGTGAGCCGCCTGAGGCATTGACTGCGGGTGCGCAGGATGAGAGGAGGGAGGGTAGCGTTCTACCGGAGGCTGCGACAGAGCCCCCTGGGTGTTGTTGTACGGAGGCGCACTTGCATGAGGGTACTCGTGTTGTCGGGGTTGAGGTCTTGGCTCCTCGTACACATGCCGGGGCTGGTCATACGCCGCCCTTTGCCAGTGTGCCTGCTCCCGGGAATCCACTGGACGTGGATATTGTGGCGGTAGTGGTTCCCTCCGCTGTATTCCTGGCGGACCATACTCGGGCTGGTTCACCGCATACTGTCTTCCAGGGTCGCCACCCGAGGTAGTCCTCTCCCTCCTCTCGCGGTCCCGCAGTTCCATCTCTCTCTCCCTTTCCTGCCTTTCTCGCTCGAACATCAACCTATCGTCTTCGTGCTTGACCACAATGAGTCGCTCCGGATTGTACTCTCCTCCATGCCTGGGCTCTTCGCGTCTTGGGTACATATCGGGGGGACCAGGTCTTCCCGCCTCCATCTGCCGCGAGGGCGGTGCGATGTTGGGAAACGATTTAGGCTGGCTGCTCGGTCTAGGAGGGGGCCCAGGTGGCCCTGGGAGTCGCTGGAAGTCTCTGCCATGTTCCGCAGGTCCCATGGGTGGAGGCGGGTGTCGGTATGCGTCTCGTGGCGTCCCATACCTTTGCATCTCTGGGGTGAGATGCACCCCGTGGGGTGAGCCAGCAGCGGTACGAGCATCCCGTTGGTCTCGCGGGTCCCCTCGCGGGTCGGCACGCGGATCTGCCCGCGGATCTGCCCGTGGATCTCGAGCTTCATACATGCGTTGATGTTGTTCAGGGGTGTGAGGCCTTCGGTAGGGTGCATACTCGGTGGAGATCGAGGCCATTCGCGGAGAGGCATGTACACCAGACGTGTAAGCAGGTGCGGAGGCGGCAGCTGACGATGCCGGGGGAGGGTAGGACGGCGCAGTAGAATCTCGAGGTCGGGGGCCAAGCATATAATTCAGTGACATTGAACTCCCTTGGCCGCTTCCTCTCTGTATAGAATCTAGGGCTGGAAGCTCACGGCCGCCTGGAGGGAACGCCGTAGAGGGCCCGCCAGGTATTGGCGACGGTCTTGGAGCAGGCAAGCTGTACGGCCCTCCTGGCCCCATCTGTAGGCCCGGGCCTCCTGGGCCGCCGGGGCCTCCAGGACCCTGGCCGGGCTGAGGGGGTGAGCCCGGAGGCGGCATGCCGCGGTTCATGGGGGGGCCCGGGGTGACAGAGGAGGCACTCTGATGTCGCGAGTGGTTCGAAGGGGTGAGAGAGGCGCCATGTTCATACGGACGGGAAGAGGGGAAGAAGTGAGGGTCGGAGGGTCGCCTTTGGAGGTTGTCGGGTGGGTATGCAGAGCTGGCTGAGGAGGGGGCCTGTGTATGCTGCCCTGGTTGCTGCTGCTGCTGCTGCTGCTGTTGTTGTCGATCTATCGCATACGAGTTCGGGGCGGGCGTCGCAGAGGCGGAAGAAGGCGTGGGAGGAGGCAAGGTCTGTCGAGTGTAGAGTGGAGACTGTGCATTTCGCGAGAATGGCAGGTTGGGCGGCTGCGCCTGTCTTTGATCTCGAGGATCCATGCTGAAGGTCCTTCGAGATCGGAGGCGACAAAAACAGCCCAGGCCACCGCGGGGCCAACTCGGAGTTTCCTCGAGCTTTGGCCGGGGTCGAGCTCAGGAATTGTGGCCACGCAAATCACAACAGGGAGCGGTCCTGAAGCTGGTTCAAACAGCGCCAGCCAGCAGACAAACGGTGAGATGGGCCGAGATCAGGTCCGGCGACGTCTGCAGAGCTTAAAGGGTGGATCGCAAGGGCGGTGGTGAGAGAGGACCCGTGTGCTCGAAAAGGTCTGTCGCGAAGCATTAGTGGGATGCTTGAGAGGTGTGAAATGGCTGTCTTGGAGCGGCGATCAGAAGGTGGGTGGACGATGCCGACGCCCTGGGGGAGCGTGCGAGGGAGCGTGCGAGGGCGCCGGTGCAGCAGGTGCAGGTGTCGTGGTGTTGAAGATTGCAAGGTGCAGCAGGGTGATGCAGATTGTGTTGGTGTGTGGGTGTTTGACGCGGAGAGAACCTGGAGTGGAGTGGAGTGGAGTGAGGCTTTGTGAGTCTGAGGTGGACTGCATAGGTGTGGGTCATGGGTCATGCTCGGTGATGCTGGTCTGGGTGTCTGGCCGGCCAGGGCTGGAGGGCTGGTGTGTGTGCCTGTCTGTGTTCTGCGTCTGTGTCGGGCTGTCTGGCGTTGCGACAAACCTTGGAAGGGGAAAATATGGGGAAAGCGGCAATGGGGCCTGCCATGGTGCCAGGGAAAGAGCAAGGGGCAAGCGCCAGGGCAGGGGAGGACAGGGGGGCCAGGCGAGCGAGAGGGCTGGAGGGAAGGGACGTTGCAGGGGTGGAGAGAGGCAAAGAGGGTACTGTGCGATGTCACTTGTCATGTTGAGGTGAGTCTGTCGGTTCAGGTTCAGGTTCAGGTTCAGTCAGCACGCACGCACGCACGTCCCCTTCGTAACGGGACGACGCAGACTAAGACAGCAAGACTATATACTGCCGCACGCTACCGTACATGTACTTTGATTGTATCGGCATCACGCCAGGCGACTGTGCGCACAACGGCGCGGGACTGCACCGGGACTGCACCGGTACCTGCCTTGACAGACCAGGCAGGCATGGCGCATGGTCACCAGCACTCCATACGACCGCCCGCAGGCAAACTAACTCATGGCCCCTCGAGAACAACAAGAGGCAAGAGGCAGGCAGACCCCTCCAGAGTAGCGTCGAGCAGCAGGTTGCTGGGGTGGCTGCATGGGCGCGATTGCAAAACCTGAAAAGCATGCACGCAAGGCGACGAGGTGCAAGCAGAAAAAAAAAAGCTGTGAGCTGCCTGCGAACGAGCGAGCTGCGACAGGGGCCCGACGGATCAGCGACCCAGGACGGCGCTAGGCAGGTCAGATGTGGAGCCTGGGTGACAGGGATGGGCCTGCAAGGAGGCGGGAGACAGAATCCCATCATTCCAGGTTCTCGACGTTGGCGTCGATGTTTGTTTGTGCGGGAGTTGTGTGTGGGCGTGCGGGCGTGTGGGCGCACAGCGTGCTGCCACTGCAATGCAGCGACGGGATAGACGTGCTCTCGTCGCCGTGTGATCAGAAGCCGGACAACTGAGAGACCCTCATGATACACAGGTACTTGGATACATCCCTCCACAGCTGCCGCAGAGGACTGCCTTCCATCCGTCCGCCCCCCTTGCCCCCCCCCTAAATAATCGAGAGACAAAGCCGGCCAGTTTTGGGCAGACCGCCATTCAAGTCCCGCGCAGGTGGTCAACGATTACATGCAAGCACGCAAGCTGAGATGGGCGAAAAGTGGGTGGGGGTTGGATGGGATGGACGGTAGCGGATGGAAGCGGATGGCGGGTGGATGGGTGGGTGGGTGGTCTCGGGTCGGGTCTGACTGATGAGTGATTGCTCTGGCCAGAGGCCAGAGGCCAGCAGGCTAGGCAAGCCAGGGGCCTGGGCCTGACCCTGGACCGGGACCCGAGCTGAGCTTTGGAGCAGGGGATGGAGCTAGTCGTGCTGCCGTGTGCTGTCATGCTGTTGTGCTGTCGTGCTGTCGCGCCCAGTCCTGCCCTGCCCAGGCCGCTGATGACCGCAATGTGCAATGTGTAATGGACTGGAGCCCATGATCGTCCTCGAGATCTCACCGTCTGGCTGACTTAGACTTTGATGATTAGCAGCCTGTCTCGAATCGGACAAGTAGCTCGAGGACTGATGAGGCAGGCTCCTCCATCACATGCGTGCATGCCCTGGGCACCTGGGTAAGTAAGTACTTAAGTACTTAAGCTAAGTATGTACCCCGTACTGTGTATGATGCTTACTACCTAGGTACTTCCTAGGTACTGCAAAGACATATACATCATACTTGATGGGCCCACCGCTCTCCCCTTCACCACCGTGCCTGATGCCCGTAGGGTTGTTTCCCTATGTCAGTATATCTCCCTACGGGCTAGCGCCTGAGCTTGAGTCCTGGGTGGAATGGCAATCGTCAAAAACCCCTGTCCCAGCCCCGACAGGCGTTGCGTCTTTGGCCTTTCTCTGGAAACTCTGATCTGGACCCCCCATTCCCACATCACCCATCCACCTCAGTGCTTCCCAAATGTCCATTTCCAACCCCTCCTCCTCCTTATGCACGTTTCATGCTGTCAGCTAAGGTTCATCCCGCTCTTCTTGCTCCCGGGACAGACCATCGAGGTCTCAAAGGGCACGCAGGCTTGCTCCCCCAGCCTCGGCCGTCCGCACCCGAACTGCCACACGAGGCCGCTGCTTGGCCTCCCATCTTCAAGTGTTTGATCGAATCAATGCCGCCATGCCGCTCCCACGTCATGTAGCAAAGCTGCAGGTGTCCACGGCAGCCCGGCATATCCCCCCTCCATCTAGACCAGTATCTCTTAATGCCATCTTGCCACCTCCCACGTGGATAGGCCAATATCTCACCACCAACCCTCGTGCAAAGAGTTCGGGACTGTTTCACTTTTGACAGACTTTTCCAACCAGTCGGCTGCGCATCCTATGATGCAGCAATAATGCTCTAAGAGCACCCTTTGCTATGTGGATCTTCCACTGCTGATGGATGGGTTCGGCGGCCCTTCGCGACCCTGCAGAAACAAACAACTTGGAGATCCCGAACCATCAATGCTAGCTGCATGCATGCAGCTCGTGATATTGGTCCATCCCCCAATAGAACTAGTCGACTGCTCAGATCTTGATCTTGTCGGCGCCCCGACTGTCTGAGTTTCCTAGCATGGGAGGCTAAACTTTTGCTAGTCCACTGCGCACGGGTACATCGAGACCCCCAGAATGGGTGATGGCGACCCTCAGAATGCTCAGAATGATGGAGCGGACGAGTGAAATCATCGTCACGAGCAATCTTCATGCGTTTCTCAACAGCAACGGGTTCCAGAGGTTCGACGTCGACACATCTGGGACCTTGGAAGACGCGCCCTTGGCCATCATATTGAGCCATCTCAAGCTGCGCGCAAATTCATGTGTCTGCTAAATGATTGAGAAGTACTTGAGGTCCTCTGGATAGTATAGCCCGTTTCCAAAAGATGATCGTATGTAACCTCGCCTATCCTTGAAGCTGCTTCGCGCCTTGAAATGTTTCTTCACAGCCCTAGAACCACCAGATATATTACGGCCGTGCGGACGATGCAACCAACCTCCAGGCCCCAAATGGTTTTTCTTCTAATTCGTCGCATCTTGCTCCTAGTTTGATTAACTTGACAACGTGGATGGTCGTTTCTGTGTGGCGTTACTTTGACTTTGGTGCCAGGCATGTGCGCGATATGTGCGCTGGAGGCCCTCAACAAACCATAAAATATCCCTCTGGACTGCTAGCGAGTACAAGCGGGGAAAGACTCGGTGGGTCTTTGAGCGTTTACCACTGTGTGAAGGGACCGATACCTTTCGGAATGTGTGCGGCTTTAGAACGAAACCACTCACAGCGTATGTGGGAAATCAATGTACCTAGCACTGTATTTCTTCAAACGCTGGGTCTTGAGCGTTTACCACTGTATGAAGGCGCCACGTACATTTTACATGTATGGGGATTAAAAACGAAACCGCCAATGTACCTAGATATTTCCCCGACCTTCCAGCTCTTTGTCTTGAATCCACTAACTACATCATCTCTACGTGATGAGCGGGATGGAATCTGATCCCCCACCATGTTGCAGTTATACACGATGGTCATCAGTAAAGGTTTGGCCCGCTTTCTTGAGTCAATGATTACGAGTAACAGGAGGCTTGCTTGACGAATATGAAACCTACTTGGTCTTCTGAGGAGTAGTCCGACCCTGCTCACAGACAGTTGCAGAACATGAATCTTACTAATATCAGGCACTCAAGACCTGGTGTACTTCAAGTTGTGGTCGATTTGTGGGCGGGGCAGCAGTACTACGATTATTGGCTCGAGATGACCTAAATGCGTCGACAGGTCCAAGACTAAACCAACCACCAAGCAGGCGAAGACCGCTGCACGGTAAGCCGTTGGTAGGGGTAAGGACACAAAGACGCAAGGCTTTCTTTGACTCCAAGACGGAGTCATTGTGCATCCAGCGGGAAAATGCTGCGGAACCTCATGTATGTCCAGGAACTATCTCAGAATCAGATCACCTTCCAATGGAGGTGGTCTATTACAGAGTGCCCAGATGCTGTCCTAGAGTTGAGAGCAACTTCTCTTCGTGGTGTCAGCTCATGATTGCTTATGGAGATTTGTTCCTGATTGTCATTATCAAACCAAATGATGCAAGCCGATTCGCAAACTTCCTGATATCTGGGCTTTCAGTCCATCTTGGTGGCGGGGTGTGGCGGTACCGTCGACATACCTACTCAAGTCCACGGGTGCTCCTGTTTTATGGCACATACAGCGTCATGGTTGATTTAAATTTGGACAGAAGCGGCTCTCGCAGTCCAATATCGAGGGTTGCATGAAGGCACATGCTATATCCATAAGACTCCTGTTTCATTTGTGGCATGACTAGGGCTGCAGTAAGTTTACTATATGCACCCTGAAAACAAGTTGCAACATCTAGTTGTGAATTACCTTTTATTGCCAAGTTCAGCAAGTAAAAGACTTTTCAATATTCACTTAAAGAACTTACTAAAACTAAATAAACCCTTATGAGAAGCATTGGCTTTGTCAAGCCCCAGATCTGGTGTCAGAAGAACAATGGCTTCTCACAACCAGAACGAAATACCGGGCCAGAAGAACAAAGCACAATAGCCTTTGTCCAGCTCTCTCATAGAGTACATATTTAAGCAGACACGGATAAGCGAATATAATTGTAACTTAAAGAAGAGGCCACTTTTCCTTTAGTTCGACATACCTAGGTATCAGCCGACTCTGCACCCAAGTGACGACCATACCTACCCACACAAATCACACTACACCACGCTATTGCCATGTGTACCTCGTTTTGTGAGTTCACCGAGTGTTTCAGGTGTAGCAAACGGTGGGAATTCAACTATCATACATTTTCCTGCCCCAACAAGCGTTGTGGTGTGCCCAAACCCCAAATCATTTCTCCCCTCGTCAATAGCGAGCCTGGCTGTCTTGAGTGCAAGATGAAGTCGCGCGCACATATCACGAACTGGCTCGAAGGGCACAAGCTACAGCCGCTCTCATGGAGCATGACGGAGAACAGCTGGGATCCAGTCTGGTGAGCGCCGTATTAGGTGCTCCTAATCTTTACAAGACCATCATCGGCCGACAAAGGCACTCCCTCAGGGCCGAGCGAGTCCGTTACGGTAGGTTTCCACGTATTTAGCTATGCAAAGAATACAACCCGATGCATAGACATGTGTTCAATTACATTTCACATTTGTTCTGGCTCTTGTGACGTTCATCACGTTGCAACATGATTGAGCTTCAGATGTATGTCACTTCGTCTTCTTGAGACATGATCGGTATGTTCAGTAATATAATCTATTTACAGAAGAATGAATCAACTGGAGAATCTCTCCCTTCCCCCACAAGCTGTCCGTGAAACAATGTACAACAGACTTCTTCGTATGACTATCGGACTCCACATTCACACCCGACGACCTTTTACAGGTTGCGAGCCATCCTGCTGCGGCGCCTCTTCTTGCACTCAGCGGATTGGGCAGTCGTGGCAGCGGGGGCAGCCTCGCTGGTGGTGGAGCTGGCGACAGCGGCGACCTGGGACGTGACAGAGGTGGCGAGGGTGGTGCTGGCCGGGGCGGGCGAGGTGGCAGCAGCAGCAGAAGTTGTGGCGGCGGCGGCAGAAGAAGGCGAGGAGCCGGCGGCGGGTCCAGAGCCGGCGGCGCATTCAGAGCCGGCGGTCTTCTCGCTACCACCAGCGTAAACGGCAGGACCCGGGGCCACGTACTCGGTCATGGCCTGATAGATGTTGATCTCGATACCCGGGTCGGCAGCCTTGTAAGCGCCAGGGATAGAGACAGTCTCAGCAGTGGCGGTGCCGTCACCCGAGACGGAGATCTGGTAGCAAGTCATATAGAACTGCGCACCCCCCTCCGAGCCGGCGGCGTGCAGGGCGATGGCCTCAGCACGCAGGAGGTAGTCACCGGGGGCGAGGTCCTTGGGGATGGGGACGTCCATCTTGCCACAGCAAGTGTTGA
This sequence comes from Diaporthe batatas, assembly GCF_019321695.1. Taxonomy (NCBI): domain Eukaryota; kingdom Fungi; phylum Ascomycota; class Sordariomycetes; order Diaporthales; family Diaporthaceae; genus Diaporthe; species Diaporthe batatas. The sequence goes on along the minus strand of NW_025408559.1, from coordinate 728,777 downwards.
GATCCTTGGTTCCCCAGTTGTCGTCACTGCCAGAGGCGCCTCCGGACGACCAAGTGTCCTGGAAGACCTTGAACCAGGCGGCGTCAGCTCCCTCGGCAGAGGCGGCGTCCTCGACAGCGGCCATGTAGACGAGGACAGGACCGTAGTGGGCACCTCCAATAGCCTCGTTCGAGCAGCTGCGGTCGTTGGGCTGCTGGTGCATCTCGACGGTCACAGTGCTGCCCGCGGGGACATTGCACTTGGAGGCGGCTGGGGAGGTTCCGGCGTTGCAAGCCATGTCCTTGGAGGTGACATCCTGAACGGGAGAGTTGGTCAGAGGAATACGAGCGCAGGACGTGTCGTAATCCGTGCCGTCAACCTTTGCGACATGTTAGTGGAAGCTTCTCGATTACTTGGTTTGGAATAAGCACTCCAGGACATGGAAATCATACCCAAAGCTGTTGGAAAGTTGCGTGGGCAACAACGTTCTTGGCGGCCAGAGCAGTGGCAAGCGCAGCAGAGAATGCGTACTTCATCTTGACGGTATTTTCGGAGGTATTTGGGAAAGCGGAGAGTCGACCAGAGACTTCAGATGTAGTCTGTAAAAAGAATGAAAAGGCAAAGAATGTGATATCGCACTGCGATCAAGGTGGACTCAGCCAAAAGAATGAATATCGAAAACCGAACGAGCTTGAAGTGTGATGGACTAATTTCTCTTACTCCTGCGAGCAGACATAGCTATATATCTATACTCCGTACTCTCTGTCCCTCCTATCCCGATCCTCGGGACTCCTTCGCCGCCCCCTTGGACGTCCCACAGGCCGTGCCCCTGAAGCGATATTGCAGGTGTCAAGCAGACAGCGCCGACCTGCATTACCCTGCTCGGTTCTCGGCGTTGCTCCCGGATTAGCGGCTACTCTCACAGGAAACATCCTGTTTCAATGTTTACCCCCGGATCGTTTAATATGTTTCCAGGCCGCTGGCCTGAGATCCACCGCGGGACGTCGTTTCATGAGGCTCACCTTGGGATAACCGAGTCTTGGCATGGATTTTGAGACGCTATGATTGGTGGACTTCAGCGAAGGACCCGTAAGCTGTCCCTAATTTTCCATCTCACACAAGACTTCTGGCATGACACCGCCGTTCTTCTCCTTTTGGAGGATCATCCACTTCTCACCCAGGAGCTGTCAGGTCTGGGTATTGAAGTTGGTTCGGTTGATCACCGATCTTGTTGGACATGGGGGCTAACCTTGTCCGGAGCCTCAGGCGGGGCCAACTGCGACGAAGAATTAACTAATCTGATATTTCAGTGTGCGCAAGTGGACAGGCTGACAGGCTCATATCGAGATCGATCCCACAAAAGAGAGTGACTATTCGCGCACCCATTTTTGGCTGGCGCGCACCCTCTGCTGACTAAGAAGTATCCGGGACAAGACTTCTTCCATGAAAGGGCCGGCTGGGGCGAAGGGGGCGAGCCCCAGAGCGCGAAGCATAGCGGAGGGCCGTGAGTAGGGCCGGTAGGCACGACCCGAGTTCCCTGAGGACCAACCCGCCCCCTTTATGTTCCTCAAAATCGCGAAGATGTTTGTTAAAGTTTTCGTGACTTAGAAATCCTCTCCTCTGATTGGTTGGAAGCCTGCTTAGTAAGAAAAAGGTGCGCGCCAGCCAAAAATGGGTGCGCGAATAGTCACTCTCCCACAAAATGTCACCCATCCGTTCATTTCAATGGAACTCGGCGGTTAGGCTCACCTTGCGGCTTAACCGACATCCAGGGGTTCCCAACGGCGCCTATGCATATCTGGCGAACCCATGTCGTCGTCTATCATTACTGAATTCGAGAACTTCTGCCTTTGTTCTTCGTGTACAAATTTCTGGGCCGGAAACAGCTGCCGAGCCCAGGGATCTGCTGCGTGAGACCTATGGGTACTTATCTGGCTGTCTGGCCGGCTGTTGGAGCATCCACTCCAGTGTGAACAGCCACATCCGATCGATTGATTCCACTCTTGTTCAACTTGTGTATACCAAGAAATAGCTGGCTTACTACCTAGGTAGTCATGTGCGTCTGCGGAGAACATACGTCAGCGCTACCGTTCTGGCATGTCAATTCTCCTCCAAGTCGTAAATAATTGCGACAGCTCACAAATCTCTGTTCCTTTGACTGCTAGGCCATCACACAAATGCTGAGGGATTTCGTACAAAGAGGGCGGATACGGTTCAGGAAGAGCTTTCTGTGGTATATCATTAGAAAATATTGGCACCACATCCTCAAGAGACCGCTGCAGAGATCGCTGCAGAGACTCGAGCAGTCTTGGACGTTACTAACTAAACTCGGGAAAAGGTTCAGATCAGTCAAACATTTGTGCATGAGTCTATGCCATGCACCTACAACTAACATTTAATATGCCAGCCAGGCAGAGCTGAGAATTAGCACACAAGTAGAACAAACATGGACGGGCCAGTAAACATTATGGGCGCCAGGAGTATCAATTCTTCTCATGTGTTTGATGAAATCATTGATATTATCTGATGATATGTCTAGTTTGCCACAGATTCCATTCCAATTTGAGTGAAATCAAGTACCCCTACATACCTAGGTACCAGCTATCATCAATACTCTAAGGTACTTCGCCTAGGTGTGGCTGGCGGCTCAGAAGATGTTGTGTCAAAATTAGAGTCCGGATATGTGCAACTATACAATTAGCTGAAGCATGTCTCTTTTATCTAGGACTTACCTCGAGGGTGTAAGAAAAGGGACTCAACTCAACACTCTCCTTGTCATGTTCACATGTGCAAATATAGGGAATTGAGTCAACCTCTGGCTGTTATCAGACAGACGACTCATGCGAGTTTTTAACTCACCATGCTTCTGCTCCTGTTCGAAATCCGCGTCAGAAAATGAAGGTATTTGGAAGAGCTTCTTGCAACGAAGGTGGCTTTAGAGCAATTTCGGCTGCCATTTTAGGTAGGCTGTATCGTCCGATCGATAAGAATTCTTTCATTTATTTAATTTCAGTGGTCTGGCTACGTTCATCAACTATGACCGGTCAAAAGTCAATAGAATGCATTGAACCTCTGAGGCCATTGTAAGTTCTCACTTACCACTTTGTGCTGCCCCGATCAGCCATCATCTCGCGCTTTTCGAACAGATTAGTGGCGAACACATGATGGAAGTCGCACTTGCTTTTGGGTAGTGAATGGTCTCGCGAAGCCTAAAATTACGCCGATCGTCACAGATTTCCAGGATTTGTAAAAACCTTCTCATCCATCATGATACCATCTGCAGCTTTGTTGTAGGAATAGACCCATCGAGAATGGATTTATGCAAATTAGACCAGGGCGAGACGATGCCACCGACTCTCATCACGTTCTTCGAAAGTTTTCTGAGTTCCGGGCTCTACTTCACGGATCATGTTACATGGTCAGGCTCAATTCATACGTGCCCTGGCACCCATCACCCTGATTCCGGTAGCGAGATCCACTTGTGTGGCCGAGCCATCCCGCATGGAGTGTATTAACTACCTAGGCCTAGGTAACTTCACATTGTTTGTGGGGCCTCGGCCACACAAAACTTGTATGCATCTGACATGCCGTACCCGGCAACCAAAAAGAAGAAGCCGCATCACTGAATGGTGGCCCACCCTTGAACCCACACGAACCACGCATAGAACACCATTCAGTTGGTATCACCCCTAAGAGCCTGGTACACATGGAGAAGGTGAGACATGATAGGCGCCGAGGATTTGAAAGTGGCGAGAGACATCTCCACGAGTGCTGTCCATACATATCTACACCCTACCTACCTAGGTACCTAGGTACCTAGGTGGGTAGTATGTCCTGTCATCACTGAAGCTTCGTCCTATCGCACTTGGACTCCTCTGCTCTGGCCGAGTTTCATCGAATGCGACCTCACATTTGTTTGCCTCCTTGAGATCCATTTCAACCTCACTCGTTTGCTCGCATATATTCATGAGTAAAAATCTTTATGTGCGGCTCTTTCTTCTGAAAATGCGTGTCTTCTCCATTACAGGTTTGGCTCTCTCCGTCACCACAGCCTCGGCACAACTGAACCAGCTTGTCAAGGCAGCTGGGAAATCGTCCTTTGACACCGGCACTGATTACGGCGAGCTGTATGATTCGGAATGCGTTAAGATCATTTCGTCGGTGGAAGATGTTTGGCCAGCTCACCCCAGCGAACGGACAAAATCGGGATGCGACAAAGCCAATTGCTGCTCCAGACTGGCTTTGGGCAGCCCAGCGACTGGTAGTATTGGCCAAGATCCGGCAGCCATAGCATCGGTGTTGCCTTCGACTGATGCTGACGCAAACTCCGATAGATAATACTCGCCCGTTGCGCATTCCCTGGTCAAAGAAACGCCGATCTCATGCTTGCCGGGTTAGTTGTTGAGGAATCCTTGTAGACATAAAACATTGTTAGGTGGTCATTCGGAGTGACTTTGGAAGAGTTGGCAGTTTACACAAGCATACGCAATCAGCTCATTTGAAGTCGTTGCGATTCTCCACATTGATTTGTCTTGGCAGGGATGGGGTAACTGTGAGAGGTTCCAAACGGGGTAACTTGAACGTTCCAAGGTTGGCAGCCTGGAGCATGGTGGGTTAATGGCTGGATATAGAATGCTGCCTTGAGCATGAGTTCGCGTGGCCAAGCCTCGACAACCCCGAGGACTACCTAGGTATTTACACCACCACCGACTGATATTAAACCACGGGTATGCCAGTGATGGGCAAAATGACAATGCCTCAATTGCTGGGTTCGGGCTGAGGCCATGCAGCCTATACTGGATAAGGGGCACTAGATAGGTCGGCTGCCTGATGAGGCCTTGGCCAGATCGGCGTGTAGGGCTGGCATCGAAGCAGTCCCGGCATCGTAGCAGGGCCCAGTTAAAGTTGAATAAAACCGACGAGGTGGCCGGACGGGCCGAAGGCAGACAGCCAGCGGTGTGGCCAGCACCAGCACCGACAGTTTGGTCGTGTCGGCCGGTTGGGTGGCTGATGCACATGGTGCATGTGGCCAGTGCGCCCTCTTGCATGAGCCGGGCCAAGGAGGGTCGAGTTGGCAGGTTGGGTGTGGCGCATGCAACGTGCCTGGGCGCAACCACCGCCGCACTGCCGCATCGGTGTGTGATTGCATGCGATTGATGTGCCTCTTCTGCACGCCCTCACAGGCAACGAGTGTGGGGGGACGGTGGACTAGATCTACATACCCACGAATGCAACGCCGCGTCCATGCAGCCCACAGTCTCACCGTGTCACGAACCCCCGGCTTTCCTTGGCTAAGATGGCCCATCTTCGGCCGCCCACCTTAAGCCCACCGTATTTAGTCACCTGCAGGCAGAACTCCCAGCCCGTTTCTAGCTTCTCCAGTGATCGAATCACATCCCGGAGTTTGACGAGACTCGGACGTGCCTCCAGCCCACGACTGCGGGCAAGGTCCTCCTGGGGTCACCACTCGTGCCGGTCCAAGATAAAAGACTCAGGCCTCCCCCGGGCCAACTATCGCAGTCTCTCCCCGAGGGACCTCACCGCAGACCTTGCAGTCTTGACTGTCGGTTGGACCGTTTGTCCTTGCCCGCACTTGAACCCCGCTGTCAGCACTTGAGCCCGAGAGTACTTGCTTATACTCAAGTGTTCGCTCCCGAAACATTGTGTTTGGTCTGAGCAACTTGTTCCCTGTTTTTCTTTCCTTCTCTTTTTCTTCCACAAGATACCCCTCAACCTGCACTACTACGACAACCTTGCGATACCCATCACCATGAATGGCATAAACGACCTCCTCAGGGACGCAAACACCACCGCCCCCTTTTTGCAGGACTTCCTAAGCAAGATACCAGGGCTCGGTTGGCTCCAGAGCTTCGTCTCGCAATGGGTCAAGCTTGATATCACCACCGTCGCCGCTGCCCTCACCATTCTTGGCACCATCTCCGGCGTTCTCGGTTTCTTACAAGCCATTGCCGTCAAATTATACTGGTACATTACCCGCTTCTTCACCGCCTCCGTCTCCATAAACGCCAGAGACAAGCTCAACCGGGAAGTCCTCAACTGGCTGGGTGCGCAGGTTCTCGTAAGGCAGGGCACGCGTATCGTCACTGCACGTTCCGAGCAGATCGAAAGCGACGCCTTCTATTACCGTCGAGCACCCGAGCCTCGGGATGACTACAGCATGGATAAGCGGAAGCCAATCCAGTACCTCCCTACCTTTGGTACCACCTGGTTCACCTATGAGAGAAACGTCTTCATTGTGCGACGTGTCTCGGCCAATTCCACCGGCATGTCCTTTGTGGACCAGGTACCCGACGAGTTCGCCGCTGCCCCGGAAGGAGACGAGCCCCTGATCGTCATGTGTCTCGGTCGGTCCGTTGAGCCGATCAAGCGTTTCCTCGATGCCTGTCGTGACTTTGCCGAGAAGGAGCGCGAATCGTACGTGACAGTCAGAGCCTCAAAGTCTCAATATGGCGATGAGTCCTGGGAGACCACGATCCTGCGCCCCATCAGGCCTCTCGAGACCATCCACTTCGACGAAAAGGTCAAGGCAGAGCTCGTGGCTGACATCAGGAACTATCTCGACCCGGCAACCCGGCGCTTTTACACACAGCGTGGGATTCCATACCGCCGTGGATATCTCCTGCACGGACCCGCAGGCACCGGGAAAACGAGTCTGTCCCTTGGTCTGGCTGGGCTCTTCGGCCTTGAGCTTTACCTCCTACACGTGCCGAGCGTGCGCACAGATACCGACCTCGAACGGCTCTTCACCACACTTCCACCCAGGTGTTTCATCTTGCTCGAAGACATCGACGCAGCTGGCATCAAGGACCGCGGCAACTTCGATAAAGAGGACCAGGAAGGAAACGGGGAAGACGAGGACGACGACGAAGACCGGTCGCACTACGGCCCCCGCTGCCACATCTCACTGTCCGGCCTCTTGAACGTCCTGGATGGCGTCGCATCCCAGGAGGGCCGCATCGTGCTGATGACTTCCAACTTTGCCGAACGGCTTGACCGCGCTCTCGTCCGACCAGGCCGCATCGACAGGATGATCTTCCTGGGCAACATATCGCAACGGAGCGCAGAGCTGATGTACAAGCGCATGTACGAGTTCGACCCGTCCAACCCGTCGGCCCAGGCGCTCCAGGCCACCATCGGGGAGGAGAAGCTGCAGAAGCTGGCACTTGAGTTCGGCAGCGGGATCGCGGACAACACATTCACGCCGGCCCAGCTGCAGGGATACCTGCTCAACTGGCGGAGCGACCCCCAGGGCGCCGTCGACAACCTGGCCGAGTGGGCCAAGATGGAGATCGCCTCGATGGAGGAGGCCAAGAAGCGCGCGAAGGATGCCGCAGCAGCCAGGAAGAAGAGGAGGCAGAAGCAGCTCCAGCTCGTGCTGGGCTCCAACGTGGGCGTGCAGGGCGGGGTGCCGAACATGGCGCTGAACGGCCTGCAGGGACAGGCCATGACCGGAATGCCCACGCCGCCTCAGAGTGCTGTCAGTTTTAAGCCGCAGAGCGGCGAGTCTTTTGAGCCAGTGGATGTTGGTTCGGATAACGAAACAAAAGAGATCAACAAGGAGAAGATGACGGAGACACAGGCCGCGGTGTAGTTCAAGGGGCATGATGGCGTTGGGTTGTCCTACTTGGGCCGGCGATTCGCCGACTGCTGGTATCAGTCCATTTGGTCATTCTTTGGCGTTCCTCTGGCATGGTCACTTGCGAATAGATCTTTTTTGCCGTTGTTAGGGACGCAATGGAAATCAAGTCTTTGTACCACATGTGTGGAGTCACTAAATAGAGAGAAAGCAACGCAATCACGTGAGACACTCAACGTTTATTTTCTTTTTGACATTTTGTGAAAGTTTTGGGGAAAAGGTCATTATCTTTGGCAGCTCAGCGGGCGAATGGCATGGATGGCGTTGTTTGACATCTGGAATGCTTCTCCCTACATGAAGATCGCTTAAATATTGAATTCCTTTGATGATGAAACTTTGACAGCGGGAATGTGGCAGGGAAGATATCCCCAACGAGAAGGTTGCCAGCTGTTTACGAGTCTGACGTGTCGATCTTAAGACTTTGAAGATAGTAGGGATGTTGGCTCCTTCAGGTGCACTTTCTGCTCTAAGGTAATGTTTGAGGTCGCAATATCTCACATGCAATTTGTAATCATATTGTTTTATAACATAAGATTCTCCTTGGTTTATCCTCCTCACCGTCAAGACAGTGCCCCTAAGCCTTGTCTGTACGTCGCAAGGCTGAGGCCACATGCACCTACCGCATTTCCCCCACTATTGTTGACACTGTAGTTTAAAATTATTATTTATTTCAAGACAAGTCGTGAAGACGTTGCAACTGTACTTCTTTTTTCTCTATCTAAATTGCCAGCCATGTAATGTACCCTTAGACAAGGTATCTGAAGCCCTTCCTCATGTTAAGAGCCTCATCGGCAGTGGTGCCCTCGATCTGCGCCGTCTGCTGGGCAACATCATCCCTCTCACCCCAGTCAGCAAGCTCACCCTGTTCGAGCTTCTTGTTAAGGCGGGTGAGGGTGAGCCTGAAGACCCAGCACCCGGCAACCGTAACGCCAAACATGGCGGTGACAATACCGTATGACTTGCGGAAACCGTTCTCGGACAAGTCCCAGACGTACGAGCCCGCGATGTTTCCCAGCTGGGAGAAGGCGTTGATCGCAGCGAGAGCCACCGCACGCTTGGCGGGAGGTCGAGGGAAAGATGAGGAGATCCAGGAGTAGAAGACGATGAATCTGTGGGACACCAGTCAGTGAATTTTGGTCGGCAAGATGTGTCACATCAGCTAATGACTTACCCTGCGTATGAGCTTGCCTGGAGGAAAAGGGCGACGTAGCGGGCGGCGACGTTCAGGGTCGACATCGAGATGATGAAGCCGACCAGACCACCAACGATTGGGCCGACAATGTGCCAGAACTTCTCTCCGGTACGATCAGAGTGGAGGGCATTGATGAGAGAGACTATGCAAGAGAACAACCAGGGAGGGCTGCTCATCAGGAGTGTGGGGACGTAGCTGAACCCGAGCGTGCCGGTGAGGGTTGGCTGTGACACAGAAGTTAGCGAACCTGAATTGCCTGACAGTCTGTAGATCACGGGGGAGTTCACTTACGAAGAAAGCGTTGAAGGACAGGCCGACGACGTAAGCGCAAAGCGTGATCATCATCAGCCAGACCTTGATGTCCTTCATTGCCATGACCAGTCCGCCGGTGACCCCCTGGTCCTTGGAGTCGGTGTCGGCCTCGCCCACATCCTCAATCATCCGCAGCTGTGCGACCTGGCGCTCCTCCTCGGTGAACCCGCGAGTGTTGTGGGGCAAGTCCGGAAGGATGAAGATGGCGGCAATGGCAATAGCCTAGGCCTAGGTCAGCAATTGCCAGATATTCTTTTGGGGCTTCTAAGTTGAACTTGGGACCACTAACCATGGTGACTGCACCTTCGATCCAGAAGAGCCACCTCCAGGCAGCGTGGCCCAGCGTGCCCTGCATGTTGGAGAGCACACCTGCGCCGACCAGGGCCGAGAAGGCGTTCGAGATGAGGTTTCCACAGAACAGGATGGCATTCCTCAGTGTGAGCTCTCTCCGGGTGTACCACTTGGACAGGATGAGCAGCACACCGGGCAGGAAGGCCGCCTCGACGAAACCCAGGAAGAACCGGGTGACCACCATGCCCTTGAAGTCATGCACAACTCCGCTCAGGGTCGAGATGAGACCCCAGACGAGCATCACGATGCTCAGGTACAGGGAAGGCCTCTCGAGGCCGTTGATGAGCATGTTGGAGGGGATCTGCATGAGGATATATCCGACATACAGAATACTCAGGCAGGTCGAGTACTGGGTGTTGTCGAGGTTGAGATCATCCTGCAGCCCCTTGAGGCGCGCAGCAGCAATGTTGTTACGGTCCAGGTAGTTCATGATGTAGATTGCGACGAAGAGTGAGCATCGGAGGTCGAGCTTGCGCTTGAGGCTCTTCTCGACACGAACCCGGTGTTCCGGAGTCATATGGGCGACATTGAGGTATTCTGCGCCGTTGGGAACCGAGCCGGGGACAATCTCGAGCTTCTGTTCGGCCTGCTTGTTCGACGACACGGAGCCGTTGGATGCGGCCCTGGAGATTTGGTCGGCCATATTGGCTGTGGAGTGTTCTCGGGGCAAGCTTGAGAAGTGGTGAGGACTTCAGGACCGGGAAGAGGGCACCACCAAGCAGGGCTTCAAACAGCAGGCTGGGAGGGGTGTATTGCCCGCAATAATAAGGCAGGGCGAGCAGTTTGACTTATGTAGTCTTTACGGATTCTCAAATCCGCGTCGGGTGTGGCCGGGCGAGCTCGCTGAGGGTTTTTGCTGCTCACGGGGCAGCAGACTCGAGACTGCAAACTCGAGACTCCACCAAACAGTCACCCAGCGCGGCCAGTCCAGTCGAGCCACTTCTCCCCCCGCACATTTCGCTTTGGCTGCTATCATTCCGACCCCCACAGTGTTCCACATGGACTCTGATCCCCATGGAGTACCCAGAGGAGTGTGACCTAATATCCCCAGTTTTACCGGGTATTTGTGCGGGACCCGTGCGCCTGGTGAGCGGCGGTTGCGTGCTGAGAGACCAGAGGAAAACCAGGGGAAACCAAGGACATCTGGGGAAAGCAATGGCTCTACCTCGGCCGCTTGGCAACGGCCTGGATTGCGCTCCGGGGAGGCTCTGGACCATGCTCCATGCGGCATGGCAGGCCTGACCACTAGGAAGGCTGATGTGACGCAGGGCCCAACGTTTTTTTCTTATAATCCGCGAGGGCTTTGGCCCAAGGCTGGGGCTGCCATTCTGGGGAAACGGACTCGGTCAACCTGGGGAACGGACACAGGCCGAGACGCGCTGGCTGACACATGGCGTGGGGGTCAATACGGAGTACTACTGTGTAGTAGTCAGGTCCTCACAGGCCACGGGCCACGGGCCAAACTTGCCACGCGATGATAATTTCCCATCCAGAATAAGCGGGCATCTTTTAGGGACACGATCTTGGGACGAGTCTGGAAACCAGTCACGCCATCAGAGTTCCGCCACTCCATACTGTGTATACCCACCCTGCGGAATTCGCGAAACCCCGCGAAGCGCACGCCGCATATCCACAGACTAATAACAGAGATTCGGAACAAAAAGACAACCATGTCCATCCCACGCCGTCTCCAGATCGTGCGCTGCAGGCCAAGCTTCGAGTTGTTAATAAGCAACGACCAGCCCCCAGACTAATTCAGGGGCACGACAGAATTCTTTCAACCGTCGGCTCGGCAGTCCAAGTCGGATCGGCCCCTGTTGCCCAGGGTTGGCATGCGAGTTTATCCCGACGACATGCCTTCCAAGGTTCTTTCCCGCTTTCCAGTCGTCTGCTTCAATGTTCGCCAGCAGTTGCCGGCCACGACCCGTGGACGATAGAATGCAGGCCGCCCAAGCTCAAATTTTTCAGTATATCCGCCTGGCTTCACAGTCCCGAGGTCATTCCAGTCAACCCCTTGAGATTCCCCAATGCGTGTCATCGTGTCAGGTTACTTTGGACAGGCATCCCCGCTACCGGTGGGCCCGTAGGCTAATGCTTGCCGGCTGCATTCGGTTTCCCTCATCGGATCGAGCGTGGGGGTCACTCCTGCAAGTCTAGGCCAGAAACCTGACGCGGTGTAGATCCCCACCATGTTCTAGGACGACACTGACTCTGTCCTAAAGAGCCGCAACCCCCGGACACTCTTGGCTACAACGTGTTAGCACCCCCTTCCAGTTTCTAGCACACCGTTCACTCCTAGGATCAAATCGAGCAATGGTCGATTTCTTGACATCGTTGCGTACCCTGTTGGTGCTTCCATCCCATCCAACGTGGAAGCCAGTAACATTCTCGCGCGGTTTGGAGTGATCACTTCTCACAATAAAGGTTTCACCTCCACCGTTACACTCCTTCTTCAACCCTCGTAGGCCAGCGGCTAGCCTCTTATGTTGTAGGCCCCCATGCAATCACTTCCTCTTGGATCATGCTATAGAATGGCTTTGTGTAGTACGACGTCTTCTGAGTCCTAATCCTCTGCATCCCCCCGCAGAAGAAGGGTTTACTACCTAAGTAGCCTCAACTTGATGGCCTTGTGCAGTCTCTCCAAGAAAAATGGGATTTAGTAGTGTTTGTTTAAAAGGGCAGATAATAGTGTGCGCTGCGGGCCTTCACAATAGCGTAGCTCAGGAACAAGTTCGGGGGGGGGGAATGATGTTGTCTATATGGAACCATGTTGCGACCAGCTGGCTCAGGTTCCCATGAGAACCCGGTGCATTCAATATCTCGCTTAGAAGAGAATTGATACACGCTTCCGCTTACACGGAACGTCTAGCTACATCTCTCCTGGCATGACGATCTGTCTAGTCCGATCAAAGCACTTCCAACCCCTCGAGGAGGAACTGAATGGGTCTGGGAAACTGCGATATTCTTTGTTCGAAAGGGTTATGGATGAATGCAAATTAAATGCAGGCAGCTTAGAAAACTTCAAATGTTTAGAATGCCCTGTCCACGATTCTCCGCCAAAGTCTGAGGTTGAGCCGTATGCAACGCGATCTTCAAAGAGTCCACACCTTTCATGGTTCCTGAGCATCGTTACTTAAGTAATGAAACAACGCCACGCGCCGTCTCCGTGGGATCGGCCTCGCAGGTGGGCTTGAGATCCATCCTCAGCCTTATTCGATGCTTAATCAGGCGCAGTGTTGTTCTTATGATTCATTAGCAGGATACAACTTTCGATGCAGAGTAGGAAAATGCTCACTGTCTCTTGGGTTGGGTGACTGTCCTGCTTCTCTGGAGGCTTTGCACAAATGATTGTCTTTAGAGGCAACAGAGGCACGATAGGTTTTACCACCCGTGGGCTGCCAGGCTTCTTAACAGATGCTCCTTTCAGGTTCTCTGTGGTGGTCTTGACCTCTGTGCAGTTCCCTGAGCCTTTGTCTTCCTTTACAACGCGTTGCCCGGGATCCTTCGGGGATATAGACCTGGACCTGGACCCGGACCCGAGAAGTTCTGCCCCATCCAGTTTCGTCGTCCGACTTTTGATTGTCGCCAGGCTCTGCATCTTTTCCCCTATACTTGTATCGATTTCGGTAGATGCTGGCACTCCGAAGCCTCCCTCAGTAGCTGCAGGATTCTGCGGACGGCGTGTGTTTGTGTGGTCCTGTCCGGACTGTCCGATCGCTTGGTAGAGCTTTTCGGTCTCCTGGCTGCGACTGCGGAGCTTCCGTTGTGCCTCCGCAAGACGTATCTGAAGCTCTTGGAACTCGCGGTGTTGATGTTCTAGGGCAGTTTTCGCATGGTCGCGCTCTGTTTCGATGCGATACACAAAGTCTTTGATGCGTTCACACTCCATTTTGAGCTCCCTGATAATTGCGCGCTCCGCTTCGAGCTCACTACCTCTCTGCTGGGTCTCCGCCAATGCCCGGGCTTGCTCTCGCTCCACGTTTGTTTGGAGAATATTCTTATACCCCTCCAAACTCTGCGCAAGCAGCCGGTTATTGGTACGGAGATTCATGAACTCAGTATCACGAATTGCCATTTGTGCCTTCAAAGCCGCATTTTCCCGGCCGAGGCTGTTCGTTTGCAGAATTTCCTCACTGACCGGACCCCTCACGTCCAATTCTGTCAGCAAGTATAGTGCTTGGTTCTGTAATTGGAGCAGCTTATCCGTTGCATCCTTGATGAGTATCCTTATGGATGCATTCCGTAAGAGGAGTTCATCAAAAGGTTCGAACTGGTCGAGTTGTGTCACCATATAGTCTCTCATGGCCACCAATGTCGCGGGGTCTATCTCAGCCGGCAACAGCTGCTGCATGTCTGCCAACACGAAGTTGACAGCATCTACCCGTTCCAGGTGCTGAAGATTTCTCAGGCTCGGAAAGCCAAATTGTGTTTGTTGTACCATATTGGGATCGTATGTGCTGCACCTTGCTTGATTGTCAGCGCAAATTCAGTGCGAGGCAGGAGAGTGTTTGTTGAAAACGGATTAGAAATTCATTTTACCAGTACTCAAAATAACATACCCTGAATGCTTTTGTGATCTTGGGGATGGAGGACAGTTGCGTTTTCGAGAGTCGGGTTCGAGGCAACAGGATTTGGGATTGAATGCCAGGGAACGAGGCCCTGATCAGATCGAGAAAAGAAAAATGATATCCATCTCAAGACGACCATCTAAAAAACGATGAATTGGTACATTTGCAGTGCAAAAAGTCCTCTTGTGTATCTAGGTACCTAGTCACCGAAAGTGTGCCACTAGCTTCAGGCAAGTGTGCTTCTCAAGTGGGGCCTATCGAGTCTAGTTGAGCAACCGATAATATCCTTAGTTCATAGTAGCCCTCTCTTCCATCAATGATACCTACTCCGTACTTGTCACGGGTGGGCTTTCTCCTTGCCTAGTGCGCTGCCAGCAAGTTTACTACTTTGGCCTCTCCGCCCGGAAACTGAAATGTACTACAATCTCGTCAAGACGGTGCCCCTTAGCCTTATCTGTGCGTTGCAAGGCTGAGGCTATAAGCACCTATTGTATTATAACTATTGTTTTTGGTATTATATTCTTTCTAAGCGCTAGGTCTTAAATGCTTACCACCATATAAAGGCACCATACTAGTATATGTCCTCAGACATATACGGAATAGAAGCGAAACCACATTGAGAGGCATGATGGTCTAACTTGGTACAGGTTGAAAGTATTTGGAAGCACATAGCTTGTGAATACAAAGGCACTTTCTTGCCGTTCCATGTAGTACTAAAGAGAAACACAGCGATGATGTTCTAAGCGGTAGCATCCGGGTACCATCTCCATTTGATGGGCGCTTCAACGTCCTCGAACGGGACGTAGGAGAGAATCTGACCGTTGCGGACCATGGGGTGTGCAAACTGCTTTATCAGCGTGTCGGAACTGATCCAGCGCTTCGCGAATCGATCGATGAACCAAGACGACCAGGACTCCCAGGTCAACTGGCGCATGCTCATATAGCCAACGTCATAGATGCGCTTGAGTTCCTTTGCGCGAAACCGTTGGTACCGAGCAAAGGCTTGCTCGAGCGATGTGGAATCTGGGTTTGCGTTGGCGGAAACGACCTTTTGGATCTCGCTTGCGAGCAAGGCTGTTGAGTGCATACCGCAGTTGACACCGAGTCCATTCACGCTCGAGCTTGTCACTGCCGCGTCACCTGTGAGAACAACGCGTTGCGTGTGCCATCGCGCCGCGAAGCCTTCTTCCTGGCTCACCAATCGAGCCGAGTCTTTGTTTATGTCAGGCCAAATGTCTCCAATCGTGACACCAGGAGCTCCCGAAATGTCGAAAAAAGACTGGGCGAACTCTTCCATCTCCTCCCTTGTATACTCGACACGCTCCGACAGTGGCTTGGGTAGCTTCTTGTACAAGACGAGACGGACCATTTCAACGTTGGTCCCCAGCTGGATGCCCATGCCCGTGTCTCTGGTCTCATAGAAAATGCCACTTTGAATCCCATGACGGTTCGGACCTTCGGCGTAGATACTGTAGAAGTGCGAAACCGTTGGGACTTCGGCGATATCAGAGGATGGCGGAGTGTCCGACTTCTGTGTCAGTTCTCGAATATAGGTCCTGGTCATGCTATGGGTTCCATCAGCCCCAATGACTATTGATCCTGTCTCGACCGTGCCATCTGCTAGATGCACATGGACATTGCTATCCGTGGCTTCGATTCTGACCACCTTGGCTCCTGTTCTGATAACCTTCTCGCGATTCGATATACTCTGCCAAAGTATTTCGATCAGTTCGGCCCGCTGAAGTGGCAACATGGGGTAGCCATGACTAAAAACATGTTAGCGGATAGCTATCGACGTTGCTGAGAACGCTTGTAACCCACCCATCTTCTAGTTGCTTCCATATAGTATAATCGCTGAGGATGGTACCGTCTTTCAGCCTATCACATTTGGAAACCAGCTTGTACGAGCGTCGCTTGGCTTCCTCGTAAAGACCAAGTTGATGCAGAAGGCGTGCCGTATGTGGCCAGAGCAATAAATGATTGCCTCGTTCGCGAAATGTAGCCGGGCCCCGCTCAAGAACGACGAAGTCTATGTTTGCCGCGAGAAGAGCTCTGGCCAAATACAGTCCACATGGCCCCGCCCCAATGATGATAACGCGAAATTGTGAGTTATGCATCTTGGTTGGAATGATGAAGCTGGCCCAAACGCAACGTTTTCGCAAACTTCAGATGCAGTCTGGAAATGACATAGAGACAAACGGCGAGAAATGGCTGGGAATGCTCTGGTATGCTCTCTTGGCTGTTCCTAACAGAAAATGTGCATGTATGGGGAGTGTCAGGAAGGGTAGAACGAAGAGCTATCTCCGAGCTCATATGCCTAAGAGAGAAGCACAGCCTTAAATCCGGGTACGTTGGCGGTAGACAAGAGCTGCAATGGACTTTGAGACAGTCTGGACTTGATGGCCGATATCCGAAGTGCATGAGCCCAGGCTTGTCATGTAACACAGCACAAGGACTGTTAATCTTCTGACCTGCTCATCAGGCCCAGCTGAGGTTTCGCCCCCACACCAACAGTGCACCAACCTGCACATATGTCTAGGCCTTCGCTTTTTGATGTTGGTCGTGCGGCCTAAAATCTTCTGATCGGCTCATCGGCCCACCTGAGGCTTCGCCACACACCAACAATGCAACCAAACCTGCATATGTGCAACGTGCCTGCGTGCCTGAGGTCTCTTTGTCTTTGCCTGGCTTACTGTGCGATGGACATAGTGTAAGACGGAATACTTGTGAGAACCGGTCAGCCGGCGCACGCTCATCTTGCCCGAGGCACATATATCAAAAGAACAGTAGCTTAAGTCGTAGCTGGTAAAGTAGTGAATGCGCTCATCGAATTCCACAATCTGATGCGCTTTCCAGTTCTACACAAGCACTATGGAAAGCGTGTCTTCAGTACGGTGGCGAAAAATCAGCAACATTGAGATATTCTGACACTTATTTGTTCAATCCCTTGTGTTCATATTTCTAAGACCCCTAAGTCGTTAAGCTATTCCAGGAGCATACGGAAAGACATTTACACTTCAACAGAATGGTGCCTGGACATCTTCGTTTACCCATACGAACGCTCCTCAGATTCGAACTAACCAGGAACTCAGTCTCTTCGTAATTGTGGGTATAGGTCAAGCAACCCCATAATCCCAGAAAAACACGAGCTTCTAGTACTAATGGGGCAAATTGTAGGGCGGAGAGCGGAGGCATGAGGTATCATCTTAAAAAAGGCATGAAGAGCGGTGTGGATCGCCCAATTCAAGCCGTTATATTCTTTTTCATGTCACGATATGATCCTGTGTAAGAATAATGCGTACTACTAAGACAGATAGAACGCACTCGACCATGTTGCAACCTACTTTGCACGTCGGCCCAAGAAAAGAGAAGCTCACATTGATTGACAAGGCTGTAAAGGGGTTGGAAAAGAGAGCGAAGTCCTACGCGGACGGGGAGATCTTAATGAGTAGCTCAAAATTGTCGAAGCCGAACAAATCCACCCCACGACAAGTAGTACGTGCTGATCTTAGGTGACAGCTTTGTCGGGCCGCAACGGGACACATCTTGGCATATATATCTATGTCGATTCAACCCCAGAGAAATTACCTTTCCGTACTTGAAAACTAATCTTTATTCTACATGCATAAAGACTAAAATTTGACTTGGAATTGAAGGGCGTTCGCAATATACACCCATGGTTTTTCGCGTGCTTGTGTTGGGGACGCTTTTCCCTATGTGGCTCACATGGAAGCTACGGATCCGGCTACTGCGTTCATAGAGTGTCTAGATGTAACATACTGAGTTGCTGATGTGAATACTTTTTTCCGGCAAATATTCTCTTGTGTGCCTGATCCTACATACCCAGGTCCTTGGGGCGTCCGGGGCAAGTGTCCGGAAGCCCCGGGGCGGAATGCTCAAGCCGGGGAGACATGGGAAATTGTCAAATTGATAAGTTAATGATCCACCGAGGCCTGACAATCAGCCGTCTGTGCCCTAGGCATCGATGGGAGCAATGATCAACGCTGTGATATTCTGGCTCAAGGGACCGGCCTGAGGGGGAAGCCGGAAATCCCCACATTTGACTTGACTCGACCCCCGTGTATATTGACAGTCATAAGCATGACAGTCTGAGCCCATCCGGGACTTGTCTCCCAAGGAACCGAGGCCAACAGCAAGGTAAGTCTTGTTTACACAGCATTCACCACAGGAACGCGCGGGCTGCCAGTGCTGTTGCAGCCTGCAAGAATAATCCGCAACAACGACCAGTGATAGGAATCTGGGCGGTCCGAGGTGATGCTGGCAAATTCTATAAATACAATTACGGTCTAGACTGCGCTTCGCGCTAGCAGACATCGGAGCCAAGGCACATGGACTCGGATGACTCGGTGGCAGACCCAACAACCGAGGTTGGTGATGGGTGACTCGATGGTTGCGGTGAGGTGCAAATATGAATAAGAATCCGAGCCCCCCCCCCCGGGTTCAGCTCCGGCTGGTCTGTTTCCCTCGTAGGCTCGTAGCAGCAACCAGGGTTGCACGGATTGAAAAGCTTCTAGAATGCTTCCACCTGGACCGTGACATTCATGCCTTAGTGTAGTTGGCGGCCGTTTGGATCACTACCACCTGCTCGGGCCGCGTGGGTCAGCTCGCATTGAAAGTTGGGGGTCCACAAGCCAAGCATTGGGTTTGTTTTGTTCCCTGGAACCTTATTGACGGGCTTGCTATAGCCTATAGGTGGGTGGAGCACTGCAAAAAGTTCGACACGACTTCTGGGGTGGTCGCGTCAGCCCGCACCTGCCGCCCTCCCAGGCCTCCCCATCAACAGGCGTACTGTAATCTGTGTATGCAGTTGTTGAGAGGCAGTGGCCTACATAGTACTGTGTACGTTGATTCTCCACTGCGGAACCGTCGACACCCAGCGTGCTGGCGTGTCGGACACAACCTTGGAAGTTACAACACACCTCAGCGTGGAGACGCGCCCAGGGCAGGTGGCAGGGCCTCCACCGTGTTGACATGTCGCGCAGGACGACAACATGGCCTCCAGGGCCTCGTCATGGTTCATCCCGCACATGCACATGCACATGCACCTCACCGTGCCATGCTGTCGGCCGACTTGACGAGACAGACAGACACAACTTGAAACATCCGGGTCCAGCTGACGAGTAGATATTCGAGGGAGCCGATGCACCCGACGGCGCAGCTGCAGGTCAGATCGTGAGTAGGACGCAGAGATCTCGATGCTGCAGAGTCTGCGACAGCCTTCCTCGTCGTGCGTACCCATAGACCCATTTAATTCGTGGCCTTCTCCAGAGTTCATGTTGTTTTTGCCGGCACCCACCTTGGACCTGGGGGCCCCGGCAACACCAACGAACGAGGTGGACAAACCCTAACCCCACCGCGGCATTCCCAAGTGCCGCTCGACCTCTTTGCTTCCTCTCCTACTTCCCTAATAAGTCGCCCCTGGCCCAGGCACCATTCGAGATGCCAAACGGCCCTGGGACAGAGAGCCCAATACGCCGTCACAACGAGGGCAGCAGCTGAGGTCTTGAAGCCCAACCTGGCCAAAACCTTGGCCCTGTCGGTGTCGCATTCCCAGTTGGGCAACCCAAGGCCCTCCCGAAATTCCCATCGGGCATTAACGACGGGTGGAGCAGCCGAGAAAGGATTGACAGGGTGAGTCCCGGCTCAAACAAAATGAGATATCAAGGAGCCGTTGCACGACAAAACCGCAGCCGCCGCTTCCTCCTCCCAGCTCGACTGCATCCCTCAAGCGATTCGTTCATTCACTCCTTTGTTTGTTTTCCCCTCTGATCAGAGGCTTCCAGGCTGCGCAGGCGGGCAGAGACGGGAATACACCAGCCCCAAGGAAAAGCGGCGCGGGACGCAATGGCAATGGTGACATTGGCAGAGATGGAGAAGGCGGCCTGCTGCATGATCCAGGTCATCAAGGACACCCCCGACCTGAGGACCACCAAGCTGGCCATCTCAGGAGACATGGCCATCCGGAAGTACCTGCCAGAGTATGGCCACCAACACGCAGGAGTAAGTCAAGTCACCTCACCTCTGATGACAATTCATAGAGCCACCGCAGTACTGACCCGGCCTGCAGCAAAGCATTGATCTCATCGTCAACTCGTCCACCTCGGCCAGTCTGCTCAGGAAGAAGCTGCTGCAACACCCAATGTCTCCGGTCGTTGAGTCATCCCAGATTCTGTACTACCAGATCTCCTCACCGCCATCCTCACCGCCGGCCACCTCGTCAAGGCCGCGGCCTGCCTCACCGGCATCAGGCTTCGAGGTCCGCATCACGCCCGAGATGCTGTGTCCTTTCCTCCCCAGCGCGGCAAAGCCAGCCAGCGAGATCCAGCCGACCCCCGAGCAGCTGCCCTACATCTCGCTCGAGGACCTGATCGTCTTCAAGATGGATGCCTGCGGCCTCCGCGACTCCACCCAGAGCAAGCAGACCGAGGTGCGCCACGCCGCCGCGCTCCTCGAGCTGGCCACGGAGCACAGCGCCCTGTCGCTCAACGATGACCAGGCCCGCATGGTCGAGGAGAGCCTGGCAGATGTGCTCCGCCACGCCCCGTCCGACAAGCAGTCCAAGGCCTGGTGGCAGTCCCGGCTCAACGGCACCTGCGACCCAGACGCCCGCAAGCCCGTCAAGGAGGTCCTGACCGACATGCTCGAGAACATGAGCCTGGACGAGGCCGCCAAGAAGTCGCCCTCAGACTCCGGCTCTCGCGGCATCCTCGGCCGGACTTCCAGCTCGAGCTCAAAGACCTCCCTCACCTCCATGACCTCGGGGTCCTCGGCCAGCTCGCCGATGAGCCCGACCACGCCGTCCTTCCCGCCGCCCCACTCGCGCACCGCCTCCAAGGACCTCAACGTGCAGACCACCGGCCCCATGCGGCCGCGCAAGTTCAGCACCTCTCAGAACAGCCCCGTCAAGATGTCTCACTCCCGCAAGAAGAGCGTCGACCAGGGGAGGCCCGCCAGACACAGCCAGATCCTGGGCAGCCTGCCCAGCGGCAACATCGCTCACAACGCCCTCCTCGACGACGGCCTTCACGCCTCCCCCGGGCTGGCCCTGACCGCGAGGTTCGAGTCCACCCCCGAGGACGGGAAGCTCATGACCGGTTCCTACTTCTGATGCCTTTTCAGGCCCTCTCTTTTATATTCTTCCCCCCCCCTCTTGGTTCCACGCCCACATCCGGGCACAAGCATATTTCCTAGGTCTTTGTCTTTAACAGCGAGCATCCTTTCATCAAGCGTCTCATGTAAATTTCAAAATGTTTTCTGGGTATAGGCACGTCGGGTTCGAAAAAGTTCTTTGCATCTTCTATCATGGTTTCCTGCAGCTGTTTTGTTTCATCTTGCTATACCACAAATACCCATATAGATTGGTCTCTTGGTTTTGGTCTGGGTTTGGATTGGACAAAAAGCTGCATAGCTGGACTCGAATTTCTTTTGTGTTCACGAAACCACAATGTAATGTATCATCTTGTATCATCTTGTATTATTGTACTGCGTTATAGATACTGCTGGGACTTCCCCTTAAAAACATCTCTTTTGTCTTTTTTTATTACAAAAACAAAGCCCTTGTTGCATTCGCCTTGCGATAATCTCAGAGTGAAACCAGTTACTACATTGTCCAGGAAACCTTGGTGGGTTCAGGTCGTAATACTTTTTAGCAATGACACATGTCGATCGTCCGGTGTCAGAGGACCAGATAGTGGCAAATTCTAGCGCAATCCTCTGCTAGAACAGTCGTTTTATATAAATTCTAAAGAGCACCCTATCTGCAACCCGTTGACAACAAGGCTCCCCCGTCTGGCATAAATCCATACGTAACGAACCCACCGCTTTCGTGCTAGAAAGCTTTAATTACTTGAGCAATCCGAGCTCCCGCATGATTATGTCGGCAGCCTTCTCGCCGATTGCGAGGGCAGTCTGCAGCTGGGTGAGCTTTGAATCTCAGGTCTTCAGTGGTTAGGATGCTTACGTTGTTGGTGTTTGCTCCGACATTCTGCGGCGGGATGCTCAGATCTGCGAGCTTGAGATTCTGAACCCCATACACGTTCAAATTCCCATCAACGACTCCCATCTCCTCCCTCGGCGCCATCTTGCACGAGCCGAGAGAGTGCCAAGTCGTCTGTATGTTCTCACGAAGATACTGCTCGATGGCCTTGTCGTCCTCGGCAGTGTACTCCAAGTCCTGCACGTCTGCGACGTTCCATCCCGTGGCCGAGTTATCCTCGACCAGTGCAGCTTTGGATTCCGGAGAGAACTTTGGGTGCCCTACCGCGACCTCCCCTCGGAACATCTTTGTACGCCGCATAAACTCGCGCTGTTTCTTGTATGCCCACACTTGCTTCTTGAGATCGATCTCGCCCGGGTCAGAGAAGAAGCCAGTATCAAAGTCCAGAGGGTCGTCGAAGTTCGGGCCAGTGATGTGCATCGAACCTCGGGAGTAGGGGTAACCCGTATAGTTGCCCATGAGAAGATATTGTCCTGGCTCCAGTGTTGACTGGTCACCCACAAAGCTAGATCATGGACAAGAATCAGCTGGTCAAGGGTGGGCCCCATAGCAGGTTCAACATTGATGATTTACTTACCCGTTGATCATTCCCATCAGCATGAGAGGCTTGTTGGGCTTATCTTTGAAGTCTTTCTCCCACGCCGCCAACAGATCCTTGTCCAAAGTTCTGCGATCTGCCTCCGAAGGCTGCATCTTCATACCGACTGAGATAAAGTTCCAACCTAGGATCTTGTCCTTGTCACGTATCAAATCTTCCTCCTTCTCCCGACCGCTAATGATGAAATCGGTGGTCTCACGTGGCTGGAGCCAGGTTCTGAAGGGTATAAGGATGAGGTGATGATCCTGCCAATTGTTTCCCACGCCGGGCAAATCAACCACGACCGGGACGCCCGCCTTCTCAAGCACGTCTGCGCCGCCAATGCCGGATCTCTCAAGGACACCTGGTGTTCCGTTTGCGCCACACGAGACGACGACCAGCTTCCGAGCCTTGAAGACCTGCTTCGAGCTGGTGGTGACGCCGGTCTGGATCTGCATGTGGAAATCAGGGTTGGGTGCAACTTCGACTCCGCATGCCCTCTTGGCGTCGTCGAGTATCACACGCACAACCTTGGTCTCGACGAGGACGTGTAGGTTCGGGTGCTTGCCATCTTGCAGCTTCGGGTGGAGGAACGTGTGGGCCGCATCCTGCCGTCTCCCCTCCGGGGACACGTACCTCAGCGATCGCTCGCAGCAGTTATTTGTGTCGAGGCTTTGCAAATCTTTGCTTTCGGGCAGCCCACCATAGGTCTCGAGCACCTTGATATAGTCGTCTTCTGGATTCTTGGCGCTGTACCCGCCGTGGCTGATATGGACTGGGCCTGAATAGCCGTGTCTGCTTGCATCACCAGGGCCGTGATAGGTCTCGAGCTATATGACACGCAACTGTTAGCAAGCGCTCAGACATCCATAATGTCAGGCTGACCTTTTGCACGAAGGGAAGGATCTCATTTGCCGTCCAGCCCGGCGTATTCCAAGAGTCAAAATCATCTCTCTGCGCTCTTGTATACCTGTAGTGGCGGTGTTTTTAAGTCAACGATTCAAGTTTCCTGAACAAGCGGAAACATCAGAATTTCCATACATCATGAAATTGATGGAAGATCCACCGCCAAGAGTTCCTATTCGAGGATGAAGTCAGTATCGGTTATTACAATTTAACCCCCGCCGCTATCTCGGAAAAACAAGAGTTAGCCCCCCCCCTGCAAAATGCCCCCTATTTCTTAGCTAAACTAAAACTTTACTAATAAAGTGGAAAACCCAATATTTTCAATAGAATACTATACCTAATGCCACCTATACCTTAAAAGAGGAAAAAAAGAGGCTAATAATAGTAAGCTATTACTTATTAAGCTATAAATTTTAGTAGTTAGAGTTTTATTTATATTCTAATCTATTCCCATTAAATAAATAGTTATAAACTAAGTTTTAAATTAACTATATTATAATTTAGAAATACTATTAGAGGATTACTATTATTTATATAATTACTTTAAGTATATTATTGCTATTACTATTAAATATAGTTAAGTTAAAATAATAGGCTTTAAAGGTTTATTAGCTTGCTTTTTTATAATAAATTTATAAAGCTTAATTAATATATAAGTTATATAAATTAAAAGTTAAAAATCTTTTACTTAATAAGTTAAACTTATACCTTAATAAAATATAATACTTTTTATTAAGTAGTTTTAAATTAATATTATTATAAAATAATAAGTAATATTTTAAAGCTTATATATAAAATAATAAATAAATATATATACTAGCCTATTAGCATAATAAAAGCTTTATAACTATTACTTTTAGTAGGTATATTAGCTAAATTATATAATAAAAATATTTATTTTTATTAATAAGTTTAGTTTTAATAAATAAAATGGTATAAAAGGATAAATTGGGTATTTATTAGATATACTTTATAAGTTAAAAGTTTTTAAGTAAAAACTTATTTTTATATTTTTTTATAATTATATTTAATAGTTTACTTATTATTATAATATATAAAAGTTATATAATAAAAAGTACTTTTATAATAGCTAATAAAGAGTATTTTATTAAAAATAAATTTATATTTAGGCTTAAAGTTAATTTTATAATAAATAATACTTTATAATATTATAATATAAAAATAATTAAAGTAATAAATATAAGAGGTATAAAATATAAATATTTACCTTTATATTTTTAATTTTAATTTTATTAAGATATATTTTAGTAATTTAAAATGCTATTTATATTATTAGTATTAATATAAGTTATTAAATTATAATTTAATAAAAATTTTATTTAATTTTTATTTTTATATTTAAAAGGTTAGGTTTAAGGCTAAAGCTATTTAAAAATATTTTTATTATATATAAGTATTAAAAAAGTATAAAATAAAGTAAATATAATAATACTAATTAAAAGTTATAAGGATTAAAATTAATAAAGTTTTAATTAAATATAATTATATAAATAAAAAGTATTATTTATAAGTTAAGTAGTTAGGTTAGTAGTTAAAATTAAAGTAAATAAATTAGCTATAAGTAAATTTATTTAATTAATTAGTTATTTAATATTAAATATTTAATTTATTTTATTTACTTAAAATAATTAATTTTTTTAATTATTTTTATTACTAATTATATTTTTATATATTTAATTATTATTTCCTTATTTAAAAGTTTTTAAAACTTATTATATAATTTTTACCTTATTAAATATAAAGAACTATTTTAATAGGCTTTTAATTCTTTTATTAAATAGCTAACCTAATTATAAGGCCTAGTATTAAATAAAGTTAATTAATTAGTTAAATAACTTTTATAGGCTTTATAAAGTATATACTTTTAATATTTATTTAATAGTTTATTAAATAGCTATTTAATAGCCCCTATTATAATAGTAAGTCTTTTTTATTATTATTACTATTAAAAAAACTAATAAAGTTTTTTTTTCTTTTTAAGTATAGTTTAATTAGTATTTTAATTAGTAAGATAGCCTTTAAATTATGCCTATTAAATTAAATATTTTTTTTTTTATAAAGCCTATAAAAGTTAAGTTTTTTATATTTTATAACTCTTATAAATTACTTAAATTAAGCTTTTTTTAATAGGTTTTTAAAATATTTTTAAAATATTTTTATAATAAACTTTTAATATAAAACTATTTTATTCCCCTTTACTTATAATAATAATAATAAGAAAATAACTAATAGCCTTTACCTTTATAATAGGCTTTTAAATATTATTATTATTACTATTAATAGTAGTAGGGCCCTATTAAACTTATAAAAAGAAGCTAGTAGTAATAATAGTAATAATGGCCCTATTAAGGCTATTTAGCTATATTTAATTTTAAATAAATTAATATTAAATAATAAATTAATAATTATATTAATATTATTTTTTTACTTTTATTTTTATTACTTTTTTAGGAGGGATAAAGCTAATTTTATTATTATTAGGCTTTTTTATTAAGCTTTATTTAAGCTATTTAATAATTAAAAGGACTTTTAGTAAGTACTTAATTATAATATTATTTATTATAATTATATTAAATTAGTTTTTAAGTTTTTATTAAATAAATTAATATATATATTATTTTATTTAATAAAATACTATTATTATAAGAAATTCTTTTATTTTAATAGTAATAATTAGCTTTATAGTAATTATTTAAAGGATATAATTATATTTTTATTAGTTATTTATATTTTTCTATATAAGGTTTACTTTTACCTTTATTTTAATTTTTATTTAATAGTTGTTAATATAGGTTGAGAAGTTTTAAGGTTTAAATTTTTATTAAATATATTTAAGTTTGCTATTTACTTAACTATTAGTAAATTATCTTTTAGGGTAGCTACTTATTAAATAGTTAGTAATAGTTAAAAATTTTAACTAGTAGGTATTTAATTAAGTAATTACCTTATAATATAGGTATTTATAACTTTTATATTAATAATATAATTTTATAATTATGTAAAATTGAAAAAAAGGTTTTTAAGATTTAAAAGTATATTTATAATATTATTATAATTAAGTATTTTAATTTTTATTAATATTTTTTATAATTTTTAACTATAAAGTTAAAAATTTTTAATTTATAAACTAACTAGCTTTAATAAAAATATTTTTAGTTTAATAATTATATTTAAATAGTTTTTATATTTTTTTAATTAAATTTTTAAATAAATTAATATAATTTAATAAAAACCTTAAATCCTTTAACTTTTATTTTTTTTTAATATAATAGTTTATTTTTAAATTATATAATAAAAATAGTATTAGCTTTTAAGTTGTAAATTTTAATAAATAAAGTTAGGGCTAGTTTATTTAAATATATTTATATTAAAAATTAATTAAATAACTTTTAAAATATTTAATATTATTGCTATTATTATTTATTAAAACCCTATTTTATTAATAAAAGGGTTTTTATTATTAGTACCTTTTAAAGCCTTTTTTTTATTATTAAATATATTTTTTTATTATTAATTTTAATAATATTCTTTTATATCTTTTAAATTACTTAATTTATTATAGCAGCCTTATTTTAGGTAGTTTTAAAAATATTTATAAATACTTTTAAGTAGTTTATTAAGCCTTAGTTGCTTTAATAATTAACTTTTAAATATATAATTATTTAAATAATATAATATTTTTATTAATAAACTATATAATTTAACTTTTAAATAGGTTTTATATAATAAGTGTTAAATAGTTTAAGCTTAATAAGTTAATTAAAATATATTATTTATAATATTAGCTAGGCTAATATTACCTTATATTAAAGTAAGTAGATTATATATACTTTTATAGGCTAGGCTTAAATTAATTATATAAAACTAATATAATATTACTTTTACCTAATTAGGTAATAAAAATAACTTATTATTAGTGTTAATAAAGTTAATATAGGTATTTTAATAAGAATATTGGGTTTTCTATCCTGCTAGCAAAGTTTTAATTTAGCTAAGGAATAGGGGGCATTTTATAGGGGGGGGGCCAACTCTCATTTTTCCGAGACAGCGCATATATCCACCCACGCCATAACTTTAATGCACTCTCCGCACAACACGCACGGGCAATTTTTCTGTCCGAGCCGGGCACGTGAGCAGGGGAGGTCAACTAACCTCCTGAAGGAACGATTGCTTCCCGTCCAGCCAGGTGCTCAGAAGCCTTGGCTTTATAGAACAACGCCGTCTTGCTGGTTGGCAACAGATGCTGGTACATGAGGAGCGGATTGACCACATTGGGCACGTTGAAATTGTCCTGCCCGCCTTCGATGACGAGAATGGACAGCTCAGGATCGGCTTCTGCCAACCTCCCGGCCACCACGCATGCGGCAGTCCCCCCTGGAGTTTGTTGTGATTAGCCTGCCTCTCATCTACGGGATACAGAGAGCAGGGCAATTGAAACGTACCTCCAGCAATAATCACGTCCACCTCATCAATACACTCGCTGAATGTGTTAGTAAGCCCCATGTTGTCTTTCTTGTCGTTACACAGAGCAGAGCACAGATCATGGAGGACTGAACGATGCGCAAATAGGGATATTTCTATATTTAAGCTAGAGGGGTCAGCGCGAGCGGAGAACAAATAGTTAAACCTTTCCACAGTGAAATGTCAGATGCGGATCATATCCGACTTGTGCCCATATCCGACATGCACATACCTAGGCAGAGAGAGACCACGATGATCTCCTCGAACGTGGATTCTTCGGTTGCTGGGATTCCCGTAAGCCCTGCCCCCTTTCAGCGGTTATGTAGTACCCCAAGCGGATGAAGTTTCCGTTGAGCGCCAATGATGTTCGTAACCCCAATTTTGACCGCCGATTCGGGCCTGTCTGCATAAGCCACTTGCATGGGGAGTAATACCAAGGAAACAGACAAGGGATAAGATCGACCTCTGATTTGCAAACACTTGTTAGCTTCCGTGAAATAGTCTCTCTGGGCGCCTGCTGTGGACGCCAGACTGCTTGCATGATCACGCGGGGCTGGATTGCCAAGAAGAAGTAAGTGTCTTTAGTGTCAGCTTCGGCACTTGGACTACGGGGTTTTCGTAAGCAGAGATTCCAAAGAGCTTCAGACGCGTTAAGAGCAGCGAGTCATTTGAAACAAGAGGGATTCAGAAATAGAATACGGCACTAAAACCTTGTGGTGGAGGGTGAATTATTCTAGTGTACGTAAGAGAAGCCCCGGGCATTTACCGCTGCCGCATCAAGGCCATTCTCGTGTAGTGATCTGGGACACATAGGTGTTCAGAACTCTTCCAAAACCATAAAGCCCCATCAGCTGGTTGCATCAGACCAAGACCAATATACCTGCCATGGCAATGGCTATCACTGATCCGATGGCGCTCCGAAGTGGCGGCAAAGCTGCGGAGTTGTTGGGGGAAGCCGGATACTCGCCACATCCAGCGGCAGTAGGCAGAGCGCCTGGACCGGCATCGGTCGCTACTATCTGGCTGCCGCAGTCAGCAGCTTGGGCGAGATACACCTGCCTGTTGTCCCAGTCAAAAATCGGTACGCAGCTCGTAGAAACGGAACCCCAAGGCTATACACAGGCGGGTCTGTAGCAATAGAGGTATCAGTCACAGCCAGGAAACATTGCATATCTCCACTGTTGTCAACTTCTTCTGTAACAAGGTCCTTGTAGCTGACGCGAATGGTCTGATTGTTGAAGTTCACGTCCAATCCGCCTGCCCTTGATATCACAATGGGCGTTGCAAGAGTTGGTGCCGGACCACGTCGACTGAGATCCTCCAATATCAGCGCAAATCCGAGATGATATGCCCTCTGGCGTCATTTCATTACATTCGCCACTATCCAGGAGCACAGGGAAGATGGTTTGCTGGTATTTGATGGGAGACTGCTGACCCGGGACTGGACTGCGACAAAGTAACTAACAACGCCCATCAGCTGGTTGTCGGGCTCCCTGAGCACCTGCAGTCACTTTCCCGTTTGATATGAACTGGAGATTGCGCGCCCGGAAGGGTCATAGGCGCCCGCTAAGAGCTCTGGGGATTCCAAGGCGGTGTTTGCAGAGGGCCCCGGAACTTCTTCACATCCAGGCCCCAAATAGGATGGATCCGGACCGCTGCTGGCTGATATGAAGGTTGAATGTACTGCTTGCAATCCATTAAAGAAGTACAGCTCGGTGGTACTGTTGTCTCCATAACGGTTAGAAAAAGGGCCGCTGAGAGGGCTGGCTGTTGCAGTCAACTCTGGATGGTAGTGATTGACACGTTTGCAGTACTCTCAGTTGGGTGCAGCACGCCAGTATCGAGCCCCTCGGGATGCTCTAGAGTAGAAGAGTCTGTGGTATACCAGAGTTCGGAGCTTTCGGTGTCGAGAATGACGGTGGCGGGTAGTCCTTGGATTGAGATGTCGATGGGGTAGAAAGAGGAATTGCTTTCCAACTCAACCAACAGCGGCGTGCTGGTCGACCTGGCCGTACTAGTCCGCGCTCCTGGGTCTCCATTCAATTCAAAATCTGGTGCAGTGGCAGCCTCGAGGCCCGTCAGGCTTCCAATATTGACAGCTGAGCTGGTTTGTGTAGATACAAGCGCCATGTCTGCAGTGACCAGGCAGATGTGGTACACTGTGGAATGCTTGTAAAGAATGGATTGCTGACAATAAATCTTGCTATTGACTTCAGATGTGGCCTGGGTTAGGTCATGACAATGTTGGATGACGGGACGAAGAAGTGTTGGGTGAAGATGGTGCGAGGAGTGGGGATGAAGGAAGCTTTCAATGTCGTTTTCGTTGAAGTTGACAGGGTGCTACGACTGGTATAGAGAGTTGAGGCACCAGAAGGCGCTTTTCAAAGCCCTTTTCGACAGCCCAATCCAATGTTGGACATGTGTCGAAGCAAGGCCAAGGATAACTGCAGGCCTAGGGGTTCGGGCACGGAAGGAGCTTTAAAGGTTGCAGAGTACACCAAAGCCTGGACTGTAGGTACCTAGGTAAGTAGGTACTTACCTGGGTAAGATACTAAACTGTGGGAACATTCACTCATCACTCACACCAAAATCTATCCTTCAGATGCTCTATTCCCTGTCATTTTACATGCACTTGTACCAGAGAGTGAAACGGGTGAAATGTGCCCATGGATTTACTGAATAGATAACAACATGGCTGTGTCCAACTGAGGAACCTCACAATGCTAAACTTTCTGGCTGAGATGTGCAGCTGGCAAGAAAACCATACACACACAATCAAGCCCTTGATGCTTTCATTGTTGAGAAGGTACAGCATCCGACCCACCCCATCGATGATACGAGATGGTCATAGCTGTCAACGGCCTTATTGAGTAAACTGTTATGTCCAACAAAAGCCATTCTACCACCGTGTCACATTTGTGAGCCCCAGTGTACTTGCTACAGTATACATTTCCCTATACTTCTTGCCCAATCAGATCTTGACAGGGGTGCCGCTAGTGAGTCTGCCGACTATCGTGCGGGTTTGATTATCTCAAGCGGGTGTGCACATTCCGTTGCAGGGACTTTAATGCGAGGAAAGTGCATTGGTCTTAAACAGTATTCAACATTGAGCGCATTGGGATGTTGCCCGCCCGTGCTTGTTGTGCAGCCTTCAGTTTTATTGGTATGTCTCGTTGAGATGGAGCAGCCCTTAAGCTTCAGAGTGTCTACAAATGAAGGGGTGCCTGCACAGTCTGTGGCTTTGAGTGACGTTGAGACCCCACCCAGTTTCGTGCCAAGAAACGAACAACACACCTTGTGGCGGTCAAACGCGCGCTTTCTATGTGTTCAAAGATCCACATTGAAGCCTTTACGACCACGTGGTATCTTGTATATCATCTTCGTGACTCGAGGTGCCATCAAATTCTGAACCTCGTCAAGTCAAACCCCCTCTCATCGCTCATCGCTCATCGCTCACCATCCAGCGAAACTCCCAGACCATGGCTCAACTCGTAGAGAAACTGACCGCCTCTGGTGGCACCGAATCCGCAGGTAGGACTCCCTCGCCCGCTTGATCAGGTCACAGAGCCGCTGATACGTGAGCAGGGTTTCTAAACGACATGATCCAACAGCTATGGCCCAACATAAATGTCGCTGGCGGCAGGATGGTCAAGGAGATAGTTGAGCCCATCCTCGCCTCCACACTACCAGGCCCCCTCTCTTCTCTGCGTTTCACCAAGGTCGACCTCGGTCAAGAGCCAATTAGGATATCCGCAGTCGATGTACACAAGACTCAGAATGGAGGCATCAAGCTGGATATGGATATCGTTTGGGATGGCAAGAGTGACATTGATCTCGAAGGAGGCTTGATCCCCAAGCTGGTAAAACTGCGCGCTGCATGCAACTTGATTCATTGAAAACACGAGAAATGACGCTTTTCTAACCTTCTGTGACAGGGAATAAGAAACATACACCTCAAGGGCCGGCTTTCAATCCTTCTCGCCCCTTTGACCAACATCATCCCTCTAGTATGAGCCCCTCCCGCAGAACTTGAACCTCGTGTCATGAGACGACCGCATGCCCACATGTGCTTACATTGTTGCAAAGATCGGCGCTGCACAAGTGGCCTTTATCAACCCACCACAACTGAAGCTCGACTTTACTGATGCAGCCAATATTGCCGACTGCTTCCTGGTCGACAAGGCCATCCGCAAAGTCATTCTCAACATTATCTCCTCCATGGCTGTCCTGCCAAACCGCTTCTTGGTCAAGCTGGACTCCAATAACGACTACTTCAAGACTTATCTGCCCCATCTGGGTGCCCTTCGCCTGACTATTGAGAAGGCAACTGGAGTTCAGGGACCCAAGCACAATTCCGTCATGAAGTTTCTGAACAAGATCGTCAAGGATGTCCCTGACTGTTACTGCAAGGTCGCTGTTGGGGCGGAAGAGGAATGGCGAACGACCACCAAGAAGGACAATAACAACCCGGAATGGAATGAGACGCATGACTTCCTCGTCGCAGACAATGATCAAGAGATAGTCATTGATTTGCAAGATGAGGATCTTGGAAGCGATGACGATATAGGCATCGCCACTACCACCGTCAAGGACATTCTGCTCGACGGTGGATCGAAAGAGCTGGAGCTCTTCCACCAGGGCGAGCCCACAAACGCCAAGGTCAGCGTCAGGGCCCAGTTCTTCAACTTTGTTGATGATGCCGGGATTCTCTCCAGCAAGAGCGACGCGGAGGAGGGCCAGATGGTCGGACTCGCGACCGTGCTCATCGGCAGCGTTTCAGGGCTGCAGGGCCAACGGGACGAGCTGAACCCCAGCATCAAAGTGACGTGGGGCGAGAAGCAATTCTTCACAGCTGCCAAATCCTACACCCCCGGAACGGATATTTTCAACCCATCCTTCGATCAGGCCTTTAGGATCCCTTTGACCGCTGACTTGCTCGCAAACCCTGCAAGCTTCAAGCTTACTCTCCTGAACAAGAAGGACGACCAAGGCTCCTTTGAGATCCCCTTCTCGGATATCCTCCAAGCCCCTGGCTTGATCAAGGAGGAGAGCTTTACTGTTGGTATGGGCGTGACTGTGAGGGCCAGCATCTCACTCCGGGCCTTGCGACTCGCCCACTAGTCCTGACCTACACCATCGCAAACATCTCCTAGCGCTCAATGATCTCGGTGTCATTTCTGTTACAACGGAGGTTTTTTTTTATGGCGTTAAAAATCGTGCATTTCCTCAATTGTAAAATCTGGGCAAATTGCAAGTGTTCGAAGATGGATGTATCGACGATTAACGGTGCACAATCGTTCAATCCAACTATTGGTGTTACATGCCGATCCGTGGGATAAAGAAGGCTTTGTTGAACACAATAACAACACCTGTCATCATGCATGCTGCTTGTTCTAAATATAACTCAAAGCCGTGGTCCGGTATTGCCGGGTCATTTGAAAGGTCTTGTTCCTCTCAACAAAGCTCGTTTCTGTAACAATAGAGACATCGCATCCGTACTAAATCGAGCGATGAAGCCCTTCCTATGGACCGATTTTCAATCACATTTCTCCCAGAAGAATTTGGGACTCTTCCCACAATCACGCGAACCAGACAGAAACTGGGCACTTGCAGTCCAGACTCGAACAACATGAATCTAGAACCGAGTAATGAGCTTTTGTCAAGTTTGAACACGAGGCGAGGCCTCACAGACACCATGGAAGGCGAGCTGGATGATATCGTACCCATCATGCAATCTCCTAGCTTACGAGCCTACCGAAGATTTTGCGACTTTTTCCTCTTGAATGAAGACCAAGCAGCCAAGTTCCGGAATTTAGAGGCAGAACTTGCAATCCCTTTCACAAAGCTGCGCCTTAGCTCGTACCAGGCGTGGGACGTATTCTTCATGCTAATTTCAAATATGCGAGGTTTGAACGGGGGAATGTTGGCGTCTCAATACTCATGTGACCCGACGACATACAAGCAGACTTGCTTAGCTGTCTGCTTTGTGCGCGCGCTCGTGGTCTATACCCAAGCTGAATGCCAGCTTGAGTGGAAGCTCTGTGGTCGAGACAAAAATCGTCGTCGCCGTCATCATCCGGAATCCAACCCCTTAACGCAGAAATGTCCAAGTGGCGACCCTCTTGGGATTCAATGTTTTTGCGCGGGGACTTCCACTCGAGAGATCGCGCGCTATCTTTCTCGCGGCGCGCAGCAGATATTCGTTCGAAAAGAAAAAGTCGACGAATGGGTCAAGCTGATTGACAAATGCTCGCCCGACCCGACATACTATGAACCTTTGCTTATACACCACTTCTTCCGAGAACACCTTCAACCACAACCTGATTTCAAAGGTAACATGGAAATAAACCCCAATTTCCGGCAAACAACTCACCAAGGCGAGCAGAATGTCTTCGATGCTGAATGGTCTGTCAGTCCGCCGAGCAACAGCAACCCTAATAGGCAACCCGAGAGGTACATCATCCTGATAGGCCAGGAGCCCATGTATCTAAACAGATACAGAATGTTCATGAGCAATCGGTTGGACGACTTTGGCTATGATCCGTGGGACCGAAATCTCAAGGGGCAAGTGCCAATCGACCCGTCTGGTAAACAGCGCTACTCATACGGAGCCTTTGTCGGGCTGCATATCATTGATCAATACGACCTCCTCTCGCCAACAAGCCCAGTTTTCGAGCTCATCGAAGAGCATCGCCACATAATGCACAGAGAAGTCGACACTTGGGCCGTTTCAGAAAAGCCAATGAGCAATGGCTTCAATGGACTCCTTCCCTTGTTAAGATGCATTTACAGAAGTCAGTGGAGCATGCCACTCGACCCTCACCACTATAAGCTCCCTGAGAAACTTAGAGTATCGGAGTTGCTATTCCAAAGGGCCATAGATCCAAGATTAACTTTCGGCTCGAAGGACTCGCAGCTTGCCATCGACCACATCACGAACAAGCTGTTCAGGCACCTCGTCTGCCGGCGAACACTGAGCTCGGAATGGTTCAATCGGCCCATCAGTAGGTCTTTGGGGCCCACTACTTACAGCTTCTATACGCCACGTGTAGGTTCGTTGATTTTGGACGTACAGGGTATCTTTGACAAGGCTCGAGCGGACATCAGGGCCACATGCGGCGGATCCTTCAACGTCAACCAAGTGATCCGATGCCTCAATACTTACAAACAGCTAAGGCTCTGCCAAATCGTATCAACGTTCCCCGGGGCCGCTCAGTATCTCATCGACGGGGTTGACGTGAGCAACGAGGCAGTAGAAGCAATCCTGCTCAAGGCCGGTCGACGATCGTCTTTGGAGCTTTTCCCTCTTCCGGCAGACAGGCTCGATGAGCTGCTGGCGAACAGCGCCAAACTGACGTACATTCTTGAGGCAATTGGAATGATGCTACGAATGTCGGCGATAGGAGAGGGTCAGAGGATGGTGATAAGTTGCCTTTACCTATTTGAAGCCGTGCTTGTCCTCGTCGGTATCCGGAGACACTTTGATACGTCCGCCCTAAAGGCTGTCTTCCTACCAAGCCGCCCGTCTGCATACGAGAGGAATTACTTCTCTTACAACTGGTCAAGCGAGCACAGGAAATCGATAAGAATCGTCATTGTGTTGACCGACTACGAAGGAATTGGTCTTGGGCTAGACCGAGCGAATTGGCAGATACTGACAGGCCCTACACGTACAAAGCACCAAGAGGCCAGGGTTTTCAGCCTCACCAACTCAACTCGGCAGTGGCGGCCGCTGTATCAATATCTACTATGCACAGAAGACAACCCTGCAGATCGTTTGATACTCAGCAGACAAGCCAGTCTTACCGTGACAAGCGACCCTTTTGACATGAATAGCCCACTGTCGTTGTCAGAGCTGACTGCCGAGGCTGGACCTGTAACCAGACCTGGGGACAAGAATTTACAGAAAAATAGTACATAGGATGAATTCATGATCTTAAATCTTTCTAAACTATTTTTATCTTTAATAAAATTTCTTTAAATATAAATCGACTAAGTTTAAATTTATAATATAGTGTATTATAAATACTTTAATTAAAAGATTATAATTTTAAATTACTTTAAATTAAAATCTATTATTTATAAAGATATATTATTATAAAAAAAGTAAAAATTAATATAAAAAAATAAGATAGATTTTATTTAAAAACTTTTTATATTTATTTTTAATATATATATAATTTATATAATCTTTTTATATAATAATAAAGTTTTAAAATATTTATTTATAAATTTATTTTATTTTTAATATTTTTTAATTTATATTAATTTATTTTAAAAAATTATATATAGAATTTCACTTTTTATATATATAATAAAGTTAAAATATTTATATTCTTATTACACTATTAAGCCTTATCTATATAATATAATAAGTTATAACCTTATTTATAGGAAAGGGAGGGGGGTGTTAAAGATTTGTACTCGGGCCTCGCTGGGACGGTACGGGCTCACGACTGCCGGAATAACCTCTTCTTTCAAACTGGTTGTTATGGTCTTTTGGCCGAGCGGTCTGTTGCGCCAGCAGTCAACGGAGTAAACACTGTCTCACTTGCTGACTTGCACCATTTTGACCAGCCAGCCAAGGTAAGGGGCTACATCACCCTAACCCTGACCGGCTGGGACCGTGACAGCGCTTGGCTGCACCGTCTATCCACAGTGAGCAAAGGGTAAATTTCTCTCCACTTGATCACCGTTTGACACATCTTGTAGCCATCATCGCAACGCTTCAGGCTCAGTGAACCGTTCGCTCTCATCCCAAGCCACCAGAAGTACAGTGAATCACCCGCAGATACGCCTGGACCACCGTGTAAATTTGCACACATATCGTCCGACTCGGAGTTGCTTTACACGACGGGCAAATTGAGCGATACGATTGTGATACTTTTCTCATGGCCCAAGAAGTAACAGATCATGTCGTCACACTCGGTCGCACCACGCTGGACAACATTCACGCACTGATCGGGGAGCTAGACGCTCTCAGCGCTGCATACAAGCAGAGGCTGGCTAAAGCCACCAAACTCGAGCGACGGGAATTAGCAGACCCGTTGCCAGGGATTCACGAGTATGTGACATCTGTCAAGGGCACGGGGAACTCTGTTCAGCGCGTCTTGAAGGCAAGGGAAGGAATAAAAGTGGGCGACTCTGAGGCTGATGATCAGGCTCGAGAGGAGCGGGACAAGAAGGATACTGCTATCATCCAGGGCTGCGGCCTGAACCCACACCAGGAGCAGTGGGATGCCATCAAGCGCACTCATGGCCTGATGGCTTTCCGTCGAAGATTCAGCGGGCACTCTGCAAAGCTCGGGACCACTGTCGACGCCGTTGTTGAGAACGGCACCGAATGGGTCAAAGTATCCGTGGTGACCGAGAAGAAACTCATTTACCAAATGGCACAAGAAGGATGGAATCCTGACGACTCAACCGATGAGGATTCGGACGCAAGCGATGGCGAGAACACAGGGATCGGTATTGTGAAAACCGCCAGCCAACTTGTCAAGGCAGCACGTTCGAATCGTTGCAATACTCGAATCCCAAGAGTACGTCTAGTGCTGCCAAACCTTAGAGAGGGACGCATCGAAGCGGTCGACAAGTTGCTCAATCGTATACGCTGCATGGGAGTTTCCAAGAGACAGGAGGGAAACGTTGAGATCCTTGTGGATTGCTCGAACAGTAAATTCCTGGAAACTCCTATCCCTCCTCTGGAGAAAGCTTTCGCCAACATGTTTCGGGATACCAACCTGGACCGGCTGACACCTACGGTTAACCTGGAGCTGACTATTCTCCTCTCCTTGGCGTCTGACATTGCCCACGCCGTGGTCGAGCCCAAAGAATGGTATTCCATGCAGACGTTATCCCATCTAGAGGATGAAATACACGCCCCAGGTGAGAGGCTACAGGTTGTCTACAATGCTCTGAGAGGGAGGCGGCTTGAGTGCACCTACGAAGTCGCTCGGGAGTTCTGCAATATAGTGGACGATTTGGGTACCGATACAACCAAAGCACGAGCTGCAATCATGTTTGGGTGGAGAGACATACACGAAGGCCTCCAGATTCTACGCCACGCCCAAAGCCAACCTTTGAATGGCCGAGGTGACGAAAATATTGCCATTGGTGCCCCGTCCGCTCGTACAGAACCGGAGAATCAGCTCGACGAATGGCGGAAGCTCTCCATATACCCAGTGCCGGACGACATTCGATTTCCGATCTTGATGATTGGCGAGGATAAGTTTGACGACAAACAATATTCCAAGTTGATTGAAGCGGGCAAGCTGCCACCAGCGGCAAGCAAGGTCTGGGAGAAGCTGGATCGACCTTACAACCGTTCTTGTCACCTGTGGGGCTGGATGCAAGATATCACCACTGTATCAGCTAACTGCCTCAATACGAGGCTGGTTGATGCCACAGTCGACAAGGTAAGCCCATAATCAAGTCATTAGGAGTCTGTTGCACTATAAGGCAGAACTAATTGTGTTTGTCCAGGAACGCATTAGCGCGTTGGAAGTTGGGCCAAGATTGTACCTTTCAGCGCTCGCCATTAGTCTGAACACTGCAAAGCCATGCCCGACCGACAAATGGAACGAGATCAAGGATGCAAAGCATGAAAGAAAGGACGCCAGGACGAAGGAGGCCAAGTCTATGAAGGCAGCCGGGATTTGGGGGCCTAGCATGGGCGTCCCAGTGAAGTGGGACCAGAAGCAGCTTAGGAAACAGAACAGCCGGCAACGTAAAGAGGCCGTGGACAGTTCTAACGCCTCACAACGGTCCTCGTCAACTGAGGAATGATCTCGGTTCTCGGCATTGCCATGTTACATCAGGGCACGGCGGCTACCTAGGTAGCTTTCGAAGAAAGGCGTTCTTGGAATGGTTGGCTCCATGGCTGCTACATACGTGACTTTCCCAATGCGCAGGGTCACCGCAGCGCACCACCGAGGGACGGGAGTTGTCAAATGGCTGCAAAGCAATACCATGGCACATTTTACTCATCGTCGCCAGCAGCAAATATTGCGAGCGTTAGCTACCTACCAGGGTGAGGGAGGGTTTCTGACTTGGTAGCAACATGCTCTCACTATGGGTCTTGAGCGTCTACCACTGTATGAAGGCGCCACATATGCTTTATATGTATGGGGATTAGAAACGAAACCACCCGTGGCTATACCCACAAGCGTATAAATACTAGCAGGGCAACATTTGAACCGTAAATTGGAGAATGAGCTTTGGTGATGGTAACAAAAATTGGTTCTCGTCCGTATCATTATCAGTATTTCTTCCACGCCTCGCCTGTGTCCAGGACAAGACTTCTGGCCATGTTTTTATGGGTCATTCTTTCAGGGCTAATGCTGGACTGGCCTTATCCCCACCTATGCAGGTGTTGGTGCAGGAAGTCCCTTCTAGTTGTCGATCACCCACTCAAAGACCTTGCAGGAAGTTGGAGGATTCGTTGGCTGGCATAAATCGTGCCTGAGGTGATAGCGTTGGCTTGTCCACCTGAGCCCTAGCCAAGCAGTGCTGAAACGACGCAGCGGGAACCGATGCCGGATGAGTCGACATGTACGTGCACATGATATGTGAAAGGCTGTTGGTGGGAATCATTATATACCGTCAATGCCCCCCTCACAAACTCCAACACAGACCTCCTGAAACTTATCCAGAGTGCTCGTGAGTGTTCACCCAGGTCGCGCAAGAAGAATCGCTTGTCTGCAGGAGCACTCCGCGATGAACTCAACGACGACGACGCCGGGTCCCGTCGCCGGGCCACCGGGCCTCCAGATACAATGGCTGACACAATCGGCCATTTCCACCCTCTCAAGATACCGTCCGGAACTCGAAACTCTCTTTGTCCTGATCTTGTACTCGCCCTTCCTCGTCCGGACCTTTTCGTTCTGTTCCGCCAAACTCACCCGCGCCAGGGGGTATCCCTACCTTCCCATGCTCGTCCACATTTTCGTCGGCCCGCTGTACGTCCTCCGTTACCACGCTCGTTATGCCTCGTTGCGCGTGTGACCCAAGCCCGACAGCACCGACCTCGCCCTCTTTGTGCTGTTCAACGTCAGCTCATTCCTCCTCGAGCTTCGCCGGTCTAAGAGCAATTATACGACAGCTTTCATCCGGTCTGGGTTCCAGGGAGTGGTCTTAGTGCACGCCGTCATCTTTGCCGCGTGCTGGTACGGGGGCAAGGATCCCGGGCTATTTAGGGTCAGCGTCAAGTTTCTCAACTGGTTCGGCTGGTTCCGACTGACTATCATGACCCTCCCTGTGCTTGACCCTCGACTTGGGCAGATGAAGAACCTTGCTACCAAGTTTGAGCTCGCAATGGTGATGTCTACGTCTGTGGCGGTGTGGGAGGCCGGTGTGCCGGCCGGTGTGCCCGTCATTACGGCGGTCATTGCCACGTTATTGCTCGGAGAGCGTGCACTGGCCAGGATGTTACTCCGGTGAGTTTGAATTCTGCACCTGGGCAGTGCCTAGAGCTTAACCAATCCTGATAATACCGCCCCGATTTGCTAACTCGGCGGTGTCATAGCTACCCTAGTAATAGCCCCCTCAAGCAGCTCGTTCTTGCTTCAGGATATGTTGACTTGAACTACATGAAAGCCCACTCGAAGCCGGCCCCCGATTCAAAGATGGACCCAGGGCATGGTACTAAAGTTGAACTGTAAGGCTGGTATAATAAGTCTTGCGACAACTTTTCACTCTTACTCAGTCCCCCTCCATCCATGGGAAAGCTCGGGCATCTATAAATAAATACTTGGACTTGCTACAAGACCGGAAGAGCTCAGGCCGAGCACAAGATGAATGCTAGACAGTACACTCAACACTCCTGACAGCGCCAAATCGCACCGCATTGCACCCTAATAGCCAAAACACCGCCGGGGTTGTGGTTATCATGGACCAACCAGTACATTCTTTCTAAATAAAATTCTAATACCATTTGAGAGCTTTTACTTGGCTACCAGGTAGGTATGTGGTTTATGTAAATGCAACTAGACATCAACCAATAGCAAATCTATGAGGAAGAAACCGAAAGGAGAAGAGCACCAGAAAGGACACTACCTAGGTACCCAGGTAGTTATCATGATATGGGTATCAACTGTTGCGAACAAAGTTTCCAGCCCCCATTTGAGCCCTGCCTCCACGTGCTCGTGCAGAACGCATCAACCTTCTGCATGTCAGGCTTGCTCTTCTTCTCCTCATCCACCTTGTCGTCGTCGTGATTGTTATGATGATGATGGTGATGTCGATGGGTCGTCTCCCGGATCAGCGTCATCCTGTACATGATCTGAACGGCGAACATCTCCACATTGGCGGTGGCCGGCGTGGGGTCATGCCTGTGCATCACATAGCTCGTCCACCGGTGCTTGGAGACGGCCAGCTTCTCCAGGGCTTCGGCCAGCGTGGGTTCTGACTCTTCTGTGAGTGCCTCGAAGGACTTGTCTGGGTGGAGGAGTGGGTTCATCACGACGCAGTCCTTCTCGATGTACTCGGCGGCGGTGCTGGGATCGTCGCAGAGGGCGCCCCATAGTAACGCCTCGCCATCCCTAGCTGCTCTGCGGTTGCTCTCGAAAATGGAGTTTGAATGGCCTGCTGGCATGTCTTTCTGGTGAATATATGTCTACAGGCGTAGCTGCTTTGTTGGCGCTGATTCTTTGTGACGTACGGTGGTTCAGCAGATAGATGTGCCTTATTCCGAATAGGATACAGGAGTCATTTATGGTGCTACCAATGTGGAAAGAGACTGAGACAACGGGGATCTGTTGATGCACGATCAAGACAGATATATGCTGTGCTTGTGTGTTCGCCTGCGGATGGCGGCCCTCGATAGTCAGCAGGTGACAGCACTCGAGGGCGAACTCGAACTGACGTCACATGGCGTGCCCCGGGATTGGGAGGGGCCTCAAAGCTGCGAGCCGTCGGTGGGTCGTGGGACGGGGGCCCAACACCGCGGTAAGCACGAGTAAACATGCTGTGCGGAGAGGAATGCGAACGTGTCGGGCAATTGCAATGTGCGTCTTATTTTGTGTGACCGACACAGCGGTGGATATTTGCGTTGACCTGCGCAGAAAAGGCCAACCTCTGCGTGACAAAATTGACTCATGAATTTATATCAAGCCGGACTAAGGGACTTTTGTCTTTGGTTTCTTCTTCTATTTCTCATCAGATTATTCCAAGCCAAAAAAAAAAAAAAAACA
This sequence comes from Diaporthe batatas, assembly GCF_019321695.1. NCBI lineage: Eukaryota > Fungi > Ascomycota > Sordariomycetes > Diaporthales > Diaporthaceae > Diaporthe > Diaporthe batatas. The sequence goes on along the minus strand of NW_025408559.1, from coordinate 686,547 downwards.
TTGCCCAGGTTTGATCCATACTTCTTCGTCTTTGTCAGGTTTACACCAGGTCCACACGTTGATGTTCACAAGGCAGCCCAATCTGTGCCCCCCCCCCCAAAGAAAAGAGAATCTCACTCCAAGATTGATGTTTTGTCTAGCGACCATCTCTGGCTGCACCCACGCCCGTGTAACTATGATTTTTTGAGCAGCAAAATACTAGAAATTCAGGGTCGAAGGTTCCAAATTTTGAGGTGAAGATCAATTCAGCCGAACGTGTTCTGACCCATCAAATCGCCAATACAACAATGGCCGACACGGGTGCGGCCGCCTGCCGGCCCCTTGTTACTTGTTGCGGCCACTTATACCATGATGGCCTGGATGACCATTATTCAACTGACCTCTGATACCCAATAGCTTTTAGTTCTTCTTTAGATGGTCTTCGTCTGACCCCTCGGCCTGAGATAGCTTGAAGGCCTCTTGTGTCGGAAGCCTGCGTATGTTTCAACATGCATTTGTTTGAGAAAAGCCTTCTCGAATTCGTCCTTCTTATGTTACTTATGCCCTGCCTCCTGTGATCGGAGCTGGAACCGTTCCTGTGTTGCGAAATCTGTAGAGAGGCAATTTAGACTGGGCGCTAACGAGCTCTACCAGCACGACAGCCTTCGATGCACCTCTTCGACGCCTGCGTACCGCCACGCAATCCCGAGTCGGCGCCGCCGACAGCATCTTGACCAATTTCAGTGACTCATAACGGCAATGACAGAAATAATCAAGGCACAGGCACAGGCACAGGCCCCTCCAAGAGAAGAAGAAGCAGTTCACCTCGAGGAGGTCACCGAAACTCCCTACCTCTCTCCACTCGCCACAACCAGCACAGAGGACCTCCCATCCCAAGAAAGAGACCCCTCAACGCAAGCGGCCCTCTCCGCCACCGACCACCCCTCCATGTACATGTCCCGCGGCAAACTCAGAACAACATGTTTCGACGCGGCAGCAGGGCTGCAGAGGACAACCACCCGCGGCGACGACACAAAACACAATCTACCTTGGGCCCCCAAGCACCACGGAACGCGGCTGCGCAAGTGTGACGTACGACAACACACGAGGCGTACTGCTCCTTCCGCTCCCCGGACCCCCGGAGCCCTGCACCGGGCTACGAGGGTCGCCATCGAGCTGCCGCAGCTGTGGCCGGATATCATGGCGCGCCTGGCGGGTGATGGATAGGAGGGCATCGGGGAAGAGAAGGGAGGCGACTTGGGACAGGACGGCGGGGCGCAGGAAGGGCTGATCGCCGAAGGAGAGGCGGGGGTGCTGGATGAAGGGGGAGGAGGGGGAGGGGCAGGATGGCCATATCCATGATATCAGCTTGCTCGTGCAGGATGTCGCATTCCTGGCCTCCACGATGCAGCATAATCTCGAGGTGACGTACCTTTTTTATCACTGCGCCGGGCGCTGCGATTCCCAGGTCTCTCGCCCCGCGTTCCTGGAGGCGCGCGATTTGGTGGAAAGAAGAGACAATGGTCTGTACCGCGTCCTTCGCAACGGTTAGACATGGAAGAAGAGAAGACGAGGATGCCAGATGTGATTCAAGGTGTCGTAACAGTCTGGAGGGAGGTTTTCGATCTGGAAAAGTCGGGATGGGATGAGCAACACCCAGGGCTCGTGTTCGCTGAGATATTCGCCGAGGCTGTCAAGATGAACATCAGGACTGCATGGGTGATGACGATCAGGGCGGTGATGATAAAAAAGAAAAGATGGGATTTCAGGGGGTGAGGGTATTGGTCATAGAGGACGAGGAGTCGACTGGAGAGGACTGCTCCTTCGTTGCGACAGTCACGGGCAAGGCTTCCACAAAAGGGAATCCAGACCAATAGACACTGTTAATATCTAGTCAGATTGACCCGTACACAGGTAATCATGATAATTCCATAAACTTTTAACACATTCATCCCGACGTTTACGACATGTATGTCGACCTGCTCACGAGGTATACCCATTGGTGCTCAACCACTCCCTGAGTACATCTGCATCTCTTTCCCTGTACGCAGCCCGTCCACGAACCTTATCCTTAGCCGTCTCGAGGGTGCGGTCGAATGCGGTGCGGTCCTTGTCCTTGAAAAATGCATCGATGTCCTCGACGTCCTTGAAGGTCGTAAACTTGCTCAGAGTAACGTTGACGAAGCGATCCAGGATGATAGGGTTGCCACCAAGCTTCTTCTCCACTTGGTCCCAGTTCTCCTTGACAAACTTCCACAGCAGCGGGCGAGCCACACGATTCGCAGCCAGTGTGCCCGACAGGTAGTGCACGTCTCCAGGGGGTATAGAGTCGGAGGCTGGTGCTGGTGGTGAGAGATTGAACACAAATGGGATTAGAGTCGAAGTGATGATGGACTCGTCGGTGCAGCTGCCCATAATAGTAAGGCAGACCTCCTTGCCATCGACGGCATCCGTGGTGTACCACTGATCCTTCAGGAAAGCGGTAGTACCAGCCGGGTCAGACTTCAGTGCGACCCGGTAGATTGGACTGCGAAGGTCGGCATGCAATGGGTTGTCCTTGGGAGAAGCTGAGTGTGCCGAGAATCGCTTCAGGGCCTCCTCAGTCACGCTATATGCAGTCAGCATCTTGAAACTATGTCACTCCAGAAGTATCCTGATGTCGGGCCCACTTACCCAGGGTGTCCATTGGTCCCAGCTGCAACAAGCAAGCGTTTGCGCAGCAGGCTGGTGTTGAAGTCTTCACCAGCAGGGATATCCCAGCCCACCTTGTTCAGAGCGTTATCGATCAGGCGAAGGGTGAACTTCTCGAGTCCTTGCTTTATGGTGTCATCGTCCCCAAAAATGGACTTGACCACATTGATCGAGTCCAGGGCCTGGCTTAGAACACGGTAGTGGGTCTCATCCTTGAAGCCTTGGATGAAAGACAGCAGGGCAGGAGTCGTGCCATAGCCAGAGAAGGCAAGATCAGCGGCCGAGCCAGTGATAAATATCTTGTCTTCCGTGCTGAGGCGGTCCAGCTGTGTCCCGAGTTTCTGCAGCCTCTGGGGTGGGTAGTTCACACGGTAGAATCCGGGAGCGTTCTTGTTGAGGACGAAGAAGTCGTCATCGACGTCACGGATGGTGTCCTCTTTGCTGGTCAGAGCAAGAGATTGGACCCCCTCGGCGCCGACCTTGCCCTCGAAGGCCAGGGGAGCCCACCATGTCGTCGTATCGTCCTCTGGTTTCACGTCGCCGGTCGATAGGAAGCGGGACTGCTTAACGGTGACCTGGCCAGGTTCCTCGGCCAATGTCAAGACGGGGAAGCCGATCTTCTCAATCCACGGCTTCATCAGGGCCGGGACGTCGGTGCCAGAGGCCTCACTCAATGCCTCCCACAGAGCAACAGTCTTGGCGTTGCCGTAAGTGTGCTTCTTGAGATAGATGGACACTCCTTTGAGGAACGTCTTGACGCCAAGGTGGTTCGCCAGCATACGGATGACAGAGCAACCTTTGAGGTAGCTGATAGCATCGAAGACCTGGTTGATCTCGAGCGCATCGCGGACGGGAACCTGGATGGGGTGGGAAGAGCGCAGAGAGTCGAGTTTCAGGGCCGTCTCGAAACCTTCATTGATGAATTGTGGCCACACCTCCCAGTCAGGGTGGAGGTGATCGGTGGCTAGCCAGCCTGCCCAGGTCGCGAATCCTTCGTTGAGCCAAAGCTCGTCCCACCAGTCCATGGTGACGAGGTTTCCGAACCACTGGTGAGCCAGCTCATGAGCAACAACGTAGGCGATGCGGTTCCTGAAGCGAGCTTCAGACTTGTTCTCGTCGAACAAGATAGCAGTCATTCTGTATGTGACCAAGCCCCAGTTCTCCATCGCACCATGCGTGAACTCATGCACAGCCAGGATATCACTCTTGGGAAGAGGATAATCAATGTCAAACTTTTCAGAGAAGAAATCGATGATCTTGGGGGCGTGTTGCAGCGCCCAGCTGCCCTGCTCCTTTAGGCCTCGGGTGGTGTAGACGCGCACTGGGAGTTGCTTGCCGTTGTACCTGCGTTCTGTGAAAGCCTCGACGTACTCGAAGTCGCCAACAGCCCAGCAGAGCAGGTAGGTGGACATGACCGGGGTCGTCTCGAAGGACACAAGCTGCTTGCCCTCGGTGGTCGGCTGGACATCCTTGACGGGCATGTTGCTCAGGGCAACCTGGTCGGTGGGGATCTCAATGGCGAAGTCAAAGGTAGCCTTGAGGTTCGGCTCATCGAAACAGGGGAAGGCACGGCGGGCATCGGTACTCTCGAACTGGGTGCTGGTCATGTAGTGGAACTCTTCGTCACGAGGGACGGAGGCAGCAGCTGGGACCACGGGTTTGTACTGAGATCGGTAGAAGCCAGCCATGTCGTGGTTGATGACGCCGTCAAAGTCGATGGTGAGGGTGGCCTTGGAGACAGGGAGCTCCGCGTCAAAGGAGATGACGGCCCGCTGAGCGCGGGTGTCATAGGTGATCTTGGATGAGCTCCATGAGCTGCTGGCCTTGCCAGAGTCGGCGGAGACCTTGACATTCCTGAGGTTCAGCTCGAGAGCATTGATGACGATCTCCTTGGTTGGTTTGGTGATGTTCCCAGCGATGCTGTCGGGAGGGGGTCAGCTGCTGCGCGTGGGCCACGAGGGGCAGAATAGCATACGTCACGGATCCATTGTAGGACCAGTCCTTGAAGTCAAGGTTGGTGAGCTTCAGGTCGTAGTGAGCAGCCTTGAAGCTGTCTGGCAAGAGGTCTCTGTCGCCCATGTCGAAGGTGTCTGCGGTGATGTTTGTGGTTGGGATGCTCCCGAGGTGGTCCTCTGCTGCCAAAGCACAGGTTGCGTGACCCCGCGTCGAGGTTGCGGTGAAATGTGGGGCAGTCGGAAGGTGAGACCTGCAAGCTGCGGCAGAGGGACGCACAGGTTGGTGCCAAGACGGTGTCGAAGCAGTGCTGCTGAGGCCGTGGAAAAGCCTGATGCCAGCCTGGGCGACTGTGTTTCTCGCCGGTGAGGATGGCAGAACAGCTGGCCAGGTGCTGCTGCTCTTGAACCTGGGGCCAATGTTGCGACCGAGCTTGGAGCTGCCGCTGGTGAGTGCGAGCACGGGCGATGATGTCTCGGAAGAAGCAGAAGCTGCAGAACAGGCACGGAAGGACGGTGCTGACGGTGCTGACGGGAATGTGCGAGGTGAGGACCGTGAGGCTGCCACCGCTAGCGAGCGGAGACGCAAAGACACGGACGGTGCCTTCATCGTGCCGTATATCTACCTCACAGACACGGCAGCCAGCAACTGCCCGACACAAACCGAACGAGACAGCAAGTAGCAACCACAAGGCGTGGCCACCTGCCTATTCCAGGAGTTTAAGCCCTGGCCTACCAGCCGTCCATGTCTCGCTCCTGGGAACTCCGTATAGCTTGGGTACCTGGGTGCCTATTGTAGCAAGCACCAGGTGGAAAACAGCACCTTGCATTGTGCACAGGTCATGGCATGCGATCTCAATCCTGCTCCTGGACCACAGCTTTGGATGCAGGAACGCTCGGCATTTGGCCGGCCAGCCGAGCTCGGTGCCGACCAGCAATCTCGCCTCTCCGCCGAGCAATTATACGAATCGTCCCAAGTCTTGCTGTGTCGTCTGCACCGCAGCAAAAGCTCCAATCAATGACGACAGCAACAGCGGGCGACCGGTCAACGTGGAAAGCTTAGACCTGGGGCCGTCTCGAGACGTTCGGCTCTCCAGTCTTCCACGGCCCCTGACCAGATGAGCCTCACGGCTTGTCGTCGGCCAGCACTCCGCCCAGCCATGCCATGCCGCCATGCCGCCGTGCCACAGGCCATGGTCAGAACCACTCCATGGCCCGGCACCTAGAGGGGACGGACTCGGCTGGGATCAGTGGTAGCGGGCGCGGGTTTGCGGTCACGTCTTGGTACCACAGAAAGAGGCTGGCAGGCTGGCAGGCTGGCAGGTCCTCGAGGCTCGAGGCTCGAGGCTCGAGGCGACGAGTCGAGGAGGCCTACGCAGTGGTGCAGTCTCATCAGTCGAGGAACTGTCCGCCGAGGTCAAAGTAAGCACGGCAGCACGGGTGATCAAACGGTGGGCCGATCTTCTGTCTGGGCTCCCAGGCTCCCTGGCTGCTGGGCCGAAGACAAGCACTCCCCCCCTGCCTGCCAGCCAGCCAGCCCAGCATAGTAGTACTACTGACTACATAGTATTAATGCATCGCTACTAGCAGCAAACCCAAGGCCAGATCCAATCTTGGATTCCAAAGGCTGCCGATCGCGACTGACTCGGTTGGCTCTTTGGCGGCTGAGCCGGGAATAAAGTCGCTGCTGGCATGCGTGCAGCGTGGAGACGGCGTCTGGTCTGAGTGAGATACGGGGTTTAGCTCAGATTAAAATGGTCTTGGCTCGCTACCACTGGTTCGTGCGGCGGTGCGCCAAGGTGATGGCCATGGCACGCTGTTCTTTGGGGGCTGTCACCACAGCACCAGTTGTCCACCTCGGCAGGCTGCCGTGCTCCGGCGCACGCATGTTGGGTGTGCATGAATCCTCCCAAGGTTGGGTGCTCGGTAAGTATGCCCATGCCCACTGCTTGCGGTGGCAGGTAGTTGGGGGCTGCACGTCTCGGCTTGCCTATCCCGAAGATTATGCGTCGGCCTCGGCCAAGTCCGGTACCTGGGAGCAGTGACACAGAGGTCTGTATAGAGTGAGGTCTGAGGACTGGTGGACAGGTACTATGTTATCAATGCCCCTATTGGATACCTGTCTGCTAGGCAGTGTATAGGACACGGGTTATTGATAGGGCTGGGGACTAAGTGACCAGCTGCTAGGCTAGTGCTGTGTATACGATCTACCAACTCGTTGGCAGTGAGAGGGTGGATCTGCAGGGAATCATAATAACCACCACAGTGCTTAGGTACCTACCCAGAAACTGTACATATTGCTCTGTATATTCCCGAGTACGTATCCGTACTCCGTGTCTACCGGCCGGCACTGGCTGAGCAGGAGAAAGGCGGGTGGGTAACAAGTGACGGGACCAGGTGGCGTCGCTTCCCGTGCTGGCCGTGCTGGCCGGGCTGGCCCCAGGTCACTCACAATCCGCTTGGCCGCTTCCGTCATTGCCCTTGGCTGGGCAAGCTGGAAGGCGTGCAAGGCGTGCAAAGCAACCTTCCCCAGCCTTCTTTCCCCGTCCATCCGCCCCTGGCCTGCCAGAGATTGGCACTCTCTCTTCTGCATGTATACCCACCTGGGCAGGTAGGTCTATACCATTACTCCGAGGTGTCAGTCACTGCCAGTCACTGCCTGAGTGCCTGCTCGGTCGGTCTCTTCTTCCCAAGGTTTTGTCGTGTCTCCGCCAAGCACGACTGACTTCAGCCGCGGGTTTCATCCTTCGCTTGTTTTGACCTCCCGCGCCACCTGTTTGACGCCAAGCGGCCAAGGCCCACGGCCACAAGACCACAGTCCCAAGCCCGCCAACCCTCGACCAACCTTGGCTTGCCTTGACGCCAACCCTCCCTCTCCCTGCCCAGCCCAGCCCAGCCTGGGCCCAGTCCGAACCCGCTCTCCACCTCCTCACTCCTGCTCTGCTCCGCTGCTTCCCTCTCTCACCTCCGTCACTCGTACATACCCGCCCGTCAGCTCCACCACCAATCACCTCGACCAAACTCGGCTAGGCCTCGAGAGCCCAGCTGCGCCCAGCTTGCTTACCAACGGCCGGCCTTCCCTTTCTACTCCTCCTCCTCCTCCTCATTGTCGTCCGCTTCATCCTCGTCCTACGTTCTGGTCCTCCGATCTCGACTGTACCCTCACTCCTCCTCCTCGACGGCTGTCCGGGGCCGCTTCGTACGCATCAATATCACTTCCTAATCGCCCGGACACCGTCAGCATACCCCTCCCCCCACCGAGGACTCGACACCTTCCTATCAGTACCTAGAACTGAATGCGATCAGCGAGTACAAACGACAAAGAGCGTCATTGTTCACATCCTTTGGCTCACGCAATGCGACGACTGTCCATGGACCTGTCCGAGCCCTCGCGCAATATCGAAGAGTCCACTGGCGCCGTCCCAATGTCGGACACAGCTGACATCGATGTTGATGAGGACGTCGACGTTGATGTGTCGTTGCTGCCTCTCGAGGACGACTTCCTCTACGCCCTTGACCTGCAAGTCGACGGTGCTCGCTCTCGTGTCTACACACCACCTCCCCACCTCGCTGCACGCTTCTACCGTCCCTCCCAGTCACGACGAAAAGAATCCGCCGCCTCCACACGCCGAAACTCGCTGTCCTCCCTACACTCCCTCTCCAACTCTCATGGCACACCGACCGGCCCACAAAGCAAACATGTCGCCAACCACCAGCGCAGAGATGCCATCCTCAAGGACCGGCAAAAACGTCTTGCCGACCGTGCCGCCCACGTCGAAAAGGTCCGCCTCCGCGCTGCCAGGGCCAAAGATCGCGTCGTGGTCCTGTCTGAGGAGAGAGCCGAGGCTGCGCGCCTGACCCGCGAGCGCAACCTGAAAGAAATTGCCGCCACGTGCGCAGAGGAGGTCAAGAGGGCCAAGGCCATCGCCGAGGCTACCAGAGAGAAGCGGGAGCAGGAGACACTCAAGATGCGTCAGCAGATGCAGGAGCGCCAGGCCGAGGCTGAGAGGCGCCGCGAAGAACTACGAAGGCAGAACGTCAGGGTCCGGGGCTCTAGTGTGAGCACGAGAAAGTCAGACGACTCCTTGTCCCCTGTTAAAGAGGTCAAGGAGACAGAATCGACACCGCTGACCCGAGACGCTGCTGCATGGAGGATACAAAATTGGTGGCGCGTCGTGGCCAAGAGGAAGGTCGTTCAAGAATTTGCCCGGCTGGCCTTGACTGTTGAAGGGGTCAAGACGACCGACTATGACGAGGTCACGAAATTGCTCGGACAACTGAGGGTGGTTATGATCACCGCTCGTGTCCTTGCCATGTGTGGCTTGCAGAACGGCGGGCTAGACTCAGTCGAGCAGATGAAGGCGGTCCGCTGCTTTCTCAGCGCCTACCTCATCTTGGGCCATCCTGCCCAGGTCCTGAGCAACACCTACGACATAATGCCTCCAGATCAGGGCTCACCGGCGCATCCCATCCCCAGAGACAACCTGACAGACCCACAATGTCAGGAGGTCGTGGCAAAGTCTCGCGATCTGCTAATCACCTTTGAGAACATCATGTCCCGGCTGACAAGCTTCAATAACTACACCATCCCGCCAGGTCTCACCCAAGTTCTTCCTCGGGTCTACTCCCAGTTTGAGAATGCCTTCTTCAACTGGAAGGCCCGGGACAAGAATGCTTTGGTTGACGGAATGTTGGGGCAACTCGTCGAGCTGGACGCCACTTTGGACCATGTCAAGGAAACCAGCGACCCATCCGTGGTACAGCAGTACCAGGAGAGTATGAAAACGAATCAGCTTATGCTCATTGCTCGAATCAACAAACTACTCGGCAGGGAAAGGGGGCTAGAGCTTATCAAAAATGCTCGGTACAGGGCCAAGAAGGCGAGGGCTGCCAACAAGAAGAAACAGCAGGCCGACCTGAAGCCCAGAGTGGCTGATCAGACCCTGACCACCGAGACGGCAATGGCTGACTTGGGCACGGCGAAAAGCCATCCTTCCAGCCCAAGGAGCGACACCTCGGGCGTCTATCCGACCCCTCCGTCTACCCCTGCGAGCAGACCACAAGGCCCGAAGCCCATCAAGAAAGGCATGCTTTTACCGGACAACCGGACCGTCGTCCACGAACTTGCCATTAATAAGGAATATCGTGTGGTTGCGGACGACTTTGTCGAGGCCGAAACGAAGGCTCTCCAGCCCATTCTCGGACAAATGAGGGCCACGATCCACGCGACCGACCACGAATCGAGACAGGTGCAGTTCAAACTTCTCCTCAGGATCGCCAAACACATCCGCGAGAAATTGCAACGGCTTCTTAAGCCCGGGAACTCAATGCACAATTTTATTGGCGAACTGCTGGATATAGACGAGTTAAAGGAACGGTTCCGAAATGGATCGTTCTCCTACGAGCGCTTCTTTTCATCCATGGGTTCCCTGATGCCAAAGCTATGTGCCCCTGTCAGGGACGACCAGGTAAAAGACCTGGTTGAGAACAAGCTCAGCCAAGGCAGCTATGTCGACCGTCTTGAGGCATTGATCCTCTTCATTGATGTCATGCTGAGCGATTACGCCAATCATCTCTTGCAACTGGTCGGCCCCCAGCTGCTGGAGCACGCACCCGAGTACGAGGCAAAGGCTTTCTGCACTGCAATCGAGCAGGGCGAACACGGATTGTTCGCGGCTGAGACAGCTTGGAGGGCGGCGAGAAACAAAGTCATAGCCGAGACGGCTCGCCGTGACCCTGAGAACGTCAATCACCCAAAGAACCGGCCTACGGCCGAGAAGATCTACGCTCATATGCTCGTTGACATATTCACACAGCCCAGCACCATGCGCTACGGTCAAATCCCAGAGATGCTGCAGCTCGACTACAAGCGCATCCGCAAATATGGTCACCTCACACGCAATATGGTCACCACTGGCGGGATCCTCTTGCAGTGCAAGAACCTTCTCAAACGTGACGTCCGCGCGCCGTGGCGGATGGAGGCGGCGCGCATCATGAACGTTCTCGATCATGCCGAGTCGCAGGAGGCGGCTGTAGCTGGTATCATGGCAGCTCTCGAAGCCGGGCGGTCCATGCCCTCGACAACCAAGACCCATCTGCGCGGCTTCGTCGAGAAGCTTGTGGCTGCGCATATCGAGCTCGCGGCCACTCAGCAGCCAGACCCCAGTGAGAACTGGGACCCGAACGCCCATGACCCGAGCCAGCCCGTCCTGCGGCTGCTACTCAAACGGCTGCGAGATCATATCCTCGGGCGCATCGCGGCGGGCAGCACGAGCGAGAAGGCCAAGGCCACAAGCATCGCGGGTGAGAAGCTGGCTAGCTCTGGGATGGTTGAATTCGTGGAGCGGGTTAGAGACATGGTGGATGAGATGTCCAAGGTCGGGGCTGTTGACAGGGAATCACATGCTTCATGGTGGGAGACTGTATCTGAGAAAGTTGAGGCCCTGGCCACAAAGGCCGCTGTGGACTCGGCCACGGCCTCGGCCTCGGCTTCGTCGAGTTGAGGATCTGGCAGCGCCCAGTCCATATCAATCGCGAGGACACGGGTGTCCTGGCTCACAGGGTCGACCGAGACTCCCGTGCTTGGTGCAAGAGAAGAATATTTTGCGGTGAATGGATGCGGTTTTGCTGGGCGTAAGCAACGCCGTGTGGCTTACATGCGTCAAAGAAGAGAGGGTGATCAATAGACGGGCGTCTACCGTATTTTACTTGAGAAGTCACAGCAAGTTTTTGGACATCACGGGACAATTATCGGCGTTGGCACAGGCATTGGTTCCGGTTGGTCAGGGTTGAGCAGGCACTGTTTTCATGGTTGGCTTCCTTTATATCTGGACTTCAGCGTTTGGCTCACGGCTTCATGGTCTAGTTTGCACTTTGTCCTTGCCCATTTTCATAGCGGCTGCACAAACGCAGTCAACAGCGATCCTCTTTTGTCATAGCTGCTAGCCTGCTTTATGATGCCTAGCACGGCGAAGCGATGAAATACAGAAGAATCCAATCCTCCTGAGTCTATAGCTCGAACTCGGCACTTTGCACCAACCTTGTGGAGGGTGGCTTCCCAGATTCATCACTCCGCTACATCCGCCAGTCTTTCACCTACGCTTCATGGGTCCTCGGTCATCTCTGGCTGCATGACAGGGCCGAGGGTGGACGACGAGGGTTATCTACGCCATGAGTCGCAGCCTGCATGAAGCATGCAGCTTGAGCTCCAGTCTCCGCCGCCCTTGATGATCCGAAGCAGGGCGCCTTGCTCAAACATGCAGAGAGAGACTGTTGGCAGGATAAACTTCCATAAATGTCACACATCCGGGGGCTGGACGGTTCCTCCCTCAGGCCGCAGCAGCTCGGCCTCCCCACCCCGGGGCAGCCAACACGCAGCCGCACGCAAGCGAGGCGCTTGTCGACTGCATCTGCAGGACCGCATCTGCAGCCTTGAGGCACAGTTGGTTCCCTCCATCTCACGGCCCACAACACACCCCTCACTGGCGAGACAATCCGATGTCCAGAGCCTCGCGAGGCAGATTGAGAGGGAAATGGCACCGTGTGGCTTAGTGGCTTTGCTTGCGCATGGCTCTGAGACAGTACTCGACCTATCAGAAAGTGTCTGCCTCGAGGCTGCCAGGTTTTTGGCGCTTAGACGCGCACCCGTTGGTTGTTGAGGCTATGCTGTCGAGCAAATATACCACATGCCGATATTTTTGTCGTCAGCAGCGGGTCTCCCGCTAGAGTATTATTACTGTACAGGGTTACAACTCACACCCACCGGTTGCCTCCCCTAGCCCATGTACACTTGCAAAATTAATTATATACATAACGTATCTTCTCTCATGAAATAACAGGGATATCCTCCTCACTTTCCTGTCATTGTTTCCAACAGACTGGGGTTAATCACGTTGTGACCTCGCCACATGGTTTCCAGCAACAATGACTATAGCCAACGGCTTCCACAATCATACCGGGACTCTCGACATGTTGAAAACCTCGAGGCTGTGTGGGAGCCGATCTTGTACCAGGAGATGGGCAAACATTTGGACCTGATCAAAGAAGGCGTCAAAGGCTTCACCCAAAGCCGCTCAAACATCCGCAGGAGCTTGACTGAAACCTCTCTAGAAAGAGATGAGACAGCAGAGATGATTATCCAACAATTTTTGAGTAGGAAGTTTCCGGGGTTAGATGACCTGATCACCCAGATCGGTCCGCTGCTGAGCCAATACCCCAGCCAAGTCGCGCCAGCGGCGATGGTTGCGTGTGACGATGATGATCGACGCTCATTTACCATGGAAGCAGAGCCTGGCTCATCGAGACAATGCCAGGGAGAACAATCGATGGGGCCTCCGCCCCGCCCAGCGGCGCCGATGGCACCAGCAACCGCGACAGCACCCAACGATGCCGGGCACCAGAGCCCATCCGAACCGCTATCTATCCCTGACTTCCAGCCGTCGCTATCTTCTGATGGCGATCATGATTCTCCCATCTTTCTCAGAACACAGACTGCTAAACGATCGTTCGATGCCATGGAAGTCGACCAGCCGCGCAGTCCAGAGTCCTCTTCCAAGAAGGCCAAAATAGCGCCACGATGGGCTAATCTTGTAACCAAGTCCTTGGATTTCCACGAAGTCGAGGGGAAGCAGTATATATTCAAAGACATGCGATGTGGCGATGGCATATGGCTCGTGGTATGGTGCGGCCCGGGCCAGCGAATGCCATTCTTGGAACACCCACTACGGGGCAAGGGCGCATTGGACCATTGCCGGCAGAAGGGTCACCCTTGTCACGATACAGGAATCACGTCTGCGTACGAACTCGAGGACATTGTTCAGGAATTTGTCTATCGTGGTAAGGGACCCCTTGGGCAAAGTTGGTACTGTGACGATGTGAACTGACATGGCAACCTCGCGTAGTCGATGGATCACAGGAAGAGTTGACGGAGCAGAGTATCAGAGCTGCCAATGAGAAACTAAAGCGAGAGTACAATGTTTCACGCGAACAGGGGAAGAAGTCACGGAAAGGCAAGGAGAGAGCAATCTCGACCCGTTCCACGACCGTGGAGAGGAAGGAGGTCACGGATTTGGGTGATGTCGATCTGGACGATGTGATTTTCTGAGACCCACTCTGGACAGGATTATGCGCTCAAACGATGACCAGTCGCATCTACTTTCCCATAATTGAGGTGCCAGAGGAGACCACACCGGAGCTCTTGCCAGCTGATGAACGATATGATGTATATGTACGGCTGCCGTCTAGTTAACGTCGCCTCATCGGACTTGTCGCGCGTCAACAAATAGTGTGTTACTTGGAACTAGTGTCTGTATTTATGAAATATTAATCCCGTGCCTTGAGTACCGAGACTATGTTTGACAACACCCTAAACTTCCAACGTAGCGCTTGCCCTCCGTACGCGTCTTCCTTCGAGCTGTCCAAAGGCATTTGAGTCTAGCAGCTCCTGCTCCTGATAATAAACAATCGAATTCCAAGACAAGTCAAGTACAGGCATAAGTAAACCAAGGACATGGCGACGGGAGCGGGCTAGTGGTTGGTTTTGGTGCAGAATACATGTAGAAACTTTCAACTAGGCCGTAGCCTATTATTCAAGTTCATGATACTCAAGAATAACGGGGGAATATCACAGGCTTCTGAGAGAGTCTCCACCGCTGTCGGCCCGAGGCGACTATGCAAACCCTATTTTGAACTTCGTTCGTACATGGTGGCCACAGCCTTGGACAACGGCCAATCTGTTGTGGAATCCAACGTTAGTAACAGGGTCGTCATGGGTACATTTACCCTAGGGCATGTTTTACACAAGCACGCCACTTACCAAAGACCGTTCGATCTCGGTTCCTGCGTGTCAGCAGGGCCTCGTCGCCGACGTGTATTTCCCCCCCGATATTCGACACAGGACTGTATCCGTACCTTCCGAATACTGGCATAAAGGTACAACCCTTGTCAACTCTTCGGTCCTTGCTCAGTTTCTTCCATGCCTGGCCCCTCACATCAGCGGCTGGCTTGCCCGTCTCGTAGTCGACAGTGATGGACTGGCACCTCAGACAGTTTCCGGTCAGCGCAATCTGTGCCCCACCTGCAAAGCGCAGCTCGGCCCAATACTCCTCGTCGAAAGGTGCGGGACTTCCAGACACCACGATGTTTGGCCGGAATTTGGTGACGTCCATCTGCACACCCCCGGCCGACGGGTCCGTCTCCCGGAGCCGCCTGCCGACTTCTGCGTTGGACTCGGCCGTAACCACCAGATACTGAGCCATATCTGCAAAGCTGATTCTCTCGGACTTCTGCTTGAGAAATGACGGGACGAGGTAGCGGCGTACGCTATATGCCGCCGGCGGCAAGCTCTTACGAAAGGCTTGATCGCTGTGTGGCGCGCCTGAGCCCAGAACGGGGCGGGAATTCTGCCCGAGATGAACCAGACGGGCTTCGAAGCCCAGATAGCTGCTAAACCAGGCCGAGAAGCCGGCTCCCATGTCGTACGCGTCGGTAATGGCACCATACATGTCAACACGGTTCTTTTCCAGAGTGTCCAACTGCGGCCGGAGTGGAAATCGGATCTGCTTTTCGCGTCCTTTGGCCTCTTCGGGACCCGTCCAGGTGACGACAACGTCCCGACCTTTGCCGTCCGGGGAATCCTCGAGACGCGTTGAGAACAGCACCATCCGGAGGTGGAACCCGCTAAACATAGACTCGAGACGTTTGACCTCGTTGGTATCAGGATCGCGATGGACCTTTTGCAGGCAGAAGGTCCTGTCGTACTCGAAACCAAGGGGGCCAATCTTGCCGTGCTTTAGCTCACAGCCCCTCAGCCCTTTGACAGGATAGAAGTATAACTATGAGGCATCATCAGCACAGCCGTTTGGAATTTCCTGTAGCTCATGAACGATTTGATCCGCTAATTAAATACTCACGGCTTCGACCTTGAGAGGCAGGTTTGCCGGAACTGACTTCTGCGGCCTGGTTGCATATTGCAATATCGTGAGCAAGATAAGGCCAACTGATAGAGCCACTGCCACAGCAGCCCCCTGCGTCCCTCGGAATGAGTTGACAAAGTGAGACAGCGTCGTGTCCATGTTATCTGCAGCGTGACGAAATCAGCAGAATTGTGTGGGGTTGTAGTCTTTCAGGTGATGAGAAAAGGATTGCCGAAAACTCGGAACACTGTGGAAAGACTACATGAGGGGCGACAGAGTTAAAGTATGCCCAGGTAAGCATGTAATAAAGCCGCTAACGTGCCCAAGTGAGGAGGGCCGGCTTGGCAGTATGCACTGCGAACGAAATATACGCTTGGGGCGGGTTGTCTGCATGTGGACAAAATAAGTAGTTCGGAAGTTTTGCTGGGAAAGGCATTTGGAATAAAGAGTGCTGAACGCGCTGTTATTTTCGCCCAAAACATGCGAGCACTGTTACGTAGCGTACCTGTGGACGAAAAGGCTTTTGAAACTTGAATCACTGCATCGGATTGTATGGGTTGTGAGGTTATCTCGGAGACACGTGACATCTGGAACAAAGCAATAACGTCGGCTCACGTTGTCTCGCTTCGACCGAGCTGCGTTTACTTACATTCCCAATGATGCGACCTGAACCAAGAACTGTCATCAGTGGGCTGCTCATATTGTGGGCTCGACATGCTCATGGACAGATATAAATAGCTATTCCGTACCCACTGGGCATTTCCACATCCCACTCGGGGGTTGAACTCTTCCAAGGCTCTCTCTTCTCGTTGGCCGGACCCCACCTGGGCGCGTAAGTCAACTCGCATGTTGATATGCTGCTGTCAACCGCATTGCATTCCGAGGTTGTTAAGAGTACTGCGAATTAGCGAATACGACTTCCGCACACAAACCAGAATTGGAGCACCTGGGCACTTTCCGACCCGGAAAACAATTAGTGTAATGAACAAGCCCTGGATCGTTCAACATTGAACTTTCGGCTCACAAGTAGTATATGCCACCAGAACACGCCACTTCATCCTGGAAGCAGTACCGTGCGTGCGGTTGTCTTCCATGGAGACAAAGCCCAGATCAAAAGCTTTTCGCTCTAGGCGTTCTGCGACACCTTATCTCGGCTATCAAAGATGGGTCTCTGCTGTATTTGGAGCTTCACCGATTAAAAGTTTCTAGAAACAAGTTCCATGCAGGAATGCGGATCAACCTGCAGGACAAGTATGAGGACTCGAAGTGGGAACACTCAACATCAAGCCTACCACAGTGCCTAGGTAGATGATCCTCTGGGCGGTCTGCCCATCCACCAGCGCAGCAAAAAACCCTGCCCGCCTGCCTGTCAGGCTGGTCTGAGGTTCTGCTGCGCAGTGGATACAGCCGACTGGATCTCGCACACAACTCAATGGTGTTTCCTGCCAGTACAGTCCTGTCTGCATGCGTGGCATTACATCGGCCATGCAGAGACCCATATTTCCGTTCCCCGCCCGTGAACACCGCTACTTGGAACCGGCCATCTCCCTAACAAAGTGAACTAACCAACAGCGGTGTCCGTCGTGTCGACGATCATGAGTTCGGGCCGGCATGGCAGCTGACTGGCCACATGTGCATGCACAGTCCCCAGCGAGTTCCCCGACCTCACCCCGCAGCCCAAGGGTACACTGAGAAAAAGAAGTGTGGGTGGATATGGCACGCCGGCAGCGGTCAGGACGTGCGGGACAATTATATAACAAGTGAGAGGCGGTGCTCGCGACCGGGGCTGCTGTGTCTTTTGCTTGCCACCTAGCAGTTCATCAAGAAATCCTGTGTCAACCTACAAAGCACCATGGCTCAAGCAGGAGCTGCAACGGACCTCTACGCCTCGCCCAACACGGGCTTGGTGCACCAGCTGCGACAAAACCCTTATGTCCTGGGCCTCGCCTCTGTAAGCACGACCTCCCGTGGCAAACTTGAACATTCCATGACGTCCGGCTGACTTTGCTCTTTGCAAGTTCGCGTCCCTGGGAGGGTTCCTCTTCGGCTACGACCAGGGCGTCGTCTCAGGCGTGCTGACAATGGAGTCATTTGCCGCCAAGTTCCCTCGCATCTTCATGGACAGCAGCTTCAAGGGATGGTTCGTCTCGACGCTTTTGCTGTTCGCCTGGTTCGGGTCGCTGGTCAACGGGCCTGTTGCAGACCGCGTCGGCCGCAAGGGGTCCATCCTTGTTGCTGTGGTTATCTTCACGCTGGGCTCTGCTCTGCAGGCTGCTGCCGACTCGATTCCAATGCTCTTTGCCGGACGGGCGATCGCAGGCTTCTCTGTCGGGATGCTCACAATGATCGTTCCGATGTATATGTCCGAGGTGTCGACGCCGGCCATCCGTGGCACCCTGGTTGTGCTTCAGCAATGTGGGTGATGCGCTATACTTGTGGCTCCGATCTGTTCTGATACTTAATAGTGAGCATCACCTTGGGTATCCTAGTCAGTTACTGGCTTGAATACGGGACTCAATACATCGGTGGAACACGATGCGCACCAGACATCCCATACACTGGGGGCTCAGCATCCACTCCGGAATTCGATCCCATCGCCGACGTCGGGCCAGATGGCTGCACCGGCCAGGGCGAAGCTTCGTGGAGGCTTCCCCTCGCCATGCAGATATTGCCTGCCATCATTCTTGGTCTCGGTATGCTCTTCTATCCGGAATCACCCAGGTACTTCCTCATGCGGCAAAAGGAAGACAAGGCACTGGAGGCCCTTGCATGTATTCGGCGGGTTGATGTTGAGTCGGAAACTCTGTGCCGCGAGTACCTTGCCATTAAGGCCGAGGTTCTATTTGAGGAGACGTACGGCCGTGACCGATACCCAGGAAAGACCGGCATCAGTCTGTACTTGGCAGAGTACTCCTCCTTGGTGTCGACCAAGGCTTCACTCAAACGGTTGACCATTGGGTGTGTGGTCATGTTTTTCCAGCAGTTCATGGGCTGTAACGCCATTATTTACTGTGAGTTCAAGGTTTCCCCTATTACAGCCCCGGGCTTCAGGTGTTTTGGGACTTTCTGGTCTAGCAATTTGCTAATTTTCATCAGACGCTCCAACGATATTTGGCCAGCTCGGCCTCTCAGGCAAGACTTCGTCGCTCCTGGCCACTGGCGTATACGGCATCGTTAATACACTTTCCACCCTCCCAGCCCTGTTCCTCATCGACAAAGTCGGGCGCCGGCCACTCCTTATGTGTGGAGCCATCGGAACCTTCGTCTCTCTTGTCATCGTCGGCGGCATCATCGGCGGGTTTGGCTCCACACTGGTCTCCAACAAAGCAGCTGGCTGGATTGGTATCGCGTTCATCTACATCTACGACATAAACTTCTCATATTCATTCGCCCCGATCGGGTGGGTCCTGCCATCCGAGATCTTCAACCTCGGCAACCGCTCCAAGGCCATGTCCATCACCACGAGTGCCACATGGATGTGCAACTTCATCATCGGGCTAGTAACGCCAGATATGCTGGACACAATTGGCTATGGGACATACATTTTCTTCGCGGCCTTCTGTCTTTTGGCGTTCGCATTCACCTACTTCTTTATCCCGGAGACGCGGGGGAAGAGCCTCGAGGACATGGATGCGGTGTTTGGAGATAATGCCGCGCATGACGAGAAGGCAAGGCTGTTTAATATTGCAGCTGATCTTGGTATTGTCGACCTAGATCGGTACCAATCTGCGAAGGGTGGGGATGAGAAACCATCTGTTGAGCAAGTCTAATATTACTATGTAATGCCTTTTCGACACAGAATGTCAGTAATGAATACACGAGCATGATTCTATGAAGATCCATCCTAACTCTTGCAACGTGATCTTACATATGTGAATCCCTTTGTGAGTTTCGGCTCAGCCACTTGCAACTGATGCAGTATCTCTTTGTATAAACCCACTGTTTCAAGCACCAGAGAAAAGCTGGTGATTTCTTGAAGGGGCCTTGATCCCATTGACCCGTATATACGCCACACTTGAAATTCTGAGGCTCATTTCACATGAATAGCGTAGACCTTTCTCTGGCCGCAGACGTCGGAGTTGCAGACGGCTACGCCACGGCTCACTGACTAAATGCATTTCACCATGCTAGTCTTCGAGAAGGTATCTTGGGGACCGAGGTAGTCAGTCGAAAATGTCTTAAACTCCTTTATTTGTTTGCCCCGGCACTTCCCTCAAATATGTAGCCACAACTGGTATCATATTCTCACTTTACTGACGATGGGAACCCAGAGAATGATTGAACTGCATAATCTAGCTCTGACGCGACCAAAAAAACATCGTTATAGTCAACTACTAGAGAGCAAAAGCCATGATGAGCGTGTTTTTACTACTAACGATATGAATTGTCTGTGAGCTGAAATGCTGGCGACCAGTTGCAAATGTGAGCATGCCCCTGTCGGTGTCTCATGTTGCATACTTAAGTAGTCAGTCTGTGATATTTGACGCTCGCGCTAAAGAGAAATTCATCAATAATAACCTGCAGTTTCCATATTCTAGAGAAGCTACACCATCAGAGCTAGTGCTTCAAGTGCTACGTGAATTGTCCGATTAGAATCTATGCTGCAGATGCTTTCATACAAAGGAGGAATAAGTAGAGGAAATTTGGGTCCTCTGTATGGGCTGTATCTGCTTATATCACAAGATGGGGGAGAACCTACAATCGGCGGGAATTAGCATTACTTAATAACCGCCCAACAGCACAAGTTGAGGAATGTCATGATCCCTTGCCAGTGGATGTGCAAGATTCGTGTGTGCTTCACACGGGCAGCTCTAATACGACAATGCTTTCCCGAACAAATAGACTCTCAGGTGGATGATGCGGACGACAGTTGTGTGGTCTCGCTTGAGGGTGTGAAAGCCCACGCTGGGTCGTTTTCTTGATGTGTTTAGGTAAGGATTCGATGCAGACGGCATGGATGTGAAAAAGCATCTGTCTCAGGGAATTCACTGGAACTGGACGTCTCCCCGTCTCATTCATTTAGTTCTGCCATCATCCTCATTGTGTTATAGTATTTGCATCAAGTGGATCAACGAAGTCTATCAACACTTGCTTAAACAACGGTTGTTACGAAGTTTCTCGCACAGCCGACAAGGCTTCGTCAGCCAGACTGCGTGCATGACTGCCCCAGGGCGATCTGCTGGAAGTCAGGCAAGGGTATATAATTACCACTGTTATCGGCATTATATGTTTCTTTTCCTCCCTTCCTTTCCAAAACGCCAAGTCTTTGAGCGCTGACCACTGTACGAAGGCGCCTCCCATGGCTTCGGACGTATACTGAATAAGAACGAAACCAACCAGTATGAAGAAAAAGAGAACTGCACTAGCTTCCTCGTTCAGCCAGGGTCCTGCGTCATATAGACTTGACATTTCCAATGGCCATGACCATGAAAGTCTTCATAGCAGTAAACAGTTTCTAACCTACATATCTGGCATTTATAAAATGTTACACCTGGCTGCTTGCTACCCCTTACCAACAAACCCCGGCTTTTCATCAGCCTGAATCCGTGAGTCTTAAGGGGCCAGACAGCTAATTCTGAAGCGGCCCCGAGATCATTAAATCGATAGCGGACCATGCCTCCGAGGCTCTGAGCTGCCATAAGACGCTGCATCCAAGGGGCAGCATCCCATCGCTGAAAGCACCGTCCACTCCCTGCAATTGAATGATGTCTATACACTTTTTTCAGCGCGCCCGCGGTTGCCTGCATGACTCCAGATGGCACAAGGTAGTGTCCTGTACGGTCTGCTCAGAAGCTTTGCCCGTGGTTAATCGTTGGCCCGCCGTGCGGAGCAAACCCGCGAGCCTCGATCTTCCCCAGTCATGCGCTCCCACAGGCCTGTAGATAATCGCGCCCCCCTCTTGGGTGGCCAGTACGCCCTCGTGCGCCCGTTCCAGCCCCAAGGTCTCATCCATTTGCTCTAATTCTGGTCAACGAATCGTACGAATCGCCGTTTTCTAGGTGTTGAAGAGTCGCTAGTATGGACCTCCGCATTCAGGCTCTGAGCTGACTCCTAACGGCGAGTAAACATGAATTGCACCGACTCCCTGGCATTTTGCGTCGTCCAGACGCTGTCCTTGCCGCCTTTCCTCCACTCATCGCCCGTCGCATCTTCGCCGCCACCGCGCGTGGCCTCGCCCATAATGACCTCGAGGTCTCGCTTCTGGCTGCTGAGCCAGTCGCGTACGAAGTTCGCCGGGTCTTGGGCTAGGCTCTTGAAGAAGCTGTGTTTCGCCTTGGAGTCGGAGATGGCCTGAATGATGATGGCGAGCTGCTCGTCGAGGACCTTGACTTGGCTGAGCATGTTTGCATACTGAGGATCACGTAAAAATTGCTCCAACCTGGCGTGGTGGGGGTCGTCCACGGCAACGCGGATGTCGTAGACTGTGGGCTCGGGGTTCTTGTGGAATTCCTCGTCAACACGAACGGTGTAGGCAAGCTTGACTGGTGGAAGGGGCTGCAGATGAGGAGTGATGTATTCCTGCAGTGCTGGTATGTGGCCTGTGTCCCTTTGGACCACCTAGGAGGAGCAAGTCAGTACCGTGGCCCGTGATTCGAGCGGACGAGATGGCTGCCACCTACCTTTCTCAAGAGCTCATCGCAACGGAAATTCCGCTTTTCCTCGTCCTCCTGCAGACCCATCAGCTTGATGTACTCCCACAGGCCCATGACGACCTCGGAGCGCGTGGCGGCTTCCATGTCGACCACATCCGAGAGCGCGGGGCTGAGCTCGAAACGCTCCGGCTCCTCATGCCTGAAGAGGTTGATGGTGATGTTCATGTTCTCGTCGCCGTTCTTCTTGAACGTCAACTCGTCAAAGTCGGCGGAAGCTGGTGGGTTGGTGGGGTTATTCGGTAACCTCTCGGGCTTGTTCCACTCGATGCTCTGCTCGGCGCCATTGCGCATCTTACTGCGATCGAAGTCGACAGTCATCTTCTTGAAGAAGTGTGAGAAACGTGGGCGAGGGGGTGCCTTGGCGAATGGTGCCTTGGCCTTGTCAGCGGAGACGTCGGTGTCCATCTTGTCGCCGTCGCTGCCATCCTTGGCCTCGGCGTCGTCCTTTTCGTACTCGTCGTCGTCGTCCAGCAGGCGGCCCTCGATCTTGACCCGGAAGCTCGAGTCGGCGCTGGTGGAGAAGTCGAAGCTGTCTGCATTGATGCCGTTGCCCTGCCAGACCTGATCCTCGACGGTGTTTGTGATCCATACCCGCACGGTCTTCCATCTCTTGGCGTTCTTGTTGACAGAGTCTACAATGTCCAGCCTCTTGCGTGTGATTGTCGCGTCCAGCCTCCTCTCAAAGTCCCTCAGCTCCTTGTATCGCTGGACGCCATCGCTCATGATGCAGTCCTCGACGCCATCGGGCATGGTCTTGTCGGTGGGCTTTTTCGCGCGCAGCTTGGCGCGCTCGACGGCGGCCTGCTGCTGGTGCTGCTTCTCTGCCAGCTGGGCCTGGTTGAGAGGGACATGAGGAGGGTTGTGCAAGCCCTGGTGGTGCTGCATCATGGGGCCTGTTGTGGAAGAAGCGCGGCGGTTAGACATGATGGCTGACTTTGCCAAGGCTGGGCCGGGGCGGGCTGGAGCAGGCCGATGTTGCTAGGCTTGATACTCGGCGAGGAGGGCGTGTGGGACGGTCGGGAGGGGGGGAGGGAGTGGATGGGTGCTGTGCGCCGTGGCAGAACAAGGCGTTGGTGAAGAAGGGGGGGGGGGCGCGGCGACAGCAAGCACGAAGGCAAGCAAGCACGAAGGCAGGCAAGCAAGCACGAGGGAAGCAGTGTATCGGTGGGTTCGGCGCGTGATGAGCAGGACAAGGACGTGCCACGTGCGACGGCGACTGCGACGGCGAAAATGCAAAACTCGGATTAAGATTCACTGACGTACCAATTCCTCCGCGTCGTGGAGCAGGGACATGCGGCGACCTCTGGGGAACATTTTGTGGGAACTGGCGGTATTGCGCCTGCATCTTGCTTCGATTTGCGTTTGCGACGGGGATCGAATCGTGCTGGACCCGCTTCTTGTCGTGGCTTTCCGATTGATTGATTGAAAAGAATCGGCCTTTTGAAAAGGGGGCACCTCGCTCCGTGTTGCCGGGTTCAGTGAATCTGACGCGACTTGGCCGAGATGGACTATCGCATTTGACGTGGCAGAGGATGATCGGACTCGCAGAGACGTCTTTTGGATTTGTGGAGTGCAACTAGACAAGCCAGCAGCCCAGCCAGCCGCGACAGGCTGCACACATGCACAGGGTCAACAGGGCGCTACCGACCTATGTGCAGTAGTACAGTGTAGAGCACAGGTGCAGAACACCCTACCAGGCCTCGCCTCGCCGCCACCCCACCCCCTGCCTAGTGTTCTACATACCTCAACAGCACCGTCGTATTGCGCCCATCCCGCGCTTCACACACTTTGGGGGTCCGTGCGCATCTCCCATCACAGCACTTGAGTCTCTCAGCCGCCAATCCTGGGTGGTCGTCGAGCATCTTAATTCTTGTATCTGTCACTCGTATGTTTTTTTTGTCTGGCTGCAACAGGCAGATCGGAATGCCCTTCCGCGAGCGAGAGCATTTGAAACTGATATGAACCGACGGTTTTTGGTTCAGGCGCAGCGTAAAAAAGGCATCAGTCACTTGCACATCGCGCCGGAACGGCCGCGACAGGCAGCGGTGTAATCACCGTCACCGTCACCGTCACCGTCTTCCGGCGTCTTCGCAACGGGCAGCCGTCTGCAATCGTGATCAAGCTGCACACGCGGCACGCTGCGTCACAAGCTAGCCGAGCACCAGACCTGCCCAGGAAGGAAGGGTCTCGCCAGCTCCATATGGAAACTGTCACATATCATGGGATGCGGCGCGGCACAGATTTGACAGAATGTCAACAAGTCTCCTGATTTTCCCCTTGATTCCAGGCTCTACCTCTGCCTCTGCCTCTGCCTCTGCCTTGCTCTGCGCCAAACCTCCACCAGGTCCTTGTCCTTGTCCTGTCTTGCTCAACTTCTCGGACCCCGTTCCCGGCCATTCATGCCGTACCCCACGCTGGACATATGCCAATTATAAGCTTAGGTGTAATACAAAGGTCAACACCGCCCTCCCTGCCCCGAGAGGCCCCCGCTCCATCCTGCGTCCCAAACAAAAGGAATTGTATGTGTGGCTCGACAGTTTTCAAATTTGAATGCAGGAGAACAAAGGTGTGTGGGTAGAGGCTGTGATAGAGACGATAATGATGATAATGACGATGATTCTCCCATGGCAAACGCGGGTTTTTGTGGTTGTCTTCTGCTTTCTGCCGAGATCCCGAAACAAATACGCGCCCACACGACGCCCTCTTGCCCCCTTGCGCCAGAAAATGCCAAAGACCCTTTGCCTTGCCCCCTCTCGTGTACGCGAGTATATGTTGAAAGCTGATAAAAGAAAATTGGTGGGTGCAGGGCCCAATGATGCGCTGTAAGCGGCTGCTAATCAAATGTGAGCCCGCCCATGTGTACTGCCTGCCCATTGTGTAGCGTATTATGGCAAGTCTGGGTAGGTGGGCTTAGAACGCTGCTGTACCTAACCCGTTCTTGGACTGCCTCTTGCTAAATCGGTTCCTCTTCGCCTGCGACTCCTCCAAGCTGGCTTGACTCTTGCTCAACTGGTTGCGCCCCGACCTGTCGGCAATGCTGAACCCTCCTTCCGGATATGGCACCTGTCGCGACAGTGTGCTTGCGGGGCTGGGCGACATAGACGAAGACATTTCTCCAAAACCGTTATCGCTGTTGAAGCCGGACAAGTCTTGAGACATTGCGAGGTCCTTGGCCCTTTCAAGCGCTTCTATCCACTCGTCTACCGTGCCGGCGTCGAGCTGGGAAGACTTGGGCTGCTCAAACTGGAAATGGGTCCCGTTCTGGTGTATTGTCAGCACCTGAAGATTCGCCGCGGAAATGGGCCTAAAGACCGCCTTGTGATAGTCCGACTTACCGCATCAATGCACCATACGACCTGCCCCTTTACGTCTATCTGAGTCCGCCACACGCAGTCGGGCGTGAGCAGTGAAATCTCCTGTTTGGCCTTTTTCTCTTCGCCCCCGGCAGGGGCCAGCACAATGCGCCCACTAGATGTGACCATGACCAGCCGTTGCTTTTTCTTCATCGTGCTTCCGCCGAAGAAACGCGACAAGCCTTTGCTTTGACCATGCTCACCCTTGCCGTGTGGGCTATTGGGAATTGGAGATGATATGACCAGCAGGTCACCCAGTTTCAATATCCTCTCATTGTTTCGCGTCAGCACTGGCGACCATTCAATATCGAGCTGCGTGGGTGGTGGAAGTTCGGTAATTATCCTGGCGGGCCTGTTGCTGCTGCCGTTCTGCGACTGGAGCCCTCGACTGGACGGCGGATTCTGGTTAGAACCGGACGACGAGCCGTTCAGTTGGATGATCTGCGGCTCCTGGGCAGGTGGTATGTGCGGCCTGAGCCGAGGGGCCTTCGTCCTCCACAGCCCCTTGCCGAAACTGTGCCCGTCGAAGAACTCGTGGTTCTTGATGTGCTCGATGGTCAGTCGCCTCCCCGGGTCCAGGACTAAGCATCGCTCGACGAGATCGCGTGCTGCTGGTGGGAACCCTGAAGGGAACTCATATTCCAGGCCAACGATCTTCTGGAATGTCAGGTACTCCGTGCCGCCCTTGAACGGCGGACGCCCAGCAAGTAGCTGGTAAATAATGCAGCCGAACGCCCAGACGTCGCTCGCCTTGCCCGCAGTCTTCTCCGTAAGAAGCTCCGGGCTGACGTATTCAGCTGTTCCAACAAAAGAGGCTGCCCGGGAGCTTCCTTCAGCTGGAGGCGCGTTCTCAGGCGTCGGCCTTGGGTCCCGGGGGTCCGGCAGCAATTTGGCCGTCCCGAAGTCGGTTATTTTCACGTGCATGTTGTCGTCCAGTAGCACATTTTCCGGCTTGAGGTCGCGATGTATGACCCCCCTCGAGTGCATATACTCGATGGCGTCAAGGATCTGGGCGCCATAGAACCGTGTGCACTCCTCATCAAATGTATGTGTCCTTTTCAGCACGCCCAGCAGCTCTCCTCCGTTGCATAGGTCCAGTACGTAGTAGAGCGAGGTCTCGTCTTGGAATGTATAGTATAGCCGAACGATGCCCGGGTGCTCCGTTAATCGATTCAAGGTGTTCTTCTCGATGTTCACGTATTTGATCTTCTTCTCTTTGATGATGTGCTTCTTCTCGAGCACTTTGATGGCGTATTCCTTTAGTGACTGTCGATCCGTAGCCAGGTAGACGGTACTGTAAGATCCCTCGCCCAGCACTTTGCCGAAGGAGAAATCACGAACACCCTTCTTGACGGATCTCAGCACTGTCTTCCCCTGTGCATCGAGCTCTCTTCTGACGCCGACGGCCGCGCCTTTCTCCTGCCATTCCTCGCTGTTGCCCGGCTGGGGCAACTCGGGCCCAAAGTTGTTACCGCTTGACTGGGCCATTGGCATTCCTGTCGTGGAGACGAAACCACCTCCTCGGCCCTTGGAGCTCTTCCTCGGAGGCAATGCTGCACCGCCGGCGCCTGGAGGCAGCGTGCGCCGAACTTCAGGATTGTACGACCGCTCTCGATAACTGGGGGATCGCTGGGGTATTTGACCAGCGTAGGGTACTCGCACCGATCTTGAGTTGCTCCGCGTGGGCAAATCAAACATGGACGCTCTGGAGCCCTCTGGCCTCAGGGAGTTGTTGTATGAGCTCGGCCCTGCCTCGGCGTTGTGGGAGACAGAAAGGGGGTTGGGCAGATTGCCGGACAGCGGTCGAGAGGACGCCTGGTAGTGCCTTTCCGGACCGTCCATTTGTGACACTGGGGGGGCAGGATGCTGGGTTGGGTGCGGCTGCGCAGCGGGAGGCACTGCAGGGCCGTCGGTAGTGGATTGCGCGTAGTCGGGATGAGTGGCCGGTGGTAGGTTCGATAGGGGCTCCGAACTGCGGAGGGGTTGGCTGCCGTAGGAATCGTGTAACTGCTCGTCGTGGAGGTTGCGCGATAGACGCTCGGAGGAGTGTTCAGGCTCATCTAGGGGGAGGGAGGGGGGAGGGCTGTGGTTGTTGTCATCTGCGGTGGGAGGTTGCTCGCGGGTAGGACTGGAGTCGTTGTCGGAATCATCTGAGAGATTGGCGATTCGCAGACCGCCCAGGGCCCTGGACAGGCTTATGTCGCCATTCATGGTTACTGGCGTGGACTGGCTGGTCAAAAGGGCCGGGCTGTGGGATGGTGGCGGGCAACTTGGCCGTGTCGACCGATGGGTCGTTCGGGCAGGGAGGAGGCGCTGTCGCTGGTGCCGGTGCCCGTGGGTGGTAGCAGGGACGCCGCAGTGCTTCCTTAGAACCGATGAGACTCTGGCCTGGCCCTGCTTGGGATGCTGCCCGTAACCACAACCACAGTTAGAGCCTCAGATCGAGCCAAAAAGGATGTAGCTGGACCATGGGAGGGCGGGCATCAGGGCGCTGCAAGCCGTATAGGGAAAGGCAGGGTGGGATTGAATCGATGCTCATTCAAGGTGGAAGCAGGGCAGCTGGCGTGGCGTGCGGTAACAGTGGACTATGCCCGGCGGGCAGGTGTCCGTGTCGAAGGTCGGCAATGCTGCTTGATTGCTCTAGGTGTCCACCTGTCCCGTCTTGGAGAGCCCCCCGTCCATGAGTAATGCGGGTCCGTTGATCACACAAGGAGGCTGAGAGGGCTGGCCCGGACTCAGCACTCTGGCCGTCTGGCCGTCTGGCTCTCTGGCTCTCTGGCTCTCTGGCTCTCTGGCTCTCTGGCTCTCTGGGGCTCGGCAAATAGCTGCCTGCTGTTGACGGCTTGGAGGGCTGCACCACCAAGGTATGCTGTGCTCCGCTGCGCTGCGCTATGCCGTTCTGTACAATAAATAGGCAGACTACGGGGAGGGTTGGCAGCTAGGTACAGGACGGAGTAACAGTACAAAGGTGTGTGCCCGGCGGAATGGAGTCGCTCCTTTGGTCGTGGCAGATTGAAGGTGAACTGAAGAGGTAAAGATCCCTTGGGTTAGCTGCAAGGGGCAAGCCACTCTCCCCTGCCCACCGTACCGTTTTGGAGCTGTACGTTCTGTAAACCGCCCGTTTCTGTGTGTTAGTGCCCAGGTACGGGTGATGCTGTGCGCGTGAGGAGCCAATTCGATCCAAAACACAGCACACACTCTTTCGGGGGGGGGGGGGATCCCACGATCGCCCCCGATTCGAGCTTATCACTTATACCTCCCACGGGCATTATTGCGACACCGAGTTGCACGCCGTCGGCGTTGCAGTCTGCAGCACCGGCCTCCAGGCAACCAGGGTTCGGTCGCGGTATCAGCTGTCCAGGAGCTAACAGCAACAAAAACGTCCAAGCATAGACCACCACATGGGCGCAGTACGGAGTCTGTACTGTGGTACGCCTCCGTCGAGAGTTCTGGCCGACATAACATGCCCGCACGCACGACCCTCGTTGCGTTATGCAATGACCGCCTGCCCAATTGTTCACATGCAAGACATGCACGCTGGGGCAGGCCAAATAGCGTTCTCGCAGCTTCAGAGAATATCGGAGGGTAATTAACTGACCTCCCATGCAACGGAGGAGCACTCAGGGGGCCTCTACACTGATCACTAACGCGGGCCGACGAGCTCGATTGCTTCGACGGGCAGTCCAATATCACTGATGTTGGCTAATTTTAATCCTCTCCCGGGTCTCACGATCCAAAATTGCGTGCATTCTGGTCGACGCATCTCGTAAAAATTGATCACGGCTCTTGCCAGGGTGCCTAATAATAGACCACGCGCATGCTTTGCCACGACAGCTTCTCCAGATGTCATTATTCAAAGGCTGGGGTGCTCCTTCCTCGCGCGACGAGGACGCGCAAGGCATGCCTCCCAAATGCACCCAGCACCTTGAAATTGCCAGTGCCAGTTCTTTGCTGGGGAGTCGAGAGGCTCAACCCACCCACCAAACCTGGGTTAACGCGCACGTAACAAATAGAACGCCATCACTTCGCCCCAGCACTTGCGCTTACCGTTGGGAGCTGGTTCTCTCGTACATTACAGCCGTGGCGAAGGCGTCGTTTCTGCCTGAGTATTCACATTCCAGGATGATTCGTCTCCAGCCAACATCTATCCTCCTGACCATGTCCGAGGTCAAGGACCTGGAACACCGTCGTCGTTATCGTAGGTATCTTCAAAGGCAGGAATACCCAACGTCGGAGGAGACGGTTCATCGAAAGACCAGTCCGAGCTTGGCACATCGGGCAATCCCTGTGACGCTTACTGGACTTCGCGATCGAAGGTCGTCTGCCTCACCAGAATCTTTCATTGCCGACGCATTACCAGCGTCGCCCTTGGCCAGGATCGTGACCAAACAAAGGGGAGAGATTGAAGATGAGGCGACCCCAACAAGATCACAACCCGCTACAGGGCGGAGGATGCTTCGGCAGGGTCCCCAAGCGACTCGCAGCGGCCCCGATACACTCCATCACCTGGATTTGCCCATATCCTCGGGGTTGACTTTCTCAGCACAGCCGCGCAGACGTCTGGTACCCCAGAGACCCTCAGAGTGCGACAGCTCACAGACTGTGCCAGGCAGTGAGCCAGTACAGAGTTGTTTCTCGCCCGAAGGGATGAAAGATGCAAACAATGTCGACCTCGCCGTCAATGCTCACAATCGTGCACCAGCGAGGACCGACATGAACCCTCACAGGACCAAAGATACTGATCCAATGAAAAGCACTGGTCGCAGCCCGACGTCTGGCCTGCTGGATCTGAGCATCTCCTCCACAGAGGCTTCAACTAGGACCCCGTCCAAGAAGACGTGGACGCAGACCCTAGTAGGTAGCGTCTGGTGACTGTGACTATGCATCGACCCATAGTTAGCAGTACTCTGACGCCATTGTAGGCAATCCGGACCCGACGCTCTTTCGGCGTTGAACCGTTACTGGGAAACGGTGCAGTGCCCGGTACACTGGGATCCCAGCGTCGTTGGTCGTCTTGTATCGCGACCGAGCCCGAACACGACGGTGAACCTGGACCCTCGGTAAGGGAACAGGACATGCGGCGCCGTGTAGCGAGAACACGACTGGCTGACGGTGTGCTACAGAACCGAAGTAGTCCGCAGAGGGCAGAGAGATCGGTCGGACGTCTAGACCAGATGTCTCCAAAGGCTGGCCGTGTGTTGTCCATATCCACTCACGAGGCAAGTGCTGCGGGAGGGAGTCGGTCGCCAGGACACCCAGCCTCGTCCGCCCGGAATCCCACGACCCCTAGACGTAGTATGCGGATATATGACGATCTGCTCTCGCCAACGCGTCAGCCTCAGACTCCAGAGCAGTTGCCAGAATCCCAGCACCAGAGCAGACTTCGGGGGTCATACACGGCCCCGATAAGCCGGCTGCGGTCTTCCCAAGTCCTCGGTCGGCCCCCAGCGACAGCCCGAAGATACCGTCACCGCAGAGCACCAAGTCCCGTGGGCATGCGGACACCAGGGTTTGAGGGTCTCTATGGTGGGCACGAGAATGAGGATGATGCTTTACTGTTTGCAGAGGCATCGGAGGCGGCGGAGCCGGGCACTCCCCCCTCCAGACTCAGGCGCGCAGACTGATACGGAATTGCCGTCCGACCTCAGCTTACGTCATGAGACAGTACATGGGCATTGCAGCGTGATGGGAGACATGGAAGACCGGTGTGGTAGAATGAGACAACGCATAAATTATCACGGAAGACTGGATGCTTCGCTACGTCTGGCCGGGAAAAGAACACAACGATGGTTTTGATATCCTAAGGTGTTTTGGCTCTTTGATGCTCAGGGGCAGGAACAAGGTAGTCAACTCACTCCCCTTTGCTCCCAAATGGAACATCAGACAGCATAAAGTAAAACTCAAAATCGAGCTCTCGAAATACCAGAGCAACAGGCCGTGGAGGTACATACATGAATCGCATCTAGCGCATGAACTTAAATAGTTGGTGGCAGAATACTCTCTTGTGACGTTGGAACTGCCATGTATTCGAGGATTCACACGCGGAGCCGAGGGTATTCGGTATGGCATCCACGAGTGGCAGCCTCTCGAGTCATGCTGACGAGTGATGTGCTGCTGGTATGTAGTACTGTGGTTGAAGGCGGTGGTGGCTGCTTACTCCGTACTGTCATGGCATGGGATTGAACCAGTCCGTTGTGCAAAGCCTGCATAACTATTATGCCGGATCCCATCTGAACAACGCGGCGTTTGGCTTGTGCCGGGAGGTCTGGCAGTCCGCAGGTCAGTGAGCAGGGCAAGAAAGCATACCCGGCTCATTCATTGTATGGTAGCTGGTAGCTGGGTAGGGACGCCTGCAGGTCGCCTGGTCGTCCGCTGACTACGGGCAGGACTGAATCAGGTCTAGCTTTTTGTGGAGCAGACCGCTGTCCCATCTGCCTTGAATGCGAGGGTGCGAGGTACGTACATACCCGTGGGTACGGAGCAAGATGGTGGATAAAAAGATGGCTGGGGTAATTCCAGCACACTAACAAATATCCGGATGGGGCGTGCTGACTGGGCAGGCTGCCGTTGCAACCATGATCAAGGGGTGGTCTGCCGTTGTTGTGGCCTCAGGCATCAGTGCCCCAGCTCTAGGGGGTGGGCACAATCTTCCGATGGGTGCAGGAGCTGAGGAGGCGGCAAGTCAGTCGTCCAGGCTACGACGCTCCGGTCCGTCATTGCAGTCATTCAGGTCAGTGCTTGTCCAGGCTCGCCTGGAGGCGTCTGTCTTGGCAGAGGGTTAGGATTGGGCCGGAGATGGCCAGCAGCTAGTCCCTTTTCGTCAGTAGATCGGCCTCGGAAGAAAACCAACAGCGCAATGAGATCAGGGCAGCAGGGCAGCAGGGCAGCAGGGCAGCAGGGCAGCAGGGCTGTCAGGGTCTCCTCTCCCGGCTCTTCGCTTGCCTGCCCCCCTGTCCAGTCTGGCCAGTCAGCCGGTCGCTGGCTCTTTGGTTGACGGGCCAGTGGGCTCGCTGGTATGTTGCGCCATCGGCACCGAGAGTCTGAGACTTGGCCAGCTGGGCCTAGCCGCTTTGGGCATGTGAGGGCCTCGCAGGCCTGGAAAGCTTTCCTGGGGTCCTGCACGCTCAGGCCTTGATCCCCGTAGGCCCGCCTCACGAATGAGAAGGGAGCTCGCCGTCTGACGCCTTCCCTGCATTTTTATGAGGTGCACCGTGCAGGCTAAGATTCGACCATTCCTCTTGGGGGACACAGCGGGCGACAGAGGCGGACAGGCCTGACAGGCACACTGGCAGACTGGCAGAACTGGCTCACTCATCACAGAGGCAAGGCCCTGGCAACCTGGCCCCTGCTCTTCCTGACCCGGCAAAGCGCAACCCAGGCAAGGATCGCGTGCCGCAAGAGCTGCTGTGCGCACTGCGCTCGCCTACACACACTCGGAGACGGCACTGCGCTGCGCTGCGCTGCGCTTCGCTCCTTGGGAACCTCGCAGCTCTCTCTACACAGCACAGTACCCTCACACACTCAGCTCGCCCATCATCCTCCTTCTTCTCCCCACACTCGACAATCGCACTGCCAACCTTGGACCCCGTGTCTCGTCTCGCCCTCTTCCCACCCATCACCCATCCTTCTTATCTCGTGCCCTTCCCTTCCATCACTTTCCTCCCCTTCCGACTTTCCTTCCCTCTCACTCACCACACACCTTCACCATCACATCTTCTCTCTCCGTCTTCCTCCCCAAACACCATCACGCATAAATACCTTTTGCGCCCTCCTTCCCATTCTCCCTCAGTGTGCCCTTCCTCTCGCCCACCTACATTCTCTCGTCTTGTCGTCTTCATGCCTTAGCAGTAATAAGTGTCGACACAGTCCTCAGCCTCATCCCTCCCCAGGTTGTCGTCCACTTCAGTCAGCCTGTCCATACGCTCCTCCTTCTCGGCCTCGTCGTCGTCGACAGCCTCGCCATCCTGCCTGATCGTTCACCCTCTGGGTACTCGACACGTCTCGGCCATCCACTCCACCGCGCCAGCAACACGCGTCCAGGACCAATTCATTGACGGCCGACCTGACTGTAGTACAGTTCAGGCTTCCGGCTCGCAACTGATAACTTTTCTCTCTAGAAAATCCCCCTGACCTGAGCTGCTCACCTGCGTTCTCGCAGATCACCATGTCGTACTTTGACCGCACTGCGTCGCCAGTCATGGGCCTTCCCCCCCAGCCTGCCCATCAGCTCTCCTTTGGCAGGCCTATCTTTTCGCACCAGTCCCAGTCGCTCGGTCCTTCAGTCTCATGTTCCACCCGTCCTATCCTTCGATCCAGTTCGACTTTCGCCGGCCGCAAACGCTCCAGGGACGAGGCAGCGGCCAACCTCGACGAGCCGGAGAAGGTGGTCCCAGCTCCCAAAGTCGAAGAGCCTGAAGACGAGTGGGAGTATGGCCCCGGCATGGTTCTCATCAAGAAGAACACCGGCTACACTGCCGATGCTGGCAGCCAATCCGGCACCTGGCTCGAGGAGAAGGCTGCTCAAGAGCATGCCCGCAAACTCGAGGAAGCCACAATCGCCCAGAAGAAGCTCTCTCAAGAACGCTCTTCCCTGCGGAGCAACAAGTCGCAGCGTCTTGGCCTCTCAAACGACCCTGTCCCCTCCAACGACATGGCACAAACCAATGGTAACAACCACGGCCGCGACACCTCACCCGACGCGCCGAGACAGCCAGTCGTTGACGACTTTACCATGCACCTCGGCATTGGCTGGGCTCGCCTGAGCGAGGACGAGCACATCCAAGCAGCCGCTCGTGGCTGGGCTCGCTACATTGACAACCATTTCCCCGTCACTGGCGCCAAGATTCTCCTGCAAAAGTCCCAAGAGGCCTACCTTGTTCAGGCTCGCGAGGGCTTCTTCCTCTTCGCCGAAAACCTGCGCGAGGGCCGGCTTGTCAGCTCGGACCCCGAGCGTGCCTTCATCAACCTCAAGTCATCCCCTGCCGTCTTCGATGGCCCCTTGATGGCTGCTGTCGAGTCTCCTCGACCTCAATTCCAAGACACCCGCAACTCGACGTGGAACACATCCTCGACCGCACAACAACTTCCTACCGTTCCCGACATGGACATGGACATGAACTGAATGACTGCATCACTGGACTGGCGTTGAATTGATTTGCTTTGCTTTGGTTTTGCTTTTGGGTGGTGTTTGGGTCGGGCTGCGCCAATGCTGGTGACTGCTGTGCGTGCGTCGTTGGTTCTCCAATCCCACAAGGTCGGTTCAACTGGGGACAAAAAAGGTAACGGTGATTTACCGAAGGCGTTGCCACAGGAAATTTGCTTTCGCACATACCGCGCACATGTACTATTAGTTTAAACACAATTATCCATGCCTAGAATGATCAGGAGCACTTGAAGCCAAAAAGTTCTTTTCCTTGTCTTTTTTCCTGCCCCCTGCACTCTGTGTCGGCATGCAGAATTGATTTGGCGCTATAAAATCGACAGAGCCGCATGTTTGCGAAAATTGGCGACTGGGTGGGACCGGGCAACAGTGGAGAAACTTAGCCAAAGCTTTGGCAGCTGGCAGGCCAATTGACACGCCTTCGTGGAGCTGGCCTGTTAACAGCGCGTCTGATTTGGCACTTTGCCCCCCTCCCCAGTGTGCCCTGCCAGCCAGCCCTGCTCCGACCTTGTCGATCTCGGTGCCGTTCCGTGGTTGGTCCTGTAAACCCTCTTGTCCCGCGTGGTCACATAACGTCCCTGTCTGGGCCAGAATGTGAGGGCTCAGCATCTTGGTAGCTGGGAATCTGATCTGAGAGATGAGATAGTTGGTGGCATTGTCAGCCCAGGGTTGGTTGGCAGGCAGTACTGATGACTCGAAGCCAAAGCCAGTAACAGGTGGACTCGACAGTCAGCAAGTAGCAGACCTCACCCCCGGAGTCAGCGATTCCTCGAGTTTGGGCCGGCCGAGTCTGGGGCCGGTCGATAGGCTGAGAAGTACTGCAGGGGTGAGGAAACTAAGGAAACCCTGGACAACGAAGCCCGGTACGAGGCGAGTGCTTGCAGGTCGCTCACATGGTGTGTGCTATGGCAGGTCTGCTGGTATGGGACATCTCAAACGTGGGGGAATCATGGATCCCTCGCTGGTGCGGTGTGCATGGACCCGAGCCGGGACAGATTGTTTGGTGGGCAATGCACGTTGATTTTCTGCAGGAGATGCAGACCTGACGGCCTCATGGCAAAACAAGTGGCAGACGCGCATGATAACGCGACAAGACAGGCCCTCCGTCCCTGGGAGAGGGGTCAGTTATGGCAAGACGGGGAATAGAAGAGAAAAAAATTTCACATGATAATGCAAGACAGACAGACTATTATCTCCTTGGGCACCTCTACTCTCTCGTCAATTTGCTGTTGGCACTTCGAATTTCGAGTTGTCCTGTCTTGTTATCCCAAAAACCGAGGCTTGATCTTAATTGCCCACCTTCCTGCCGCTTTCTCCTACCCCCCCTCTTTCTTCCTGGTTGGGCTCTTGTGGACTTTGCATTGTTGCTATTCAGCTGAATAGTCATTCGAGGCTCTAAGATCGACTCGGACTCCATCATCCTAATTCTAATTGAACAATCACTGCCGATCCCCGAGTCCGACGCCCAATTGTGCTGGACCGACCTGAGTGCAAGAGGCTAGAGGAAGGAAAGCAGCTGCCCAGCCACCGGCAGCACAGGTCGTGTCAGGGCGTCCCTGAATGATACCCAGGTGTGGCGACCGACAGGCACAGCCTCACGAGTTTCCTGTCCGCCACTCAGACAGCCGGCAGCCAGACAGTTCGGCGACCTCCACCTCCAACCAGCCTGCCAGCCCAGCAGCCTAGCCACACCACCCCCCAATAAGCCAGCCAGGCCGGCTCCTGAGCTGCAAGCGGCTGGCCCGTGACGACTGCCCTCTTGTGAGAGTGCGGTGCTCCGTAGCCCAATAGACCGTGCCCAAGGCCATAGTCTGTCTGGCAAGTCTGGGTAGGCGGGTAGGGTGTACACGGTCAGTCGATGCTTTTCCATTTTCAGTCTCTCTCCCCCCCCCCCAAGGGGCTGGTACTCGATGTCTTTTTTCTCCTTTTGGTCTTTTTATTTCCTCCCCTTCCCAACCCCGTCTCCTGTGGCAGGCTCTGCTGGATGTTGCGCATCTCGTGTAATGTTATGAAACAGAAGATGTTGATGCCATCGCGCTG
Source organism: Diaporthe batatas (assembly GCF_019321695.1). Lineage (NCBI taxonomy): Eukaryota > Fungi > Ascomycota > Sordariomycetes > Diaporthales > Diaporthaceae > Diaporthe > Diaporthe batatas. The sequence continues at coordinate 649,806 of NW_025408559.1, read as the reverse complement.
CACCTCGCAAGCCTTGTCTGCTGGTGACCTGACCGACCCCTCCTTTATGACATCCTACCAGCCTACCTACTTTCCCACCTAACTCGTGCTGATAACTGTTAGTACACCCCAGCAGCAGACATCCCTCACCACCTCCAGCCACACCGTGATCGCCCGCCTCATCCCTTCACGGCCGCCCATTTACTCATTAACCCTTACCGAGGGGCTCTGGGCACTGGCCAAGCGCTGACCCATTCCAGAGGCACACCATCGCCTGCGTCTCCCCTCTTCAAGGCGTGGCCATGGTCTCGCAGCCCGACCACTCCTCCACGTCCGGCTCTGGGGGCACAGTCACCGTCCGCGGCCCTAGTTCCGTCGTCGGCACCAGCTCCACCACTGGCGCGCGACACCGATCCTCTCGACGCCACCACTACAACAGGTCTTATGCCGGCGGTGCCTCCTACGTCCCGCAGAATGAGTTCCCCTGGTTCTCCCACTCCGGCGACGTCGAGATCGTCGTCAAGGTACCCTCGGGCCACGAGAACCGCTATCTGCTGCACCGGCACACCCTGACGCGGTGTAGCGGCTTCTTCGAGGCGAGCACGAGCGAACCTTGGTCCAAGGCGGTAGACGTGCCCGACCTGCCCGACCTGCCCGCACTGCCTGCACCGCCTGCACCGGCGCGGAATGGTGCAGCGTCAGGAGGAGAGCTGGCCAGGATAGGCGAGGGCGGTGCCGCCGCCGAGAGGGGCACCGCCGTGTCGCGGGCAAACATAGGGACGCCGAGGAAGAGGTGGAGGTATGAGCTTGACTACGGGAAGGGGGGCGACGACATACCCATGCTGGTGCAGAAGGAGGAGAGCAGCAGCAATACCTCTGCCGCGACGGGCCGTCTGATGGGACCTCCAACCACATCCATCTTCGGCGGAGGTTCAAGTAGCAACAGCAGCAGCAGCAGCGCCGTTGGCCGCACGAAACACTCGCACAGTCAGTCGACCTCGCGCGATTTCTTTCGGTCCGTCGCGAACCTCAGTATGCCCTCGCCCACGCACAACCAATACCCATTACCTACGAATACCTCCTCGAACCTCCCGCCCCCGCCGCCCGACGACCAAGACACCCTTCGCGACTACGACAATCTCTTCCGCATAATGTACAATTTCTCACCCGTTCTCGATGGGATAAATATCGCCGATGCATACGTACAATGCAAATCCCTGCTCACCATCGCCGACCAGTACGATGCGCTGGCTGTTGTTGGGCCGAGGGTGGATCACCACCTATTACAGTTTCAGAGCCGGCTGTGGAAACAGATCGCCAAATACCCCATCAGCTATCTTCGGCTAGGCCATCTGGCAAGAAGCAAGATCATCTTCCAGGAGGCTCTGATCCACGTGGTCGGCCAGTGGCCTGCCGGGGAGCGCAGCCTCAGGAACACCCTGCCTGAGTCAGTCTTGGATATCATCGAGGACAAGGTCGATGAGCTGGAAGAAACCGTCGCCAGGGTCGAGGGACGCCTTTTCAGGCTCAATCTGACCACAAGATCCGGGGAGCGGGTAACCCCCGCGACAGGCTACCTCGACTGGTTAGCCGTGAGTTTCTTCAGGCAGTGGCTGGCAGACAATACCACACCTGGACCAGTGCCGGCACCACCAAGCGACCGGAGGGCGCTAGCACAAAACGGCGGCGGTGGGCGGACGCGCAACAACTCGGGCCCTCACAGCGGGAACAACAACACGGCGCTCGTCCCGGCGTCATCAGCAGTGCAGCCGGTCATTCCCCTAGTGCCGCCGTTGGCCTCGCTAGGCCGCACGTACCGCACGCTGGGCGGCATGACGGGGGCCAGCGCGCCGGGCTACCTGACTCACGACGAATGCAAGCGCTTCCTCAAGCTCACGCCCGAGATGTACAGCCGTGACAACCTGCGGCGGTTCGAGAAGCGCGTCGACGAGCTCAAGGCCATGGCGCGCGAGGTCGTAAGGCCGCTCATGGGCAGCGGCCTTGAGCTCGACCTGGCCGGCGGCAGCCGTGCCGCCGAGGGCATCGGGTACCTCACCTGTACGCGGGTCAGCGACCGAGACCTGCCGTGGGCCGTTGATGATTGATCGATGAACAGAAGGAATGGACGGTATGTCGAAACGAAAGAGATGCACGAGCGAGCGAGCGAGCGGAGGGCGCTCGCATGAAATGAAGCGACTGAGCGATGTTGACGACATTGGTTTTATGCATTTGCGGCGGCTGGCCGGTCATGACGACGAGGAGGAGACTGTCAATACCTCTAGGAATGCATTTTGGAAGAGCTGGCACAAAGGGCAAGGGCAAAGGGTAATTGAAGTCCGCTGGCGTCGTCGGTGGCCGGATCTGTTTTGGGTTTTCTCCTCTGCAGGCATTTCGGGCGGCATTTACTTTTTCACCCCTTCTTCTCTTCTCCACAATCATTTGCTTTGGGTCTTGTCGGGCAACCTGGTTGTCCCATTTTCATTTCCTGTTTTAACGATATATCATGGACATTGATGACCCAAACTCGTGTAACGAGCCTCCTTTTCTGCGACTCGCCACACCTACACACACTTCACATAGCTTACACTTCACACCGTACTATACCTAGGATACCCGTCAATGAGGAAAGCACATATAAGATCAGCGTGCGCTTCGGCTACATCACAGCATGCGGTTGAGAAGGGCAAACAACAATCGTAGGCGCATTGTCGAATTCATGTCATCATTACTCATGGAGGCTGTATGCCTAAAGCACTCGCTCCCCTAGGCTATCCAACACGACTTGAGGAATGTCCAATCAACACCGGCTAATCCTCCCCCGTCAAATCCAAGATCGAAGTCTCGCTCTGCCTCCATACCCGGAAGCCACCGGGTCTCCGGTCGGCTGCGGCGGCGAGCGCATCCTCGCGGACCATGCGGTCGGCCTCCTCCCGCGTGACCTCCAGCTCCGTAAAGTAGCCGAGCCCCACGTCGCTCGTGCGGGGCAGGTAGACCTTGGTCATTGCTGGTGACGATGGCGACGTTCTTGAAGCATCGGCGCTATTGCTACTTGTCCTTGGCGGTGCAGCTTTGTTACTGCTGCTGCTGTTGCTGTGCAGCCCCAGGTCAGGTGTTGTGATGGGGCCACCACCAGAAGGCCGCGGGCCGCCTGCGGCCCGCACCGCGGCCTTTCTCTTCGAGCAGAGAGCGTGCAGCTCTTCAAACTCTTCGTCCGAGTCCAAGCCGTACGGTGGGGGCGGTTTTGTGGCGGGCATGATACTGCTCCTGCCCATCGTCTCGGACAGCTTCCCGAAGTTCTTGATCGAGGCCTGGTCCGCGGCCGGTTGAGCCCGGGCACGGGGGACAGATCGCCTCGGAGGCCCCACTGACCTGGGCTTGGTTGTGCTTGTACTTCTCTGAGTGCGCTTAGCAGCTGGGTTTCTAGGTGAATCGTCCGTTGGGTAGCTGTGCTTTCTTGAGCCTGGCCTTGCCTCGATTGGCCGTATGTCTTGTGCTAGACTGCCGTCGACGTCGAGCGAATCATCGTGTGGTGGAATGTCATGAGAGTTGTTGAATATAGGTCGGGCTGGAGGGTTCGGAGGTATTGTATTGCCTCCCATTTTGCGAGACGATGGTGATGTGATGGCCGTCGAGTGTCTTATATCGACAGGGCTGGATGAGATGATTATGGCCTCTGACGTTGTTGTCCTTGTCCTGGACGCCTTCGGTGTGGCTTGCGAGCTTGCTATCGTCCAGGGGTTGGTGTCTAACGACAGCTCTGGCACTTTTTCTTTCGATTTCTGCATCTCCCTTGATTTGGGTTGACCATCTTTGGAGGCTGGGACACGCCGAAGTTCTCGTTGGCTCACCGTCCTTGAGACAGTTACTGCGGAATCCGTGAGAGAACGCGGTATTTGTAGCGGAGGGGAGGATGACAAGAGCAACGGTGGTAACTCGGACGGCTTTTGAGAGACTGTGATGGGCTTTGTGCTCTGAACGTATTGATCAAGAGCCCCTGTAGGCATATCCGGGGCTTTCTTCCGGGGCTTCTGGGGCTTCTTGGCTGGTGCTTTCCTGACTCCTTTTGCCAGCTGTTTTGCTCGTTGCTTTGCTTCCCAGTCCTCCACCGCAAGCGGCACACCTAGTTTCGCCACCGTCTCGGGGACCCAGGCGAGATCGGGTTGGAGAGGATCGAAGACCTTCTTCGGTCCCGTTTCGGCCTCCTCAACCTGGTCACCGCCCTCATCGTCACTGTTGAGTGCTATACCTGACCTCCCGTGTGTGGGCGTGACCTCGTCCTCTTCGGCATCTAGGTCCACCCCGACGATGTCGTTTGGGATGTAGGAGATTCGAAGCTCTGGCGTGCCGTCTGTACTGAAATGGTGTCGACGTGTGTTGATCGATTTGACCACCTCCGCCTCCACGCGCTCGCGGAGATCTGGATCGTCGGATTCCAACTGTTTTTTGCTGAGTTCCATCAGGGCCTGGTTCAACAAGCCTGGTGCGAGCACTCGAATAAACTTGACCGCCCCAATCTTGTAGACCCAGTCGAATGTCTCAGCCGTGAATGCCCGAAGACCAGCGATGTCAACCTCTCTCCTTGCTGGGAGTTCTCTCTTCAATGCCTCGACCGTCTCAGGCTGCGAGACCACCGGGTGGGTATAATATCTCAATACCTCCATGCTCGGGAAGTCATCGGGGATCGATAAGGCCTTGTGCTTGGTTCGGAAGAGCTTGCTTTTGTTGGTCTGCAGCTCGCTCATCAAATCCTCCCTCCAGTCGCTCAGGGCGTCCTGGTCGGACCTCTTGATCCGACAAAGCCTCCTGCCGAACCCAGCCTTGGCCGCTTCGCATGCAACCTTGACACCGCAACCTGGTACTCCCTCGGGAATGTAATCACCTCCGCTCATCAACGCAACGAGCACCATCCCCTCCCTGTCGAGACCAGATTCGCCCTGGCCCAGCTCTCGGGCGTCGTAGACAGACACGTGTGTTGGCGTCTTTGCAGCCCGTGTGCCCTCGGAGGACCAGTTCCTCAAGGTGAGCGTGGAGCCGAACATTATGGTATCCACATCCTCGGACAAGACTGCATCCACGACACCTTGCTGCTGTAGAAGGGCGCACTCGGCCTCGGCCTCGCCAGGCGCGTCGTGGATATGGAACCCAAAAAGCCTCACCATGCGCTTGGCCATTGCGACGGAGACGCTGTCTCCGGGCCCGCGAGAGCGCTTGTTGCGCTTGAACCTGGGCTTGTTGGGCCCATCAAAGACGAGGATGGGGACAATGGACAGAGAGAGCAGGCGGACCAGGCGGTAGAAGAGGGTGCGGACGGCCGGGTTTGCCCCGCCGCGCGCGGCCTGGGCCTGGAATGACCATATTGCAAAGTCAATGGCGATGCGGAGTGGCCGCCCGGTCTTTTCGAGGTGGTCAACCGCGAGCTTGCAGAGGGACACCCGCTTGCCCGGGCCAATCTCCTTGTAAATCCTGTACCCTCGGTCAGCGGCAGGAGCAGGGCCAGTGAGAAGAAGAAAGAAGACTGTCAACAAACCCTTTGATACCCATATTGGATGCAATGCACTGGTAGCAGATTCAATTCTTCAAGGTCAAGCCATGTTGATTGGCAGCAGATCATTAAGGAATTTGGACCGTGAGAACTGCCAGACGGGACTTATTGGGGTCCGTCGCCGTGTCTATTCGACTCAGCCAGACTGGTGAAATGCAAAAGTACCCAAATGGACTTGGTCAGGGGACTGTGTTGACGTTTTACCCCTTTGGGCCACAGCGACAGGGGTTGTGCATGTTACCACAGAGACGCCGCGGCAGACGACATGCGGCTCACAATCCCTGGAGCCGCGACCACTTTAACGTACTGACTAAAAGTAGCAAACGCGACGGCCGCCATGCCTGCACAACCTCGCGGGAATTGCCTCTCCCAAGTTGCCAGCCCAACCCCAGAGTAACTCCCGCCCCAACCGCAACTCGTCGTCATGGCCGCTTCGGCTTCGGGAGGAGCCAGCCTCCCGCACCGCGCCGTGTCTAGCATCCGCGGCGGCGCAGCGCCCTCTGGAGACTCGTCGTCGTCGGCCAACCCGCGCACGCCCGTCCGCTCGATGCCGTCCATCCCCTCCCAGTTCAACTCGCCGTCCTCCCTCCGCGCCGAGGACGAGGTCCTGGTTATAGAACTGGGCTCCCGCAGGCTGCGCGCCGGGTTCGCTGGTGACGCCGTGCCCAAGGCCCTGGTGTCCTTCAGCCCGGCACAGACGCGCCGTGTTGGAGACCTGCGCGCCTGGGAGGTCGGCTTCGTCGACGACTGGGCCAGAGGCACCAAGTGGGGTGAGGAGCACGAGCTGTGGAGGCACGATGTCAGGGGCTTGGATCTTGGCCTGGTTGGGGACCGGATGGAGAGGGGGCTGAGGGAGGCCTTCAATAAGTGCGGCCAAGCGTCCTATGCAACCTTCCCCTGCGCCCGGGGCGCCATGGCTAATCTCCTGGTCTACGTAGATATCTTCTAATTGACTCTCGGCCTCGGAGGATGGTTGTTGTTCTACCGTCTGGCGTGCCACTGCCTCTCCTGGCCACCGCGCTGGACACGCTGTTCAACAGGTTCCACGCCCCCGCCATCTCACTTCTGTCCTCACCTGTCGCTTGTGCGATCTCCGCTGGTGTGCGCTCGGCACTGGTTGTCGACATGGGCTGGTCTGAGACGGTCGTGACCGGCGTCTACGAGTTCAGAGAAGTGCACAGCAGCCGCAGTGTCCGTGCTGGCAAGCTGCTGGTTGACAACACACACAAGCTGCTGGCAACCGCCCTCGGAAAAGCACCGCGTCCCGACGAGGACGGCGCTGAGGGGAAGGCCGAGCACTTTGTGTCGTTTGAGGAGTGCGAAGAGATCGTCAACCGGCTGGTATGGTGCAGGCATTCCCGCGGTCAGTCGTCAAGGAGCCAACCGCCCCAGGAAGGCCTACCCACCGTCACCGAGCAGGACGAGTCCGAATCAACCAGCCCACCAGCATCCGGCAGTCCGCCTAGCACTTCTATCTGGTTGAAATCGACCAGCCCGCCCAAGAAACTCGACATGACCTATGACCAGCTCGCCACCCCCTCTGAGGACACGTTCTTCGCTTCCGAGCAGCCCCAGCAAGCCTTCGATGATGAGGAGCTGCCCATCCCCCTTCTCATATATCACAGCCTTCTGAAGCTACCCATGGACGTCAGGGCCCTGTGCATGGCACGCATTATTTTCACCGGCGGCTGCTCAAGCGTCTTGGGCCTCCGCGGGCGGGTCTTTGACGAGGTGAGCTCGCTCATCGAGAGACACGGGTGGGATCCCGTACGTGGCAAGGGGGTGGAGGCTTACAAGTCCAACCCGAAGCTTCGGCGGGGAAGCAAACAGGCGGGTGATGGCGGGCCCACAGGCGCCGAGGGCACCGGCGACACAGGAGGTGGAGGGGGCCACGAGGTCGACGGCATGTGGGTCGACGCGCCCAAACAGGAGAGGGAGCCAGAACTGGACCCGATTGATGACCAGCTGCGGAAAGGAAGGCACCAGGAAAAGCCAGGGTTGCAGGGGCAGTTGCGGGCAGTCGAGTCCCTGGGAGCATGGAGCGGAGCAAGCCTGTTGAACCTGCTCAAGCTGCCGGCCCTGGCAACGGTAGAACGTGAAACATGGAGGGAGCAAGGGATAATGGGGGCATCGCGACCAACCGAGGTGGACCACAAGGTTGCCCAGCGTCAGAGTATGGGTGCCGGCGGTCTGATGCGCAACACCAATGCAAACTGGACGCTGGGTGTGTGGGGATATCTTTGAGCTGTGGATAGGAGCTTCCCCCTGGTGAGCAGCCTGCCAGATGGCCTGCATGTGTATGTCACAACTTGGACGCTTCTCAATTCCCTGAGTACCTGGGCACCTCGGTAGCTACCTAGGTAGTGTACACAAAGTGAGGTGGGTGGCCCCCACACTCCCATTGCAATTGACCAGAATAAGGCACACGGGCAAGAAAGCACTTGCAGAGGGTATAGGAGATCACACCAAGTTGCTGCTTGTGGTCCTCTGCTTGGGACACAATATGCTGTCCAGGATTGAGGCCATTTTGTGTGCCACTTTGTGCACTTTCAAGGCTGCCAGAGAGCAGGTCCTCCAGGATCGTGAGCTGCTGGGTGGGCTTCACATGGCCGAGTCAAAGGGAGTAAAAATGAACTCTGGTTGTGCTTTCAGGAAGGAATGCCCCCCCCCCCATTCATGGACACTAGTGGCACTCTTGCTCCCACTGGAAGGAGTCACCGAGGTAGTGTACCTTGAACGTCCTCCTGGCCCGCCCCTGCCTGCCCGAGAAGAGACACATGAGAAAGAAGCTCTTGCCTTGCCATGTCTTGACGAAGTAACAAAGGCCAAGATCAGACCGCGGGCTCCCATTTCTTGTTGACAGCTTCAAACCTCGCACAGCCTCCTCCTCCCCAGAACACACCACAATCCTCACCAACCTTCCACTCGTTTTTTGATCGTGTCTGTACCAGGCGACAACTGTTTATTGATACTGTTCGCTCTTTGCTTCCAGTCCATCCATCCAAGACGCCACCACCCTCCACATCCGCCCACTGCTCGACTTCCACAGCAAACACTAACCTTGGGAGAGCCTAAGGCCAAACGGCTGGTCAGGACAACACTGCTGATCCATTGCGGCTCCAAGCGGGAATCTTTCGTCCGATCCTGCAGCTTCAGCTTCGATTAGATCTTGCTGGGCCGTTTGTCCAACTTGGCACCACCCCGCCCAGTCTCCTCCAACCTTGCGACTTCATAGGTACGACTTCCTTTTTTCCCCGACACTGCCACATCTTGCCTTGAAGCTTTGGTTCTCCCACTCTTCACATCCTTTCAGTTGTATTGCCACTGCCTTCTCTTCACTGCCCAGTTGTTTTCTGCCCAGTTTGTGTATCTCTATCACTGGAGATGCCGACTTCCAACACTCGCAAGAAAGTGAGGAAACTCCTCAGAGAGCTCTGGGAGCTGCAGAGCGAGGATGTGCCCATGACGGCCTCTATGCTGGTCAAGATCAAGTATCTCCTGGGAACCACCACGCGATGCAATCGTGTTGACGTTTTCTCACCCAAATTCCTTGCCGATCTCCCCGCCAGTCCACTCGAGATCACAGACAGCAGGCTTCCCCAATTCGTGCCAACATCGCATTTTGTTCGTTGCCAGCTTGAGGATCAGAAACTGACAGGCGCTCGCAGCCACAACTGCCAGCAAGATCCAATCGCCCTCCCAGCAATTCTCGCCTTTCTCGACCTTGTCTGCTCATCCAAGGGAACTTCCAGAAAGTGGTCACATGCCACACAGTTTCGTTGGCACTGCCCACTGACACATCGGACCCACGTCATCTTCGCCTTCATCGACCTCAATATGAGATCCAGGGTGTACAGCATCGAGGAGTTGCTCAATTTCAGAGCTTCTGCCTCGGCAGAGATGCTTCCAGGCATTCCCCAGGGCAATGAACTTGGTACGCTCCGCCTCTCCTCTCAGCACAGCTCAGCCCTCGACTAACCTTCTGCCTGCAGCTGAGATGGTTTGCAACAAGTCGCGTGTCAACTCCGTCAGCTCTCGCAGCTACAACTCGAACTCGCTGAAGCGTGAGAAGAAGAAGACAATGGATGACTCCTCCACTGCCTCTGAGGAAGTCGTGTTCAAGGGGAACATGAGCCGTCGCGCCATCAAACAGGACCCTCTGCCCGTCAACACCGCTGACAACACCCAGGAGCGCCCTTGTCATCCCGCTGCTGGGCTCTCCGACCAGGCTATTGCCACCGCCGCAGTTCACGCAGCCGACCCCGCGCTGCCCATGGAGTGGAAGTATCGCGGTCGCAGCGGCTCTGAGATCTTGGTCAGTGAGCCTCTGCCAGCTCCCACGGGTCTGACTGCCCAGCATAGCGAGGGCTTCCAGCGGTTTTACAAGGCAGTTGTGTCTCCCACTCACGTTCGTGTCACTGCTGGAGGACGTATCGTCCCCAACACACGCAATCCTGCCTCTCCAACTGCAAAGCGTCCCAAAGACACAGAAGCCGTCACAGCCGAAGAGAAGGCAGAGTCTGGCCCGGGCCCCGCGCCAGCGACTGCGCCGAAGCAGCCCGCAGCAGTCATGGGAATGCCTCAGCCCATGCCATTCTTCTATCCAGGTTATCCCGGAATGCCACCTATGCATCCAATGACTGGCATGCCAATGCCTATGATGCCCCCAGGTTTCCCTTTCCCAATGCCAGTGCCCGTTGCACCCACCAATACTGCACACAGCGCTGACGAGGCTACCCGGAAGGAGAACCAGAGCAGGAAGACCGAGGATCACACTTCTGAGCTCCAACCTGGCAAGCCCGGTATCAATCTCTCGCCTCCGGAGCAGTTCGACCACACCAAGCCTTTCATGTACAATGGCCAGCAGTGGATGTTCCCAATGTTCCCTTCTCACTACCCTGGCTTTCTTGGAATGCCGCCCCCAGGCTATGCTGGTCACATGCCCCCACCACCCATGATGATGCCACCTCAGATGCCTATGCCCCCGATGATGAGTCCTATGGGGCCGGTGCCACAGGTTGGGTCAATGGGTCCTGTGGGACATCAGCAACCCGCAGGTGCTTCCTCTATGGCCACTGCAGCGCCGTCATCCTCTCGTCAATCGACTCCTCAGCCTCCCTCAAAGCCGCCAATCTCTTCCATCCGACCGAGCCAGATCACCAGGAAGCAGATCGACGGCCTCCGGGCCAACCTCAAGTACCACGAAGATCAGCTGCAGTACAACAAGCACCAGATCGACGAAAAGGATATGGAGCGCAAGATCGAGATGCTCAACCACGATATCGAGCGATTCGAGAGGGTCTTCCAGGCCCAGACGGGATTTGAAGAAAAGCACTATCCTAAGAATGACAAAGACAAGGACGAGGCGGCCTCGTCAAGCGGCCGCAGCTCGGTCCCTTCGTCCAAGACACAGTCTCAATCAGAGGAGAGTAAGGAAAGCAAGGCAACTACAATGTCAAGCAATTCTCACTCTCAGCAAAAGCTGAGGAAGAAGGATCGCTCCCGTGATTCGGTCGGCATAAACTCAAACAAGAGCAGCAACGCCTCGTACAGCCTAGATGACTCGGCCCAGGATCGCTTCCTCGTCTCCATGCAATCTGGCAAGAAGTCTAGCCTCCCAAGCGGGGCTGCTCGTGCCCCGGTGTTCCAGCCGCGCTCAGTCTCGACACTGTCCTGCCCTGTGCCCAGCGGCAACGAACAGGCCTGGGAAGGAGCCAAACCTGAGAGCGGCATAACGCAGGCGCAGCTTGAGGCAGCCGAGAAGAAACTCGTCGCTGCAGGCTCCAAGGCTTGGGGTGTGCCGCACGAGGTCAATGGGACGTCCAGCCAGCCTCCCCGTGGTGAATCTGCGCGCGGCCACGGCGCCCTCGGTGTTCCCTACTTGGTTGGGACACTTCCACGAGGTGTCAACCCCTACGCCGGCCATCGCTTTGAGTACGAGTACAGCCGCAAATTGACGGACGAGGAGCTGCAAGCTCGCCACCTATACTTCGGAAAAGCCCCTCGAGCTGTTGGTCAAGGACTGCCCAAGTACGATGGCAGGAACTTCTACCCACCCTCTCCAGCCAAGCAAGTCACCCCAAACGAATCGCCCAGTGTCGGCCGCGGCCGCGCCGCAGTCGGTGAGCATGGACGCGATTACCGCTTCGCCGCACCAGACGGCAGAGAGGTTGACCCATTCCGTGCAGTGGTTCCCGACAATACCTTCCGGAACGGCGAAAGGGCTGTTGCCAGCAGCAGAGCTTCCTCAGTGAAGTCTGCCCAGTCATTCAGCAGCCAGGTTGGTGACCAGGCTGAGGAGTTCAAGAAGGCCTTGGAGGAGTCCGAGAAACTGCAAGACACGGATGTCTCCCGCGAGTCCATTTCCGAGGCCAGTGTGAACGAGACAAAGTCTCTCGATTTCCACGACTCCCGAGCCAATGGCACCAGGTACGTTCAACATGTCCCTTTGCCGCACTTCCATGTTATTAACAACTCTTTGCTGCAGCTCGAAGCTCTGGCAGAGCATGGTGAAGAGAGGATTCACCGCCAGCGATGTTCTTCCCAGTACCGTGACTTCAACCACGGCTCAGGGCTATCTGCCGCATTTTGCTGGCAATGCTTCTGCCTCGCTCAGTCCAACTCTCTCGGGCACGGTCACCTCTCCCATTCGCGATGGGTCTGTCAAGGATGCTGACACCAACCCCAACGGCTCGACATTCATGGCACCCAAGAGCGGCGAGAATGCCCCTCCGGTTCCTGCTGATCGCATTTCCATCTCGGACACCATCCGCAGCATGGTCGGCATGAAGTCCCCGGCCTGGGCTCATTGAACCAGCCCACCGAAGCCCGAACGGCAGCCTTTCCGATGACTGGAAAACACATAATAAGAGTTGCCGGAACCATTCTCGGACGGCCACCAGCATCATCATCCGCTGCGATACAACTCTGCTGATTGTTCGCATGTTCGGCGGCAACTGCCTGTACAAGGCGAAATCACGCATTATCTTTATCATGTCTTGCAACACCCGAGTAGCTGTTTGACGTCGCTATCGCGCAGCAAAGCTGTCAGGGGATCCCCATATGTTACCAAGGAATTATTTCCTTCGCATGATTGTATTTCATTCTGTCCAGGGTATCTGTTCGTGTGCTTTTGTTCTGTGGAAGGGGGAAGGGAGCATCTCGCTTAGACTTCAACATCGAGGCAAGTTCTCTAGGGCTGCCGACTGGCATGCATTAGGCTGGGCATTGAAGTGTTGCAACTGCTGGCCAACGTCACTCGGGGTGTCCAGGAGAAGATGATCACGGAGTCGAATGCCACTGTTCTATTCACTTTTGCCCACGACTTTGGAGGAAACATCTCATAGGCAGAACAGAGACACCCTCTGATATTAGATCATAGGGCTTGCCAGTACGGCAAATGTACCATACATTACATCAGCTCTACCGCTTGATTGTGACAGTCTCCCCGTCAGTGCTTTGCTTTCCTTACATGTAACATCACTTGACTTGTCGGTTGGCTGCGAGGCTCTCTGCCCGACACTCCACATCGGGCAAGAACCGCTCAAGGCACCAGTTGACCTCTGGAAGGACAGAAGTGATAAAAACCGAAGGACGCTCGACTTTTCACTATAGCGTTCGACATACCTCTGGGTGGAAATGCGCCATGAGTTTCGTTCACTCACTTACGCCTTCACTACTGAGAAGAAGAAAAGTCTAAAGTCTCTGATCTCAGTGCAGTCGCAGGTGTGGGCTTTCAGCGGCTCGAGGAAATTGACGCTGGGGTGGACGAGGCGCGAGAACTCTAGCGGCAAATCACGGTGAAGGTGGTGCAGTATCGAATTCAGTGCCCGGTCCACCATGGGGTTTCCCATCACGTAGATGATCTGATGAATACGCGATTTCGATCCTGGAGAATGAAGTGGGGGATTTATTGCAGTGGGCAGTGGGTGCACGCTGGATAGGCCGACTACCAATGGTCAGCCTCGCGCCGCTAGAAGGGGCAAACACCTCACAGGTGTCGTCGCCTTAAACCCTGAAGGACAGCCTGTCTTACGGAGCCAACCAATTGATGCCTGGTGGTGGGAAATGAAGTGTTGTGTTTTCACGGTCAAGATATGTGCGTGGACGATATGGCTGAGACATTGAAGGAAATCTAATGATAATTCCAAGGTTGTTTGTTGGTTTTACGCCTGTACAGTCCCGTGCGACCAGGGAGCCTGGGACAACACCACATGGGCACATTCAGCTTTGCCCAGGCTTTGGTACGACGCATTTCAGAATACAGGGCAAAGACGTGAGAAAAAAGAATCCTTTGTCGGCGCCCTCGCTGCGCCTGCTCAAGTGGTGCTGCGGCTTGGCAACGTAGCAGTCGTCCTTGGTGTTGACGCAAGATCTTTCGACCACGGCGACAAGAATCATGTAGAATTAGCTGGTACACAAATGCGTGAAAAGTGCAGTAAAAACAGCCACTGTTTGCAGTAGTATCTGTTAGCATTAGCCACTAGTTTAAGACCATTCACTATAAGTGAGATGGAACAGAAGAGAGACGGCCCTGGGGAGGGCATTTGACTGCGATTTGCTAATACGACCCGTGTGCTCTCCTGTTCTAACATTACAGCTTCGCCTATCGATTGAACTATTTATCATTATCTTGAGTAGAGGCCCACATTCAGGTCTGGCAGCTGAAGTACGTCCGCCACCCTAGCTGATGGCGGTACCTGTTCAGGGCTACGTGGCATCGATAATCCTGACAACACACCGTGAGAGGCTGTCCGAACCTGAGTGCCGGGATCTCGCGTGGGGTGATAACTTGCGTCCATCTCGACTGGAGGTGCAGATACGCTCTGAGGTCCTTCCATGAGACGCGGTGGTGCCGGATACGAATATGTGTTCATGGTCGAGTCCCACATTGAGTATTTGGGCGATTCAGGAACGGTCTTGCGAAGCTTTGCCCTTCTCCAAAAGAAAAAAAAACCAACAACCAGAACGAGGAAGAGTACTCCAATTCCAACCCCAACGCCAATGCCAACTCTAGCACCCGTTGACAAACCACTGTTGCTAGTGGCATTTGTTGTAGTGCTCGAGCTGGTTGTTGTACTTGCTGTTTCTGTCACTGAAATTGTCGACGTAATTACCGTAGTCTGGCAACCTGGTACAGAATCGGCCAATTCTGAGACCCTTGCTTGGAGGCTCTTGTTCTGCTGTATCTCTACGCCCAGGAAGGCGCCCAGAACACTAATTGCGGCTACCAGGGCAGCAATGATAGTGGTTATACCTGCAAAAGCCAATGCAGGCAAGCCACAAATCTTGGCCTTATTTAATCCTCTGGGCGGCAGTTGTGATTGTCTCTCAATCACAGCCGGAGATTGATCCTCAGTCTGCGGTTGCGGTCTGTCCAGCGCAGAGCTAATAGGATGTAGTGGCAGATCTAGCACGGGTTTGTGCTTTTCACGCTGCTCCTCACCAGGAATTTGAGGGAAAGCCGTAGGCTTAGTATTGGACACCCAATCGTTCTTGTAGACAAAATCATTGGTTGAGTGCCGCAACGCTCCAGACATGTCCTGAACCAAGGTTGACTCGCTTCCCGGCTTCTTGCGACTCGACTCCTCTTTCGAATCGGGTGTCTTCCCTCCGGACAGGAGAAGGCGCTTCCCCCATGGTGTCTCCTGGATGCCGAAGAACTCAGGAGGATTGCCAAATGCAATGGTCAGATTCCGTATCGCTGCCTCTGCGACTTGTCTTCCTATAGGTGCGCTGTCTTCGATGACCTTTGAGAGACTCTCTTTATTTTCATTGCGGAACAAAGATGCTAGATTGCCTTTCAAATCGGCCCCAGTGCGCATCAGTAGGTTCATGAGAACAATCTTGATTGTCGGAGAATTCCCATGCGATCTGAGGAACGAGTCGATGATTGGCGCAACTTCCGAGGCTGGAGACATTGTTGAGGCGGAGTTCAACGCCAGTGAGGCGAACATTTTGGCACGACCCTGGTTTACCTGTCCGAATTTGTTGTGATATAAGCGAGCAAGGTCTGCCAACATATCGAAAGCGGGCGGGAGTGCAATGATCTCTCCAGTGCTTTTCAACTTTGCCTGTCGCGAGATGGAGTCGAGAGTGTGTATTAGTGGAATCAGGAATGCTGTAGTATCGTTGCTGGCGATCACATGTCCAAAAACGTTTCCATTTAGGCGATCAACAACCCAGGAGCCTGAATCACCGTGTTGTAAAGCCGACGATTGGTGAGATAGAGGGTCCTGAGCCGCTCTATGATTGAGCGCGACCTTGCTATTTTATCAGCAAGACAATCCTCTAAACGCTTTTGTGTGAAATACTGCTGACCTTCCAGGCGCTGACCCAATTACCTGATGGTAGGGGAAAGCTCACGACCCCTGGCAGCATGTCGACAACGCGAGGACCACTGACACCAGCGAGAAGCCAGGCCTCTGTGGTGCTATTGACGGGCTGACTGGCAGGATACGTCATGAATCCTATGGAGACACCATCCATCCTCGAGAATGAATTAGGCAACGCCAGTAGAGGATCCTCAATCAGGTGAAGCGACCAGTCGTCTCCGGACATACTGGATCCATGAAAGGTCAACGTAGCAGATCCCGGCTTAGTTCGGTGTTCATCAGCTCGGCTGTCTTGATGTGGCTGCCGCCCATCGTCCGAAGCCGTACTTGGTCCACCGCATATTAATGCGGATTCTATATCATCATCGTACTCTGTATCATCGGTGGAAGCGCCAAAAGAAGACTCGGATTCTGAGATACTTTGTAATTGCCTGTCAGCTGTTGTGTCGTGTCCAGCCGTCATGGCGTATAGCTTGTTGTCAACTCTAATGAGTCCACCGATGGTGACAAGTCGCCGAGTGCCGCCATCCTCGACCACAGCAGTCTTTCCGCAAAGAGTTCCACCGGGATCTCCTTCGAAATTAGAATCGGCGCTCGCTGCGTGGAAGTTGAGTTTTTGAATCTCATAGCAGAGACGTAGAGGCGGGTGGTACTGGCATTTGACCTTTCTCTTGGACAGGGCCGCATGGTATTTCCTCACATCTTCTTCGGTGCGAAAGTTGGTGAATCGTATATAAGGACACGGTTTGGAACCCGCCTTACTGCCCTGGATCAAGACTCTTTCGAATGGCTTGCAGCCCTCTGGAAGGCCCAGGTACTTGCCCTCGGCCCTGATGAATGACTCGAATTCTTGGAATTTGGTCTCTGCATCTTCAAGTCCACGAAATGTAACCACCTCTTGGACGGTGTCTCCGCGCAATTTGGTCCAGTTCACCCTGTCTAGAATTCGTTTTATTCTGTCATTTCTCGTGATTAAGTCGGGCACTGGACGTGGTTCAACTCCGTTGGGTGCCGATAAAGACTGCTGAATAATGGCCTCGGATTGCGTGGCAGACAACTCCACCGGTGCGGCATTGGTCTGTAGCTCGATTGTTTGGGGATTCGATTGTGCATCAGGAGAGGCAGACTTCTTTGCGGTTTGCGCCTTTGATAGCGGCGCCCTTGAGCTCTGGACGAGTCCATTCGTTAAGGTCCATTCCCATTTCCCTCCTTGGTTCGGTTCACTTACAACAGATGTGGGCCTGGTTACGCCCACTGTCGATCGAACTTCGGCTTTTCGAGGCTTTGTTGCAGATCTCGGTCCCTTCTGGATTTCTTGTCGCCGAAAAATATTTCTCAGAGAGTTCAATGCGGACGCATCCGAGGGTACGCCTGGAATTTGAATGCTGCTGACGGTGCTGGTCGACGCCCCTTGCTGCTCCATGGCTAGCAGACATTACAGCCAGGTGAGAAGTAACACTGATGCGGGGTGGACGATGGTACAGCATTATAGGACAAAATTCCTTCAACTCTCTTCAGACAGCTGAGAGCTGAGACTCAGCAGGAAGCGATGTGATGCAGCTGGCTTTGCGCGCATTGGGGCGACGCTGGCGTGACCAATTGCGGCCCTGCATTCTACGCCTCGTTTCCAATGGTTTCGCGTGATGGTGTCGTCCCCCTGTAAACACCACACCATAGAGAATTTGCAGGTATTTTAAGGCTGCCACTTCAGGCTGCGACCTCAGGCTAGTTGCCTAAACATTTCAATTCCACCCGCGAGACTTCAAACGTTTTGGGGGCCTGAAAGCGACTCCCGAGGTGATCTAACGCGCAACCATGGAAGCCACACGGACTTTGGTTCGATCCATGTGGGGAGTTGAATTGGACGACGATGCTGAAAGAAAATACAGCACATACCTTCGATTCTGTCTAGTTCAAGGTCTGGAGCCTATCGAAGAAACCATGTTTATCATCAAACTTCTGAAGAATAATGCCGAAGCTCCGAAACGCTTGATCAAAGAGGCCTTGGATCATGTTCGAAAAGAACTCACAAGAGAAAGTACAGCGAATCATGGGCTCACTACCAATACTTCGGTGATCGGAGTACACATACCTGCCATGACTCAAACCGTCTATGACAGAATCCTCTACTCAACATTTGATAGCAACCGCGCTCTCGCCAAAGCCGTCCTCATCATGCTGGCGACAGACCTGGCCATGGATTCCAACGAGGTCTCCGGGCACTCTCTGACGATCTGGAACGATTCAGAATCTTTAAAACACATCATAGAGTCCACTCTGCCGAGACTTCGAGCCTCCACACAACCATCATATCGGGACCAACCACCCGCGTCGTCTCAGTTCCACCCAAGCAAACTACGTGTGAAGTATCTTGTCGACTATGCCGATGTGGAAATAGTCTGGACGAGACATCTCCCGGATCATCTAGAATTGGAGGGGAAGAAACTTAGGATCTTTGAGCTAGCGTCATATCTTGAGCTTTCAAGAGCTGCGATGAACGATGCAGGCGGGGCCGACCTAGCAGATTGCTTGAAACGGTAGGATCCTGCCCGGCATCGGATTTCGAAGCCAACGAGAACCGAGACTGACAGAATAAGGGGCTGCTTCACATCTCAATTCCTCACAGAGACTCTAATGACATACCCGCTGCTCTTCCCGCCGAAGGACAGGCAGTGGCTGAAATCGCATATCAAACCACATCGGAAGTGGACAGGATGGGGCTGGCCCACCATGACGACCGCGCTGGACACAAGGCTTGCTGCACCTTTCGACAACACGCTTACTACTGACAGGTATACCCGACTCCTTGAAAATAGCTACGAGCTCTACGAGAGGTATCCGCACTGGGGCCCACGACTACATGCTCTCTATGACGAGGCACAAGAACCCACCCCCAGCACAGCTCTCGGGAGGTGGGCTGAGAGAAGGCGGGCAGCAAGGCACACATATTGGGTCACTGCGGCAGCATTCACCCTCGCCATAGTTTTCGGAGTTACATCGACTGTAGTAGGCGTTTTACAATTATGGGTCTCATATTGTCAATGGCAGATACCAAAAGGTGGCTATGGATGTCGGCATTCATTTACATAGATAGCACCTCTGCTATTCATGCACTTCAAATTGAAATAAATGCATTTGATATCTACCCTAGGCCCGCCAACAGAGCCCCCTTTATCATCACAAGGCTTCAACTATACTACTTGTAAAAATCCATACTATCAGGTGCAAACCTTCGAGCCCTTCTGCCGTGAAGCCTCATTGACGTCGCAGAAAGTACGGAGTAGGGTGGGTCCAGTGACCGAATCAAAGTTTACAAATAGTAATTACTTTAGAGCACCTTAATA
Source organism: Diaporthe batatas (assembly GCF_019321695.1). Taxonomy (NCBI): domain Eukaryota; kingdom Fungi; phylum Ascomycota; class Sordariomycetes; order Diaporthales; family Diaporthaceae; genus Diaporthe; species Diaporthe batatas. Next base: position 630,607 of record NW_025408559.1, on the reverse strand, counting down.
AACCGCAGCAGGCAGATGAATAATAGGACTGGGCAGGCCTCTGGGACAAGACCAGTCTGAGATAGGCTTCTTCATGATGTCACCCGCAAGCGGACGATCCAAGATGAAAAAGTGGCCTCAGAATGACTGATTCAAATATCAAAAATTCCGCCCAGGTCGGCCCCGAAGGACAAACCAGACTGGTCAGCGCCACGATGTGCTATGCAGGCTTTCCAGCCTACTACCAGTTATTCATGATCAACCGATGGCCAGGCAAGGTAAGTATGGGGAGGAAAGGAGAGTAAAGTCGAGTGGAAAGGTGGGAGGGCGGCTGGGTTTAAATAATCGTGAGTTGGAGAATCTGCCAGGTGCGCGTCCGGTTCCTCACCGCCTAGACAATGTGGCCCGAGCGTCACGGAACCACTGCGCCGAAAGCTCCGGTCCACATTTTGCAGTGGGGTGGAGCAGAGGTGTGTGTGCCCAGACCCGGACAGGGCTCAAAATTTCGTCGACGCCCTTTTGACACCTCCCTCCTCATTCCTCTCTTGCGCAGCGACCAGTCAACCAGATCACCTCCAATCCTCGCGGCACAAATCCATCAAAATGGCCAAGGTCAACTCCAGTACGTTCGCACCAGCAGCGACAGCAAGCGCGACAGAGCTTCCATTGGCACAGCTGAAAAACTAACGATGGTTTCTCGTGCAGACCTCCACTCCTCCCGCCGCAAGTCGCGCAAGGCGCACTTCGAGGCCCCCTCCAGCGTTCGTCGCAACATCATGAGCGCCCCTCTCAGCAAGGAGCTCCGTGAGAAGTACAACGTAGGTCTACCGCCACCCCCCTCCTCCAACCTCGACCCACCCGAACCGCCCCCGCTGACATTGCCCGCCATCACAGGTCCGCTCCATCCCCATCCGCAAGGATGACGAGGTCCAGATCGTCCGCGGCACCAACAAGGACAAGGAGGGCAAGGTCACCTCCGTGTACCGTCTTAAGTACGTGATCCACGTCGAGCGTGTCACCCGCGAGAAGGTCTCCGGCCAGTCCGTCCCTCTGGGCATCCACCCGTCCAACGTCGTCATCACCAAGTTGAAGCTCGACAAGGACCGTGAGGCCATCCTGGAGCGCATCAAGGCCGGCCGCGAGGCCGGCAACAAGGGCAAGGCCGCCGCCAAATAAGCGACTTCCCTGCACGTTGCTGCACCCACCCAAAAAAGATACCAACCAAAACGACCATTCACCGCTTGTGGGGAGGAGGATCGGAAAAGTTCTGCTGCGACGTTTTGATGGATACCATGACGCGCCTCGGCGGTCAACAACCGTGATTGTTGGTCCCGAGCGCGTGCTCGACCCGGTCACGGTTTCGGCGTCTACACGGCTGTTCTACATTACGATGGATGCGGCGCGGATCGGTAGCAGAGATCAATACACAAGTCAGAGCCTCTGCGCTCAATGGCCATTTCACAGACTTTCAGCTCTCGCCTGCTGCGATGTGAAGTGTTCCATGGGAGGTCTCCCGAAGCCCCGGCTTGCCTTGGCAAGGACGAGCAGACTGTCCCCAACATGCTGCTTGTTCCATGGCAAGGGCCTCATGCTTTGCTATACCAACGTGCACCATGCTAACCTAGCAGGTCAATCCGAACTACCGGGGTCCATGGTACAGACCAGCAGGTCAGACATAACCAAGACACCCATGTATAATTCAGGTAAGTTACATTGTAAGCAAGGCACAAAAGCCCAAACTTGACCACAATGTGACCGCCACTTAAATCTCCACATCAACCTCTCCTTATGGTCGATGTGGTATACGCGTGGCGAAGAGCAAACCCTGCGGGAGCAACTTTTGAATCACCGCTTCCTGCTCTCGCCTGCAGACTCCGTTCAATTAGAAGGCTTTGCTTTTCGGTTGTGTTGGGGGTTTGATGGTGAGGCACATTTAATTACCGGCCTCTGGACTTGTCAGAGTCTGTAGATAGCTTTCGAAATCGGACTCGTCTCGATAATCTGCTCTCAGTCGCTTTCGTTGTTCTTAGCACAGAGCTGCCATGGTGAATGCCCGAACATCAGTCATTTGCTTCCACACCTAGGTACTCGTTCGGGAGGGCCTTGTCAGACGTTCGACAGCCCTTTGCACAGCTTGCCTACCCCTTCTGCCAAGCTAAGTCGGGACGGCGATGACTGCCGTGTCAGGACGAGAGATAGTGAGCTGCAGTATCTCGAATAAATGCAATAAGTTTCGCTCTGTAAGGCCTGTGACAGCAAAATTCCAGTCTTCTGCAACCCGGTCTGCTCTCGAAAGAGCACCATCTCACACTAGAAAGTCTTAGCGTTAGGCTGTACCTCGTCAGTCCGTCAAGGCTGAAGCCATCGCGAGACGCGAGTAACCTAGTCTGACGCCGTCAAGCACTATCAGGTGATATCCTAGCATATAAGCTCCCACGAGTGTCCTGCGTTCAATAATTTTCTTTTCGACCTCAATCAGGCATTTTTCGATCCCAAATAGACATTGTCGACCTCAATCAGATATCACACATTATTCAAATCCGGCCACGAGCCACACGCAAGCTGTAAGTCAGCTCGCGACAGATGAACATCTTTGAAATAACACCAAAGTTTTGCATACGGCTGACCACAACAACGTACCAACAGACACCAGTCCAGCAGCAGCAACAGAATCATGTCTTCTCGGCCCCAGCCTGACTCACAAGCGAGAATCGGCACCACGATTCCGGTGCGCACAACAACCACCGAAACGAGAAGGATTGCTTCGAAGGGGACAGGCTGGTTCTGGGCCAACGGTTGGAACAAGGACACCAAAGAAACACTGCCGTCTGAGACCACCTCGAAAACCACATCCGATTCTGGAGAATCACAAAAGTCAACGCTCGTTGAGATCGGCACATTGGTGCTTGCATTGGGCGTTGGATGGAACGTTGTCGCATTCGGAGGACTTGCTGCATATCACGCAGCATACAGAAGATACCCCGTTCTGCGCCGACTTGTCCGGCGTTAATGGGCATTTCACTCATGGAGGAGTAATCCACACTATGAAGGGTTTGACAAAAGTATACTGCACGCACAGGAGGACAACATGATGACAAGGGAATTTTCTTTGCCATGCTGGCCCATCTGCATTGGCAGGGCTGCAGTTTTAGGCAATTGTTCGAGCGGACGTCTGAGGCCAAAAGTTAGACAGGTCGATAAGCCTAGATAATAGACGATAAAACACCAGTTGACCACTACACCAAGCTGAGGACCGATCCAGAAAGTTCCCTAGTACCTAAGTAAGGAAGCCACCAAAACCAGAGAATTTCAAGTAACATCGACCTAATTGCACACGTCGGAAATGGCGGACCAGCATACATACCCCACCAGACCCGAGGTTCCTGTGATGTTTCCAAGTGGTGGTCTTATTTTTAATCCCCATAATATGTTCATTTGTGTAGACTCTTTGAAAAGCTTCACTGGGTAAAATACTCATTCCGATCTGCTCAAATCTCCATCCGTTATTATAATGAAGTTAATAAAATAACCCACCGGATGAAGGCGCCATGTATGTCTTCGGAACGTACGCGGAATAGAAGCAAACCCAGGTAATAAAGTAATGCATAATTTTATGATTGATATTAAGAAATATTCCAGGTCCTCCTATAGTACTTAGAATGAGTTTGTACTTGTAGTGCTATCTGTGCTTACCTAGGTACCTGGGTGTTTATCTACTATTATAAGCCGACCGGACCTTCCCACATGTTGTAGGACTCTGAGATCGTACCCCTCACTCTATTAGATTTTATTCTCTCACGAAATTAAGTTTTCGAGGTTCATCCTCGTATTGTCGTTTGTTCAATCTCACCGCATCCAGGTAAGTCGATGACAGCGCGGTGGAGTGGCAGGCGTGGTGCTGAGACTGACACAAGAGGACTACCTAGGTACATAGTTAAGGCGACTATAGAAGGCATCTATGTCCCTTACGGCGGGTAAAGTGAGTGAACAGCCCTTTCAAAACATCGATTCTGTTCTAACATTCTAACCCGAGCCGGTTTCAAATATGAAGCAAGCAGGAGCAAAATGGTTACTGTGCTCCTTTACTGGCCGGATCAGATATCCAGCTCTTGACTGGAGGTCGGACAGCTCGAAGTTTGGACTTGGTGGAATCACTCCACTATTCACTCGATTTGATGACCCTCGGGATCCCTGGTGGCACCGATCACATGGCGCACGCGCATGCGGAGCTGTTAGACCCACGCTGCCTCAATCACAGTGGACAAGTTCATTTTAGCTGGGCCAAATTTAGGGCCAAATGTCAAGATAAAGCTACAATCTAGATCGATTGGACGGTTCGGCTCGTCGCGGCCACGGCTGTCTTTGTTCATGCTGCCCGCAGAGCCGCATCAATGATGCAACTACAAAACACCAAACCATTTTTGGGTTGCCGCCATCACGAACATACTCTTCTGAGCATACTAGTAGTGATAATACCGGAAGTAATGAAAATTCTGAGGAAGAAATAATGTGTAGAAATAGCTGCAAGATCTCCCCCGAGCCGAGGATCCCCGCTATTTGCTCTTTCACGCCCCTTACACATCTAATTACAAGATCAGACCAGCACCCCTACGGTATCCCTGTGCACTGCAGAACAATAACTGGTATTATTTGTTTTCTATCTAGGACAAGAGCAAAGCAGAAGTGAGGACAATGCTTCTATTGTGAGTTATACGCTCTGTTCTTAAAAATGATAACTTACCCAAGTACCCCTATAACTATTATGAAGCAATTTTGTACAATTTAAACATAGTGATCAATGATCGGACCTTGTACAGCTTCTTTATCGAGGAGCCATCGATTGTCTCCTCATTGCGAAGTAAACAAAGGTTTTGTTCTCTGGGGATGATGCTCTCTTGGCTCATATAAACACTCCTTCCTTATGTACCCTGGGCAAAGTATTTAAGGCCCCAATAACTTCGCCCTTCCGCTCACTAGCCTGGTACAATTCACAATCAATATCAACTTGAACCACCACATCAACCATCTTAAAATCTTGCTGCCCTCGTGCAATCACCTATCACCAAATTATTTGAACCCACGCAACCATTCAACATTGAACAATATGTCTGTGCCACACCTCAGAATGGGACAGGACTTTGTGTCCAAAAACGATCAGTCCCTGGACTGCCACCCCAAGGTTGAGCGTGCTGAGGCCGAAAAGGCCAAAGACCGGTTGAAGAACCGTGAGCCAATCTACCCGTCAAAGGGCGTGTTTCAGCCTCCCATCGCCCACAAGGCAACTTTGGGGGACAAAGCCGCTCACAGCCATGACAGCGTTCAGCTGTGCCCCAAGATCCTCCCTGTTGATAGGCAGGAGTTCAGAGGCTGCAAGAGGCGTGAAATGGACCTACCGACTAAACGTTGGAACAAAGACGTCTACCTTGACTCCTTCCCAGAAGGAGGTGCTTGTGATGGTGAGTAATGTCGAAACCCGCAACAAAGCGCTGCCAGCGCCTGCCTGCCTGCCTTGTCGTGTTCGAGTGATAGATGATTCTATAGTACGAAACATCCAGGAAGCTGCCGCTATTGTTGTCCCACAGGGATATATTGTCGAGGCCATACAAGGACAGCTGAAGATGGTGTCTGGAATATGGATGCGTGAGATCGAGTCTGCGTTGTTGCATGTGACATTGTTCTGTGCAAGTGCCTGGACGTGTTTGGGCATTTCGGTGAAATGGTATGGGCAAGGGAACTAGATTGAAAAAAAGGCGGATGGGTAGACCCCAGCTGGAAGTTCGGAACAGGTCGGGATACATAAATCTTTTCTCAATGGAATATTTCCGTTTGATATTTGTTCTGCCTCACCTCGGCATGCTGGAACCAGTTGACATTATGTGCATTGCCGGTGACAACTGCACCCAGTCTATGTGCTTACCATGCCCGTTGTAGAACGTGGACCCATTTTCAGCCTGCCCTTCCTGGAAAGTCAAGCACTTGTAAAGCGAGCGATGGAATAGCCCTTGTTGGGAATTTGATCTCCACTGCCAACACATAATTCTCTGAAACACTGGATCCCTTAGCTAATTCATACTCTACGCGGAATATATTTCATTTATCTAGGTATTTATGGCTCTTCGAGGACGTGATACCGCAGGTGTGCGGATAAGGCAAACTCGGGCAGGTAGTGGCCGCATCTCGGACACGCCTGGCTACCGTCCTCGTCACCCCAGGCTTCAGATTCGGACTCTGATACATAGTCATCCCCAAGATCCATGTCATTACCATCCGTCCACATGGAATCAAGGCCTGCTCCGTCGCCGTCCTCTCCCATCTTTGGAGCCTGGGCGGCCGATTGCGGCAGCTCGCTCCCGTCATCGTAGACCTTGAACTCGCGCAGAACCTCGTCCTGCCTCTTGAACATCTGCGAGATATCCCTCCCGCTCCCAGACGCGTCATCAGTTGCCGTCAGAACCATGTTTGCTACGCATATGTTGATCATGCCGATGTTCCACCCTTCGGGCTTTTCTGGGTTCAGCTGGAAGAACATCGGGAGCAGCGCCTCTTTCACGAGCCTCCCGACAATGACCTCACGATCGATGTCGTGGAAGACGAATGTCGGCAGTGGCTGGCTTCGACTGGCCCTGCCCCAATTGTAAGGTGTGCCCTCGTTGGGCGATGACTTGGGGCGGGTCGACAACCGGAGCGTTTTAGGGTGGGCCAACCACCTTGTGCGCCTGAGGCCCTGAGCCGACCCCGTAGAGTCTTTGTCTGGTTCCTCGGCTTCAGTCAGATCAACATGCATGCGCCTTAACAGAGACGCCGAGAGCTTCATCAGTTCGCGTTCGACTTGAGCCAACGTGTTCAGCCCACCCTTCGGCCCAGGATAAGTGTCCTCAATCGAGATCTGCGTCGGGATGGAGCTCGCTGACTTGACCTCCGTGTCGTCAACCCCGTGCAGCAGAGCCCACACCTTCTCGCCTATGCCTTTCTCAGCCCCGGGACGGCTGCCCAGTAGCTTCTCCAGCATATGAGGCGAGACTTCTGGCCTGGCCCTGAACTCGCCTACTGTCACGGCAGACCCGTTGACAAATGTGTCCGTGTCGGCGTCCTTCCCCAGAAAGTAGCTCTCCAGGGTGTGCGTTATTCTACCTCCTATTCCGGGGACTTGACGGAGGCCGTACGAGTCCATGAATCCGAGTGCTTCATCTTCACGAAGCGAAAGCAAGGTTGTCTGATTTCTCGGCTTGTTCACGGTGCCCGCCAGCTTACTCAAGACCTTGTTGGTTGAGATACCACACGCGGATGTGTAGCCCTCTTCCTCTATCTTCAGCCGGATGTACCTTGCCAGGTGCGATGCAAGGAGGAGCTTGACGAAGAGCAAGTTACCATGGTTGTCTTCCCCATGTCCATTGCCAGCAACGCAGCCGGCAATGGCTGTAGCATCGAAGCTGAAACCTTTCTCAGGGTTGTCCCTGGACAGACAAAAGAACGAGTCTGACAATGCATTCTGGTTCAGAAGACCAACGTTGAACTCGACCATGTCAGTGACGTCTAAGAACACCTCGTCGAGACCCAGACGCTCAGCCTTCTTGTTCCACGAGAACGACCTCAACAGGCCATACAGCTTCTTGGAAACATCCCGGAACGCAGACAAGTCCTCGCCATCTGCGAGGACCAGGTCCGGGCAGATCTTCTTGGCCTCAGAGATGAGCTGCAGCTTCTTGACACCTCGCTTCCGGGCCAGGTAGTTACATGTGGCCAGGATGCTCTTCTGCTTGATACCAAGCGGCAGAGACCTGAGCGCAGGCTGGGCGTTCTCAACAACCTGTGCGTAGAAGCAGTCGTAATCCTGATGGGAGTCAGCTCGACGGCCTGGGGCGAGACTGTATGCGGGTGGATCCTCACGAAATGCAGGATGATCCTGTCTTGCTTCCTCCGCGGCGATCTCGTCCTCACCGCCTGGTCCATCGTTTACTCTCGTATCCGAGCCTGATCCTGGGCCCCATGACGCTGTGTTCTCGGACAGGTAGCAAACTACCCGATCGGTCAGAATTAGAGCTGATCCGCAGGTCGGTCTCGAAAGCTAGCAGAGCCCTGGCTGTTGATGGCACAGCGACGCGTCGGCTTTGACGCGGCCGGAGTGGTGTGCACTGCTTGTGTGTAAGGATGACGCCCCCACGCTTACTCATCAACTCCGTCTCGGAGTCTCTGCCTAGGTACGGAGTACCAACGTCCCCCGTATCCGGGCCTGGCCCGGCATGGTCCGCCAAATGCCTCTGGATTCGACAGTGCGTGGTAAAACAGTAATTTCGGTGCCAACTCATGGGCGCGATTATATCTCTCAGATGTCCGACAATCACGCACAGTAAGCTGCCCGAGATGCGACGAGTGCAACGTTCTAGAGGCAGGGTCTCAGAAGGCATCGCAATATCTTACACGTCTCTGTTCCTGCCTTTAACGCTCTTCTGTCTGGCATAGCAACACAGGAACAGATGAGCTCTGACTTTCTGCCTTTAAGTGTCCTTCGTTGCGGTACGAGGCTCAGCCACGTGCCCATTGTCTGAAACAGGAGCAGACCTTCCAACAACATGTTGTATTCGGCCCAGACTGCAGGCACGCACAATTGGTATTCGATAAGAGTTTGTATTTCAACCAGTCTACTGATTGCCGAGGACACTTCCACCGAGGCCTTTGGACGGTTCAAGTGTTGCCATACTGATTATTCAAAGACGTTGACTTTATCCATCCGTAGGCACTGGCATTGGGACCGCGCCTCCTGGTGAATCCGCTTCAGCCGCAGTCAAGACCCTCGACGCCAGCCTCTGTGACAAGCAGAGTGTGTTCTGCACATAGTTATTCATACCAGCGATGAGTCACAAAGACGAATTATCCCCGAGGTCCTTCTACTTGCCAAATTAAGCAGTCCATTTGCCATCGGCTGTCATGTACGTCTATTCATCAGGCCAGCAAACCTCACGTAGTCTCCCAAGTACAAGTATCAGCTCGATTGTGAAGACCATATCGGGCTTGCACACACCGAAAGTCTTATTCTTAGCATAATAAGGTATCCAAGGCAGCAGGTAGAACTCAATATGGATGCCACACCCACCCCAGGTGGTAACCACACTACAGCCTCTTGACTTCAAATGTTAGCATGCTGCTTGATGACTTTCCCAAACTTTCGGCGAAAGGAAATGCCGGGAATGGGTTGTACAGGTGACAGACTGGAAGCCATCCGTCTGGCGGGCGAGTGTGATTGACTGACTACCCGTGGTGGGCTCAAGTGCTAGTCTGTAGGATGCAACAGCAAGTCTAGCCGGGCAGGTGACGGGAGACTAGAACTTGTAGAAGTTGGCGAGCGAAAGCGAGTCAAATAGCCGCGGCGGATAAGCGTCTGACGCCCGCCTAGTTGCGCCAACGGCAGGCGCTTGAGAGAGTTGGAGACCAACTAGTCTAGCGTGCTAGCCCACGCACTTGATCCTTCAGGACCGAGGGAAGGAGGGAAGGCAGCCACCCAAGTACTTGAGTAGGTACCCACCGCCTTTTGCCATGGGCCCCTGTCGCCGTCCTGCCGTCCCAGGCAGCGCATTCCTGACCCAGACTGCCAGACTGCCAGACTGCCCCGTGCACGCGTGCATCATGGCGGCTTCTCTTCGTCTGATGGTTGGAAGCGGAACCCGACAAGGGTGGATGGGCCCGGCGGCGGGCGAACAGGCAGACAGACAGGACGGCCTCGGCAGCGTCGGGCGAGACGATGCAAGCGGACAAAAAAGAAGGGCGAGCGAGGAAAAGAGGAGCTCACAGCACCGAGTAGACGCCATTGTGATCTGGCAGCGGGCAGGATGCATGTGGAGGCCGTGATTGGGTGCTTGCCCGCCCGTCTCTGCATGGGCACGGCGCTTACGCTCGCACTCTGCAGCGACCTAGGCCACATGCAGCCTCTCCCACAGCCAACCACGCACTGCTAGAGCAGCAGCAGCAGTACTCGTGCCGCGGGGGACTTGTCTCGCCCTGCCCCGGTTGGCCCCTCCCTCTCGTAGCCCCCGTGTGGCTCTGTGGCTCTGTTGGGCTGGCGTGGTCTTACACGCAGCGCAGTTCCGTCCTGGTCTGCCTGTCCCACCGCGTCTATTGTGTGCTTCTCCGTCTGTGGGTGCATTAGCCTGGCGGCGCTTCCATCCCTGAAAAGACCTTGCATCCATCTTGATCTTGTGCGTCTTGTGCGTCTTGTGTCTCCCCACCGGCGAGATTGCCGCCAGCCAGGACAGTCAGGCCAGTACAGACGTATGTATATAGCCGCCGCTTCTTCGCTTCTGCATGCGACGCTGTCCCAACACTTACTGACTGACTGACTGACTGACTGACTGTCCCCGTCCTTGCAATTGCCTCATCAGTCCAATTGCTATCCCAGTCCCAGTCCCAGTCCCAGTCCCAGTCTCGGGACCCGACCCGGGCACCAAACCGCTGGGCTGTTACAGAGTCATGTTGAACATCCTCGGCAGACGGGGCCTCTAATGTTTCACACGTAAAGTTTCGAATCGATCACACCCTGCACTCCAAACATCCACCGTCACTGCCACTCTCCCAGAGAAATAAATACGCCCAAGCCGTCCTTGGCCGCCGCCGCCGCCGCCGCTGCGGTGTTTCGCGTCTGCCTCGTCTTCTCCCCTCCGCCCATCCAGCATGTCGGCTCACCAGAACCCTCCAAAGAGACCGAGGCTGTCCCTCCAGATCAAGACAATAGCCAATGGCCCAAATCTCAGAGGCTCCAGGACCGTCGCTGCTGCAGTCAACCCGACCTCGCCCACTGCCTTCAACACCCTGTCCAATGTCTACGTCACCGCCATCGACAGGGCCACGCCCGTCACTGCCATCAACACCTCGGCCAGCCAGCCCCTGAGGATACAGACTCAGGACCTCAACAGGGACAACCACCACCAACACCAACAACAACAACAACAACAACATGGCTCGCATACGCCATACGCCTCCACCTACCTGGACACGCCGCTCACGGCCCAGCCGCTGTCGCCAGGGGCAGCAGCACCAGTACCCGTGCAGTTCCCAAGCACCATGACAGCCACGCCGCCGCTGTCGTCGGGGCCCGTCGACGATGCAGACCCAAAGCCCTTCTCCTTCTCGGCAGAGGACACGGCCAGCGCTGCAGCAGCCGGGCCAACGTCAGGCCCCTCCTGGGCAATTGCTGGCTTCCCGCCCTCGTCCGCCTCGACGCCGGCGGGCGGCTTCTCGCGGCGGCGGGCCACCCTGCCCCTGACCGTCTCGAGCTCCTCCTCCGGGATACCCCTGCCCTACGTGCGCAACCGCTCCCTCCACAGCATCCTGCGCAACTCGCCTCTGCCCCCGCCCACCGCCAGGACCCCCGTCTCGCCCCGCCGCCAGTCGCTGCGCCTCGCCGAGAAGGCCGCCCGCCGCGTCGGGTACGGCAGTCCCATCGAGCAGGAGATTGTCAACAACGAGTATGTCAAGTCACACATCGACCTGCTGGCCGACGAGGTCTCGCCGCGCTCCGCGTCCTCGCCGTCGGGCACCACCCCCGGCGGCGTGTCCTCGCCAAACGACCAGATGGTCCTGGACTCGACCATGGCCTACACGGGCGACGAGACCCGTGACGGCGGCCAGACCCCCGGGCCCTTTGAGGAGATGAGGAGGCGCATGGCGGGGCTGGCCACCAGGACGCCCACCTCCCCCACCGTGCCGGCGTCGTCGTCGTCGTCGTCGTCTTCGCCATCCGGGATCCGGAAGAGGCGCAAGACCACCAGCAAGGAGACCAAGAGGCGGTGGGTGTGGACCATCGGCACGCAGGAGGACGACGCCGACGACAGGGAGGTCGGCGGGGCCATTGCCGCCATACGGGCGGCCGCCAGGGCGCAGGCGCAGGCGCAGGCCGAGGCCGAGGCCAAGGGCCAACCGCAGGCCGGCCCCGGCACCACGGACTGCAGTACTGCCGGGGCCGGGGCCGCATCCACTGCGATGCCAAAGCTGGTGGTGCAGCCGGTGGCACCGTCGCCGGCTGAGATCCCCACGCCCAGCATCGAGACGTTCGACGAGGCGGCGGCCGAGGCCGAGGATGTGGTCATGTCTGAGTCAGAAGCAGAGGCTGAGACGGATCCCGCGGAGGGCACCAGCAGCGCCGGCGGACTGGCCGTCGGCGCTGACATGGAGGTTGACCTGGTGACCCCGACCGTCGCACGCAGGAACAACGCCCACCTCAGGTCGGCGAGGCAGGACTCGGAGGGCCTCTTCAATTCTGAGACGGGGAGCCGGCGGGACACACCGATCCCCGCGGACTTGATCTCATAGCCGGACTAGGAGCTGGATGCTGCCCAGGAGGTAGATGGGTACCCGCGGGGCAAAGCATTGGTGACTTGATGTCGTCACAGGGGAGCCCGACTTTCGAGGGTCGGGCAAGGAATGATATGGATATGGATATGGATGGATATATGCAGACGCGAATTGTACATGGCAAAATGCGATTATCTGGGTTCCTGGCATGCTCCGGTAGTTTGGTTCATCGGCAGCTTCATTTAGCATATAGCAAGCGAGCATCACTGCGCGGGGCTGAAATTTTCTGGTAGCGCACGGGGTGTCTGTGTGGGTTTCAAATGGGATATCGGACTGCGGATGACAGAGGGGAGAACATGTTTCCATATTTGTAACAACATGTTCCGACGAATTCACGACCAAACACACTTATGAGTGCACGTTGACGGTATGTGACGAGCGGTTCAATCTTTATTTACGTGATCTCGTAGACCATGTCAGATTGGTATCCATGATGCGCTGACGCGGGCCCTTGGAAACCCCACTCTCCTTTCAATCACGGCCGACATGAGTAACCAAGCAAGCAACCTCACACAATTCCTCGTTCCTTAAAAATACCAGGGCAAACTCTCTACCATTTTGGACTGTTCTCATCGCACCCAATCGCGGTCTGACCGCGTCACTCCACATTCCATTATGATCGATCGGTGGGTCCTCACAGTCCGGGTGGAGGGGGCATCTGTAACACAGGTTAATACTGTTCAGAAAGACAAGTCAGACAGGAGGCGGTGGCACGTACTGCATTGTAGCCGGACACGCCTGGGGGCGACCCTGACGGTGGAGGAGGCGGTGCCGGATTCGATGGGGGAGGCGGTGGAGGAGGCTGGTTGTCGGGCGGAGGAGGCGGTGGTGACGCCGCTGCACCTGCGCCTGCACCTGGCGCCCCTGGCGCCCCGGCGCCTTGTTGCTGCTGGGCTTGCGCCGCAGCCATGTACTGCTGGTAGTACTGGACATATGCCGCGTAGCCACCATAGGCCGCGTAGGGGTCCGCACCTGGATTCTGGGCGTAGTATTGAGCATACTGCGCCGTGTAGTCCGTGGCCGAGGGTGTGCTGTTAGCACCCGGAGCCGGGGATGCTGATGACGCCTGGCCTCTTGGAGAGTTGCTGTAGTTGTTGTTGTTATTGTATCCGTGGTCTCTGCTGCCCTGCCTGTCGCCGTACCGGTCTCCGTGTCTGTCGCCGTATCGATCTCCACCGCCGCCGTAGCGATCTCCACCACCGTGTCGGTCGCCGCCATTATAACGGTCGCCTCCGTAGTGTCCACCACCGCCGTAGCTTTGACGAGGGGGACGGCTCTTGAACTCCTCGTACTGCTGCTTGACGTTGCTCAATAGATCTTCGCAGAGCTCCTTGGCTTGCTGAACCATCTTGGGATCGGGACCGGCAACGTGGAGGTACATGTCTTCCTCGGCCTCGCGTCCAGTAGAGTTCTCGATGTATCCAGAGCCGCGCCCCTTGATTTGCACACGGCATCCGGTCTCTTGTTGGATGTGCTTCACGTAAGCACCTCCATGACCCACTACCTGGGCGCGAAGGTTGAAGCCAGGAACGGGGTCAAGATCGATGGGGATCTTCTCCTCGGGCCATTTCCGCTGTTTAGGGGGTTAGCAATAAACGAGTGTCTAGGACGGGCCGCCTTGCCACATACTCTACCGTACTCGTCCCGCTCAACCTGTTCTTGCTCTCGGCGGCGGAAGCGTCGCTCGTCAACGAGCTGGGGCAGCTCTTGCTTCATCATCTCTTCGATCTTGGCAACGGCCTGCTCGAGTCCCTCCTTCGAGGTGCTTGTCACATGAAGATAAAGAGGGGGGTTCTAGGAACATAGGTCAGCCTCACGTCCACGTTTTGGCGGGGCGTGCGTCTCTTACCGCTGCGGTAGCCATGCTTTTGTCCGGGTAGTAGTTTCCTCGGGTTGTGACATCTTGGTGAAAATAAAAGCGTCAACTTCCAGTTCTTCAAACGATGATGTACTGTGACAATATTAGGTAGGTGGTAGCATACCGGCACCGGTCTCATCTTTAATCTAGATCAAGCAGGGGAGGTCAGCAGCGGACACAGAGATGGCCTGTATGGAAACTGTCGAGCTTCGAGTAAGCAAGACTGTTCTCGCATACGGTGGCAGGGTGGGTGAGGGATTGATGCAGCTGTGTCTGACTGTGTATCAGCAGGAATGACCAAGACAAGTATTTACCATTTTCTGTGTGGACCCCTTGGTCAAGAGGTATCGGTTGCGCAGGTCGTTGACTTCGATGTCCTTGATGTAGTCGCCATCCGCAATGTACATGTCGCCGTTGATCTGGTGCGATGCAGCTGCGGGGCCCGAGCTGCTCCCCGAGGCTGCCTCGGAGCGGATTGGGGGGACGTCGACATGCTGGATGCCCTTGCGCGCCTGGAGTTGGGCGTTGATTTTGGCGGCAGCGGCAGCTACGATTCTATTAGCACATTGTCGAGGAGAAAGAATAGCTTGTGACGGGAACATGGTCTCGCTGGGCCTCACCTGCAGCAGCTGCCGGGTCTACTGGAGACTTTGCGGGAGAAGCCCCGGTTTCCCGGTCCTTGGACAATGGGCTTCTGTCGCGAACCGAGTCGTCCTTGCGAGCCGAGGGAGAGCGAGAACGCCGGTCGAATCTGGAGGCCCTTCGAGGTTCAGGTTCCTTTTGGTCGAAGCGGGATCGCTTGGCGGTTCGTCGTTCGGAGTCATCCATGCTGGGCGACTGGATCGACGACAATCATGTAGGCAGCCGGTGCTGGTTTGGAAGAAAAGTGGTCGTAAGGTTAAGACTGGGTTGGGGACCTTGGAAGGCTGGGATCTTTTTCGTTCAAGGCTCGGCCTGGTGGAGAAAATGCAGCTAACAGGTTCTAGAACCACCCCGCCTGTGAGACACACAAAAAGCAGCGAGACGTTGTTAATCCCTGTTCAGTCTGTCTCACCCACTCACCCACTCACTCACACACCCGTCGAGACATACAGCAGGTGACAGATCAAGTGGAGCAAGTGACGTGCTATCCATTGCAGGGTCTGGACTTATACTCGCCTGCCAGAAAACCAAAATAATACCCCGTGCTCTGGCCAACGCGTTGATCAACATCGCGTCCACAGCACGGCTTCTCGCGATCGATCGTGTCCCTTAACGTTCTGGCTCCTCACTTGACCTCCTGGCTCTCGCGAAGAAATACCAAAAGACTGCCCCCTACAGCTTCTGGATGCCAACTTCCTTCCTTGGCAAATTACTTCTGAACGTTTGAAGTTTCGACCCCCGCCAAAACCTCAGACTTGTACTCCACAATGGTGCGAACGCGTCCGGGAGCTGTGGCTTCACCCAAAGGCAGTCCCGTGAATGATGCAACAGCTGGAGAGCTCACACAAGCTCCCGCAAAGAAGAGGGGCGCGTCTGACTCCAAGACCCAACAACAGGGGCCCGCCAAGAAACAGAAGAGCTCAGGCGGGCCTTCAAACGACGCGTCTGAACCCTCACAGACGCAACAAGAAGTCGAGCAGCAACAGCCCCTACCGCGCCTGACCACGCCTGACCTTGAATTTGACTGGGACAGGAGCAAACTCAAGGACCCGCGTCCCACTCCTGGGCGGGAAGCGCGTCCACGGTATGACAGCCATGACATACCTGCTGAGCTGGCTGCTCGTTGCCCACCGTCTCCGGCGAAGCCCAAGGGGCGCTTGAATGTCATGCAGAAAGAAGCGCTGTACATTGAAAAAACTCGCATAGATCCTTCTGCGACCTTCCATCACCTCCACAAATGTCGTGACAAGGGGCCGAGCGGCTCCCCGACATACGACCCGGCTGGGTTCCGTCTGGACTACAAAAAGGTCATGAACTGGTTCAAGCCTGTTGCATACAACAAGAAAAGGATGGTCAAGGGCATGGATAGAGCTCTTGCCAGGGGCCAGTCTTTGAATGAGCATATCATTGACGTCTTCTTCGAGGATTCGGAGGCAGCCAAAAAGGAACTAGCCCACAGCCCAATCCAAATGGACCTCGTGAAAGATACCGTATCCAAGGACCTCGGGATCCCTCTACACAAGATTGGTCACGAGGAGATCGATTTGTGGGAACAAAATGGTTTCGAGAAGCGCAAGCTGGAAGATTATATGACTTACTCCGAAGAAGACAAGAAGAGGATTCTGAAAATGATGGGAGGATCAATATTGCGTGCATAGCTGTATCAGCCTGGGCTCAGTTGCCAGTCATTTTCTCGGAGCTGTGAGGAACTGAATGACACGGAGAGCTTGCGCCAAAGGTCGACGAACACTTGAACCTAGTCGTAGAATCACAATACCAGAATGCTGGTAAACAAAGCTTGGGCGTCTGCCGACTTCAACAAGTGTGACAAACAGAGGCAGGCTCATGTTACTGTCACTCAGTCGTAACGTTGTTCTTGATGAAATCAGCCACTTTAAGGCAGCCTCACATAGGAGTATCCTTTCAAAGCATCCCAAACTTATAGAGGGTAACCTCCTGAGGTAAAACCCCAGAAAAGCACCTACATGTTGAGGTAGCCTCTTCAGGAAGACCTCTAGACAGACGGTCTACAGGATCATTTCCCATAGCACGACTTAGAGGTAGGCAGGCAAGCTACAGGGGCTACAGTGTGACATTACACATGCTTTTGAAGGTGTAACAGTCATGTGCTTGATGTTGGCTTCCAGAACTTTCTGAAATTCAGACGGGCTGAGGCAACAGTGTTGCGATACCGGTAAATCCTGGCAGATAATCCGACTCAAAGCACACATTTAGTAACGCAACAAACTCCAGGGCTGGTAAACAAGCAAGGCGCGGTGTGTCTTCGAAAGACAACGCATGTAGCACTCTACATGTGGATTCCGCTGGCATTATGTCTTCCAACTCAAGATGTTTCGTTGAAGAATTCTAGAGGCCCATACTGTTGGCTGGGGAAGGCTTGTTCCAAATCACATCTGACGCTCTCTGGTATGTTCAGATTGCGCCAGACACCTGGTCCAAAACCTGCTGTCCAAGAGTCCTCCTCCTCCCAACATCGCCATCTGTTCCCTGACCCTGGGTTCCGGTCGCAGTGGCACTCGGGGCATTCTCTCCCTCCAGCCGCCTTCTCAGGCCCTCAAATTCCTGACTTCTCTTTGGCGTCCTCATGCCGACCATCCAGGCGGGCAGCCGCCATGTCGTGACCCTGGTGGGCAGCATGTCGTTCCTCCAGACGTATCCCACAACCCAGCCGATGGCCGCGCCCAACAACGAGCCGGGCCACTGGAACAGGGCGAGCTGCATGGCGAGGAAGTACCGGTAGGACTTGTCGCTGAAGGTGAGGCCCGCCGCGCCGTTGCTCGTGCTGGGTGAAGACGCGGTCAGGGCCATGCGGTACTTGTATATGTGCGGGATCATGGCGTGGTACTGCGCCAGGGTAGCGAAGATGAGCGGGGTCGGGCCAGCCGGGAGGTAGTTGAAGACGCCGCCAGTGAGAGGGCGGAGCAGGAAGATGATGGCGGCGGGGGTGAGGAGGCTCGTCAGGAGGCCGGAGACGACGAGGAAGGACTGTCGCATTGTTCCACACATTAGTATACCCTGCGGATCTAGGGGATCGGGGTCGTGGGAAGACGGCATACGGCATATTTTCTGGACCCCCACATCCTCTCAACGACACGCATGTTGTAGAGGGTCATGGCGGCGAAGAGCACCTCGGAGGAATTGGTGTAGCAGAGCTGGAATATGAGGGCTCGCCATGGTTGGTGGTACTTCCAGATGTGTGTATCGACTAGGATGTAGAAGTAATGCTTCAAGTCGAAGAGGCTTGCGGCGACGGAGGACGAAACGAGCCCGACGACGAGGGTCCTCGTCACGGGCGCGTTCGTAAAGGACATGGTATGAGCGTGATGTTGCCGGGTCGGTCTGTTGCTACGAATGCATTACGGCTGACAGGGGCGAGCTGTCCGAGTGTAGCCTGGTGGTGTCCCGTCTGAGATCTGAGGGGAGGAGGCTACAGGTGCCCGGGTGTAGTGTACTTAGTACGTGGTGCAATTGTTTGCAACGGTTTTTGGTGACAACGGCAGACGGAGCTTGGGCTAAGTTGGAAGTGGCCAGTATGTCAGTACTCCGTATGTCATTGAGCGCTGCGGCTCGTGTCGCCTAGCTGCTGATCCCTGCACAGCTGCCCATGTCTGGCAGGGATCATGGGCACAGGGGCAGAAGCATGCAAAACGGCCGATCCATTTGCTACAGTGGCTGAGGATGCCGGGTATTTCCCTTACTGCCTTACCATCACTCCAGCCTTCAAACATCCTGATCTCACTTGTCCGTCCGTCGTAAGCTCGTGCGTCGTCGTCGTCTTGGCAGACGGCAATTTCTTGGATGTACAGCCTCGATCCCGTCCCTTTATAAAACCTGATCATTTCTGCACTGTGATAGACGCCCTCCACCGTCTCTAACCCACCCTGCTCTCGCCCGACTCTCCTGCAACCTCGGCCTCTACCATGTCGGACCTGTACCTGGCACATTTCCGGAGCTGGCTACTGAGCTCACCCCCGGCCGAATGGATCCTCCGGCAGGCGCATGAGCTGCTCATCGGGGCGCTCAAGCAGGGCCCGGTGCCCCAGCACGTAGCATTCGTTATGGACGGCAATAGGCGATATGCCAAGAACCATAAAATTGAGAGCCTGGAAGGACACCATCTTGGGTTTGAGGCCCTGGCTAAGGTTCGGAGCTGTTGCCTGCCCATCTCTATGAATATGTCAACTCACGGCCTTCTAGATCCTAGAAGTCTGCTACAAGACTGGTGTCAAGGTTGTCACTGTCTATGCTTTCGCCATAGAGAACTTCAACCGACCACAACGCGAAGTTGAGGGCTTGATGTTGCTGGCCAAGACCAAGCTCTCACAACTCATGCAGCACGGGGAGGTCCTGGACAGATATGGTGCCCGCATCAAGATATGCGGAAAGCGAGAGCTAATCCCAAAGGATGTTCTGGAATACGTTGACAGAGCCGTGGAGAACACCAGCAAGAACACTGGGTAAACTTCTCCGGTAAAGGCCTATGCAGAAGAACATTCCGCTGACTCCCATCCCAGTGCTGTTCTGAACATCTGCTTCCCATACGGTTCAAGGGAGGAAATGACCCACGCGGTCCGGACAACAGTGCAGGACTATCTGACAACTCCGCCACCTAAGAACTCGACATTCTCTCAGACTCGCATCTCACAGAGCATCAAGTCTAGGAAGCTGACCCGGCCCGACACACTGCCGTCAATAGATGAAACGCCCTCGACGGCAGAGCATTCAGGACAGGATGGCGATGGCCATGATGATTCCGTCTCGTCCACGGCGTCGACGTTACACCTGCCCGACGCGCCGTCCAGGCCGTCGTCGTCGCACACTGCGAGATATCCCGACCCCGAGACCATCAACACAGAGACGTTGACAGACCACATGTACACAGCTGGAGACCCGCCTCTGGACATGTTTGTTCGAACTAGCGGGGTGGAGAGGCTGAGTGACTTTATGCTGTGGCAGTGCCACCAGGACACTCAGCTCTTCTTCCTCGAGTGCATGTGGCCAGACTTCGATCTGTGGCATTTCCTGCCGGTCTTGGTCGAGTGGCAGTGGCGGCAGAAGCAGAAGGAGAGGGACGAAAAGCCCCGGCGAGGAATCAAGCAGCGTTGAATGTGGGACTTGCGTGTTGGCGTCGCGCAGCACAAATCTGCTTTCCTCCATATTTTTGCCGTCGTCTCGACAATGATGTCCACCTGGGCAGTGAACAGATGGGAGATGGTTCGGACGGAGAGGAAGCTCAAGAGCGAGGTTTGCATCCGGAAGGCTACATCATTACAATCAAACTAATTATGTGTGTTGCGGTCTGTGATCGAACACATCCATAGTCTGGCGTTACGATGCGGTTAAAAGAGGTTAGATAAATAACAGTCTGTGAGCTCTAACGAGCCGTCCACCAGTATTCTGAACCTCGGAACCCCATATGGGACAGCTTCCTAGGACAGACGACTCATATACAACCTCCTGCGGGATATTCCAAAAAAAGACAATGTAAATGTCAGCTCGTGAGATAATGCTGTGTCACGATGTGTTGTGCTCTGTGGCAGCTTCAGTGCAATGCCCGAGAACCAAGCTTATCTTCTTCCCCTTGATTATCAGTCGCCGCTTCGGTGCCGAAGGTGCGTCACTTCACAAATCGAAAGGCCCCTGTGGCGCTAGAGAGCTTCTGGGTTGCGCTGGCCCGCCCCAATGCCGGCCGCTCGACACGCCCGGTCTGTTCTAGGTCTTGTTCCCTCCTCGCCCTCTCCCCATGATTAGTTTTCTCCTGCCCTCGACAGCACACGGCCAAAACTCCTCGAGCTACCGGGGCTCTGTTCCTCAACAAGAATGGCTTATTGTCTGAATCTCTAGACCCGCGGCTTCTACTCTTATCTTTCTCAGGACTTTGCTAGAGAACCGATAGGCGTGCTCACGCTGTCGCAGAGAGAGTTGAATCTATCTTCCCTCCCGGCTCGAAACCCGCGAGCCACCACAATTCCCACCACGAACTCTCGCCACGAACTCCCACCCCGACCGCCCTCCCCTCTCTTCTTCTCGCAAGCGAACGCCCAGAATGAAGACCGCGAAGGTCGTCACGGGCGAGCCATCGTCTTCAAATCGGAGATCTCAG
This sequence comes from Diaporthe batatas, assembly GCF_019321695.1. NCBI lineage: Eukaryota > Fungi > Ascomycota > Sordariomycetes > Diaporthales > Diaporthaceae > Diaporthe > Diaporthe batatas. Next base: position 609,662 of record NW_025408559.1, on the reverse strand, counting down.
CCCGTCCGCCAGACTCGAACCAATCCTCCAAGATCGAATGCAGGCCTTAACCGCCTCGGCCCACGGGACTCGCTGTCCAGCGCCAATACTGCCGAACAGCCTATAGACATCTTCCCCGGCGTGACCCACTTCGCCGATGCTATCACGGCTCTTCCGAAAGAGCTTGTGCGACATTTCACCCTTCTAAAGGAGGTCGACGCCAAGGTCTTTGCCCCGCAAGAACAGCTCTTCCAGTACGTGCAGGAGGCCCTCGACAGCCCACCGCCCGGCCCAGCACGATCGCTCAACGATGCCACGAGCTCCGCCGCCCCGGCCTCGGCGCCCATGAGCGTCGCTGGCAGCTCTAGCGGAGCGGCACCTCACGCCAATCCTCTGCCCGAGTTCTCGGCCAATGGTTCGACTGCCTCGAGCGTCTTTGACGACAGCAACCTGGCGCGCCGCCACCTCTTCCGGTCCACCGCCGTCAAGATACAAGAAATGCTTAACTCGCTTGAGGAGAAGAATCATGTCATATCTACAGCGAACGATGCGCTCCGTAAGCAACTCAACCGCATCGATGACATTTGGCCTCATCTCTCGGATGAGTTCAGCGAGGAGGCAAAGTGGGGAAGCGACTCGCATTGGGCGTACCCAGAGAACAGAGCGGCACGCGCGCTGAACACCCAGGCAGAGCGCACTAGGAGGGAGGGCGCTGCTCACCTGTCTGCTGCCGCTCAGTTTGTCGCAGAGGAGGCCGCTGCGCGCAGTGAGTCGCGGAAGCAGGCAGTGGCCGCCAAGAAGAGTCAAAAGAACCATGCACACGAGTCTGAGCACGACGACCACGATAGCAAGACCAAACCAGAGGCAAACAACAAAAAGACCCAGAGCAATTCCAAGAGGAAAACTGCCGCCGCCGCGGCGAATGCCGAGTCGCCTGCTAATGTTGGCCTGGGCATTACTGGCCAGACACCAGCCAGCAACACACCCGCCCCGAAGAGGCGCAAGGTCGAAAAACCTCCTCCCAATTCGGGGACTCCTGCCGAGCGGTCACTGGCAACGGTCTTGCAGAACGGCAAGAACTCCAAGACAAAGGCATCAGAGAGCCCTCGTGCGACGCCAGCACCCGAACAGCCGGCGCCGAAAAAGCAGCAGCGAAAGGCACTGCCCAACTCTACGGGGCAGGCCAAGAAGAGGTAAGTGCTCGTCAGCACCTCCTGGACATCTATGAGAGCTAACGTGAGCTCGTTACAGGGCCGGGCCCGCTCAGCCGCCGTCGGCTGCATCTTCACCAGTCATCAGCGCGTTTCCCGACCCGTCCAAGGCCCCACGAGCATCTCCCGCACCCCCTGCCAACCCCCGTCCGGCTTCAGCAAGAGCCCGCCAGAACTCTACCGCCTCAATCGCAGACAAGCGTCCGCCATCCGTGGCTTCGAACAAGGCAAACGGCAATGTGCCTGCGCCTATCGAGATCCCACCGCCGAACAATGGCCCTCGTGCTGCTGCCGCCAGTGACAGCGCGAAGACTCAGATGGAACCGCCAAGCGCAGGCCCCAAGACTGAGCCTATAAGGCAACAGAGCGAAAGGGCACCGACTCCGAAGTCTGCCGTGCCAGCGGCGGCCCCGAAGGAGAGTTCTGCAAAGCCCGCCGAGGAGGTTGAGGTGCGGAAAGAGCCCACACCAGCAACTGCGCCACCGGCCGTGCAGCAGCAGGTCACCACCACGAAGAGTGGCCGAGCCAGCAAGCCCTCCACGCCCGCCATTGGCAGCTTCCCCGACAATCCTCCCACCACCAACAACAACAATAACAATAACAACCCTCGCTCCCGCCCATCAAGAAACTCCGAGGCACCAGCAGTGCCCAAGAGATCCCACAAAAAGGGAGCTTCCGCGGCACATGCGGCCGCGGTCCAGAAAGCCCTCGTGCAGCCCACGGCGGACGAGGACCACACAGTACCGACAGACGAGAATGACGTGTATGACCCTGACGAGCCGACCTACTGTTACTGCGACCGGGTATCCTTTGGTCAGATGGTAGGCTGTGATGGCGAGCATTGCACGAGAGAGTGGTTCCATCTGGGATGTGTGGGCTTAAAAGTCGCCCCCGGAAAGAGCGGTAAGTCATCCAAACTCCTCTTCTTCATCCGGCATTGTTGCACGAGGGTGGATGGGAATTCTGAGAGAGCTATGGTTACTGACAACTGAGGCAGTGAAATGGTATTGTAATGACTGCAAAAATCAAATGGCGGCTAGCGGGAAAAAGGTCAACGGGCGATAACGCGTGGCCGAGTGTCGAGGCGCTTTGTGGCGGGCAACCGCTGGGCGACCCGGACTGCGGAGAGCATATCGCGAAGGGGGCATTGTCACCAAGACAGGATGGCTGGTCTCAGTATACATCTGCTTTGAGATTTGAGTGCCTACATGAGCGCGGTTTATGAAGACAGGGGGAGTTCCTGCTTGACAGCCTTGATGACTGGTACTGTCGCGGTGACAGCTTCGACCCCCAAGATACCCGTGGAGGGACACGGAATGTACGGGACGACCAGGGCCTTCGTCGCCCAAAGTTATAGAGCAGCCGGGGACAAGACCAGCATGCTTCCAAGTGAGAGGGGTTCAATATATGGGTAACCTCGGTTTGTTATTTGTATCTGAAATCCAGCCTCTACACGCGGAGCCTCCAAAATGGCCACGACCCGCCTGCTTCCCGATGGCGGCTTAGGAACTTTATCAAGCATTCATTGCCCGGCCCTTGCTTGCATCATGTGCCAGCGACCAGGGCTTTTTGCAAGCTAAATGTCATTGTACCCGTAATTCTCGAATGGTCTGATATCGGTCTGCCAGCCGCAGAAGAGGCCCTTTCTGGTTCCAGCATCATAATTATCTGCAATGCCTAGGTAGGAAATCATAGACTTTGCTCAGCCCAACTGTTTGTAACTTCGGAGACATAACGCAAGGACCCTCGAGCCGTTCCCAGAGTGAAGGAGGCATCGACCGCGCAGCACCATCACAAACGATGGGGTATAGGGGCTTTACGAGGCTGCGGACTTTTGCATGCACACATTTATAAGCTAGCGAAATGGGATAAATGTAATGGCGAAGACAGGTTTCAATTTCAGCCTAACATTATGTACAGTTTAGCATAAACTAGATCGCTATTTAGTGGTGCTGGCGGAAGTGGCAGAACGGCGGGATGCTTTTTTTTGGTATCTCAAGGGTATGGTATGATGGGAATGACCAGACAGTCCAAATAAGAACTCAAGACGAAATTTCTTGCTCGCTCGCCTCAATGCAATTCCTTGGGTATCTTGTCCATCCCCCAGTGCTATCTTTGTTTAAACCCCCATAAGAAAATTTGCAGAAAGAAGACGACCCCGGCTAGACTCCGAAACCCAATGAATAAACCCAAAGGGAAGATGTATAATGCTCGCTTTGCCAAGAACAATCCTCGTGATGATCGTGAATCCCTTTCCTTTTTTGGTAACTCCCGACAAGGACCAGGCCACCATGTAGAAAATCGAAGATGATGCAAAGAATTATCCCGAGGGACCTGCCTGACCTTGAAAGAAAAGGAAAAAAAAAGAAAAACTTGGCGGGAAAACGGTCGCCCAATAATCTTACAGCTTCCTCGCGAACATGAAGCTCCCGTACATGCCGCCGACCTCGGCCCTGGCCACGGGGATCTTGCGCATACCCCAGTTCTCGGCGCCCATCTTCCAGCCCCTGCTGCCGTTATCGTGTGGCTGTGCCTGGTCCTGGGCCCGGACGACCCACGTGCGGCTGCCGAGCTCGCTGACGCGCCAGCCCAGGCGGGTCAGCGGGGCGTGACCCTTGGCCAGCCGGCGGGCGACGTCCTCGGGAACCTCGATGACCTCGAGCGGGCCCGTCTGGCCCGTCAGCAGCGCGCAGCCGGAGGTGTTGTAGAGCGTCTGCAGGTCAAAGTCGCCGCTCCACATGTCGGACAGGTCGAGGTAGCGCAGCGTGTGGGGCTCCCAATCGTCGATGGTCGCCATCAGACGGTCGCCGTCGGCGTCGGTATCCTCTCCCGCCTGCTCGTCAAGGTCCGGAACAAAGAGGCCGTTGGTGTCGCTCACGCCCAGGCCTCGGCCCAGGGCCAGCTCCTCCAGGTGCTTGGTCAGCGGTCGCAGTAGCGCAATGTGGGACTGGTTCATGCTGCTGCCCTTGAGCGAGAGCGACCTGAGGGTCGCGGGCAGGACAGGCAAGAGCCTCGTGACGGCGTCAGCGTCAAATGTCTCGTGGACCCTCGCGTCCGTCGCCAGTGACAGCCAGACGAGCGACTGGGTAACAGCGGGGTGTGTGGAGATGAAGTTGATGATGGCATCGGCCGAAAGCTTGTTACACTTGGCCAGATTGAGGTGAGTGATGTGCGCAGAGCTGGGGAGGGACGCCAGGGCCGCATCTGTGACCTGGGTGCCCGCGATGTCGAGGTGGGTGAGCAGGGGGAGGTTTGGCAGCAGTTTCTCAAAGACTGCCACCGGAAGCGTCGTACACTTGTGCAGGGACAGCCTCTTGAGCCCGACCGGTTCCTTCCACTCGGCCGAGCAGATGGTGGCGGTGAAGGCGTCACGGAAGGACGGGCAGGAGCAACCACAGAAGTCGAGGGCCTGAATTCTTTCCAGCCCGAAGAACAGCTTCTGCAGGACCCTCGCATCCAGCTCGTCGTCGATGTGCTCCTGGGCCAGGAACTCGTGCAGGTGGGGCGTGAGCTCCAGCGCCTGGGAAAGGGTGTCAGAGGTCAGGTTACGGGCCTGGGACCGCTCGCTGGCCGTCATGAACAGGGTGGTGGGGTTAAAGTGGCAGAAATCAAACCGCCGCACCAGAGTGCCGAGCGATGGATGCTGGGTGACATGGGCGAGGAATTTCGAGAAGATCCTCGAGTGCGGTATGGTGATCTGGCGGTAGAGGGTGAGCAGGGTGGCACCGTGGAGCTTCTTAGAGGTGAGCAGGAGGGACATGAGGTCCATGTTCCGCTTTGTGATGCCGTTGGGCGGGACGTCCAGGAGCAGCAGGTTGATGATGGAGCTGAGGAGCTCCAGAGGAAGACTCTCGAGGACAGACTCGCCCGAGACCTTGGACGGCCTCCGCTTGACAGGAGCGGGCCTAGGCTCCCAGGCGAGGGTCAGCGATGTGAGGTCGCCAAAGCTCCGGCTGGCCAGCCTCCCCCGAACGTTGATCTGCTTCCATCCCTTGAAATCGTCGGCAGGGACCCAATTGCCGTGCAGGCGACTGCCAGGCTGAGTGAGGGGTGCGAAGAACTGAGCCTGGGAAACCATAGTACCGGGGGAATCGTCGTCGCTGACTGCTTGCTCCTGCTGCAGGGTGTAGCAAGATACCTTGGAGGAGGTGAAGGTCTGGGCCAGGTCGGTGTCGTCCTCCCTTATGGACGAGAAAGAGGTGCGAGAGTTTGCAAGGTTGGGCGAGGAGGGCTTGGGGCTGCCAGGAGGAGGAGAGATTTTGTACGAGGTGGATCGGTCATTGACCTTGGCTGGTGCCGCGGTCGCAGCTGTTGGCACGGCCATGGTGGAACTCTCGGGACAAAAAAGTCCTTGGGTCTGGAATGTGGTACGGAGCAAGTAGGATAAGTACGGAGTAGGAGCCACCCTCTGGGCCTCTGGGGGGCTCCGGGGCAGTACCGCAGTAATAGGGAGAGGAAGTCGGTGGGTGGTTTCACGTGAGTGTTGATGACCAGGTGAATATTTCCATTAGTCAAAGGGAGGAGGATCTTAGGTAAAAGCAATCAGGAGCGTTGCGGGGAAAGAAAGAAAAAGAAGGGTGGTGTTATGTGCGGTATGGGCGTTGCCTGCGATGGGCTCGTAATATGGCGTTTGAAGGGGTGAGGTGAGGTGTGGTGCAGGCCGGACGGCGATGCAGTCTAATAGGGCAAAGGGGGTTCTGGTTCCAGTCAGGACAGGGCGAGGCACGGCAAGGCAGGGCGAGGCGGGTGTAAGGCGCGACAAGGCCAGGGGAAATGGCGACCGGTGTGTGGGCAAGAGGTTGCAACCGGCTAGTCTAGCACGAATTATGACTGGACGGCTGGACCAGGAGAGGCAGGAGACGGCGCCTGCTACTTGTACGGACGGAGTGCACTAGGAGTGTTGTAGGAGTATTGTACGAGCAGTCAGGTGTTGGTACCACGAGGTACAAAGTGCTGGAAATACGAATAGCGTGACAGAAGGCCGGAAAGAAGACAGGCTGGGGGGCGGGCGGGTGAAGAATAAAAAAAACACGACCCCAGAAAAGGATTTGATCTTTTTTTTTCTGACTGCCGTATTATAATTAGGACGGCTAGCGGATGGGATGGATGGGATGGGCAGGGAGACAGGCAGAACAGGGAGACAGACACCCAAGAGCAGGCGGTGCCATGTCATGGCATGCCATGGCGCGTTACCTGTGGATTGGGTAATGGAAACAGATGCGGATCCAAGCAATGAGTATTTCTTTGTCACCTGAACGCCCGAGTCGAGCCTAGCTGTTGCAGGGTCGTCCAAAAGGGCCCCCTGTCTGCCTGTCTCGCATCCTCGACCTGCCCGTGGCTGCCCGTGTGACCAGACGCGACCCGGGCATTTGAATTCTGTCAGGTAATGGAAAACGAGAGCTCCCTGCGAGCTTGTTGTCGCATGAGGTGTGCGGAGTGCACGGTGTTTTGGAGAATGCCTTCTGCCAGGCCGACGGCAGGAATTTTCTTTACCGTTGCTGGGCCTTTTTTTTTTCGCCCCCGTCGGTTTTAGCGCCAAAAGTGTAGTGTACGTACGTACAAGTACATGACGCTACCTGGCATGGGTACAGTACATCTGTACAGCGTGCTGGTAGGAGAAAGGCTGACAGGGCCACATGCGGGGTGTTCGGCAGCAACTGTGAATGGCCATGGCGGCTGCTGGCAACAAAAGCTTCCAACCAGGCGGGACTTCTGTCTGTCTGTCTCTGTCTGTCTCCAGCATAACCAAGATGCCACAATAATGACGAGCAATGAGGCCAACCCCCTCCGTCCTGCCGTTGCGTTGCTCTCTCTCCCCTCTGCTTCATTCAACCTCACACGCCATTACGTCTTTGCAATGCAGCTTGGTGTTTCCATGACAAAGCGCAACCTCCAACTGGTTTCACAGGTTGCAGCATCTCCGGCCACCTCAGTAGTGCAGAGTGTGTGCTGCACATGGGTCGCCGACCGCAGGCTAGTGGCTCGTCCTGCCACAGCAGCCTCGTGGCTAATACAGTCAACGAGTCAACGGAGCTGACGGGAGACTGCACAGACACATCAGGCCCCGGCTTGCTGCGACATCGCATCCTCCGCCAACGTCACCACCGCTGGCTGACATGACAATCGCCACAGCCTCGCGTGGCCGCGCCATTGCACGGACATTGGCGTGGCTGGCGGCCCCGTCAGGCCCGTCAGGCCCATCAGGCCCATCGCGTCCTGCGCCAGTTCGCCGCCAGTTGGCCTGACACCCGCGTCTTCCCGAGCCAGTCTCAGTCCACCGTCACCACTCTCCGATATTAGGAGACCCGCTGCGAGCCACATTCCAGCGATGTCGCACATTGGCATCAAGACGACTGGGCGAGAGGGCAATCAAACTCCTTCACTCCCATTGCCCGGGGAGAGCCGCAGCCAGCCGCCCCGCCTGGCCTGCTCGTCTGCCATTAGGTAACGCTTTGTCGACAAAACCGCCCACAGCGTCCACGTGCCTTGCTCGAGCCGCATCAGCAACTCCGTTGCCCGTCAGGGGAGGCCTGCCTTCGGTCCCACTGCTCCCCATCCCGGTCCCATCTCGCCTGCATTCCGTTCCTGGGGTACCGTTCTAGCGCTGAGACACCCTGGTCCCCCGCATTCCACCTGTCCACTCGACCCAAGCCTTCTCCCTCCCTTGTAAGTTGTCTCCCTGTCACGCCTGTCCCTCTGCCTCCCTGTCGAGGCAAACGGGAGACGCCCTTCTTCTTCGTCTCGTGGCTTCCGGGCTCCCATCGCCCCGTCATAACCCTGTCCCTTATTATTGCGGGCACGGGACCTCCGTATCGGCCGAGTCGGATACGCTCGTGACACCAGCTCCCCGGACGACAGGCGCCCGGCCCAGAGAGCCCGGTCCGACTGCCCGGCCCGTCCGGCTTACATCATATAAGAACCGCAGTCAATATCTATATCATATCCACCACCTATTGATGCCGAAACTAGCATGCTTGTTTCTTGGCTTCCTCCGTATACATCCATAAGATCCACTCAAGTGTCCACTACGCCGCCACAACATCTACGGAGTGAACCACTGGGGCAATGCTGACTGTCCTACCTACCATGACCTGACCTCACCTCCTATCGAATAAAAACTACGAGCTCTGGCCTGCAAACCTTGAACACCTCTCTGCTGATTATACCCTCTACCCTGCTTCTTGCACGGCCAAGTCTTATCAGACTGGTTCCCGTAGAAAACACTCGGTACACGGGATGATTGTGTCTCCAGGATGACTTGGTAGACATTAATTGGGCTCTACTGGCTTCTGACCACATTTTGTGCATTTCTTGAAGCTCTGACATTTGAGTATAGGTTTGTACATGGAGTATGTGATCCTGCCGTCTGGCTACCACTACGCAAGCAACTAGGCGCGGGGGGTGTTCCCTTACACTTGGGCACGTTTCATATCCCCCGGCTCTCGGATTCAGAGCTGGATTCAACACGACAAGGCTGAGATGTTTCCATTTTCATAAATACTGTTTTGCCTATCTAATATTGCGGCATCTCTCTCCTTTTCCTCGTCTGGCTTTGGCGAAATTGGATTGCCAAGACCCGTTCTTCGACCTCTCGGGCAATCCGAGAAATCAACAATATCCATTCAGTCTCCCCTTCCATTGAATCCCCACCACTGCCAATCCTGGACAGAACAATGCTTGGACTTCTAATCAAAGGGGTCCATTGCGTCTTCGGCGGCATTCGCCGGAGGAATGTGATGGACACACTGATAAGGCCCCCTCCATCTGGGACCAGAACAAGGAAAGCCGTTCCAGTATCAGTCTGACAGCCAGCCTTATGGTGGCAACTGCATCCTACGTGCCTCAATGAAGGCTGCCAACATGCTTGCAGTCCCTGGTTCACAATGACTAGCGTCGTGATGAGACTATCTATTGGTTCATCGCGGCTTGTGGTCTCTCAACCCTCGCTTGCTTCATCTGTGCTGGGCCATCACTTGGGATACGCGCGCTGACATTGGTCACAGAGCAAGCATTGGCTGCTATCTTCATCCTTCCTGAGAGGGATTGTGCTTGGGGGTCTTTCAAGTGAGCGCCGATAGCCAGAGAACCTCATGGTGATGTCCGACGACACACCAACAGGTCTGTCTGCTTACTGTGCGCCCTCTATCATGACCGATTAAGGCACGCTTGGGCAGTGTTGGAAGGCTTAGGCTGCTGCTGCCTGTTGTGATGGATTGTGATCGAATCCTGCGCGGCGTCGAATTGAAAGATCCTGGGAGATAGCGGCAGCGGCGTGCGGTGTCCGCGGCACACAGCTTTCACGTCGACAATACGGTTGCACATGGCGAGTATATAAGAAGAAGATGGGCATGAGACAAAAGGTTGAGCTTTGGGGACAGGTTGTTCTCTCACCCTTCGCTCTTTTTCTTTCAGCTCAACGCCGAAAACCGAACCCACACAGCCTTTATAAAAACAGATTTCTACGTCACCTTCAGAATCTTCCTCTCAAGACCAAGATGAAGGTCAGTCCGGTTTCTTGAGCAACTCAGATGTCCTATACTCGCTAACAAATGAATCAGTTCACCATGCTAGCCGCCTTTGTGGCCACCTTTCTCCCTCGCGCGGTCTATACTGCTCCCATCGCCGCCCCCATGGCGGACCCGGGACTGGCCATACCTGTCCACGACAGCTACGCCGGCGCCGCAGCCCGGGATGAAGTCTCCACTGCTGGCCGCTCTGGGTACAACTCTGTCGACATTGTCACCCGGAATGACCCTAGCGGTTTTTCGACGGACGGGCGGTCTGGCTACAACTCTGTGGAGATAGTGGGGCGCAACAGTGCCACCAACGCCGACACGGCCGGCCGGAGTGGTTACAACTCTGTAGGGTTCGTTGAAAGGAAAGTCACTACCAACGCGGAGACAAATGGCCGGTCAGGCTACAACTAGAGCCACGACCAGCACTACTGTCCATCTGGTGGCTGGATGTGAGTCGTCGCAGATACGAGGTGATAACGAGATATACGTAGGATTCATCCTTTTTTGCTGTTGGTTGTGGTGAGGTGGATTAATACATGCCATTGGCTCGCAGGATCCTTGCTGGCTGCCGGCCAGGGGCCTACAAAGCTGTGGCGCTTCTATCAAGCGCCATGACAAGGCACACACACTCATTACCAGTCGGGATTTGTTTTCACGGTGACTGCTGGGATGGAGAGCAGAATTTAGAAGTACTAGATATGGTCAGCAGCAATGCACAAACTATTTCCTATCACGATTAAGTGATAAGGCTGAGTTTATTCAGCTGCAATGGTGACGATAATATGTGGATGCAAGTCGATCATAGTAATGCGCGTGAATTCATTATAATTTGACGGAGACAGGCCTAAATCTTTAGACGATGGACAGGCTGTCAACGCGACGAACAAAGCCCATTTCTGTCGCCCTACAGAGGTGCGTTTTGGCACCCTCTCTACTACTATCCGTCGTAGCTTCTCTGGCGCTGCCTTTGGAACCGTTTAGGCCTCTTTACGGATGTGTAACAAGATCAAGATAACAGTCGTACCGGATCCAATGACCACGTGCGCTGAAGTGGATGCATCCCAAGGTGCTGGTAGTACCAACACATGGTCCAAAGTCAGATCCTGCATGCGGTGTGATACGATTTCACCAACAGCGTCCTCAGCCCTGCTCAGCCCGCAGGATCTTGTAGCCGAGGTGCAGAATCGCGGTCATCTCCGCGTTGCTGCCTGCTCGTATCGAAATACCAAGAACTCTTGTATGCCGACTCTTCGGTACCGTTAAGCATATGAGTAGCTGTGCCACTGCTGTGAAATGACGTTGTGAGGCTGTGCCAAATTCTTGCCTGGCACATTCTTGCGGGATGCAAGCGAACCGGCTACGGCCAAACATTCAGGAAGCGTCTCACAAAGCGGTTTCGGGGCTTTCTATTTCAATTTGAAGGAAATGTTGTAATAGCAAAAGGCTTCCCAAATATTCATTGTCATGTAGTCTAAATGAATGGTCTCGTTCTTATTTCAATATACATCCGAAGTCCTGTGTGAGCAACGCTCAAAGACCCAGCATTCAAACAGACACACAATGTCAATACCAGTAAGGTAGAATGGAGTGGGGACGTGGTCTTAGCCTCATGACACAAATGAGCTTCATATATCAATGCGAGATTCCAAGGAATTCTTCAAAGGTGTAATCTATAAATTATGGCAGATATTGTTTCACTTGAATGTACTATCGTTCACAGGTCATCTGTATGTGAGGACCGTGGAACCTGGCTATGACTGACTATATTCGCTTTTTACATATCAGCTTGAGAAGAACCAAAATACTAGATTGAAGCTCATGTTTGACAGAGAAATTTGACGCTTACGCCGACCACGACGCTTCACGTTGCTTGGCCCAGCTTAAGCGGGAAGGTGGCGCACTGCAGTATGTTGAAGCCTAACTCTACGACGAACTGGTATTGAATTCCGCATTATTCGCTCCGCTTGTTAAATTTTTGAACAGTTTAAAGCTTCATGCGTGTTTTCGCTTCTATTCCGTATATGTCCGAGGGCATACATGGCGCCTTCATACGGTGACATTATCCATAACCAGGACGGAATCCTCCACTCTCTCAAAACCTCTATGTCCACTAAGCATGAAGAGATTATTTATATCCAGATTTTAGGATTTATGGATATTATCATATTGAGTCTTTGTGTTAAGTTGTACAGAAATGAAGTCTACACATCGATAATGACACCAACCAGGCTCTTGTAATCTTTGATAAGCAGGATGAGGGCTTCAATCCTAGTGAGACTGGCCTCAAGGTCTTGTTTGAGGTTTGTGATCCTCTAGATGAAATACTCGTAAGATGAATTGGACTTGGAAACATTGAAAGGCTTTGATTGCATGAGGGAACTAAGCCAGCGTCCACCTACCCAGCTTTAACATCCACCTACCCAGCTTTAACATCCACCTACCCAGTGATTTCGGTGGACCTACCCAGTATCAACTTTTTACATATAGAGCCCATATAAAACTATATACCTAACCAGGATTCTCTAAATTTTCAATACTTTAAATATAAGCCCCTTTTAAACCCCTTCTAGCACCCTGTGGCAGGCACGAAGGGGTGCAAGCAAGCCAACTGGATTTCTAGCTTAGTCATCAGATTAGTCAGCAGGTTTTCTAGACCAAGGCTGGGGCCTTCGGCCTAGCCACCTGCAACCTAACTAGACAACAACCTAACTACACCTTAATTTTGACTCTACCCCTACTTCTCTGCCACACACCCCTTCTAACACCCCTTCTAGGCCTTTTAGACTATATATATTTAAGTACTAACTAAGTATTTAAATACTAATTAAATGTTAAAAGGTTAAAAGTTTAAAGTATTAAAAGATTAAAAAAAGTATTAAAAAATTAGAAAGAATATAATTTTTACTTTTACTTTTTTAACTTTTAACCTTTTAATATTTAATTAGTATTTAAATACTTAATTAATATTTAAATATATATAACTTAAAAAGTATATTAAAAAATATATTAAAAGGTATATTAAAAAGAGCTTATATTTAAAATATTAAAAATTAAAGAAGAAAATTATCTTATAGAGTCTCTTTATACTAAAATTAAAAAGTACTTGTAAATATAAAGGAGTTACTAAGAAAAATAGGTATTAGGTAGGTCTATGGAAATCACTGGGTAGGTGGACGTCAAAGCTGGGTAGGTGGACGCTGGCTCGAGGGAACTGAGCAGATTGATATCTCTGTCGGGAATATTCTCGATTGCTTATCAACCCACCCATGTTAAGGAATATGGCTGACCTCGCTTCTTGAAATTTCGCGGAAAAGTGAGCCAATTTCTGGAATTCGGCCAATGAAATTCGTTGAGATTTTCTAGATGATTCGACACCCGTTGGCTGGGCGGCCTGGGTATGATGAGATCAGTCTGCCCCCCGACTCTTCTTGGCGTAGTCCAATTTCGCACCGGTGGAAGTCGAGTCTTGTAGTCTATGAAGCTTGTAGCAATGTCTCAGCTTCCAACCTGATCTACCGAGTTCCGAGACCCCAGTGAAGGCCGACTGACTTGGCGGAATGAGGCGGAGTGGAAATCGTGAGGTGCTTTCTGCTTCCCGAAGGAGGTCAAAACGTCAACGAGCATTGGCGAAATCTGCTCGTAACTACAGAGGTAAGGAAGCACTTGCGCCGTGCATCTTAAATGTGCCTAAAATTAGGAGCATATATGAATCTGGGCTGTTTGTGAGTTACCATTTGCTTGAGGTACCTTTATGGTCCTTATTTTACACGTGACCACTCTGTGGGTCCTCTTACACGGTGGTAGATATTCTCACGGAGTACATGGGACGCATTTCAGCTGCTGCTTGCGTATGAGGTTCAAGGGCCATGTCTCGGCATCACGACGGGCTTGGATGAGCTGATTGTATGCATTGAGGGTTATCTCTGGTTGCGCTGAAAATTGGTCACCCGGAAGGGTGTTTTTCTGGTTTGAATTAAGATTTATATGACTGTCACTTACTTCTATCCTATCTATTGTAGCTTGAGGCTTATTTGGACCCGCGCACAAAATTTAGGAGGCCGAGTCTACGGCTTCCTGTGACAGACGTTTCGAAAGCTTCACCGCGTATGTGGCGTTATCTTCTTTCTTTGGTTGGGTTTCTGTCTGCACTGCTGGGTGCAAGGCATACTGGGGGCTCAGCTCGACCTACCTGAACGTCGATGGCTATATTGGGGCTCTGACTCAGTATACATGCCCGTATATTTATCCTTAGTGGCTATAATGTGTTCTCTAACACGGAACTGCTCCTCGTGTAGAGAAAGGAGGCGCTTGAGGCTCAAGCCTAGTCACTCCTACCGTCCTGATTCAAGAAGGGGGCCGTTGACAGAGGGCAGCAGCAAACTCGTCTGGTTCTCTCCCTCACGTTGAAGCGGGTGAGCCAAGGCGATCCCCAAGGTAGCGGAGGGTGTCTGGAGTCAGTTTTCCATTGCGCCAGCATGTGAAATTGGCTCACTTCTTGTGTCACCTCTACCCCCTTAAGACTGATACGGCATTTTGAGTAAAGGAAGAAGGGGCGGCCAGGGAACACGGCAGGCCTTCGACGAGCGAAGTAGTCTGTCTGGCCTGCATGTGGCAGTTCAGACCAAGCGGCATGGCAGCATGGCAGCTCATGCTGGGTTGTACAAACAGTTTCCTTGGATCCGCATGACTGTGAAACTGGGGGTGTTCTGGATGCTGTGAAGTCGGAGAACAATCCCCAACTGTGATGCTGGCGTGGGGGTCCCCCAATGCCCCCAGGAGGGTACTGCGGGGTTAGGACTTGGGGTAGGGGTCCAGCTACGACGGGGCCTGTATCGATACCTCACGAGCACGGTGATGACCTCAAGTTGGTCGACTTCTGAATTCGGCCCTTGTTTTCAATATTCAAGAGCCGGCTCTTTATTGATACAAGCCGCGGCATCATATTATCGTTGAGAACCCTCATTGATATGACCAAGCAAGCATGAGCCACCAACGATACGCTTCTCACGATCCGGTCAAGGAACCTCACTCCATCTCCTTGAAGGTCCTCAGGTAGGCAGTCCTTCCGAGCTCGTGTTTCCAAACAAACCCAGAACTGACACGTCACAGACTCTCCCGCCCATCTCTAGTCGCCCAGCACCCCATAAGCCCGAACGCAGCGTCGTCAGCAACACCTCGCCAACCACCAGTCCCAGCCTCCCTAGCCTACAGCACAACACACGACACCAACCCCTCGCCCTTCCTCCTCAGCCCCATCCTCAACCTCCCACCAAGCTTCGGCTCCGCATACGTCGGCGAGACATTCAGCTGTACGCTATGCGCCAACCACGAGGCACCGCCCGTGGCCGAGCCCGCGCCTGCACAGCCCAGCGGTGATGCGCCCGCCGCGGCGCCGCGGCCGTCCAGGAAGTACATCCGCGACGTGCGCATAGAGGCGGAGATGAAGACCCCGAACTCGACAGCCGTGACCAAGCTCGACCTCTCCCCCAGCACCCCGGACGCCGCCCCCGCCCCCGCCGCCGCCGACGAGCACGCCAAGGTCGGGGCCGGAGGCGTGGACCTGGAGCCCGGCAGGACGCTGCAGAGGATCGTCAACTTCGACCTCAAGGAGGAAGGGAACCACGTCCTCGGCGTGACGGTGTCGTACTACGAGGCGACCGAGACGTCCGGGCGGACGCGCACGTTCCGCAAGCTCTACCAGTTCATCTGCAAGCCCAGCCTGATCGTGCGGACCAAGGCGTCGCCGCTCGCGCCCGCGATGCCCAAGGCCTCATCTCCGGCCACGGGAGGCTCCCCTCCGACGCCGCCGCCCGAGGGGGCCGATGAGGAACCAGCTGGTCCCACGGCCGGCGAGGGCGACGGCGACGGCGGGGCAAAGGTCGAGGGGGAAGGGGTCAAGGCGGCCGGGCCGAGGAAGCGCAGGCGGTGGGTCCTCGAGGCGCAGCTGGAGAACTGCTCCGAGGACACGACCGAGCTGGAGCGCGTGGTCCTTCAGCTCGAGCCCGGGCTGTCATACCGCGATTGCAACTGGGAGGCGGGCGGGTCCCCCCGGCCGGTGCTACACCCGGGCGAGGTGGAGCAGGTGTGCTTCGTGATCGAGGAGGTGGACCCCCAGGACGGTGTCGAAGAGCAGGACGGCAAGATTCTGTTTGGCATCCTTGGCATCGGCTGGAGGACCGAAATGGGCCAAAGGGGTTACCTTGCTACGAACAAGCTTGGGACCAGGCACATCACATGACAATGAATCAACACGCTTCTTCCAAGGCACGCTCGAAGCTCATTGTGACAAAGTAACCGAGTTGTCTCAGCTCTGATCATTGCCATACTACCATGATCCGCCCTGCCTGAATGCATTTTATTCAACAGATGGCGCTTTCCCTTGCCAGCCTTTCAAAGGCCGCCTCCTTCTTTTAAAATATCCACCTACTTGTACATGGGCACTTCGTAAATGACAATGCCATTCTCTCGGCCTGGCTCGGATCCAATTAACCTTTCCACACAAAGCAACTCGACGAGCTTGACTCTCCCAAGGCCGTCCCTCATTTGGGCGGCAATCCAGTCATCTCCCACAGCACCATTGGTTGGAGCTACCTCTCTGGGGGCGGGCTGTGCCCCTAAGCAGGAGCAGCCCAATTCATAACAACAGCAAAACGACTGCCATCGGCTTTCGATACTGTACAGATATTGCGAGTCGGCGCCGCGATTAATCAGCCTTTGTTGCTGCTACCAATCGCTTTCCTCAAGAACCCCTTGCCCCGCGGCTCAGGCTTCGGTGCCCCGGCGATAGACCGCGGCTCCTTGATGAGAGACGGGTCAAGCTTATCGGGGATCCTGGTGATGATCGAACGGTAGTCGCCCTGGAATTTCGAGCTGGGAACAGGGACGGCTGCAGTCCTCCATATGTGGTCAGACGTGTCGGCCATGAACCCTGTGAGCTTGGGTTGACGCGGGGGTGGTATTCCACCAGAACCACTATGGCTTGCTCTAAGAGTAGAGAGTCGTGAGATGCCAGTCGACAGCATCGGCCGCCCACGAGCCTTTTTGGCAACCAAGATCTCATCGAAGAGTCGGTTGTCTGGGTGGCTCGCGGGTTGCCGCTCTCGTTCATGGATGAACTCGTTGAAAGCTTTGTCCTGTTAGCAGAGTCCGCCGCGGTGATGTGTTTGATCTCCTAGGCGTGCTTACCTTGCGTATCTTTCATCATCGTCGCGTACTCCTGTTGATCATACGGCAAGCTCCTAATAAAGCCACTCATGTCAAAGGCGTAAAGCTGGCCATTTTCCTTCTGCTGTTTGTTTGGCCGACCCATATACTTCCTGTAGGTATAAAGCAGGCTGGCCAGGCAGCGGACAAAGGCGGCGCGAACCCGGTCTGCGTGAAAAGCAACGGGGCAGACGAGGCAGACGAAGCCCAGGCAGCGATTGTGTGCCAGACAGCCACAGCCCTTGCACTTGAATAGTCCATCGCCCTCGGACCGCTCGTCGCATATGTCGCAAACTGAATCGCGCTCTGTGACGTTCCATTCCATACAGTGCCCTTCGACCCATACTGTTGTATCCGTGTTCTCGACGGGTTGCACGAGCATGTTGGGCATCACAGTGGAGGCCGCGATTGTCGACTGAGCATACGAGGACGGTGCATAACCAGTGTGGTACGAAGACTGGGAGTCTCCAGAAGTGGATGACACGGACAGGTTTTGTGAGTGGCCGTTGAGAGCCGGGATGCTAGGCCTGTGAGCCGGAGGGTGCTGTTCCACACCAAAGGACGAACTACGTCTCGATTTGGTATCAAAATGACCAGAACGCTTCTCCTTCAAAGTGCCCGAGGCCGCGAATCCCGAGTCAGTCCGTGATACTGGTGTGGTCGGCATCGGCGGGAACGTCATGGAGACTGGCGACACGGAGGAGTTTGGGCTCGTCTTGCCGGACCGTGCTGTCATCGGCCTGTCAGACCTCGAGTTGTCAGGTTTGGCGTGGCAAAAGGCGTTGAAAATTGGTTTTCGGATGCTGTTGGGCGGGACTGGTTCGCCGAATGTAGATGAGTTCTGAGACACCCATTTGCCCAATGTGGCAGGTGCCGGGCTGGCGTTGAAGATGCCGTCATTCTCTGCCGAAAAAGCATCGTAGGGGAAAGCTTCGATGGCGTACGGGGGAGCACCAGTGGTGACTCCGTAGCGCAACTTGTGTGGCGCCGCGATCTGCAACAGGGAGAAGAGCTTTCTGCGGTGCTGCCGGGGTAGGCGATGGGGCTGCGACGTGGCGTCGATGGTGTCTCTGTCGAGGTCCACAAGCACGTAGTCGTCGTCGGGGAGTTCGATGTTATCGTACCGTCTCTCGATACCGACGATATACGGACATGGCGCATCGAGCGCAGAGAGTAGCCTTGCTGGTAGCACCGGAATGAAAACGCTAGCCCATTTCAGGGGGTACAGCAAGTTGACAAGGGCATGGCATGCGAGGTGGAGCATGGCCGTGTAAGATGAGATAAAGATGATGCGCGATTCGGACATGGCATACTCGAACAAAGCCACGATGTTCTCGAGAGACAGGCATCTGAAAAGCGCGTAGAGGTCGATGTTGCGCGAGCCGGGTAGCTCGTTGACCGCCTCCTTACGGCAGTAGAGGCGGAGCTCTCTGACACCAAGCTCTACCTGGGTCTTTGAGCTGATGGGGCTGACGGCCTCGATGCAGAGGTTGACGACGTAATGCTCAAGCGGCTGCCACCGTCCGACCTTGGGCGAGCTCGGCGGCACCCTCAACACTGCACCGTCCGTCATGGGCACGATAATAGACCGGAGCCAATCTTTCCAAAATGTTATCTTGGTCACATCTCGGCCCAAGATGCCATAGGCCCGTGGTGTCCATAATCCGGTGTCGCCTGCTGTGAGACCATCAATCTTCGACGCGGCGCCATGCCTGAGCGGCCGCAGCATCTCGGTCATGAGGCTGATCTTCTCCTCCACAGTGCTGATCTGATCGTCGAGAAGGTCCCTAGCGGAAGAGCCAGACGGGATGGTGGGAAGCTTTGCGAGGAGTTGTGAGAGGTGTGCGCGCTCGGCCGCCAGGCGGGCTCCCAAGCTTGCTGCCAGCTCTCTCTCCTCGTCTGACATGTGCTTCTGCCTCCACGATTCGCACTTCTTCTCGACTTGCTCAGCGACGTCGGCGGTCAATGCAGTCCACACTATCACGGTGATCCCATAGAGCTTGGAGTTGTCGTCAGAGGTCATGGTAAAACCATGCCATGTGGCTCGAGGGCGCTCGTCGGACGAGACGACTTGGATGTCGTTGGGAAAGGCGAACATGGGTACATAGTCCGGGAATTTGCCCCTCCGAGTCTTCTCGTCTGCTGAGTCCTTGGGATATCTGTCCAATAGTTTGGGCTCGAAACGCCTCTTGAGAGGATGCATGTCCGGGTCCATATTTAGGGGTTCTGGAGGTGGAATGACCGAATTGTAATTGCTCAGCCGCTTCGTGGTCCGGACAGAGGCTGGCACGTTGTTAGAACACGGCTGCGCACCACCGAACCGGTGCTGGGCGACCTGGGGGTGAGGGCTCTTACCTGGCCGCACCCGAGGGGCAGCAGTCTGCCTCTTGACGCTGTTCATGTCCCTAAAACTAATCTTGCGTCGGATACTCCCCTTGATGCTCTTCAAGGGGCTCATCCTCCCGCTCAGCTCGCCCTCCTCGGCCTTGATCCTCTCCGCGCGTAGGTTGTTCACCATTGGGGGCCGCGCCTGCAGCTTGGCCCCAGCGGTGAAACTCAGGTCGTCCAGGAAGATCTCTCGCTCCGCGGCAAACTTCATAAGAGCCTTGTCGAAATCGAAATCTGGCAGACCCGTGAAACCCACGCCTTGCCCACCGCCATTGGTCGCGGACGAGCCCTCGGCAGGGGCGGGCTCCCCGGGGCTGAAGGGGCTGTCGTCGGGGCCACCACCGCCATTGACAGGGGGCACTGCGCGTATGGTGGCGCTACTCCGATTACTCCTGGTGTTGCCCTCGTTTTCCTCGCCCAGCGTCTGTATGGAGAAGCGGTTGTTCTCGTTTGAAGGGATCCTGGAAATCCGGTTCACCGAGCTCCGCCGAGAGTGGCGGGCGGTGTCCTTTGTGGGTGTCTGGGTGAGCGTGTCGGGAGCCTCGTTCTCGGCGTCCTCCCTGATCGTGTCGTTGAGCTGGAGGGAGCTCAGAGGCCGCGGGTCAAGGTCATTGTCATGGTAGGATATGTCTTCTATGCCGGCAATCCAGAAGTAGTCGGCGAGGGGAGCTGAGGAGGCGTCCATGGCCGCGGGTGTGCTACTAGCTGGCTTGCACTTGACTAAACCACTGCGCTCGCTCCTTCATGGGGTCATTGGTCGGCCAGGAAAGGTGTTTCTGGTCAGGCCCCAGGACTGGGGCGAGACTTGTACGGCGGTTCCAAGTGCTGGACGGGCGACTGGAGCTACCAGGAGCGGTTGCGACACGCAGGTGGTGGTGGTGGTGGTGGTGGTGTTGGCGGGTGGGTTGGGCCTCGTGCCCGTGCCGCTACGAGGAGGGGGGTAAGGATCTCTTTAGCAGGTGTTGCGTGGCGGAAGGCGACCGAGCCTTAGGGGCCGGGGAGAGGGTCGTCGCAGGAGTTGTCTCAAGAGCGGGAGCCGTGAGAAGCAGCCCGGCAGGGCGTGGCAGGGCGTGGCTGGATCGGAGGGCGAGGTGAAGGGATGTAAGGTGGGGGTGGTGTGAGGTTGAGTGCGGGCGGGGAGGCCAGGGACGAGGGTTGGGTTGAGGCTTCTCGCAAGGTGCGCAGGAAGAGTCCAAAGTAAGGGGTGCTCCGGCAAGCTAGGCGATACTGGGCGATGCTGGGCGCAAGGTCGAGAGTGAGGTCTGAAGTTGAAGGGTAACGGTCGGGGGCAGGATGAGAGACAGACAGGGCTTGGGCTGGCACAGGCACGCCGTTCAGGAACAAACAACTGCTGTCAAATGAAGCGTGGAGAGGAAAAAGCAAAAGCAGCGCGCCCCTCTGTCGCCGGGGATGATGGAGCAAGGACGAGCAAGGAAAAGCCACGGCACGTTGTCCCGTCCGTATTCAGGTCTGTCTACCTAAGGTCCTTGCCAGGAGCAACAAGCAGCAAGCAGCTTGCTCACGTTGGTAGAGCTAGCCAAATAATAAACCGAACGGCGCGCACCTTTTTCTCTGGCCAGACAGACCCTGTCCCTCACGGTCTCCAGTCTCCAGAGATGCACGCAAACCGAGGCCTGCAGCCATTGGTGGCCCCAGGAGGAGGAGACAGGCCTGACAGGCCAGCCCCCGGTCCTGGGCCCAGCCCAGGGTTCAATCAAATCCCTGTGGGCCGCTTCTCTGGGCTTCGGTCCCTTGAACGGTCCCTGAGGGGCGGTGGGCAAATCGGAGAAGCAACGGTGGGGGTCGGGGGGAGGGTGGTCGGGGGGGTCTGATGAATGGCTCCACTCGACGCCTGTCGTCCGTGTCTGCTTTTCTGCGCCTGCCTCTTGTCTGTGTGCGCGGGTGCATATCTTTGTCTGGTCTGCGAGTCCAGTACCTGCACTAATCAGAGTTGCAGCGTGTAATAATGCGGCGCGGTTCAGTTGTACAAGGGCGCTGGGTGTTTGGTTCGTACCGGCAACTTCCTGCCCCACCAAAGACCACAAGCCCCCCCCCCCGCCGTTCCTCAGACTGCAGGTTTATTCATTCGATCAAGGACAGGCAAGGAGAGGAAGGTCATCCTGCTTGCTTTGTTGAGGGTCTGTCCGGCGCAGCAGCATCCAGGCCCAATTCGTTTCTTCTCCAAGCAGGCGCACGCCGCCGTAGATAACAAGTACCGTGTACCTTGACAGGTCGGATCCCCCACGTACTTGCACTGTACCCAGGTACCCAAGTACAGCACAGCACAGCCAGTATATGGGGGATGTGGTCCCCCAGGTGGACACTGATGGTCTGCACATCACCAGCCTAATTACGCAGGTACCTGGGCCAGTTAATTAGGTATATGGCAAGCTCAATCCAGAATTCAGGGGCAGCAGCGCACACAGTCAATGCATCAGAGACGTATACTGCCGCCTGCGTACTCCGTAGTCGATTCTGGCCAGGTACGGTTAAAATACATGCGCCTGTACCGCACGCGCCCCCGTAGGGCAACAAAGGAGGGCAGGGGCTAGCTGCCTAGCTCGGTAGGTACTAGGTAGCCAGGTAGCTAGCGACTGCCCGCCGACGATCTTGCCATCTGAGCCTCTCTGCCTCTCAGGCCCAACGAGACAACGAGATTGGTGTGTTGGTCCCGTTGCCTCTATTGCTTCCTTTTTGATGATGTGCATCTTGTTCTCATTTCGATCTCTCTCTTGTCATTTGCATCCTGGCCGTTCCCATATTGCGAAGAAGCAAGTACCCTGTCGTGACCTGGCGCTGGCACGAACCTACAGTACCCAATACTGAGTACTGAATACCCGGTCAGTGCCCAATTTTCCTGCCCAAGCGGCCAGGTCAAGCTTGCTCCAACCTCGAGGTCTGCAGGTCGGCAGGTCGGCAGGTCGGCAGGTCTGCAGACGGTTCTTCTCCCACCCCCAACTGCCCCATACCATTGACAGGGCATATCCTTTTTGCCGATGACTCGAAGACACGAGGCGCCCAGTCCACCGTGTCCCTGCTGGCCGGGCGACATTCTTCCTCTGCATGTTTTGGTGCTGGGCCGTGTTTCGGGTGCCCACAAATCTGGCCGACCAGCCCGACCTGCCAACTTGGACCACATGTACGGAGTAGACCACGGAGTAGACCACGGAGTACTGTGTACTGCCCCAATTAGCATGCACGCCCTGGATCGTCGATCCATCCCAGCACCTGCTCCTGCAGGGCTCCAGGAATGGCAAGTGAGAGAATGTGATGGTGGGCCCAACATGCGCCGCAGGCTGCCCAGGTTGGCAACCGCCGCCCCAGAAGGCCCAGAAGGGCAGCCCGCGCTGCCGATCGCGGTGAGATTCAAGTGAAATGCAGCACAAACAAAGAAGTCCTGACCAGAGCCACCAAGCCATCCCAGCCATCCCGAGCACAAAGCCGAGCCTCGGGCAAGCCATTGTGTCACTGTCTGTCTGCATGTGTTGAGTGGCAGGCCACGAGACTCACATGCTAATCATCCATCCTGCCATCCTCTCGTCAGCCACGGCTGTCAGGGCTGTCAGGGCTGTCAGGGCTGTCAGGGCAGAGTCAAGTGTGATATCCGTGCCGTCACGACGGCCATCGTGATATCCACCCACCACGGCACGCTGCCGTTACATGACAGCTTCTCTTACTCTGCTCTGCTGTCTTTGCTGCGGTACGATTCGTCTCGTTTCATCTGCACGCAACATGCCTTTCAACCTCCGATGGAACGCTGTGCCAGGCTGCCAGGCTGCCAGGCTGCCAGCACACCTTGCGCGAGCTTGTCCAGTTCAGATCATCAGATTGCTTCTCTTGCGCCCCCCCCCTCCGATCCACCCCCCACCCATGTCCCCGGAGCCCATCTCCCGACACCGCGTCAACCTCCGCGCTAGTTCAGGGGCAAAAAGAAGGGGATAAACCACGGCTGTGGGCGCAGGTGCCAGATGCTGATCTCATACCCGTCAACCGCACTTCGCGAACCAGACAGTCGCTCCATCCATCCATCGTGGCCTTCCTCTGCGCTTCTATTTTGGTACCAACTGCCCGCCACTTCTCATCTGGTCTCATTACCACAGCACACCACATGAATACGGGAGGGGCAGCATTCCTCCCCAATCCTGGCTTGCCTTTTGCACAAAGGTTGAAAACCGCCGACCCTTGCCCCCAGGCCAGCCAATCTGGGTCGTGTTCCTGTTATTCTCCGGGTTAGCAAGCCGAGAAAAAGGCACAGACCCGGAGAGGGAAAACGTCTGTGTGCAAATGCGGCTCTCGTGCCAAGGGGGGGGACGCGGCGGACAAGCCACGCCCTGCAGGTCCAACCCCTACTCACCCCAAGGACGCCTGCATCCGGATAAGGGCTTATTCTGGTCTACCGTCTATCTCGTTTTCCCGGCCTCACTACGTTGCATAAGACTATATCTGACGTTCGCTCTACAGTTCTAAGTTCAGCCTTGTCGCTTGGCGCTGCCTTGGCCCACGCGCTCAAACGCAAAAGAAGCCAGACACTGCAAGCGCGTATATGGCATTGAAAATGCTAATAACGCGTCTTCTGGCTAAACTTGCCCTGGAAAAACCTGCAAGTGTGATAGTCACCACAGAATCACGTTCCGTCGGCAAGCCACCCGCACTGCCGCACCACACACCACGGCCCAAGACAACACGCGGCAGCATTTCTTCGCACATACCTAGCTGGCCTAGCTGGGCCCCTAGGTACAATGTCCATGACCACCCCCAAGACAACGCGGCACGTAGATCCGGGTTCCGGATCGCAGAAGCCTCTAATGCAGCATCCTCGTTTGACCAGGCGAGTTGCGTGCGCGGGCGAGCTCTTCCGGTGCCACAACCTCTGGCCGCGGCTTCCCGCTGTCGGTTTCACAGTTTCAGCTGCTCACAAGGTGAATGGGTGACTGGCGAAGCTCATGTAAGTTGCCACGCCGGCTTATGCTGTATCACGGGACTTCTCCTTCTGTCCTGTTCTGCCAATATATCCCGGATGCTATAGGCCGAGAAGAAATTTTTCTTCCCCCT
The DNA here is from genome assembly GCF_019321695.1 of Diaporthe batatas. Taxonomy (NCBI): domain Eukaryota; kingdom Fungi; phylum Ascomycota; class Sordariomycetes; order Diaporthales; family Diaporthaceae; genus Diaporthe; species Diaporthe batatas. The sequence goes on along the minus strand of NW_025408559.1, from coordinate 585,313 downwards.
TGTCACCATTTAGCCTTTGCGCGAGGCTGAGGGCCCGCATCGTACTGCATGAGGCTCATATGCGACCTCGCAAGGGGACGCCGGAAAGTTTAATACTCGCACCGATGCGACGCTGCCCGACCCCTGGGCCCTCTCCAACAATTTTGTTTTGTTTCCTTTCCCTTCTTCGCAAGTGAGCAGGTGCTTGCTTGCCTTCCCGGGTCCCGCCTCCGGCTGTTGCTAGGCTCGGTCAAGCTGCAAGCTCACACATATGTTTCTGTTGCCACCCTTTTCCTTCTCCCTGTTTGGTGCGAAATTGGCTGCACGTGTTACGCAGCACCAGACCGCCATGGGGAACTTGTTGGTTGCAAGCCGACGCCACGAACCAGCGCCCGAGGACGTGTTTTCCCTGCCTATTTACATACGTACCATCCGCGACGATTTCCCCACACCCGTCACTCCTAACCAAAACCCCCAAGGCTGCGCAATCATCAGTACAACATAATTAACTGCCGGTGGCTCGGCTGCTGCCGTTCGCAGAAATTGTTCAGCAATTATCCTGGGGCGGACCCTACCCCCTTTCTACTGGAGGGCGCCAGGGGGGTACAGCTATAAATACTGCACCCGTGGGGAAGTGTGGACGGCGGACTGATCTAGACCGTCTTGTTGTCATCTCTCTATCTTCTGTCTCTTTCTACAGCCGTCCAGGTTCAAGGCACTAGACCGGGCTGTCGGGTCACCGCCAGCAGGCGTGTGCGCCCACGGGGACGTATTTATATCATCGTCGAGGCCGGCGCAGGGTCAGGGGTTGGACTCAGTCTCGGGCTTGAGTAACCTTTACAGTATCAATGAAGCCAGCTGGGTTCTGCCGTTCTGACAGACGCGACGCGTGACTCATGCCCGCCGCCCACGTGGGAGAGGCGAGTCTTGTCTCTACTTGTCGTGGGATGCCAAGAGGCAAGTTGGGGTTGTTGCTGCTCTTCTTCTCCAGCGGAGATCCGAATCAAAGCTTGTTTGATCGCTGCTTGTTTTGACTCTACCTCTCTCGAATCGTATCAGTGGGGAGCAAGACCTGGTACAGATCGACTGCGTCTCGTGCTAATTACCACATTTGTCGATAGCGCAGGTCATGGTGTTCACGTGCCTGTGATAAAGCTCAGTGACGAGAGTGGGAGGCGGGGCATATTGTTCACGGAGATTTCGCTTAGTGCCAAGTCATACGTGATCGCCGTGACACTTTGTCGCCGCATGTACCTCATACTCCGGGGTGTGAGCAGGCTTGAGATTATTCAGGACCTTTGCCCGTCTGGCTCACACGTTGAGGATGACCTGGGTGACTCCCTTTGATCCACGAGTCTGTCAGCAGACTGGTCGTGACTCAAGAGCTTCTAGTCATCTGGGCTTTGGTCGGAGGACCCCAGACTGCCCGAGTTATGCGTCTAAATCGTGGGTATCATCATCGTCCTCACAGGCCCCTTCATTCCTAACCAGGCCGTGATCCCCGATCATGACCCGGTATGCACACCAACCACCCCCCAAACCTCCTCCCTTTTCAAGCTCAGCCGGTCCCGACAGGGCCCGAGCCCCCGGGCCCATCCTTGGGCTTCGGCTTCGGCACCTTCTCGTAGGCATTCGGGCTGGGCTTCCTCTTCCTCCGCCCCTCGTCGCCCTTCCGACGGCCGCGACCGTGCTTGTGGCTGTGGCTGTGACCGCAGTCTTTGCCCACCTGGTCCCCGTCTGCGCGGCGCGAGGGCCCCTCGCCCGAATCGGAGTCTTCGTCGGATGATGACGAGCTGGAAGAGTCGGAGGAGGACTCATCGCTAGACTCGTCGACCGCCTTGGGCGCGTGGTAGATGCAGCATACTGTCTCGCCCGTCAGCAGTCAGGCAAAGCAAAAGAGTCTCCCCGTATGTAAGGAGAGGACGCCCGGGAGGGGGGGGAGTTGTTCCTCCTCTCACCCTTTGAGGACTTCTTCCCCATGCCCTCGTTGTCCACCACGCTCTCCGCCCACTGGACCCGGGGGCCCCGATCCCTCTGCGCGCCGCGCAACCGTAGGATTGGTGACTGTGTTTGTTGTTGCGTCTGGGTCTGTGCCGTTGTGCCCGGCCCCGCGGCCCTCATCGCCTGTGAAGGTGCGCCGGCGCCCACCCCGCCCCCGCCGCCCGAGGACTGTTGATCTGATGTGCCCTGGGCCATGGCGAACTGCGAGGGAAAGAAGTACGATCTTGCTGGCTGATACGTTCAGCGCGGCAGGCGCGGGCAGTTCGGTCTGGTGGTGGGTGGGCTGGTTCTGCGCCTCGTCCGTCCGCCCGAACACCAGTCGAGTGGTTTGGCGGGGGTACTACGTATGCGTCGAGTTCCGACCAAGGTGTTCCTGGCTTTTTCTTTGGCTTAGGTCAGGGGCTGGCGTTGTGGGTCGTCCGTAATCCGTAGGTGGTTGTGGTGACAGTTGCAGAGGCGGGCAGCTTTTTCGGAGTGGTTCGTCCTAATTACGTCGTGTGACCGGCCCATTGGTTTTGGGTGTGGTCTGCGCCGCTTTGTCAACCACTCACCAGTGAGGGGTGATACCAGGCCGCTCGGACGTTTTCTAAACTCCCCGCCCTGTCATCCCGCCCTCTCTAGGGCCGGCAGCTACCAGGTCCCTGGGCTAGTGGGGTAGCTCCCGGGACCTCACTTGGCTTGCTGAGTGAGACTGTGAGGCTCGTCATTGCTAGAGTGCTGGCGACTCAGTGGCGAGTCACATATATTGTCTCAGCGCGCTAGCAGAATTGCCAGGCTTGGTTCTTTCTTGTATTTCTTTACATCGGAGAGTGGTATATTGGCACGCTATATCGGATTTTCATAAATTCGCCATCACCTCTTTGCTTTTGAGCCTAGAATGCCACAGCAGAGCCCTCAGCAGAGCTGGCTTTTCCCATGTCCTTACCCCTTCTCTTTGCTCCAGTCATGCTCTTCCGCGGCCGTTTCTTACTGGTCTCGGCAGTCTTGCGGACCTTGTTATACAGCCACGAATTCAGGGGTGGTCGGCATCCGATGTAGCGTCCCTCTGGAGAAAAGACATCCACAACCGGCCAGTTGGGCTCCGACTCTCCCGATTCTGCGTTCCGAGGCTTCTCCTCTTCCACACATGGCTCCGACAAGTCCAGTTCCTGCAGGATTTCTTCCCCGCCCACCATTATGGACTTCTTGGAAGACGACTTGGAGGTCGTAGAGGGTGGAGGGGAGAACAGGTGCTTAGCCCGGACCTGTGCAGTGATCTCGACCCAGCCACACCCCTCGATGAGTATGTCAAGCGATAGCACACGATATGGGAGACGGTCAACCTTGAGTCCAACAGCGTCTTTCCTTGTGATCGGGCCAGCGCGTTTCTTGGTGACGTCCCACTGCAATTTGAACGACCCGGCGTGCCTGATTTTCTCCCCAGTTCCTGGGACAGATATGTTGGTAGCATTGATACCGGACGTCTGCTTTTGTATCTCGATTGCTTTTTCCGTTGCCGTCAGGTGTGGTTCTATTGGTGTAAACGCATAGGCAAGGAAGATGAGGTCCGGAGTGCGAGGTGTGATCCTGATGAAACCGCCAATTAGAAGCGACTGTCCGGGCTTGACGACATGCTGCTCGGGGCTTGCACGCGCCTTCATGACAAGCGAGGGCCGGTGCTCTTCTCTGACCCAGTTCTCCAGTTCGCTGCGCTCGAGCCCAGGCAGGTCGATGAGCTCGCCCTTCCCCCCGCCGAAGGGGACCCGAATAGGAGACGCGGTGGTCCCCGGCAACGCTGAAACGACCGGCATCCGAGGGAAATTCGTCTCTTCCTGTGGCGGTGGCAGCAAAGAATCATCGCCAAGTTCGTCAATGTCCGGTAGCTCTGGTAGCACAGCTTTCTTGACGTCTTGCTCGGGATCGATTGCTGGTGCAGGAGCGTTCTCGTCCCGAGGTTGTACAGCCACGGAGATGTCGTGCTTAGATTGTTTCCAGTCCATGCGGCCTTTTGGGAAAACGGCATCGAACAGCTGGCTCTTGCCGACGTTGACCTTCCCCACCATCCACCCGGCACCTCCTCGCTTCCAGATGTCCTCCTTGATCTCCTTGGTCCACCAGCTCCGCTTGGCACTCACGCACCTCACGTTGCCCAGCCTCACATGCCTCGAGGCACGCGGCAGCGCCTGTCGCAGGATTTCGACCAGGGTTGGCATGAGCCTGTCCACCTGCTCCTTCTTGGGCGCCAAGAGGTCGGACCTGGTTATGATGAAGCTCATCTCCGTCTTCTTGCCCTTGAAGAACTTGCCGGGTTGCGAGCGACGGTTCTTGGTGCGCAGCGGCATCAGGTCGAGCAGCTGGTGGATCTGAGGTAGGAGCGACATGGGGAAGTCGGCGGCGTCAAGAACGTGGTAGACATGGTTGTACTTATACGGTGACTCCTGGATGGTCTCGCGGATAGCCTCCATGGTGGGGTGGTAGATGGGGGTTCCGGTGTGGTGATGGATGAGGTTGTGGCAGCGGTCACAGAAGGGCACTTCAGGCGCCTCGCTGCTCTCAGGCCGAGGACGCTGTGGCAGTGAGACATTCGCGAGGCCGAGTTGCTCCAGTAGTTCACCACGGTTCTGCAGTGCGTCTTGGAGGACCGCATCTTCGCTGCTTGGACGCTGCTCGTCCTTCACGAGGCCCAAGTAAGTCCTGACGGCCCTCCTATCTATGTTGAAATATCCCGGCTGGTCTGGGACGGCCGTCTGTGAGAGAGCACCGCAGCCAGCACACTGCACTGGCAGTGTTCGGACTGGAGTGACATGACGGGGTCCGTCATCCGTGGTTGGCCGACTGGTCAAGTGCAGCCTTCTGGTCTGGCGCAGTGGCTGGAGTCGCTGCCCTCGGGCACCTGTTGTTGTTGTCGCATGGCCCGACCTATCCAAGGTTTGGCACCTAGCCGCGGCCGGACAAAGGTATAGTGGTAGAGTAGAGCCTGCTGAGCCACCGTGGTCGATGTTGACAAAGCCTCGGAGCAGTCGCGAGCACGAGATCTGCTTGGCTCCGGTTTTCATTGCGTCAACACATCACCGTCCGCACCGGCGCAAGGAGTGGAATAGATACGGTTTACCCGATCCTGGACACGGCGAAATAATTTAAGTGGTAATGCAGGCCTGGGAGACTTTTTCTGGGCCCCTGGGCTGCGATAAGACATGCCTGCCGCAAGATAAGCCTCCGACCGGGGTGCGCTGCCGCGGCGGCACGACGTATTCAATTGGGCCCTGGTCGCATTCGACGACATGAAATTTCGCCATCGACGACCAGGCCGAAGAGGTTGACACATGACGGCGGCGACGACGAACGCAGTCACACGGCGGCGCCCCAATACCAATCGCTTCTACTGTGCCCTCTGAGCCTCAGACAGGCTCGGCCCCGCCCCGCCCAAAATGTCGAGAATAGGGATGCGAATGAACAAGCTGAAATCTGTAAGCCCTGTCGCATGCCGAGCTCTTGCAGCCGATCATACAGACTGACACCTCCAACAGCAGGTAAATAGCTCCCAGACGACCACGTCACCAGCTCTCAGACCGTAAACGGTTGCCCTGTGGTACTAATCGCCATGCGACCTGCAGCTTGTCAGCGTGAGGAATGGGCCGGGAGCAGCGATACTTCCCTCGAACGTGACCAAGATACACATGGAGTTCGCACACGGCATAAAGGACGGGCACACGGGCCCCCGCAAATTCTGGAAGGAAAACCTGCCGCGGTTAAAGTACCACAACCCACAGGTACCGATGATCGTGAACCGGACGCACGACCAAACCGGCCCGGCGACGCTGAGCGTCTACATGAGCGGCGGCGAGGTGCCACAACAGCCAGCACAGATAGAAGGGCCCACGGGGCAGGCACCGAAGAGCGCAGTGGCAATCACAGACGCGTGGAAGACCATCGCCAGCTCGTCCAAGGGCACCGCGAGGGCGCCGCCCCCCGCCGAGGGGGAGACGGTGGTCACGATCAACATGAAAAACGTGCACCCGGGGGAGATACTGAAGCAGTTCCTCGACAAGACGGGCGCGACGCAGGTGGAGCCGACGCTTGAGGACATGGAGGAGATGGCGAGGCTGCTGGAGCTGCAGGAGCGCGCCGTGCACGACAAGTTGGTGCAGAAGAGGTACCGCGAAAAGATCCTGTCAGAGAAGAGGTTACTGGAGAGGGCAAGACAGGAGGCCGATGCGCTCAAGGCGGAGAATTAAAGGGCTGCGCTGGCTGTATTTGGGCCCCAAAAACGGCGAGGAGAATTGGGTGGTCCATGATACAATAGTTGTCGTGTAGTTAAGCGCACGCCTACGCGCTGGAATCAATAATGGCTCTCCATGCACATATGCATCGCTCCCCGTTCCTAGAAGGAGACGCATCCACTACTGTATCCTGTCTCGGACTGAATATTTCCAGAATCCTGGTCTGAGCGCTTAGAAAGCCCACCCTCAAGGGGGCTTCTTTTTATTCTAATGCAACCAGCTTTCAACTCGACTGTATCTCAACAGTCACATTGTGACAAATCCAGGGCCTGCTGTTTTCATTAAAAAAAACATGCAATCGCATCTGGGATAACGACTATGGCATGGAGGCAGACAATTGGATGTGAATCTGATTCTAGGCATTGCAGCAGTTCTGTCTATCTCGCCTGTTTTGTGTCCGTTTCCGTTTGACTCGAGGACAACTCATACCCAAAAAGTGTTCGCCCAATAATGCATTATGAACCCAGTACCATGGCACTTGTCAGGGCCAGTCCCCATCTCCTGTGATCCAAGAAAGTCGTATGAAAAACGCCAATTCCGATGCGTATGTGCCCGGCATTACTTCAGGCCAAAACCCTCGCTCTCATGCACAGAGTCCCACAACAGCTTCTCCAGCCTCTCCCTAGAATTATACCTCCATAGCTGCAGCGCATTAAAACAGGTTCTGGCGGTTGGGTATCTGCCACTGTCATCCCCAAGGCATGAGATTCTAATGGTCAGCGATGCAGCGCCCATCGCTGGGATGCGGTCGCTACCGGTGATGAATGCCAGCAGCCTCCTCTGGTCCCTGGGAGATGCGCGCTCGAACGACTCCCAGAACCACCTGAGCGTTGGCTCCGTCTGGTCCGGGCTGCCAGTTTTGTTTCCCCAGTTTTCATACTCCGCCGATACACGAAGGGACGTGATATCCAATGGCTCGTCAGAGCCGCGGACCAGTAGTTCGATCTCCTCTGGCCGAAAGAGGGAAAGTGCGTTGCCACCGCAGACTGTGAAAAAACCACGCTTGAAAGGCTCAAACTGACGGGTCACAGCGGCGTCGAGAAGGTACTTGACATACAAGTCAACATACTCACGGCGATTGGCATTGTTGACTGGCCGGTTGGCTCCACCGGGGCAGAGGGATACTCGCTCGGTGTAGCCGTACTTGTGCACGTCAATGACAAAGTCAAGGCAGAACGTAGGTTCGACGTCGCCATCGAAATCGAGCAGTTGACGCAGTCCCTTTGCAAGACGCGGGCGGAACTCTGCAAGGTCGTCCAGGGTATATGCCATAGCCGGCCTCGGCTGGGTCGAAAGACCTGGTGAGGGCGGTGGAGCAGCAGTCAAGAGCTTGCGGAAAGCAAATGGTGGGAATGCTACATCGAGAATGGTTGAGTTGTAGATTGCGAGGCCAAAGACCACACCCACAAGGAAGAACTGGTCTGACGTCTCGAATGAGTTAGGGTTGAAGTAGCAATACTGCGAGTCTTCGTCGTAGACGAACATCCCTGTGCCGCTTGTTAATGTGGCTCGTCGGAGCATCCAACAAAAAAAAAAAGGACTTTGAGCAGCATACCATGATCTGGGTTGAAGACTTCCCTGACAAGCAGCAGAAACCACTCCTTTTTCAAACCTCCCGCGTCGACTCCTTCTTCGCCCTCAAATACGATACGGAGACCCTTCTTGATATCTTCACCGCCGCCGCCAATAACTTCGCTTACGCCAGTCAGGCTGTCGTCGACAAGACAATCGCGTCTCACGTTTAGCGTCAAGTACTGTTCGACGTTTCTCCGACTTAATATGCTATCAAAGAAGGCGTCTCGCGCTTTGTTATGCATTTGTCGTTTGGCGTCATGCTCCAATATTTGTATCTTGGCGCCAATGCTGAGAAGGAAGGGGAATTGGCAGAACGAGAACTTGCTCCTTTTGCGCTCCCAGGCCTCGAAGTCCGCGACAAGATCCGAGTCGTCGAGCAAGGTGATGTAGAAATCACTCGTAGGCACGATCTGGCCCCTGGCTTGGACTTGGTCCTTAACGCTCGTGCTGTTCAAGACTTCCTCTTGTGAAGACGGGGTTCCTGCGATATGCCTTCTGTGATGTGCGTTGTTGTTTGCGGCAAAGAGAAGACCAATGAAACGAGCAGCAGCCTTGGTTTGCCAGTCGTCATGGTACACGATCTTGGGTTGCTCCTTAGGCTTCTTCGATCTGGACGGGCGTGGCTGTCCAACGGCAGCATGAAGGGTAGCTGGGGACCGTCCAGCAGACATGTTCGGAATCAGGCCGGCCGTCACGTCCACTTTGACCTCGTGCTTCTTCTCATTCTGTCGGATTAGCCTGTAAGCCAGGAATCCCCCAGCAAAGTCCTTCAACTGCACGAAGCGTGGCTCCGGCAGCCTCGCAAACCAAGAGACGAGGTGATTGTGGCAGTCAGCCGGTGTGTTAGATACGAGACCAAGTATGCGTTTGATGATGGGCGAATGCTGCCCAGAGACAGGCCCTGAACCGCGCAACGGCCCAGATGTGTATGGGCCATTGATTTGGCGATTGTGCGTATGTGATAGGCGCCCTGTGAAGTTATGGAAGGATGCATGCAGGAGTGGGTTGAACGCTATGATGAGCAGGAAGCGCAGGTCTTCAGGGCTATTGAGCGGTCTTCCGGGTCTTTTAAGGATGTTCTCCGTGACTTTGAGGAGTGTCTTTCGCAGATGCTCCTGTGCTTCAAGAATGGTTTCCTCGATCTGCTTCAGTTCCGGCTCTGTGGGTTCATCAAACACAAAAGTCTGCGCGAGGCCGTCGTAAACATCTGCCCAACGCTCCCCAGCGTTTATAATGCTGTGGTACCAATTGTCCACCTCTCCCCAGTCGATGTTCGGGCTCCTGCTTGTAACAGTCGAGTCTTCGTCACTTCGATATGAGGGTGTCCTGTTGGGGGCCGCTTTCTCCTTGCGGCCAGTCCACCACGAGCCATTCTCGGCAAAATCCCCGACCATCAACAGTTTGGCGTCAAGTTCGGTTATAGAATGCTCCTGTGGTGGAACTTCCTTCGGGGGCTCCGAGGGTCGTCTTCTAGACGGCTGCGGAGCCCGGCGGTTGAAATTGCGCGGCTGCCGCAGCATAAAGGACGAGTTGATGCAGGTCAGAGGTGGCGAGAAACAGCTGACGAGATAGTCCTCCAGGGGCCTGAAGAGCCGCTTCCCGTCCGGATCCGCACATCTGCCATTCTGCTCGATCGAAAGCCTCCCGAGATCCCCCAACTCCGGTCTCGTCTCTGGGTATGATGAAGAGTAGGACCTTTGCGAAAACATCGCCGGTCGAGAGAAATTCACGTGGGCACTTCGGTCCTCAGCACTCCCATGAGCTGGATCCGATACGCCAGCCTTTGGCGCAATCACCTCGTCCCTGCCAAAATTTTGACGCCCAACGACTGGCGCATCGATTTTGTCCGCGGCTCTGAAAGTTCTGTACATTTCCAAAGGGCGGCTGCCATCTCTGGAGTCTGCCGACGTGCGCCGAGCTGCCAGCGCCACAACCAAGTAGTTTTTGAGGCAGTCCCTCACGAGTCGCTTTGTGCCTTCAAGTGATATTGGCGCTAGGAGCCATGTTTTAGAGCCATTGAAGCCATTTAAGTCACGGAGTATGCACTCACACTTCAAGCTGGGAGTGGCGTCCTCGGACGCGCGTCTGTAGCCTGGGGCATGGTTGTTCGCGTCGACCACACTGTTAATATCGAAGAGGTCGTTGATGGTCATGCAAAGGGTGCACTTGAAGACCTTGAGCCCCTTAGGCCATCTCGACATGGCACCACATGTCATACAGTAACCCGATGCGAAATCCTTATCGCTGGTGGGCCTACCATTTACCTTTGACGGCCCCGCAGGCTGCGCAGGCCTTTTCTGCTTGGAGCCAGGTCCCAAACCCAGCATCTCGGCATCAGAGTCCGAGTCCGAGTCGAAATCGTCGGGGACCGGGTTCTTTGAGGCCATTTTCCTCCTGGAGGAAAACAAAGACGGGAAGGGATGGCTCATGGAGCGGCCATGGCTCGATGGCCTTGGGTTGGGGGCGGCGCGATGGTCAGCAGGAAGGGTGGGTATCAGATCTGGGGGGACCTGCGAAGCATCCACGAGGTTTGGGTCGCTGGGTCGTGATGGTCCTGGGACGGGCCTACGAGCCGGAGGTCTAGATAGCTGCTTGCGGACATCGTCTTGTTCCGGGCGAGGCAGGGGAGGCAGGGGAGGCTCCCGCGAGGGCGGAAGCGGGAGAGGGTCGTTGAGTCGGGAGGGCCAGGGCGCCATGTTCGAGTTGGTGAGAGCGAGGGGGCGGACGTGGTGAAAGGGGGTATCTTGTGAGGCTTGGCATGGCACTGGCTGGGTTTTGAACGAGCAAGACAGGCCCGACGAGCATCTAGAGAGCCAAGCTGCCGAAGTGCGGTGGGTAGCAGCTTCCAATGTGTCGGCGGCCACAAGCAAGTTACCAGAATGACGTCGCAGATGATCGGCCTGTCACAAGGACCCGGCGTGGGTGACACGGCACTCGAGTTGAGACGCGAAGAGCCCACTACTCCGTACAGCACACACAGTACAGCCCTCCAAGTGGGACGGGCCGATCGGGACGGCGGCAAAGGAACGGGGTCGTGCGTGTGCGTGTGTGCGTTTGTGTGTGAGAGAGAGAGGTCATGTATGAGCAGGAGCAGGAGGAGGAGCAGGAACAGGACCCGGGGCGGAGCAGAGCAGAGCAGAGCGAGGCAGACAAAGCGAAGCGAAAGCGAAGCGAAGGAGAACAAGCCAGGGCGTCAACGACAGTTGTTGCTGTGCAGTTGCTGGGCACAGATATATCTCGGTCCGTTCAGGGGGGCTTGGGAGCCGAGGGCGCTGAAGACGGGGGCAGAGAACGCCAGGCCCGAAGCCAGCCCTGCGTCGTGGTCCGTCTCGAGGACGGCGCTTAAACGAGTGACGAGGATGTGCGTGTGAATGTGTGTGTGTGTGTGTTTTCATGTACAGCCAGCCTGGCTTGCTTCGCACTGGTCCAGAGACCTGACCTGTGGTCGTCGACGTTGGGATGGGTTGCAGGAGACAAACGAGGCAAGCCAGACAGACAGCCAGCAACGCTAAGGCTGGAGTGTCGTTGGAGTGCTATTACTGGCAGGCGCCAGAGGCATGGCCAGTGGCCAGTGGCCAGTGGTACGGACTACGTGGTACCTGCCTTGAAACAAAGGGTCTCGTACCGAAATGCCGAGCTGCCCTGTACTGTAGTAGCGCAGCCACCCCCATGCTCCCTTGTTCGGTAAGCCTGCAGATCCCCAATGTGCGCTAGCCATGTCTGGATGGGCCCCAGATCGCCGGGTTGTCAAATGCCAGGGCCAGGGACTCTGCTGCAGTACTACAACCCCTCCACCCAACTAGGGCGTGTTTAATGAGATGCATGTGTCTGGTGCATATTTATCGTTCACAACAAGTTCCTGCGTCGAAATTGCATTATTTTACTTCACGAGCCTCTCCTGGCGTGCAGTGGAGATGGGCACAACATCCTCCCTTCCTCTCGACTCTGCTGTCCCCGTCCAAGTGGCTGGCTGTTTACCATACGGGCTCGACATGTTAAGGGCAGCTGTCTCGGAAAAATGAGAGTTGGCCCCCCCCCTATAAAATGCCCTCTATTCCTCGGCTAAACCAAAACTTTACTAGTAGAATAGAAAACCCAATATTTTTATTAAAACACCTATATTAACCTTATTAATGCTAGCAATAAGTTGTTTTTATTACCTAATTAAATAAAAGTAATATTATATTAATTTTATATAATTAATTTAAGCTTAGCTTATAAAAATATATATAATTTATTTGCCCTAATATAAAATAATATTAGCCTAATTAATATTATAAATAATATATTTTAATTAATTTATTAAATTTAAACTATTTAATATTTATTATATAAAATTTACTTAAAAGTTAAATTATATAGTTTATTAATAAAAATATTATATTATTTAAATAATTATATATTTAAAAGCTAATTATTAAAATAATTAAAATTTAACAAATTACTTAAAAATGCTTATAAATACCTTTAAAAATTATTTAAAATAAGGCTATTATAGTAAATTAAATAATTTAAAAGATATAAAAATATTATTAAAATTAATAATAAAAAAATATATTTAATAATAAAAAAGGAGGCTTTAAAAGATGCTAATAATAAAACCTTTTACTAATAAGGCAGGGTTTTAGCAAATAATAATAATAATAATATTAAGTATTTTAAAATTATTTAATTAATTTTTAATATAAATATATTTAAATAAATTAGCTCTAATTTTATTTATTAAAATTTATAACCTAAAAGCTAATATTATTTTTATTATATAACTTAAAAACAAATTATTATATTAAAGAAAAAAATAAAAATTAAAGAATTTAAGGCCTTTTATTAAATTATATTAATTTATTTAAAATTTAATTAAAAAAATATAAAAATTATTTAAATATAATTATTAAATTAAAAACATTTTTATTAAAGCTAATTAGCTTATAAATTAAAAATTTTAACTTTATAATTAAAAATTATAAAAAATATTAATAAAAGATTAAAATATTTAATTATAATAATATTATAAATATACTTTTAAATTTTAAAAATTTTTTTTTAATTTTATATAATTATAAAATTATATTATTAATATAAAAGTTATAAATATTTATATTATAAAATAATTATTTAATTAAATATTTATTAATTAAAATTTTTAGCTATTATTAGCTATTTAATAAATAGCTGCCTTAAAAATAGTTTATTAGTAATTAGGTAAATAATAAACCTAAATATATTTAATAAAAATTTAAACCTTAAAACTCCTTAATTTATATTAATAACTATTAAATAAAAGATTAAAATAAAAATAAAAGTAAATTTTATATAAAAAAATATAAATAATTAATAAAAATATAATTATATTTTTAAATAATTATTATAAAGCTAATTATTATTATTAAAATAAAGGGAATTTTATAATAATAATATTTTATTAGGTAAAATAATATATATATTAATTTATTTAATAGGAACTTAAAGAACTAGTTTAATATAATTATAATAAATAATATTATAATTAAATACCTATTAAAAGTTTTTAATTATTAAATAACTTAAATAAAGTTTAATAAAAAAGTTTAATAATAATAAAATTAGTTTTATTCTTTTAAAAAAATAATAAAAGTAAAAATAAAAAAATAGTATTAATATAATTATTAATTTATTATTTAATATTAATTTATTTAAAATTAAATATAGCCAAGTAGCTTTAATAGGGCTATTATTATTATTATTATTATTAGCTTTTTTATAGGTTTAATAAAGCTTTATTATTATTAATAGTAATAATAATAGCGCCTAAAAGCCTATTATAAAAATAAAAGTTATTAATTATTCTTTTATTATTACTATTATAAATAAAAGGAATAAAATAGTTTTATATTAAAAGTTTATTATAAAAGTACTTTAAAAATATTTTAAAATTTATTAAAAGAGTTTAATTTAAATAATTTATAAAAATTATAAGGTATAAAAAGCTTAACCTTTATAGGCTTTATAAAAAAAAAGATATTTAATTTAATAAATATAATTTAGGGGCTATTTTATTAATTAAAATATTAATTAAGCTATATTTAAAAGAAAAAAGAACTTTACTAGTTTTTAATAATAATAATAATAAAAAACTTATTATTATAGTAAGGGCTATTAAATAGCTATTTAATAAATTATTAAATAAATATTAAAAATATATATTTTATAAAATCTATAAAGGTTGCCTAATTAATTAATTAGCTTTATTTAATATTAGGCCTTATAATTAGGTTAGCTATTTAATAAAAAGGTTAAAAGCCTATTAAAATGGTTTTTTATATTTAATAAGGTAAAAAAGTTATATAATAAATTTTAAAGAATTTTTTAAATAAAAAAAATAGTAATTAGGCGCGTAAAAAAATATAATTAGTAATAAAAAGTAATTAAAGAAAAAAAAGTTGGTTATTTTAAGCAAATAAAATAGATTAAATACCTAATATTAGGTAATTAATTAATTAAATAAATTTGCTTATAGCTAATTTATTTACCTTAATTTTAATTGCTAATTTAATTATTTAACTTATAAATAATACTTTTTATTTATATAATTATATTTAATTAAAATTTTATTAATTTTAATTTTATAACTTTTAATTAATATTATTATATTTACTTTATTTTATATTTTTTAATATTTATATATAATAAAAATATTTTAAATAACCTTAGCTTTAAATTTAACCTTTTAGGTATAAAAATAAAATTAAATAAAATTCTATTTAAATTATAATTTAATAACTTATATTAGTATTAATAATATAAATAATACTTTAAGTTACTAAAATATATTTTAATAAAATTAAAATTAAAAAATATAAAAGTAAATATTTATATTTTATACTTTTATATTTATTACCTTAATTATTTTATATTATAATATTATAAAGTATTATTTATTATAAAAATTAATTTTAAGCTTAAATATAAATTTATTTTTAATAAAATGTTCTTTATTAACTATTATAAAAGTACTTTTTATTATATAACCCTTATATATTATAATAATAAATAAGCTATTAAATATAATTATAAGGAAAATATAAAAGCAAGCCCTTATTTAAAGAAACTTTTAACTTATAAAATATACCTAATAGGTATTTAATTTATCTTTTATACTATTTTATTTATTAAAATTAAACTTATTAATAAAAATAAATATTTTTATTATATAGCCTGGCTAATATACTTATTAAAAGTAATAGTTATAAAACTCTTTATTATACTAGTAGGCTAGTATATATATTTATTTATTACTTTATGCGTAAATTTTAAAAGTATTATTTATTATTTTTATAATAATATTAATTTAAAATTATTTGGCAAAAAGTATTATATTTTATTAAAATATAGGTTTAACTTATTAAATAAAAGATTTTTAACTTTTAGCTTATATAACTTATATATTAATTAAATTTTATAAATTTATTATAAAAATAAACTAATAAACCTTTAAAGTTTATTATTTTAATTTAATTATATTTAATAGTAATAATAATAATATATTTAGGGTAATTATATAGGTGGTAGTAATTCTTTAATAATATTTTTAAATTATAATATAGCTAATTTGAAATTTAGTTTATAGCTACTTATTTAATAGGAATAAATTAAAATATAAATAAAACTTTAATTATTAAAGTTTATAATTTAATAGATAATAGCTTGCTATTATTAGCCTTTTTTTTTTCTTTTTTGGGGTATAGGTGGCATTAGATATAATATTTTATTGAAAATATTGGATTTTTTGCCCTATTAGCAAAGTTTTGGTTTAGCCAAGGAATAGGGGGCATTTTGCAGGGGGGGGGCCAACTCTCGTTTTTCCAAGACAGAGGATGTCTCACATATTTCCCGATGCCCTGGTCAAGACGGGTGGGGTTACCACCTCTGCTTGGACACCCAACTCCGAGGTGCAATACTACGTTCACGCTTTGAAGGGGAGAGAGGCCATGGGCAAACCCGTGAGACAATTCAGCCTACCTACGTAGCTACCTAGGAAGGGTTTCCCCCCACCCATCTTTTAGGTGTCGACAGACTAAAGCTGCTATAACGCGGTAGAAGAGGGCCTATCCTGCCTGGTACTTGACTCCGTTCGCCTGCATCTGTTATGCTTCGGGTCCACAGGTCTTCTCAACGCATCACCGAGAGCCTGCCAGCCATTCCAGAGCAGTAACAGCATCCTGCTGTCCGGAACACGGCTAGAACAAATACAATGCCGTTTTGCCCATCCATCAGCAGCCTCGTCGTGATGAGTGACAGTAGGCTCATCCTATGCTAAACCCCATTTTCCTGTCAACTGGTAGCCCGGCCCGGCCATGTTCAAGACATAAATTCTGTGCGAGATAGCTTCTCAAATAACCAAGTAAGTGAGCACCAAACCCGATATGATCTGAATCGGTATCGAGAAAGTCGATAAAAGGGCTTAGAGGCGATATCTACCAATACATATGTAGAACATGGGCTATAGCAACATACACAATTCCAAATAGGACGCAAACCTTGGTAGGACGTCCAGTTTCTGAAGATGATAGATAGGATAGGATATAGACACCTAGGTAGTATTGCTGATATGAACTCAATGAAGCAAGCGACATCTTGCGATTGTCCAGAAAACGCTCACCTAACCCCACACAACTGACACAAGTCACTCAACGCAGCGGTTTGATCCTCGTGTTTGAGATCCGACGACCGCAACTCGGAATGGCTAGCCCGTGAGGAACGACGCAAAGCTGTCTTTGGCCTCGAACTCGGAGTTGATATACTTCAAGGTGTCATTCATCCACGAGTCCTTCTCCGTACCCTTGCCCAAGAGCCTCAGCTTCTGGCCCGGCGAGACCTTCTTCCCGGGCTGGAAAGTGATGCCCAGTGTGCTGTCAAAGTCGCCCCTCACTATATTCAGCTGGCCCTTTTCCTCAGCGACAACCTGACCGTCGCCGTCGACAATGTCAAACATGCTAACGCCATGGTCGATCTCAAGCGGGCTAGGGTTGTAGACCTTCATGATGTTCTTGTCGGCCGTGGTGTCGACGAGGCTGATTCGGGGCCCCTTCATGCCCTTGATTACCAGCCTCTTCTTGTACGTCACGTTGCTCTTGAGCGGCCAGCCCATGACCTTGGCCGTGATGTGGCAGTCGCCGTTGTCCAGCACCAGCACGAGCTCCTCGTCCAGCATCAGCGCCTTGACGAACGCCCGGAACGACTCCTGGTTCGTGATTTTGACCTCCTGCTCCTGCACGATCACGTCTGTGCCGCCCGACTTCGTGTTCACCTCAGGAAGCTGAAGCTTCCCCCACGGCTGGTCGTTGAAGACCATGTCGACGACCATAGGCGACATCGTTGCGCCCATAGGCCCGGTGCCTGTTACACGGTTGACAAGGGACATTGTGAGGGTGCTGTCGGTGAGATGGTCAGCAGCCGTGCAATTCACAAGCTGGTTTGGGTCGTTCAAAGGCAGCTCCTTGAGGGCTGTGTTTGAGAGTGGGAAAACGTACTCTGGTGTGGCATTGGTAATCTTGATGTGCTCAACCGTCACCACGGACCGGTTCAGGATCAAGTTCACTATTGAATCCATTTTGTGCTGCTTTCTTAGGACGGAATGTACTTCGGCGATAAGGAAGTGCTTGTAGGTCTGGAGAAAAAGTTGGCGGGTTATAGGTACTAAGTGGTAGCCTGAGAAATCTAGCGAGCTTGAATAGGGAAGATGTGTATGATCGTCACGATTCTAGGGAGGACACAAGCTCGGTCTTATATCTGGACCTTGTGAGCTGGCCACGGTTTTGAGACGACAGCTCGCTAGCCATTACCTCATTCTCCCAGATCTGCCTGCCTGCATTTTATGCTGAGGAAGGGGAAAGTGCATCACATGTGGTTACATGGGTGTGATGAGGGTGCAGTGCAGCTGGACAGGGAACGCTCCCCACAGACATGTGCTCCGTAGCCAGGCCTGCTGCCTCGGTCCGGATGGATTGACGGGGTCTTGGCTTGTTGGAGCAGGCGGCTGCTCATGAAGATAGAATAGCATTAACGACGCAACGGGCGCCTGCAGGGATGTTGGGGCTGGGGGTAGAAGCTACCCCAGCCCCGAAACGAACCTGTTGCTACTTTCCCTTTTAGGAAAGCGATGCTACGAAGGTACGAATGCGATGGAGAAAGGGCATTTGGAGCTGCCAAAAGGAATTGGGACGAGTTCCTATATACTTCTCCGAATTGCATCTCGGACGGTTCGTGGTTTGTTGTCCTCGGCTCGGTAGATAATCTCGCAAGTCATGTCACAAGAGGGCCACGACTGCGCTATTAGAGCATCCAGGCAGCCACGACACCATGTAGAACGCATTGGCAGCAAACGAGATAAGCAGCCCTTATTAACTGAATTCAAATGCTCCCAATCCGTCTCCTTTCGGCCTCCCTGGTATGTAATTCGACCTAACCTGTCATTTTCATGTGCCCGTGTCCTCATACTTCATCATTCATCGATGTGCCACAAAAAACACTCGACAGTCGCTCACGCCGCAAATAGGCTCAGCCACGCCTCTGCTCAAAACACCATGCCACGCCGTCTAGCTCTACGAGACAACAGCATATTTCTAATCAAAGACAATAGCAGCCTTGATAGCGCTCTTGTTCTTGATTGAGTCGAGAGCCTCCTGGAACTGCTCGAGCTTGAACGTCTTGTTCACAATACCCTTGGTTTTGATCTTTCCCGAGTCGAGATACTCAATGGTGGCGGGGAACATAAAAGTCTCGCTGAAGGACCCCAGGATTCGGATCTCGTCACCGAAAATCTTGGCAGGGGGCCAGGAGACACGGGCCGAGCTCGCGTACACTCCGTACACGACGAGGGTACCACCGCGACGAACGTAGTTGATCGCATCCTCGAGCAGCTTGACCGAGCCGGTGGCCTCAACGACAACGTCGAATCCATACGGGTTGTTCTTCTTGAGCGCGTCAAACTGGGCCGACGGGTCGGTGCGGGAAAGCTCGACGTAATGATCAGCCGCGTCGAGGCTCTTGGCCAAGTCCATCTTTAGGCCACCTGGTGCGGCAATGGTGACAGAGCATCCTCCGTTCTGCCTCAGAAGCTGCGCAAGCATCAGACCCGTCGGGCCCGCGCCAAACATGAGAACAGATGAGCCCAGGCGGGGCCGGATCTTGTCGAGGCCGTGGCATGCACACGAGGCTGGCTCGATAAGTGTGGCCTCCACATCGCTCATGTTGTGGAACTTGAAAATTTGGTGTTGAGGGTACGCGCAGTACTCGGCGAAGCCACCCGGAAGGGTGGTTCCGTGTCCAGACCACTAGGATCGAATGTCAGTGGCCAAGGCAACATGGCGGTGTTGTGGTGGTTCAGTCCTACGTTCTCACAGAGCAGGGGCTCGCCACGCTGGCAGTAGAAGCAGTGGCCACATAGCTCAGAGTTGTCCGCCGCTACGCGGTCACCGAGCTGGAATTTCTTGACGTTCTTCAAGCCTGGCGTTAGCACGTGCCCGGCTTCCCTATTCTTGGAGTCTGTGAGGCACTTACCTTGCCCACGGCGGCAACAACCCCCACCGTCTCGTGCCCGGGGATGAGAGGGAACTTGGCGATGAACTCGCCCTCGTGGATGTGCTACTCAGAGTTAGTTCATGAGCTGCAGGAGGCGTCTTTGGATTTCTGCTGGTGCTCCCAGCCCCTTCGGCAGACGAACATCCCCGGGCGTATTGGGGGCTTGTTCTCACCAGGTCTGTTCCGCACACACCACAAGCCTTGACCTTAACGAGAACATCGTCGTCTCGAAGCTCTGGGAGGGGAACTTCCACGATAGAGAAATTCTCGGGCTTTGAGTACCTAGAAGCGGGCTGATCAGTAACATTGAACAGCACGCGGACTGACGACCTTGCCATGAGAGGTAGCTGGGTAGCTGGGCATCTGCTCATGCGGCCGAGTTCCGGGGCGTATACGCTCTTCTATGCACTGTGCCTACCGCCACACGGGATAACTCAAGAACTTACTGCAAAGCCTTCATGGTCTTCGGGAGGTTCGCCATCTTGAATGCTAGATTGGGAAACGGTTATGTTTCGAGTGCGAGCAATCCCAAAATATCTTGAGGAGAACCCCGGGTATGGTATATATAATTATCTCAAGAGCGGTTGAGGCAGGATGAGATGAAAGAAAGAAGAAAGTCAAAGTCAACAGATTTAATGGGCTCAACATCAAGAAATATCCAGAGTCTCATCCTTAATCCAGCCCCCCAGGTCCTCCTCAGCTCCTCCCGGCTCCTCCCAGCTCCTCCCAGCTCCCCATAGCTGCCCACGGCCTGCCCTATGGCCGCAGGGATCCCAGCCTGACCGCCCATTCCCGAGCATCATGGCTCCTCCGATGCACAAAAAAGTGTCGATGAGACTCTGCCCAGAGCGATCGCCTCAAAAGAAAGGCGGGGGTGAACTTGACAGCTGCCCCTCGCCCGAACTATCCATCGCGGTAATTTGCGGGGCTACAGGGGCCCAGATCGTCGTCACGCTGCAGCATTCCAAGCTCGAGGTGGACTGTCGCCCCACCCTGAGGGCTGTAAGCCGGGCGAGAGAGGGGAATGGCCCAGGCACGCCCAGGGTCAGCCCTGGTCTGGATTGAGTTCTGCATTTCGAGACCCCCTCATGATGATCAGGCGTCGCTCACCAGATGTTCAGGCGTTGGGCGTTCCGCGTTGTTGAGATGAACAGGCTGCCAGCTATGACAGCCGGTGTGCCATCGACCTGGGCCGGTGAGACTTTTGGGACAGGGTCGGAAATCGCCGGTAACTTATAAAGCCTCTAGAGAGCATCTCAGATCCGAGTTGGTGAGCCGTAATGCAGGTAGCACGCGACCACTAGCTTGCTATACAAATACTTAGGTGACGAGTGCAGGTACCGTGAGGATGTTGTGAGATACAGGAGAGAGACTACACAGTAGTCCCGGTGCTTCCATGTGCTGCTCAAGTCGGGTTGCGGACCCATGGGGAGCTTCTGGCTTCGGGATCATAAGGGCTACTTGACAAGCGCCCGGGTTACAAGGAACTGAAGTCGCGAGAATTTATCCAGAACCCACATTGAGGATGGAACATCTCAGCGTAGATCTTGGCATCCTTGCCAGGCCATCAGCTCATTCTGCGCGGGTGCGGTGTTTTGTTTGAAAGCCTAACCCGCCCCGGACTACATGATACAGCTTTCTGCCCCGTCAGTAGTGTAGTAGCACAAGACCCCCACGGGGTATTTCATGTCACGCGGCTGGTGCCTGGTGGTCTGATTGATACTTCATACAAGTTGTGAACTCCCTGTTCACTCCTCCCCATCCAGAAGAGGAGGTCGGTCACCGCGGTGTTACGAGGTACGGTCCGGCCCGGTCGAACTTTATCGATACTGAAGAGATGATGGAAGTAAATGGTTTTACGCTCCCAGAATCAGCAGCAGGGCAAGACCAATGTTGGCAGCCTTTTCATTCTCGAACGGTCCGCAGGCAAACTGGAGAGAATTAACTTGTTCGGCTTGGGGAGAGGACAGCTGCAGAGCCCCTGCCCCTCTGTAGCGTGTGAACCCAGCCACCTCCCAAGGTGACCTGTCCGCATCCTGTCGACCGTCGGAATCCGCAGTGCGCACTCTGTTCGCCGGCCCGAACTGGAATCACGAGAACTTCCATGTGAGGGGCAAGTGTGTTTCTGAACTTCGTGACCTTTTTGATTCATCCGTCACAGCATATCGCACCCGAAACCCAGTCGTGGTAGATGAATCCCTTGATGCTATGTTTTCCGAGGAGATCTAACCTCCTAACTCCAAAAGCAAATAGACTGTACGTCTACCCGTCTGCGGGCCGGCGTGGCATTGGTTCATTTTCGGCCCTCCTGTCCTTGTCCTTAGAAACACCGGGGGCCGAGTGTCCATGCAAATCTCTTTCCGGGGATACTGGGTCGACTTAAGACGGGGGAGCGGCACCGCGGCCACGGCCGAAACCACCACGGCTGGAAATTCAGGTTAGTCACATTGTCGCTGCGGGTCGTTGTCTCGTCGGACTCGGGATTTTCTCACAATTGAGGGTTGAACTCGCCGGGGGCGCCACCCTCCTTGCCCTCACCAGCGTCACGTCGTCGGTATCCACCCTCACGGTCACCACGGTCACCACCACGGCCACGGCCACCGAAAGGTCGGCGGCGCTCCTCCTCACCGAGCATGCCACGGGGAGGGGCGTGCGATCGCTGCTGCTTGATGTGGGTGGCGGGAACAATCTCGGCGGGCAGGTGGAGCCACTCGCGGAGGTAGTCGAGACCCTCGGGGGTGAGGGTGTAGTAGTCTGGAGCGGAAGAGGACCGTGGTCAGTTCCATAGTTGCACCTCGCCTTGTAGCCCTCCCATGAATATCAACTGCTTGCTCGATCGGGTTCACCCACAGTATTGCCAGGAGAACTGGGTCTTGACGAGGCCACGGCTGTTCAGCGACTGCATGGCCTTGATGACGTAGAGGTTCTTGACCGGGATCTCGGGGTGCTGCTCGAGGTTGAAGCTATACGGGGCAAACGATCAGTCCAGATCTCAGGGTTGTCGACGTTCCGCGTGATGATCCTTACTCTTTCGCAGCCACGAGGACTCCCTCACGGAAGAGGGCCTGTTTCGAGACATGTCAGTCGTGTTTCCTTCAGCATGCGGCCGTGTGTGGCTTGGCACAATCGGCGATGCGTTCCAGCGTCCTCGACATCATCGCACACTTCGCCACTGTTGCTGTGGCCGATGTGGACCAGATATTCGATATCGTTTCGTCGTTGCAATTGCGGGTCGCGGAACCGGTCCTTGGTGTTGAGGATTGGAGTGCCGTCTTACCTCGTGGATCTGCTTGCGGTCGGCCTTGGGAATAAGCATGATTGCGATTAATCTGCCGACGACTTGGGTGGTGTGGTTGATCGAGACACAAGACGAGGTGGGCAGTCGTGGGCAGTCGTGGTCGCAATGGGGCGGGAATGATTTCTCTGGTCGACGCCTATGGCATGCTAGGTCCCCAGTTGTGCGGCCCTTTTTTCGAGCGATGCCCCACTTTTCCCGCGGAGGGACGGCGCTACAAAACTCCGTGGTGCTGGGCCGCCGGCAAGCCTGTCTCTCGTAGGAACTGTCGGGACTGGAGCAACCAGGATTGCTGAGGCAGCTACTGTAGCTGGCTGAATCAGGCTTGGCTCCGTTTGCCTCTGGGTCCGGGCGCGACCGATTGATGGTATCGGTCTTATCGCTGGCACTGGGCAGGCGACCTCAGCGCCTCCTGCACTCCGTACTCTGCGCATTCTGCTCATCCTGTGCCATCATCCAGTTGAACACCCACCCACTTGGCAGCGATTTTATATCCTCCTCCTTGTCCGACACCAATTCTTATCGCACAAATTTCTGCTTTACGGGACTTCAAGCAATCTAACTGTCTTTCGATTGCGCACACAGTCGGTTGCACCGGCACACACAAGGCGCATCATGGCTTCCGGTCATATCAATGTGCTCATCACCAGCTTCAGTGGTCTCGGCCTGCCAAGGACCCTGTGCCTGCCTCTGCCACCCTCGACGTCCGCCCATGACCTGTGGGGAGAGTTGGCCAGCCGTGTGCCTCAGGAACTGGATGACGAGACCTTCAGCTCGCTCGTCCTGACCACAAATGCGAATGTCGGCATTCCTCAACACGCCCACCTTGCCATCTCTGCCCTCGCCTCACCCGAAGATGACCTCCTTCCGCTCCGCCTCTCCTATCCTACCCTCGGCGGCAAGGGCGGTTTCGGCTCACAACTGCGTGCCGCTGGAGGGCGCATGTCTTCGAAGCGCAAGAAGAACAGGGGTGACGAAAATGGTTCGAGCAGGAACCTGGACGGCCGGAGGCTGCGTACGGTGACTGAGGCGAAGGCACTGGCCGAGTTCCTCGCTATCAAACCGGAGATGGAGCAGAAGGAGAAGGAGAGGAGGAGAGAGCGATGGACGGCAATCGTCGAGGCAGCCGAGCGGAGGGAGGAGGAGATCAAGAACGGCAACAAGGGCAGGCTGGATGGCAAATGGGTGGAGGACAAGGAGGAGGCCGGCGAGCGGACCCGAGATGCTGTCCTTGCTGCCATGAAGTCGGGAAGCTACAAGGACAACCTCCTCGGGACTTCGGAAGGATCCTCATCTGCATCGGCCGAGGCGATGGAGGAAGATTCGGATGGCGAAGACTCAGACGCAGGACAGGGGAGCTCCGGGAGGACGACGCCAGCATCAGAAACAGGGAAGGGCAAGCAGCCGGCGACAGCAACCGGCAGTGCCAAGCCCAGGTCATTCTTTGGTTTCGAGGAGGATGACGAGTTCATGAGTTCTGATGAGGAGGATGGTGGCGCGGCTGGGAAAAAGTAATTTCTGACCTCAAGCAAATTCTGCTAGAAGCGGTCTCCTTGTGAAGGTAGTGGTCGGGAATTAGCTGGCGTTTGGGGGGTTCCGCATTATCACTGGCAACCTTGGAATGTGAGGATGAGCGGCGTTCGTGGTTTGAATTTCACAACACTCATGGAAGGCCTCGAGGATTTTCTTCTCCGCAGCACTCCACCGTTAATTATCAAAATGGCGACATGGTGCATTACGTTGACAGCGCACAAGATTGCTTGTCTCCCCAAAATGACAAAGTTTGGCTGTTCTGAGCTCCCTGGTGGTGACTGTCTGAGTTACAGTCTTGATCCTGGCTTGCTGCCGTAAGTCGATGGCTCAGCGTGGTATGAGTTCCAGCCAACTCATAGGTACGTCTGCTGGTAAAAGTACAAGCCTCGAGGTATTGGTTTGAAGTCGCCGACAATGTCTGCACGACATAACCGATGAGCACACCTTAATAGTCAGAGACGAAGAGTAATATCAATCCTCAAAGTGTTGTACATCACACTCAATCTTGCCCAGTCACGGAACACAACACCATCCGGGGAACACAGTCGGCATGGCATCGCATTGACCGCAAAGAATCTTCATTCGTCGTGTACCGACTCACAAGGGAGAG
Source organism: Diaporthe batatas (assembly GCF_019321695.1). Taxonomy (NCBI): domain Eukaryota; kingdom Fungi; phylum Ascomycota; class Sordariomycetes; order Diaporthales; family Diaporthaceae; genus Diaporthe; species Diaporthe batatas. The sequence goes on along the minus strand of NW_025408559.1, from coordinate 560,502 downwards.
AGACAGTATCCGATATCGAAACTCTGGACACTTGTCCAAGTGGAGTTCTGTTCATTGTGCCTCTCAATGCCTCTCAATGCTCTCAGTGCTCTGAGGTTAAAGTCACAAACAAGAGAAGGCGTAGTAGAGTCGGAATGTATGCGATTTCGGCCCTATGAACATCGTCTAGTAGAACAGCCGCCGCCGCCGCCATTTCGAGGGAGTGCCTTTGTCTATCGTATTGTGCGTTTCCCCATATGTCCACCTCCCTTACTCCAAGCGCGCAGGGAAGTTTCCGGCCTCTTGAAAAGTTGTCAGCATGTGCACCTGGCAATCACTGTTGCTGGACTTCTCATACCTCTCTGCTCATCCCATCGCTGGTACCAACCGCTGGGGCAAAGGGATCGGTAGGCCAGCCAGAACTGACGGCAAGGAGCAAAGTCCTCACCCTTGGCGAGGATGCACTTGTGGTAGTCGACATAGTTCTGCCAGCAGTGCTTGGTCTGGTTCATGTTGGGGAACCGGGCGTCGACACCTGTACGGAGGGGATCTCATGTTAGGAAACGATCATCCATTCCATGCCGGCATGTGCCAGTCGTATCGTCGCAGCGCGCGTTCGTGGGGTTTAGAGGATATATCATACCAGCTGGTGTCCACTGTTAGCCTTGCGGGAGAAAATCATACGATTGAAGCCTGGTGGGAGAGGGGGTCGGACATACCAGTGACGAACTTGAAGGGCTTCGTCTCGCGATCGCTGTCAGACATTTTGGCGTTCGTGGGGTCAGCGACTGGGTGGGAAAGGGTTTTCGGGGCTCAATGGCTGTCGGAGGATGGGTTGGAGGTTCTTGGTGAGCAAGTGATGGAGCTGCGCGGTTGACCGGAACTCTGTCGATGATGATTGGGATGTTGGCCGGCTCGGGTCGTTTTGGGCGAGTTACCTAAGCAAGGCCGATGCGCAGGCTTGCAAATTGAGTGATTTGACTGGCCGGGTGGAGCTCCAACCCGGGGGAGAAGCAAGCCGGCTTCTGACGAAATCCAACAAGCATCAAAACTGGCCCTTTGACCGAACCGACAGACCGATTCACGAAGCTCCAGCATTTCCATCCTGCGAACCATACCCATCCAGACCAATCTCCACTCAGCCCCCCAGATCAATCGCCATGTACGCCACAAGAGCTATGCGCTCCGCCTTCCAGCCCACCCGCCGCATGATGCGCCCGGTGCCCGTGAGTTCCTTACTCCTCTTCCGCCGTACTTGTGGCGTGACATCAGAGGCCCGATCAGCTAATGCGATGACAGAATGAGGAACAGGCTGGTACGTGATGACTCGGCCGCTACGAGGCTGTCGCCCCGCGTCGACGATACGCAGCACAGCGGCCTCGCAGCCGAGGACAAAGGCTGACAATCAATCTTTCGCAGCTCACACTGTCTCGCAACGCCTTCGACGACTCCGCAAGATCCCCGCTGAGTTGATCCCCCTCGGTTCGTCATAGACCCTGGTAGCCCTCCGGGGAGCATTGCATAGGCTTACATGTGTCCAGGTGTTGTCGTTGGCTTCGCTGTCCTCGCTGCCGGCTACTCGATCACACGTCACCTGTTCGTCGACAAGACCATCCGTCTCAAGCGCCAGAACCGAGCCGCCGACAACGCTGCCCAGGAGCACTCCAAAGAGTCCCACTAGAGCGCCGTTGCGATTTGGAAAACTGGCCGAGGCAAAGCATGAGGGGCCGGGCAGACTGTATATTGGCGAGACATAGAGAGGTGACCAGCATCACCAGCAAGCCCCGGTATCCCAGCTCTGAAACAGCAATATCATTTTGATGCAAAGTCCATGTTGAGGCCTGTTCCCTATGTTCCTGAAATGTTCCTGAACGCCTTCGCAGTGCAATTATTGTACATTTGGGTATCTTGATGCCTTCCGCCGTCCGCCTAGGCCGGGCGGGGACCCGCGACGTCCAAGCCCTCAAGCCCTTGCATTGGGTCCTCGACTCTCGTATCTGCACTGCCTTGGACTTGTTCTGCGGCCAGTCTATCCTCATCGCTGACTGCGTGTTTTGCGAGCCAGCTCTCCTGTTTAAATAGTGATGGTTAGTCTCGCATCTGTTGAATCAAGGCGCCGAGAGGGACGGCATACCTGCTCCCAGACTGCCTTTTTACTCCCCAGTCCCTCGTCAGCACTCTTGGGTATTTTGGCTGCCGTAACTTTGATGACCCGCCCAAAGAACTCGGACTGGTCCATGTTGTCTATTGCCTCTTTCGCGTCGTCCGCATTTTCGAATTCGACGTAGGCGAATCCGCGATGTGGCTCCGAATCCCTCGAGTTTGGGTTTTCGTTCTTTGGAAGGGTGACGTCTGCGATGTCGCCAAAGGGTAAGAATGCATCGTGTAGTGTCGCAACCGTCGCGACTGTCGCGAGGCCGCTGACATGGACCGTGGCCTTCCAGCGCGCCGAATCCGTCATATTGTGAAAGTTGTTGCGGGACGGTTGCACGTTCGTCCAAGATCCCCGCGCAAGGCCGGATAATCCACGAGCTTTCTGACCCTCGTATTCTTCCCAGCGCTCAGGCCTCGTGGGAGAGTTTTCTCCCAAGGCAACACAGGAGGGAGTTGAATGCAGACGCTGCAAAATATGGGTTCAGTCGAGGCTATGGTGCCGGTGGGAAAATAGAGGGCGTGAACAGAGAGCTTGTCACGAAGAGACTGCAAATGCCGTACCGAGAGTGCTAGCCCACCTTGTCAGGTACATTGTCTTGACCAGAACTGGTACGACAGCTATGTAAGCCACGGGAATGTTTAGAGGGGCAGGCAGTTCCGAGTGGGCCAATCAATACTACTCTCAACCTGGCAGGCCCCCTGTGAGTGCGCCGGCCCAGCGCGATCTGGCCTAACGATTGGTATCAGTGTTAGAGTGGCCTTTATTACAGCCGATACAACAACCTCGCCCAAAGACGCATTCCGATGCTACCACAATAGATCTTAAGCAGACTCTCTTCTGCACCTTCCATTGGCATACCGTCGACTACTTCACCCCATCATCTAATGCCCGCCCAGTGCTCTGGCTGAAAGATTATCAGAATTCACATTGCGCCTCTGTAAAGAGGCCGCGGTTCCTCGAGTGTAGCGCCTCCTGGCCTCCGATCCTCCTTCGAATTGTCCATTCCTGCCAACATGGTACGACTACGAGAGATTCCTCGCACGGCAGCGTTGGCCTGGTCCTCCGGCCCGGCCAAACCGCTTCTTGTCACTGGCACCCGTGCTGGTGCCGTCGACGATAGCTTCTCCGACGAGGTCAAGCTGGAGCTGTGGGACCTGAACCTGGATGACCAGGCGCAGGGACTCGAGCTGCAGCCCATCGCTAGCATCGCCGCGGATTCAAAGTACGCCTTGCCCTCAAAGTGCATTCGCCCGCAGCAGCTGACATGACGCTACCAGGTTTCATGACCTGGCCTGGGGACCACCAGACGAGACGCACCCTCGAGGCATCATCGCTGGCGGGCTTGAGAATGGTTCATTGCATCTGTGGGATGCCGAGAAGCTGATATCTGGAGCGTCGGACGCCGAAATAGCACATACCTCGAAGCACAGTGGCGCGATCAAGTCCCTCCAATTCAATCCTCTGAAGCCTCAAATCCTAGCTACCGCCGGCGACAAGGGCGAGCTATGGATCCACGACGTCAACGACATAGAAAACCCGCTCCGTCTGGGCAATGCTGCGGCCCGGTCGGACGATATCGAGTGTGTTGCGTGGAACAGGAAGGTCTCACATATCCTGGCAACAGGCGGCTCTGGAGGCTTCGTCACCGTCTGGGACCTGAAGACCAAGAAGGCGTCCCTGACACTTAACAACAACCGCAAGCGAGTGAGCGCTATCGCATGGGATCCGCAGAACTCCACGAAGCTCCTGACGGCGACCCCTGATGACAGTGCGCCCGTCATTCTCCTTTGGGATCTGAGGAACTCCAACGCGCCTGAACGGACGTTGCAGGGACACGAGCAGGGAGTGCTGTCCCTGTCGTGGTGTGAGCAGGACAGTGATCTGTTGATTTCCTCTGGCAAGGACAACCGAACTGTCATATGGAACCCTCAGACCGGCGAGCGGTACGGCGAGTTTCCGGAAGTAACCAACTGGACCTTCTTGACCCGATTCAACCCTCATAATCCCTCGCTGTCGGCTACGGCCTCCTTCGACGGCAAAATCGCCATTCAAACGCTGCAGAATACCAATGCGTCGACCGCGCAGGCTGCCGCACAAAATAATCTCGACGGCGAGGACTTCTTCACCAGTGCGCAAACACAGCCTCAAGGGTCGTCGTTCTCTCTTCCCAAGGCCCCAGTCTGGATGCAAAGACCAGTCGGCGCCTCCTTTGGTTTCGGCGGAAAAGTTGTCGTTTTCAGGAAGAACACCGTTGCGAGTGGGCATCCTCGCTCATCAAAGATCTCCATCTCCCAGTTTTCCGTTGACTCCGACGTTTCCGCCCAGGCCGAGAAGTTTGAGACTGCGGTCCAGAGCGGAGACCTCAAGCAAATCTGTCAGTCACACTTGGAGCAGGCTAAGACTGATGATGAGAAGGCCGACTGGCTTGTCATGGACACACTCGTTGCAGAGGACCCTCGGCAGCAGGTCATTAGCCACCTCGGGTTTTCGAAGGACGAGGAGGTGACCAACGGCGGCGACGAGGAGGAGACGCCGGAGGACGAGGGGCCAGAAACACCCAAAGAGAATGGAGTTAAGAAAGGCTCGCACAAGCGAATGACAAGCATTTTCGATGGCGCTGACGGCGATGACTTCTTGTCGGGCTTGGCCGCCAACAAAGGCGCAAAGACAGAGGATCCGTTCCATCTTCTCAGCGAAGGCAATACTGCCCTGGAGGACCAGGTTACCAAAGCTCTGATGCTCGGCAACTTTGCCAAAGCTGCAGACATCTGCCTCAAGGAGGATCGCATTGCAGATGCTTTCATAATCGCTAACTGTGGTGGAAAGGAGCTCGTTGACAAAGTGCAGGCAGCTTACCTTTCCAACAAGAAGGGTAGCCCCAGCTACCTCCGCCTCTTGAGCTCGGTGATTGCCGGAAACCTCTGGGACGTTGTTTACAACGCGGATCTGTCCAACTGGAAGGAGACCATGGCCACGCTGTGCACTTTTGCGCAGCCGAACGAGTTCCCCGACCTCTGCGAGGCGCTCGGCGATCGTATTCTTGAGTCGGGCTCACGCAAGGATGCCTCTTTCTGCTACCTGGTAGGCTCGAAACTCGAGAAGGTCGTGTCCATCTGGATCGAGGAGCTCGCGGAGACTGAACAGGCCGAGATGAAGGAGCCTAGTGAAGACTCAACGTTCTCGGTGCATGCCAGGTCTCTCCAACAGTTCATCGAGAAAGTCACAATTTTCAGGCATGTGACCAAGTTCCAGGACTCCGAGATTGGTCAGTCCTCGGACTGGAAGCTATCGGCGTTGTACGACAAGTACGTCGAGTACGCAGACATCGTTGCGGCCCACGGCCTCTTGCCTGTTGCTCAGAAGTACCTCGATCTCTTGCCTTCAAGCTACGCTGCGGCGGAGGTCGCCAGGAACCGCGTCAGGCTGGCAACTCAGAAGAGCACTGCTCAGCCAACTGTTCGCCAGCCAGCGACAGCATCACGGACAGCATCTCGGGCACAACCTTCTCGGGCACAACCTGTCGGCTACCAGCCGCCTCAACCAGCTGCCCCGGTTGGTACGAACCCGTATGCGCCCCCTGCACCGGTCCAGACTCCAGCTGCAAACCCGTACGCCCCTCCGGCACCGGTCCAGACACCATCTGCGAACCCGTACGCTCCGCCTACGACGATGCCCGCTGCGAACCCTTACGCACCACCCGGAGTGACTCCTGCGGCCAATCCGTATGCCCCGTCTCCATCCGCGACGTTTGGCCAACCTCAGCAAAGCTACGGCGCATTTGGGCAGCCGCCGATTGCGCCTCCACCAATGGCTGGCCCTCCGAGAGCTGGAACCCCAAGCTCCAACCCGCCTCTTCTCCGGGCGAAGGACGTGGGCGACTGGAACGATGTGCCGATGGTAACGAAAGTGCCGACCCGGAAGTCCACGCCCCGAACGGCTCCAATCAACTCGCCATTCCCTGGCCAGCAGGGTCCTGCTGCGGTGCCACCACCGCCTCAGAGCCCTTATGGAGCTCCACCTCGCGCCACGCCGACTCCTCCTCCGCCACCACCAAAGGCGGGCCAGGCTGGGCCGCCTCGAGTTACCTCACCCCTGACGGGACCACCTCAGGCGCGACCTCCGCCCACGGCCTCGAACGCGTATGCACCTCCACCAGGCGCAGCCGCGCCCCGGACAGCGTCTCCGTATGGTGCGCCCCCAGCTGGGCCACCGCAGTCAAGTAGATACGCTCCCGCACCAGCTGCACAGCAGTTCTCTCAGCCACCAGCTGCGACGATGCCTCCGCCTGCCGCCGCCAGCCGGCCGCCGCCAGCAAACCCCTATGCGGCGCCTCCGGCCGGGCCAGGCCAGACTGTGCCGTCACCATATGCCCCGGCTGCCACACCAACAAACCAGCCGCCCGTGGCGCCGCCGCCATCATCATTCGGCCCTCCGCCAACTGCTCAGTCAAGTGCGACGCCGCCGCCGCCAAGGTCCGCGCCATCACCAGCTGCTGCTCCCCCTAAGGCCAGGCACCCGGCCGGAGACCGATCGCACATCCCCGCCAGCGCTCAAGCCATGGTCGATATCCTGAGCCGCGACATGCAAAGGGTTGCATCCAAGGCGCCACAAAACTTTGCCCCTCAAGTGAAGGACACGCAGAAGCGGCTGAACCTGCTGTTCGACCATCTTAACAATGAGGAGCTGGTCAAGCCAGACACGATTGCGCAGCTCTCGCAGCTGGCCAACGCACTCGAATCCAAGAACTACACCGAGGCTCATCAAATCCAGGTGAACATCCACGAGAACAAGACGGAGGAGTGTGGTAATTGGATGGTAAGGCAACACACACGCAAATCCCAGGATAACCAGGTCATTGTGCTTACTTCGTTGCAGGTCGGAATCAAGAGGCTGGTCAGTATGAGCAAGGCCACTCCTTGAAATTTTAGAGCGACGAGACCGCCTCTTTCATAAGTGTGGCCATTGTTAGGCATCAAGAGTAGAATAGCCTAGATCAAAATCGAAGAGACATTAGCTTCTCGCCGAGTGAACCCTGCAGTGGCTGTCCTGAAGTCCCCCAACCAAGCATACTGGACTGGGGCGAGCCAGTGGCCTGGAAACGCTCCCAGGACATGCATTAATAGATTCGCTCATATCGATGGATTATTACAGTTGGATTTACTCGCACAGTCCAAAGCGGTCAACTACCACACCTCAGATGGGGGTGGGACCGAGCATAGGCCACTCTGATAAGATAAGCTTTGTGGTGCTGCTGCAGACAGGTACCTAGTCACCTAGTCACCTAGTCACCTAGGTACCTAAGTAGTTCTAACTTCGAGCCAGCGATCACGTCAATTCGTTGCCCAGTCCTTCTCACCCAACACCCACATCCAGGACTGGTGGACAAGCACCACCACTCTCCTCAGTGATGACCGAGACAGTTCAACTGAGCCCTGACGAGGCTGCCGCCGCTGCGCGAGCAGCTGAGCAGGCCCGTTTGCGGAAGGAGCGCCGCGAGGCAAAGATCAAGGCCGGAGGCAACGCTCGCTTGAATAGAATCACCGGGCTGGGAGGAGGCGTCCAGCGAGGTTCGTCTCTGCAATGACAGCCCAATATACCCAACCTCAGCTGACCTGGCCGACCACAGACCCAATACCGAGCAATCCCCCGACGGTTGCATCGCCTGCGCCGGCTCCGGCAGCCACACCAGACGCTGACGCAGAGCAACACCACGGCGACCCCGACGAGGTCGACATATCGGAGCACTACTATGAGCCACAGAAGACCAACCGCATTCCCTCACCCTCACCCGCCGCAAGGGGCAGCGGTGGCCCTAACAACATGTCCGAGGACCAGCTGCGGCAGATGATGCTCGGCTTCGACCGCCCCGCCGGCCCCGGCGCCAACGGCAACGCACCCGCAAATCCTTTTGACCCAGCGGCCATGTTTGGCGGCGCAAATGGCGATGAGGACCCCATGATGAAGATGCTATCGCAGATGCTTGGCGGGATGCCTCCCAACATGGGACAGGGCGGTGGGCCCGGCGGGCCCGGCGGCAACCCTTTCGCGGGCGGCAACCCCTTCGCGGGAGGCATGCAACCGCAGCAGCAGCAGCAGCAAGGGGCGACGGCGGCTTTCGATCCCTACTCCGCCTTCTGGCGTGTCGTGCACTTTCTTGTCGCCGCCGGCTTGGGCTTGTACATCTCGCTTCTGGCCGGCTTCACGGGCACCAAGATCGAGAGGGAGCGCGCCGAGTTCGCCGCCAGCACTGGGCACGCTGACTACGACGACGGGCGCAAGTACTTCTTCTGGACCTTTGCCACGGCCGAGACTATCCTGCTCACGAGCCGGCTGCTCCTGGACCAGGGGCGGGCGCCACCCCCTGGTTTCTTGTGGACTGTCTTGGGTCTCATACCGGATGGGAGGCTGAAAGGGTTGGTGACTACGGGGCTCAAGTACTCACGGATTTTCACCACACTCCGTTCGGATATACTGGTCTGCGTCTTTGTGCTCGGTGTGACTTCTTGGCTGAGCTCTTAAGCCTGGAGTGACAAAGCTGAGTTGACCAAGACTATTTGGCTCCTGCTGCTTTAAAGTGGCCGAGGACCTGATTAATACATATCATAGCGCTGAACATGCGTTAGCCTTTTGCGCTTTATCTATACGGCGTAGATGCTATAAAGTCAACATGACAGGTATTCAATGCGTAGTGCCCGCATATCAGATCTCCAGAGAGTGATTTGTTTCAATGTTCTGCTACACTTTTTGTGTTCGAAATTTCAGATGCTGTTGAAGCGAACCTAGTTGCTCAATGATCTGACATATATCTACCGCTCAAAATCTCCTAGGGATTAGTACTGGCTTCAAACACAATGGCCGTAATTTGAACTTCTCGGGCAAGACGAGTTTCTCAAGAGTGGGGACCCCAATTCAGGCGTTTTATCACTTGTGAAGCCGGGACGTCAGGAGCAGCCAAGTTGTCAGGCTCCTTGAAACCAAAACTTGCTTCTTTAGAAGAACAAGTCGCCTTTTACCAACTAAGAGTTGTCGAGGCTACGTCTAGCTCACATTGTCATTTACAAAAGCCCGACCACGCTTCTCACACAAAGCCACCAGAACTATCAAGTGAGTGTCTGGAACTTCCGACCAACATTGAGATGAATGTCTCTGTAAGTCGCTTGACAGCTTCTTTTGCTCGATCTGAACTCTTGAAATCGCCGGGTTGTTTTCTGTTGAACAACCAACTTACGCATCTCACTATCTTACAGCTTGCTTGCTAGCCAGTGATACTATTCTTGTGAGAGGTCATTTTGAGTCATTTTGAGTTGTCGTTTGCCTAATTGAATGGTCATGTTACTATATAAACGTGACGTCCAAAACTCATAACTTCACACACACCAAAAATCATATTCGGTCTCACAGATACTGTTTAATGCTGTAACATCAAGCAAGGGCCAATCTAACAGAAAGACTTATTGCTCAGTAAAGTGTTTCCTACCGAGTTGTCGACTGGTGTAGCGGAGCGCTGCTGCCTATTTCACGTTACGCAGTATTGCCGATTCCAGGCTACAGCCCGAAAACTGCAATTTGCATATAAACGGGGTTCGAAGAGCATTCCTAAGCCAAGAGTCCGAAGTGATGGTATCGAGGCTCGAGATACTGGGACGAGCCTCCACAAGAACATATTCCCGGAAGTAAATGGACCTGCGCGTCCCAAGTAATACTTCACATCGTGATTGACACCGGTGAGTGTTGCGAAAATGAGGGACAAGTCTCGTGATACCAAAGGAAAGGGGGGTAGTTTGCGATCATGCAGTGTTTGCGATCACGCTGGTCCGCATATCAGATCCAGTGGTAAAACAGTGAGTAGCTGTGAACCACGTGGAATCATCGCAGTGACGGTCCTCCAGAGAAGGCCGTCAATTTAGCTTCTTGGGAGAATTATCTGGCGTGCTTCTGGCGTGACACAATTGCACCCAGAGGACCCTTGCAACTTCTGGTCTCAGTGTCACACACCGCGAGAACCCTGGGCCTCGCCATGGAGTGTGTGACTTGCGAAACGCAAAGCTCCCGGTTTTACAGCAGACGTCCGCCCGTGAATCTGGTAACCACCTGCCTAGATGGGTTATTATTCTCGTGGGTAGGACAGCACTTTAAATTGCACCGGCGGCGGCAGGAATGCATGCCAATATTTATGCATTGTGAACGGAAAAGGCCCCTGAGGCTGTAATTGGCCTGGATGTTCACGCTGTGTGCGGTTCCAAGTCACACCGCAGTGAAGAAAAGTATCATCAATGCAACGGCTTTCGAGGTTGGCCTGCAATTACATGATGTTGTGGAATTATGCATGCGTATGTGGTGAATTGCGTCTCCATCATCTGCAAACTCCGGGTCGTCTGCATGTAAGCCGTGCTGCAGTGCCTCCCCGGGCCGTGTTAGATTTCCCATTCCGGTCCTTCTGGGGTGATCCATTGGTGGCTTCATACCATGTCCCCCTAGATGCCTGAATATCTTGCGGGAAACCTTGAAGCTCCGGCAGCGGCAGAATAACATGCGAGCGAACTAGCCGATTCAGAGAGAGAACGCTGAAGCGCTGTTGGTCAGACTCTTTGCCGCCCCTTCTTAATGCTGATCTATAGATCGTTACTATTGTAGCCAATCTTGGAGTGACTTATTTTTGTGTGCTGATACCATACGTGCGTGTGGAACTCCAAAGCCTGACAGACTAGAAACATTATTTACACGACCTGGCTCCTGTCGTCTATGAGCAAGGAATCAAGTCTCTCTCAGGTCTGTTCGGCTATGTATTCAAAACATACAGTCTCGGTCACTCTACCAGAGCATCGACTAGAGAACAAGCCGTTGGTCAATCCATCATGCGATGCCCCCGGCGACTCGACATGGCTCTGGTCTAGGGCTTCGCGGTATCTAGTTGTGACCTCCGCCCCGCCTACCAACCTTTGAATGCTAGAATATCTGTCATGTCTGCGGGCTGGCGAAGTATGCAGCTTAGTTGCAGTCGTCTGCACGATCCCTGGTCTTGCAGCCGCAGGCGTGTGCCTGCCGGGGCGGAGAGATGATCGTCTTCCAAGGCTGTCTTGATCAAGGGTACTCATCCACAGTCTGCCGCATCGCCTCCTCCGGGCTGTTCGCATACACCCTTCCTCCCCTCCCGTTGACAACATGCGTGATCTCGCTGCCGCTGGTGCCGTTCAGCCAGACGGTAGTCATGTGGTGCACCCTGGCCGTCTCAGGGACCTCGATTGCGTTCTCCACCTTGACTGGTGCGTCGCGGAAGTACGAGTACACGCCTAGGCCCCAGGCTTCATGGCTTCCTACCGAATCGGACACCTTGTACGACGCGTACCCGATGCGGGCCCCCTGCTCGGACCGGTATGCCTCCTGGCACGGCGGGTCGTACGGGATCTCGCTCTGGTAGAAGTACAGGCGGCCCTGGTCCCCGTTCCACAGCGTCTGATACTCCTCGTGGTGCTCGTTGAAGAGACCGTAGGCAGTGACGCGGTCCCCGTTGACGACCAGGCCGTTTCGGGTCGGGTTGACGTCCCAGCCGGCGCACGTCGCGGGCCCGTGGTCGGCGCGCCAGAGCCACAGCTGGTCGCACACGACGTCGTGGCTGTTGATGACGATGCCGGCGTCGTTCCTGCCGGGTTGGACGCCGCCCGTGCGGATCGTGAGGTCGTACAGGAACGTCGGGTCGGAGGAGTGCCCGGCAGAGCTGCCAGAGGGCCCTACCTCGAGGAGACACGGCGAGTTGACGGGTCCAGCATCGATAATTAGACCTGCCACAATGACGCCGTTGATGTCGTCCACAGCTATGGCTGATTTCCCACTGACCGGCACCAGAGAGGGGAACCCGAGCCCCAAGATTATGGTGCCTGGGCGGGTCACTCTCAGAGCATCGTCGAGGTTGTAGACGCCCGGGGTGATCAGTAGGTGCTTGCCTGAGCCGAGTGCCGCGTTGAGGGTGGGAGCATCGACGCCAGGTTGTACCACGTAGAAGGCCTCGATGGGAATCGCTTCGCCCTGGGTGGCACCGCCCGTCCAGGTCGGGCCCCTGGCATCTCTCTGGAGAGCCGGTCTGAAGACAGCCAGTTTGTCCTCTTCGTTGACGTAGAGGTATGGCTTCTCGCGGATGATGGGTGTCTGTTCGATTGTCGTATATGGTTCCCTGGGCCAGTTTCCCTGGCTGGGGGCATTGTCACAGCCGACAAAAACCATATTCCAGACGCCGTTGGCCCAGCTGCCCCAGCTGCTGTTCCTCGACAGCCACTGCTGTTGAGACCCAGGGAGAACCTGTCCGTCAACGACCGTGTCGGCCATGTACCCGCCACTGGCCCAGCCGCCGGCACCCGTGGACGGGTCGACCTGGAACAGCCACAGGCCGTTGGCGCTCTTGATGTGCAGCCTCCGCAGCGGTGCGGCCTGCGACACGGCGATGGTGGTTGTCTTGTTGGTGGCATCGGACGCCTCGATGGCTAGGTTCTCATAGGACCTCCAGAAGTTGCAAGTGGCATTGCGGTTGGGCATCCAGTAGGCGGGCACGTTGGCCCCGCCGCGGATCAGGACGTCGTCTGGGTTCCGGCCCAGCCCACACACAGAAGTATAGAAGCCGACGTCGAAGAGAACGTCGTAGACACCGGGCCTGAAGAGGAGGGCATAGCGCTCGGCGCCAAACTCGTTGGCCTCCATACGCTTGAAAATGTCTGTCGCCTGGGCCTGCACCGCCGAGGCGGGCATGCTCTGGTCGAAGACGAACACGTTGGGACCCAGGATGGTCGCGTTGGCGCTCATTGTCGCGGTGAGGCTTGTGCTGAACTCATAGAAACAAAACAGTGGTGCTAAATGCGAGGTTGTGACACCGCCCGTGAGATGGTCTTGTTCAGGGTGACGCAAGAGAGCCACAAGCTTGTGGCTCAGATCCTACTTGCATGCACATGCATCATCGGCCAACTGCCCCATCTCATTTACTTGGATGCTGCGCCACCCTGTGGTTCCCAGACAAGTCTTCTTTGGGAACTTGCTACGGCTAGCTTTAATAGCACGGGCAAGAGGTCGTTTCTGTCCTGGTGTTACTTCAAGTGCTCAGGTGCCCAGTGCACGCTGCTGTGTTCCCCAGCCAATCCAGTCAAACATAAGTGCTCTAAGCTCGAGGCTATTGCGGGCCGGGATATTGTGGGGCCACTCGGTTTGGTGTACAAACTTCTAGTTTGTTGCTGATGTTTTCACAAGTCTATAGGTTTACATCGATACTACAGCATTCTACTTGGTCTTATCATTCTAAGCCGCAAGCACAGTCCTCAGTAGACCCCCGAGGACTCCTCTAACTCTCCTCTTGTTCTCCATCACACAAGTAAACACCACCGCAGTGCTGGTGGCAAAGACCAGCGTCTCTCTCCACTGCTTATCGGCGTCATACTTGCGCGGCAGCATCGTCGCGACAGCCCTTGGCGCCACAAACAGTGCGAGCTCCTTGCGCCTGCTGGACGGCTCAAGCAGCACGCTCCAGCCGCATAGGAAACACCCTACCCCGATGCATGCCCCGCCATCGATCTTCTGCCGAGCCTTGGTGTCTTTCCCCAGCACGTGTGGCCCAAGTCGAGTCCGGCACAAACATACACCGTAGTAAAACAGAGTGATAAACGACCCGAGGAACGCAGACGATCGTGACGCGGATATGAAGGCGCGGACAAGGTCACGCCCCAGGGTCTTGGGGTTTCGAAGCCTCAGGAGCAGTACGGCCGTCTGGAGCGGCAAATACGTCTTCATGCTCCACAGCCAAGCGCTGCGGAACCTGCTCAGTGCGTGCAGCTCGCAGGACGGCCCAACACCCATATGAACCATCTCGCAAGGGAAGGGGACGCTGACGGCAGGGTCGCCCCACCACATGGGCCACCGATACTCCTGGCACATTTCCTGAAGGAGGGAGGCATGCCCTGTGTCCTCGCCGTAGCGCATGACGCCGTCCCTTACGCGCTGTAGGGCAACCACGAGGCGGCGGTCGACTGAGGCGGCGCTCGCAATCCACTTGTTGTAAGCGCGTGGGAGTGCGACGGGATTATAGAACCAGTTCCACATGATCAAGCTCGAAGAGGCCGCGAAGATCAAGGGGTCAGCCAGGCTGGAGGTGAAGCGGTCAAGGGCCCTTGTCGTTTTGCTAGCAGGAGGGGAGCGCATGGACCGGCGGCGAGACCAGACCTCGCCGACCAACACATCGAGGGCCCGAGTTGCGGCGAAGAGTGTGAGGTCTAGTGTTCGACCAGCTTGGGGCCTCGGCCTCTGGTCTGATCTGGGCGACCCCAGAGGGGTTGCAGCTGTGGTGAGCGTAGTGGTGGACGGGATGCTCTGTTTGGACTGGAGCAGTCGTAGACTGAGCCATGCCGCGATGAATGAGGACAGCCATCTTGATAACCTAGGTGCATCTCGAGTCAGTAAAAATACACCGAAAGTCTACTGTTTGAACCCACCTGATTCTGGTTGTTCCTGCTAATCTGTGCAAGATGCGAGCAATTGCCCTGCGCAGGATGGGCTACCATGTACCTGGTTAGCAGAAGGCGGCCAACTGAAAGTGGACAATAGTATCGCCCGAGAGAGTCATACCTCCAGCAAGGTGCTGCCGCCGACAAGAGCAGCACAGAAGGTAGGAAACCGTTGCCATTCCAGCCCTGCTCGCACCGTCCTGGCCAGGGACTCGAGCAGCTGTGGCTCGGATTTGTTGTCGGCAGGGCCATCTGCAGGCCGGTGCCGCCTCGGGACGAATTTCAAGGCGTGGTGCAAGACCAAGGCCAACAACCGTGGACCGACGGAGAAGGCATAGCCGAGGAGGTATGCCCGCAGGACGGGTCTGAACAAGGGAGGGACGGCGTGATCCCATGTAGCAGGCCTAGACCTCAGCCTGATTGATACAGCACCATGGTGTGATGGCGGTGGTGAAGACATTGACAGCAGAAGGGCAGAAAGCACAGAAGGTTTGAGAGAGGGTCGGGCGGGCAAGGTTCAGTGTCAGGGGGACGTGACATGTGATTGTGACGCGTTGAACGCCTGGTTACGTGTCGCACTTTTTGGGGGGGCCTGGCGCTATCATCAGCTACCCGAAGGTTCGGATCCGAGCAATACTGGATACAGTGAGGACTCCCGAGGTGGTAGCAGATCCGTGTCTTGTATGACTATGATTCACTTGAAGACGGCCCAAGACAAACAGCTACGGCCAGTGGCCCTTTGCCATTGGTCGCGTGACCCCCCCTCCCCGGACGCATGTTGAGGGCATCGCAGGAGGCGACAGTCAGAGGGGTAAAAGTCATGGCAGTGCGGCAGACATGGCGACGCCCAAGGTGGGAATATCGAGCAGGGCATAGTCGCATAGGCGGCGATGCGATGACGGATGCTAAGACTTTGACGGGCGGGACGGGGAAACACACGAGAAGGGTTGAAAGGGACGTACGTCGGGCGGCAAATTGTGATTTGTGGGCGTGGGCGTGGCTGCTGTTGCGGAATGATCGGACGGCCAGGCGAGGCCAAAGGGCATGTATGAACTATGGGGTCCAAAGGGTCCCTCTCGACGTGCTTGATGGGCGTCTGACACGGGGCGGCGAGGGCCAAGTCGTGCTCCTCGCAAAGATGCGGCCGGAAAGGGAACCAGTAGGACAGGATGCAACGTCGGGAGGTTGAAACGGAGGACCAGCAGTGCAGCAGTGCAGCAGTGCAGCAGCGCAGCAGTGCCGTGACGTTCGTCGGATTGGCCACCCATGCCATCCATGCCATCCCAAGGCCACAGGCACAGTAGTTCGATGCGCCTGCTCATCCGTAGATCTGCAAACAACCAGGGAGGCAGGGGAGGCAGGCTAGCAACCCGCAAGCGCTTGGCGGCCAGGCTGCTAGGCTCTAGCTCCCTGTCATGTTTGAACTGCACTGCTGCTGCAGTACGGAGACGGAGTAGGCCTGGTGCGCATCAAACAACCCAGCCTGCCAGCTCCAGAGGAAGCTCGTCTCCTCCCCAGCCGGCTCTCATGGGATTCCCCAATACAGTCAACCATGCGGGCCCGGCGGCAGCCAGCCAGCAGCACCGCCCGGCGGAAGAACATCAGGACAGCTCTTGCTGTCGCCGTGTGGTCTGGGCATTTCTTAGCAGTTGCCTCAGGGATGCGATGCGATACGCGAGGGATTTGTCAGGTCGCGGCGCCGAGGTGTGACTCGGCCACGGTCGGGTCGAGTCGAGTCGAGGTGCAGAAGCCGTCACTGGCCTTGCCTGGCACCTGGCTTGCCTGCCTTCCCACCCACTGTCAGACATGCAGGACCAGCCAGCCCGGCGGTCCACCTCCCGCTCACAGTTAGTGCCCGCGGCCAGAGGAGTGGTGCAGCACAGCGCAGCGCAGCAGTCAGTCGCTGACCTGACCTGGCCTGGCCTGGCCTGGCCGTGCTTGACATGTGAAAGAGGGCGTCAAATGTGGGATTGATGCATGGCGCCAGTGAGCACCCTGCTTGGCCCCGGCCCGACCAGGACACCCACCGTCTAGATGCATACCGGCAAGGCACATGACCCCGGTTCTGCCATAGCAGGGCCGCCCAAGGTTTGTGCGGTGCATGCAGCTGTCGAGTCAGGCGGGGCCTGCTTCTGCTTCTGGCACAAGCACTGGTGCTGGTGCTGGTGCTGGTGCTAGTGGAGGTTGACTGCGCCTGCGCCAGTCGTCTGGACGACTTCGATTCCCAGACCAAGTCCTCACTTATTCCCTCCCGAGGTCCTTAGCAACCTTGTCACAGCGCCCTCAACCTCCCCAACGTTCTCAGGGTCCCGTTTCTGCTCAACGCCCCTGCTGGATTCGTGCCCCGAGGCCATGGGATGATGCAGCAAGGCATCCCTCGCCGTCTTGACATGCCCACTTCCCAAAGACACTCATAAAGACCAGCACCAGCACCAGCACCACCGTTATGTTATAGTCACCTCTCCCACACTGCCACCACTCCCAACACTCCCACCACAGAGACACACACCACGGGCCAGGCCGCCCTGCACAGAGCAACACCTTGCCGAGCCCCTACAGCTTCATGTCTGGTGTCAAGGAAGCTCTCCCGTGTCACTCGGCCGAACAAACACCCACCCGAGCTCCATTTCTGCGTCGCCGCGCCTTGTGCGAGTGCGACTACGACTGCGACTGCACCTGTGCAACACCTCCATCCTGGACGGCAGTTTCCAGCCATAGCATACCAGTATACAACGCTTCTTCATTTCTGCGACCCAGACCAGCCGCCCTTCTCGCCAGTTGCCGCACCAGCAATTGCAGCTCAGGCCCCTGCCTGTATTCGCTCTGACTTCGCTCTGGATCCCACGCTTGACAACATCTTGCAACAGCTCCAGTCACCTGGCTCAACGCTTCTGCCCTCCAGGACCCCTTCCGACTGTTCATCAGACCACAGCTGTTGTTGGCCTGGTCGAAAAACGCACTCATGCTAGCCGTTCAGCGTCCCAGGATGGGTTCGTCGCAGCCGAATGACGGCACCAGACTGCCATTTGGTTGTAAGTACCCCCAGCCCGAGAGACTGTCTGTTTTGTGCCCGACTGTCCTGCTAATACGAAGACAGACATGTCTGAGGACCAGCACCCAGACCCCTCCCTGTTCGATTTCCTCCCACATCCCCCGCCCGACCCTGCGCCCGGCAATCCCATCCTCACCACCGCCGAGGAGAACGGCCTGGCAAACATGTTGGCTGGCATGGTGTCCAACGGCTATGGCGAGCAGAACTTTGGCGAAGGATTAACTGCCGACGAGTGGATGATGCCCCCGAATCTGATGGCCACCGCCACCTCGTACGGCCTCCATCCTCAACTTAGCCACATGCCAGACAATCTTCTCGGCGACGCCTTCTACCAGGAAAACACCCCTCAGACATTCGCAACCAACAACTCCATGCTTGCGTCCGCTCCACCCGCAACAGCCACACCAAATGGCTACGCAGCTGCCGGCCCCTCACAACCGACCGCATCGACACCCGTAACAGGCGCACACCCAAACACCTACACAACAAGTGGTCCCCCACTCACCAACGCGTCCCCTGTACATCACCACCCGATTGACCAGCCACAGCCGTCAGAGGACGTTTTGGCGGCAGCAAATGTCCTACACAGCGGGTCTCATGGCCGGTCGCACAGTCTTCAACACGAGACCATGTTCTCGAATGCTCCACAGAGGACGAACAACATGGGGCCCCCAGTCGGCCACTTGAGGCACCAGCAATGGAGCGAGTTCAAACAAGAAGGAAGGCGCATGTCACAGTCCACCCACGCGGCTGAGCAAGAGGCGGCCTTTTCTAGCTGGATCTATGGTGCCGAGGCCCAGCCCAGCCAGAGGGGTGATCCGCCGCGGGCTCCGGTAGACTTGCAGTACGGCACGGATCAGAGCTTCAGCAACAACAACCAGCCATTTGTGCCCTCAAGCGACAAGGACAGTTCGGAAGCAATACAAAAAGAACATATGCGGTACTTCAGCGCTATAGAACTGTCAAAAAGTACAAATACGACTCGGCCGACGAGTCCGGTCATTAGTACTGAGAGTCTTCCCTTCAACCTCAAGACCCGCGCGCCACCACCGATCAAGATCGAGGCGAATGGTGACGGTGGGAAGAAATGGCGCAAGGGCAAGCATGAAGAAGACGACGATGACGACGAGCCACAGTCCGCCGTGTCCAAATCATCGGCACGGAAACGAAAACAGAAAGTCGATACCTCCCACTCTCCCGGTGGAGTCGCCGAGGCCGCAGGCTCCGGGAAGCGGAGAAAATCCTCCGCCGCAGCCAAGAGGGAGAATTTGACCGAGGACCAGAAACGCGAGAACCACATCAACAGCGAAAAGAAGCGAAGAAAGGTCATACAGACCGGGTTTGAGAACCTGGCAGTCATCGTACCTGCAATCAAGGGTAGCAATCCCAGCAAGAGTGCCATGCTCGAGGCCGCCGTCGCATGGCTGGAGGAGCTGTTGGACGGCAACGAAACACTGAAAGGGCAGCTGTCCCAACCTATTTAGCGTTCTTGAGCAAAAAGTCCTGTTTTCCATATTTTTCTGCATTACTTTCAGCCACGCGGCGTCGGCGGCCGATGAAGATCATATCTGGCATGGAAAGCCCGAGCGGCGGGTTGGGGAAGGGGAGGTTGGTGTTGTAGGACGAGGTTGAGTGGTCATGTACCTCGTTCGCGTAGCCCATAAAGGGTCTATCTTTGCTTCATTCATGGCGTTTCATGGGCCTCGGGAGTATTGGATGCTCGGGGCAAATTTCAGATTGGGTAGGGAGTCCTTCTATTGGGCGGTAGGGATGACTTTGGCTTCTTCCCTCGGTTGATATCCACATTGCTGGCCGGGTGGTCTTGGATTAACGGGATGGTTGTCGGTCGAATGACTGGGTGGGAATTGCCAGCCGCGTATTTATAATGACGACTGGTTGGACGGAAGATGCTTCTACGAATCAAGCGAGGATCGCCAGATCCATGCCTATTCTTCTCTTCTCCCGTCCCTCGTGCAGTGTGCTGATACTCGGGGAAGTCTCTCGTAGTGCTCTTCACATGCTTTTACCATACCACCGCCACATCTTCAAAAATAACAATAGATTATGGCGGAGCCCCTGTTGCTGGACTACTGTCTATGTGATCACCTTCTGCAAGCGGTTTCCCTACAGAACGTGCCCTATAGAGGATTATGCTTTAAGAATGTTTGGGGCTTGAGGGGGGGGGGGGCACGAATATACTATGCTCGTGCCCGCGTGACGGACACCCGAGCAAACTCGTGATCTGATGTAGCCATCGCCACCGCGTAACTAGACACGTACGAGCAACAGGTATGTATTGCTTCCTGGTATTAGCCGACTCCTCCAAGCAAATACATAACCGCTGGGCTAGGAAAACAGGCAGGGTCAGACGTCTTGGTTTGTTCGTGATCATCACGAGAGTATCTAACCTTCTGGTTACAAACAAGTTGCTTAGACATGAGTACCCATGGTACCCAGTTGACTCGACGAGATCTCTGGCATAATTATTTCAACCAAGATCCGGCCGGCTCCATCAAATTGGTGTTGAAGTACGAGGCTATTACATTTGGGGCGCGAGGGTCGTGGCGCTGGCGGTGTGAGCCTCCTAACCAATACTCACTCAAAACCAACAATCCTGGAAGACGGGCGGACCCTGGCGGGAAATCATGGAATACTCAATGGCCATCGATTTCTTTTGATAGTGAACCAAAGACAACCATAGAGTAAATATCCTCTGTTCATTCATCTTGGACACCGTTATGTGGTTTCGTCAGCCGTGCACTGCTCGAGACTGATCAATGGCTTAAATGCTCTTGCTGTGCGTGTGATTATTTATCATGAAGACACCACCGTGGATATTCTGAACTAGCATGCGCGATGTAGTCACGGCCTGCTGAAGACAGGCTGGTAAAACCCTGCGCACCTCGCGAGGCTTGAGAGAAAATATTATGCTTCATTGCGAATACTACATTCATTTATTCATTACTTTCATCGCAGGACGTTCGTCAAGGAGCCCATCCGTTTTGCCTCGACCCATTGCCACCAACCAGAACCATAAACTAACGAGGAAGCTTAAATGCCAACGCTGTCCCTAGAACCAGGAGTCTCAAGAAGCGATCAAGTACTTCCGCCTTATACTTCTGTCTCAACATCAGGCTTCCGCCCGCTCAGGGATCCAACCTTGGTGATCCGACGAACGGCAAAAGTGGCCTCGTCTTTGGCAAATTGAACATTACGCATGGGTTTCCTGTGACATGTCCAGTCAGTAACAGAGTTCAACACATCAAACTCTTCTCAGTAGAGATGTAAGCCAGCCCTTACCATTGCATCAACCCCCTGTGCTGACGATGCAGGTCCCTACTCCTTGTTCTGTAATCCTTGAGCGCTTTGATCGGGCTCTTGCTGCTGTTGGACTTGCCGCTGCTGCTCTTGGTCGTCTGATGCGACAGCTGGCTGCCATGGCCACTGTCGACCGACTGGCGCGCTCCCGTGCTGGACTGATCGCCGCTGGCGTCTCCGCCGCTGTAGACGGAAGGGTCAGTGGTCGCATCGGCGATACCCAGATCGGGGTTGCTCGAGTCCTCGTCGTCATACTCGTATTCGTCGGAGTCTGTACCATCGTCTTTGCCGGGGCTTTTGCCCATCATTTCCACGGGGTCTTTTCCGAAGGCCCCGCTCCAGTCGGTACCGTCCTTGGCGAGCCACTTCTCTTTGTCCTTCTCGTCTGCCTGGGCGAGAACGTCTCGCCCCTGCGTAAGACTGGCATCGTGCAGTTTCTGGATGCTCGGTGGAACCTCTGCCACGACGAGCTCCTTCCTCACGCCCTCGGCGAAGCATGCTTCCCAGCTCTCAATCGTCTCGCGAGAGTCGTTGTCGCTCACAAATTTGAGGTGGTCGCGGTCGGTGCCCGGCTTGAACCTGCCTCGAAATCTGAGTCGTCCAATCTCCTCGATTTTCAGGTTGGGAACATCCCGATAGTTGGCCTCAGTGATATAGTTCTGGCTCAGGCGTGTGCCGTTGTTGCACCGCCAGATGGGAATATCAAAGTCCTTCTCTTCGAGATCGATCAGGTCCTGCAACCACACAGAAGCATAAGTGTCACTGTGCCGTTTCCCAGCCGGGTGGAACTCGAAGAAAACTGGTGAGCGGTAACGATATCGCACAGGAAGCCGAATGTGACCCTCCACATTGGTTGTAGTTCCATCTTCGTTCCTTCTGGGCTGAGACTCCGTGATATCCCACACGAGGCTGCCATCATCGGCCTGCGTACATTTGTCGCTCTTTATCGTGGCGGAACTCCCTCCGGTGCGCAGCTTCAACTTTGTGCGAGGGTTTCCGTCATAGTTGACCGCCTTGAGAGTGTCCGAGAGGAATTCAAACGTTCCGATCTCGCCGAAGCCGAGCTGCTGGGGCGGCAACCTGAGGTCGACGGAGCGGAAAAGGAGCGAGATACGGACCCGCCCGAAGCCGATACCACCGTCGAGGGGGTACCATCGGGTGACCTGACTGCTGGTCAAGAGAATATCGGACAGTTTCAGCGGGACGACTCCGATAATTGGATCGTGCTGTCGGTTGCGCGAGTCCCGAACGGTGACAGTGATAATGGCTGCCCTCCAGTCTCGGATGAATCGCTCTGTCCCAGCTTCAAAGATCGGTTTCGAGGAAACCACCTTGGTTCGGGTCTTGTATGCTAGTTCGTCATTGATAAGGATCGTGCAATATGAGCTCGGCAGTTTCTTGCCCGTCTCCTCCTTGATATCTCCCGCTTCAGGCCTAGCAGGCTCGAATTCTCGCCCCTTCCTCTTGCCCTCTGAGCCCTTGACATTCTCAAGTTCGAGGTTGACAATTTGATGAACCACGACGCTGACAATTCCACTTGGCCAAAGAGGATCAGGCGGCGTGTGGACAACGGCGTCCTCGTCGGCTGTGTCCAAGGAGCCAACGTCCTGCTGAAGCTCCTTCTTATCCTGTAGCTCCTTCGGGAGGTTAGGATCCTTGCCGTCAGTGCGAAGGGCCTTGCGGTATTGCGTCTTGCCAAAGAAGCCGACTTCCCAAGACAGCGTGCCCGGCATGGTACTTTCCGCCTTGGTGCCCCTTAGGGTCGACTGTTGAGGGAACATTTTGCCTGGATGCTGGATGAGCTTCTGAATACTCAGCTCGACCTTGCCCACAACATCGTCCGCGGACGACCTGTCACTGTCCCAGAGCTCCAGCGAGAGCTGCTCATCTGCCTTGATGATATCAGGGGTGACAAGAAGAGCAGCGCACTCTGAAAAGATCGGGTCAAGGTTGTCCTGGATAACACGGGTGCAGTACTGAGGCTTGCCAAACTTGGAGAAGGCGACCTAGGGGTGATGTTAGCACTCATTCGGATCCTGACGTGGTTATTCTAGAGCATTGCGGGGAGCCGTGACTGAAGACTGGTCTTCTCCTGTGGTTCTGACCCTCCTATCAACGTCGTCGCAAAGTGCTTTAGGACTTACACATATATAAGGATCGCTCCCTCCGCCCTCGCTCCCTCTGCGATCCTGTTTCGAGAGACCAGTTGCCTTGTGTATACGGATGAACAGGACGCCGAGGGCTTGCGTCTCCTTCGTGATATCATCACCAGATAGCATCTTGCCAATGTCGAGGGTTAGTGACTTGGGGGCAACGTACATGCCGGCGGCGGTTGCGATTGCCCAATTGACAAAATTGGAGATCAGAGGAAGGTTGAGCACATTGGCACCCTTTTCGATGAGTGGTATGCAGCTAGCCTCGACTCTCGGCAAGCCCATGAGGGTGACGCTCAGTGTCTTTATAAATGGCGGATTAGGGGCAAGAGCCACGCGGAGACGGGCGGTGCAGACCAATCCATTGAGTTCAACCCAGATGGGGAAGGGCACGCCAAAGAGACCTTTCATGCCCAGATAGAAGACCAGTTGCATGCCCATGTTCTTGGCCTTTGAAGACACGTCCGCGCCCGATGGCAGTGAGTGGTAGGCGATGGTTGCCTCGAGATTGTAGAAATCACCGCCCTCCTCATCAGCGGCCAGTTCTTGGGGGTCCTTGGTCTTCTCGTCCTGTTTACGGATCTCGTCTTTCAGGTCCTGAACGTGACTATCCGGGAGGGCACGCAAGCTCAGAACTCTGATGGGATTGCTCCCCTGGGAGATGTCGTTGACCTTGACATTTTCAATCACACCGGGCACACTTGCTTGCATCACATCTTCCAGCGTGTCCGCAACAGCTGCAAACATGTCTGGGTTGATCAAACCCCAGATCAGACCGATGGCCGTATTCATCCATTCGACCGACTCAGGGATGAGGTTGACAACGGCGGTCTCGCCGCGTTGCTGTTCGCTGGACCATTCGGTATCACGGCCCTGGCGAATCAGGTCCTTCACCCAGAGGAAGACACCGGAGGCCACGCAGAACCCCAAGGGAATCAGCCCCCAGAGCGAGCCACCCAAGATTCTTCCAATAAAGGCGATAGAGAAAAAGATTCCAGCACAGAGGACGTTTGCCCGGGCCTCGAGAGCGGCGTACATGGGCTCATAGCTCACGGATGGGGTGGGATGAAAGAGCACGTTGGTCTTTTCGCCATGGATGGGCACATCACTTGTGGTTCCTGGCTCGACCGGATCAGGTGGTGCTGTGATGTCCTGATTGCGCCGATACTCCTCGCCAGACTGGGTAGGGTCTGTCTTGACCGTGGTCTCCTTTCCGAGGTTGGCGTTTGGTACGAATAGCTGGGCACAGGTGAGCAGAGGTCCCTCGGCCAATACACGTTGGTGTCAATGACAGTAACCTACATGTGGGTCGTCGACTGCCTTGACCATCTCAGGTCCAATATCGTCAATCTCGACATCCTTGCCTGTGACGGGATCGCGGACTGTCCTGCGATTCTTTCCCTTGGGCTTCTCTGAGCGATGAGACTTGACCTCGCCGTCGCCGGCGTGGTTCTGCTTCTGTTTGGCATCGATTTCTGCGTCCCGTTCCTTCTTATCTTTGTCCAAGCCTTCCATGAACTGCTTAATGTTTGGAATTCTGTTGGTGCCAGAATAGTGCCCCCCGGGGGCTGTGTGTTCTTGCTGATCCATGTTGCGTATGACTGCAGCTGTGAACAATGGGACGAAGCACTTTGAGAGTTGTGATTCAGGGTAGATAAGTGGCCAAGAACCACGAATACAGCTGGGCGTTGGCGACTGCTCAAGGTCGAGACCGGGCCGTTCTCACAAAGGGCCGGGAGACGGGACCACGACCGTTGGCGGCGACACTACTCAGCAGGAGAGAAGTATGGTACGGGGTAGAAGAGGCCCACGAGCAAGTGGAAGTAGGAGAGGTTGGGAGGAGATGTAGACTCCAGGCTGGTGAAGGAGGTCAAAGAGAGTGCATGAGATTGATTTACGCCATTGGGTCATTGATTCTCACAGACTGAGATCGGCAGCTACCCGTGCTCGATCTGGCCTGTTTTGACATGATTCCAAGCTGAAGAAGCTAGGCTGGTGCGACTTGACGGTGGATGGGTTGGTCCAGCTTGCCAGGCTTGCCCGGCTTGCCCAGCTCCTCGTCGCATCGCAGCGGCAGCGGGAGGGCGGGCTCCTTGGTTTGGCGGGATATGACGTCTTGTCTCATTCTCCAAGCAGGCGGGATCCTACGCCACTCACCTCATAGCACCCACATTTCTCGTCTGCCATTCTGCATTTCTGCTGCCTTTCTGCTTTTGTGCCAATTCCATCAAAGACCCATGTGCCGGAGAATTGGTCAACTAGTCTAGTCTGTCAGTCTGCCGCAACTTTAACCGCGTCCAACAGCTTGAAAGCCTCATCCTTCTACCAGGATGCTTTTGGATGTTGACTAGACTCGGTTACAATATGGAGGTCTTCTTACAAAGGCACCTGTCGTAAACAAAATGGACCAGCGGAGAGGCCTTGATAGTGTTATTCACTTGACTATTGAAGGTCACCTTGAGAGTCTGACGCCCCAGCCTGGGCAGCCTGGCAGCAGCCTGGCCAGGCGGCCAAGGCGGCTCCACCTCCACAACCCTTTCCCTTGGATCCGAGCGGCTGATGTCACCCCTGCCTGCCTCCCGACCACGTACCGAGGATCTTCATTTACAATGGCACCCTAAAGCTTGGAATACTCGTGGCAATTGCCAGACAGCTTGTTCAGGAAAACGCACCCCAGAGTCCGTGACAACAGCAACAGCACTGCACGCACCACCGAACCCGATTGATTCACCACCAGTGCCTTTGTTGTACGATACCCCCAGCGCCCTAATCGCCCCTCTCACCCGCGGCTCATGTCCACGAAGTTCAGCCTGCCCGCCCTCGTCAAAGACACCCGCACCCGTACAAAAAAGTTTAGCAACAAACGCGGTGGTGAGGGCGGTCTCCTGCCCGGCGCATACGGCAGCTATGGCGTCTACAGCCCTTCATCGGCGGCGCCCAGCTTGTGGAGCCCTTATGCCCGTCCTCCTAGGCGCTCCAAGAAGCTCGTCCTGCTCTGGCTCTTCACCTTCCTGACCATCGGCATCTTCACCTGGTACATCTCAACACGGCGCGGCGCCATGACCGAGACCTATGCCGGTGTCTTGACCGAGGCACCGTCAAAGGACATCGTGGTGGATGAATAGGGCATACTCATGCTCGGCGCACACCCAACGGTTGCAATATCCTTGCTCGCAATGGCTTCGTCCAGCCCGTGGAGCTGTCTGGGCCGCAAGAGAGGGACAGTTGATGTGATTGGAGGATGGAGAGGATAGCATGTTGTCTGCGGACGAGATATCCAGCACCCATCAAGTCTCGATGGGCTGGTATATCGACATTGCACAAGCCCGTGGCCGATTGGTGATCCAAGGCATGCGGGCAAGGGGCAGACGTGATGTTTGCGCACAGTCGCGAGATGCGAGCGACTCGACGGCAAATTGCTGCAATGTTCACCGTTATTGTGAAGCTGGAGGATGTGAAGGGATCGCAAAAACCATTTTGCTGCACTCAACGACGGCCCGGGGAATCTGCCGCCCATTATTGGTGTACCTGGCCCTCCCAATCCAGGTAGAGAGTAGCGCTGAACGCGTACGTTGACCAGCTTGACGTATGCGTGGCCCGGACCTTCAAAGTTACATCAAGATCAAGACGCGTATTGTATAAATGTTGCAAATCAACCCAGGAGGCCAATCAACTTTCCATATTCCTCAGCCGCGTCTCAGCGCTGCTACTCGGATTGTGGGCTGCATTACGCTTCTGGATGAACCCGCCTTGGCATGAGATGCGATGAACCACTCCGTGGTGATGTTCAACACGCTGAAGTCGTCATGTATAAACACAGGCTTGAGTGGTCCAAGTGAAGACGAGACTTGATAGTACAGTAATCCTCCAGATGTTCTTGACATCCCTTCACTTGTTTGCTCGGTTGTCGTCCGTATAATCACGTCGCTCTCTCTTCAGTCCGCTCCGGCATTTTATGCCTTCTTGCTGTTTGTTTTTTTTTGGGTAGAGTCCTCCCCAGTGACTCCAAGACAGACCGATGCGATATGTACAACCATCAACCAACGGAAATCATGGTAGGGGCGACCACTCCCTTGATCCTATCTCCGCATCCAGGGGACAGCCTAACAGACAGTACACCGCCTACAAGACCTCACCCACTGAAGTCGAGAGGAAGTCCTACATCGAAGCCCAGCCCTACTGGGTGGGCAGGCCGACTGCGCTGCCATGGCGGCCGGCTCCATTGGCCTGGCGGACTCGGCCATCTCCGACCCGGACACGGGTTTCGGTGACAAGGGAACCGAGGTGGATAAGAGCGGTGATGCCTACCGGTATGTCACGAAC
This sequence comes from Diaporthe batatas, assembly GCF_019321695.1. Lineage (NCBI taxonomy): Eukaryota > Fungi > Ascomycota > Sordariomycetes > Diaporthales > Diaporthaceae > Diaporthe > Diaporthe batatas. The sequence goes on along the minus strand of NW_025408559.1, from coordinate 533,046 downwards.
GGCCCGTTCTCGAACCTCACGCTGCACATCAACCAGACCGGCTTCGGCGCGAATTACTGCTTACGCAGGGGTGGATATGAGCCAGAGTAGCTTTGTGACCGCGGCCAACACGTCTTATCTCGATGAGTGTTTCGCGAGTGCGGACTACTTGGAGGCATGGCAGTGCCATAGGAAGAACCCTCATGGAGCCGGTCACGCAGGTGTCGGGGCTCTTACAAGTTCGGGGTCTACTGCTCGGCGTTCTACAAGCATAAAACTTTACTGATCGAGTCTTGTACCACATGCAGGATATGACGCTCAACCCGGGCGATCCCCTTTTCTACCTCCACCACACATACCTGGACTATGCCTTTGTGGCAGTGGCAAGCTGTGGATCTTTCCACCCGCCTCACCTACATGACTGGCCACAATGTACCAATGGATGATTACTTGCTTGTCGACGAGGACTACGTCTCCCCATTTCCGTGATCTTGGAAAGGTATGGTGATCAGGGGAATGTCACGACCCTGAGCCACAATCCATGGATGGCGGGCCTGGTTCCCAATGCGACTATCGCTGAGGTACTGAATATCGCGGCCACTTGACCTGCGCCGAGTATATCTAGGCGATGACTTGCAACTAATCCACGAGAAATATGGAGATATACGCACACTCTCTTCACCGGCGAGGTAGAGTAACACTCAGTCGTGAATGGCTAGCAGTTTTGGTTCCACGACCTTTACCTTATTCTTAATTGAGCTGCCCGTGGTCGTGTTCTGAATCTTGACGGCACTTCCAGGAGTCAGGGGGGAACCTTGCATCTGGCCTGTTCATGATCTCAGCCGCTTTCTTCTGCATTGTCATCAGCACCTGAAAGACTTTTGGACAAAGCGACGCCACAGCTGAACGTTGCTCGAGTAGGTTTCGGCACAATTCTTTCTGTACAGGAGCTCATGATTCGTGGGGTATACTGATCAGTATCTTTAAAAAGGTGCATTGTCCGGCTGAGAACATTGGACTTTGAGAACAAGTAGAATGGTAATTCTTTTATGAATCAAGAGGCCGGAGTCAACAAGAATAGCATTGTACACATGCCCTCAATTATTCTTATATTAGTAGGGCAATCATCCTCACTCTCAGCACTCGCAAACCTTACATCCTCATCACAGTCAGTGGCTCAAGATCTGTAACCTCGACTGCGACCTACAAAGTCACGCTTGCACGGTCCATTCGTCTGTCCGAATCTCAATCAAGGGTGAGTGGCAGCAAGCCGTGACAAGAAAAATCGCTAACATGCCCGCTGCCGAGAGACCGGCTGTCAAATTTGTGGACCAGATTATTCTGGAGCGCCCCAAAGGCGTGTATACCGGCGATCGGTGTATTCACAAGCGCAGTAGGAGTGCGAACGAGATGAACGGCGATCCCGTCCGCGAGTACAGCCTCAAGAAGCACAGGCGCGTAGCCTCGCTACAGCCATACATCCGCGACGGAAAGTTATCCGTCGAGGCCAAGGATTGGACTCCCAGACCACTGGTCGACGGAACCTATGGAAGTACAGCCATGAAAGAATTGTGCGAGGACTTCGGTACGCTCGCCACGGACATCACCCAGGGGTTCGCAGAAGGTAAGTGAAGCTAAGCTCATCGAAGCCCGGCTGAAAGATAGGGGAAACAGAAAAATAGACTTGTACAACGAGCCGTTGTGGCCAGGCAATGCAAACGTGATTTGCGACGAGAATTTACATGCTTAAGTGCAAGAAGTGCGCCTCGATTCACGTACCTCTGGTTTCACAGAGCCTGCAGGTTCGAATTAGTATTGGACAGCCAGGCAGGTCTCACCTTGGGCTAGCTCTTCCGTTTTGTCAGCACATGAGAATTAAAATTGTTCCAGGTAGAGGGTAAAGCACCTTTTGAATTTCCCACGTAATGTCTATAGTACTCGAGTCGTGAACAAAGGGCCCCCGTCGTCCATGCTAAACATCATGCCAGACGCACGCCGGCTGCTTTTTGCTTCTTCGTCTGCTGAGCTGTGGCCGACGAGATTCCCGCTTCACCACTAGCATCGAAAATGCTCTTGGCAATACGGCTCTTCTCCTGTTCGATCTTGGACAGCTTCTTGTCTGTCTTTCCCTTGCCGCTAGTCTTGCCGTGGAACTGGTGTGACAGCTCCTTGAATGCCTCCTTCTGATTGAGGTGACGGCCCTGGTCGTCCACATACTTGAGCTCGACATTAAACTGATGCTTCTTGAGAAGTTGCGCCCGAATGTTGGACAATTTGAACTCACGCTCCGCATTCTGTCTGCGGGCGTACTCTTCTCTGTCGCGAGCGTTCATGCGGTCCAGGTGGCCGCTCTTTCGGTCTCGCTCGCGCTGCAGCTTGGCGTCCTCATCTACTTGCGCAATCAACCGCGCCTGTTCCGCGAGGAAGAGCTCTCTTCGGCGGAAGTGCTCATTCTTCTCCGCGCCGCTGTTGTCTTCGTCGATGATCTTGCGCTCTTTGAGGAGTGACAATGTCGCACCCAACCCTTGTGCGACGTATTTTTCCTCATCAACACCTGTTGTTGCGAGTTCTTCTGGTGCTGCTGACACGTCTCTTTCAGCCGACTCCTCTTTGAATTGTGGCGCATTCCCCATTTCCTCGTCCGAGTCCTCGTCATCCATTGCCGTGACAGGTTCTCTGGACTTGGACTTTTTCCTCGGCCGCGAGACCTCGTCTTCTGCAGGCTTGTTTATGGCACTCAGGAATTCTGACGTCTCGTCAAGAATAAGGCCTCCTTGGTCCGCTTCTTGATCATCATCCTGGGCACCCTGGGCGGCCTCCGCTCTGAGCTGTTTGGCCAAGTCCTCTGGCCGAACCCGCTTCTGCTTTTTCAGAGCCTGTCTGCGCTGAATGGATAGAGACGCCTGCAGATCTTCATCATCCACAAACGTGTCGTCGATTGTCTTGCGCTTCCGTGCGCTCGGCGCAGGATCAATGTCCATGGCTTCGGCAGCTGGCGGTTCCTGGTCTCCTGGAAACAACGCATCCTCGTCGTCCCGTTGGCGTGTTGATTTACTCTTCTTCTTCTTTTTGGGCTTCTTGACCTTGATTTCTGAGGGGTCGAGATAGTCAGAGACTGGGGTATCCTGCATGATGTCGACGTCGAGGTTCTGTAGCATCTTCTTCCGCTGGGCTGGGGCCTCGAGAATATCGGCAAGATCTGAAATTGTGCCCTTCCCGTCCAGATTGAAAGTCTTCTTCTTTTTACCGTTGATTTCTTCGTCATACTGAGCCAGAATGCTGTGTTCGCCCGTATCATCAATCTCGTTGGGGTCGTACACAGGCTTCTTCTTCTTCAGGTTCAGCTTTTCGTTGAGCTTCTCCTGCTCCCGTAGACCCAGGTTCTCGAGCTCATCGCCCTCGTCGTCATCGCCCAGGACAGCGCTGTCCTTGAGCGTGAGGATCTGGTCATCGCCGTCTAGGAGCGCCGACATATCGTGCCCGACCTTGACACCGGCGAGGTCTTTGGAAGAGTAGTCGGCGGTCCTCCTGGCAGCTTCGGCGGCGGCGTCTGCCTCCTCTTGCAGCCTCCTGGACTCGGCGATCTTCTTTTGCTTCTTTTTCATGCTCTTCAGCCAGGACTTGGCGTCTCCATCGTCCTCATCGTCGAGGTCGCCCAGGCCCTGCCCCTTTAGGGTGGCCAGTCGTTGGGCTCTATCGCGCTCTTTCTTGATGGCTGCTATCCTTGCCTCGCGGTCCCGTTTGGCCTTCTCGGCTTCGAGAACCTTCCTGTAATTGTCGCCCGCAGCAGCCTCACGCGTCTCTATGGTGCTGGCGACTTCCTCCGTGTCATCCTTCGAGGATTCTTTGGGCGCAGCTGGGGCCGCGTTTGGTACGGGCAAGGGCTTGAGGCCCATCGCCTTGCGGACCTCATTGAGCTCCTGTATCGTGTTCGCATCCATCCTTGCGATGTGTGCGCATAGATCAAAGCTGTGTTTTGAAAATGGATGGGCCCTCAGGTTGAGGCAGATGCAATGTTGGTCACGGCACAAGTAAAAGCGACGAGACAAGGCAGTCCTACACCTTGGACGTGACTTGAAGTTCTGGGAAATGGTCTGTGCATAATTACGTAACACGCCGTCCGTCCCGGTCGCATGCAGCAGCAGGCCAGCACCAGTTGCGCGCACAGCAGGGGCCCTCCTGCACAGCTACAAGCAAGCAGTCGATAATGGGGTGCAGATGTAATTGCGTCCCGGGACTCGTTCTTTATTTCTGACTTGTGGTTACAAACCTGCGACCGGCAGCCTTTCTGCAGGGTTCCTGCGTCCGAGATCGATTGCTGCAACCATTCATTGTCTTGGGGAGACCATGAGCAACCAAAACAAAACAAACTGCAGATCATCCAAGTGTTTCTATCGACAAAGCCTCGTTCCCGGAACAGTCCAAAGCGCCGCCAGGGCTGTGGGTGAGCCTGCGCGTGACCAAGGCGAGAGCTCTACCCTGGGCAACGCATTCTTCTGAATCATGAGCTCTCTTGCCGGGCCGACGATTTGTGATCAGCACTGCTGGCCGTAGCCATGACCTTGCAAACGTGGCAAGCGTGACATTGTCTCGAGGCGGATGGAGCGAGAATAACCGCGGCACCAGGCGGTCGAGGTCGAGATCATCGTCAGCCTAGGCTGCTAAGCCGTGCCAATACCCAGCAGAGAGACACCAAGTCCATTGCAGGAGCTGGCCATCATACCCAAGACATGCGACGACGCAAAACTCGGTCGGCAACCGTCCGGTCGTCTTTCGACCGTGGTCATGCCCTCCTCCTCTTGGTCGTGCTACCTGCAGGGAGTCTGCCACTCGAAAGACTCCCTGTTGCTCTGGGCTGTCCCTCAGCCGCGGCTCCTTCTCCGGGCGAGGCGATTGCCCAAATCGTTCTCGAGTCGGCCCGTTACACGGCGTGGAATTGCATATTCTCCGGGGGCGTGCCGCCGTTCTCAAGTCTCAAGAGGTGGTGTGGTTAGGTGATGAGGTCCAGCGTGCATGATGTGTGTAAGAGTGTGGAAGCGAAGTCCTTTTGAGATTCATAGCCTTTCGGGGTCATCGGTGGTACTGCCATCTTCGTGATAGTGCCGGGAGCCCGAGTGGGTACGGCTCCCGCCCGGACGATGGTTCCCCGCGTTCTCGCGCGGGCTGGGCTGGCTCATTGATGTCTTGCTTGTTGGTGTTGCAGGTCTGGTGTTTGTGTGCACGGCACGCACACCACCTCTTGTCGACAGCAGAGCCTGAGCCGTGAGGGCTTGTACTGGCCCTGAATGGCGCCATCTGAGACTGCAGACGGATGCCACGACGGGCCGATTTGATGCTTGGTTCTGCCGTCAGACTCTGCCTGAGCCGTGACATCGCCCGTGGCTCCGGCGTGTTCTCCATGATCACCTGCCCAGGCGGTAGAGGGAAAGGACCGCTCGATGACACCTACCCCACAAAATAGACGTCAATGGCACAACCTAGACCCCGGGCCCCTACGTGGGGCCCCTTGGGGATCGTGGCGGGAGCCAAGACGACGCCCACAATCACATGGAAACGTTCATCTCATCTGCGCCGTTGTCTTACCCTCTACCCCTGTTGCCCTGGCCTAGCCCGAGAGTGGAAACCCGCAACCGTGCCAGCGGCCGTGTCATTGGCGACGCGACAAGCTGACCCCATCGCCGTGCTTCTTCTGGCCCTCGCTCTCGACGCAAGAAACTCTCGGCTGCGTCCCGGGAAAAAGCCCAAGCCCTGCAAGGCCCCGGCACGACATCGGTGCTTCTTCCTCGATGCTGCCGCCTCGTGACAGTCTCCCACGATGCTGGTTTGTGGAAAGCTGCTACCCTGGAAACGCCATGCACGTCAAGTTGCTTTGTGCCATTGCTGCCCGGCCGTCAACATCGCCACGGATATAAATGGCCTCCCAGATCCATCCCAGTGACATGGCGGTCAACACCACCGCCCTGACAGTCAACAGCTCCAGCTTGGTCCAGCCCATCATGACCGGTCTCACCTCTCTCTTGCTCTTGGGCACCTACGCCCTCCAGGCCGTCCTGGGTCGGCCAGATGCTGGGTTCGTCCGGAGCAACGGCGAGGTCATCAAGCGTTCGGTGGACTCGTTCGTTGCAACCGAGAGTCCCATCGCTCTGAGCCGCCTGCTCTGCAATATCGGTGCAAACGGCTGCTACACATCTGGCGTAGCATCCGGTGCCGTCATTGCATCCCCTAGCAAGGCCAACCCGGACTACTGGTACACCTGGACCCGCGATGCCGGCCTGGTCCTCAAGGAGCTCATTGACATCTTTGCCAATAACTACAACACCACCCTCCAATCTGACATCCAGAACTACATAACTGCCCAGGCCCGACTCCAAGGCGTATCTAACCCATCTGGCTCTCTGTCCAATGGTGCTGGTCTGGGAGAGCCCAAGTTCAACGTCGACCTCAGCCAGTTCACTGGAGACTGGGGTAAGTATACATGGAGCCTTGCAACCTCGTCTTACCTCGACATACCCGGCTAACAAACGCACTAGGGAGGCCACAGAGAGACGGCCCGGCCCTCAGAGCCATCGCACTCATCACCTATGCCAACTGGCTCGTCGCCAATGGCTACTCGTTGACGGCCTCAAACCTTGTTTGGCCAATCATCCGCAACGATCTCAGCTACGTCGCTCAGTACTGGAACCAGACCGGCTTTGATCTCTGGGAAGAGGTCCAAGGCAGCTCGTTCTTCACCACGGCTGCCCAGCACCGCGCCCTCGTCCAGGGAGCTGCGCTCGCATCCTCGCTGGGTACTTCCTGCACAGCCTGCACTACTGTTGCCCCTCAGGTTCTTTGCTTCCTGCAGCGCTTTTGGTCGTCCAGCGGCTATATTGTCGCAAACAGTCAGTGCCCATGCCATCCTCCAGTCGTGACCATATGTGCAGGACAGAATTGACGCAACAGCAGTAAATGTGAACAACGGCCGTACTGGCAAGGACGCGAACTCACTTATTTCATCAATCGCCACTTTCGATCCTGCCGTGGCGTGCGACGCTGCAACGTTCCAGCCGTGCAGTGACAAGGCCCTGTAAGTAACCCTTTTCCCACCATCATCTGCTCCAGCTTGCATTCCAGATCAAAACTATACTGTACTGTAAGAAGGGCAGTCTCTAATCTAAACGGCCGTCTTTTGTTTTGGGGGTGGGGGTGCCTTGGCTCTCTTGGTGTCACATCTTCTGGATTGCTGCAGCTATGAACGGAGATCATCTGCCTTTCAAGCCGTGAACCCGTCAGGGAGTCGACTGACTTTTGATTTCACGTAGTTCAAACCATAAGGCTGTGACGGATTCGTTCCGTTCCGTCTACGGCATCAACTCTGGCATTCCCCAAGGCACTGCAGTCGCTGTCGGCAGATACTCGGAGGATGTCTATTACAACGGAAACCCCTGGTATTTGACCACCCTTGCTGCAGCAGAGCAGCTCTACGATGCCTTGATTGTATGGAAATCCCAGGGTTTCATCCAAGTCACGTCGACCTCTCTTGCCTTCTTCAAGGACCTTGACTCGTCCGTCACTACTGGCACATACCAGTCCGGCTCTTCCACTTACACATCATTGCTCAACGCAGTCACGGCGTACGCCGATGGCTACGTGAACGTTGTGGCAACCTACGCCGCGCCAAATGGATCGCTTTCCGAGCAGTTTGAGAAGTCAAACGGTTCGCCTCTGTCGGCATATGACCTCACATGGTCATATGCTGCCTTTCTGAGTGCGGCCGCCCGCCGCGCTGGCACCGTTCCCCCTTCTTGGGTTGGGGCATCCGGTAACGTCGTCCCTGGAACGTGCTCCACACCTTCAGTCTCCGGATCGTACTCATCGGTGCCCGCGCCGTCTTTTCCTGCATCGCAGACCCCGCAGACCGGCTACAGCACTACGACAGCCACCACGACAAGTGCCGCTCCCACTGGCACTGGCTGTGCCCCCGCGCCATCTGTCCTAGTTACATTCAATGAAAGAGTCACCACGACGTTCGGGGAAACTATCAAGATCGTTGGAGACAATGCTGCTCTCGGAAACTGGGACACCAGCAAGGCCGTGGCGCTCAGCGCGAGCCAGTATACCTCATCAAACCCGCTTTGGTCTGTCACCATTGAATTGGCTTCCGGCGCGGTGGTCGCATACAAGTTCATCAGGGTTTCATCCAGCGGGACCGTCTCTTGGGAGGCCGACCCGAACCACACCCTGACGGTGGCGGCATCATGCGCTACCTCCACCACTGTTTCTTCAAGTTGGCAGTAGAGGGCTAGCGATTGACAGTGGTTGGTGTTTCTGCCCGTCAATCTCAGGGAGGCGGGATGTTTGGGAGGCCGATCTCATTCTTTAGAAGACCTGGGACAAGCAAAGCTAACGACGCACGGCTAGAGTATTTTCCTTGGTCCTCAGACATACACTACCACGCAATAGGAACAGAGATACAATAATACCAATAATGTTGTGCAATATGCTATCATACTTGTAGGGTATCAAAGCACTCCATCTGTTTATGTGTCAAGAAGGGCGGCAGGAAGTCCATTTGATATGCTCCATTACACATTGCAACGAGTCTAGCCTGAGATCTATTCCGTGACTTGCCGCAGGGTGGAACACCTGCTCATAGATGTCAACAGAATGGTGCTTTAGGCCAAAAGACAGAAGTGTTTTCGCAATATTCCGTGGCGAAGCAAGTCATGTTACCATGGGGAGAGCGGGTCTGATCACCCCTTATGCCACCTCTCAAGCGCCGCCATGACCTCCCCGACAGCCCACTCCAGTGTCTCCTCGAATTCAAGGTCCACGCCTCCACCAGGCCCAGGCCGCCCGTGCTGGGCGAGCACTCCTTTCTCCCTCAACACGTCCCAGTCCAACTCACCGCGTTCAACATCGCCGCCCGCGAAGAGCCACCTGTGGGCGTCGACGTAGTTGGGCCAGACGATCTTGTCGACATAGCCGGGCGGGTCCTTCCAGAACCCCTCGAGCGTGACATAGCCGTCGCGGGCCTCGCGCCGCTGCGTCGCCCTGGCGCGCGACACCTGCAGAAAGAGCTTGACGTCGATCATGTCCATGGTGGCTGAGAGCTTTGGCGGCGAGTAGAGGAGGAAGCCGTCCAGGAGGCACAGGCGGAGGGGCCCGCGGCCGGGGGCGCCGGGGGCAGGGGAGAACAGCTCGTGGCCGGGGTTGCCCGGCTGCACCCACTCGCGCACCCTCGTCTTCTGGGCCTCGATCTTGGCGGGCGAGGCGGGGCACTCGCCCACCGAGTTCTGGTCTTCCTTGGAGTCTACGAAGGGCTGCTCCGGGGGAGGCGGGTGGTTGTCTGGTAAGCGTTGCGAAGATGACGGCTTGGCCGGGGGGGGCAGGGGACGACGCAGCGTGGGGAGGCGCTCGGGTCACGCCGTGGCTACTGCGGTGGGCGCAGGCCAGGTCGGGGCCGTTGTTGCTTACCGGAAATGTTCCCTCGGAGCGGATGTGCGACAGCGCCTTCTCCATGTCCGGGATGTTGATGGACTCGGCACAGTCCCAGTCCAGGAGGCCGTCTTTCATGGGCAGTCTGCCAGCAAGGGGTCACTTCCATGCTCATTGATGCCGTATTTCGGTTTTGGGACGTGAGACTGCCCACTTACTCCTCTTCGGGGCGGTAAAAGTCATCCTCGTGCAGCACGAAGCTGTTTGGGAAAATGTCTCGGAGAAGCCTCGCGAGGGTTGTCTTGCCGCTCGAGGAGCAGCCGGACAAACCTATGATGATTGCCTTCTGGCCGCTCATCTTCAGGGAGTGTTGAGAGGAGTACTTGTTCTCCTCAAGCAGTTTGTATTGCGGGGCTGAGATTCCGGTGCGAGAAGACGAGTGAGGTTGAAATTGCCCCGGCCGGGTAAGACGGGAGGGGCCGCGCCGGCTCCGGAAACGCACGGACGCCCCGACCGAGTCCACAAGACATGCCCCGGGCGACTGCCACGCCGGGCGACGGGTCTACCGGCCAGGAGTCATGCTACATTGTCAGTGTTTCCGCTCGCTGGATCTATTCAGCGCCATCTTTGCCTCTACGGAGCAGCAACCACGGTCCTCAGCATGGACAGCTTTCTGGTATAGAAAACAGGGCAGGAATCAACCATGGGGGAAGTCCCACACTCTGCGTGTTGCCAATGAACCGTCGCATTTGTTTTCGGCCGCGTGCATCCTGAGGCTCGAGGCTCGAATTTTGTACATCATGCCCGGGCCTCTTCGTCAGTTGTGCTGCTGAGTGCTGTGGTACCCCTTGTCTGCCATCCAGTCTTGGACCAGGGGGCCCCTGTAGATCGCCGCAGTGACGCAAAGCTAGGGACCTGGCAGCCTGGCCAAGCAGCGGCCGGCCAGGGAAAAAAAGGAGCATCTGAACCCTACCTGCTCAGATCCTCAATGACAAATCCCGTCCTCCCTACCGCTCCTGTTCAACTTCCGACGCTCCCTTCTGCTGTACCGTATGCACTAGCAGTCTTGAGATAGCTGAGCTCCTTCTTGTCGACCCAAACTTCAGGCCGAATCGCCGTATCCCCGCCATCCATCATGCCCGAAGACACCACCCTCGTGGTGATCTCGACGTCGGTCGTCGCCCTTGTCACCGGCTTCTTGTTGGGCATCTACAGCATTCAGGGCTACATCATCACCCCCGAATTCGCCAAGCAGTCGCGTGCAAACTATGACGACCCCGTCGACAGCGACGAGACCGACATCGACGAGGACGAAACCAACATGGACCACGCGCCCAACTGGGCCAACGGCGAGGAGGCGGACAGGAAGCAGGGACTGCGCTACACTGGGAATGACAAGAACAAGGCCGCCAGCAACAAGCCAAAGGCAGGCCCTGTGCCCTCGGTTGAGGACACAGGGGAGGAGTGCAAGCTGATCCTGGTTGTCAGGACGGATCTGGGCATGACCAAGGGTAAGCGTGCCGACCCATCAGCCGCCGTCTCCCCGTTACGAGCATGGCCAAGCTGTGTGCTAACCCTTCTGCCCACCCCCAACCAGGCAAGATCGCAGCGCAGTGCGGCCACGCGACTCTCGCCTGCTTCAAGTCTATCTCCAAGGCCGCGCAGGCCGCCGGGCCCAGCAGCCCCGCGGCCAAGCTCCTGAAGCGCTGGGAGCGCTACGGCCAGGCCAAGGTCGCCCTGCAGACCAAGAGCGCCGACGAGATGCACGAGCTGATGGCCAAGGCTCGCTCGCTTGGCATCACCGCCGAAGTCATCGCCGACGCCGGCCGGACCCAGATCGACCCGGGCAGCCTGACCGTCCTCGGCGTGGGGCCCGCGCCCAAGAGCGCCGTGGACCAGGTCACCGGCCACCTGAAGCTGCTGTAGGGTGGGCATGTGGTCCTGACGCTTCAAGTCTCTGTATGGTTGGGACCGGCGGTTGTCCCGTGATTTGTTAAGGGGTGGGATTTGCATTGCTCGGCGTTGGGGGCTAGCAAAAGACATTGACAAACGGTCTGGTAGGTGGGTCAACTTGGGACAGATCACAACTTGATGCTCGCACATGACATGGTGCTCTCTTGGAATATATTCATTGAACCTGCGCGAGAACAGCTGGGATGCTAGGCTCTCGCGGCTCCAGCATCATCTCACAAATATCATGAGTGTGTATATGCCATCGACATTAGTCTAGTTGACCGCCAGCTAAAATACCGTGTTCCTATCGTGGACTTGGGGCGAGTCCTTTCCTTTGCGCGCGCCGCGCGCTGCCTTCTGCCACAAGACTCAATGTGCTTCCCACACTACACTCTTCGGATGTTCGAACGCCTCGAACTACAGCCCAGAGAACTGAAGTCCCATCTCGAGCAAGGTACCAACTGTGCACCCGCAACATAAAGGGCAGGTATTGACAGCGGTGGTCCGAATGTGGTATTTCGACATGCCGGCTGAGGGTGCGGTGCCTCTCAACGGTCTGGATTAGTGGCATAGACAAAGATATAAAATCACATTGCCTGCCTATTGGGGTATCTGCTCAACCTCTTATTTCTCCTTCCTCGCGAACCGCCCCAGGGCCGGGCCCAGCTCTTCCTTCTGCTGCTCGTGCTGGGCCTTGTTCTTGTTCTGCAGTTCCTCCCAGATCTCGTCTGCGCGCACTCTCTTCTCGTCGATGATGTTCCGCTTCCTCTGCTTGCGAATGTACTTCTTAAGAGCGCCGTTACGCCCGCGTGCCTTGTTCCTGATCTCCTCCTCGATGTTCACGGCCGGCGCGTCGAGGTCTTTCTCGGCCTTCCGCTGCTTCTCCGACCGCAGGTCCAGGTTGCCAATAAAGTTGGGGTCCAGCGCGATCATCTCGGGAGGCAGCTTGTTAAGCAGCTGCTTGACTTCGGCCTCCTGCCGCTGCTTGGCCGTCTCGTACGGGTTAACCTCGAGAGCGTCGTAGTTGGCCTCGCCAGCGCCAGGAACCAGGATCGATGAGAAGCCCTGGTCGTGACCAATCCCGAGCACATCCTCGAAAGGACACCACCGCAATCGCTCCACGGCCTTGCCTTCTTTGCCCCAAGTGAGGTATGGGCTTTGCACCTTTTCTTGAACAGATCTGTGCTTGGAGAAGAGACCCTTCCATATCGTCGTGCTCGTGCCCCAGCCCACTGCGGTAAGTCCGGTATCTGATATCGCAACGGATGATGCGGGAGTCCTTGTGAAATAGGAATTAACCTCCTTGAACATCCGTATGTCCCAGACCGACATCTTCAGATCCTGCCCCGCTGAGACCATGTAACGGCCCTCTCGGTCGACTGCCAGCGACCGGACCGGGCCTTTGTGTGCAAGCAGTTTGACCAGCGCTTCTGAGGAATTCGGTGACCACAATGAGACTGTGCCGTTCTGGTGACCAATGTGACATATTGCGTTCCATGGGTTCTGCGTCAAGGAGCATGGGGCGCCGCCTTTTGTGTGGATTTCGGATACCAGCTGTCCGGTAGAGACGTCTTGGTATTTCAAGTTGCTCGACATGCCCAGTGTGGCTAAGAGCATGTGATATGGCAGAAACTCCATGTGTGAGACTTCGACGTGTTTCTTCAGGCAATGTAGCTCGACGCCATTCCTGTCGTAAATGTAGACGTATTTCTTTTGCGCGACGGCGAAATACTGGTTGTTGTGAAGCCACCGCACATCTGTATAAGGCGGATATAAACTCAGTCCTCGAATCGAAGAGGATACCATAGAGAAGACCTACCTCTGATTGTCTCGCCCAATTGAAGCTCACAGCCTAATTTCCCTTCACGGAAGTCCATCGTCGCAACGTGGCCCTTGCGGCCGGCCAGCAGCAACTCCTTGCCATTTCTCGTGTATTCACAGTGGTATGGACCCAGGTCCTCGAGTTTCAGGTCGAATCGCTTTTGCGCCGCTGCCACGGCCGTCTCGCTTGTGATGTCGTCCTGGCGAACCCTGTACGTTCGCTCGAGCTCATGTTCTGGCTCGAGGAAGCCTGGCGCATTCTCCAACAGAATCTCGGCATCTTTAGCTTTTGAGATGGCATCCTGGTATTTCTCCTCCTGCTTCTTCATGTTGGTGCGCAGCTTCTTGTCCCGAACACCGCGCACGTCGACGCCTTTGCCGCGGCCATAGTCCCGGTTGGCTAGCTTTTGCCGACGCCGCTTTGCTTGTTCTTCTTTCGAGAGTAGTGATGTCCTGGCATGTTGGACCTTCGAGGCACCATTTGGCTCCGTCCGCGTTTCGTCGGCCATGGTTGGTTGTGCAATGACAGTTTTCTCAGTCGGCCTCGGAAATGAATGTCTGGTCGATGCGCAGTCTAGGAACTTTTTCTGAGGGTCGACGACTGATAAGCTGATAATGCGCTGATAAGCCGATAAGCAGGGATGTTGATGGTTGATTCCACAAGAAATTTCAAAAATTGGCGGGGCAGATGCGACTCTAGCGAGGGCGATGGCGGGTGGTGTAAACCAACCGTTTGCCAGTGACGGGACATAGAGAATTCAAGGCTCTGTCCCATTCTCATTTCACGACATCCAATACTAGAATTTTCAAGATTTTTCCCTCGGTGACTGTGAGATATTTGACAATCTGGCGTCTTCATCTCTACCATTCAGGTTCAAGGCAGGTGGTGACGGAGGAAAGATGCCGGCCGCCGTCGCAGGCCACTCGCACCGGGCGACCACCAAGGTCAACAACAAGGCCTTCAAGTCCCGGAAGGCGACCAAGGGAGCCATGCGAGATCAGCTGAAAGGTGAGATGAGTCACTCCGGCGAGCAGTCGCTGGGAAAGGCAAATTGAGGGGGGGGGGGCGCCGCAAACTTGCATATTTAATCCCGTGGCCCCTCACCAGCAAACACAACAAGTACAAAAGATGCATATGCTAACTTTGGCACCGCTTGCTCCTCCTAGGCAAGGTCCCAAACGAGCGCCGCAAGACACCCCATCAGCAAGTCATGTCTAAACTCGACCGACGAAATCAGGCCAAGCAGAGGCAGGCACAGAAGCACAAGGCCCACCAGCAGGAGACCGTCGTCTTCGCCGGCAAGGACGGTGCCCCCCGAAATGTGGCTGTCATTCCTCTCTGCCCGGATGGCGATTCCACCGCTGCCGTTCGAGCCCTGAACCAGAGTCTCGACATCGACCAAGAAATTCCGCTTGGCACCGCTCGCGTGCCCGTTGACAGGTTCAAGCAGAAGCTGCAATACGTCGCCCTGCCGCGAGACCTGGCAGCATGTACAGATGCTGCCAGAGTCGCTGACTTTGTGGTCCTTATTCTGTCTGCCGATGTCGATGTCGACGACCTTGGCGAGCTGATCCTTCGGAGCGTGGAGAGCCAAGGCCTGTCAACTTTGTTCACCGTCGTCCAGGGTCTCAACAAGACCGAGCCCGCAAAGCTCAGAAACTCGGTCCTCGACTCCCTGCGGTCATACATCACGCATTTCCACCCCGAGCAGCACAAGATTTACAACCTCGACAACAGGCAAGAATGCTCGAATCTGATGCGCTCACTCTGCAACTCGACCCCGAAGGGTGTCAAGTGGCGGGATGAGCGGAGCTGGATGCTTGCAGAAGATGTCAGGTTCGCGGACTCGGAAGAAGGCTTGACCATTGTCACTGGCGTTGTAAGGGGCCGGGGCTTACAGGCAGATCGACTGGTTCAAGTGGGCGACTGGGGCTCCTTCAAGATCGAGAAGATCACCGCTGCACCCCTTTCAAAGAGAGGGAAGAAGTCGGACGAGGGGATGAACGTGGACGATGAAACGGAACAGCCTCTCGCGGTTCCTTCCGAGGATCAAGACGAGCTCGATGACCTGGCGCCGGAGGAGGCGGCCATGCGTGATGCGGATGATGATATTGATTTGGATGATGCCACATCCGTGGCCCCGTCTATGAAAAAGGGTGTTCTGCTAGACGATCATCACTATTTTTCTGAAGACGAAGACAATGCCCAGGTGACGCACCTGAGGGTCCCCAAGGGAACCTCAAAGTACCAATCAGCTTGGTACTTAGAGGATGACGTGTCTGACGACGGCTCTGACATGACCGACATGGAATTGGACGACAAGGAAGGGTCTGAGGGCTCTGTGGCACCAGAGGATGGCATGGAAGGACTTGCCGACGATCATATGACGGAGGCGGGGCCATCAGAATACCCTCAGTCAGAAAAGTTCGAGGAATTGGATGAAAACGACGATGCTGCGCAGTTGGCGCAATATCGGTCAAAGAAGAAGAAGAACGAAGCTGAGGAGGATCTGGAGTTCCCCGACGAGATCGAATTGCAGCCCAACGTCCTCGCGCGCGAGCGACTGGCGAGATACAGAGGACTGAAGAGTCTGCGGAGCAGCCCTTGGGATCAGGACGAGGACCGAGCACACGAGCCTGAGGAGTGGCGTCGGCTTCTTCAAGTCCAGAACTACCAAGCTTCTCGAAACAGCGCACGTAATGAGGCCCTCGTGGGAGGTGTGCAGCCCGGCACTCGGGTCCACGTTCATATCAGAGGCGTCCCTGCTGAATGTCGGGCGACGTATCACGCGGCTAAGCCTGTGACTCTTTTCTCCCTGCTGAGGCATGAACAGAAGCGGACGGCGGTCAACTTCCTCATCAACTTGAGCTCTGACTATGCCAGGTCCATCAAGTCCAAGGAAGAGCTCATCATGCAGTGTGGCCCACGGAGGTTCGTCATCAACCCTCTGTTCTCGCAGGGCGGCACCACGCCAAATGACGTGCACAAGTACTGCCGCTTTTTGCACCCAGGGCAGTCTGCAGTGGCGACCTTTATGGGCCCTGTGACTTGGGGCGCCGTGCCAGCTCTCTTCTACAGGAGGTCAAAGCCTGGCGAGAAGAAGGCCGAGGGTGAGCCTGACCTGCCCCTGGCCCTGATCGGAACGGGTACGGCCATTCCTCCCTCGACCAACCGGGTCATCGCCAAGCGGGTGATCCTGACAGGTCACCCGTACCACATACACAAGAGAATCGTGACCATCCGGTACATGTTCTTCAACAGGGAGGACGTGGAATGGTTCAAGGCACTGCCCTTGTGGACCAAGAGAGGCCGGAGTGGCTACGTCAAGGAGCCGCTAGGAACCCACGGATACTTCAAGGCGACATTCGACGCTCACATCAACCCTCAGGACACAATCGGTGTCAGTCTCTACAAGAGAGTCTGGCCCCGCAATGCGATACAGTTGCAGGGCCCTCTGCTTGAGGATGCAGAAGAGGGTGCAGAGGCAGTCGAGGTGATGGAGGAGTAAGGGTCTCCTCCGACGACCGTAGATATCATGAGAAGGCGTTGTGGAATAGGGTATCATGTTGCTCCAGATTATGATTACAATGAATACCAACAATCAGCGGCCAGGATAATGGGCAAGCGTATTTTTATACAGACCTGAGTATGTGAGGCGTATAATGGTCTTGATCATTTCAGAGCGTCAAGGCCAGGGGTCGCTGTCGGGCCTCCGCGCGACTTCTGTACCTCCTCGGCACCACTCGCCCGCCATGCGCTGAGGATCAGGTTGACGATATGGTCCACACCAACATCCTTCTTGACCTGGGCAAATACCGTCGGCCCGCCCTCCCGCATCTTCCTGGCGTCCCGCTCCATGACACCCAGGTCGGCGCCCACGGCCTCGGCGAGGTCGGTCTTGTTGACGACCAGCAGGTCGCTCTGGGTGATGCCGGGCCCGCCCTTGCGAGGGATCTTATCACCACCGGACACGTCAATGACGTAGATGATGTAATCTGCCAGCTCCCGGCTGTAGTTTGCTGCCAGATTGTCGCCGCCGCTCTCGATGAGCAGCAGGTCGGTGTTGAACTCGGCATGCAAATCCTCGAGCGCGGCGAGGTTGGCGCTGATGTCCTCGCGCACGGCGGCGTGGGGACAGCCACCCGTCTCGATGGCGCGGATGCGCTCGGAGGGCAAGGCACGGTTGCGCGTCAGGAACTCGGCGTCCTCCCGCGTGAAGATGTCGTTGGTGACGGCGGCGATGTTGTAGCGAGACCGCAACGCCATGCACAGCGCCAGCATTAGAGCCGTCTTGCCTGAGCCCACGGGCCCTCCGATGCCCACAGTGAAGGCCCGCGAAGCCCACTGCCGACCTTCCGTTATGGGCATCTCCCGCCCGATGTACGAGCCTGGCCCATTCAGGATCTCGTGTGTGTGGCCATGTTCCTGGGCGTTGAAGCCGCCATCGTGTGAGTGCGAGTGCGGGGCTGACCCGTCGTGGGAGTGTGTTGCCATTCTTGGACGGGAGAGGCAGTCGACTGGGTTTCTATGACCAGTTTTTGGAATTGGACTGAAGGGATCAATGGGTTGGAGGAGGATCTGGTGGTACAGCAGTGTTTGATTTCGCGGGGAAGAGACAGTGGAGAGGCAATTGAGATCTGAGCGCGGGGTCGTAATATGAAGGGTCCTCAAGCTCGGAGCTCTGGTGGGTCGTTGATTAAATACCTACTGTAGGTACCCACCTATATGGGTTACGTAAGTAACTAAGTACCTCTATCTTGAAAAAATGAAGTAGAGCCCCCCCTTAGTTAAATACCCTCTATTCCTTAATTAAACCAAAACTTCACTAATAGAATAAAAACTCTAATATTGTGGGAATAGTAGGCTGTAGTGGATTAGCTACTGCAAGCCAGGTCGATAGTGGTCCGTGTGTATACACGGGCCAAGCTTAGTTTAGTTAGTAGGTCTGGCCAACTCAACTGGGCGCTTTGCCGCCCAGCTAGGTAGACCTTTAACTAACATAAATATATATCACTTTTAACTACTTTTTATACGTAAGCTAAGCCAACCAACATTAATTAGTTACCTACTAGCTTTAAATAGTTAGGTATAGATAGTTAATTACTTATTATAACTATTATAGAACTAATAGTATTAATTTTAGTTTATTATTTAAGACTATAATAGTTATAAATAGCTAATTATATTAATACTATAAGGAATTATTAGTGTTAATACTAGTTAATTGATAATATTATAGTAATTATAATAATAATAATAGTAATAAATTAGTATTAATTTTAATCTATTAGTTTAGAGCTATTAAAGGTGTTGTGTACGTTTATTACACCTTAAAAAGAAGTTAATAATCTTTAAAGACTTGGGATTTAGCTTCTTTTTTTATTAATAACCCTCTTTTTAGCTGTAGGTAACACCTTAAGTTAGATATAGTAATTTTTAGAGACTTAAAATTCATAATTTTCTCTTAATTATAATAAATAAATAGGACCCTTTTATTAGGTAAGTCTTGTAACTTTTATAATAACCCTCTTGCTCTTTTATAATATATAAGAAGAAATATAAGATTATAAATGCTTATAGCAACTCTTCTTTTTAGTCGGGCAATCCCTCTTATAAGTAATAATTTAAGTCTATTTAATAGACCTTTAAATTAGTAATTAGTAGCCTACTAGCTTACTAGGTGCCCTTACTAACCTTTTAACTACCCCCTTTAAGAGAGACTTTTAAGTATAAGTAACGACCTTACGGGTTAAGTGACTGATTATATAAATAGGGTGGGAGTGTGTTTAGTAGATGAGGATTACGTTTGGTGTGACTGACTGATTGAATGATTGACTGAATGACTAACTAAACGACCCCCTACTCAAGTAACTACGCAAATAGTGATTCATGCTAGAAGTAAGCCCTACTCTTTGATAGCTGCTAGCTAGCTGTTAGATGCCTTAATAGTTTGATTAACTATATGAACGAGAAGGGAAGAAGGACTAGTCGACTATTAGAAGGACTAACTAGATTGATTAATGGTTATAGATTAATTAATGATTGGTTATAGTTAGTAAGTAACTAGCGACAGCTTAATAAGTGATTAGTAATTAAGTAATTGGGTAATTGGGCGATTAGAAAACGTTAATTTGAAGCGCTTTGCTGGCTATAAAAGAAGAAGAAATTATTAGAAGGGATTAATTAGCTAGATGTAGTTATAGTTAGTAACTAGCTAGTAGACGGCCTAGTAAGTGATTGGTTAATTAGTAATTTAGATTTAATTTTATCTATTAAAGTAATTTAAATTTAAGTGATTTAAGTAATTTATAAAACATTAATTTAGAGTGTTTTTATAGTGCTTAAATTAAGTAAATTACAATTATATATTTAGTGGTAATTCTAAGTAATTAGAGTGATTTAGTTAAAAACTACTTTATTAGTAAATAGAGCTTTTTAATTAACTAGAAGGAAGATTTTAAAAGACTAAAAAGGTGCTAATATAGGAATAATAGGCTATAGTGGATTAGCTATTATAAGCTAGGTTAATAGTAGTTTATATATATATATAGGTTAAGCTTAGCTTAGTTAGTAGGTTTAGCCAACCTAATTAGGCGTTTTACTACCTAGCTAGGTAGACCTTTAATTAATATAAATATATATTACTTTTAACTACTTTTTATATATAAGCTAAGCTAACTAATAAATATTCTTATTAGAATACCTTTATTAATATTATTAATATTAATAATAAGTTATTTTTATTATTTAATTAAATAAAAATAATATTATATTAATTTTATATAATTAATTTAAACTTAATTTATAAAAGTATATATAATTTATTTATTTTAATATAAAGTAATATTAATTTAATTAATTTTATAAATAATATTATTAAATTAATTTATTAAGTTTAAACTATTTAATACTTATTATATAAAATTTATTTAAAATTAAATTATATAATTTATTAATAAAATATTATATTATTTAAATAGTTATATATTTAAAAGTTAATTATTAAAGTAATTAAGGTTTAATAAATTATTTAAAAATACTTATAGGTACCTTTAAAAACTATTTAAGATAAATTTATTATAATAAATTAAGTAGTTTAAAAGTATAAAAGAATACTATTTAAATTAATAATAAAAGAATATATTTATTAATAAAAAAGAAAATAAAAGTATTAATAATAAAACCTTTTATTAAAATAAAGTTTTAATAAATAATATTAATAATAATATTAAATACTTTAAAAATTACTTAATTAACTTTTAATATAAGTATATTTAAATAAACTAACTTTAACTTTATTTATTAAAATTTATAACTTAAAAGTTATTAATATTTTTATTATATAACTTAAAAATAAAGTATTATATTATAAAAAATTAAAATTAAAAATCTAAAACCTTTTATTAAAATATATTAAATTAATTAAAACTTAATTATAAAAAATATAAAGACTATTTAAATATAATTATTAAATTAAAAATATCTTTATTAAAATTAATTAATTTATAAATTAAAAATCTATACTTTTATAATTAAAATTTATAAAAAAGATATTAATAAAAGATTAAAATATTTAATTATAATAATATTATAAATATATTTTTAAAACTTAAAGATTATTTTTTTAATTTTATATAATTATAAAATTATATTATTAATAAAAGAGTTATAAATATTTATATTATAAAGTAATTATTTAATTAAATAATTATTAATTAAAATCTTTTAATTATTATTAATTATTTAATAAATAACTATTTTAAAAGATAGTTTATTAATAGTTAGGTAGATAGTAGATATAAATATATTTAATAAAAATCTAAACTTTAAAACTTTTAACTTATATTAATAACTATTAAATAAAGGGTTAAAATAAAGATAAAAATAAACTTTATATAAAAATATAAATAATTAATAAAAATATAACTATATTTTTAAATAATTATTATAAAATTAATTATTATTATTAAAATAAAAGAATTCTTATAATAATAATATTTTATTAAATAAAATAATATATATATTAGCTTATTTAATAAGAATTTAAAGAATTAATTTAATATAATTATAATAAATAATACTATAATTAATTATTTATTAAAAATCCTCTTTAATTATTAAATAGCTTAAATAAAACCTAATAAAAAAGCAATAATAATAAAATTAGCTTTATTTTTTAAAAAATAATAAAAATAAAAGTAAAAAATAATATTAATATAATTATTAATCTATTATTTAATATTAATTTATTTAAAGTTAGATATAATTAAATAACCTTAATAAAATTACTATTATTATTACTATTACTAACTTCTTTTATAGATTTAATAAAACTTTATTATTAATAATAATAATAATAATAATACTTAAAACTTATAATAAAAATAAAAACTATTAATTATTTTTTATTATTATTATTATAAATAAAAATAAAATAATTTTATATTAAAAGTTTATTATAAAAATACTTTAAAAATATTTTAAGAATTTATTAAAAAAGTTTAATTTAAATAACTTATAAAAGTTATAAAATATAAAAACTTAACTTTTATAAATTTTATAAAAAAGATATTTAATTTAATAAATATAACTTAAAAATCATTTTATTAATTAAAATATTAATTAAATTATATTTAAAAAGAAAAAACTTTATTAATTTTTTAATAATAATAATAATAAGAAAGACTTACTATTATAATAAAACTATTAAATAACTATTTAATAAACTATTAAATAAATATTAAAAATATATTTTATAAAGTTTATAAAAATTATTTAATTAATTAATTAATTTTATTTAATATTAAATTTTATAATTAAATTAATTATTTAATAAAAAATTAAAAGTTTATTAAAATAATTCTCTTTATTTAATAAAGTAAAAAGTTATATAATAAATTTTAAAGAACTTTTAAATAAAAAATTAATTAAATATATAAAAGATATAATTAGTAATAAAAGTAGTTAAAAAGGATAGTTATTTATTTTAAATAAATAAAATAAATTAAATATTTAATATTAAGTATTTAATTAATTAAATAAATTTATTTATAGTTAATTTATTTATTTTAACTTTTAATTATTAATTTAACTATTTAATTTATAAATAATACTCTTCTATTTATATAACTTTACTTAATTAAAACTTTATTAATTTTAATTTTTATAACTTTTAATTAAAACTATTATATTTATTTTATTTTATACTTTCTTTTAATATTTATATATAATAGAAATATCTTTAAATAACTTTAACTTTAAATTTAATCTCCTAAATATAAAAATAAAATTAAATAAAATCTTTATTTAAATTATAATTTAATAATTTATATTAATATTAATAATATAAATAATATTTTAAATTATTAAAATATACTTTAATAAAATTAAAATTAAAAAGTATAAAAGTAAATATTTATACTTTATATTTTTATATTTATTATTTTAATTATTTTTACTTTATAATATTAAGAAGTATTATTTATTATAAGGATTAATTTTAAATTTAAATATAGATTTATCTTTAATAAAATACTTTTTTAATTATTAAAAACTCTTTTATTATATAACTTTTATATATTATAATAATAAATAAACTATTTAATATAATTATAAAAGATATAAAAGTAAGTTCTTTATTTAAAAACTTTTAACTTATAAAATATATTTAATAAATATTTAATCTATCTTTTATATTATTCTACTTATTAAAATTAAATTTATTAATAAAATAAATATTTTTATTATATAATTTAATTAATATATTTATTAAAAATAATAATTATAAAACTTTTATTATATTAATAAATTAATATATATATTTATTTATTATTTTATATATAAACTTTAAAAATATTATTTATTATTTTTATAATAATATTAATTTATTATTATTTAATAAAAAGTATTATATTTTATTAAAATATAAATCTAATTTATTAAATAAAAGATCTTTTAACTTTTAATTTATATAGTTTATATATTAATTATACTTTATAATATTATTATAAAAATAAGTTAATAAACTTTTATAATTTATTATTTTAATTTAATTATACTTAATAATAATAATAATAATATACTTAAAGTAATTATATAAATAGTAATAACTTTTAATAATAAATTTAAATTATTATATAATTATATTAGAATTTAATTTATAATTATTTCTTAAATAATAATAAGTTAAAATATAAATAAAACTCTAACTATTAAAGTTTAAAGTATAATAAATAATAGTTAATTATTATTAAAACTTTTTTTTATTAATTAAAGAATATTAATAAATTAATAAAGGTATTTTATTAAAAAATATTAGAGTTTCTATTTTATTAATAAAGTTTTAGTTTAATTAAGGAATAGAGGGTATTTAACTGGGGGGGGGGCTCTACTTTGTTTTTCCGAGACAACTTCTCTTATCTACTCTACAACTTCGTTCACTATAGCTCACAAACTCGTTCTTGAGCCAATTGTCCGCCGACAACCATGACCGATACAGCTTGGTTGGAATCTCTCGAGCTGGCTCAGAAGTTCATAGCCCCTAATTGTGAATCTCCAGGCCACCGTCGGCCCAGCCTCAGCTACGGACTCCAGAACCCGTGGCCAGATATGATGCTATGTGTCGTCAGACCCAACGCCCAGTTAGCCTCAAGTGTAAATGGCTCGGGGAAATTCTGGGCACATGACCAGAACTATTTGTAGACTGTTATAGGGCGGAATGTCATATTTTCAAATAGTATCTAGAAGCTTGATATTGCTCTCAACTTCTCATATCAGTTTAAAGCTAGTAGTTCATAATAAGATGAGGCGAGAGACAATACCTAAGTATGATTGTGTTCTCGTTTTTGCTTGCTTCACTCGTTCTGTGATCATCAGGGTTGACCCTCCTCCTCCACAATCCCAACGCAATGGCCTTGGAAAGTAGCTAACATTTGACAGTATTTAGAAAAAGGCGCAGAACGTTTACTCTGAGAACCCTAGAGCGTTTTCCCTACGACACTGGGCATGGTCGAACTTTTGTCGATTGCGCAGCTCCGCTAAGGCTTGCCGCTCGATCTCCCTACCTACTTAAGTGGCCAAAAAAGTCCCTGAGGAACATCCTCTGCAAGAGCATCTGAAGATCAGTTCGTGAGTGCTTCTGGCATGTACAGTGCTTAAGGCTGCACCATGTAGATCTTTGGAAGTATAAGTTATTTAGGTATCTCTTATGTAGTTGTCGGTAGTATATGAGGAGGGAGGCACAGGGCCGGACATAGTAGAGAAACCGGAGGTTAATTCCGGTGTAAGTGCTTTGGATCTAACCCGCATTCGTATTCTCTTCCACACAGGGAGCTCCTGGTGGGGCCTCTCAATATGGCCCATCACTTCCTTCAGTTCTACTCGAGCTCACGCTGCAAGTTCGAAAGGGATGGGTATAAAAATGCGACAGGAATCTCGACCTTCTCCGGTGGGGAAGCGAGCATCTCCCCATCGCATTCACTTCCCGCCATCTCCAGCGTTGGTGCCAGACTGATACCACCATCCACTTAACATTCCCCTCTTCATCATGCCTCCCATCAAAGGGCAATCAGTTGTGGTCATCGGTGGATCCTCTGGCATAGGTGCCGCAGCAGCTAAGCTGGCCTGTATCGAAGGTCTCAAGGTGGCTGTCGCCTCGTCCAACCGGAGCCGTGTTGACGAGGCCGTCAGGAAGATACAGGACGCAGTGCCTGACGCCAATATCACCGGTTACACTGTCGACATAAGTGGACTTGACGTAGAGTCAAATTTAGAGAAGCTGTTCATCGAGGTAGCGGAGGCCAATGGCGGGAACATCGACCACATCATCCTGACCGCTGGCCTCGCCAACGTCAAGCCCATCTCTGAATACACAGTCGAGTATTTCAGGGAAACCGCTCCACTGTAAGTCATTCATTGACCTATTGATAATAAATAACCTTGCCCTCGACCGCTGTCGATAATCCATGCGCTAACATTGATCACCTCCAAGCCGCCTGGCTGCCCCTGTGCTCATTGCGAAGCTAGCCCCGCGCTTCCTGGCGCGGCATTGGACGTCCTCTATAATCTTCACTGGCGGAGAGGTCGGTCAAAAGCCCGTCAAGGGGTACGCCGTCGGCGCCGGATGGGCGGCCTCGCTCTACGGGACCGTCCGCGCCTTAGCACTCGAGATGTCGCCGATACGCGTCAATGCAGTCAGCCCTGGCGCGACCGCTACAGAGCTTTGGGGCCCTCCTGGAGAGGCCCGAGAGAAGCTAGAAGCTTTTGTCTCCGCAAAGGCGCTGCTTGGCAAGCCTGGTCAGCCGGAAGAGGTCGGTGAGGCTTACATTTATTTGATGAAAGACACCAACAACACCGGGAGCGTGATCAGCTCCAGTGGGGGTTCTCTGCTTCAGTAACTAAATGCGCTTCAACAGCAGACAACTCGTCACTTTTATAGCAAAATATCTACCCCACGCAATGTACAATTGTGAGACCTCAATCGACCCTGCCCAGGTGCTTATGCAAATACTCCCCAGTGACTATTCAAGCAAGATAGAAAGTGTCAAACATTCTGGGGAGAAACTTACCCATGGCTGTATTTACAGCCAGCTCTACTGAATTAGTCCATTTGGAGGGAGGTGTCGATTACGAGCAGGCTGAATTCATCAGTAAGCATCTTGACAACAGTGCCTATGAGAAGACTGTAAGGAGTTGAGAAGATCAGCCTAGTCATCGAGTCTTTCCTTGACGGTATGCGTGAAGTCCACAGCGTGTCAGACTAAAAAGGCGATTGAAAAAAGCAATCAGACGCCACTGCTCGACGCTTAGAGGGTATCTTCCAGTGTACGCCTGACAATCTGTGCCGGGAGCACATGAGAATGCTTTCCAACATTCAATCAGTCACAAGCGGCCCGACATCATTACTGTTAGTTCTTCTCTTCTTTTCAATGTTTCCATGAATAGCACGACAGGAATCGTGAAGCTCGCAGTCATAAGACTGGAATGCAAGATGGTGGATGTCTATATAGGACGGGATGCGTCTTAAAAGCCCTTGCAAAAATATTGCAGACGTTCTGGAGTATTCGGCAGATTATAGCGGTATTAATTTATAAAGTTGTTCTCGTCCAAAATCAGTGCAACGTTCAAGTGCCTAAGTACATTACTCAACAGTGAGGCATACTGGCGCGCACTTGGTGAGAGATATCAGCAGAGAGTAACACACAGTTTACAAACGTACTCTGATGTACCACCACGACGATACACAAGTATCACGTTGTTCTGAGCCCAGTTCGAAGCTATCTCGGTAGGATTCGGTCAGATAATGAGGCCAACATGCTTTCAAGTAGCCAATAAAACACACGAGGCAAAACTCCGCGTGCGCAAGCATTAGCGGCGGCATCTATGCTGTGTGCCTGTGCCCGTAGATGGACATTTTAATCGATAGGTGAATTCCTGGGCATGTCCAAGTCAGCCGCCATCCGTCCTTGGAAAGGATTCTCACGTGGACTCTCTTCAACCACAGCCTCGTCCCTGGGCGCACTGCTCACGTCCCTAGAATGC
This sequence comes from Diaporthe batatas, assembly GCF_019321695.1. Lineage (NCBI taxonomy): Eukaryota > Fungi > Ascomycota > Sordariomycetes > Diaporthales > Diaporthaceae > Diaporthe > Diaporthe batatas. The sequence goes on along the minus strand of NW_025408559.1, from coordinate 506,336 downwards.
CAAGTGCGCAAGTCTACTATACCAATGAACGGGCCACCATTCAAATATCCTCCGCTCAAAATCGGCCAAATCCGGCTCGAGACCACAGGGTAACAATCTCTACTACCATAGGTAAAGCTTGGTCTCAAATTCACAGCTTTGCTGCTAGCGCTCTACATCTAAAATTTACAGACAGCCCACCTCCTCCTTGACAACTTATCAGCAGTACGCACAGATCTACAAGTTAGGCACTATCTCCGCTTTAAATATTTGCATTAATAAGAGGGGTTCCTAGTTTCTCACCCTCAACTCAGAAAGAGAATAATTAGTTGAGATGTATTGATTCTTATAAGATGCGGGACCCTAGCAGAACTCCTCCTTCTACTAGGAGGCTGCCCGCTTGTAGGCTCTAAGGGGGCTGTGAGAGGAGACTATTTTAATAGGTCGTTTTCTCTTTACCGGTGTTGATAAATTTTGAACTAGGAGCTAATGCCAGTACTGCTTTTCTGCAAGGACATGGCTGCTGTCTCTTGCCACTATGATGCTCTGTCGTACGTCTAGGCCAAGCCCGAGGACCAGCGATCTCTCATCGCCTGTAACTACCAGACCCTCATGGCTCGTAGGAACTTGCACCACGCCCTCCCTTTCCTTGCGAGGCTCCTCAAGCGGGCAGGCCCTACTACGCCCGATTTGGATCGATGCCGTATGTAGCAGCCAAGGCGGATAAGTCCGAGAAAACGAAACAGATCACATACATGGCTCTTGACCACCCACTCGCATGACAAACTATCGTGTGTTGAGGACCTGATCGCGGAAAAGAACATAATGAGGGTGCTGTTTACCTGTTTTCTTCTATGTTGGGTTAGATGACTAACCTTGAGATGGGTGATGGCCACCTGGCAGCCCAAACCGGACTTCTCGATGATTCCAATGCCCGAGGCATGTTTAACAGCCTGGGCCGAATGGTTCACTAGGCCGTAGGCTGTGCAGGATATTGCTTTATCAAAGTTCACAGTAGCCCTTGTCGGTTACAAGATGACTGATCTCGACGTATCTGAGGATTCTCTAGGTCCAATTGAGATGATGAGCATTTTCACGGCCAGACTTCGCGACTTCGGACCTGGTGTCAGGTTACAAAGGAGAGCCATAGAGAGCGAATTTGACATCACAAGGCGTTCAAACAATATGAAAATCGTCTCTATGCGCAGCTCCAGCTCAGAAACCCATGATACGGAATCCCAGCAAAGTCTTTCATTGCAAGAGTCTTCCGAGGCCACGACTACCTCCCGCAAAGGTTCAGAATCAAATTTAGCTGGTCTCGCTTCTATTCCGCATACGTCTGAAGACATACATGGCGTCTTCATACGGTGGTAAACGCTCAAGACCCATCGTTTCACACCAATATCGAGCCGCAGGTCATTTGGATCTTATGATGGTCTCTGTGAGTGTTTCCCTAGAGAACAATGTAAATCCCGAGGAGCTTATCAAAAGTGACAAGACTCACTGCCTAGGCTGGCATTGTTTTTTGTTATTTTTTTTAACGCTGGGTCTTAAGCGTCTACCACTGTATGAATGCGCCACAAACGTTTTATATGCACGGCGATTAGAAACGAAACCACTCACTACCTAGTTAGATAGTTTCACGAGGTCTTTGATTTTGGATTCGAGGCAGTAAGACTGGCGCCAAGCAATAAATCATCATCATCATTGCACGAATCTATATTGGTCCAAGTCATAATTCAGGAGACAGTATTATCAGAAGGAATTAGGAATTGATTGTGAGACACTGGGTTAGTTCCTAAAACTGTCTAGGCTTTTTATTCTGGGACCCAGTTAAGGCTGGGATTGCGGCTCCGCAGCGGTTCTCCATGTCGAGACAAGTGGCTGCATCGCACACGGGCCTATCAAATTTAAAGACTCCTTCAACACAACGGCTGGGGCTGTCTGGTGTTATGGAATCCCGAGATGTTGTTTGGATTGGCGAACTGCACGGCGAGCCCAGATACTCTCTAGTGGCTCTTGTCTCCGCCCTCCAGCTGGGAAACTGCACGTTACTTTCCTGACGTCGTAGCCGCGGATTGCCCGTCTCTCCGAGCGAAAATGTGCAGAACATCCGAACATCCCCTTTACACGTCTGCCAAGACACTGCAGTGCTCATGGGAGCTGAGACTCGCGTCGCCCAGAAAGTGGAAGCTGGTCGACTCCAGAGCCGCGGGAGATGTTGGAGGGCACTCGAGCCTGCGTGCAGTATCGCAGAAGGGCGTTCCGGACGATTCGTGGCCACGCCCTGATCCTCTCATCCAAGAGAAAAGCGCTGATACCGAGACTCTGGTCCGGCAATGCCAGTTGAGATCTGAAGCACGGCTAGGCCCCCTCTCGATCACGATGACGCTCCTGGATGCTTCGGAGAGTGATCATCAGCAATATTATGCGAATGACATGAAATGGAAGACTATTAGTTGAGAATCACAACTGTAGATCTCGTGGCACCTCTTCTGATCGAAGTCACCGCTCATTGTGAAGGTGCTAGCCCTGCGTCACTACAATGAATACGTTGCGTGGACGAGACATAAAAGACCTCTGCTGAGGAGAGAACACAACATCGTCGATTGCCGTGTTCCAAGGTTGCTTGTCCGCTGCGTGGTGTCATGTTTGGGTGTGCAACGAAGGAGCCAAGTCGGCAGGCAGCGACGCGTAGTCGTCCGTTCTCCCGAGATGGATGATCAAGCTGGATGGTTGATGACCTCAGGCGACTGCTGGATGGATGTTTAAAAACCGGGCCATGGACAGTTTCCGCGACGTCTCTCCAGGGAGCCCAGGCTCTAGTGTTATCTCGTTGATTCGACAGGCAGAAGGCCCAGTTAAGGGGAAAGAGGGGTGGCGATGTGAGGCTGAAAAGAAGGTTACGGAATGGGCTGTCAATGCGGAAAAGAAGCAAGTGTCATGTCATGGCTGCAGAAGCACCCCGCCAGCCCGTAGCGGCGTACCCAGCAGGTCTGCAGGGACCCATAATTCTATGGCTGGGCATGTCAGGAATGGCTCCTGTATGAACAAGGGGCGAGGCAATGAGGCAATCTGGTCTGACACTATGAGTTGTTGCCGGCATTGGGCGGAGGCTGGCCGTAGAGGCGAGCATGGGAGCTCGATCCGGGCCCCGATTTAGCACAGATGGGCGTGGAGCATTGGATTGGGAATGGCATGAGGGCATGATGGTTCGACGTGTGTTTCCAGCACGTGTTTGGACCAGGCCAGCAGGCTGGGTTGCGTGACGGGGGAAAAGTTTTCGTGGTCCGATTCGCAGGCCCAAAGCTTGGCCGCAAGGACCGCAGGCTGGAAACATGGACAAAGAGGTCGAGGCTGAGAATACCCATTCTTGTCATGGTGGTGATACGTGTGGTGCTTGTGCGGCCACTCGGCTGATTACAGCGAGAATAATGCCAACGCCGGGGACCGAAATCGCCAAGGCTAGTCTGGCCGACTTGTCACTCGTCTGCCGGACATGGAGACAACGGGCAAGCTACCAAGGCTGATTTCTCATCTGGACAGCGGCGTGCTGCGTGCTGCGTGCTGGGCGTATGGAGCTGCACAGAGGCCATCAGGGTGTGAAGGGCGCGTTGACCGTGCTGACTCCAGCACTATGCTGGCTGCATCTGAGTCAGGCATGTCGAGGCAAGCCTCGAACGGAATGCTTGGAGTGTTTGGAGAGGTAGCTCAACGTCCGACCGAGACAGGCGGGCAGGCTGTGTGGGATGAGCGATTTTCGGGACGACAGGCCGGAGCCCACGGCGTGTGTCGGACAGACTACCTGGTCGAGGCTACGCCTTGTCCGATACAGGGGCCAAGCGAAGACGACTTGTGTGACAGCCGCCAAGCTTACCTTCTGTTTTGCCACGGCTGTTTTTGGATGCCGTCGTCCTCGAACCTAGGTAATGCTGATCTGCTTAACCGGGCTCCGCGACATCTCCCGCTGGCTGCCGGGAACAGGTGGAGGCATAGCCGGGCAACGGATGGGCTGGCTGGCTGCACGATGCTAGATGGCGTGGCGTGCGGGCAGCCCTGAAAGCTTCGAGCAGGATCGGGAAGGGTACCAGAGACTCGATGGCGGGCGGGACGGCAGGACGGACAAGCTCGGGCCAACCCAGGCAGGGGGTGGGGAGCTCTCTGGCTTTCTGGCTCTCTGGTGGGTGCTTGCTTGGCTGTGGTGGGATGATTTCAGAGTGCAAGGTGGGGGGCCCACGTCGTCCCAGGGTACCTGGGTATGCCCAAAGTAGGTAGGTAGCTGCCCAGGTGCTTGCCCCTCCAAGGGTTCCCCCTCCCCCTCCATGGACCTCTTCTGGTGTGCAGGTAGGCATGTAGATAGGTACCTAGGCATGTAGATACAGTAAGTAGGTGGGCAGGGTAGCCATCGTCACCAGATTATTCATAGGAGTTGGGCAGCCCACATCAAATAGCTGAAGATGCGATATTTTCAGCATGGTCACCTGTCTGCCCACCCGCCGAAGGGGGTTGTGCCTCGATCATCAGCCGTGAGTTGCGTGCGTGAGCCTCCTTCATCAAAAAAATATTGCCCCGCCAACGCCTCGCAACGCCCCGTCCTGAGTCGGAGCTCTCCAGAGCAGAGTCCAGACAGGGCCCAGACGCCCTGACGCCGCCTGGAGCTTGCGGGCGGACGAGCGTGGTTTTGCTGGGTACCTCTGCCCAGCCCTGGGAGACGTGAGCTGTCATGCCCAGCCAATTGCCGTCCTTCCCTCCCCCTCCTGCGACTGACGTTGAGCTTTTAAATCTCTGCCCACTCCCTCCTCCTCAACGCCTTTTTTTCCTGTCCCTCCTCTCCCTCTCTCCATCCCTCAACGAAACACCACCTCCAAGCACTCCTAGGTCACTACCGTACCACTCCCCAACGACATCTTCAGCTCACCACACACAAAAACACCAGTCAAAATGGTCGTCAAGGTTGGCATCAACGGATTTGGCCGTATCGGCCGTATCGTCTTCCGCAATGCCGTCGAGCACAGTGACGTCGACGTCGTTGCGGTCAACGACCCCTTCATTGAGCCCACCTACGCTGTGAGTAGTAGCTGTAGACTTGGTCTATTTTCCCCCCCTCTTTGGCTCTCCCGGCCGCCCTATCGCCGCCATGACACCGTGAGTCGGGCATTATCAGGAGCGCAAGGCTGACACTGGTACTCCCCACCCCGCCAGGCTTACATGCTCAAGTACGACTCCTCCCACGGAAACTTCAAGGGCGATGTCCAGGTCAGCGGCTCCGACCTGATCGTCAACGGCAAGACCGTCAAGTTCTACACCGAGCGTGACCCCGCCGCCATCCCCTGGAGCGAGACCGGCGCCACCTACGTCGTCGAGTCCACCGGTGTCTTCACCACCACCGAGAAGGCCAAGGCTCACTTGAAGGGTGGTGCCAAGAAGGTCATCATCTCCGCCCCCTCCGCCGATGCCCCCATGTACGTGATGGGTGTCAACGAGAGCTCCTACGACGGCAGCGCCGACGTCATCTCCAACGCCTCCTGCACCACCAACTGCCTGGCCCCCCTGGCCAAGGTCGTCAACGACAAGTTCGGCATCATTGAGGGTCTCATGACCACCGTCCACTCCTACACTGCCACCCAGAAGACCGTCGACGGTCCCTCGGCCAAGGACTGGCGTGGAGGCCGTGGCGCCGCCCAGAACATCATCCCCTCCTCCACCGGTGCCGCCAAGGCCGTCGGCAAGGTCATCCCCTCGCTCAACGGCAAGCTCACTGGCATGTCCATGCGTGTGCCCACCGCCAACGTCTCCGTTGTCGACTTGACCGTCCGTATCGAGAAGGCTGCTTCCTACGACGAGATCAAGCAGGCCATCAAGGAGGCCTCTGAGGGTCCCCTCAAGGGTAAGTTCTCCTCGCGGACACGACTGCTCACCAGCCCCGTTTGAAAGAGTATCACTGCTAACATGGCCAAATTCAGGATTCCTCGCCTACACTGAGGACGACGTTGTCTCCTCTGACATGAACGGCAACCCTGCCTCTTCCATCTTCGATGCCAAGGCTGGTATCTCCCTCAACAACAACTTCGTCAAGCTGGTCTCCTGGTACGACAACGAGTGGGGCTACTCCCGCCGTGTCCTGGACCTCATCGTCCACGTCGCCAAGGTTGACGGCTCCAAGTAAATTGGCCAGCCCCTCAGCCCCGTCGAAGTTGGTGTGAAATAAGGGTCGACCACATGCAGGATACGGCCAGGAATTCGCAACAAGACACAAGTGGCTCCGCACCGGAACGTGCAGGATGCTCACAAACCAGAACCAACAAAAAGGCCTGATATGATTTGGAAGCAATAAAAGTCGGTAACGTCCAACGGCTGCTGCGGTCATTGGAAGGGTAATGGGGACGGTCCATTAGACAAGTAGTAGTGGTTTGGTAGCTACGCAACTGTAGAAAATGAAAAGCCAAAAAAATATGATCAAAGCCAAAAGACCAAACGAACCGTGATGAGAGTACTGGCTCGCAAGTCGTTTCCACAAGGAATTCCATTACCATGTGCTATGAGGATCGTCAAAGTAGTTCCTATCTGAGCTTCGCCTCCCAGCATGTTCGCAGGCCGATGCTTGGGATCGTCTCGCAACAGCAGCGGACGAGAACTCCCGTGCACAATGCAGCCATACCAAACCAGATCTCGCCAGTCTCAGCCGTTCCTAATCCCCGTCTTTGGGTTCATCTCCTGCGGCTGCTTGCGGAATTCGACTGATTTGCCGGTAGGGACGGTGCTGATGGAATAGAGAAGGTAGGTAGGGGGCGGGTCAAGTATGCAAGTAATCATTTCGTATTATATCGTACAGCGAGCGCAAAGCAGCCCGGGCATTCCTTTTCCTTGGTGCTTTATCGTCCCACACACGTCCACGCAACGCAACAGGGCACCCAAATAGAAAGGAACAGGTGCTAAGAAGCCGGACCTCCGTATAGTCGATCCATTGGTCTCGAGGGATCGGCAGTCCGTCGCTCATAAGAACTCGCCCGAAATCGAAGTCTCCGGACAAAGGTGCTTGCTCATACAACATTCATCTCGAGGTCCATTTCACTAGAACGCAGCGCCGCCCACGCCCTCTCCCGCGATCGTCCTGAGCGAGTTCTCACTCAGGTCGCTCTTGAGCTCGAAACTCTTGGACTCACGCTCGAGCTTCTCCCACACGCGCAGGCTCTTGCGCAGCTTTTCGTCCTTGACCTTGAGTTCCTCGCGGATGCGCTCTTCCTCCTCCTTCAGGCGCCGATGGTGAGCCTCGAGATCCTTGGTCACGCCGGTCATCAGAGGTGTCGAGGCCGGGTCGAGTTTACCGCCAGGGACCATGTGCGGCATCGAAGCAATGAGATTCTGGGCAAGGCTCTGGCGCTGACCTCCTTGAGCCGCAGGGCCGGTAGGTGGGTTGAAGGGCTTGGAGGCGACAGAAGGAGATGGCGCGGGTGTGTCTCTAGATGAGAAGGACGCGCGCGGGCCAGTGGGAACACTGCTGGGGCCGGTGGGTGGCGTTGCTGGTGACGCGGCGGGTGCCGGTGCGAAGTGCGGTCGAGAAGCTGGCGTCCCCCATCCTCCTCCGCCTCGGCCACGGGAGCTGAAGCTATTGCCTCTTGGAGGACCATAGCCGCGTGGACCAGAGGGCGGAACCGTTGGGCTCGGAGTATCTGCTCGCGAGGAGTAGGACGGAGCTGGCGTGGATCTCAAGGCAGCAGGCGCCGCATGAGGGGTGCTAAAGTTCCTGGCAGCACTAGGACCAGTAGGAGGGGCCCTCAGAGCGGCTGGACCACGAGGCGGCGACTTGGCGCGCTGAGGTGACTTGAGAGGGGTCTGGAAGGGCTCTGCCGCAGCCCTCGGTGTCGAAGTGCGAGCAGGCACAGGGATCGAGTTGGCGCCGCTCAGACCAGCTGGGGACCGTGAAACCGGCGAGCGTGGTCGGGAACGAATGTCAAGGCCGCGAGAGGGCGGGCGCGGGGATGAGACGCGAGACCGCGAATTCGAGCGCGATGTGATGGCTGAGGGAACGACTTCTCGCTCTCTGACAGGTGAGCGCTGTCTGTAACTCGAGCTTGGGCCATACCGGTCATCGCGACGGTCCAGGCGGTCTGGAGAGCGCGATCGCGGTCGGTAAGATCTGTCGCCTCGAGGTCCAGCTGGAGGAGAGCGCCGGAAAGGAGATCGCGGCCGGTCACGGCGGTCGCGATCGAACGGGGATCGTGATCTTCGTCTGTAGGGTGAGCGCCATGGTGAGTAACTGTTGTAGTCTCGGCCATCATACCAGTCGTCATACGGGACGTAGTGCCTTTTTCGCCGCGACATGATGATCGTTGTCGGCGTTGGTGATGAGGTAGAACAGAGTGGATGAGTTGGGAGGGGGGGGGGCAAATGGTGGAGCTCACCTAGCGTCTCTGCTGTCAAAGTCACGGCGTGGGGACCGTGCTCTATCTGGAAACCTATCATCCCGTCTCGGGGCAGGCGAGTAGCGTGGTGGAGACCGTCGGGGGCTCCTTCGAGGTGAAGGGCGCCTGACAGGACTTCTGGCGCGGCCACGGCTGCTGTCCCGTCGTCGCCAGCTCTCACCACCGCCAACAACGTCACGACCTCGGTCGAGTCCCCTGTAGCGATCAGCACTCCTGGAGCGGCGACGCGGCGACCGGCCTGGAACGTAGCTGTCGCTTGTGACAGGTGGTGGTGTTCTTGGCCGGAGATCTCTGTCTCTGTCTCTGTCCCTGTCTCTGTCCCTGTCCCTGTCCCGGTCCCGGTCCCGGTCTCTGTCTCTGTCCCTGTCTCTATCCCTATCCCTATCCCTATCTCTGTCTCTGTCTCGGTCGCGGTCCCTGTCCCGATCTCTCAGCGGGCTTCGGGCTCTGCGTGGTGACCGGTCTCTGGTGTTGCTGCTGCCGCTGTTGAAGGGCCTGTATGATTCTCCGGCCCCATATCGGACCACCTCTCCGTCATCGTATCTGGTTCGTATCAGATCAGTCTCGTGATGATGATGAAAAGGAAACATGTTGATTTTCGGGCTCTGTGGCACGAATATGAGTGCAGAACGAGGGGTTGGTGTCCTCCTTAGACGAGTACCAGCTGGGGTGTGAGTGGATAGAGGAGAAGAAGAAGAGAGGTCGGGCGGACCCCAAAGCAGGGGAGAGTTGTCTGCCACCGGCCGTCTTGGCTTCCGGTCCCTTGGTCTGGAGGGATTATTCACGGCCTTGTCTTCCTCGTAGTCTTGGTCCTCCTCAAACAACATAGTTCCTTTCTCCACACCCTTGTTGGCGGTGGGAGGGTCGAGTGATGCAGCCAGCACGGTCATTGGCATGGAGCCGTTGGTGAAAGGAGAGGGAGGGGGATGGGGACGAGGAGGAGGATGAGGACGAGGAGGAGGGGGAGGAGGAGGGGGAGGAGGAAGAGGAAGAGGGTATGAAGGGGAGAGAAGGTAATTGATGCTCATCCGCGAGTCTCTCACACTGGAAGCCATCTTCACTCCGATCTTCACGTCCACTTTGTTGTTCACAGGAAAAAGACACACAAGATCAGATCCTAGAGACTCCACATGCCACTCAGAAGAAAAGATTCGAGACTACCTCAAATCCAGGGCACGCGTGGAATGATACTCCCTGGGTGTGATTCTCCCGGACTCTCGTTGCTGGGCACATGCATTGTTCAACCAGAAACCATCCATGCCTTGTCCAGTGTCGAGTCCCATCCCAACTTTGGGGGGGAAAGTCCTATTGTCCACACAAGGCCACAATAGGGACAGCCCACAGGCCAGCAAAGGCTGGAGGCCACGAGAATCCAAGAGAGTACATTGCAAAATCAAACCACAATAGCATTTCAACTAACCTTCTGCTTGGTGCTGGCCGGTCCCGATCCATTATGGTCACGTAGCCTTCCCAAGTGGTTGAGATGAGTCGAGCAAGAGGTTTCAGCCCGGCCGGCACACCAGTCAATACATGCACGTGCCACTTGGAAGCTATTGGTTTTCGTGATGGCAGGTAGCAAGTGTGATGGATGAGGGCTGAGATGATGGCCAGGTGGGGCGTCAAGTTGGGGGCATTGATCTCGGGTGGTCCTGGTTGAATGGTCAGTCTGCCAGAACTGGCGACGATAGTTGTCAGGCAGGCAAGCTAGCGAGCGGCTGCCTCTGGAAATTTGGCCCCTGGCATAGCCTTATCTTATCGATAATGGATCCCGATAAGATCACCTTCCCTGGCCTCGAGCCAAGATTATCACCAAGCAAGCCAATAAGCTTCCTCAATCGCGCAACCACCAGAATTACTAAATTGCCCATCGGAGAGCCTCATGGGCTTGTCTCCTCAAGACCCATGCGATGCCGTCTACTATCCCGGACATTCCCAGACATCCTCATCATCCAGCGCCTCATCCGAATCCGCAATCACTCTCGTATCCCAACCTTCACCTTTCTGCCTCTTTGGCTGGGGTTTCGGTGGCCACCGACCACGTCTTATAGGTCCCAGAGGACCAGCGCCGGCCTTCTAAGCCAGCTTGTTGATCTCGTCCTCCGTGCTATCTCCTGCAGGCCCCGCATGCTGAACCTCGGAGAGTTGGGCCGCGATCCAATCCTGCACCTCCTTGGCGTGTTCCTTCATCATGCCATTGAGTGAGGCAGCAGGACTGTGGAGAACGGTGCCGAAGCGCTTCTTCCTAACCTTGTTGTGCATCTTGGGATCCGTCCAGCATGAGTGTTCCTTAGACACGTACACCCTTGACTTCTCCTTATACCAAGCCGACAGGCGTTCGTCTGTGTCCGATCGGACAGGTCGCAGGGAGCCAGTGACGAAGTTGACCACACCGGTAACCTTCGCCTTGCAGTCTGTGGTTTCGTCCTTATTAGTCTGATGGCCGGGCAGATTACATTGCGCGAGGTCTGAGCAAGTATCACCACACTTACCTCTATTTAGAAGGAGCATCTTGACTCCAAGATAAGCATACCCGACCCCCATGATGAAGACCTCACCAGCGCGCTCGTACAACTGTATGTAATTATCCCAGAGGTAGCAGATTAGCTCCTTGATCTCTGCCTCAAGTTGTTTCTCCTCCACATCGGGCGTGTAAGGCATGTTGCCCTGGAAACGTGTTAGTGTGATATAGAATTTGAGACGAGATGGGATATACGTACCGTCGGATTCCGGGGTACGTTGATGTCCATGACTCCAAAATCATTTGACACTGCCCAGTCGACATATTGCGTGACGCCGTCGACCTTCAAGACCTCGGGATCAGTACACGTGAACACAAAACGGTTGAGTTTGACGGGCAAGCACTTACCACCCAAGCATTTCCAGGCTCCAGCGTCTTGCTCAAGGGGTCAGGCTGCGCCATTACCTCAGGCCTGCAGCTCTTAGTACCAGTCTTGCTTATCTTGGGGACCGGGAGAGACTCACGGGTCGTGGATGATGACAAGGATGCGCGTTGCCGCATCGATTTCCGGCGTCACTAACACCTGATTCTCGTATGACCTAAAGAGAGCGTCTCGTTGGATATATAGCGGGCACATGCCATGATTCTGCGAAAGATTCTGGCGCTGGTAGCCTCTGAGAACCTCGTTCAGCCTCTTCCCGTCGTTGTGCACGATGTCGGGAACGCTCATGATGCTGCGGCGCATGCATTCCCAATACGGAGCCTGATATGCCTGGACGTAAGATAAGACTTTCGCGGCCTCCTTGCTGATCTTGGGAAGACTAATCCTTGGCGGAGGCTCGCCCATTAGGGTTCTCGCCACGGCCAGAGCAGAGTCGGATATGGCGCGCAGGTTATAGCCACCCTCGAGACAGACCGCCAACTTCCCGTCGGCAAGAGACATGAGCATGTGCGTCATGTGGGCGTAGCATTGTGGCGTGACGAAGCAGCCGCCCAGCTCATCACCGTCTGCGGCGTCGAAGCCGGCGGAAATGATCACCAGGTCAGGGTCGAATTCCTGTGCAATGGGCATGACGATCTTTTGGAAAGCCGCCAAGTACTCGCCATCGCCCATACCCTGATCGTGCCAGCCAATATTGACATTCTTCCCTATGCCTGCGTCTGCGCCACACTTGTCTAGCCCGCCATCCGCGATATTATCGTTATCAGGGGCTCCAGGATAGAACTGGCCGTTCTGGTAGACGTGGAGGGAAATATACAGCACATTCGGGTTGTCATAGAATATGTTCTGAATGCCGTTGCCATGGTGAACATCCCAGTCGAGGATCAGAATTTTGCGGCAGGTATCTGGGTACTCGATCTGGCAGCATCGCGCGGCGATGGGCACGTTGTTGAACATACAAAATCCCATGGGCATGTCGTACTCTGCGTGATGTCCAGGCGGGCGAATGATCGCGAATGCGTTTTTGACGGTGCCCGCAACCACACTCTTGCATGTCTCGATGGCGCCACCGGCAGAAATAAGGGAGGCCTCAAAAGTCATGCTGCCGACGTAAATAGACTCCCTTCCGACATCCATCATCTTGGTAATCTGCCGGAGTTCCTCCGTGGTCTTGTGAGACAGGCTGCGAACCCAGGAGTAATGCCCCGGGAGATGCACATTGCATATTTCTGACTCCAGAGCTTCCCGCGCCGGGATTCTCCACATGTACTTTGTGGGATTAGTCCGTAGGACTTCGACATAGTCAGAGTCGCTTCCCATGAAGATCAGGCCTGCCTTCTTGAATCTCATCATGATGGCCTCGATGCGCGCGGGGTCCTCCGGATGATGCGGTTTTGGGCCGAAGTCAGCATTTGCGTGCAGCTTCATCCTGTCGTCGTAGCAACACCCTGTGGGTCGTTGCCGCCGTTCAAGAGCTGTGAACTCCGGATCACTCGAGTCCAGCGGCGTATCCAATGCATCATCTTCATCAGCGTCATCTGAAGTTGTGCTGTTCTGAAAGCCTGCAGAGGGATGGCCGAAATCCTCAAAGACGAGTGTGTGGGGATCGTCCTGGATGTCCACATCCATGGCGACGTCGTTGTCCACGTCCTCCATCGTGGTCGTCAGGACCATTGTCCAGGGACGAGGCCCCAAACGACCACTTGCCTCTCAGCTGGGCCAGGATGCAACAGGAAGCCCGGAGTTGCTTAGGAAATAGTCTGAGAGGGGTCAGTAAGGTGCGCTCAGGAGGGGCAGCAGAGGTGCTGCGATACGAAATGAGACGATTGGTGGCCTGCTGTCCGTTGAGCGAGATCTGGCTGTGCCTTGGATTTCAAGATTTCAGCCAATGCACTTAGGCATGTGTGCACAGGTGCTGGCGAGTAGCAGAAGTCACTTGCATCCAAAACGTAGAGAGGCGCCACGGGATGGGCTGTGGTCTCACTGGTGAAGCACATGATCGCTTGATCACTTGGCCGAAAGAGGATGTCTGTTTCCTGAGATGCCCAAACCACGAGACGGCATTTGCGCTTGCTGAATGCACCCGAGATATCCAACCCCTCCCCCCGATCTGATACAAGGCATAGTGAATAAGCTTACAGAACAGCGTGATGTGGTTTGGTGGAGGCGTCCTGCAGCAGCTGCAAGGCTGCTCCAGGAAGGCGCAGGGTTATGCACAGGTGCAGTCGATGCGCGTCACCGACAAGCGCCTCGAGCTCAAAGCTCAAACGAATGTTGATCTTGTCGATGTGGATTTCAGAGGCTGCTTCGGCCGTGGCAGCCCAGTGGGACGCTTCAGAGGGGCGCAGCGCGCCGTCGTAGTCGATGTAAGCCGGGGTGGTTGTGAGGGATAAGGATCAATTTCCCACTTGTGACGCGGCTGGTCGCAGTCTCGAAGCCGGCCTGGCCAGGCCACGCTAGGGCCATAACACCACTCACCCAGAGTAGGACGCAACTGCTCTGCTCAGCTCGCGTTTCCAGGGCATCGGCTGCGATCCAATATTTCTACATTGAATAAAATAGCTGGAACCAAAAGACAGCTCTGTAATCATTTTCACACATACGAAAAAAAGAACAAGGAAAAGAAATCAAAATTAAATCTAATGGTCAGGAACGCTCGTGGCTTGTGCCTTGCTTCAACTGCATCCAGCGCTGACTGCCTAACCTAGGTAGGTAGCCTCTTCACAGGTCCTCGATTATACATTCAGGCAACAAAGAAAACCCAAATCGTACAAGGGGCACGCGTCAGGAAACTACAGATTAGCAATTGCGACCCCGTTTCGAGGTCCGGGTGAAATTTGTCTGAGAATCATTTATTTGTTCAGCCTCTGGCGGCGCCAACGTGCAGAAATCGAAGTCGACCGGTCTACGGCTCCAGTCGGCCTTTGTTCATCACAACACGGATCCCCAGGTCCAGCTCCTCCTGAGCTGACCAGGCGAGCGCCCTCTTACCCTCATGAGACCAATCCCCCCGTATCTCCTCATCATAGAGAGGGAAGTCTAAAATCCCACCGCTGTCACCGTTCTTCGCGCTCTTGAAAGCATCGTGACAGCCCATCGACGCGTCGGCGTCATGGGCTTCAAGCCGCTCGTCCTTGACTGCAGAGAGCGCGGGGCCAAGGCTCTGCCGGTCCAGAAGGATGCTTGGATGAGCCAGGCAGACCTCTCGGACCAACCTGTCCCTGGGATAGGTGGACTTGTTAGAGGCGAAACTAAGGATCTCCGCGGGCGACAGCTTGAGAAAAGTGTCCACGATTGCGGAATTAACATTGGTGTCAAAGTCCACAAATGTCGAGTCGTTCCAGCTGAAAGCAGCACGCATAAGGCTCAGCCTGGACGTGCCAAAGCCTATCCGCTCTGCCTCCTCCCTAGAGATGGAGTAGTCCTGAATCAGACATTAGCACCTGTTCCTAGTTTGGATAAATTAGGCCGGTGGTTTACCATTTCTTTCAACACTGTCTCTGTGGAAGGGCATATATCCCCCCTTACCATGCGTTGGACCGTCTCCCACAAGTCGTCCAGCTCGTAAAGCTCATGGTCAGACAATACCCGAAGCCGCTTGCACCGGACATCCGTGGACCCCTGTTGAGGGACGAAGCTGTTTGGCCGCGGGAGCTCCCCATGGAAGAACTGGGCGTAAGACATCCAGCGATATAGGGCTGCTCGGAGCCTCATGGACTCGTTGGGATGCAGCTCGCGACAGTCCGACGCGGGCTGGAACCGATAGCGAGGAAATAGCTGCTCCCATGCCTTGATGGTCTCAAAAAGGCCGAGGAGACGATCAAAATGTCCCTCGTCGAGCACAGCGGACGGGAGTAAGACATGGTCTGCATCGCCTGGCCGCGGAATCTCCCCCTCGCAAATCACCTTGTTCTTATGATATATCCTTCGGCGCAAGCAAGGGCCCAGGGGCACCTCAATGTCCTCGGGCTTGAAGGTAATAACCTGCAGGGCTTCATCGAAC
The DNA here is from genome assembly GCF_019321695.1 of Diaporthe batatas. Classification (NCBI taxonomy): domain Eukaryota; kingdom Fungi; phylum Ascomycota; class Sordariomycetes; order Diaporthales; family Diaporthaceae; genus Diaporthe; species Diaporthe batatas. Next base: position 491,031 of record NW_025408559.1, on the reverse strand, counting down.
GGGCTCAACTCTGTCCGCAGGATGGACAAAAGAATGTGCCCTCGATTACCGTCGTAAATTTCCTTGAACCTCTTGCCTGCTCGAACAAGACTCAAAACACTGCGGAGATCGGTGAGCTCAACGATTTTCACAATGATCTCCACTGGTATTCTCAGGAACCCTGGTTCGAGCCGCTCTGCGTCGCCAGGGGCCGACAGAGGTAGCTCCCGACGATTTTTATTGAATATCTTGAAAGCCATACTGCCCGCGACGGGCAATGATGACCGCGAAGAAACAAAAACCTTCCGGGTCTGTCTGTCTGTCTGTTAGTCTTTGTCATCGCACGCTCGTGCAGGGGTGCGTACAGTATGTGTGGGTTTCGCGGCAACAATTGCTCAGACAACAGCGAGAGTCTCCCCAAACTATCCACCACAGGATCTTGTCTCGACGGAGGAGCAGCTTGGAACCTCTACCGATCCCTGGATGCCCCTGTCGCCGAGGACGTGGCCCAATGTGCCTCACAGGCAACTGACCCCGACGTTGGGGCTATCAAGCAGAGAGGTCAAGTCTCCAGGCATCATTGCTTCACACGATATCATCGTTGTGGAGATCACGTAGAGATGCGCGTTGGGTTTGGGAACGATGAGGACGACATGGTAGTATCATGATGTTGTCCTGACTTGGCCTGGCCCTGCCAGCTGCAGGTCTTAAGGCGGCTCTCATTGGCCTCTACAGCTTCGGGAGTCAAAGTTTTCCTATTTTTACAGAAGCTTTTACCTAATCCTATAGTTATTTATACCTTATATATAACTTATTTATACTTATAAAGGAATTAAATATTTTTTACTTTATTTATTTATATACTTATTTATATACTTATTTATATACTTATTTATATACTTATTTATATATTTATTTACTTATTTATTAATTTATTTATTAATTATTTTAATAATTATTTATATAAAGTATTAATTAACTTAATTTATATATAAGTAATTAGTTAAAGTAGTATATATTAATATTAATTATAAGGTTTATTTAATTAAGTAATAAAATATATAGTTAGATTAATTAAATCTATTAATTAAATTAAATAGTTTATTTATAAATATAAATTTATTAATTTAAATTATAATAGTTAATTTAATATAGCTTATTATTCTTATATTAATTTTTTTAATTTTAAAATCTTTCTTTTAAATAATTAAAAACTTTATTTATTAATAAAGTAATTTTTAATTAAATTATTAAAATTATTATTAAATATATAATTATAATTTATTTAATTTAAATAATTTAATAATATTTTAAATTAATATTTTATAAATTATTTAAATTATTTAAATTTAAATTACTTTAATAAATAAAATTAAATTTAAATTATTAATTAATTATTTATTTATTAATTATTTATTTATTAATTATTTATTTATTAATTATTTATTTATTTATTTATTATTTATTTATTTATTTATTTATTAATTATTTATTTATTAATTATTTATTAATTAATTATTTATTTATTATTAATTATTTATTAATTATATTTAATTATTAATTAATTTATAATTATTAATTAATTTAATTAATTTTTTATTTATTAATCTTTTTTTTTATATAATTAATTAAATTATTTAATTAATAATTAATTAGTAATTAAATAATAAAATAATAAGAAAGGAGATAAGGAGGGAGATAAAGAGGGAGATAAGAAGGGAGATAAGGAGGGAGATAAGGAGGGAGATAAGGAGGGAGATAAGGAGGGAGATAAGGAGGGAGGGAGGTTAGGTACCTAGATAGGTAAGAAGGCTATAGGCAGGGTGGCCAGGTAGGGTAACCTAGAAGGTATATAGGTAGGTACTCTTAAAGATTAGCTATAAAGTATAATGAAGAATCTTTAAGATTGACGAAGAATCTTTGCGGCTAATCTGAATATTAGTAGTAACTTCTTATACCTAGGTAGGGTATAGGTCTATATTAGTACTATGCTTGTTAAATAAGTGTAAAGATTAATGTTGATGTTTATAGCTTATGTTGGTGCTTTATATCTAGGTACCTCTTTATGTACCCTGAAGGTACTTTGCTCTATAGTGGTTGTAGGCTTTATTGAAGGTCTCTGTTTAAAGGTCTTTAAGCTGCTTGCTAGCTGTTTTTTAGCTGGTAGTTAGCTGGTGGCCCCTCCCTACTTGTGGCCCCTAGGCCCTCCTTATTTTTATTCCTTATTTTTATTCCTTATTTATATTTCTTATTTATAATCCTTATTTTTATTTCTTATTTTTATTCCTTATTTTTATTCCTTATTTTTATTCCTTATTTTTATTCCTTATTTTTATTCTTTATTTATATTCCTTATTTTTATTCCTTATTTTTATTCTTTATTTATATTCTTTATTTTTATTCTTTATTTTTATTCCTTATTTTTAATCCTTATTTTTATTCTTTATTTTTATTTCTTATTTTTATTCCTTATTTTTATTCCTTATTTTTATTCTTTATTTATATTCTTTATTTTTATTCCTTATTTTTATTCTTTATTTTTATTTTTATTTTTATTCCTTATTTTTATTCCTTATTTTTATTCCTTATTTTTATTCTTTATTTATATTCTTTATTTTTATTCCTTATTTATATTCTTTATTTTTATTTTTATTTATATTCCTTATTTATATTCTTTATTTTTATTCTTTATTTTTATTCTTTATTTTTATTCCTTATTTTTATTTTTAAAATAAAATTTAAATAAAATTAAAAAAATAAAAAAATTTAATTTATATAATTATAAGTTAAATATATATATAACTTAATTAATAAACTTATATATTTTATTTATTTTATTTATTTTATAAACTTAAATAATTATTTATATCTTTTATAATATTATATTATAACTTTATTACTCTTTTATATTATTCTTTAAATAATTATAATTTTAAATTAATATTTTTAATAAATAATTTATACTTTTTTATTATAAATTATAAGGATTATTTTATTAATAAGAATTAAATTAATAAAATAAAAATATAAAAATATAAATAATAAAAATAAAAATTATTAAAATAAAAGTAATAAAAATAATATAAAAATAATATAAATATTAAAAGTATTATTAAAATATTAAATAATATATAATTAAGTAAAGAAATATTCTTTTTAAAATAATATTAGTTTATAATAGAAGAAGCTTTTCCTTTATTAGGCTTAATAAGGTACTATTTAGGGTAGATTCTCCTTCTAAAAGAGGAAAACTTTGACTCCCGAAGCTGGACTGCATGATGACATACCTAGGCAACTAGGCACTCGGGCAGCCTAGCTCCTCTCGCCGCACCTCGCTATCAACCCTGTGACAGCCTCTCGTACCCAGTACCTAGCAGCCTCGGGTCTGCACGTATTGAGCCGTGTGGACCCATCCCTTTCACATGCAGGTCGCGGGCCCCGACAAATGGAACGACGCAGGCACACTGACGTGGATATCAATTACAAACAAGATGTTTTCCCAGACTCCGACATTTTTTGACACTGATTGAGAGAGATCATTGCAGCTCGGTAACACCAGAGCCCACTGGGACCCCAATCCGCGCATTTCTAGAACTGGAGCTCGCGTATTCAAAGTCACATTTTCACTGCATCTATCACAAATTTCAAGACGCCGGTCCGACAGGGCGTCGTAGAAAACACTCTATTAGGGTATTGCAAACACGCCCTTTCATTTTCCAGATGCCAACGCCGATACCGAGGTGAATCCACTCTCTCTCTAGGAAAAAACGGCTTTGGTCGACAAAGCATCCGATTTCTTGTTCCCCCCTTCCGTCCTCAGGCCGAGCTGGCCCTTCCTTCCCATACTCTCCGTGGCTTGTTCGGCCCTGATGTTCCGACGGCCTGCCTTCTTTCTCCTCAGCTCCGAGCGCACCTGGTTGGGCGACACGAACTGCTTGTTCTCGTAGATGATGGGACCTCCGAACGAACCTTCCTGTATGATGATAGGCGTACAGACGAAACGGGGCCCGATTTCCGCCAGCTTTATGTCGGTGTCTTTGCTCCGCCCGCCGAATGCCTTCTTCTTTGACGCCTTCTCCGCTTCCTCGTCGCCCTCGCCCTCAGCACCAGTCTTTTCCACCTCGTTGATCTGGTAATTGCGCACCCAGATCTTTCCGTCCGCGACCGTGAATCCCATCACGTGGTCGATGAAGGGCTTCGACTTCCTCGCACCTTGGGGCACGCCGAAAATATGTGTGAAGAGTTCCTTGATGACCAGGAGGTGTGGGTCGTTGTCGAACGCGGCGTCAAACGACAGCACCGGCCGCGAGCCCTTCAAGCAGTTTCCTGTGAAGTGCAGCTCCTCCATGGTGTGCACTATTTTCTCATGTCAGTCATGGATCCAGCCCAAGCGCCTCCCTATGGCTGGCCTTACTGTTCTGAACGTGCATCTTGACGGTCGGGCCGTTGGGCACTTTGCTCGCCCAGAGATACAAGTCCTGGCCCTTCCGTGCCTCGAAGAAGAGGACGTTGTTGCAGTTGTACAGCTCCGCCAGCTCGTTTAGTTGGTATAGCTTGGATTTCGAGTCGAACTTGGCGTCCTTCCGCGCGTGGGGCATCATGGCTGCTAGATCATTGAGCAGGTGTCGATGCCTATAATTACGGAGCCGCTTCATTAGTCCACGCTGATGCCTTTGAAAAGGGCGCATCTTGTGTACGCGCATATCTGATCTCACCTGTATGTGACGCCTCTCGACGAGAGTGCCAGGACTCTCTGCTTGTTCTTCCTGGGGCCATGGCTGGAGGAATCGTCATCCTTGGGAGCGTTGGCTTTGGAAAGCGACTTGTACACTGTCGCCATTGTGTCGGTGTGGATCAGCGCTGGCTTGAAGAAAAAGGAATAAGAAAAGTCGCGATGCCGATGACAGGACGGAACTCAACCTGCCTGGTCGCATTTGGATTTGGCTACCAGCCAAAATTTCTGGCAGGCGCTTATCGATAAACAGGGATGGCCTGGCCAGAGCCGGAACCTGGCCTTGTCGAGGTGCCCGTTCTAGCGCGGGGTGACCTCCTGTCCGGACCCACCACTGCGGGCAACTTCGATGTCGCAACTTGGCGGTGGGCTGCAGAGGTGGGCCACACACCTCAGCCAAACGGACATGTTTCGTGGACCTGATCGTCCCAACATTGTCGAAACCATCGGGGTGTCCGTGACCAGGGCGGACAATGTTTTGCTGGCTCGTTCCACGTGTCAGGGCTCCTACTGAATACCTAGGTACTACTATGTTGCTGAGGGCCATCCTCCGGGTGCCGCCTCTGCTCACTGGCAGCCCAGGTGGTCGGTCTGGAGGGACCTCGGGTCTGGCAGCAGAACAAAGGACACGAGCACCAGAGGCCTCTGAGGGTCGGTGCTTTCTCAGTATATTCATTACATGTGTTTCTCATTCAACTCGGCAAGCGCCACACTACGATGGCACCACCCATAGCCCACATACAACAAAGAGGCACAAAGGTACACAGCGAAAACAGCAGTGAAACGAGTAGCATGACTCCCTGATTAAAAAAATCGTCAAAACCCTCCCATTGAGAGCCGCAGATCCGTAACCCCATCATCACACCATCACAGTAATGGCTCTCTTCTGCCGACATGTTTCCATAGAATGTGTGACGTGTGACGCCATGTATCATCAGTTCGTTTCCATGAGCTAGTCCCGTGAGAGCTCCTCCCAAGTGGTGACCTAACAGCACTTGCCGGCCTGCTTCGAGCCGTCGTCGGCCGGCTTGCTCAGAGAGATGTTGGTTCCTGCCCCGATGGTGGCCTGAGCCCCGTCGCCGCTGTCAAGTGCCTTGCTCGATACGATTCGGTAGATCTCTGTAGAACACGTGGTCAGCGATGATCCAGGCAGGAGGTGCCATGGTCCGGGCCGGGAGAAGGGAGGGGCGGGGTCAAGTACCGGTCAAGATGTTCTGGAATGCAAGCTCAACGTTGCTGGCATCGAGGGCAGACGTCTCGATGAAAGAGAGGTGGTTCTCGCCTGGTCACAAAGTCAATGCCTGGATCTCTACCCAATGCATCCCTCGCACCGCACCACACCGCACGTGCCGGGCGGGGAAGCGGCAGGGCAGACTCACTCGCAAACGCCTTGGCCTCCTCTGTTGGCACAGCCCGTAGATGCCTCAAATCGCTCTTGTTACCCACCAGCATGATGACGATATTCGCATCGGCATGGTCCCGCAGCTCCTTGAGCCACCGCGTAACGTTCTCGTATGTCTGGTGCTTGCTGATATCGTAGACGAGCAGGGCGCCGACGGCACCCCGGTAGTACGCAGAGGTGATGGCGCGGTACCGTTCCTGACCGGCGGTGTCCCAAATCTGTGCCTTGATGGTCTTGGAGTCGACCTGGATGGATCGGGTGGCAAACTCGACGCCGATGGTGGACTTGGAGTCTATGTTGAACTCATTCCGAGTGAATCGACTGAGCAGGTTGGACTTTCCGACACCAGAGTCTCCGATCAGGACAACTGCGGGATGGCGGTGTTAGCTTGCATCGCGAGGGACAGAGGCCGCGGGATGAGCGAGTGCACGGGGCTGAGCATTACCCTTGAAAAGGAACTGCAGTGATATCCCAGGTCAGCGCAAGATTCAGGACAGGCAAGAGGGTTGGCGGTGCAGGTGGCGGAGAACTCACATCGTACTCGTCGTTGGCCATGGTTGCGACAAGCTCGGCTGACGTAGTTCAAAGGCGGATGCGTCTCGGGCAGCAGTGCTGGGGCGATATCTGTTGGGCGATGGTTGCGCGGGCGTGGTGCCGAGTGGTGCGTCAATGGGCAGGGCCGGATAGAGGCAGTTGTGTTTAGTTCAAGTGAAGCCAGCTAGCGACGGGAAAAGGAGGTGTAGATGCAAGGCAGCGGGTTGACAGAGACAGGGACGGTTTAGGTTGGCAGAGATACCGAGCGGTCATCCACACTAAAAATTGAGCCGCAGGCTGGCTGGAAAGGGGCTCGGCACAGTCAGTCAAGCGGGGGCCACAAAGTGCTGGTCGTCCCTTACCGTGGTAGGCCACCTAGGTAGTAGGTACTGTCGGGTCTCCCTGGTCTGCCTGGCTGAGGGATCTGTGTACGGGTCCTCCTTCCTCACAGGATGCAGAGCATGAGCATAGTAGGGCACTTGAGCATGTACGACTGAATGTATGTGTCGCTATCACCGACCGTTTTCCCAGACAAGAAGAGGCAGGCCGTCCTCAATCATTGCAAGGGCACCCGGAGTCAAAGCCACCAATGCTACCTGTTCTGCAGTGCCTCCATACCCCCCCTTGTGTGACTCGGGAAGTCGCCCAACCGCATGCTGCAAATGTTTCACCATGGCGCTTTCAGCAGCCGGTGCAGGTACGTGGGAACCCCCAGCTAGCTTAGCTAGCTGTATGCACACCCCTCCTCGCCTTGTACCTCCGTGAGCGATTTGGGCAGACCACACGTCGCCCCCGGATGTACCCCAGCCACGGGCTGCAGCGCCACACCCTGCTGTTTGATGAGCTGCTCCTGGTGGGCTGGGTGGTCAACCGCCCTTCCTGCTGGTGGTTTCTGACAACAGCAGAGTTTGGCCTCGGGGCCCTGATCTGACAGTTGAAACGCACCTGTGGCCGAGAGAGGGGGGGCCCCCAGAGGTCGCGTGGCCATCAGCAGAGGCTGCTTGCTTATCTGGGCTGCTGGGTAGGTAGGTACCTAGTTGACCCGAAGGAAGCTTTGACTCTATGTTTGTCGCCCACAGCGTGGCTGTGAGGGTCCGGCCGAGAACCAGGCCACCCCGTCCATCTCTGCGGGTGCGATGACGGTGTCGACTTCTTCCTGGTGGTTCTCACCGCATACATGCCACTCGAGAAGTAGGATTACCACTGCTGCTATGTGGCATTTTCAATGTAGCCCACCCAGGTCAGCGTGCAACGTGCAGCCTGCAGCCTGCAGCAGATGGTCCATCCGCGATAGATCGGGGGGACAGCTTCCAGGGTAGCTCATCCTGGTCGCGTGCTGGGTAAGGTGAGCCTCGGGTCTGCTCCAGTGCATACTGTACCGAGTGAGTACGTACCTGAATTGTTGTGCCCACTGGCCCCAATCAGAACCCCCCTTGAGATTCTTGTTCTGCCTCTTTTTTGTTTTGGTTTGGTTTGTTTTTGGTTTCCTGTCTCTCTTGTTATGTTTTGAGACATGTCAAACAATACTTGCCTTGTGTCGCGGGATTTCCATAAAAACATCTCCTGCCTTCCAAGCCTACCCAGGTAGGTACCTGCCCACCTGGGCACCCAGGTACCTCGTGCAGCACCGCTTAACCCTTCAGTAGGTAGGTATCACTTATAGACTGAGGGGTGGCAGCTGCCTTCAGAACATCTAGATCCCTGCACTGCCGACCCCAACCAAGCGACTTTTCCTTGCAGCTTCGACCCGCTGCTGATTTCTGCACCTGTTTGGGCAGCCACTCAACACCCCTACTTTGACAAAGATGTTCTGGCCACGGGTGAGCCTTCTGTCAGGACTTTGAATTCAGGAGCATACATACCAGCCATCAGCAAGCTGGGAGCGACCAACGGAATCCCTGGGGGTTTCTGCCGTCCCCATCACGCTAGCAAGACTGGGACCATTTCTCCCAAACGGAAACAAGCGTGTTGACATTACGAATCATCTGGCCGTCTTTCAGTCAATCTATTTCGAGCTTCTGCCTGGACCTGTGCCTTGTCACTCGACCTTTGAGCAGGAGGCGACACCGAGGCCTGGGGCGCTTGGTGACGGCCAATCGCGGGGTACTTCACCTGCGTTTCGGAAGTACACAGTCGTAGCTTGGTGAGCTCGCCCTAACCAGTAACTACATGAGCCTGAACTCCCCGCCCTCGCCTTCGTCAAGCTGACCCTGAAAGGTTCGACCAGAGGCCACTTTCCTTCAAGCTGCATTCAACCGCCTGTGCCTGGCTGGGCGGTGTCTCCCGTCAAATAAACACGGCAAGATGCCTCGAAGCGCAGGCGGCCCTGAAGTGGTGGACGATGATGCAGACAGTATCTCACTCACATCTGCTGATGACTTTACGTATGATCCTGACACAGAATTTGTTGTCGAGGACATTCGCTCCGAGCGCGTCGACCCTAGAGATGGCGTTCTCAAGTATCTTGTGGAGTGGGCCAATTTCCCACTTGATGAATGCACCTGGGAGCCCGAGTCTGGAATCTCAGAGGTCTTGAAAGATTCATGGGAAGAAAAAAAGCTATCACAGGATCCTCGTATAGCTGAGGAATTCGAGCGGAGATATGAAGATGCGTACAACAGGGTACTGGAGGAGCGGCGCGACCTGCACCGACGGAGAAATGCGAAGCGCAGGAGGCTCGGCCTGGAAGAAACCAAGTTCTTCTTCCGGGGAAACCCATACCCAGATCTTGATGATGACACCGAACCCGGTCATGGGGCAAGCAAGGACTCTCGCAGCAATTCTGCTACAGCCTTTGCTTCCGATTCTGATTCTGAAGAGGCCGAGGAGGACGGCAGAATCGATCACAATGAGGAAAGCGTTGTGCAATCAAGGAAACACCCATCCCATCCAAAGACCCAGGCGTCCACTCGTCCGAATAAAATCTTCTCAGTCGACCCATCCGCGACTGGATCAAAGCAAGGTGCAAGCAATGACCAAAGTCAGCCGCGCCCACGACCATCAACCACGACCCAAACCGGCGCTGCACCGCTCCAACCCAAGGCCAGATCCATCTCGAGTGCCTCAACCCTCCAGCGAGAGAAGCAATCTGCCACAGGATACCAAGGCTCTGCTCGCAGAGCTAGTACTGGGACCACACAAGCCAAATCCGTACCAATTCGCGTGAGCTCGGCTGGCAGTGCTTCAGCCAAACCTACATCGGGCCCGGGCCCTTCGACTATCGCGACGAAAGGCCTGACTGCTAAGAAAAGTGGCAGCAAAGCGCCAATCGGTGCATCTGCAACCAACATATTCATCGATGGAAAGAAACGACGGTCGAGGCAGAACCTCGCAAGTGCAATGACTGATACCAACAAAAACCCAAAGTTTTTCACGACGCATAGTTTCCGGCGCAAGGCAGAGTTGAAATCGAGAGACCACGACGACCAGGCACCAGAAGTCAGCAAGGTGGCAGCCCATCTGTTCAGCATTAATCAAGGTCCGCCTCCTAGGCGCACATCAACGCAGAATACCAAGCATTCCCGGGATAGTGATGGCGACCATGACGGCATGCCAGTCGACATGACCGACGACGTCGAAATGGCGGGCCCTCGCCGCAGTAGCACATCAGCGAGCGAGCCGAAATCCGTACTGAAGAGATTTTCTCTTGATCTGGACGCCGACCGCTCTAAGAAGAGAGCTAAAACTGTTCGCTTTACTGGGAAGGACGGTGATTCTTTTGTGAGCGAACCGATGGCTCTTGAGGAACCCCAGGGCCTGGCAAACAGGATACGTTCGCCACCTCCCCCGGCTACATCTCCATCGCCACCGCCTGAACCGAAGACGAAAGTATCACTGGCCACGTATCACTCGCGGCTTGTGCAGAATGTTGAAAAGGAAATCATCTTGGGTACAGGGAGCCGGTCACTCGACGTCACCTTTCATGACGTTCCGAAGGAGACTAGCCGCGAAACGGACCAGCCATGGCTGAGAGATTTTTGCAGCGCATCCCGTCTTCATTTCGGGCATGCAGTTCTTGCCGAATCAATAATCGCTCAACTGAGCCAATTGCGAGGTCAGGATCGCCAAGCGCATGATGTCCTTTGCCACGGGGAAGTAACGTCAGGAAACCGTGAGAGTGTGGAGGTCCTTGCTGAGCATCTCAGGGTCAGTCACTGTGGACTACTCGCATCTCACGAGAATTACAATCTAGTTATTTACCCGACTAGATGCGACGGATTCCAGACAAGCGCTCTCGGTATAGACTCGCCGAATGTCCCGGAGGTTGCCCTGAGGCACTTCATCTTCAGGTCTTCGCACAATATCTCGCGTTTGCTAAGGCCAACAGCGGCTAAGACGGACCAAATAGTGCCAGCTGCTGTTGGAAAGGGGCAGAAAGCCGTTTTTCGCAGCCTATTTGGAATGAGGTACGGGAAGCTCATTGCAGGGCCCCGCGAAAAGAAGGAGCACCACTTTTTCCTCGTGTTCCCGGAGTCGGCGGTCGAGTGGTACAGGTCCATCTGCTGTTGGCTGTTCGTATGCAACTCTCATTGCAAGATCTACACGAGTTTTGATGCTGGCAGTTGGACCGCGTTCCTGGAGAAATCCAACAACCAGTGTGGTGTTGTTGTCATACATGAAACAGTCGTCGATTTCGTGCGGCGCTTTCCATCCATTGCCGAAATACTGCAGACCGACAACAACTACAACTTCTGGCGCTTCTCTGCGACTAGGGGTCTGCAGCAAATACAATGTTCCGAAGGATCTTCAAAGCGATTGACTCTGGATGTCTTCTCACGAATCTTCCCAATGGGCAAGGCCATACTGGTGACTCCAAGCTTCCTTGTGTGCGAACCTCAAAAAACCTTGCAATTGTTCGAATGGTTCTTCGGCCATCAGACTGTGTATTCCTCTAACAAACTCGTGACTGCGTTCAACATCGTCGATTACCTCCGAGATCTTGCGAGCGAGGCAAACCAACGGCAGGCTTCGTTGAAACAACGACAGGGAACCCACATGAGTGAATTGGAAGCCGCTGATGAAAGAAATGCTCTTGGATTGAGTGATCAAGATCTAATCGCGAGAGCAAAGGCCTGGTCGATGGCGGATGAGTGGCTGTCTGTCAACATGGAGAGGAATGGGGTCTTTTCCGAGCAGAATCACGTGATATTCGCCGAGAAGTGCATTGGTCCAAACGATGAACAGAGTCTTGTCAATTGGTTTGGCTGGTGGTCCTTGGAGAATATTGACCAGTATCGAAAGTTCTACGTGCTCGGCTCCGGCTCGGTGGCCAAGCAGGCGAGACAAACTGCGGCCGGGCCACTTTCGAGAGCCTCACGTTCGATTCCTATTCCCACTTACAACCACTCTGTCGTCAATGACCCAGATGAAGCATTGCGCGTTGTGCTAACGAAGGACGATAAGCCACGAGAAGATGCACCTACCAGTAACGGTGGTATGCAGGTCGGGCAGGCGCAAACTGCGCTCTTTCAAAGCCAGAGATTCGCAAACAACGATCGCAATATTCGATACTTCCTACATGGCATAGACAGGCCCGGTCAGGTCAGAATCTTTGGATTTCCTGTGTCCTGGCTCGACTACAACATGGCGGACCACTTCGGCGATTCCATAATGGAATTTTCGACGCTCAAGCAATGGTTAAACTGGCCCTACCCCTGGCTTGGAGATCCACACCAGACTTTCAGTACGTATATTGCTCTGTTCTATACGATCCAGGAAGACTGGGACCCCAGAAATTTCCCAAGCGGCATCAAACCGAAACGACACCCGTGGATCTTGATATACCGCCCGTGGGAGCCTCATGCCAAATGGGACAGGTACAGACATGGCAAAATGGAACTCATTTTCTGGGACGTCCGTGCAGGACGCGAGCTTGAGAACAACCACTCGCTGAAAGTGTCCGATCTGAATTGGATGCAGAGAGAAGCAGTCAAATTTGTCCAGGCTCATGGGACAGAGAAAAACCCAGGCTCCAGGGTAGACAGAGTATGGTTGGGTGGCTTTCGAAATCACCAAAAGCAACTTCGCTCCACGCTACCGGCGGATATGACGGCAGAGTTCCTCGAAGCCCTGTCCGACCTGACGCAACTCAGGTGGAAGCTGCCTTCCTCAGATAACTTCATGAGGCAGGGCGGGTGGCGAGAGGTTGCCCTTGGCGAGACGGCGGCGAGGCCACGGGCGGCGGGGACCAACATGGACGCCCCCAGTCGAGACGACACTGCGGAGCAAAGCAGCAATGGCAGCAATCACGAGACTCGTATCTTATTCCATCCACCGCGTGGTTCCGCAGAAGCTGGGACGGCACGGCCCTCTAGGTGCACCAATGAACTCTTCGAACAGTCGCGTCTGGCGCGGTTGCGCAACAGCAGAGCAACCTCGATGGGGTTCACCTTCAAGCCTACCATGGAATGGTACGGGGATCTCGTGGCCGAGGGCCGTCAGTATGAGCACATTTATGTGGACTGCTGGGAAAAAGTGTTTGAGCAGCTAAGGGTTGGCCAGCAGAGGAAGTCGAGACAGTCGGTGGCCTCGTCCCGGGTGAGCCCTGGGTCTAGTGGCCACAGCAGCCCCATGGATGAGAGCCCAGGCTAGTTCTTGCGGCAGAGTCCAGATGAGTTCCTTAGCTCCCAACAGAGCCTGACTTGGGGAGGTCGAGAGGGTAGCCACAGTGTGAGGGAGGGGTACACAGATCATGAAGTACAGATGTCAGACATGGCCCTCTGTTGGCGGTTAGTTGACTGTCGCGGCGCGATCTCGAGCCATGGCCAGGACGGATTGCGGTCTCGATGGCGTTGTTTTGATCTGCGCAAATGTGGATGTAGAGATGATCGGCCGATATCTTGTGCTGGTTGAGGAGTTGTCTGTCAGGGGTGTGTCTTCTTTCCCCCCGGAGCAACTATTGTACGAGAACCGGACTGGGGCAGGAACGCGGGAAAGCGGGAAAGCGGGAAAACGTTGGAAGACACGCACCGCAGTTGACGACCAGGTTACAGTAATACACCTTGTCACCTTGTTGCCAGACGTTCTTCGGGTGTGCAAATGCGCAGCTGATACCCAACCACGACTGCTGTAGTATCTGGCGCGGCCCACGGGTGATGATTCATGCGTGCTTCGCTGCCACTCAAAGACCAAGGTTTTGGCTGAAAGTGAGGGGGTATCATTCGGTGCAGTATTTTCATCACTCATCATACAAATCGCTGGCCATGTAGGGCTTGCTAAACACGGATTTCACACTAAGGTCTTCCGTAGAGGGTCACTCTCCCTCCTTGCTTTCCGCGCTGCGACCCTGCCGGCGAGAGCTACCACCAGAAAGGATCCACGAAATCAAGAAGCTTTCCCCCTCCCGCGAGATGCCGGGCAGCTCCTTTCCAACCCTCCCCGGCGCAGCGCCCGAGGCTCACCTTGTCGGAGCGGCGAAGCTCCTGGTGCTCAGCAGGACCCCCTTGACGCTCCTGATGTTGCTCTTGACCTTCTTGATCTCGTCGTCGGGCTCATTCCGCGCGGTGCCGTACAGGTAGCCACTTCCGACGCCGAAGGACTCGGGCGGGTACGTCAGGGTGTGCAGGTCGCGGCCGAAGTCGTCCAGGACGCTCTTGGTCTCGCCGAAGCCATCGGCCTGGGAGGCAAGGTCGGTGCTGAGGTCGCGGATGGATGTGATGAGCCTGGCCATCTTGTCGGCGTGCTGCTGCGTCGTGACGGCGGAGCTGTGCTTGTCGGAGCCGCCCGCGGCGGCGGCGGCGGCTGCTGTGGAGTAGGGGAGCCCGCCGGGCGTCGGGGGCGGCGAGGTCTGCACGCCGATGTCGCGGTGGAAGAGCTCCGTCGGGTCGTCGTAGCTGCTGGCGTCGTCGTCGTCGGCTGCGTCTGTGTACCCGGCGTGAGTGGTTGTGGCGAGGGCGGCCTTCTTCCCAGCGGCGTGGTAAGACTCGGGGATCTCGGATACGGCGTGCTCCAGCTTCTCGACCAGCTGCGACAGGTTCTTGTTGGCGTTGTCGTGGAAGTCGACGCGAGCCTCGGTCAGGGTGTCAACCATGGGGCTGACCAGGTACTTTGTAGCGCCGTATACAAAGGTGGAGAGGCCGGCGACTATGCCGAGTGAGTTGAGGAGGCCGGAGGCGGTGATCAACGGAGGGGGTTTGGCAGGCTTGGTGAGGAACTCGGGGTAGGTGATGATTGGAGGCTGGTCTGTCTTGATTTCTGGGTTTGAGAGCGCATTAGAGGTGTCCTGGTGTTGTACATGGGCGGTAGTCGCTGTTGTTGTTTGTGCTGTTGGTGTTGTTGCTGTTTCGCGGGCATCGGACTCGTCCAACAAGGTGTTGATACTAGCCTCGCCCAAGCCCTTGGACTTGAGGAATTCGACCTTCTTCTCCCTGCTCGAGTCCCTCACTGATTCATCCTGTAGGAATATCCTGGCCTGCTCCAATGTGGCGGGGGCCGGGTCGGGAGTGTTAGAGGCCGCTTGCTGCCATGACGGGATCGAGCCCGAGCCCGAGCCCCCTCCCTCCTTGTCCTGCTCCACCATGTTGTAGGTACCTAGGTAGGTTGTCGAGACTTGCAGTGGTGTCCAGAGTCTAGAAATCAGGAGGTAACAAGAGGCAATGTGAAGAGGCGGAAGTGCAGGGCAGATAGAGGTCATCCGGGTCCGGCAGTGGCAGCCCGTGGACCTCGGCTCAGCGTTGGCACCTGGTTGGCCGTTGATTAGGCGCACAGACCGTCGTTTTGGGTTCGCGGTTCGCGGCTGCGCGCCTGTTCGTGGCGGCCAGGGGAAGAAAGTCAGGACCTGGGAGCAGGCCAGGGTGCGGATCCGGGCTGGCTGAAATCCGCAGGCTACAGGCTGGCGGTGCAGACCTCTTTCTCTGGTTGACATTCAAGTTGTCAACACTCGAACACTCGCAGCATCTCCCGCAAGTCCAGGCTGGGCCCTCTTCCCTCGTGGAGCGCCTGCTCGAGCCTCTGAAAACTCAGAACTCAGCGCCTGCTCACACGCCCCGGCTCCCGCTCGGCAAGGCGACCTCATCCATCGCGGCAGACCCGACTCAGAAGGCGCATTCCCACCGCCCGGAGCTGCTTGTCAAAGGACCTTATCCACAATAAAGCCGACGGCCTGGCGGACATTGACCTGTTGGTAACACAGGCCCGCCTGACGCAAGGGTAGTAGTAGTGCAGTGCAGTGCAGTGCAGCACAACCCACCAGAGCCAACAAAGCGTCAACTGGTCCTTGATGAAAGAGGGCGGCGAGCTTCAGGACCAGGACAACAACCACCAAGGCGGTAAGCAACCAGCAACCAGTGCTTTTGTTGGCAGCAAGCAGGGAGGACCTCCGTCAAACGGGCATGACAAGAGGCTGGAAATGGAAATGCAAATGGAGATGGAGATGTAAGGTCTGACAAGGCACAAAGCGATAGGTCCTTCTCGACTTGCATCTCAGGTTGACAAACAGGGGGTCTTGGCCCAGCCAGCCACAATCCACCGCCCGCAGAGCGCGCAGGGCAAGCAGCTTGTAAGTCAAGAGGCGTTCCCTTGCTGTTATATATGATTGTGCTGTACGTACCTCCCTCGCGCCTGGTCCTTTTGGAGTGGAAATGGATGCAACACAGACCGGTTGGGCCTGATGAGTACGCAAGGTACGGCACAGCGTCGGCACAACGTCGCACCTGCGCCTGCCGTCTGCCATCTGCCATCTGCCAATTGACTACCAAGTGACATTGTCGCCACCAAGTGGGTCGACGGCGCCCGGAGCACAGGCGACAGCTGGGCGGGCTGATTGATTGGGGACGGCCTCACCTCCCCAAACGAGAGTAAGGCTGAACTCAAAGGTTGGCGCTATCTGCCTGCAACCTGCCCGCCTGCCCGGCCAGCAGCACCGATCGCACCGCAGTGCAGTGCAGTGTACAGTGTATTGCAGTGTATTGCAGTTCGTTGCGCCACCGCAGAGGCTGGCTGCAGTGGGAATCAGACGCCTCGATCAAACCATCATCACCCTCTCGTCGTAACTCCGCGTGGAAATTGGCCCGGTCGATCCTGCAAGGCCACAGAGACTCCAGCGGCCACAGTCAGATGGTCTCACAAGGCTAGTTAGTCAGTGTCGGCTGGGGCGTGTTATCCACCATTTCATCTCCCTGCGTCATCACGGCCGGCTGCATGGCGTCTGCTTGACCCGGACCGCCTTCGTCTTCACTCCCAGACTCCTTGGGGCATCAGGGTGGTGACAGATCGCGGGGGTCGGAAGGCTGCTTCTAGCGCGGACAAAAGTGTGGCTGTTGGCCTGCCATCTCCGGAGCCTCCCTTGATAGGGTGGGCTTGGCCTACTCCGTACTTCCTATTCCACAATCCCTCCCGCAGGCTGTGTTCGGCATCTCCAGCTCTGTGTCACTGCGTCTCACCTGCCTTTGGTCGCACATGACAGCAGGCAGGAACCACCTCGGACCGGAGCTTAATTGAACCTCAAACACAACCGGCCAAGCCGCTCGTCAATCAGCCTGGGCCCCCACTGCTTACCGATCCAATCAATCCAACGCCAACCCTTTCCTTATTGCCTCCCACTCAGCGACATCTCATCATTTCTCATCAACCCTTCATTACATTTCATCATCAAGCCCTGCCACCTTTGACCTGCACCCATCAGCCGCCGCCGTCAGGCATCAAGGCATCCCCCAACCTGTCTGCTTGTCATCATCAGCCCTCATCATGGCTTCCAGACCGCGCCGTTCGGCCGCCCAGAAGGCATCCGTCGCAATCACTGACATGGCCGATAGAGACAACATGTCATCATCCCGCTCACGGCGGTCCGGTGACGGCCTCGCCTCTGTCTCACGAGGATCACAGGGAGGCAAGGACCACACCTACTTGACTGTCAAGCTGCCTTCCAGTAAGCTACGCCAGGCGACCAGCAGCAAGCAGGGTTCCAGCATCTCCGTGAACAACGACTCCGCCCCCAAGCGGTCTACTCGTGGCGGGAAAAAGAGCTATGTGGTCGAGTCCGAGAGCGACGAGGAGGACGAGGATGAGGAAGGCGAGGATGAGATTCAGGTTGGGGCGCCCGCCGTGGTGGCAGAAGACGACGATGAGGACGAGGAGATGAATGACGTCGACGAGGACGCCGAGGGCGAGGAGATCGAGGAGGAAATGGACCTCGACGCAGAGGGCGAAGAGGATGAGGACGCAGAGGGCGAGGACGACGTCGACATGGCCACGCCTGCCCCGGCACCCACCATCAAGATTCAAAAGCCGAGCAAGCGGTCGCCCGAGAGCAAGAAGACTAAGGATATCACCCCCAAGAAGGCCAGCGCGCAGGCGTCCGCGCTTAATGATTCGGACGACGACGAGCTCAGCGAGTTGGAGAGTGACGAGGAGATGGAGGGCGAAGAGGATGCCGAGGGAGAGGAAGATGACGAAGACATGGACGCAGAGGGCGAAGAGATCGAAGAGGACCAAGATGCCGAGGGCGAGCCGGAGCCGAGCGCCGAGCCAGGCCAGGAGGCCGAGGACATCGACAGCGATGACGATGGTGCCGCACCCAACAAGACGCGCATGACAGTGCGTCAGAGGGCCAGGTTTGAGGACCTTGACGAAAGCCACTATCAAGCTCTGTCAAACGGTACGTGCTCCCCCCCCCCCCCCTTCACCCAAAATAAAAAAAAGCAAGACCTTCAAAGAAAACGGGTTGCTAATCGAAGTCCATATGCAGAGGTACAGGCGAAGAAGGTCTTCACGGTGGAGGAGAAGGCCATGCGGCGCGCCGAAATGGCGCGGAGACGGCGTAATCTCAGCGAGAAGCGCAATGAGGAAGTCAAGGTATGTTGCAACCGAGCAGGCTCTCAAGCGACCGAGACAACTTCCGCTGACACGGTACTCTCCTGCAGCAAGAAACGATCAACAAGCTCCTCAAGAAGCAAGCCAGTAAGACAAACCGCAAGGGCGGCCAGGTCATCACCGAAGATGGTCTGGGTGAGGGCGAGTCCAGGAGGCCTAACCCCATCTTCATCCGGTGGGTCAGCACCAAGGACGGGGAGCGCGTGTCTGTGCCAGAGGAGATCTTGGAGGGCCCTGCCGGCCGTCTGTTCGTCAATGGCTCCCGTCCCGGTGGCGCCGGCCCTACTGCATTGGCCGGTCCGAGAAAAATGGTCGAGGAGGTCTCGTAGGGACGAGAAGAGGGACGAGAAGAGGGACGAGAAGAGGGACGAGAAGAGGGACGAGAAGAGGGACGAGAAGAGGTGTCTTGAATGAGGCGGAACGCAAAGCGAAACGTCGTGACCATGGCTGAGAGCACACATGTGAAAGCCGTCAGCAAGCCTGTGGAGACGAGATACCGCAGTATCCTGATCGCATTAGCAAGTCGCACCGCACTACGTCGTGTCACGGCTGCCCGTTGTCATACGATAAGAGAACAAGTTGGTGGTGGCTGTTGTGTTCAGTTGAGACTCCTTGGAAGATGAGAGCACAGATAAGAATGCATGGGAAACGCACGCGTTGGGCAACAGGCATCTAGAAGCATAATTCACAGAAACATTGGACTTGAATGCTCACGGATGGTGCTCGCTTCGGCTGTGTCAACCAAGCAGCAGTGTCGAAAAGTACATCGACATTGTCAATTGATCGAGAACAGGCCGTAAATCCGACATTGGACGAGTACCTTACTACTGGCACGTTGCTGAGAATACCTCACCAGGTGCCGCAACTCCCACCGAAGAAATGAAGCAGGCAGTTGGCCTTTGTGAGGCTTTTTAAGAATTTGTGCAAGTGATCATTGATGGATCTTGGTAGGGGTATCAATGTGAGTCTCGCGAATGGTCATGTGTACCAGGAGGCACTTTTGCCCAGTGCCATATCTTGCTTTGTAATTATAACACAGGTTGAACTGGCAGCGACTTATTTCCAACAGCCGGCCACGACGAGCACGCGTCTTCATCGGTTATGTTCCGACCAAAAGAAGCACAACATAAAGCCCCGTTTATTTAGTCACCATGAAAGAAGTGATGCTTCATCATGTTGCAATAGCTTGTACTCTAGGGTAATTGTGAGAACTCTCCCATGCTCAAGGTATGAAAACGGAACATCGCACCTGGGCCTGGGGTTTACACCTTCTTCACCTAAAGCACGAGACGAAGGCTAGAGACTGTCAGGGTAGATTTCGCGATGCATGTTACATTTAGCGACTTGAGGGCTTAGGATTAGCAAATTTGATGAACCTAGCACATCAAGAAAGTGTTTGACATATGAAATCACTCATTATGTGGACAAAAGTGCTGAAGGGCCGAAAGGCTGAGTGATGGTCAGTCTAGGATCAATGGGTAGGTATGCACATTAAAATAGAAATGAACGTCCTGCTAAAGAAAGTCCTGTCAGCGCCAAGCACATTTGTTTAGATTCTGGCCCGAAACTCCCGCCACGGCGTCAGGGATTTTACCTTCCGAGCTATATGAAGCCCCGGACCAGCGCACACAAATGTCCCTTAACTTTTTCCCTCTTCAGATGAACCTCTGTAGATGACCCGACAGTTTGATCACTGGAGGGGGGATTATCTATCTCATCCAAGCACAGCACATGCGCGTAGTTCGCGGGTCGTCCGATGACAGAGAAGCATAGGGTGAATAAGCCAGGTACGAATGATGATGTATAAGCCACGAGATGAACAGGCTGTAGTTGTCAAACCCGGGCCGGAATTATTAGACAATACATATGTAGCTAATGTAATAATATTATAACCACCCCATCTACACATTCAGATAAAAGTCTGTAGATGGCCGCGAGTAGCCAACCGTCTTTGGCCACCCGCTATAGTCGGGCCGGAACAGTATGGCATCCTCACAAGCGCTGCCCAGCGACGTGTTGTTCAGCCAGGCCGGCTCCCAGTACCAGACGCCGTGGCCCAGCCCACGGGGCACCTCCCTCACGACCTGGATGACCTCACGCATCCACTCGATCTGCCCACCCACGTCGTAGGGGATCTCGGGCTCGGACGATTCGGGGATCGGGTTGTACTGGCCATTGCAGATGGCAGGGTAGTCCGTCTCGGCGACGTGCACGGGTTTCCCGTAGTGGCGTGCCAGCCAGCCCAGGGTGGAGCGGAGGTTGGCGAGCGTGGCCGAGGTGCCGTAGAAGGGGTAGAAGCTGACGCCGAACAGGTCCCAGGCGCTCCGGCGCACGCCGTTGGCCTCGAGGGCGCCGTACCACCGCTGCTGCAGGGTCAGGTTCCAGCCGTTGTCGACGTGGATCATGATCTGGGGTTGCTTGCGGCCGCGGGTGCACGAGTTGGCGTCCTCGACGCCCTCGCGGGCCGCCGTGTACAGCGTCGCGAGGTTGGTGAAGTTGGCGGCGAGGCCAGCGTCGTCGGTGTCGACGTCGACGTAGCCCAGGGGCCAGAGGATGCCGTGGCGGACCTCGTTGCCCAGGGCGACGATGTCAAAGTTGACCCCCGCCTCGGAGAACGCCACCAGCGTGTCGTTGACGTAGGCCCTCAGCGTCTCGGCCAGGGCTTCGACACCTTGGTCGGGCGTGGGCCACGCGGCGGGCACCGGCTGCTTCTGCGGGTCCGCCCAGCTGTCTGTGAAGTGGAAGTCCAGGTACAGCCGCTGGCCCTTTGCCTGGAAGCGCTGGGCGAGGGCCAGCGTGTACTCGAAGCCGTTGGTGCCGCCCTCCGGGTCGACCCAAAGCCGGAGACGCACGCCGTTCATGCCACCGTCTGCCAGGATGTCGTCAGCTGGCCTGGTCTGGTTGCCCCGTGCCGTGTCGACGTAGATGTTGTCTGACGCCTCCATCGTGCCCAGCGACGACAGGTCGTGGCCTTTATAGAAGAATGGCCTTTTGAGGTCTGGGTCAGTGTCTGCAGCAGAGCATTGGAAGACGTGGCCTGACGGTCAGTGTCGGGATGGGCTCACTTTGTCTTGGTGGCGGACGCCGTCAGGGCCGCCATTGCGGCTGTGCAACATAATGAGAACTTCATGTTGACACTCGTCGGCCTCAGGTATCGAGTGGGCTGATTGCGAGCCTGGGCTACGACCCGTTCGTTCACCGGGGCGCCGCCGCCGCCCTTAAGTAGTCGCTCGACGGCGACATGGTCCCACAATCCTGGAAGCCGACCCCGACGCCAATACATGTCGACACATGGTATGAGCGCCACCGCTCCACTTGTCATTGGCAATGACGGCCGGCTCGGGACATCATGATGCGGAGAATCCACACCTCGGCTGGCCGAGGACCGGGAGGGCGTACTAGTCGGTCACGATGCCTGCAGAGTCCGCTTTAGCCGAATAACCCAGCAGTCAGGGCCGGTTCGCATAATTGGTGCGTTTACTTGGATCGGGGATTTTTGGGGACTTTTATTAAACCTCTGCGCCACTCGTCACGCCCCCATCTATTGAGCAGATATTTACCTGACGGGCTTGCTCCTTACTAGCTTCCACGGTTTATTACTAGCGTACAACACAAGATGAATAATTGCATTCCGAACCAACTACCAAGAAAGAACACCACCGTCCACGTGCAGCAAATCCCAACCAACCTAGAACGCGTTTGCTGGCTCCGGGTCGTCCCGCAGTGTGATGTGCAGATTAGTTGGCCACGGCAATGCTGCCACAGTCTCAAAGCTGATGCCGTTGTTTCCGCCTAGTACAAGTTATGCATGTGATCCATCACTCACTGTTCTCACCATTACGTGCCAAATAACGTACCAGTCGCCAGAGAAACGGTCTTTGCAAAAGACCATTTAATTGTTTCTGGGTTGGATGTGGAGATGAGCAAGGCCGTGACGTAGATATTATTTATCAAAGGTGAGTGGTTTGTGATCGCTTATGCCAAGTCAAACCGGCTTACCCGAGTGTCTGTGTGCGGATTGAAATGGAGTTCCCCAAAAGCTAATTACTTAGCCAGCTAAGTTGTTGGACTTTCAATGTATATGGAAGCACTCCTAATCAGAAACGGAGCAATGGGCAAGAGCTGCACATGCGCAAGACAACATTTCGTATTGTCACAGGCACCGCCCTCGAGCTCGAGTCCACCTGGGCAGACTCTGTCTGATCGACATTCATGGATCTAGCCAGTCTCGCCGCCTGGCTGTCGGACATGACGAAGCCTAGTACACATTCTATACTGTATCCTTATCCGCGTGTTAATGGTAAGCCGTGACTCGTTAAACATGCAACAGGCTTATCACTTTCAATAGACTGTCATTTATAAGCACCATCATGACCTTGTTCCAATTCTTTGTTGCACTGAAGTGTGGACGCTCTCAGTAGTATCTCCGTTCAATTGGTCCCCGCGTCAGAGCGGTGGGTCGACCCGGGCGACATGAACACTGCGGCGTTGAGCGGTCTTACCTGATTTCGCTCAAGTGCTCCTATTCCGTTCACGCCCGAAGATATGCATGTGTCATGATATAAAGTACGTATCATACCAACGATGGGAACCTGCGAAGAGCTCATGATCTGTAGATACTCGAGGCATAGTACTTCCCTCTTTCTACTTTGGGATAGGAGTTTTGGTTTCCAGAGCGTTCATTTACAAGTGTATTCCACAGAATGAAGTTTACACATGTACATCAAGCGGAACTCTAGGTCACTACCAAGGTGGACTTTTTCAAGGGAATATGGATTCTGGTTGGGTCTGGACCCAAGCTTAAATTACTCATAACCAGCTGGCTTGGGTGGCCTTTCGAAAGTAAACTTGGCGGCGAGCAGGGACTCCGCCAAGGCGTTGTAGCCACCAGTCTCCCTAGGGTTATCACCGACGAAGTTCAGGGGAAAGCCGATGTCGAACGGATTCTGGCGCTCAATGTAGCTGACCTGGTCATCGGT
Organism: Diaporthe batatas; assembly: GCF_019321695.1. NCBI lineage: Eukaryota > Fungi > Ascomycota > Sordariomycetes > Diaporthales > Diaporthaceae > Diaporthe > Diaporthe batatas. Next base: position 467,597 of record NW_025408559.1, on the reverse strand, counting down.
CAAGCGGATGCTCAGTGCCTGGATGCTGTCCTGCAGGTGCTCGACCTTGCGGAACCCAACCAACGGGAACACATTCCGCGCCTTCCTGAGGACATAGGCCAGGGCGATCTGCTGGATGCTGTCGACGCCGTGCTCGCCCGCCACCTTCTCTAGCGCCTCGCTCACCTTGCGGGCGGCCTCGTCCTGCTCCTTGAAGCGGCCGCCCTCCTGGGATGACTGGCGCGCCTCGATCTGCTTCCTGGTCTTGAGCCTGCCTCCTCCCATCACGTTCCAGGGGCACAAGGCCAAGCCGAAGTGGCGGGCCATGGGGAGGATGTCGCGCTCAAAGTCGCGGTCTAGGACGCTCCATCGGCCCTGGTATACCGAGAAGGGCGTCTTGCCATGCGCCCTTGCGTATGTGTTGGCCGCGGCGACGACCCAAGCGGGCGTGTCAGAAACTCCGAGGTACAGGACCTTGCCCTGCTCCACCAGGATGTGGAGTGAGTCCATGAGCTCCTCGATGGAGGTCGACCAATCCCACCAGTGAACGTAGAGCAGGTCGATGTACGTCGTCTGCAGTTTGCGCAGGGATGCCTCGACAGACAAGAAGAGGGACTTTTTGTTGTTGCCACCGTAGATAGCAGAGCGGCCGGGCCCTAATGCGTGTGATCGGAATGCATTGGTGTACTTGGTCGCTATGAAGAGGAGGTCGCGGTTCTTCCTGGCCGTTGACCAATTGCCAATATAGGTTTCGGACTCTTCGTACTGGTAATTGTTTGCCGTGTCGATGAAATTCCCGCCGGCGTCGACGAAAGCGTCCAGTATCTTGAAAGCCTCCTCCTCGTCTACAGCTCCCATGAAAGCACCCCACGCCTTTCCCAGTGACATTGCCCCAAGGCAAAGAGGAGAGACTCTGACGCCTGCATTGCTGGACAGGACGCGGTATCGTCCGAGCTCGGTCTGCGGCTCTGGGATTGGTGCGAGGTGAGACATGGCGATGGCTGAACTTTAGAATAGAATGCGAGCCGGGTTCTAAGTTGACTATGGCGGGTGTGAGCAGCCAGGGGTGAAAAGTGTCAAGCGAGAAGTGAGGCGGACAATATTTAAGGCGATTGGAGGCGTGGCCCCGGGGGTTGCCGTGGAATTTATACCCCGGACTTGACTTTGCGTGATATCAATGAGAACCTTAAGTTGATCACTGCAAGCGCCAGTGGTGTCAGCCCATGTCGAGTGCCCATGTTGCTACAGTACGATTGTTTCGGACGTAATGTGGTCGTAACGGTGTTAAGCCCCACGCATGCGGCCGCTGACAAATGTTGATGGCGTCAGCAAGGTTTTGGAACCTTGGAAGCCGAGATACGACCTGCTTAAGAGCGAAGAGTTTGAATCTTTGAAGGTAGCAGCAGTGGATAGGCAAATGTGCCCATCGGTTAACCGGAGTTAAGCGCAAGGTGGTAACCTTGGAAGTCCAAGTCGTACCTAAGTACCTACTTAAGTAAGTAGGTATGCACATGCCCAGGTGCTCCTACACATGTGCAACCCCACAGCCTGCTCCATCAATGAGCACCCGGGCGCGTTCACTCAGTATGGAACCTGGTCTGGCACTTCCCAAGCTCCCGTGATCCCTCGAGCAGACTGAGGGCTTCGGCTGGCTGGGCTTGCCAGCTGGACAGCCTGTGAATATCTTGGCCAATGGTGCGACTTCGTCGCTTGGCCTCTTCGCTGCACAGCTGATCAGACTGGCCGAGAAGACTCGCTGTCTGAGAAAAACGAGAGTTGCCCCCCCCCCCTGTTTTATTACCCCTATCAAAAACTTTAAAGGTTTCTTAAAAAGTAGTCTTCTTTTAATAACTCTATTAATACTTAACTTAAAAATATATAAAAAATATATTTATAACCCTTATAAAAGTCTTTATAAAAATAAAATTTTAAAATAATTTTTATTTAAAGTTTATATATTATTAGGATTGTAGGTTAAACTACTTAATAGGTTTATATACTTACTTATCTTATTAATCTAGTAATCTCTATACCTTATATAAAAAAGATTTAATAATAAATACTTAGAAAAAATTACTATATAGAAGTTTTAATAAGGATTATAAATATATTTTTTATATATTTTTAAGTTAAGTATTAATAGAGTTATTAAAAAAAGACTACTTTTTAAAAAACCTTTAAAATTTTTGATAGGGGTAATAAAACAGGGGGGGGGGCAACTCTCGTTTTTCTGAGACAGCGAGTGCTTCTGCGACCAAGATCTACCTGATACCTACCAAGGTAGGGACGGCGAGCTCCTTATAAATTCGACCGTTTGGTGGACCACCACGACGCAGATTAGCCTGGCCAGGTCCGTCACTCACCTGGGCACTGAACACTCAGCCACGGCTTTCACTGCCTAGGTACGCCATTGAAGCTATTTCTATTTCATTATCTGTGGAAAACTTCAAGAGCCTCTTGATCCCTCAAGTACGACTCGCTGTTGACCGCACGCCAGCCCTTGGGAATTTCGACCCGACCAAGTTCCAAATCAAGCCACAAAAGCCAAGTGAAAACATCCTCATACACCTGGGCACTCGAACAAGAACTTTAGGAGCAGCCTGAGAGCCCATTAGCACCAACGCCCTGGGGGATCTTGGGTCTAATAAACCGCCCCAGGGTATATTCCAAGCGACCCAACTTCCAAAGCTGAGTGTGCTAGCCGACAATGAGGCAAAATGACCAATGTTTAGCTTGCGTTGAAATGTGACTCCAGGATGCACTTTGCGTCTCCAGGCGATAACAAAAACACCTGGGGATTCTTCACTGCTGCAGGCCGTCCTCTGATAGGCATAAGCCTACCAAGAACAAGATGAATGAGCTGAGTTTCTGCTGGGCACCGTTTTTTTATGAACTATGAAGCCTCCTTTATATCAAGGGCGCACAAGGTGCAGTGCGCCAAGGGGAGTAGTGCAGCACACTGGAAGAGTTCTGCGGGGAGATCACCAGCGCTCGTCAGATGAGAAGAGAAGAATTTGTTGGCCCGTAAAAAGCCTGAAGTTCTTCCCGAACGGGTTCTTCACCATGATCGATAAGGTCCAGGGCTGAGACCATTACATAAGTTCAGAAATTTGCAGCCCTTGAGACAGTCTGAGTAGCTCTCTAAGAACTTCAACGGGAGACTCTCAGGAAACTATGCCATGAGACTTCTGAGGTGAGAGACCGTCGCCAACAAATGAGAGCACGCGCTTGGTGAGGTCCCGTTCATGAGACGACTGCCTATTTGTTTCTACTTTTCCTGATTTCTATTACTTTTCCCTTCTCTCTCTCTTTTTTTTAAATTTTTTTTTGACCAGCACATTCTGTTCAGCTCGAAGATCTTCCAAGAGGACCCTTGAGGGAACCGTCTGGCCTGATTGAATCGTCCTGGTTTCGACACCACACTGGCAGGTGGCATGCCCTCCAGATGTCATAGATATCCCTTGATCCTAGGAGGCACCTCAGCTGGCCCTAGCCTACCTACTTAGGTACGAAGGCTTGTTAACAAGTGGGGATTATGAAAATTCATAGGCAGATGGGTGTTAGCAGGGGTAGAAAGGGCTGCCCATGCTGTCGTGCGAGTACTGTATGGAAGTCCACCACCTACTAGGTTGTTTGGAGTGTGTAAGTGTGTTGCCGGCCACTTCACCTTACCTAGGTAGCTTTCAAACTTTCATCCCAACTTTGCAACCCCAGCCGCCGAATTTCTGAATAGGAACGGAGCCCATTGACTTTGCCTTGACTGATCCCCCCCCCCCCCGACTTAGACTTGCTCGACCTTCCTTCAGACTGACCTTCCTTCAAACTCTGCAGCAACTGCAAACTCTTCTCACCACCCTCTTCTTTTCACTCACCACCTTCACTCCGTTCTTATGCACGACACCATCGCCAGAACGGCAAGATACCCCTTTCTGACCTCATCTCGAGAGCCTCAGTACTCTGATACTCTTTGCCGACTTGTGCCGTTCGTTCGTCCCACCGCCAGGGCTGCAAGTCAGCTTCTGGCACCAAAAAAGCCCTCGCCGCCAGAGCCTCAGCAGCTCTGAAGCTCCTCGCCGACGACAGCCTGTACACCTGTACAGCGCATTGCCAGGACTTCACAAGCAGCTTCTGACATCAGCTGGAGAAGTAAGAACAACCTCCCAACACCCTCACATCGCACCAAGTAACACCTTGACTTCGACTGGCAAACTCTCGATCGCCTCTCAGCGATTGCAGCTTCTGCCCTTGTCTTGACCTCGCAAACCCACTGCCACTTGTCCCCCTCTCTTACACTCAACTCACCTGTCACATCATCATTCGTACTCCCTGCGGTAGCCAGTCTGGTCTTGCGCGCCCCCAGTGGGAAACCGACGACCGGGCTTGCTTTGGAGCTGCAGTTCTGGTAGGTGCCCTTCGCATTGTCAAAGCCCGATCATCAGCCCCAAAACGGCGACAAGACGGCTCTCCGTTCATTCACACTTGTGGCGGGCGTCTGTCAAAGCAAAAACAACCCCATTCTCACCACCTGGCATTTGCACTTTCCCACTGCCCAAGCTCAGATTGCGCCACGAGGCAGTTAATCTGGGCTTTTCTTCACTCCCAGTGGGACACCGGCAGAGCCATCCATCATTGGCCAATTTCACCCTGTGTTCCTTGAGCAAAGTTCGCATTTCCTCCTCCTTGTGCGATTTTCACCGGTCGTTCTCTCATAACTGCCTCAGCTTCGAGGTGACTCGCACAGCTTCTCCAGGATTGTGTGCTGACCTATTCTCCTCAGATCCAGAATCAAGCGTCAGACGAGTTGACGAGTTGACGACTTGTACTACGGCGCCTGAACTGGACAAAGCCTTGGTTGATAACGATACACACCCCAACCTGCTCCTCGCCTGGCCGCTCATCTTGAAGAAGACGGCAAGGTATTTCTCAACACCTGTACTCACCTTCTTACGACCCTGCTTACGACCCGCCTTACGACCCTTTTCACGACCCCTCTTACGACCGTAACGACGAGAAGCAACGTTTCTCACTAAAAGAAGCGAAGAAAGGTACCTTCAGGCGAAAGGCTTTCATCGGCGCGCAATTGAAAGACCGTCAATCCAGACAATTATCCCAATCATACAAACAATCGAGTTCGGCCAAGATGTCGGACCACATCCTCAAGATGAACCAGGCAAAGGCTGGCCACACCAATAACCCTGGTATCAAACTCAAGCCTGTCCCTGGCGCCACCAAGCTCATCCTCGAGGGCGCCAAGGTCGCCGTTGCCAGCACCGACGGCAACGACAAGGTCCGCGACACTGATCGCGAGATGGACCTGACTTTCTATGACGCCAACGGCAACGTTGAGACTACCGACTTCGATGGCGACATTAGCATGGAGGATGAAACTACCATGCAGTCAGTTGAGAAGGACGAGGACATCTCCGGCTTCACCAACGGCACCCGTGGAGGCTCGGTTCCCCTGTCCATCAAAGCCAACGAGCGCCTCGCCTCTGTTGAAGACCGCGCCAACTACTCCGAGGACGATGGTGGCGACTACGAGTACAACGAGTACGCTTTCCGCGAAAAGACTGCTCCATGTGACAATGCAGCCACTGATGGAGACTCCGAGATGCCTTAGGATGGCACTCAGGACGATTCATCTGGCACAGGCAGTGATGTGGACGAATCGGAGACTGACGACGAGCTGGAGCAAGCCACTCAGGAAGCCGAGAACAAATTTTCGTCCATCGTGGATTTGACCCGCCAGATGTATGCGAACAACAATGGTCTCCTGCGTCTGCGCGTCCTCAAGCGACTCGAGAAGGACAAACAGGAGCTCAGAAGACTGCTGGCTCGCCTCGGCATTCGGACTTTGCGCCCGGTCGATATCGCCTGGAACTATGTCACCTTCTACAACGAGAAGATTCGGCAGCTCTGGATGGATTGCAACCTGACGGACCCTGACGAGAGGCGTCATGTGATGAGACAGATCTCCGCGCTCGACAAGAAGCGCCGCCAGCAACTCGCAGACGCGGACCAATTGCCAGATTGCCAAATCAGAGTTTGGGAGTTCCATGGCTGGGTTCAAGCCGAGTACGACGAGGTCTGTCGTGCGATGGAGGCTGAGATCATTGAGAAGTCTAAGCTTGTCGAGCAGCATGAGCCTGCTGAGCAGCGGGTGACTTTGGAGAAGCCAGCAACAGCCATCACTCAACATGATTCTACCACCGCCGGTTTCCTTGACGATGTCGGTAGCGGCAGTGCACCTCTGGGCGACTATGACGTGCCCAAAGTCGATGGCATTCCCACGAGTCCATTCGAAGCGGGCGGCGAGACGAACTTCGATGCCGCGTTTAGCAATGCGACCTTCAGTCAGGAGTACGACGCTGACCGCCCCGGTCTTGATGACTTTGAGATGGGCCTGTTCGCCCTTCAGACTCCAATCAAACCTGTTGAGGACACCATCAACGACAACGACTCTCTTTTCGGCGACGGTGACGATGATTCTCTTTTCGGAGATGGCGACGACTACCAGCTCAATCCTGCTCCGGTATCCTGCCAGACTGCTAATGAGGCCCACGTCCCCGTGAATCCTTCTTCTGAGAAGGACTCCGATGGTTCTTTATTCGGCGACTTCGAGGAAGATCAGTTCCTCTCTTCTGTGGTACCCAGTCCGCATGTTGAGAATGCCCGTAACCCTGAGAACGCTTCCCATGCCTCGCCCGTCACTGAGCAGGCTTCTTCTACAGAGGCAACCGAGCTCAACGAGTCTGACTCTGACGATTCCCTGTTCGGCGATTTCGACCACTCTGAACCTGCCCCTGCTCTGGTGCCCAGCCAGGCTGTGCAGGAGGCCCGTGGTCCTGAGAATGCTTCCCATGCTTCGCTCATCACCAGCCAGTGTTCTATTGTGGAGGACCCTATCGGGACCAACGAGTCTGGCCCTCTCTCTAACGTCCCTGTCGAAAACCACCTGGCCGAGCCTGCCGCAGCAGCTGATCAAGCTGCAGAGAGGCTCCTCATCCACGATGACAACGCGGTCGCCGATACATCCGTCGACCAGCAGGTCTCCCAGGACCAGCAAGGCATGGAGCTCCAGCAAATGGCTGATCACAGCGTTGTGGCCAACAATCAAGCAGGACCACCGCCTTACGTTCCGGGAGTGGTTCCTGCCGCCGGGCCTAACATCAAATATTACCCTGACATACTGGTCGAGCTTGCAGACCGCCAGGACCATTTGGACTACATGCGCGAAGTCGCTCGTGGATACCTCTGCCGTTTCTGGCCTGATGGCAAGCAAGACTGTTCGCTTATGCAGCTTGACCTGTTCGCCCTCGCAACCGATGAGTTCAAGGACGATGAGTTCAGGCGATATGAACTATGCCATGAGGCAGGAAAGCCATATCTTGTTCACTTCCAGGAGGAATTCAAGGAGATCCCGCCTAACATGACCTTGGCTCCCATCTACAACGGATCGTTCATATATCGTTGTCTTGCTCAAAATACCCCTGTCGCCGAGCCCGAGAGCGAGTCCGGATTCATCGATTTGACCGGAGACAATTCGACGTCTTGCACCATAGTTGCCCACCCTGAGGAGCCAGAGCCCGCTCTTGCTGCTCCTGCAGAGATCTTTGCCGCCAGTGAGCCAAGATGCCCTGCAGCGGGCGGAAAGGTTGTTCCCAAAGGTCGCAAGATATCCAAAAAGGCAAAGAAGGCTCCTCAAAAGGTCGAGACAATTCAAACACCGTCCCCAGTCGGCCAAGCCACGTTCACACAAGACCCAGCCCAGACTCTTACCAGCCCCCTCGACCCTACCACGCCCGCCAACAACGGTGCTATTGGCAACAACGACAACTGGAGTAGTGAATGGTCTGGGAAGACCTTTTCTGATGGCGGCGAGCCTCCCAGGACCCCTTCAGACACAGAGGTTGTCGTCATGCAGCGTTCTGTCAGTGATGACAATGACACGCGCAAGACCAGTCCCAACGACGAGGCGGTAGGAACCAAGAGGTCTGGCACAAAGGCACGCACCGAGAGTGGTTCAGGATCAGTGAGATCCGTACAGAGGACGCACACTGCCCTCCAGAACCATTTATCACAGAGTGGCCAGGTCGCCGGCAATATCAACACACCTCCTTCCGCCAACCACAGCCCTGTGGAAGGCAGACAGCAGAGTGGAACACCAGAGCAGCAGCAGCTCATGGTGTACTATTCTCCTTCTCCCAAGCACCGCGCAGACCCCAAGAAATGGGTCGAGGAGCATATCCAGGGCGGCAAGGGAAAGAAGACCCGAAAGCGAAAGACCCCCGAGCCTAAGGAGACCTCCACTCCTCGCAAGGCGCGAAAGACCAAGGAGGCCACTGCTACGCCCAGTGTCACTCCTTCACCTAGGCCCTACGTGAACATCGCGCCAGCTCCAGCTCGCAACCATGGCGATGCCGATAACATGCAGATGCAGTCTCGTATGAGTACCTCGATGGACCGCGATGGCCGCGCATGCTCTTCCTCCGATGTCCAGCCCACTGGCTTCGGCACCCCGATGCACACAGCTATGGCCCAGGTCTCACAGGTTCCGCAGCAGCCAATGCATCAGCGTGTCCCTCAACAGCAGAACGCACAGCAACACCAGTATACCCAGCCTCCCGTGGGCCCACAGAATTTTTGGACCAACCATGTGCAACAGCAGCACACTTTGCAGGCCGGAGGCGAGTCTCTTGAGGAGGCAGAGGCACGCCTCAAGGAAGAGTTGAGGAACATCCACCTCCAGCAGAGGATGGCTCAGAAGCACCGCCAGATAGCAAACCCTCCCCAGCAGGAACAAATCACCGAGCCGCCAAACATGATGTCTAATCATTCCGCGCCGCAGGGCACTGGGCAACACTTACAGCAGGGCGGCTGGCAGCAGGGCGGCTGGCAGCAGGGAAACGTCCAGCCAACGCCGCAGGGCAGCTGGCCGCCTCCACCGCAGGGAGCTGTCCCTGCGAGCAACGATGAGATCTTTGAACAGTTCATGCAATTTAAGCAATTCCAGCAATTCCACCAGTGGATCCTTCAAGAAGGGCCAGGGGTGCCTAACCAGGGCATGGCGCCGAATGGCATGGCACCGAATGGCATGGCACCGAATGGCATGGCACCGAATGGCATGGCACCGAACGGTATGGTACCGAATGGCATGGCACCGAACGGCATGGCACCCAACGGTATGGCACCCAACGGTATGGGACCGAATGGCATGGCACCCAACGGCATGGCACCGAATGGCGTGGCACCTCGCCCGGACAACCAGCACGGGCACCACTGGCGAGCCACTCCCGGACAGCCCATGGCAAATGGCGCTCTTCAGAACGGCAACCCAGCATCCGGGAGCTTCAACCAGACCGTCCACGGCGCGAATGGTTATGGGTATACTGGCTATTGAGTTCCGCCCACACGAGGACAAGGTTTGGAGGAGAGTGAGATTTCAAAGCCGATGTTTCGGCAGGGCTTGGGCGGCTTGAGAACACAGAGCCTTGGTGACCGAGCTAGGAATTTGGCGTAAGTTGTTCTGCTCATGTCCCAAGTTGGACGCACGAGGCAGGATTGAGTTGTCTGGAGAAAAGTTTGATGATGCTCCTGTCTGTTGCAGGAGGAGATGAGAAGCAGGATTGATATGTGTTGGCCCGGAAAAAGGACAGAAAACCCACAAAAAAAAGACAGTAGTATTAGGTGAAAATTAGGAGAGAAAAAAGAGTATGGTTAGGAAATTTGCCTCGTTGTGGTTGTGAGTTTTGGACTGTGTGATTGTAACATGAGCCATGAGCGTTGATGACCACCAGTCCAAAAGGGACTGGTCTGACCGTTGCTTGGACCATGCGTGAGAGGGACCTCAGGCCATGAACTCGGGCGGAGCGGAACGGAGCTTGACTGGCCTGATCCAGGGAAACTCTCAACGGCGGCCTTATTCACACGTGTAAGGCGGTGTTTATGTCTCTGCTGCATGAAGATTCTGTGCAAGGCTTGGGGTGACCGGAGCAAGCTCTATAAAAAGCTCATCGGCGCCTGCCCGCGTCCCCGCCCGGCCTGGAGTCTGGGTTTTTCTTGAAGCTTGTCCTGTCCTTTCCTGTGTTATGTTCTTCTCCCTGTTGTGTACATGCTGTAGTGCACAGTAAGTACCTACCTCTGTAGGTAACATAGCCTAGCCTACTCCGTACTCAAGTATGTACTGAGAAGTCAGCACCCCACTCCACCCCCGGGCCAGCCCGGCCCAGCCCTCTCTGGTCTTGCCCTCTGCATGAAGTAGGTACGGAGTACTTATAATCACACTCTTAATTATGCTCCGCATTGCAAGCTCTGCACCCTGGCATCTGATCGCCCAAGCCACCCCCGGCGCCTGTGCGTCTTCCATGGTGGTTTCTCCGCCGTCGCCCTCGGGTGGTGCCGTACGACAGAGTGTGTACTGCTGTGTCGCGTGAGGCGGGCATGAGCTGCTAGTGCGGTTCACATTGAGGACGGCAGGACGGCCAGCCCAGCTGCCCAGGCTGCCCAGGGTCGTTGACCCTTTGGGGAAGATAGCACCACTTGAAGATGCTTTATTAGCGGGTACTCTTCTCTCATCATACCACTTCCCCGGCCTCCAGCGAGGCGACCTGCATTCAGTCTTGTCACGAGCGCCTCTCGACACTCCTCCTCCCCTGCCCTGCCTGCCCTGCCTGCCCAGCCTGTCTTGCTACATTAGACACGGAGTACAGGGACGACCCAAGGCAAATACCACGGTACATGTGGTCCAATATACAACATACTTCAGTACTTAAGTACTTAAGTATTCCACAGAACACACCCCGTTGCGACTCACCAACTACCACCCGCCGCCGTTAACAAACTCTCTGCAACTCTGGTACTCTGGAAAGGCAGACAGCTAGAACTGCAAGACCCCCCCGGTGCCATCCTTGCCCTCCCCGCTCCCCGCACCATCCTCCATCCAGCCCGGATCTGCAGCATCGGGTGAGCATCGCCCTGCAAGATCTGCCCAGGCCTGCCCAGGCCTGCCTTGCCTGCCTCGCCTGCCTCGCCTGCCTCACCCACCGCCTAAAGACCCCAAGCTCGATCGCAGACATTTTGCCCTGGGGCCCCTCCTACCCAACATTGAAGTAAACCATCCCAGACCTCCCAGCCGGCGGCCGCACTTTCTCTCAGCCTCAGCCTGGGCCTCACTACTCTCCGTCTCCGTCTCCGTCCCCGTCTCCGTCCCAGTCTCGCCTCAGATCTCGCTGGATGCAAATGCAACACGGGACACCCAGCACAAGCACTACACCATGATCTTCACAGACTTGTATAAGTCGCCCAAGTCGCCATTATCCAGATTACGTCACTCCCATAATACCCAGCTCCCGCTGCTTTCTTCCGACTATGACCCCGACTTGACCAGCAAGGATAAGACCAAGCAAAAGGAGGCCGTCAAGAAGCATCTGCAGTCCAAGGTCCGCAATGACTGGACTTTCACTTGGCCACCGCCCGGGCACCCAGCCTCCTCGCCCGCCAACGCCGTGTCAGAGCCCCTGGGGGCCACAGGGGACGCTCCCGCGGCTGAGGACCTCGAGGGCTTCCTCGAGGTCGCCTCAGACGGTCCCGACCATGACGGCCAGTCGGTCGGTGGCGAGGACGCCGACAGGGAGTCGGCCGAGGACTCGGGTTCTGACGCCGATTCCGTCTACAGCACCGTGATAGAAGACCCCGTCCACTGGCGCCCGAGGTTGGAATGGGCATCCGAGCTGTCTGAAGATGAACTGCCCCACAGTTCTTCCTCCCCCTTCAAATTTGATTCCCCGGACTCAGTCGGCCAGGCCGTCCATGCCTCCAACATCGCCGCCAAGGCCCGGAGGCGCAGAGAGGTTCGGAAGGAGGCAGCATGGAATGACGGCCTCGCGTGCTTCGAGGCCAGGAGAAATGCGTGGACCGAGGCAAAGGTGGCTCGAGCCCGCCCCAAGCCGGCTTCCCCAGTGTCGCCGTCGTCGCCTAGGAAAGGCCTCTTCTGGAGGACGCACACCCACTCCTCGACCAATGCTGGCCAGACAGCCGCATCTCCGTCTCCTGTCACTTCCCCACTGACGCCAGTCACGACAAACTCGCATCCAGATGCCTCCCAAGCACACGGCGGCAGTGGTGGCAGCGGCAACTCTACCCCCGATGACAACCTGTCGCCAAAAACTTCACGAAGCGATCATGCCCACAATGAGCCACCGGGATCAGAGCAATTCCCTGTCGAGACGCTGCTGCCAATCGCCCTACCCCTCCTCCCACCAGCAAACCCGATGCGCGCCAGCATCACGCCGGCCCTGTACGCATCGATCTACGAAAAGGTTGTTGTGCACAGCCTGCAGCCGTCCTGCCCCATAAACCTGGGAGACATGGTGCGCGCATGTGTGGCAGGATGGAAGCGCGACGGCGAGTGGCCACCCCGAGTTGCAGGCCCTGAGCCTGCCGCCCTGGTTGCGGTCAAGAAGAGGAAGTCCGCAACGACCGCGACGGCCGCACCACCAGCCCCGGCCGGGTTTGCCCCCATCAATGGGACGGGGGCGTCCGGGCGCAAGCTAAGCTTCTCTCTACTGGGCGGCCACGGGCACGGCGGCGAGAAGGGCAGGAGGGAGAGTCTGGCCGAGGAAGGGAGCAAGGCCCTTAGGAGGAGCCTTCAGAAGGTCCTGGGGATCGGACACGGACAGCATCCTAATCAGCCTGTCGACGGCAGTGCCATTGTGCAAGAGCACTGATGCTGGGTAGTGCTACGTAATAATGCTGAAACGATTTATACCCACCGTAACATAGCCCCATGTCGCAGAGGATCCAGCAGACCCCCACGAGCCGATCGCTCATTGCTGGGTCTCGTGGTGTTGTGAGACACGGCGGGATGGAGATTGTCTCTCCTTGCGTGACTGACAGACATCTGACACGTGCAGCCACCGACAATCAGCTCGGGGTTCAGGCCGAGGAGCGTAGATGGGCCCATGCCATGGCAGTCCATAACAGGCGTGAACTGCACACGCTGACAGGTTGCCGACCAACAGGCTCTCGTCGATCCGGTGGGATGGGGATCTATGGGGATCTATGTGGGAGCTTGGCCAGAGACTAGGCTGATAGGTGTGGATGCGAATCGGGATGCAGCATGCTTGCCCTTGGCTTGCGCACCAAGCACTTAACACACACGAGTCGACGGTACACCTGGCTGGCAGATATATATACATAACATGTCCTCATGACCAACTATATCGACTGACCTCCCGAGACGCACCCTAAAAGGTATAGACTGCCACACTTGCGGTGTATATGTGGTCTAGTAGCGGTCACGGCACTTGTTACAGTTTGCCGGGTCCTACTTACATTCCAGTATGCTGTCTTGTGCGGGGGCGTGGGGATTACGGTTCTCTGCTTGGGCGGGTTGGCGGGATGGTCCAGCCCGTCAGCCTGTCCAGCTAGCGGTGACGCCACGCCCAGGCCCCACCCAGTCAGTCCCTAGACCGAGTCGCAACGAGGCAATCAGCCTGCTGGCGCGCCCACACTTGTTCGTCCATTGACGATGGCCCTGTAGCTGGACTAATTAATCGCCCGATTTTGTACATATTATCAGGCCGTTGCTCTCCCTACCCATTCCGTCCCAATCCCAATGTGCGGCCAATACAGGTAGCTTCAGCCACCATTCCGCCCTCCGCTTCAGCCCGGAAACGTCCCTCCTCCTCTGCCCCAGCAACGAGATCAATCTGGCCGCTTGCCCACGCTCCGGCGGCAGCAGCAGCGATAGGAGACCAACGCGCAGCAACCGCCTTGCCTGCGGCCCTGACAGGTACCTCGACAGGAGGGGGGAGTACACCAACCGAACCAACTACCGCCCACGAGCAGTACGAACTCGCCGACTACCCACAGATCCCGGCGCGCCAGGAGCTCCACGAGAAAGAGGCCAGGCGAGCGACAAGGTACACCGCGAAGCTCGCTGAGCTCGACGAGGCTTTCGAGATGAAGTAGGCCACCCGTCTGAATGCTTGCGAGGCTCTCGGCCCAGACCTCGCGGCCTGCCATGCCGAGAGATCAAACAAGAACCACCATCGTGCTGACAGTTGTGTCGTAGATTCGCCCATTCCATCCAGTTCAATGCTGTGCCGGACTGGACCAGCCACTACATCGCGTACAGCAACCTCAAGAAACTGTGTGTTCCTCTCCCATCTCCGTTCTGCCCCCTCGGCAATGTTGCAGTGGCACAGCCCTACTGACTCTTGCAATCGCCACGCAGCATCTACCAGCTCGAGAAGACTATTCACCAGTCTAGCGCACAGAATGGGGATGCCGAGTCGAGACCTCTGATACAGTCCGAGGACCCGGATGCCGTGTTCAAGCGCGCTCTGGACGTCGAGCTCGAGAAGATCAGCTCCTTCTACCAGCTCAAGGAGGGGGAGCTGGTCGACGACGTGAACGCCCTCCTGCGTGATATCGGCGACTTCGAGTCGGAGGAGGACGAGGAGGACAATGGCCGGCCCACGACACGGAGCACCGGCGGACCGAGCCGGCAGATGGACCGATCCCGCCAGGGACGTCGCGAGAGCGCGCACAGCCAGCATTCCACCGAGGACGGCGCCGAGGACAGTGACGACGACGAGGATGGCGACGAGACCACCGCCCTCACCGCGCCCACATCCCGGAAACGCCGTGTGAGCCTGCTCAGTGGGCGGCGGAAGTCTCTGGCCGGGCCTGCGACGGACATGACCGCGTCCACGGAACTGACCCGATCAAGGCGCCTGAGCCTCGGTTACGACGACTATGAGCACGCCGTTGCGTATTCGGGCGGGATCATGCTGAAGAAGCGCATCATCTCCCTCTACGTGCAGCTGTGTGAGCTCAAGAGCTACGTCCAGCTGAACAAGACGGGCTTCAGGAAGGTTCTCAAGAAGTTTGACAAGATCCTCGACCGCAACTACAGGCCTGTCTACATGGACAAGTACGTCGAGCCGGCATACCCTTTCCAGCATGCCACGATGAGGGGGCTCGAGGAGACCATCTCCAAGATGGAGAAGGCCTACACCGACATCGTGACGAATGGCGACTATGAGGCCGCAAAGAAGGACTTGAGATCACACCTCAGGGAGCATGTCGTGTGGGAGCGCAACACTGTGTGGAGGGACCTCATCGGCATAGAGAGGCGGGCTGAGGCGGCCAGCCTAGGCCAGACCCTGCTGGGCACCGGCGGCAAGCCGCTCAAAACACGACTTCAGGGAGACGATGAGCAGTACCCAGATACCAAGGAGATCTCGACGCCCATCGGCAGGTTCACGTGTCCCGTATGGCTGTTCAGCTCGGGCATGTTCTTCCTGCTATCTGCCCTGGTCGTGTTCCTCGTCTTGCTGTTTCTCCCGATCATGTCGAAACCTGAGCAGCAGAATTGCCTCGCTATGTTGGTGTTTGTCAGCTTGCTATGGGCCACAGAGGTGAGTTGGGCACACCCCCGAGGGTAGGGATCATGAACAGGCAGCGCTAACATAAGCTTCAGGCGATCCCTCTTTTTGTCACGTCTCTGATGATACCTTTCCTTTGCGTCGTCCTCAACGTCGTCGTATCAGAGGGACGACCGAAACAAAGACTTGACTCCAAAGAGGCGACAGCTTACATTTTTGCTGCGATGTGGACTCCGGTTATCATGTTGCTGCTTGGCGGCTTCACGCTTGCTGCAGCCCTTTCGAAATGCAAGATCGACAAGCGCATTGCGACGTTCGTCCTTAGCAAGGCGGGCACAAAGCCGAGCACGGTTATCCTCGCGAATATGCTTGTCGCTGCGTTCGCCAGCATGCTGGTCAGCAATGTTGCGGCTCCTGTCCTGTGCATCTCCATCATCGAGGTTTGTTCCCCCTTCTCCCTGACGGAAGACGCGCGTGCCCCGCAGAAAACTGACGGAAGCAACACCCAGCCCATGCTACGAAATCTACCCTCGGACTCCAACATGTGCAAAGCCGTACTGATGGGCATCGCGCTTGCGTCCAACATTGGCGGCATGCTCAGCCCCATCGCATCCCCACAGAACGTCGTTGCCATGGGAATCATGGTGCCTGAGCCTGGCTGGGGCCAGTGGTTCTTCATCGTGATACCCGTCGGAATCATCTCCATCGTGCTCATCTGGATCCTGCTGCTAGTCACGTTCCATCCCGGCCGGGGAACCACCATCGTGCCCATTCGTGAACACAAGGAGAAATTCACAGGCGTCCAGTGGTTTGTGACCATCGTCACGATCGCCACCATAGCATTGTGGTGTGCGAGTCACCAGCTCGAAGGCGTGTTTGGCGACATGGGTGTCATCGCCATCATCCCCATTGTCTTATTCTTTGGTGTCGGAATCCTGACAAAGGAGGACTTCAACAACTTCCCTTGGACCATCATCATCCTCGCCGCCGGTGGTCTGTCATTGGGCAAAGCTGTCAAGTCGTCCGGCTTGCTCGACACGGTGGCGGTGGCTATCTCTCACCGAGTCGACGGCATGAGCCTCTACGGTGTGCTGGTCGTGTTCTCGTGTCTCATCCTGGTCATCGCCACCTTTATCTCACACACCGTCGCGGCGCTGATTATCCTGCCCCTGGTGTATGACGTGGGCGCGAGCATGGAGGAGCCGCACCCGAACCTGCTGGTTATGGCTGGCGTGCTCATGTGTTCTGCGGCGATGGCGCTGCCAACAAGCGGGTTCCCCAACATGAGTGAGTGCTTTCCAGCTGATATTCTGCCACGGGGATTATCCGCTAACCGAGTGTTTTCTTACAGCTGCCATTATGAAAGAGGACGCCACAGGCCAGAGGTATCTCCAGGTCAAGCA
Source organism: Diaporthe batatas (assembly GCF_019321695.1). Classification (NCBI taxonomy): domain Eukaryota; kingdom Fungi; phylum Ascomycota; class Sordariomycetes; order Diaporthales; family Diaporthaceae; genus Diaporthe; species Diaporthe batatas. The sequence goes on along the minus strand of NW_025408559.1, from coordinate 450,823 downwards.
CTTTATCAGCAGGGGTGTGCCGAGTAGTTTGATCACGCTCGTGGTTGTGGTGACGCTGGGCTACGGTGCAATGAGAGTCAGTGGGATGTGAGATCGCCTGTTCTGTTTGGGTGGCCTTGTGCGGCATCTCTCCGTGCTGCTGAGATTGCATAGCATCGGCACGGCGCATGGACTTTGAATTTGAGAATTGGATCATTGTTTGCATTTATCAACAGCGACGTAGCATTTGGGGTTGGGTTAGTGCTGTGCAAGTATAGAGTGTGAACATAAGAATATTCATGAATGTGGTTCCAGATATCGTATTGTCTAGAGGATGATGTTGGGGAACATGAGGAGACATCCATCATTCTTGGGTTGTTTTGGTTGTGGTTCACGAGGCGGCCAATCGGCGAGACCCGCTGGATGTAGGTAGACTAAATACCTAACTTAGACTGCCTACTCCGTCGGCCCCCGTGCGATGCGGTCATCTGCGCGAACCGGAGCTCTCTGTCGCCGCTGCAGGGGTCACGAGGCTCCACGAACAGCTGTACATACAGCCCTTGCGACCTACCCAACAAGACCGTGTCCAGCTGGCAGGATCATCGGCATACCTGCCTGGCCCAGACAGCCCGACTCGACTTCGAAGCCCTGATGTTCCCATAGCGTCCCGAGCCCCTGCTGCACGGCCAGCGGCGCACCCGTCGCAGCCATGCTCTCCGCATTCACAGCTCGGTCCATCATCGAGCTCAAGCAGAGGGACAAGTCCAAAATAGAGACGATACTTGCTTATGGTATGTGTACAGCCACCGAAACGGGCCTCGAGCGACCCCGTGTGCTTGCTCACTGCCTACTCTAGGCGACCGCGTCCTCGTCGGCCTCAACACGGGCAGTCTACGTGTCTATCGACTCAACGATCTCGAACCTCCTTCGTTATCACAAGCCCAAAGCACCAATGGATCGTCCGTCTCCCAGGGCGATTCTGCCGGCCATGGCTTTGATGGCGCCTCCCAGCAGCCCTCCGCTCCCAGCAAGCCTGCCGCAACGAAGCCTACCGACCTACTCCGCGAGGTAGAGAAGTTCTCCAACCGCACGATCGAGCAGCTCGCAATCATCAAGGAGGCCAACACGCTGGTTTCTCTATCAAACTATGCTATTTCTCTACACGACCTGCAGTCCTACGAGCCTGTCGACGGCTGTGCGCCGCTGCCCCGCACAAAGAACGCGTCATGCTTCGCCGTCACGAGCAACATCGTGCGGGACTCGGAGACGGGAATCCCGGAGATCATCAGCCGGATGGCAGTTGCGGTGAAGAGGAGGCTGCTCCTGTGGCGCTGGCATGAGAGCGAGCTGGCCCCCGACGTCAGCGAGGTGGTGCTGGCTGAGGCGATCCGGACGGTGACGTGGGCCAGCGCCACCAAGGTGGTCTGCGGCATGAACTCGGGCTATGTCCTGGTCGACGTCCTGTCGCACGAGGTCGAGGATGTGGTGGCGCCAGGCGCCATCGCAGGCGGCCAGGGCAACCGTTTCGGTGCCATGAGCAGCGCGGGCATGGGCTACATGGGCCTCGGCGGCTACGTGCCGAGACCCCTCGCCACCAAGCTCGCCGACGGCCAGATGCTGCTGGCCAAGGACATCAACACGCTTTTCATCACCGATGAGGGCAAGCCCCTGCCCAACAAGCGGCAGATCCCCTGGCACAGCGCCCCCGAGAGCGTCGGCTATAGCTATCCCTACATCCTGGCCCTGCAGCCGCCGTCCAAGGGCACCTTGGAGGTGCGCAACCCAGACACGCTGAGCCTCCTCCAGAACATTAGCCTCCCCGGGGCAGCCAACATGCACTTCCCTCCTCCGACCGTCAGCCTCGCGCACGCGGGCAAGGGGTTTCATATCAGCAGCGACAGGGCGGTGTGGAAGATGGACGCGACGGACTACGACAGCCAGGTCGACGAGCTGGTCAGTTCCCAGAAGTATGACGAGGCTATCAGTGTGCTGGGCATGCTTGAGGATGCGCTGCTCAAGAACAAGACCGAGACGATGAGGGAGGTCAAGATGCAAAAGGCCGAGGTGCTGTTCCGCCAGAAGAAGTACCGCGAGTCTATGGACTTATTCAACGAAGATGCAGTGCATGCGCCACCCGAAAGAGTGCTGCGGCTCTTTCCGAGATCGATCGCGGGAGACTTGTCCGGGGACACCGACGACAATGACAGCGGTAGCGAGTCTGAGCCGGACGAGACCAATGGGAAGCCGTCTGAGCCACAGGAGGACGAGCATGCACGTAAGGATACCGATGCGGCCTCCACGACCGCCGAGGAGACATTATCACCAGCAACGATGGGGTCGGGTTTTGCAAGAATGCTACTAGGGCATCGCAGCAAGCCCAAGGACCCAGAAACATCTTCGGTAGACTCATCTGCCAAGCGAGGGGTGGATAACGACGACGCGATGAGCGTCAAGAGCAAGTCATCCAAGGCAGCCGACGACAGCCACACGCTCGAAGGCAAAAACCTCAAGGAGGCCGTTCTTGAGCTCCGAGGCTTCCTCGCCGGGACGCGCGCAAGGCTCCAGCGCGTGTTGGACCCTGTGAGCGGCAGGCTCAAGACCAAGGTCTCACAGTCTGGATCAAGCGAAGAGGCGCTGAAAAGCCTGATCAGCACCACCGGTGGCAGGGACGAGTCGGATGATGTGCTCGAGCAGCAACTCCAGGAGACGTTCAAGATTGTCGACACGTGCCTGTTCCGCGCCTACATGTTCTCTGCGCCGACTCTGGCCAGCTCGCTGTTCCGCATCCCCAACTTCTGCGACCCGGACGTAGTCAACGAGAAGCTGGTGGAACATGACCGCTACAACGAGCTGGTTGACTTCTTCTACGGCAAGCGGCTTCACCGGCAGGCACTAGAGCTGCTGAAGCGGTTCGGCGAGGGTGAGGAGCCCGACGAGCGCGCCCCGTCGCTGCACGGCCCGACCAGGACGGTTGGCTACCTGCAGAACCTGCCGCCCGAGATGATCGACCTGATCCTCGAGTTCAGCGAGTGGGCGCTGCGCCGTGCGCCGGACATGGCCATGGAGGTGTTCTTGGGCGACACGGAGAATGCCGAGACACTGCCCCGCGAGAGGGTTGTGCGCTTCCTGGGCGCCATCGACACGCGCCTCGAGGTGAGGTACCTGGAGCACATCATCAACGAGCTGAACGACCTCACGCCTGAGTATCATGAGCGCCTGGTCGACCTGCTCGTGAAGCAGCTCAAGGAGGCCGGCACGCGGGATGCGGAGTGGGACAACAACATGACCAGGTTGATTAGTTTCCTCAAGGACTCGAGGCAGTATAGCCTAACCAGAGCTTTCACCTTGCTCAAGGGTGATGGTGAGTTTCACGGGCCCCCTGCACTCACTGTCTGCTCCGTAGACTTACCAACCCCCCTCTACAGATCCGGCATTCTATGAAGCTCAAGCCATTGTCCTTAGCAACATGGGTGAGGACAGGCAGGCGCTCATGATCTACGTCTTCAAGATGCAGGACTATCACAAAGCTGAAGAGTATGTTGAGCCAGTCACCCTCGTTTTCTGCCTGTCTGACGCTGGCGATCTAGATACTGCAATCGCGTTCACGTTTCCAAAGAGGTACCAAGGCCGCCGTCCTCCGGGGCGGTGGGTTCCCCCGGCGCATTCAAAACACAGAAGCCCTCCACGGTGTCCGAGGAGAAGACGGACGAGGCGGGCCCGTCCATCTACCAGACCCTGCTGTCACTGTACCTCAACCCCCCACCGCCCAACAAGCCGAATCTCCCACCGGCGCTGAGCCTGCTGTCAAAGCATGGCTCGCGGCTCCCCGCAGCGTCGACGCTGTCACTGATTCCGGACACGCTTCCCGTGTCAGACCTGGAGTCGTACTTTCAAGGCCGGATCCGCTCGGCCAACTCGGCCGTCAATGCGAGCCGGATCATCGCGGGGCTGCGGCAGACGGAGCTGGTTGCGAGCCAGGCGCTGCTGCTCCTGGGCGACGGCGTGGCGGGCGGGCAGGGCGGGCGCAACCGAAGGGTGATCATCAGCGATGAGAGGGTGTGCGGCGTGTGCCACAAGCGCCTGGGCGGCAGCGTCGTCGCCGCGCTCCCCGACAACTCGGTGCTGCACTACGGGTGCCTGAACCGAAGCGAGAGGGCCTTCTCGACATCGGCAGCCGGAAGCGTGGGGTCCGGCACGAGCACGGGGCTCAGCGACAGCATCCGCAAGGCGTCAACCTGGGGCATCACGCCTCCAGTGAGCACAACGACCGGACCGTGGAAGACCGGGAGGAGCGGTGGAGGATGGGGTACCACCAGCCAGCGGTCATCAGGATTTGACGGCTAAATTTCAGACGGGATTTGTTGCATGTTGGAATGGGGGGTGGGGGCGCATAGCATAGTCGAGGAGCATTGTAGCAATACCCATCGTGCCTCATCTCATTCCCCCCTCTCCTCCGCCTGTCGCCTCAAGTGCTCATATGAGTAGCATTGATGCATCAGGCCTACTCTCCTTGGACTTCCTCTCCGTAATTTTCCTCCTCCTTCACGTCGTCGACTACTGGCTTGCCGTTCTTGCCTGCCTCCCTCGCCTTGTCGTCCTCCATGCGCGAGGTGAGCTCCTTGTTGACGTGGTCCTGCATGGTCGCAACGGCCTTGCGCAGGTCGCTCAGATACTTGGTCTTGTCTGGGACAGAGGGATTCACGGTGCCAGAAGGGGGCGCTTGCAGCTCGTGGGTGGTGGTGAAGGATGGGTTGGCGGGTGATGAGTAGGTCCCGGTGAGGGACAGCTTCTGGCTGTCGCTGGCCATGGCAGGCAAACGCGTGAGGATGAGATGCTGTATTGTCTGTCTGGGCGCCACAGCTTGTCTGGGTGACAAGGTCAAGGGAAGGAGTCGGGAGTCGGGACGGGTGGTCTTGACAAACAAACAGACGGACAGACAACAAACCTTGCGAAGATCGCCGGTGGGCACGCCGCTGGGAACTGTGCCTGGGAGCGTGCTGCACACGAAACTTTTGGAGGCTGAATGGTGGGCTTGGTGGGGTAGTGTCCAGAGCTGCGGGCCAGCCTGCGGCACTGCAGCGGCAGAGGAGCAGTGGGAGCAGGGGTGCCAGCGTGTGAACACCAAGGAATGGGGGATGCGGTCATCGGCGGGATCCCTTGCGTCTGTTTCGACAAGGGGTTAAATGGGAGAGGATCGCTGATGGATTTGGCGGGCGGTCGCAGCCCCAAGTTCGCCCAGTTGCCCGCCTCACACTAGGACTCCAACCACCGAGCCTAGACGGACGGCTAACAAGACCAGAGAACCTCACCTCACCTCACCTCACCTCACCTCACATCACCTGTCCTCTTTGCGGGCCGCATGAGTCTCGTTCTCTTTCCATCTGTCTCTCTCCATCCATCCATCCGACTGCGCACACGGACTCCCTGCGCCCAATGCACCGATGCATAAGTCGTGACGTCTTGTCGAGACGCTGGTGATCTGGGACGAACGGCGTGCCCAATGCCTAACATCTGATACCCGAAACCTCGCCTGCCTGGCCACCGGCCAAGAGGTAGCAGCTCTCTCACATGTACGGAGTACTCGCCCCGGACCTCCTTCCCACGAGAACAAAATGCAGCCAGCACGACCCCAGCTGGGGGGTGGCAGGGCCCCTGGGAGCTTTGCGCCCCTGCCTCGAAACGAGCCGAGCCAGGGCAGCAGCAACACATACACTCCGTACAACACCGCCACTCACCCCAGCGCCGCCAGCAGCAACCACAACGGCAGCAACAGCAGCAACATCAACAACAACAGAAACCAAGGCGACTTGCAGTCCTTCTACCCCCCGGGTGCTAATGCTGCTGCTGCTGCTGCTGCCGCCGCCGCCGCTTCCGCAGACCTGCCACCACCTCAGCGGCCGCGAGTGCGACGGGTCGAATCATCCTCGAGCGAAGACTCCATCTCCATACATATCGCCAAAGCACGCAGCCCTACGTCACAGTACAACCCACAGTTCCCACAGCAGGCACCATCGCCTGCACCCGCTGGCTCCTCCACCCCGTCGTACTCGCAGTTTACCACCGCCCACTCCAACTCCAGCACCGCCAGCCTGCAGAACTTCTCCCGCCCGACCCCCTCGCCCCTCGCAAACGCCGCAGCTGCCGCTGTCGCAGCGAGGTCAGTGGCCGGTAGCCATGACCCACAACTCCGCAACGCCTCGCCTCTGACCCTGCCACCGTCCACTGCCGGCACCGGCATGAGCAGACCTCTGGGCCACTCGCGCAAGCACTCGCAAAACGCCGGTGCCTTCGAGCCCTCCCTGCCATCCATCTCCACGTCGAATCTGTCCTCCTACGGCAGCATGTCTCAACAGTCACCCAGCCAGCGCGACCTCCCTGCGAGCCACATCGCCGCACAGGCCGCCGTCCTCAGTCACCAGCAGTCGCAGCAGATGCTGCAACACTCACGGCAGCGCTCGCAGACTGTCCCTACGCCAGGCGACCACTACGAAGTCCCACAGCCGACGGGCAAGAGGGGTAGCGGTCAGCTGAACCCCCCGGTCCTGAGTTTGACCGAGGCGAGCGCGCCCAGGGAGACCGGATTTGGCAGCCAAGGATACCACAATGGGCTGCTGGGGAGCAATGCTGCCACCACGGCCGCCAACGTTGTCTTCCCTCGTTCTGGACAGACGTCACCAATATCGAGCCAGACAATACCCCAGCCTCCACCTCCTCCGCCGCCCCTACCGGAGAAGAAACCAGAGAAGTCGTCCAAGGTGAAACTGTTCTCTCGGCCCGGCAAGATTGGGACCAAGGGGGACTCAAAGGACAAGCCGCTGCCCAGTCCGAGCAAGATAGGGTCTGCTCTTTCTGCCTTGCAGAGGGCCAACTTCAGCACCACCAGTCTGGACTCTACCGGCCAATCTTTCTATAACATGGCGAATGCGTCCTCCGCGACCATCCGACCCGCGGATCCGCCCGCTGAGAAGGAAGCCAAGGAGAAGAAACACCACTTTTTATCTCGACAGAGGATCAAGCCCAAGGACAAAGATGACTATCACCTCCAGCTATCCTCTGCAGCCAGCAACTCGCGGCCCACCGATCCAAGTGCCCCGAGCAGCATTTACAACTTCAACGTGCCGTCAAGCCCCGGCCCAAACTCGGGCACGTTCAACTCGGGCGCGTTCAAGAATATCAGCGGACTTGACCTACGGCATGGTGGGCGAGCACTCAGGCACGGCCGCAAGGAGGAAAAGGCCGAGTTGAACGAATCCGTCAGCAATCCGATCGACTGGGCTGGGCCGGGTAGCCTGGGGTCTACGAGCGCACATCCCATGTACCAGGAACCTATCGACTCCGCCAAATACGGCCTCAACAGCATGTCACTGGACGATGCCTGGCCGTACCTGAGGGCAAAGCTGCTGGTAATCTTCGAGGCTGAAGAGCTCAAATTGCCAATCGAGGACTTCAACCGCGTTGTGGTACTGCATCTCCAGTACTGTATACAACGGCGGTCCCCGAACATGGTGCTGGAAGACCTCCGTAGCCTGCTACAGACGGGCTTCCTCAGTCTGGACCGAAATCTTCTCAAGGGTTCGGAAGACCGCATGATACCAGCCCTAGTTGATGCCTGGATGGCCGTGTTTACGCACATCACGCCTTACCTACAGGCCGTCTTCCTACCCCTGGACCAGGAGTTCGCCGGCAACGGCACGCTCATGACGCCGGAGCAGGCCCGCGATTTCTGGGGCGGCGTGATAGCCAGCTCGCCAGCAGGCGATGGCAACGTCAACCTTGCGCCGGCGTCGGCCGTCCTCGACATACGCACCTTGGTGCTCACGAGCTTCCGTGACGTGGTGATCCTCCCGCGTTACGAGAAACTGAAGACCCTCTTCTCACGGCTGTCGCTTGAGTTCCTGCCTGGCATGGCACTCGCGAGCCCCATGCAGGCAGACACCTTCATGTCCACCTCTCCCGGCGCGGAGTCAGCGCCGGGGCTACCTTTTGCCCCGCAGCAGAGACCAGGCACAGCCATGTCGCTGGACCCGTCAACTGCGAGCTACAATTCGACATCGACGACGCTGCTGGGCGACCTGGCGGCGGGCGGGCGCAGCCGGGGCCTGTCCAACGTCTCGTTCGCGTCAAGCGGGGCTCACAGTAACGGCGGTTCGGACTCACTAAACATGTCGTCTGCGCACTCGCTGCGGCCACCAAAGCTGACGCCCGGCAACAGCAGCCTCAGCCTGGGCGGAGGCGGCGGGGCCGGGCCGGGGTCCTCGTCGACCTCCCTGCTCGGGCTGTCACTCCGTGAGCAGAACGTGGAGGACAGCAAGCAGGTCACCGAGATGGTGGGGCGGATGCTGCAGTGCATGAGCGTGCTGGCGGGGACGGGTCAGGGCGGCGACGAGGGCACGATGCGGGTGCAGGAGCTGACCAAGCTGCTGAAGCTGAACTGGCTCGGCAGGGGCCGGACGGGCAGGAACAGGAGGGGCATCGTCGGCGGACGGGTCGCGAGAGGTAACAGCAACCGGGAGGAGGTGAGCGTTGCTTAGAAGGCCAAACCCTGAAGATGGCCCCCATCTACCCGATGTGACTCTTTTTTTTTTCTTTCTTTTTTTTTTGTTCAGCGCGACTTTGTGACCATGTATGATTACATTTGGTTGGCTGTCTGCGGCTGGCTTTGACGGTGTTTACGAAAGAGCTAAAAAGAAGGACCGGACGGCATCTGTTTTTGCTGCAAGGCGCATAGGAATATACACATGGGAACATACCCAATCGGATGGGGTACTGGAGATTCGCTAAGTAGGTATGCAGTTTGATTACTCTATCAAAATGTATTTGCTCATAGCTGCTACTACATGGGAGCCAATTCAGCGCAGACAGCTTGGCAAGGAATGTCGGTTTCCAGGCATGGCCGCACCTTTTCATGGCGGCATCGGACACCTGCCAGAGTCCAGCTGAATGATGGAACCTAGAAGACTGTGAACCAGGTCAGCAAGTGTGCGGTGACAATTGTGACGGGTTCAATGCAAGGGGATTTTGTTGATCAATCAGACATCCAAGGAAGAATTAACCCTCATCTGTTCACCTATAGGCTTGAATGGGAACTCGAGTGGAAACTGCGAATGTCGATGGAAATTTCATCATGCGATCCAGTGGGGGAGAACGTTGAGGAAATAACGGGTACCAACCTTTTCTTCTGGCTGTCGCAGGTTGTGGAGCTGGTCGGGTTAGCATTTTCCCACTTGTGGAGGTGTAGCAATTGATCAGTTTTCCTGTAGTTGAAGAGGTCAGCGGATGTGCCCACCACGTGGTCGCGTCGTTGAACGCTCATGGTTTCGCGTGCAAAAGAGGGCATCCTTCATAGATTCAGACAGAAAATACTGGCAAGTAACAGGTATCGTCAATGCGCTTGCGAAGGCGCACGCGAGGGAACCCGAACAGACTAGATTTCTTCATGGTCGATTCAGTTGGGAAAAGAAGACAATTGTGTAAAGTTGTCATCAAATGAAGGTTTTTGGGCGGGGGGAACGGGCCTTCGAAAAGGCTGTCACCCGTCTTGGAGTGGTTCATGCGTTGAGAAGAAATGAAAGAGGGCGTGAGCCTACCTGCGTAGTGCTGACGTCCCGTCCCTCAAAATAGCAAGCCAGAGCGCGTCAGGGGGTGGGATGGCATGCTCATGCCCATGCCCGTCTGCTGTGCGCGGATAGGAGGCTTCGAGGGACGGGACGCCGCGTTTTTCGAGAGAAAAGGGGGAGGGAGGGAAAGGGAGGTTGTTGGCGAGAAGGTGGTGAACAGAGGTTGGTTGAAGTTTACTGCGCGATGAGGCTGAAATTTTATAGCACCCGGCGGCTGGGTGGGACCTCTGTGGAAGTTGAAGGAAAATCTTGGCCGTTGTCTAGCGCTGCGAGATTGTCATACCCACCTGCTGCTGATCTCGGCCGGCATTGGCCAGGCCGGAGCCCTGTCGGCCCGGCGCAAAATTGAGTTGCACCTTGTACCTCGGTACCTCCTTGATACCTGCATATCAGGAGACGGCGTCGCTAGCGTGGCCTGGTCAGGAGCCCAAACAGATTCCCGTCCTTGCCCAGGGTGCCTGGGTGCCCGTCGGGTTCTGGTCCGGCCCACGTAGAGAGCACATCTCGTCGACTGGCTGATTGACGGACTGGATATTTGAGTAATATCTTCCCACCGTCAGCATGATGGTCTACCTAGGTAACCTCCGCCCTCATGTTGGACGCAGCGAGGCTGCCGACGGGTTCCTGCGATGGAGATAAGCTGGGCGGCTTTCACCAGAGAGGGACAGGGGTCGTGGCTATTTCAACAGTCTTACTGTCAGAGGGCCAGCATCACGCGCCCCGTGCCCTGGGCTGCGGGGAATCCCGTGTCCTGTGAGTGGACAGCTTGGGGGCTTCTGAGACGGCATACGGAGAGGTCTGGCCCCGTTATGTGCACTATACTGGGTACCTAGGCCCTTGCTCGGCACCACAACGTTATACACTATACAGCATGCTCCGTTCCAACATAGTGGTTGATTCTTTTCTCTTCTCTTCTCTCCCTCTCACTCCTGCCCTTTTCCTTTGGCCTCCGGGATATTATCTCACCCAATCCTGTTGCTCTCTGTGCTGTTTCCATGTGCCAGGGTTCTCCAACACAGACAACAAGAACGAACCTGTGCCATAAGACTTGGGGCAGCAGCCTGACCAGGACTCTTCCTCGGCCTATCTGTACCCACCCCCGCCAGCCGCATATTCGATTGGGCGATCGTCGGCCGTCCGCCCACAGGCTCTGCGGTCAGCCTGCCAGGCCCGCCCCATCTCATCGCCTTTTTCGGGAGCACCCCCCCCCCTCCCCCAAATCTTTCGTGCCCCGTCCCTCCTTTGCCCGTGGTCCCCTGGCAGCTCTGCTGTCTCCCCAGTCCCAGTCGGTCCCAGTCCAGCCCAGTCCCGTCCCAGACACGTCGATCCGCTGCACCAGCCTCGACCGTCGACAGACAACCTGCACCTGAACCCGACCTGCACTGCACCTTGGGAATCCCACCACCCCCCCGACTGCTGTCACCTCTGCTGCCCACCGCCGCCCGCCCACTCTCCCACTTCACGACCGGCTTCAAAACAGCCTTGCTTGTGCGTGCTGTCGTGTCGCTCGGCCAGCGCTGCCTCTCGCCCCAGTCCCCCACCCGCTGAACCGGCCCGGGCAATTGCAAATCACACACTCTGGCTGCAGCACGGCTCTCCTGTTAATCCCCTGGGCCTTACTCTCTCAACCTGGTCCCAACGTCTGTCAGCCACCCGCCGTCCGTTTGATTCCCGCCGTGCCTTAATCATCCGCCCTTCCTTGTTCGGTTTGGACCCAGCCCTGCCAACCCGCATCCCGTCCTCGTTCGATATAATCCACGGCGATCACTCACTCCTCGCGCCGCCGACCTCTGCTTCGCCATTGTGCCGACGATCCTCCGCGACCGCATCCCACTGCCCCCGTCGCATCGACGCGACCCGCCACACGCCCCCCCCCGACCGTCCGCCATTGGTGTCCGTGTTGGTGACTGCGCCTGCTGCGACAAAAAAAAAGTCGGCCCCGGTCCATCAATCGCCAGCTCTGTCTTCCCCTTTCCCTCTTGCAAGAGCCAGCGCATGCGACTCTGAGAGCTCAGGATAGGCACAGCGTCAATACCCACGCCGCGGAGGGTCGAAGATGATGGCAAGCATGCAGGTGCCGCAGAACTTCCCACATCCTGGTGGCATGCAGCACCCCGGTGTCCCTCCCGGCCATCACATGGCTCCGGGTATGGCTCATAATCCAAGCCAGCCCGGCTCCCAGCCCGGAATTCCACACCACCTCGCCCAGCAGATGGCCGTATCCGGCGCTGGCGGTCAGGTCAACCCAGCCCTCATGGGCGCCGGAATGCCTCCCGGTGCAAACGCCCACGCTATGCAGCATTTAAACCCAAACGTGCAGCACATGTTCCCCCAGCAGCCAGTCACCCAGATGAACTGTGAGTAGCCTCGTGCGCCCCACCCGTCTTCTTGATGCCTCTGGTCTAACTTCAATCCCATTAGATGCAGCACAACAGCACATGCAACAACAGCGCCTCCAGGCAATCCAGCAGCAGCAGCAGAGACAGATGATGGCACAACAGATGTACGGTGGGGCCCTCCCAACAGGCATGATAATTCCGAACATCAATCCTGCACATATGGCACAGTACCAAGCGATGCAGCAGAGGCAGATGGCTGCTCGTCAGCAGCAGGCGCCAAACCAACAACAACAACAGGCAAGCTTCTATCCCATCCCCCCGGGCTTGGTAGCCACTTTTTGCTCGCGCAATTGATCTGACCGATCATGTACAGGCCCTCCTCGCCGCGCAACAGCAGCACTTAATACAGGCACAACATCAGCAGCAACAGGCGGCGAACCAGCAGATGACCCAGGGGCAACACCCCAATCAGCCCGGCCAGATCAACCCCCAGATCAATATTGCCCAACTCCAGGCTATGCAAGCTCACCACGCCCAGCAGGCCCAGCAACAACAACAGGCCCAGCAGCAGCAGCAGGCCCAGCAGCAACAACAGGCCCAGCAGCAGGCCCAGCAGCAGCAGCAGGCCCAGCAGGCCCAGCAGCAGGCCCAGCAACAGGCCCAGCAGCAGCAGCAACAGGCCCAGCAGCAAGCCTCCCATCAGACTCCTCCCCAGCAGCAGCAGCAACAACAGCAGCCGCAGCCGCATCAGCAGCAGCAGCAGCAGCAACAGCCGCAACCTCAACCTGGCCCGCCGCAGCCCACACCTCAGCAGCAGATCGGCCAGGGCGGACCCGCGCAAGCCAACGGCCCTCAGCCAAACCAGGGCCAGCCACAGGGTCCAAACCAGGCACAGCCGACCCAGCAGCAGCAACAGCCGACCCAGCCGACCCAGCAACAGCCTCAGGCGCAGGCCCAATCAAACCAGCCGCAGGCCGCCCAACTAGTCGCGCAACATCAGGCTAATATGATGGCTGCTCAGGCTCAGGCTCAGGCGTCGAAGCGCGAGGGCATGAAAGGACATTGTTTGCTTCGGCTGATGAATTTCCAAGAGCACCTCAGTGGCTATTCATCTGTAAGTCTTGGTCTGGTGAACCGCGCCTCACCGATTTCCACGCGAGTACTGACTCTCTGTTTGTAGCAAGCCAAAGACAAGGATATTGCACACTGGCAGGAATTTGTGCACCGCTTCTTTTCTCCTAGGGGTATATACCGGACAAATGTTCGCAATAAAGCCGACACGGAGGCTTCGGGGGACAAGCAGGTTGAGATGAACTTCCCGGCCATCCCGCACTACTTCCAGGCCAGCGGTGCGTCCAAGATAGAACTGCAGCTCGGCCAAGGCACGACAGACAAGCCATTGCCGGGTGACTGCCATTTCATCGAGAACAGCAACGCCAGTGTCACAATGTGGTTCGAGACATCACATGTAGGTTTCTTGTTGCTATACGTTCTTGAGAGTGGTTACTTACTAGTCTTTTTCCTCCTTGGAACTAGGTCGTTCACCTTGGCAACCTCCGTCTTCAGTTTGACGCCGAACAGAAAATCGACTTGTTTGAATTTGTTTCGACAGATCACGATGAGTACGTCTCGAGGACTGTGGTCGTCGATGGCGCGAAGCCCAACCATCAGTGGATCAAGGAATGGCGCACGGTCAACTCGGAAAGCTCACAAGCCTCGCCTGAAATGAGCAAGAAGAGCAAGCCCCGGCCGAAGAAGAGCCCTCAGAATCCACCCCCAGACCTCGACATCCCCCATTCCGCCGTCAAGCACGGTGTAGGAATCACGGAGCAGCAATTTCAATTCCTAGAGGTACTGAATCCAACACCTACTTTGTAGCTTGGATCACTACTAACGCAGGGGCCGGCAGATTGTCGAGGTCATGGGGACAATGAACCCCCTGTTCCAAGCTGCCCATCAGCATCCGACCATGGGTGCGTACCAGGTCTTGGACGATTATGTTTCAAACCAGATCCCTCAGGCTGGTGCACCAGCCATGAACGGCCAGGTCATGCCAAATGGTCCGCGCACTCCAAGCTTCGGCCAGTTCCCGATGGGCGCGAGCCCTCACGCCGCCCATCTCCAGCTTCCAGGCTCACCCCACGTCGGCAGTCCCGCCGCAGGAGCAATGCAGGCGCCCGCCATGGCAATGCAACACAGCCAGCAGGGGAGCAGCTCGAACGCTAGCGCTACTACATCACCAGCCGGCCAGAAAAGAAGACGCCCCTCTGCTGTGAAGGTCGAGGAAGACGCCTCCGGGAACGCGCCTACGCCATCAGCTGCTGGTGGCGTTCCTCAGGTCAATGGAGTTACCGGCAATAAGACGAAGCCTCCAACGCCCCGGATGCAGAAGCGAATGAAGGGCAATCCAGCATAAAGCTGCCGGATGGCCCATCACGAGTGGCCTAAATCAAGGTAGAACGGGTGACAGGCTTCAGGGTTCCTGCGCATCCTCTTCCGCCGGCGTTTGGATCCTTACCAAGCATGGTGGCGGCTTTTTCAGTTTCATGACCGGCGTTCAATAATACCACGTCTTTTACTTAATCAGCGGTATTCTCCGCCAGGACCCGGTTCGAAGCACCCATAGGAAACGGCAAAGCTGATAGATCACGCGCTGGACCAGTCAACCAAAGCTTCGACTCGAGTGTTGGGATAGTCTCAGATGACTTATCCAATAAGCATCGCGGCGCTTACAATCTAGCTCTAGCATCATGCAACGACTCGGAGCCTCGCAAAGAGCGAGCGAAGGCTAACGCGGACCTAGAAAGGTTGAGACTTTCCTACCTCCCTCCAATCCGGCGGCAGGAAGCCCATGCAACCCGCCGAGACGCACCAAGAGGGCCCGAGTGTGAGCCATGATGGTTGTGATGAGCTTTGCTGTCATAATCTGGGAAACGAACTGAAACGCAAGGGCGCCAATGCAACTGGAATGATAATGAAAGACCGGGTGTTCATCGAGAGAGCCCCAGCACGCCGCAACTTGTACGATTACCTCTGGGGGGGTTTACTGCTTTCGTGGCGTTTATCGGTGTCATATAACCCCAATTGCTTGTTTGCGGTGCATACTCATCAACAGGAGAAAATAATCTGTGTTTTATTCTGACTTTTTGGACAGCTAGTCCCGTTTTTGACCGGGTGATGAAGAAAGAGAGGGGCCTGAGATGAGCAGCAGGCGGAGACCACTAGGTCTCCCGAAAAGCAAGTCACGGTCGCTGGTGTTAACGGAAATCCTGGGTAGGCTATTGGGATCCGTGGGGTATCTTTTTCGTTTTCATACCTGGGTTGCTCTCTACTTGTTCACGGCTCGGCGTCGGTATTGGGTTGTTGGTAGCAAATGATGTCCTAAGTAAAGTAGTAGCTACTGGACGAGGCTCGTTCTCATCAGAGCCATGGAAAGAAACGCAATCATACCCGTTAAAATAACAACATTGAAGTTTGTCTGTGCTGGTCTGTCCTGCTTTGCGGCCCTCTAAGCGTATATCCGCAGAGTGCGGGAGTTCCTACGGCCGCACCTTGGGAGACTAGTAGGCGAAGCCGGGTCACTGACAGTGATCCGTGAGCCGCCGCCGGCGGCGGTGACGGTTCCCGAGGACGTGATAGCCCCTTTGAAACCCGTACAATCACAGTAGCCTGTTTGTGCTGTGCCTGGGTACGGCTGCGCCATGGCACATTACAGTGTTTTGAAGACTTGTCATGTGTCCGTTCCTCGACTATGTCGGAATACCCAGCGAGCGGGTGGAAGGTAGCTGTGGCGAAGCAGGACCGCAGCTCCTCATCCTCTAAAGACCCCAATTTACTTTGCACTCAAAGTTTCATTGTTTTATACAGTTGAGATATTTCCCATCTCGGAAGAAGTGTTTGAGAATTGAACCCAAGCGGAACTGAAGTCTAGTTGGAATTTGCTTCGGAATAGGAGATCAGGCGGGACCGTTGAGGGACGGAGACATAGGTAGTAAGTCTCAAAGATGTCAACTGATGTGGAATCGAAGACAAGTTTGGGCTCACGGTTGTCTCCCAGCCAGACTTCAGGACCGGGTGCCTCAAAGCCAACCAACCCACTGGGCCGGTGTGCCTGAGATTTTCTACACAAGGGCATAGCAAAGGAACAAGATCTAGACTCTAAAGCTCAAAAAGAATCACAGCATTTTGACGCAAAATTTAGAGCCGCGCCTGGGTCAATCAATATCTCAGTCGCCACATATGGCATATTTCAAGGCGGATCGAGAGACAGCACGGGCTGTACCAACAAGCCTCCCTGTGATGAAACTAAGACTTACAGTAGTTGAACTGGAAGGGGTTTTGTTACAACTTATCGACCTATTCAGATATGCTGATTCACCTGTCTGCCTGTATCATGAAACTGAGAGGGAAGTTTTATGCCTGGATGCGAAACACCAGGACTATAGTGACGTTCATTGACTGCTCTTTAATTCCGTGTCCGCATGGATTGGGTGTAGTGTTCGTGTAGAAGATTTATTAAGTGTTAAAAGGGGGTCTTGTAGTCACTTTCGAGGGTCTGATCTCACTTCTAAGGATTTCTTGTTTATCCTCCGCTAGCTTGACACTTCCTGGTCATATTAAATCAACAACTTCTAGACTACCCTTAGGTAGCAAAGCCCTCATTCACCGGTCCCCCTAAATACTCCTTCCGATGGGATACTCTAGTGTACATATCTAAGAATGCGCCGAGACTTGTATTGGCAGGGCGCGCTCGAGGCCAAGCTGACGTACCTTCCGCAATTCCATTTACCTTGACGCTTTTGCAATTCACATATCGAGATCTTGTCTTGATCTCACCATGGTTAGGTGTGGTGAAGCGTGCTCATCAAGTCTGAATCCAATCATCTACACCGTTTGCGATCAGGAATGAAGCTAGAGCGTCGAGCTTACCCATCTGAACCTCGCTGAGACAAATGATGTACTAAATTGGCGACACGCAAGCGCAATTATGGGTCTGGGACACAGACAAACCACTATTCTCCTCAACGGCAACCCGGTACCCAAACCATAGTGTTTATCTAGTTAGTGCCTAATCAGCACAGCATATCACCCAAATATACTATGCCCCGAAACAAGAGAGGCATGGGGGGAGACACACAACAGATGGGTCCACAAACGCTGATGATATGGCTTGGTAGCGGTCCACAGCGGCGGTATGGATACTCGGCGGGGTGAAGAGGTCTGCTCGTCCTCCATACGCCTGCCTGTGTGGTTCCTCAGCCACGTGCTTGCGATCAGGGCACATGCATCTATCTTGGCAAGCTTCCCAGGGTTTCCTGAAGTCTTTCTCTATCACATTGTGTCTCCAAAACCCACAATCTACACACGAAACACCTGATCAAGCATCATCGGTCGGTGACCAGGGCGAAGCTTTCCAGCCAAGCCGCGGCAATTGTGATGACCAAGAAATCACGCGTAAAATATAAACTTGTGTTAGACTATAGGGGCAGCAACGAGGCACATAACCGTCCAGTAGTGGAGGAGGAAGAGCTCGGATCTTGTCGCAATCTATCCCCGACCGTGGCCATGGAGCGCCACAGGGGAGGGGGGAGCTCAGCAAGAAAGAAGGATGTCGTCAACGCGATCAAATTCGGAAAAATATCAGTAAGTAGTGAGACCGGAGGGGCGGGACCGCACGCAATTAACAACAGAGTGGCGCAGAAAGCAAGTCCATCGCCTCTTGCCGGCCATCTAACCCCTTCCTGTGTGAACCTCAGACTGGAACGAGCTCCTCAGCTACGAGGTAATAACACTCTGCGTAAATATCATCCAGACCCCACTGATCGATCCCAACCCGAAAACGCCCCAAGAGTCGCCTGAAAAGTCATGTCGAGGTATCATTCTGCCGAGAAGAGGCAGTGCGAGGCTGCGCCGGCAGGATCAGATCGACTCGAAGCCTCCGAAAGTGTTCTCGCCCGAGTAAGTGATGTAGAGGAACCTATATTGAGGGGTGAACCGTGTCAGCTCGGCCCCCGACATTGCGAGTTTGGGGGGGGGGGGCTCTTACCCGTCTTCGTCCTTGTGCTCTTCGTAGATAGATGACATGAGTGCTGCTGTTGGTGGAAGGACCTCGTCGACGAAGATGAAGATGGCCTTGTCTGGGGACAGCTTGATGCGCTTGCGGATGACGTAGACGAACTGGCCGACGGTCAAGTCTGCTGGTACGAGATACTTCTTCTTGTCGATAGTAGCGATGTCACTCTTCTCGACCTTTTCGCAGATGACCTGGGAGAGAAGGCGTGTCAGCTGTTGCTCGGCGGACAATATGGAGGCTGCGACAGGCAGCAGCGGCGGCGGGCGGCGGCGGCGGGCGGCGGCGGGCGGCGGATGTGCTCGGGGACGGCGATGAGATACTTACTGGGATACGGTCGAGATACTTCTGGCGAATACGCTCGGCCTCAGCCTTGCGCTTCTCAAAGGGGTGCTCGTCCTTGAACTTGGATCGCATTGTGGCTAGAGTCGGTGAGGTTGTGGCCGGATGCGGTGTGTTAGGTCTGGCTGTCTGTGGATGCGGCGTGCGCCGTCAGCACCTCTGTGGTGAAGTGATGCAAAGGGGCAGGTAGGAGGAGGTCGAGAGCTTACGTCTAAGGAGGGTTACTGTGATGGATGATGGTGATGGGAAGAGTGAAGGTGTAGGTTGTAGGATGGGTTGGCTTAGTATGTGCGTCGACGGGCTGGCGCCTGTGACTGACCAAGGCGACCCCCCAGGTTGCCGGAATGGTTGAATGGTCAGCCAGCTAGGCGTGACGGAAGAGGCGGGGCTGGGGAGTAATGACTAAAGGGGCGACCATCTCAACACTATCTGGAATGGCGGCTTTCGACGGCCATGCGCTGTTAGGGGCAGCGGACATTTCCACAAGTCAGCTTGTACCTCGCAGCTTTGGGGAAGGCGGTGTCCCTTATCAGTTGACCGATGAGACGGAGGCACCTGCAGCCTGGGGTGGAACATGGGGGCCCCTCCAGCCTCAAGGGGACCGAGGGGGGACCAAGGGGGGACGGGCGAATGCCTGCTCCCCGCCTGCCCGCCTCGCCTGCCTTCCTCCTCCAACCCACGTGAACAGAGTCACCCGGCCGACTTGACCGGAAGCAGGGTGGCACCTGGAATGTGTTTTGTTCTCGTGGGATCTGTCCGTTACATTAGAGCCATGCCTGGTGGTGCCTGCCCTGCCTGCCTGCCTGCCTGCCTGCCCAAGTTCCATCCAACCGTGAACAACGGCTGGGCACAGCAAAGGAGGGAAACAATGCCCACTGCAGATCTCGGATGACGACATGTCCCTTTCTCTCCTTATCGGCAGCTCCTGTCCCTTATCGACCACTCGTACCTGGGCACACACAACATAACTGTGCAGCAGTGCTCCGTATGTAGTTATAACCTGAAGGGCATCTATACAGATCACAACGTGTGTCCTGGCCTTCCGAGTCTTTATATCCACACCATCCTTAGCTGATCAGCCCTGGGCCCTGGTGGCGGTTGACCCATGGACCCGTGAGCCGTGAGCCGGACCAAGCCGGCCTTGCTCAAATCTGCTGTCCACGACAAAAGTCACCCCACACGACGAGCCGCACAGGTCGCATCTCACCGGGACCAGAGGGCCTGACTGGCATGGAGCTGTGGCTATTCCTGCACGCCGGGGCTCACCCATTTCTCGAACCATGATGATCGTCCATGACCATCGTCGGCTCGTTGCCCGCAGAGGGTGCCGGCCAGCCAATCACGTCTGACTCGGGAGCTACAGGGTGAGCTGAGCTCATGCGCAGTAGCACCACATCTGCCCATTGTAAATAGACCCTGGCCAACATCTGATTTGGCCACGCCCGTCTCCCTCCCGACAAAACACCTCCAGCTGCTCCGCCAGTGGCCTCACAATCCTCCTTGGTGTGCTGCCCGGGCCCCATCCTCCATTTCCTCGGAGATCCGGGCTCAGCCGTATAACTGTCCCCTTCCTCTCCGCCATGGCCTCGAGAAATAGAGCCCTCCGCGCAGCAGCGGACGGCTTCTTCACATCCAGGCTCACCTGTTCCAGGCGCATACCCCCAAGCTTCTTCACGGCTGCCACCCGCAGGGCTTCTTCGGACGCATCCGCCCCCCGATTGACCGGCCCGGCCTCTTCCAGCTTCTCGCACTGGCTGGCTTTCTCAGGCGTGGCCCTCGTCTCCACGGCCCTCATCACAACAGTACGGAGCTCCCCCCATGACCTGACCTGACCTGACCTGACCCTTTGCCCACGGCATTGACGAACACCGGCTCACTGTCTCGTGGATGCAGCTTGCCAGGGAGCCTACCCAGCTCGACACCATGTCCCTGCCTGAGCGCGATGCCCTCGAGAAGCGCGAATCTGGCGTGACCGACCAGTCGCCCATGCGCCTGCGCATGGAGAAGTTCATCAAGGAACAGCAGCAGGAGATCATCAAGGGCCTGGGCGAGGTCGACGGCGGCAGGTTCCAGCAGGACGAGTGGCAGCGCAAGGAGGGCGGCGGCGGCATCACATGTATCCTCCAGGACGGCAACGTCTTTGAAAAGGCCGGCGTCGGCGTCTCGGTCGTCTACGGCTCCCTGCCCAAGGGCGCCATCGAGAAGATGCGCGCCAACCACAAGAACATTGGCGGAGACGGCGAGATCCCGGAAAGCCTCGAGTTCTTCGCCGCGGGGCTGAGCATGGTCGTACACCCTCGCAACCCCATGGCCCCGACAGTGCACCTGAACTACCGATACTTCGAGACGGCCAACCCTGACGGGAGCTCGAGTTCCTGGTGGTTCGGCGGCGGCGCGGACCTGACGCCGTCCTATCTGTTCGACGAGGACGCCATCCACTTCCACAAGACACTCAAGGACGTGTGCGACAAGCACAACAAGGAGTACTGGCCCAGGTTCAAAAAGTGGTGCGACGAGTACTTCTACAACAAGCATCGCGGCGAGTCCCGCGGTGTGGGCGGCATCTTCTTCGACGACCTGGACGAGACCGTGGCGGACAAGGAGAACCTGTTTGCCTTCATCCAGGACGGGCTGAGGAGCTTCCTACCGGGGTACATCCCCATCATCAACAGGCGCAAGGACATGCCGTTCAACGAGCAGGAGAAGGAATGGCAGCAGATCCGCAGGGGCAAGTACGTCGAGTTCAACCTGGTGCACGACCGGGGGACCGCGTTCGGGCTGAACACGCCCGGGGCGAGAGTAGAGAGTATTCTCATGAGCCTGCCCCTGACGGCGAGCTGGAAATACATGTACACACCTCCAGGGCCCCGGGAGGAGAGGCTGACACAGATCCTCAAGGAGCCCAAGGAGTGGGTATGAGAGGGCACATGGGGGCCCAAGTGTCTTGTAGATCCTGTATAGTCCTGTAAAAGTAAAAAGTGATTCCAAAAGATTCCGCAAGGAAAATTTCCATGACAATGTAAATCTTTGCCGCTGTGGTCCTACTAGGGGCGGTCGATTAGGTGGGCAGCAAATAATGAGGTCGGCTTTTGGCCTCTCGGGTTCAGGTGTCAGTCTTGCTAGGCTCTACAGCCTCAACAACTCGTCAAGTGATCAATGTCTGCCTTGCGCCAACCTCACTTTTCCCGCATAATGCTGCAACCCGCAGATATTCAAGCCAGCTCACAGCAGTAATTCCCAATGGCCGTCACCCGCAACAGCGTAGCAAGATGTCGTCACCGCCGCCTGCGCTCCCAACACCCAGGCAGCTCCTGACCTCGCTCCTAAGCCAGATCTCCAGGATCCCAGCGCCTGACGGACCAGACCTCGGGGATGACACAGCGCAGAACAGAAGCACAGCGGCCAGGGCCGACCCGTTCCCCGAGAGGACAGGCCAACCGCGGGCCAACCCCCTCAGGCTGATAGACCCCAGGCACCGGCCGCTCTTCACGACGCTGCACGTGCTGTTCCCGTCACTCCTGCTGCCCGCGCTGGACCTGTTGGACAGGGGCCTGGTCACGCGCCTGCTGGCCCCGGGCGGGACTGCTCATGAGACCCACGAGGAGCATGAACTGGGCCCGCAGGCGCGCGATCCCGCGGGCGCAGGGGCACCGCCAACACCAGCACCAGCACTGTCGGTGTACACGGTGCGGTCCGCGCAGAAACCAACACGGCGGCCCTACGGCGGCGACGCGGCGGCGGCGGCGTCCGCGAGTGCCGCCACCGGTGGCAGCAGCAGCAGCAACAGCAGCAGCAGCCAGAGGGCCTACGTCGTTCACACGGCGGCGTGGAATTGCACGTGCGCAGCGTTCGCCTTCTCAGCGTTCCCGTCCCTCTCGGGGCCGTCCCTCCTCGTCCCGGCAGAGGGTAGGGGAGAGGACGCCGTGCCCGCAATGACCACGGCGGAGGACGATGGCGATAGTGCGGAGGACAGGGACGGGGGGTGGAAGGGCGGGCCGTGGCAGTTTGGCGGCGTCAGTTTCGATGGCTGCACAGATGCAGGCGGCGTGCCACCCTGCTGTAAGCACCTTCTGGCCTGTGTCCTCGCCGAGCGCTGGCAGACGGGCCTGGACAGGTATGTGAACAGGTGGGAGGTGACAAGGGAGGAAATGGCAGGTGTGTTTGCGGATGTCTGATCCATGTATGGCCTTGGGTGAGCGCTGTAGAGATGCACCATGATATTTTTGGTACAGACACCTCAAGGGCCACGCATGATTAGGACCAACTCGCATTTGAATCACAAGGCACTGCGGATGAATCCACGGCAGGCAGGCGTAAACACGAGACGGGGGGTTTGGGCTCTTTTGGGTGCTGTTTTGCTCAAGGCATATATGATTCTGGTTGGGTACACCGTCGGCCTCCTATCATGAACCATACGGCCAATTCCCAAAATATTAACAGATCCGTGCTCCCAGCCGCGGATCAGTCACTTTTCTATGTCGTCCTGAACTCGTACAATGCGTCATGGTCCGTTGCGCCGGCCCTGTTGCCCTTCCATATTCCCCGTGCTCTATTTCTTCTTATCCTTTGGGTTGTCGTCCTTCTTCTCCGAACTCTCCTTGCTGACTTCTCCGTTGACACCATTTGTCGCCTTGTCTCCGTTCAACTTCTTCTCCCCATCCTTCTCCTTCTCCTCGCCCTCCTTCTTGGCTGCGTCTTTCTCCTCCTGTTGCTGACGGTTCTGGATCTTGTTCTCGATGAGATCGTGGAAGGCGGTGATGGCGCGGATCAGGGAGCTCAGGTAGATCGCCATGAGCTGGTCGTTGGTCTTGACGTTCAGCGCGTAGCTCAGCTCGCTCTCACCCTTGCCCTTTGAGGGCGTCGACAGGTTCGGCAGCAGGTTGAAGACGTCTTGCAGGTTACCCAGGATGACGTGGTTCACCGGAAGCTTGCCGTCGAGGACTTTCTTCAGGTACACCTGGATGTTCTGCAATCGCAAGTGAAGGCCTTGGAGGGACTGGAGTTGGTTGGTCACGCGCGTAGACAGGGTGCCAGCTGCAACATCGCGGATGTCACGGAGCAGATGCTCGACTCCGATCTCTTCTGCCTCCTCGGCCTCGATGATGGATGCTGTGTTGACAAAGGTCTTGGATGCTGTTGTGCCGTCCTATAATTGGTATCTCGTCAGCACCTGAGAAGTAAGCAGAACGCATGATGGCAGCTCAACCTACATCCTTGATCTCGTCCACCGCAAAGTATGCGTCTGTGGGCACGCCGGCCTCCTTCGGTTGTACATCGATGATGACCAGGAGTGGGTTTGGGGTGTAGCGCTTGAACAGCTCGTTGATCTTGAGGTCGGAGGCTCGCAGCTTTGGGCCCGAATGATACCAGCCTATTAACCTCTCCCGCGCGTTGACCTTCTTGAACATCTCGTTCATTGACTCGATATAGTTGTGGTCTAGGAACCAGACGGATGGGTCCTTCTCGTCCTCCTCGAACGGGACTGTGGAAGACCAGTGTCAGATCGCCAGATGCTGCCAGCAGGGAGGGGGGGGTCGATGAGGGTTGCGGACTGACCTGCGAAGCTGTTTGATACTCGCACCACCTTGCCATCGTTCTGTCCTAGTAATACACCGACGACTCGCTTGTTCTTTGATGATGTGGATGCGCCACGGTTGTAATGGTCGACCACGGACAGCAGTACGAGAGGAGCGACGCTGACTTTCCGCTCCTCCACCAGCGACAAGGTCTCTGTCGTTGTGGAAGGCATCGTGAGGGTATCGAGGGGGTGATGATGCGGCTGGGAAAGGGAGATGGAGGTTCGAATTGGTGGACCGTTTGGTGTTGGAGTTGAGCAGCTGCGTAATGGCGGCTGCCTTTCGCCGCCGTCAAGCTACCAAGACGGGCAGGGGCAGCAAGCACGAGCCAAGCTCCCTGGGCAGGCAGGCATGACTATCTGTCCGGGTAGGTACCTAGGTACCTAGGCAGGCTGGGGGTTGGTCAACCCTTCCGTAAGCTCAAACCCCGTTCATCGGGAATAGAGCAACCTCAGCAAATTGCCTCGGGAAGGAGACATCAAGAAAACACTATCCTCTCTCAGCAAGTTGTCAACGAGGACATCACCGACTACATGAACATTGTGTACCATCTAGCCAATCCCAGCCAAAGCTTCCCCACGCAGGAATCATGAACAGGACTGTGAAACATCGATGGTTGGCATGATTGCCGGCTGAGATTGGCTCAACACGTTTATTATATTCAACAAATATACTGGGCACCGTCCGAAATGCCTCGAAGGCTTTTCAACATCACATAACGATTGCACCTCCTCGAGGTGTCGATTTGAGACCGGCCCAAGCGGCCCGTAGAGGACCATACAAAAAAAGGACTGGCCAGCTTCCACAATTGCGTCACCAGCGGCCCAGCCTCGCTTCCTATTTCGACGTCGCGCCTTGCGTCCTGCAAGGTCCCATCCCCAGCGATCCCGGTGGTGGGACCCCGAAGCAAATGGGAACATGTGCCCGTCTCAACCGCCGTCTCGGAGGCTGGAGAAGCAGCGGGCTGGTAGACCACAGCACAAATCTCACACATGCCGTCAGTTTGGTTTTCCAGCTAGGTTCGGTGGAGTGGATCGAATTCGCCGGACAAGAGGCTCATAGAGTTAGCCGACATCCACCTGGTTCCCAGATTTTAGTGCCTTGGTCTGACCCCAATTGGCCGATAACCCCGGGACGCAACCCCCCCCCCCAAAACAGCTTGGGACTACCCCCTGTACCTGGGCTACTCGTGCAAGCCTGGGCAGCTCCGACCGGCTTGGATTGTGAACGTCGCTCGTGGTAACTTAAAAGCGAACCGCGGCTTTTCTGGCCAACTTTCACCCTCGTGTGAGCAGCTTTTCTGATTTCTTGTCCAGACCGAGATCTGCCCTGCTGCTGCGCAACCCTTTCTCCACTCTCAGCCTCGTCGCTACTTCTCTGCCGATTCTTTGTACCACCAGCAGGCCTGCTGCCCTCTGCCGTCGCATTCAATTGCCTCGGTTGCTCCCACCGACACCCCGTCTCTTTTCGGTTCCCTTTCCCAGGTCAACGCTCCATTCACCATGGGCATCATCGAGGATGAAGTCAAGGGCCTCCACGCCAAGCTCGAGGGGCTCGAGTCGCGCATAAAGTCTCTCGAATCCAGGCAATTCGGTGGCCCCCTCACCGCCGAGCAGATCCGCATGATCCTAATCGGTCCTCCTGGCGCTGGTTAGTTTTTGTCGCTTGCGTGGGAACGACGGCAGCGCCGGCTCACGCGGGGCGTGGCTTTGCTAACCGAGCTCTGAGAATCGTAGGCAAGGGCACGCAAGCCCCAAAGATCAAGGAGAAGTTCAACTGCTGTCATCTGGTATGCCAATTCGGTTTCCCAGGCTTCTTCACCACCATAGCGCCCGGTCTGGCCAGGGCATATGGCGCGGTACGAAGACGAGAGACGCTGACGGTATATCACTCAACAATAGGCAACCGGTGACATGCTGCGGTCCCAGGTCGCCAAGAAGACCCCTCTGGGCCGGGAGGCCAAGAAGATCATGGACGCAGGTGGCCTCGTCAGTGACGATATTGTCATTGGCATGATCAAGGCCGAGCTGGACAACAACCAGGAGTGCAAGGGGGGGTAAGTCGCCACTGGCTCTGTCTGACCTACAGGCCAACCACCAGAGAATTCCATTCTTGCTGACGAGTCGCCTCATCCCGTCAGGTTTATCCTCGATGGCTTCCCTCGTACCGTGCCCCAAGCCGAGAGCCTCGACGCGATGCTGAAGGACCGCAACCAGAAGCTGCAACATGCCGTTGAGCTGCAGATCGACGACGCCCTGCTGGTGGCGCGCATCACCGGTCGACTGGTGCACCCGGCCTCAGGCCGGAGCTAC
This sequence comes from Diaporthe batatas, assembly GCF_019321695.1. Lineage (NCBI taxonomy): Eukaryota > Fungi > Ascomycota > Sordariomycetes > Diaporthales > Diaporthaceae > Diaporthe > Diaporthe batatas. Next base: position 424,588 of record NW_025408559.1, on the reverse strand, counting down.
CACCTGACCTTCAACCCGCCCAAGGTGCCCATGACCGACGACATCACGGGCGAGCCCCTGATCCAGCGGTCTGATGACAACGCAGACGCGCTCAAGAAGCGCCTCGCAACCTACCACCAGCAGACCAGCCCCGTCGTGGGCTACTACCAGAAGACGGGCATCTGGAAGGCCATCGACGCCAGCCAGGAGCCCGGCCAGGTCTGGAAGAGCCTGCTGGCCGTCTTCGACGGCGACAAGGACAAGGCCAAAAGCAGCGGCGCCGGCATCCTCAGCAGGATCGCCGGTCGTTAAAGCACACCGCGTGCGCGCGACTACTTGAAACGCCCTGCAGCTGGGCCCACCCGGGAGAAATTTAGCCGATGGGTCTTCTGGATGTCACGAGACAAGGAGAATAATACCACCTCAAATGTAGAAAGGGGGACGCGATCTCGGAACTGAAAACGATGGACAGCAGGGTGCAGGCAAACTAATCTGTTGTCTTGCGTCGCGAAACAAATATCAGGAAAGCATTCTCGGTGTCTTGTGAGCGCGAGAGAGAATGGGCGGGATCGCTCCTCGAATGTGCTATGAATGTATATCAAGACGGGCGGCACTCATACTCACGGGTTCACGCCCTGTATGCTATTATGGAAGAAAAGTTGCACCTCACAGGATAGATGAAGCCTCTTGGTGATCTGCCTGCAGCCAGATCCTAGCCCTGTCGATACACCACCAAATCGGCGCTCTCAGCATGGCACTATGATCGACAAGCCTCGCAGCTGAGGAGACTGCAAAAACGTAACCGCCGAAGCCTCCATTTTCTACTCTACGCATTCAGTGCCACCCACGTAACTGTAAACAGCAAGGGGTATTTTACCTAAAGCGAAACATATATGCCAACCTTTTGTTCAAGCATGCAAGTTAAGAATCTCTATCTCTTGTCTCACCGCTCTTCAGCAACACACCTGCAACGCGTTTTGAAGGCGCTGCCGTGTTGCTGCCCACACCTCTTCTGGGCGGCTCCCCTTCTACCTCTACTACTCGGATCTGTCAATATACTCCCGAGTATGCTCTCCCCCACCGTCCTCGCCACCCAGCTGTTATCCAGAGAGCGCCACGCTATGGAGTATAACAAAAGAAAAACTCTGCCGAATATGCCGAGGCCGACGCTGCCGCCGCTCTCGCCGCCTCTACCGCCTCTGCCACCTCTAGCGCTCCGACTGCCAGCAGTAGTTGTTGTATGATGATGATCTTGAGCCGTCCATGTCGTGACTGTAATACGCAAGGAAAAAATCCGTAGGGAAAATGGAGTAAGAGAAGAGAAGAGGGACGGCGTGCCGCTCGGGCAGGGCCCCGGTTGGAGAGCCGGCGGCGGTGGCTTTTGCACGCTTGACTTCATGTACATGCATGCCTCACGGTGGTCACCTAGAACACTCCACACCAACGCCGCGAGCAAGGCCCAGCCGTCGCCCACGCGTGAGGCTGAAAGGCGCGCCCGGAGACCCCTTGCCAGGTTTGCCTACAGGCCTGGAAGCTGCTACCTTCGGGGCGTGGCTGTGTTTGGGGTCAAGTCAGTGGCAGTACACGCAAAATTGCACAGGCACGTAGCCACACAGCATAGGAATGGGGCCATCCATACCATTCACCATCTGCCTCTGCTTGTTCAGCCAGCTCTTGGGTTGATCCTTCCTCTGCAGGACGACGTGGTTGCTCTGTAACCGGCTCGTGAGGTCGTACCACGCTGTGGAAATCATGGCGTTCTCCCGCTGGAGATTCTTGATGATCTGTTCGTGGGCGGCCTGCGGGGGAAAGGTCCTGTGTCAGCCAGCAGAGCGCACACCAGGGATCGTCTCTCCCGAGGGGAAGCCACTGAGTATTGACATGTTGTAGTTGGGTATCAATATCGACACCGGATCCCTCCACTGCGGATATAAGAATGAGAATGACCAGCCCGAGAGTTTTGCGTTGACGGTTACAATTTATTATCACGGAGACAAGACTTGGAACGCATTTGGTGGGAAAGTTTGAAATGGGATCGACATAATAAATTAATTAAGAATAAAAAAGCAAGACATACCTTCTGCGCCGCCAACGCCGAGCCCGACTCCAGCGCCCTGAGCTGTTTTTGAAGCTCAAGCCGCTCCTGGTCCGCTTTCTCGAGTTGCTGTGACAACAAACACGTGTTAGCTAACATACGATCCTGAATCACATGATATCTGCTACTTCGACTTCTTAAAGTGGGACAGCCAGCCGCGGCTCTTCTTCGTTTGGGTCCTCTCCCGCCAGGCCAGGTCCTCTGGAGGGGGCGTCACGCGTCGAAGCAGCTGAGGATCAGATGGGGCCTGATAGCTACTCGAGCCAAGACAGTGCCTGGTCGCCGCTGGAGGAGGGACTGCTAGCACGGGCGACTGGGCAGTGCTCCTGCCTGGCTCGCCATCCTTTCCAGCCTGGCCATGCACCGAGGAAGGTTGTCCACTTGGCTCGCCTTCATCGATGGGGCCGAGGGTCGGAGTGACTGGTGACCATGGTGACGGCAAAGCGCTCAAAGACTCCGAGGAATCTCTGCCGGGACCTGGGTCGGTCCGCATAGATGTCACGGTAATCAACGGGTCGAACAACTTGGTGAGTTTCAAAAGACTTGCCTCTTTCTGGAGCTTGACACGGTCTCTGAGCTTGTCGGTCTTGGACTTGTAGTCCTTCACCCTGTCGTCCAACTCCGCCTGGCTGACGCCCTCAGGCGCCAAGTGAGCGGGCGGGCCTTCCAGCTCCTTCTCCTTGGAGAGTTTCTCCTTGGCAACGAGGGCGTCGAGGAGCTGCGACTTGTGCATGCTGTTCTCGATCTCGAGGCCGTTGTATCTCTCGCGCAAGGACTCGAGCTCGGATCTGAGAGATGCTGCAATTAACTGGTCAGACTGCTTGAGCCTCTCGAGGGCGTCGAGACGGTCGGATCCGACCGCATCAACTGTAGAGTCATTCTCATGGTCAGCGTCATGCTCCTCGAGGTCGTAACGGGGGTCCTCGATCAACGCACGGTCGGTCTTCATAGAGAGATTCTCGCGGTCCTTGTCTTTGGCTTGCTCTTCAAGCTTGCGGGTTCGATGCTTTAGCTCGTCAATTTCTCGGGTGGCCTGGGCCAGCTGCTCTCGCATGCTGTTGTACGCAACGTGCCTATTGTATGCGGATGTGAGCGTGCTGAGCGGGCCGAATTTCAGAGCTTGCTCGATGCCATTGACTAACCCTTCGCCGCTCATGTTTGCAATGAGCGCGTCGATCTGCTCCTGGGCAACGCCGTGCTTCTCGAAGATCGAGTTGTATTGCGACATCGCGATATCACGCTCCTTCCTGGCACGGTCCAACTCCCGTCGGAGGTCGTCGGCCTGTGAGGAAGTGGCCGCGCCATGCCGGAGGACTTCAACCTCGGCTTCGAGCAACTTGACCTTTGAGAAGTCGTTCGTTGTCTGCTGAAGCTCATGCTCAAGATTGCCGACCTCCCCGGTCTGCGACGAAGGCGAGGGTGCCCTGGGTGCCTCGCCCATGCCGGTCAGTTGCTCCTTCAGGTCCTCGATATGCCTCTCGCTCATGGCGTTCTGGAGTCTGAGCCGTTGCACCTCGGCTGCGGCGTCCTCGGCTGACAGCTGGAGATGTTTTGTTCGGTCTTTCTCGACGTCAACGGCCTGCTCGGACCTAGCGAGGGCAGTCAACATTTCCTTCTCGCTATTTCTCAACTTCTCGCACTCAAGCAGGACCTTCTGAAGCTTTTGTTCTTGGTCCTTCCGCGCGTCCAGCTCGAATTGGAGGTTGGTGATCTCTTGTTCGAGGTTCCGGTTGTTGGCAAGCTTTTGCTTGTAACGGTCAGCGGCGTTGGCCTTCCTCTCCAGCTCCTGCGTGTGATGTTGCAACTCGTCATATTTGTCCTTGTACTCCTGGCCCTCCTCGCTGCTAGCCTTGTATTTTTCAAGGTTGATCTCCAGCTGCTGCTGCGCCTGCTTGTAGTTTTCGACGTCCTCCTCCAGCTGCTCAATGAGACGACCCTGCTCGTCAATCTTGCTCTGGAGCGCCTGGACCCTCTGCGACTCGTCAGCGCCGTGGAGCTTGCGGAGCTCGGTCAGCTCGTTCTCGACCTCGGCGAGCTTGGCCTTGACCTCGTCGTGGTTTTCCTGTAGGTAACTGTGGCGGGAGTTGAGGTCGGCATATCGTTTCGTCGCCATGTCCAGCTCGTGTACCTTCTGGTCCAGAGAGGCTTCAAGTCTGGCACGCTCCTCCTCGTGTACTAGGTCAGGGTCCCGGTCGTCTAGGGCCTCCTCCTCCTTGGCCTTGGCAGCTAATTCTCTCATTTGCGTCTGCTTCTCCTCCAGCACCTGCCGTATTGCGTTCTGGACTACAGGCTCCAACTCGGTCTGCACCCTGGTGATGTACTTCGCGCGTACTTCCTTGTCCAACGCGCCAAGGGCAGCGGTAGCGAGGAGGACAGCAGTGAGCTGTGGTGCGAATCTAGTTAGTTTCCTGAGACGCTCCTGGGGCTTTGACCTCCACAGATTTAGCAAGGGGGAAGATACCTGAGTGAGACCCTCGGCGTCCGGATGCTCTGCGACGGCGCGGAAATCGGCCACCTGGGCCAGAGGCAGACACTCGGGGGCTTCGCGGCGCATGTACTTGAAGAGGCCCTTGTAGATAGACTGGAGGTTCCGCTTCTGAGTAAGCCACTTGGAGCTGGCCGCCGAAGTGTCGACGAGTTCAGACGTGTCGTATGTGGGGTCGAGGTCGTGGAGCACCTGGCCCAGCATGAAGCCGTCGGCGAGGTCGTCGACGGACTTGGCGGGCCGGCGCTCGCCTGCGAAGAGGTTGACCCATTTTACCAGCGCGGCCTGCGCGGCAGAACTGTGCGGCATGTTTGCAGTGGTCCCTGCACCAGGGTGGGAACGTTTGTATCGTGTGCTAGTCTTTTGTTCGGTTTCGTGCAGCTGAGATGTTTAAGGGGTGGGTTGGTTGCCAGGTGGGCAGGCACGATCAGTCGGTGAGGATGAGGTCACGGCCGGAAGAGAGCGCACGAGTGTCCCGAGATGGAGGCTATAGGGTACGCCCTTGGGAAGGAAGAAGAAGGAAATGGGGGGGGGGAGGGAGGGAGTGGCAGGTCAAGGGTGAGCTCGCGGTGCGTAGAATGTGAAGCGAGGGAGTATTATTTGGCAGGGTGGGTGGACGGCTTCATCAAAAATTAAACGAGGTAGCGAGTATATATGGAGTGGGTTCGTCAAAGCCCCTTTCCGACGGATGGAATTGGCCTCGAGCCGTCCGAGTCTCTTTCACAGGGCCCTATGCTATTAATAAGAATCAATGAATTGCCTTGTGGCCCGTTGTTGTCTGTCCTTTTGCTTGTCGGCTGGGATGTTGGTTGGGTGTCCGTCCTTGAGAAAAGGGAGAGGCTTGTTCATTGTCTGGGCCAAGGCTATTGTTAATGTGTCTCTGTCCTGTCCGGATCGTCCGTGTCATGCACTCTCGCACCAGGACATCAGGACATCAGGGCGGGAGATTGACGGTACCGCCGGGAAGAATCAGATCGGGCGGTCCATGGAGGAATTGTGGGAACACAACGTGCGAGACAAGATCCGATGAAGCAGGAGTGGACTAGGAGCAGGAGCAGGTGCAGGTGAAGCTTTGACTCTGACTCTAGGGTAGAGCTCGAGCTCGAGCTCGACCCCTTCCCCCCCTCTGCATGCACGCGTGGCAGTCGGTCTGGCAGTCCGCAATCTAGAGCCAGGGTACGTCCCTCTCGCCGCCTATCAGTGTCGACGATGAATTGTCTTCTTGGATTGGCCTATGCAGGGCTTGCGGGAAGCATGTCAGCATGGCAGGGTGGCAGGGTGGCTTGTCTGACGCCAGCGTTTGAGGTTTTGGCAGGGGTCCCGAGGGTGAGGGCCCGAGAACTGGGGACACTTCTCCAGGACTCGCACCTCGGCATGGGGGTTCCGAGCCCTGCCTGGGTGGGCTGGCGGGCTGGCGGGCTGGCGGGCTGGCGGGCTGGCAGACGGGCGCAACTTGACTCCCATCGCTACATGCAATCTCGCAATCTCGACCTGCCCAGATGGGTGAAACTCTAAATCTTGCTTGACCGAGGCGGCCGACTCGAGTGTGACTGCCAGACTAAAACGGACCACGGACCACGGGCCACGGAGTCTGCGCCATCACGGCCATGTGGCTTGTTTGCCGACCTGCGCCCAAGACCCTCGTGCATGAACAGCGGTGCCGATCGTTTGTTACACCGCAACCATTCCTTCTCCCGCAGGCGAGTCACCATCTAGCACAGCAACCTCCGCATTCGCCTGGGCCTCTGCCCTGTTGGGGACAAAACACTTTGTAGTAGTCTACCACAGAGCCAGACTCGCTTGAACGTTACCATTCGCTGCGGTGTCTGCAGCACTGCTTCCCCGGTACCCGTGCCATCTTACAATGCTCCCTCGCTCCATCACCCGGCATCCCGTCGGCCCATCAATGGGATCTCATCAATGGAATGTCGCGCCATTGGTCCTGCAGGCTCGCTTTGACTCTGGATTATTCAGAGTCAGAGCAGCGGAGATGAATTGCCCCAGTGGCTGCGGAGCCCTCACCGCTTTGGCGCGGTAAGTGGAGGAGGCAACTGGGAGACAGGCAGGGCAGGGGGAAGATGGATCAAGCACTCGGACAGTCGAGGGTTTGACAGCGGAATGGGTACATCAACAACACATTTTAACAAGCCCGCACTGCACAAGCCTGATCACTGCAGCAACAGCCGCATCAAAATACAGCACTGCAACCCACCTTACTTAGCCTTGCAGGTCGCAGCATCGTGGCAGAGGGTCAAGAAGAAGATACATCAGCCAGCGCCTGCCAATGGCCGTGTAGATCAGGAAAGGGCAGCGGGGAGTGCACAGTGGCAATAATACGTGTCGTACTAACTACCTCGGGACCTAGGTACCTAGGTAGGCGGGGAGGGAAGAAAGAATGAAAGAGGGAAACACTGTAGATTTCATGACCTGTCTGTCTATTTGTAGACCAAAAGTTGTCCTCCGGTACAAAGAGCTCTAGTCCCAGTTCCTGGCCGGCAGAGGGTCATCTACCTCCCGTGCGCCATTCAGTCTCGAGGCGTCGCGGAAAGACATCGAAAGCGGGCTGGCCCGGCGGTCTCGGCGCCGTAGCCTACCCAAGGCATCGTCGACCCCATCAGGAGTGTTGCGGGTTGAGCGTGACGACCTTGTCTTCCTCGACAGTGGCGCCGGTATCCTGTGCCCAGACTTGTAGACTCTCAAACACCTTCTCTCCAGCCGTCGCAGCGAAGGCCCTGACAGTGCGGCCGGCGCAGTCAGCAAATCTGGCAGTCAATTGGAAGTGGGATGGGATGCGAAGGGATACGAGACTGGGACTATCCAGCTTACTTGATTATGGTGTACTCATGAGTGACGACCCCCTTTGCGTCGGCAATCTGCTTCTTTGCAGCGTCGATGATGCCGTCGCTGGTCTCTTCGGGGAAGGAGACGAGGAAGGACTTCTGGGCCTCGACGGCGAGGGCACCGCCGATGGCGGAGAGGGCCAGGAGGAGGTATGCAATCAGCTTCATAATTGCGTTGTGGCGGCAGGTGGGCTGCGCTTGAGTGTGTGGTCTGTTGGAGGGCGGGAGATCTGGTGACGTCGGTGGTTTGGCCGGCTAGTGATGGAGTGCAGGTGAGATCGCAAGGGGCAGAAGGGGGAGGGGTGCTGTTGGTTTTGTAGTGCCTCCCGACTCGTCGTCGAACGCAGGGACCTTGTATGGATACTCTGCAGTGGCTGCTGGTGGTGTGTTTTGAACCGTTAGGTTGGAGATGGAGTTTGTCTAAATCCAAACGGTTGGAATGGGGTAGATTGTCCGCCTCTTTAAAGACGGGCCGGACTTGGGTTGACTTTGGGTTTAACTTGGGTTGAGTTGCCGGGAAGGCGACCGTCCCGCGCCCAGGCCAGATCATTCAAGGCTTGGCCGCACGCCGTACGACGTGGCGTGGGCGTGTGCGTCGCTTGTTCTACACAGATGTCACCCAACGCCCTCGCTTGACTAACAAGCATCACTGCGAACTGATGGTATTGCATACCCCGCTTCACACAGACGATCTCGAATGACGGACTGTGTCACGCTGAACTGGTGTTTTGACATCCTCTCTGCCGCACAAATGATCTAGAGGTGTCGATGGGATTCTAGAGAGCCGATTGACCCGTCAACCCATAGTCCCAGTCAGCTCCTGTTGCTGACCGATTATTGCTTGCGGGTGCTGCCAGTTTGATGGAGAGTTTTAGGTATGCCGGTCGCGAGGCGGACTGGCATAAGACGATGAATACGAGTATGTTCTAACCAAAGTCTCTGAAGTCGGTCTGGGTGTCTCACCACGATCGCTGAAATGGTCTAGTACGTTGGGCAGTGGGCAAGCAATCGCACTCCCTCGTGTCTCTTGGTTCTGCGATTCAATGGTCTATGCAATCATCGTTCGTTGTCGAACAATGTCGGCAGAGACAAGTCGTGCCTGGATGGTTGGGTGAGCGGGGCTCAAGTGCGACGCAGGGGGTTTGTGATGATGCCTTCCCGCTGAATGGCGCCCTTGGGCATGACAGTGAGTACTCGGGGCCCCCGAGATAGCAGGCGGTGCAAATCTCGAGTGAGACCAGTGGTGGAGTCAATTATCATTCCCGGCCGTCACGGGTTGACGAAACCCGTGACGGCCACGCAATGCAGACAAAGACCGAGACGCCATGCTCCCAGATGAGTAAACAGAGTACAAGAAATATCAAGGCACGGCGCTCGACGGCACGCTCTCCATCTCCCCCCAGACATCCTTGCTCTCCTGCTCTACGGCGCGCATTGCCGTGGCCACATCTTCGAGTTTCGCAACGACATCCAGCACTCCCTGGTTGACCCGTTGAAAGTAGCGATCATTGGCCTCTCGCCGTTTCCGTGCGAACTTGATGTCGATCTCTGTCTCCTCTTCAAGCTTCTGCCCCAGCCGCTCTGCCCCGATGCCCGCGCTCCCAGGTCTCACACTCGCCGTCCCAGCACTTCGTGCAGCGCCGTCTATTCCGGCACCCGCACCACCGGCAGTGGTCCCATCCGTCTTGGACTCTGCGCCTGCACCGCCCCTCTCTGATGCTGTCCCAGGCCCTATCGACGTCTCGATAGCCTCGTCTGCTTCACTGCGTGCCCAGGCCTGAGCGAGCGCGATCTGTGCGGCCCGCAGCTCCCCAAGCTTCCGGTCGTGCTCTGGGCCAAACACCCGAGTCCCACCGCTGGCGGAGAGCTCTACCTCCTCCAAGGTGGCTTGCATCTCTGCCCATAGTGCGTCCGTCCTATCGGTGGCCCGGGTGGACTCCCTTCGAGTGGTTTGTATGGGTGGCAAGTTTAACCCGCCGGCCCCGAGTGCGCCTGAGCCGGAGCCCCCGGCCGGCCGGCGGGTGCTGGGAGCCGCGGGACCCGCATTTCTGCCGGGGCGGGTGTCCATTGGCTTTGACAGGGTCGAGAGAGCTGCAGCCAAGGGGTCGTGAGAGAGCGTGGATGAGCTGCGCGGGTGAGCCTGTGAGGTAGGTGGGAGTCCAGTGGTGGTACGCCCCGGGCCAGCAACAGTGCTCGGCAAGGAGACATGAGAAGCAGCCGGGGAGGGTTGTAGGAACAGAGACGGCGGCGGATCCCTTTGGGGCTTCGTCTGCGCGTGCCGTGGTCGAGACATGGTTTCTGGTCTTACTCATCCATCCAGCTTATTATATCCGTGGTAGGTCTGGACTCCCTTGGACAAGGCGCACATGCGGCGTGCCGCGTCTCCCACGGCCGGGGCGAGCTGGGCGAAGCGCTGGATCCCGAGGCTACCAGGCTACCTGCCTGTGTGTATCTCTGGTGGGCTGATTACGTACCAACAGCCACCTTCCCAAAGGCGGAAGACAGCCGACACGAAAGAATGGCTGATGGTAGAATTGAGGAGGACGTGGGCAGGGCTCGCGGATCGATCCGGCAGTGGTTTGCGGCTAGAACGGACCAGTACACCTGCTTGAGAGGGTTGTCAAGACATGTCTGCTCCTGTTCTAGGCAGGAGAGGAGGACTGGGCTGCTGGGCTGGGCTGGCAGTACATTGTAGCGAAAGTGAGCGAGTGAGTGCAATGCCAAATGTCCATCCAATCCAAGACCCCATAAGCAGGCAGGGCAGGGATCTGTCTTGTCGAGTGGGCCGGCCCCGTTTCTTCGTTTCTTCGGCCTGCACTGCCCATCAGGGAGGGGCCCGTGAATGAATGTCAGAAGCCTATGTCCACCAGGGGGGTAGTGTTTCTCCACACGATCAACGCCTCGGAATCCAGGAATTTCCTGCTCCGGCGCTCTGCGCACGAAAGGGCCCGAGCGCCCGCCGCCCGCCTGGATGGAATGGGCAACGCCCGCACACTTTTCGAAGTTTTCCTAGCAGTTGCAGCCCCGATCTGGAGACTCTTCCTCGACAACCACCTATCCGCCCCCCACATCACCCAATTCCAAGCGATCAAGTCATAATCGGTGAGTAGAGCGTGCATGTCCCATTTTGACCGTCTCCCCCAAACAATACCGCAATACCGCACCCGACTGCCAAAAACCGATCGACAAACGACCACCTCAACGAGCCCAAAACGACATTGAAGACCATCCGCCGATCCACCCGGTGACGCACGGCAGCGTCCACACACATACATCAATTCCAGATCCCGGGGGACGAACGTACGTGGCTGACATTTTGCCGCGTTTCTACAGCTATTCAAAATGGGAAAAGGCAAGCCGAGAGGTCTCAACGCCGCGCGCAAGCTGCGCAACAACCGCCGTGAGCAGCGATGGGCCGATCTGTCCTACAAGAAGCGTGCGCTCGGAACTGCCTTCAAGTCTTCGCCCTTCGGTGGTTCTTCCCACGCCAAGGGAATCGTCCTTGAGAAGGTCGGTGTCGAGGCCAAGCAGCCCAACTCCGCCATCCGAAAGTGTGTGCGTGTGCAGTTGATCAAGAACGGAAAGAAGGTCACGGCTTTCGGTACGAGCAACCCTTCCCCCCTGGCCCGGCTCATATCCACCTTTCTCCCGACCGACGGAGCTCCATGAGGACCGGGCAGGCGCGAATTACAGGGAGGTGATGAGCTGACACGTGACAACTCTGCAGTCCCCAACGACGGTTGCCTGAACTTTGTGGACGAGAACGACGAGGTGCTCCTGGCTGGTTTCGGTCGTAAGGGCAAGGCCAAGGGTGATATTCCCGGTGTGCGATTCAAGGTCGTCAAGGTTTCCGGTGTCGGTCTGCTCGCCCTGTGGAAGGAGAAGAAGGAGAAGCCCCGTTCTTAAGCAGTGTGCATGGACGGAAAATGGAATAGGGATGCTTTCGGTTCTGGCGTCATCTGTGCTTGCTCTCATCGGCATCTTATCAGGCAAAAGGGGATTCTGATATTCACACGGTAGACATGGTCGACGAATGAAAAGATCATTGCGCCACGACGAAAACGAAACAAAACAAACGGACAATCCATCTCTTCCGCTTTGCGAGGTTTCGTTGTGAATAAGAACTGATGGACGGAGAGGGCAGTTCAATTTGGGCCTTCCAAGGCCTAGGCTAGATGTCTTGGGACTAGGCGTCTAAGGTCTGCTCTGGCTTTCCTCTGCTTCGTCCTCAGATTTGTACCTGAGAGCATAGTCTACCGCCAGTCCAAAACTGATAGCCCCACCAGTAAACCAGCAACCATTCACAAACCACCACCAGCAGTCCTTGACTTCTTGAAGATTGACCTTCTTGATCATGTACCCCAACGTGAGGGCTGCACCACCGCAGCTGCCCACGAAGAATGCCGGTCCAGCGCCAGCAGCGACTCCAGAAGCAGCAAGCAGGCCGATCTGCACGGCACCGAGGCCCACAAGAAACCGTTTCGATTGGTCATGCGCGAGCGCAACGCTCTTGATGCCGGCTTTGGCATCGTCCTTGACATCCATGTGCGCATAGATTCCATCATACAGAACAGTCCATGCGACGTTCGACGAGTAGAGAAGGGCAGCAGCAGTCAGCGCCGGCGTGTTCGAGAGGAGATCGACGCCGAGTGCCGGGAACCCCAAGAATGCACCCCAGGAGAATGTTAGTCCCAGCACGAACTGAGGGTAATACGTCACCCGCTTGGCCAATGGGTATGATGCCACCAGGAGCAGGCTCGGAGTAGCGTAGAAGAAGCACTCGAGTGGGAACTGCAGCAAGATGGCCAGCCCCGCGAGGAGCTGTGCGCCCGTGAAGACCAACCCCTGGAATGGCGTGACGGCGCCGCGGGCGATGGGCCTCAGCCGTGTGCGGGTGACATGCGGATCGAGGTTGCGGTCCCAGAGGTCGTTGATGGTGCATCCTGCGCCGCGCATGATGAGCGCCCCGGCAAAAAAGAGCACTGTTGTGCCGACCACAGACCCTGGTGATGCCATGGGGGCGGCCAGAGGGGCGGCCATGAGAGTCGAAAAAAGACACGGGAAGAAGAGATAATAGGTGCCAGCCGGTTTGTCGAGCCTTATGAGCTCCGCGTAGGGGACCCATGGTGACGGCAAGAGGGCGAGCAGGCCCTTTTTGGGAGGCTCGTAGACTGTGGGAGCTGGTGGTGGCGGCGGGATCTGGGGTTCTGCGGGAGCAACAGGTTTTTGGGCATTGTCGGATGTGAACGCCCTGGACCAGTGGGCCATGATTGACTGGCGACACTTCTCATGGCGAGCTTGAGGCTTACCCAAGACCGACCATGGTTGGTGATAGTGTAAAGATCTGTGAGACTTCACACCATAAGTGACGAGCTGAGATGAGGCTGTCCTTGCTCGGCCTGCTCGGATTGCGTTCATGGTGGTTCCAAGAATGCCCTTTGTGTAGGACCTGAAATCCGAATTAGCGTCCGGCTACAATTCCAATTAGATTTGTGTGTTTGCAACAAAGTGTTGCTCAAACAATTGCAGCTTCCATGAACGATCCCCCGTCTCGCGGCTCATGTGCCATGCGAATGCCACATCTAGTCACAGACTGGGAGATGAGGACGGTGCCTTGTAGCTTCACTTGAATACTAGCATATGAAGCACGTATTCTGATAAGATGACTCTGAATGATAAAGCCTTCTGGCTCATGCAATTCAGCCCCAGCGCCCATTTCTGTTGACCTTGTGGGCTGCTGGTATTGGGAGTGGAAGGAGGATGTCCGTGGGTTAGATCGTGATCCATAAGCTTGAGATATAATGCCTACCTCAACTCGACCACACAACGCTGCTACTTTCATATGCTCATAAGAACATGTTCTGTTCCTCTCCTCAAAAGGTCGTGACCTAGTCCGGCGGAGGGCGGCTGGGCAGTAATAAGAGCAGGGCAATAATACAAAATCGCTTGTTTTTCAGCCTTGTCGCCAGTGGTGCTGGTAAATTAAAGTGGGTCCACTAGCTAGGCACCTAGATACCTAGGTACCTAGGTAGTTTCGAGCGCAATGGTTGGCCGGCTTGGTGGGAAGCTACATCCCAGACAAGCAAGTCGCCGCCGCCGCGCCGCGTTCAAGCACAAAAGATAACCTTCACTTTCCCCTCGAATCAACTTGCGCACCTAACCCGACCCTCACTGCCCCATATGCTTGATCTTGTACCAGCGAATTCGCCTGGGCAATTTCTCACTTCCAAGGAGTCGTTTGCTTGTCATAGCACAGGCGGCCACGTCGAGCATGCGCTGAACGGTCCTCCCACACCATCGCGTCGTGCAGTGGCATCGGGCTCCAACCCTCGCCGACTGTGAACCTCGGCCAGCGTCCGTCCTACTCTTTGAAAATCTGGCCTAGATGCCCGGCCACCTGCTCCAAGATGCCTAGCATAGCGACGCATCCGCAAGCGAAGTTCGACCCCATTCCACCGAATCTTGACCTCCATGGCTTGGTCGACCGAACCCCAAATTTCGAATGGGTCCAACGCGTCCCCGCTTCCAGGATCAAAAAGAAAGAGTTCGAGAAGCTCGTGTGGTACCAGGTGATAAAGCAAGGGAAACCCCTGGTCATCGAGGGCTGGAACAGCAAGCTCCCCAAGTCTTTGTTCAGTGCGCAGTGGCTCGAGGCCAGCTATGACAAGAAACGTGAGTCTGGCGTGCTCCCACCACACTCTGCTACGTAGCTGACCCCTGCCCAGAGGAAGATGTGCGCGATATCAACTCACAGGCCAATATCCCCATGACCATGGGCCACTATCTGCGGTCGATGCGCCAGCTGACCGATCAGTGGACGCCAACGAATTTCCAAGATGAGCGGCGACAGCGACTCTACCTCAAAGACATCGATTGCCCACCAGAATGGCATGACCACCTACGCAAAGTTATGCCGCCAGGCCTCTTCTACTTCAATGAGAACGTTGAGGACCATGGTCTGAGAGATGACGACCTCTTCATGGAAGAGCACACCGCCGCTCCAGCAGGGGACCTGATGAGCAGCCTTCCCCCAGAAATGCGGGCGCAGAATCTCATGTGCTACATTGGCCACGAAGGAACATACACACCAGCACATCGTGAGATGTGTGGTTCCCTTGGCCAGAACATCATGGTTGAAGCGTCCGGAAATGACAACGGTGAGAAGGAGGGCAGCTCGATCTGGTTCATGACCGAAACCAAAGACCGACAGATCGTTCGAGAGTACTTTCTGTCAATGTTAGGCCACGACGTCGAAATTGAGAAACATTTTGCGCAAATCAATGCTTGGAAGAAAGCCACATTCCCAGTCTACATTGTCCAGCAGAGGCCCGGCGACTTTATTCTGATTCCACCTCTCGCGCCGCACCAGGTGTGGAATCGTGGAACTAGAACCATGAAAGTGGCATGGAACCGCACAACAGTCGACACGCTTGATCTTGCCTTGCACGAGGCGCTCCCGCGAGCGAGGCTCGTCTGCCGTGACGAGCAGTACAAAAATAAGGCCATCATTTACTACACGCTGCGAAAGTACTACCAGCAACTGCAGGACGCTGCAGAGTCTCAGATGTCGCTCCTGCTGGGTGATGAAGATAGCAGGGACTCTGAGAGGCTTCGGCAGCTAAAGAAGGATTTCAAGAAACTCCTCCAGCTTTTTACAGAAATCCTGGTCGACGAAATGTTTGCCTCGAAGGAGAAGAACGTGGAGATGATACCCTTCGACTCATGTGTCATTTGCTCTTACTGCCGGTCCAACATCTTCAATAGGTTTCTGACATGTAAACACTGCGTCCGAGACCTCGTTGATGGTGACCAGGATACATACGACGTCTGTATGGAATGCTACGCCATGGGCCGATCCTGCCTCTGTGTTTCGGGGCTGTCTTGGTGCGAGCAGTGGGACTGGTCTGAGCTGGTTGAGAACTATGAGGCGTGGCGGAGCATGGTCATCTTCAACGATGGTTATGTCGATGTGAACCTGTCACCGCCGCCTCTCGAAGTTGCCAGAATGAAGACGGGTAGAAAAGCATTGGCTCAGGTCTGCCAGGAACAACTGCGGCGGCGACCTTTCAATGATATCTCAAAACCCAACCAAGAGCCGGATCCGGAGCCGTCAGAGCTTGAGGTTAATGAAGAAGGACGGCCCAAAAAACACAAGAGGAAGAAGAAGAAGGGCGATCTATACAAGTGCCACACGTGTTGTCATCAAGACTACACCTATCGGCTGGCCTTCTGCACCATGCCAGGTTGTAATCAGGCATATTGCTTTGGCGTACTTTATCGAGCTTTCGATATGATGCCGCAGGATGTGCTACAAGAGGAGCGATGGCAATGTCCCAGGTGTCGGTTGATCTGCAACTGTGGGGGTTGTCGAAGGACGGGCATCACGACTCCGTACGAGCCGAAGAATACGTACATCGGGCATGACACCCGCGCTGTGGCAGATGACCGCAGCCAAGAGTCCTTGGTCGATTTTCGCGTGCACAACTTGAACTGGCTCAACGCCGCAGGCGATGGGAGTCGCAACCACAACAGCAAACGAATCCAGCGACTACGCCAGGAAGCCGAAGCAGACAAGGCCAGAGATAACGTAGAAGCTGCAGGTGACCTTGCTGACAACAATGGAGTTCCTCATCAGGACGGAACGACGCTGCAGCCTGGCTTAATTGAGCCCGAAGGCCAGGGAGAGACAACGGAGGCCGCCAACGCAGCTTTGACCCACGAGCCTGCTGCGACCGGCCTCGAGCAGCAAGCATCCAACGGCGCTGCCAACGGCACGGATCTGTCTATGCTTCCCGATGCTCAGGTTTCTCTTTACCCTGAGACTGAAAACTACCCAGACCCGTCGAAGCTCGGTGCAGAACGAAGACTGGGAATGGGATATTATGAGCAGGATGACACTGCTGACAAGATTCTTTTCAACCCGTACCAAGAACCAACTGAAAGAGGTGATGTCAGTGATTTTGAGGAGTCCGAGTGGGTCAAAAAGTCATTGCGTGCGGCCAAGCGTCGAGCTCGGCATGAAGATGACGAAGACCCAGACTTCGTGGTGCGCAGGTCACATAAGAGGAAGAAGACCAAGCCGGATGCACAAATGTCGCGAGACAGCACACAGAACCTCGATCCGGCACTGCTCGGCAATGACACGGTCATGCATGAAGCTGCTCCAGTTGCGACTGAGCCTCAGGGAGCATCCAATGACCTAGACGATCCATTCGCTGAGCAGGATGGGCGGGATGAGCGGGACGAGCAGGATGAGGGACTCGTCGATCGTGGTCGGCCATTTGATCCGAATGTACCCACGCTGCGGCACTCAAAGCCAAAGGTCTCCTACGCAGATACGGGGGACGTGGATGAATTCAACGAGGTCGTGCTGACAAGACCGAAGAACCATCTGCCCAAGGCTACGCCAGCGACGGGTGAATCAAGCAGAGACCCTATCGATCTCGCTGCTCAGGCCATGCGTGCGATTACTGGTGCTCAGCCAAGCCCAGATCCCGCGTCCGCTCCCACTCGCAAGAAAGGGCCGGGAAGACCTCGACGGTCCGACCCAGGACCTGCGCGCTCTTCGCCTCAGGCCACTGCCAAACCCACTACGCCACGAACGGGGCCCTCAAAGCGGCGCGGTCGGCCCCCAAGATCATCTTTGGCCGCCGGAGCCCTTGGTGTCGACAATGAGCCAGGCACTCCAACTGATTCAGCTATCGACGACCTTGAACAACAGCTCGCCAAAGAACTAGGAGATGAGGAGGCGTCTGCTGACTCAACTAGGCCACCTGTGCCTGCCCCAAGGCGAAGAGGCCGGCCCTCGAAGGCGACCGTGCAGGGGCCGGAGCAGCCGCCTCGGAATGGGCCAACGCGGCCCGGGGCATCACCTGCAGCTGAGTCTGGACCTCCGGCCGAGAAGTTCATGTCCATGGCTGAGCGCATGGCGCTCAGAGGCAAGAAGGTCAAGATAGGAAAGAGGAGAAGTGGCCGAGGAGCCGCCGCAACAACGTCGGACGCGGACGGCGGTGCTCAGGCAGGTCCTGCGGACGACGCACCCACCGAGGCAGATGGAATGCCAAATGACAATGGCCCATCCGGCCCGGTAGAGCAAGCCCCGGACAGTGACGAGGCGCCTGGCCCGGTAGATGAATCCATACACAATTTTGACGGGCTCGCTCCCGCTGCAGTGTCGGGGAATGACGACGTGCCAGCGGATGAAAACGAGTCTGACGGAGGCGAACAGTACGTATCATCAGGGCCAGCAAGTGTCGCACCCGATTCAAAGGAGGCCAGCGTCGCACCTCGGTCGAGGCTCCAGAGTTCGTTGCCCTCTTCTTCAAGGGGCTCCAGCCGCGCGCCAGGTCAGTCGGTCATCCAGCCATCGGAGACCCCCACACCGCCCCAACCGCTCCCAACCAAGCCGGCAGGGCCCACGGTCGTGCGACTTGGTGACTCGGATGACGAGGAGACGGGAGGGCCCACAGTTGTGAGATTGGGCGACTCGGACGATGACGAATACAGCTTTTACAGCGGGGACGGCATTAGTGAACACGGCTCCATTTCTGGTCCTGGATCTGTCTCCGGTTCCCGCTCTGCCACTGTCTCCGGGTCCGACGAAGATGATGATGATGAGGACATCCCAGCACAGTCATCGGCTCGAGCGAATTCAGGCCCAAGCAGTCGCATGGCTACGAGAGGCAGTGGGATAAGAGGTCGAGGACGTGGTCGGGGCCGGGGCCGGGGCCGGGGACGGGGACGGGGATGATTTTGACATATTTTCACAACAAACCGCGACAGGACTGCTGACCCATTGGTCTGAGCCGGGAATGCGACATCGGTTTGTTTGATTCGCCCGCACCCCCCTTTTTGTCGCGAATCCGGTTATCAAAAAATAAGAGAAAAGACAGGGGGAATGCCGCCTGTAATTGGTACTGAGGACTGTGTCACATGTTTGGAGGCTCTAGGTAGCCAAGTCGACACGGTTAGAGTCGAGTTCAAGGGATGCCAATGGCGTCTCTTGCCTATTAAAGCTTTCTGCGCGGCCGTCCACGCGTGATTAACCCCACCTATGCTCAACTTGTACCCTCCCTGCTTGTAATCCTTACAGCTACCATGCCCGGCGAACGCCTGATTCGCAAATTCAAATCGTCATTCCTGTCCTCTCAACTTGATTGAGCTCATTCGTTAGCATCCGCCAGCCCGGTCAACATTTGACTCTCCCGTTTGTCCTCCCGGTACTCCTTAGACCATGATCGGTCCTCCTCAGAACATGTTCGACTAAGTTGGTCGTAGGCGCGGGTAGCCAGAGAGAAGATTGAGAGAATGATGACCGCGTTTCTCCCTTTTTTTTATATCTTGGTAGGAAAAGTGACAAGTCGAAGGAAACAATGGGTGGTGTGTCCCGAGTCCGGGTCCTTACATGGGGTCTGTCCCGCTGGTGCCGCTCTTGGACTTCTCCTCAGCGTGCTTCTTGGTGCGCTCCTGCAGTTTGGAGATATCCTCGTCCGGGGTACGGTCGGCCTTGACGGCCTCCTCGCCGTCGGAGGCGAGCTCGGGCTTCCAGTGGCCCTTGCCCGTCTTCTGCTTGGAGAGCGAGTCTTGCTTGTGGGTCTCGTAGTCCTTGGTGTCTATGCCGAGCAATACGTGTTTGTTAGCAAAGGGCTACTTGGTGAGGAAGGCAAGACGGTGGTCAGGTGGCGGGGGGGGGGAGGGCGAACCACCAGAGGACTCCTTGATGCGGTTAACTGATGACACGGCGAAGCTCCTTCGGAGCATTGGCGTGGAGGCAGTTGTTGATCGCAGGGCGACAGCTGGTCGGAAAATGAGTCTGGATGCCATGGCAGCTGTGGTGGAATGTAGACGTGAGATGGGTCGCGGGTGGTGTGAGATGGAGGGAGGAAACCGTGGCTTCAATGGATCAATTGGAAGGGGTGCTGGCTTGTATCACGGTTGTGAGATATTTTTCAGGAGCAGAAAGAGGCAGTTGATCATTACCTAGGTCACTACTCGGTCTTGGCCCTGGACAATGACCTCGGGCAATGGGCCAAGGGGACAAGGGAAGATGCCCATGATGTCATGATTGCGGGAGAGCTTCGAAACCAGGGTTGCAGCTGACGATCCGAGCTACGTGAGTGGACGTCAGAGGGGCAGCGGAAACCATCTCGTCATCTCCCAGGCACTGCGATTGTTTGTTTGTCTGTCTGTTTCCTGCCGTCCTGCCGAGGGTAATAACAGGTCCTCATGGGTGCTTGTTTTGAGAGCTTGTTGGTTTCTCAAGCTGCCGAGCTCTCGGGGAAAGTTTCCATTGTCCCTGGATCCTGGTGAGCAAAGAGCCGCAAAGCATATTTCAACTACACCCCACCCTCTCGCCGTTTTGTCAGTCACAGTCCAAAAGTTTTCTCATATGTAGTCCGCTCAGTGGCGACCACATGCATGCACTGGAGGAAAATGCACTGGAGGAAAATGCATTGAAGGGACAAAACCGAAAGACCGCACGGCATAATCGTGACTTTCAATGTGGTGTGTTGTTCTTTTTCTGCGTTGTTCTTGGCATTCTCATCTTGTTCTTTAGAAGAAGAAAAAAGAATCTTGGAAAAACGCTGGGTCTTTACCACTGTGTGAAGGTGCCACATACGCTTTGTATGCATGGGGATTCATTGGAAACGAAACTACCCTATGACCCTCAAAGAACTTCCAAGACCCAGTGCAAACTCTCAATAGAGAGCTGAGAATGAGAACAGTCTAGTCCACTTCTCCGCTACAGCTCCTCAAGTCCGCCTAAATCGACCTCAAGACTGTCATGCCCCGGAGACGTTTAGCATTCCGAGGTCAGCTCGCAGAGAGGTCAACATCACCATGATCCTCGCATTGCCTGAGGAACTCGTTCTCATGGCCAACAGCGCTGACAAAGTCTTGACTCCGGGAACCCAGTGTTAGTGCGAGCAGGTTCTCTCTGGAGATTGCGACCCAGAGCTCGCCCGGGACGGAATTCATAACCGCCTCTACCTGATCCTCCGTGGCAGGCCTGCTTGGGAAAGCTGGAGAACCGTCTTGGTCTCCAGGCTCAGACCAGTTGTCAGACCATTTGTGCTGAGGCTCAGGCCATTTGAATTCAGTCCTGTTAGTACACCAGTTGTGCCCAGGCGCGGCCGATTTGTGTTCCGGCTCAGACCACTTGCGTCGAGACCCAGACCAGTTGTTTTCAGCGGCAGTCGGCAGGCGCATGGAGTATGCCACGGACCGGACGACGAGCCTGTAGAGGTGGTTATCAGGCGGGACAGTTTGGATCAGGGCCTCCAGTGCAGACTTGTCAGATCCCAGGCTGAGCCAGAGGGTGTCGCTGTTGGCGAATTTCTTGTAGAGGACCGAGACAATTGCGTCTTCCAGGAAGTTGATGCAGTACTTGTAGGCAAAAATGTACAACTGGAACAATGCAAGATTGGAAGACGGCAGAAAAGGGACCGCGACTCCGATGTAAGCTGCGTAAAGCCACTTGAGAAATGTCCTGAAGGTCTCTAGCTGCTCATCAAGGAGATACGCCCGGTCGATGAAGGCAGGTTCGGCCTCCTGGGGCGGGAGGCTGTCCAGTATGCCGAGGATCCTGTTGGCTCGGGAGCTCAGCGCGTCTTTATGGATGGTGAATTTCTCCTTCTCAGCTAGAGGTCCAACCCAAATGGTGACCATTTGGTCACCAAAACAGGTGTTGCTTGAGGGATTGTCAGAATGATTTGAACTCCAATTTTAGAAAGATATTTCACTCTTAGAGAGTGTTTGACTGACTTGCTTGATGGCATGCTGCCTTTCGTCTAGCTCGGTCTTCCTGCCCAGGTGGTTTCTTTCCGTCCGGTGACTGGGACGATAAGGTTGGCCAGCAGTGAGATGGTCATAGGCCAAGGGCTAAGATTTGGGCTGGATCTTGCTGCAAAAGCTAATCCCTCTGTGAATGACAATCTTGAGTATTCAAAACCTCCGTTGGCTGAGTTCCCATGTAAAGAGATCTGGTGACATCTGCTGTGGACTGGAGGAAGAGACCTGGAGGTGGTGGCAGTAATGGAATGTCTTAAATAATAAAAGAGAGGGGGCAGAACCATCCAGGCAAGGGAATCGAGTCACTCTTGATGCGAGACCATACTATTGAGCACAATAGGATGGGGAAAGATGGGACCGCTAGAGACTCCATTCAGGTTCATATCACAAGTCTCAATAGTGCAGAATTAAGGTTGGTATGTTTTGTAGTGGTTCTAAGTGGTGTCCAGTCACTTGTCCAGGCAGTGTTTGTTAACATATGAAAGGCTGGGCTTACAAACAGGGTCATAATGTTGCAAGATTGTATGAATGGTGACAATACATAGCTGCCATCGTGATGTTCAATTGCGGTGCTACCTCCTGTCAAGGCATTGGCCAGACATTACCAAACATGCCACCAAGAGCACCAACAAGACAACTGGATGTTCGATGCGGGCTAGATCATATCCGGATACCTAGGTAGTTACAAACCCATGACAGTAACTGTTCACCCATTCGTGTGAAGAGTGACTCACAGCTCTTGATTCCCAGAGAAATACTATTTGGCCCCAGAACCAGTACAGAGATCTGTTTCCCAAGTCAAGTCAAGTGAGTGAGCAGGGACTCTTGCTCCAAAGAGACACGGCCAACGGCTACTCAGGAATAATAACAACCCTTCGACGATGCCATCAGGAGTCAGCTTCATAGCCCCTTCTATGAGGGGTATTGAACGGAGTGAGAAAATAATCACTGGTATTTGAACCTGATTTATTAGAATTCGGTGGAGGCAAGAGGGAGGAGAACGTGCAGGTAAAGTACGGATGCAATCCCCAGGTGACTAGACTATCCTCCCATAGAGAAGTATGATTTTACGCTTGAAATCGAGACACGGTGCACCAAAGAGGCAGAGAAAGTTGGAACAAGAGCCTGAACAACCAACCACAAGACACGTCCGAGAGTCGCCAAAGCTGCCTCGTGACGAGGGACCGATCCGGGCTTGCCGTGGCCGTCGGGTGGTCGTATGAAGACGATAGACGACATATCGAGGTCAATCTAGCCTGGGACACCTGTTGCTCCTCTCATGACGATGGAAGGTGCATTCATGGGCTGGAGTCTTCGCGGAGGCGTTACCGCCGGCGATCCAGTTGTAGGAGGCAATCTCGCTGACGAGATCGAAGCCCAGATCAGGTGTTTCATTCATGATTTCCCTCCACTCCGGGGTCACAGGATTGTGCTGTTTTCCCTTAAAAAGGCTCATCGTGAGGCGTTCCTTGAGCAGCCTTCTCATGCCGCAGCCGGGCATGGTGTTCTCGTAGACGTATTTCACTGTGGGGTCCAAAGTAAGCATACCCATCTAGCAACAACAGGGACGCTGCGATGGGAGGCAGTGTAAATCTGCGACAGGACCATCCGTACCGTCTTTGACATCGGGCCTTCGCAAACCAACACTGTAGAATGCGTGGGCCATATCCACACAAGCATTCTCCAGCTCCTCCACCAAGACCTTTGAGGCGAGGACATAGAGCTTGAGATAATCCTGGATGCACGCTGTAGATGAGCCTCCGGCAAAGTCCTTTCCGAGCATGACATGTGCAGAAGTGGTGGAATTGGAGACGGCGGAGGGCGTCAGGGCGCGGATGTAAAGCCACCGGACAAGGAGCTCAAAGGAGTGGGGGTCATCCTCGGGCATGGTGAGCTTGTCCTCGATGGATTCCTGGAAGCCCGAGTTGAAGGCCGATCTGAAGAAATCCGAGATGCCCGAGAGAAGGTTCTCATGCAGTCGCCACTGGACCTCGCTCGGGCCCACGAGCACCGTCACCACACGTTCGGAGAATAATCTGGGGAGGATCAGGAGTCAGTACTGTGCTTGACTATAAGGTGATGGATGAACTGCTTGCGCCCTGACGCCCGCCGAGGACAGCACCACCCACGTACCTGTCGACCGCAGGGTCCGACGGCTCCACAGACTTGGACTTGTCTCGACGCCTCCCTGAGTTCCTAGGTGTCTTTGCGCCGTCCTCACAACCCTTCTGGACGCAAGGATTCTGGGACGAAGGGACGCCACCCATGGCGCCCGCCAGTGACCGCGTCACTGCTGCAGGCCCGGCAGGAGATGACGGTTCCAGGGAATCATGGGTGGTGCTGTCGGCAACAGCAGCATCGGCCGGCTCCGTAGGTTTGCTGGTCATCCCTAAAGTTGCGATGAGACCCCAGGTTAGCCCCGGTTGGCAATGTTTCGAGGGTGGCAGGGCGGTCGTGAGGCCGGCTCCATTGCAAAGCCCAGTCAGTGATGTGCACGCACAGCACGCACAGCACGGCAGGAGCTGAAGGGCGTGGGGAGGAAAGAGCGCAGCTTACTTCGCTTGTGTGGCGGCCCTGGCTGGGGTCCCCAGCCGTCTGCATCGTCAAGATGCCTCAGGCCGTCACGGGTTGTACTCATATCTGTCTGCCCAGCTCGTCGGTGGGTGGCTGCCTTCACATGTGGTAGGTTTTGGAGGTTGAGGCACATACTGAGTACGCATCGAGCTTGCGCGACAGATGGTCCAATCGTCTGCATATCCGACCGCCTGGTCTGGCCTCGGCCGAAACGTCAGTGCTCATCCCCGGCCAAATGCAAGTCGCCGGTTAGCTGGTGGTGCTTGTACAATGACCTCACGAGTCACCCATCATGTCCCGAGGAGGCGAAGGCGCAGGCTTGTCACAAAGAGGCTTTGGTGATGCCCATTTTCCATGTTGCCTAAGACAGATATCTCTTGAGCACACATACTGCGCTCCATACGGGTATAAGACCCCTTTGAACACCCCCAAACGCTCCAGCCAAACCAATGCATCAATCAGTATTGCCCCCCCAGAAGGCGTTAAGCCAGGATTTCCGCAGCGCACGCATACACCCTGCATGCAAACCCGTGTAGAAACCCTGAAGATAGCGACCGAGGAGAGAAACTCGACAGAAATAAGCCGGCAGATTATGGGTGAAAACGCTGCCCCGGGTACATGAAGTTAAAAAGAGATATACGACCCAAAATAATGTGTCAACCAACTCCGCGTCCGTTTGCCGTCCCCTTCCCAGTAGCCCAGCGTTGCATATAAGACTCGCATCGCAATAACACGTAAATCCACATTGTCTTTGCCAGCCGCCTGATCCCCTCCAGGTCTTGTTTCCGTAAGCCCAAAAAGCATCAAAAACCCCGACTGTGCAAACAACTCCGCTGCTTGAGATTTGCCGCAACCTCGCTCAATGATTTCGTTCTATGTGTCGAAAAGATCTTTTTGTCTTTGGACAGCTCTCAAGAGACCCAAGATGAACCCTTTTTTATCATGCGAAGTCGCCGCTTCTCGTATAAAGTGGAGAGAATCCGTCAAAACTCCGTCGTTAAACACCGATGCAGATGATTATGTCGTCGAGTATGCAGGTCCGGAAAAGAAAGCTGAACGCCCATTCCAAAATCAAAACAGCCCCCATCTTCGGAAATCGAAGCACCGAACCGCTCAAGTTGTAATACAAGCAGCAAAAGAACCGACAAGTTGGTATCGATAAGTTTTCGTGTGGCGCCGTGAGGAGGGTCAACTCCTTACCTCGGGTCCCGAGGTGCATATGTCGAAAAAGTGTCTTTGTACAGATGTGATGCGGGCGTGGGCCCAAAAAGTCGGTTTGTCGAAAGGCCAGTCGACCAGAATGCGTGCCTAGCCCTCCCCATATAAGTGAAATCAAGATCAATTGCCTGCTTGTTGATAGTCGGTGCCCGCCAAGATGAATGAGCTGTCTGAAAGAGGAATGCGCGGCGGACCACCATCCTCGATCACATCAATGACAACGGCCGGAATGATGCCGCCCCTCCGCCTCTATGAGAAGCGAGGCGACATCATTTACCAGCGGGAGCGAAGGCTCTGCTGCATCCGGACCGAGGGCGAGACCGACGAGGGCGGCGAAGGCATTGTCAGGCCTTGACCGTTGGCAGGGTTGATGATGGGGATGGCGTTGCGGGCCCTGGTAGCGGCTGGTTGGTGTAGTTTAGGTTGAGAGTGGTGAGTCTGGAAAGAGGGCGGAAGAAACGCAGGCGAGGACGAGTTCAGGGTGTATGAGGCAGCAACCTGTTGGGGCTGTTGTGTTGGTGATCCGGTAGGAGAGTTGCTGGCGAGTGAGGATCGTTCGGAGCCGCTGTAAGCCAGCTGCGAGTCCGGGGTGTCAGTGTACCGTGGTGGCAAGGCCAACTCGTCCGTGGCATGGCAGGGGCAGGTCCTGAGCCAGATCGAGGATACTCACATCGCTTTCGGTGACAAGGCCGGGGCAGAACTCCAGGTCGTCCTCCAGGTCAAAAGAGCGGCCGAGCTCGTACTTGGAACGAAAACTCGACACGGACTGGGACTCAGACAGCTCCTTCATGCTTCGGACACCGCGAAACTGCTTGTGCTGGGAGTTTTGGGAGACGGAGAGCCTGGGACCCCGGCGATTCCGGCCACCATGGTGGTTGTGAGAGACAGCAGAGGCGGATGCGGGGGTGGGATGTTGCTGGTGGGCGTTGAAGTGGTAGTACGAAGCCATGATTGCTAATATCTAAAGAAGCTGCGGGTCGATGGACTGCTCGGCGGTGCTGTTGCGGCTTTGTGGTTGGGGGCTGGTGGCTCAGATATGCCTGCGGGGGTTGTTGCACGCCAATGATATGCGGGTTTGCGGGATTATGGTCAGGTTTCAGCGACAAAGTGTAAAAATCAGCCGATGACTCTTTTCGTAGACGGGACAGTCAGATCCGAGCAGTGTGGATGAGTCGATGCAGGTCGTGGGGTTTAAAATTATGATGTTGTCTTGTTCGGATATCGGAGATGGTTCAAGATGATGGAGTTGTTGGTAGGTGTGGTGCGTTTGGAAGTATGTGGGATGGGGAAGTGGCCAGGCAAGGTAGGGTTCGGAGTGGTTGGGCAGAGATTGGAAGTGGCAGGTGGTGGTAGAAGTAAGGGAAGAGGAGAGGCGGAATGAGGAGGGAACGGAGCGGGTGTTTGTTGGATGGAACGAGGGCGGGCGGGCGAGGGACTGGCCTGTCGACGGGGGGATTGGGGGGTGTCCAGGTGTCCAGGGTGGGAGAGGGCCCAGGTGATTGGCGAGGGACAGGGAGGGGTGTGTCAGGGTGGTGCATGCAACTTGCAACCTGGCTTGAACGGACTAGGGCGGACTAGACGGAACACACACTCGGGGGGGCGAGGCAGGAGGAACAAAAGCGTGCTCCGTACTGTACACTGCTGTGGGACTGTGTGAGAGACGAACCCCTGCACGGTACGCATCCCTTACCCTGCCCCTACCCTGCCCTATCCCACCGTGGGCAAGCTGGCAACTGGTAGCTGGTGGGCTGGGCCTGGCTGGCTGGCTGGCTGGGTGCCGGCTGGGTGTGCGAGCTGGCGAGCCGAGATTGGAGCCCCAGAGCCCATCCTCAGTCACGGCAGAGCACATGACGGTGACTGCGCATGTGCTGCTGGGCTGCAGCAGTGAGCAGAGAAGACTGTGCTGTGCCCATTCCCCACAAAGCCGCTTTCAGCTCTCGAGCCCGAAATGGCAAGCCGCTCCAGAGGAATGAGAAGAAAGGAGGAGCCGGCCTAGCGATGGGCAACGGCCAATCAGCAGCGAGCTGCGGCCGCTGATCTCCATCTTGGACGCGGAAGGTGAATTGTCGAGGTGTCCCAGGTGTCCAACCACAGCCCCACCCCTCCTCAGGATCTAGCGTTGACCTGACCACCCTCTGCCTGCTGCCATTGGGCCTGACGCTCCCCGTCGTTCCAAGGCTGTGCACCAAGACGGTCAAGCGCTCTGGCACATTGCTGTCACCGTCTGTCCTGCTGCCCATCGGCACTGTGCTCCCTTCCCTGCCACCGTCACCGCACCGTCCGACATGATCCGAGGCCACCCCAGGCATTAAGTGAAGAACTGCCTGACGACAATAACGTTGCTGTCTATTCACGGTTCCGAAACCGACCCAGGCAGCCCAGGCCTGCCACACACACATATGCGGAGCACACACAGCCCAGCCCGCACGCAGGCTGCATGCCCGGACGGACATGGCCGGCTCTGCTCCGTCGCGGCGGCGGCGGGCCACACCACACGGGGCACGAGAAAGCCGTTGAGAGTGGGCGGCCAGGCAGCTGGGCAGCTGGGCAGCTGGTAGCGTAGCGTGGTGTGAGGGGAGGGGAGTTGGGGAGGCAGAGAGCCGCCGACCGTTGGGATTATACCCCCACACCATCCCCAAGGCCCGAGAGCCTGGAGCCCTGGCCGACCGCAATCTTGGATGTGCTTCTAGACTTGACGGCCTGACGGCGAGGACGGCGAGGATGCACCCAAGCACCGTCTCGCTGGCAGCCCTGTCCACGAGGCGCTTCATCCAAGCCTCAAACGAACCCCTCGTCATTGTCACCCTCGGCAGACGAGACCCTCGACTGTCGCTGAAACCTGCAGCCGGGTCAATGCCCCTCTGGTGGCCCTGGGCGATCCGGGTCTGAAGCACCACCTGCCTCTCGGGCTGGGTCTCCCCTGACTCCCTGGCCCGCCAAGCCCCTCTAACTTCGCCACCCTCCCACCAAGCGGCAGAGCGCACGAGTGGGAGGCCAGGAGGCCAGCCTGCCTGCCTGCATAAGCATGGACGAGGCATGGCCATCTGGCGACACGGGCCCGCCGGCGGCTCGTCAACCCCCAGGCCCAGTGGCGAACCAGGCCCGCGACCCAGACTCTCGTTGGCTGCCGCCCTTCACACCTCCTGCGTACACAGTACCCTGCTGCTGCTGCTCTGATCGAGGCGGGGACCGAGGGCTGAGGCCTGGGTCCCGTGTGACCTCTTCTCCCACATCGTTGCGTTCCAGTCCAAAACGTGGCGGCTGGCATGGGCTGCTGGCTGGCTGGGCTGCTGGGCTGGTTGGCTGGCTGGGAGCCACAGTCTTTGAGTGCTCTCGGTTGTCGAGGCTCACTTCGCACGGCCTCTCCGTCATCAAAAAAAGCGGAGCGGACATTCTCACATTCGGGCCCTCGGGCGGCTGGCGGGATGGATGACTCTTGATACTGCTGCAGTGCTGCTACACAGTAGCATCGAGTTGCCATCAAAAGAGCCCTCGCCCACTGGCCCGCTCTGACGTATTGCGGGCTGTTGCCCTGGTCGGCATGCCTCTCGATCCTGCCCTATCGCCACGGTGCTACTGCATGCCGCTCCCGGTGCCGGGGCAGCGGGGTCCCTCAAATCATGATTGCTCGATCCCCTTTCCACGACAATTCAACTGGTGACTGTTGCATGAAACCCACGCCATCCGTCGATTGGGTTAGATTGACCGCATGGCCCACTTTGGACGTCTGTGACCTGGGGGCGAGCTTGAACTGCCAGACTCTCAGACTCTGTGCATGGAATGACGATCCCGATCACCTGTGGGTTGGGACTCAAGCACTCTCAGAGGCTGAGCGGCAGGAGAGGGTGAGTGACAGAGTGAGTCGCTTTCACGGTGGCCGCGAAAGGGCCAGACCCCTTGGGGGTGCTACCGTGGACGACGGACGCACCAGCTGGGTTAGCATGGAAATCTCTTCGAAGATGGAAGCTTTCCCAGGACAGGCGCCTTGGCTGATTGGGCTACGTGGTAGCATTCGGCCAGGCTGGCGCTGACTGCTTTGTGCTTAGCATGGTCACCCCACCTATACAGCACACTTTCCAGGCTTGCCAGGTCAACATCACCACCAGGCTCGTGCCTCCGACAGACGGTGGGGTGACGATGACGAAGGCCACAGAGGTTCTCGCAGCCCTCATCCTCGTCCGACTTGACTGACATGCCATGCCGCGAGACTTGGCCTTGTGAGCATTTCCCGCTCTCACTCACAATCAACCCACCCTTGCATTGTACTCGGTGAAGGCAGGCGCAGATGGACCCCTAAGCGAGTCATCTCCAACTTGAGGTTTCACTCTGCACCCGCGCTCCAAAACAGGTAGGATAAGGGTCGGGATTGGTCAATGGTATGTACAGAGAGTGTCTGCGGTGCGGGGGTTTAAAGTGTTTCTATTTTAACCCTTGTCGCAACGTCCCCTTGTCCCCCATCCCGGGTCTATACATCCTTGGGCGATGCCGCCGACAACCTCTCTGCCTCTACACAAGCATCCCGCTCGGCCGTGACAGTGGGCTGGTCTTGTTGGCCCACCCAAGCACCACCCACATCAGTCACGTGTCAGATAGCACAGGCATCACGGACAGCTCAACCAGCTTCTTCCTGCCGAGCTGCAGGAGGTAGTTGCCGCCAATAGTACAGTACAATAGCACCCTTCTCCTTTCCCTTGCCGTCGGTTGCGTGCGAGCCTGGCGAGAAGGTTTGCTAGAACCCTGCCACACCGCCGTTTGGAGAACCCGATGCCCGAAGCCAGGGGAAGCCAGCCACACCCACCACCAACCTGCCACACAGCCCACCATCCCCACGGGCCGTGCTCATATGATGTGCGAGCTCTGGCACGGGTCTGGTAGCGGTAGCTGCGGCAAACCCCTGGCCCATTTGGGACTCGTGCAGAAAGGCTGTGACGCCTGGGAAGGTGCAGCCTTGCTACTCGCCAGAAGTGGTTCTACAGTAGTGTACATTTGAGGATCTGACTATACCACGACGCGGCAAGCGGCTGGACGCCGGAGCCCTTGAACCTTGGGACTGTAACCAACCTGCAGCCACCTGCAGATGATAGCAACAAGTTGCTGCGCCGTCGTCATGCACAATGCGAGCCTCGATCTCTGTGGCCGGAGGTATCCCGCCACCATGCCGGAGTAACCATCTGGTCCTGGTCCATCTTGCTCGTCCGGGTGACCTGCCTTGGCCGGCCGGACGGCTTCTCACGTCGAGGGGCGCGGCATTCCTGGGCGGGAGCTATGACAGCCGGCGGGAAGCCTTTGCCAATACAAACCTAGGGCGCCTGTCTCCTACTTCCGCTCTGAAGAACCACTATTTATGTTTAATCTCTCTTGTAGTTTTCTCAGCATGTGTCAGCCAGCTTGAGAAAAGGGCTAGTCCGCATCAGCCCAGGTACCCCCACGCATGTTGATGTCAGGTAGGTACATCAAGACCGGAAGTCTCTGCCTTTCCGCCGGCCCGCCCTGAGATGTCACCGACGCGACGACGGCAAGCCGAGACCACTCCTTCCCTCAGTGCACTGATATACTTGTGATCGGCGGCGGAGATGGCGCATCGTGCTGTACTGGATTTTGGTGTTGGACATGCCTCCGTCAAGCTTATAGACGTCTGGCCGGCTCGGCGCATGTGTGCTTTCTGCGCGTACCCGTTCATTCTTCAGCACATGCCTGCTAGCAAGGATCGTAAGCACGTTTGCTGCTCGAGGTACTTTAGCAATAATTCTTCAGCCAAGTGGCCAGAAGCAAGCATTGCCCACGTGCCCACGAGCGTAAATCACGTGCGTAAATCGTGCACAGCAGCACCACCAGCGTCGCGTGCGGGATGCCGTATTTCCAACATGGACCAGTCCGGGTCTTGAGCGTTTACCACTGTATGAAGGCGCCGCACACGTTTTATATGCATGGGTATTAGAAACGAAACCACCAGCATGGACCGGAAATTCAAAACACTATGCCATGGTGTCGAAGCCAGACTAAACATGTTTAGCCAGGCCCCCCCCCATCTACCTAGATACCGGTTAACCTGGTCGATCCGATTAGAAATGTCGCTATTGTAATCACAACAATGTGCTTGGCCTGCATTGTTTGGATAATTGAAGTTGAGACATGTTCCTTCTGAAGCATTCTCGAGTGCCATGACATGGCATAGACGTTGTGAATATGACAAGGCTCTAGCGACCTCTGGCTCAGTATTGCACATTGATGTATTGCCTCAGGGACGCCTCTTGATGATCGAAAACACAATGTGATATCTGCTACGTAATTCGCACGTCCGGCAGGTTCGTGGTTTCAATGTTCCTCTGTTTCTCGACAAGAGGTCCAATGTTGTATTCAGTGCCTCTCAAGCGTTTAGGAGCCAGGGACTCGGAGTGTTTGTGGGTTGGTGAAATATCGATGACGGCTCTCCCGTCTAACGGTCAATATGTTGTGCCGTTCTTCACTGTTAGTGCTCGGAAGGACAAGGTCCCTTACAGATTGTGAATAGGAATCCTCAAAACACACATATCTGGCCCTTGAGCCGGGAATGACCTCCATCAATGATGTCAGTGGACTCTTACCCAAGTGGAGA
Organism: Diaporthe batatas; assembly: GCF_019321695.1. Taxonomy (NCBI): domain Eukaryota; kingdom Fungi; phylum Ascomycota; class Sordariomycetes; order Diaporthales; family Diaporthaceae; genus Diaporthe; species Diaporthe batatas. Next base: position 393,011 of record NW_025408559.1, on the reverse strand, counting down.
CAATTTACAGACACGGTCACTTGCGATATTCATTTTGTAAATCCAAACAAAGAGCTTCGCCCGCACTCCGAGTCGGTGTCAGACTCTGTCACCTGGGCATATACTATGGTATAGAATTCCTGCCTAAGCATGTCGAGAGCGAGCCGGGGGAATGGATTGCCGCACGAGTAGGCATGTGTCATCAAGGAAGTGCCGCCGGATGGCCCCGAGTGGGATCGCTGACGAGTGAACAGGTTCTGGTACAGTCTGATATGTATGGCTACAGTTATGCCTCGTTCTAACATCAGATTCGAAACAGCCAATGGTACTACACATCTCAAAACGCCAGCAGCGCTGCGGGAAACATGACGCTAGTTTCGGCCTTCTTGCTCAAACTCCAGGTTCAAACCGAAACTGTTCTGGGTCTCTCGACATTTCCATTAATTTCAAAACTCTTACACCTGGAGCTATTTTCAAGGGCCACGAGAGCACTTGAGATGTGCCATTTTCCTACCTGCTATTGCTGCTGTGCGGGTTAGGGTTTGGGGCAAGATCTCATGATGTCACCCAGTGTGTCAAAACAGGCCCGGGGCTTCGGGACAGTCCATCATAGAGAGGCTGGCTGCCAAGTCTGAAAGCACTCACTCATACACCAGAGGGACCAGAGCGATTACAATTTCTGCCCTTGTTTCTGGGTGCGTGCCACAACCGGACCACTAGCCTCACGCCATGGCGCTCATCAAGAACTGGTGTCCTCCGTCCGAGGAGAACTACAGCCTGGTCCTATTCATCTGGCAGTTCTTCCCACTGGTAGGCCTCAACTCACTCCCAATGGTCCCTCCAGTGCGATTCTAGTACCGCTCACAAGTTACAGGGTGCGTCACTGCAGTGGGCCGTCTCATGGTATGGCATGGGCAAGACGTCCACCAACAGCGCACTCAACCTGCCCGGGCGCGTTGCGTGGATGACCATGGAGTGCCCGGGATTCATGACCCTGTTGTACATCATGAACACCCTCCCAGCACAGCATGGGATCACCGATCTCCCATGGCAGAACAAGGTCCTCGCCGCCCTCTTCGTCATGCACTACATCTACCGCGCCGTCATCTTCCCCTGGATCCAACCCTCCATGTCGCCCATCCACCCCCTGGTCTGGGCCTTCGCCATCGTCTTCCAGCTCTTCAATGCCACCTGCATCGGTGGCTGGCTGGCTGCCTACGGACCCGTCACAAGGGAAGCCTGGGAGGCCCAGCTCGCACCCTTTCCGACCCTGCAGTTCGCTGCGGGCATCGCCATCTTCTACGTCGGCCTGTCCGCCAATTACTTCCACGACGACGAGCTGCGCGAGATCCGCCGCCGCGAGCTGCGCCGCCAGGAACGCCTGGCCAGGGAGCAGGGCACACCCGTGGGCAGCGTTGACAAGCACTACAGCATCCCGCAGGCCGGCCTCTTCAGCATCATGCTGTTCCCCCACTACTTTGTCGAGTGGGTTGAGTGGACCGGCTTCTACATTGCCTGCGGAGTGAGCTGTGTGCCTGCCCGCACGTTCGTTGTCAACGAGATCGCGGCTATGCTGCCGCGGGCGGTCAATGGGAAAAAGTGGTACATTGAGAAATTCGGAGAGGAGAAGATCCGGGACAAGTGGGCTGTGATTCCTGGGGTCTGGTGAGCCGAGGCTGGCAGAACTCATGACGGGGCGGTAATGAGTGGTGTCACTCTTACGGTGCGTGGCGCTTCGAGGCTAAAAAGACAAAGAAAAATCGAACCATGGCGGTTCTGCCCTCCTCTGGAGGAGTATGTTGAAGCCTCGGCCTCGTGATTGTTTGGGGTATCGTGTTCCCGTCAACTCTAGTAACAACAGAGGAACAGAGGTCCTCCAGCCAGTCATCAGCGTGGCTTCGGACCCAATGTAGTGTGACGTGCCACGGCTAGGTCTGTCTATGATTCCACTCTTCGTCTTACACCGTTTCGGGTACGACAGCGATGTAGTAATCGGAATCTAGTTCATGGACGGATCTGCTCTGACTACTTGGTGCTTATATGCAATAGACAACGAGGAACGCAGTGACATACATTGAACATGGGTATGACGCCTGGATCTTCTCAGCAGCATCTGCATCACATCTGAGTATCGAAGTGCCTAGGTAGTCAACAGTCTCGTGCCATAGCTATTGTTCACGCGCCAAATTATGGCTAGCAAGAACATGATGCGATCCTATCACCATATGGAAAAAGCGTCTTTTTGACCTTTAATACTCGTGCAAAAGGAGTAACGATAACAACACCTCTCACAACTCGATGCTATGCGCACTGCCCCTCAACGAGGTTGTCACATGCACCTTTGCTTTTTTACGATGAGCTGGACAACAAGCAACCGAAGAAATTTCGAAAGTGAATACGCTCATCAAGACAACTTTCACATCTAGGTGAAAAGCAAAAGCGTACGGAGACAGACCCGCTGTCTAAGTATTTGAGGATGCCGGGCAGTACCGATTCCTTGCTACAGCAAAGAACAACACCTCCCCATGGTTTCAAGGGCGAGCAGCCTCACATACTGCGATGTGGTTCTTGGACCCCACAGTTATTCAGTTAATTCGTAAAGGGAAGTCTCCTATTACTTGTGACATTACGGCGCCTTGAATCCGGAACCACGTACAGGCTCAAGGGGCAGCTCATATGACCGATTCAGTTTCCCGAAATCAGTAGAGGGTACAGTGAAATCGTTCACATGACGGCCATTGCGGCTGACCTGATACACTGTCGCAGATCAGACTCAAATTTGTGTAGTATCGACCATTTCCCCCCTGAAAAACAACGCCGGAGTTGCGACTGAAGTAGCACAAACGTGTCTCCACGTGGTAATCGGTGCCGCCCCGGGACGATGCGTGTTGCGTCAAATCCGTTCACTAATGACAATCAAGAGGACGACTCCTACAAGTGCCTGCCCGTAAGAAATGTTGAAAAGTTTTCTGAGACATATTGGTCACACCTGGTCTGACCATGTGTGCCTACACCAATGCACCTCTAAGAGCTGCCACGCGTGCAGGCCGTGGTATGACAACGTCAAATAGCGCAGTCGTGCAATTGGATCTCGAAAGCTCGGGAAACAACAAATAAAGAAATTTTATTTACAGCTTCTGAAATATCAAGAATTTTCCTCCACGCCAATCTGATTTCAGTTGGTGGGAGAATGGCTTTGGTAATAGTATGGCCACAGGAGCTAACGTCCACTCACCCAGCAATTATGTCCACTCACCCAGTTCCCACCAACCACTCACCCAGTACCAATTTTTCTAAGCAACTCCCTCACATTCATAAATACCTTCTAATTCAACACTAAGGACTTCACATTCTCTAAATTTTCAATACTTTTAGCATAAACCCCTTCCAAACCCCTTCTAGCAACCCTTCTAGCAACCCTTCTAGCACCCCTTCTAGCACCCCTTCTAACACCCCTTCTAGCACCCCTTCTACACACCTTAAGGTACTAACTCCCCATTCAGATACCAACTAAGCATTTAGATACCAACTAAACGCTAGAAAGCTAGAAGTCTAAAGGGCTGAAGGCTAGAAGGGGTGCTAGAAAGCTAAAAAGAATATAGTCTTCACCTTTACCTTCTTAACTTCTAACTATCTAGCGTTCACTTAGTATCTAAATACTTAGTTAATACCTAAATATATATAGGCTAGAAGGTTTAAAAGGTTTAAAAGGAGTGCTAAAAGAGGTATTAAAAAAAATTTAAAAAAAGTTTATATTAAAAGTATTAATAATTTAAAGAATTTTAATTAAGTATATAGTTTTATATAAGCCTTATATATAAAACTTTATACTAAGTTTATAGTTGAAAAAAACTAAGTAAGTGGATATAATTACTAGGTAAGTGGATGTTAGCTCTAACTATAGCCCTAATGGGAAGACTTTAAGGTTTGCTTAATAAAGTGTATCTATGTGGTTTCGCTTCTATTCCGTATACGTCCGAGGACATACATGGTGCCTTCATACGGTGAACTATAACTTATACCTAGGTACCTTCTAGTAATCCTCCCGTTAGACCGGAAAAACTGTTTAGTTACTGTACTTCATAGTAGGTCAGTCGTTGTGGGCCTCTGGTATCTCCCGGTGTACATCCGAATCTGCATGCGGTCCCTGACTAGAGTGGGAGCTAGTAGCTCCGGATTGAACGACCCTGTGTCCAGGCAAGAAAGTTAGATCCTAGAAACAAGTTTGCAATCAATTTGAATTGCACAGTGATACCATGAAGTTGGTACTAAACCACTCAAGTGCTGTAACTCTAGTTGTCCTATTCGTGAGGTTTCAAGGGACAGCGTGGGTAGATTGTCGGGAATGGAAAACATCGAGAGAAAGACCTTGTATAGCCACATATGTAATACTGCACCTATGTAGGTATCTGTCCAGCATGTCCAACTTTGGAGCGCGAAATTCCATAGGCACTCCTGTCTGATAGATATTTAATCGTGGTCCTCCTAGTCAGCATAAATATGAGTTCTGGATTCTGTGGAGGACGAAGACGGTCTAATACGAATGGGGCGAAACGTCCAGGTCCATACATACATCACATCACGGCCATCGACGCGCCCTCAGAGATTCTGGTCCATGATCCAAACTCGTCTACCTAGGTAGTTTTATGTCTCACACTATTCCATAACAGCATAATCTCCATCTCAGGGTACCACTGTCATTTCCATTTATGGTCTATATCGGCTTATTACCTCACGACCAAAGATACCCTCAATCAGAGCACAAGAATAAGCACTAGCCGTGGCAAATCCGAGTCGGAGGCGCACGGCACCTTGGGAGACGCCACGCATGAGAGCTTACCAATTATGTACACTTTTGGATTGAGAATTGGCATGATTTCTTCAAGGAAGAACTGTTTGCTACTAACGAGAAAGCACTTTGTCCACAAGATTTGAGCCGCGAGTGATGACGAGATTCGTAAATGAGTCCACGCATCATCTATTGCCTCCATAGTAAGCCTTTTTTATAACTACATTTGCAGTGCGGTACGACATACCACCGAGATTCCGGTGTCGAGAGTTCGAGAGTTTGAACTGGCTGACGCTGGATCTTGCAATCCAGTTGGACTAGAATTGTTTCTATTCCCCATCCACATACAGTGAGTGTGATGCCTTCATATGTACAGTAGGAAGCCCAAGCCTTTCAATCCCCGGTTGAAGATGACCGTCTTCGAGCTTGCTGGATGACATCACTTATTATCACTGCGTCTGCCGCATGGAGCAAAGCTACATACTTAAGTACCGTGCAGACAGACCCCTTTTGCCCATAATAGAAACACTGAGCAAACCAGGGGGCCTGCTTGGGCATGTCTGGTCCCCGCAAAGGCCCAATGCTTCCAGCCCCTTAGGCACCAAGAACCCTCAAACCCCTTATTAGGCCAACACCGTTGCTGCGGGCGCCTTAGTGTGTCGTCCGATCGCTGGGATGACGGCTTGCAACGCCAGCGCCCGCGCCAACGGCCGCGTGGCTGGGCCGCCCACTCCAACGCTGATTCAGGGCCCGCCCTCCTGACGATCGCTCCCGAGTGCGCCGAACCGGGCGTTTACATGCGCCAGCTAACAGTCGCTAATGCAGTCTACTGAACTCGTGCGCTGGAAGCGGATTCACCGTGGTCACTGCAGCACCATGCCTAGGGAGGTCACATCGGGCGCTGCACTCATCAAGTGGAACGTGAACCAATCTTCCATCTCTTAGTTTGAAATAGTCTATTTGAACGTCGCATGCTTGCCCAGGCCGTTTACTGTCTCAACCCCGTTGCCCCGGTACAGAGCAACCGCTTGTGAAATCGTCATCGTCGTAGTCATCGCCATAGGGGTCCTCTCTATGAACGCCTCGTGTGTGTGTGGGTGTGTACGTGATTGCAAATTACAATTTGAAAGTTGCAAATGCAAAAGACGAAAAAGGATTCCAAGGTGAAACCAAAAGCCAAAAAAAGCCCAGGCCCTAGGCCGATCTGTCCGCGGGCTAACCAGCTCCTCGCCACCTCCTGGAAATTATCTTCATGTCTTCCATTCATGCAAATGACGGTATCGAATATTAGTTTTTAGTTGTACTTTTTTTTTTTGGACAGAGGCATCATTTAGGTGTGGATGGTCAAGTCGCTCATGACGTCTTCATGCTCGACAAGCTGGTCTTCTGCCTTGCGATTTTGATCTCAGCTGCCTTCTCCGGATTCTTGGTGGGATCATTGAGCGGGTCGCCGTCTGCACCAGGGTTGACCATCTAAAAGGGGCATCTCCGTCAGCACCAATAGACACGGCAGCCTGGTTGGAAAGTAGGTGATCTTACCTCGTACTCAAGCGCCTTGATGAAACGGTAGAACATCCAGGCAATCAGGGCCCCAATGAACGGACCGACCCAGTAGATCCAATGTTCCGGATCGAACGTAGCCGTGACCACACAGGGGCCAAAGCTGCGCGCCGGGTTCAAAGAGCCGCCAGTGAACTGCACGCCGACCATCTCAGCAATGAAGAGCGCCAGGCCGATGCCAATGGGCGCCATGAAAGTTGCCCTGTGCTTCTCGGCCGCAAGCATGTAAATGGTGAATACCAGCTCGGCAGTGAGAAGCGCCTCAATGAAGATGCCTTGCGCGATGCTGGCTCCGCCTCCCAAGGTGGTTCGCACGTTGAAATTCTCAGGGAACAAATACCGCACGAGGACCGATGCCATGATACCACCGAGGATCTGGGAGATGAACAGAGCGATGGCACGGAAGACGGAAATAGCGCGGATCAGCATCAGGGCGACTGTCACGGCCGGGTTGAACAATCCACCACTGATACGGAAGAAGATCTACAGAATTGTTAGAGGTTTCAGCACGTCATCAAGGTAGAAGAGAGGCCACTTACCCAGACGTTCACCATGAGTGAGAAGCCAAATGAGAGCGCAATGTATAGAAGCACATTGACATTGAAACCGGTCGATGCACCGGTTGTTGTGTTGGAGTCTGAAGAGTTGTTTGAGCCGTTGGCGTTCGATGCGATGTTGGCGACCTCGGTGCCGGCGAAGGCAAAGAAGAGAAACATGGTCGTGCCGACGAACTCTCCCAGACTGGCGACAAAGTGGTTCTTGAAGTCCGAATTCATCCACTGCAGCCAGGGTAGACGAAGAACCTCGGCCTTCTGTTCCTTTGTGAGGCTGTTCCACTGGATTCGGGGGCTGTCGTCGGTTGAGAAGGTCTGGCGATGGTTGTAGCCCCCGGGGTAACCTGGGCCGTAGCCTTGTTCCTCATCAAAGGTGTAGAAACGCTTTGGGGGCTGCATGGGCGAGAATGGGTCATGATAGGATCGTGACTCCTCCACCCACTGTTTCGTGCCTGGGCTCTGCTGATTGTTGAGAAAGGCCCTTGGCGGCTTCCCACGGTTCATATATCGGCGATCTTGATAATCTGGATGTCGAATCTCCTCCCTCCATGCACGGTCGGAGCCGTAGTGAGGGTCGCTTTCATACATCTCGTCCTGAAACCTAGGGCGGTTGGACCTCGAGGACATCATGCGCGACATGTCTTGACCATAAGTCTGAGGATCTGAGTCGTAGCTCTTAGGTTGACCTCTTCGAATGCGGGTGCGAGAAGCCCGGGACGAGAGCTGGCGAGGCACCGGCGGGACAGGAGGTGTGGAATCATCTGAGAGGTCATCCTGCTCCTCTACAGCGGTGTTTGGTGACAAGCTGTCCTCGAGGCGGTCCTCGTCAGGCTTCTCTGTTGATTCCATCACGTCGTTCTGGCGGTCTTCTGGGGACTGTGGCCCATGAATATGGGCCGCATCGTCGTACGCGACCCCAATGGGGATGGAGTGTTCGTTTGCCATGGCTGATCCTACTCAGGGCGAGGCGGACTCACCCACAAAGAAGGGTTGGGGGGCAAGTGGATGTAAGGGTGTTGGCACGGGCCTGTCGCCTGACTGGATGGATGGGAACGCTGAACGGGCGAGGGCTTTGAAGATTGATGAAACTGAGTGACTGGGTTTCCACTGGTCTTCGAGAAGGAGGATATGGTTCTGAGCATACATATATCCCGGGGTTGTGCTTCTACTTCTGGTTGCCGTTCCGTCTCGAAAACTCCGGCTGAGCCAAACGTCTACTTCCTGGTTTCCTGGTTTCCTGGTTTCTTGGATGGTCAGTCACCTCTCCCATCGAGGGTGAACCTGACTAGGCTGCTGCATCGTACTAGACGCCGATGATGGCACCCAGCCGCTGAGAGACAAGGAAAGCCCCTCGAGGCGGACCCGATGGAGGGGCACAAGGGCCGGTGCAAGCAGGTGGCCTGGGCTGATACTCTCAAAGAGGGGCGCCCGATCGACAGCAAGAGGAGGCGGAGGAGGAGTCGCGCAAACTCAATCGACGGCATGATCCAGGTTCCGGCGCCGTACGGTGTGTCTGAGGCATATTGCGAGGGACAGTCGGATGGCAGTCGGGAAGGGCCTGCGGGACCGCTGGACGTGACGTCAAGTCCCAAGAGGTGCTCAGGGTTCGTGGGGAGAGTCTGATGGCGTGAAACTATACATCCAGGAGACGGTCTTCATGCAATCCCAAAATGGCTGGTGTTGATTGTGTTCTAATAATCCGAAGTTTATGCATCCCAAACCGGGGTCACCGTTGCTTCCCGCGGTCACCTTCTCGGGCCCCCGACGAGACCGGATGAGGGCGAAGACAGTGATTTTCTTCACACGCAATGCAACACCAAATGTAAATGTGCACGAAGTGAATGATAGCGAACAATTCCAACTTGTTCTCGAATCAAACAATGACCAGAGTTCGGATCGGACGAAACAAGCCTCTGCCACGGAGCCGTGCAACTCTGCACTTGACCAGAGGCCGCGAGAGGCGTCCTCGTGCGAGCATGAGAAAACACATCACCCGCCACCCCCGCCGCCTCGGTGGCTTCGTAGCCCTGAAGGCGTCAGAGTCTCATAAGCTGCAAGCACTCGATGCAGACCAGGCACCCCGACAGCTGAGATCGCTGTTCGGAGGCAGGAGACTCGGCTGCAATTCTCCCCAGTGTCTTGACCTCTCGATGTCACAATTTACACTCAAGAACTTTTTTCTCGGCACCTGAGCAGCCAGGAAGCGAGAGATCATGCACCGTCGCACGACCAACCTCCATGGCTGGCCGCATATAGTCTGATCAGTCTGACACTCTCAGGATGGCCGCTGGCGTCCCGCCTTTGGGCATCGGACTGTATGCCTGCATGGTGATGGCATGCCTAAGTCTCCAGAAATATCCGCCTGCCCTAAACCCAATCCCAACCAGGAGTGTTCCCACTTGACGTTGACAGGGTCACGAGGGCCTAGCCCCGGAGACTGCCTCAGCTTCCAATTCAGCCGCGTGAGGCGCTTTGCAGAAGCGTCTTAACACTGGCGATATGTAATACCCACTCGGGTGCGGCTACGTATCGCCATGATGTGGAGAGTCTGCCAGCCACTGCACCGTCTTCACGCAGGCTCGCCCCAGTCTCAGTGAGCCTTGGCTCAGCAGAATAGCCAGACCCAGAACGCACCGTCCAGCCTCTGCACCCGCCCTTGACTCGGCGGCATGAACTTTTCGTAGGTGACATTCTCGGTGTAACTCCGCTCATGAACCCCTCGAGAACGCTACAACGTCAACTCGCGAGCGGCGGGGCAGCTCATGAACCACATGAGGAGTTCGTCCTGGACTCACCGCCACCTCGCCGGCTCCCCAGTGCAACGTTGAGACATTGAAAGGCACGCTCTTCTGATGCTTGATGCTTGATGCTTGCTATGCCGTTGGGCCGCAATGCAGGCAAGAGAATATGTACTGTGTACCCACGAATCGAAAGAGTCGGTGTCCGCCCTCGCAGATCGATGTTCGATCAGGCAACCAGAAACCCCGAATGTCCAACACGGACGCCGGCCAGTCTACATAGTACGAAGCGATAGGATGGCACGCATCCCAAAGGATCTGTCATCCAGGACACCGGCATCGGCAGGGGAAGAAATGTTCGATTGTCATGGGTTGTTCTGAAATTTTCGAGGAGATGGCACACTCAGCAAACCTTTGGCCGCGTCGAACCGGAGCTTCGACCTTGTTCGGCTCCTCGCACAAAGAACGGTGGCTGGACAGGACATGACGCAGACGCAGACGCAGACGCAGACGCAGACGCAGACTGAACTAGCTACGTTTCCCCAGTCAGCATTGGCTCAAATCTGCTCTCGTCAACTCACAAGCCTCGCTTTGAATGAATGGCATGTGCACGTGAGTAATCGACTGAGTGCTGGCCGGACTGCCGGACTGTGCAGACGATGTCATCAGACGCCTATAGGTCCGGAATAAGCCTTGACCAACGTTTCGGTAATTTGTTTAGGTCAGTGCCAGCCGCGCAGGGCTGGAAGTTTTGAGTTTGCCCATTGCTTGGCCGTCGGGACAGGCTGGCTTTTGACCTCATCGGTAGTTGTCACATTGTCATTCGCAGAAGGCCACGCTCGTAGCCACGCACGAGAGGGATGGCGCTACCAGAAGTCGTGCGAACAGTTTCTGACACCATGCAGGCAGACGAGGCAGACGAGGCAGACGAGGCCTCGTGGCTAGGCGGCAGCCGGGTGGGCTGGAACAGCGCCAGGCCGGAAAGACAACGCATAAAAAGCCGTGAAGTAGCTCGCAGTCTGACAGCGGCAGTGCGGCCTAGGCTCGCACGGAGAGTAGATCGGACGATGGAGGGTCTTGTTGCTTGCTGCACTGAGGCCCGGGGAGGGATGCATCCTCATGAGTCGACCAGATGGGCCCGAGGATCCCGTGAGCTTGTTGTCGATGTGTGTCGTTGCAGGCTCGGGAGGCGGCGGAGGCTTCAGCTGCAGCAGGATGTCCAGAGGCATATTATGACGATCACTATACCAGGCGGCTAGCGCTTATCACACTAGTGCCCCCATCGAGCTGGGCTTCAGGGCTTCTGGACCGTGGCGATCTGCACTCCACGCCGCTCCACGCCCAGTACGACGTCCAACGTGCCGAGCCACTCAGGCGGCGCTGCCAGTGGGCCAGCCACCTGCTGCTGCAGCAGTTCCAGCCAGTGCTGCGGGCGATACGGCAGCATCACAGGCACATGTTGATCAATGCGACAGTGATTGCGCAGTAGTCAGGAGAGCGTTGTGTTTCCGGGACAGAATGGCGTTCGTCCGGTCGTCCTGCAGAGTGGCCTAGTGCCGGTGACAGCGCAACGGGTGAACGACTGCATCCGTCTTCAGATGTCGTTGCTCGATCCTCGGGAGAGCGCGAGCAGACGTGTCAGGTGCGACGAGTGAGGCAACGAGGCTCGCAATCGCCCAGGCCCCAGAATCAAGATGCAGCAAGGCGGCTGGGCGAGCGGCTGGGTTGGGGTTGGGCTTTCCGATGACGTGGGGGGGAGGCAGGCTGGCAGGTTTGCAGGCTGATTGCGCGCTACTCGGTTCGGAGTAGAGTTTAGGGGACCCTCGTCCGCGCGACACACAAGAACCAAGAAAGACCGTGGCCTGGGCGGGATCCACCCCCCAGAACCCTTGTCCAACCTCCCCGCGGCGCCGTCTTCAGCCTCATCCCGACCTCGTGCCTTGGGCGCCCGGCGCATCTCATTGGGCCACGCCCAACCCAACCTGCCACCCTTCAAATGAAATCTTACGATTCAGATCTGCGCACCACATGCACGCGACTTTGCGCCCACCATCAACCTCTGTCCAGCTTGGGGCTCGCCTTGGTACAGACACTCTCCCGCAGGATAAAGTTTGGTCTAGCCAGCCCAGAGGCTGACTTACGTGCTCGTGTCTGCGACACCACAAGCGACTACGGAGGCAGCTGCAGCTGAACGAATCTAGCCAGAGGGGAGGGGAGGCTTCAACACCCACCCCCCGTCTGGCAGGAGTCGTTCATTCTCAGGGACGCATGCTGAGCCGATCGGCCAGGGGGGAATCTGCGAGCGTACATCGACACCCCACAGACCGGTGCAAGTCTTGCCCGAGGATGCTGTTGGTCTTCCGATGACCAGTGTTGATCAATCACTATGACTCGAGCATCTCCTACAGTGACAACACCGCACTGCAGTATAGCCGTGCTTGCGTTGCAGTCCCTCGTGGGAGGTACACATGCATCTAAGCCTGACACACCGCTCTCCGTTGAGTGCCCAGGTGTCTTGCCCGGGGTCTCGCCTGTAACTTGAAGCATGATAAAGAGATCCTTTGCTGAAACAACAATTCAGGGGCGCTACGTGTGATGCAATACACACAAATTGTGTGATACAACTAGATTTCAAATGAGTAATGCACCTTGGACATCAATGCCAAGACAGCAACTACAAATGTAGTAGAATGGCAATCTACTCCCCACACAGACGGAGATTCCAAGGGCAGTACCCAAGAGGCAGCAGCACGTTTGGCTGCAAATCGTTTTGAATCATGTTTGTGAACTCAATGTGCCGAGCCATTGGGTGCTCGTAACAGTTCAAACGGCACCTGTTAGGATACCTACATAGGTAACCATGACATTTCTGAGACGTGCACCCTATTGCACATCGCCAGGTCCTGATCTGATTTCCCCATTCCCCACGCTTGTGCTAGTGTCTCGCCCATCCAGTCTTGGAAGTCCCCAATAGCCAACTTCATAGGCCAGGAAGGTATGCAATGTGGTTTTACTTCTATATATTTCCATATACATCCAAGGATATATATAGCGCCTTTATATAATAGTAAGTATTTAAGACCTAGTACTTAGAAAGAATATTCAGATTTGTTGAATTCCCAGCCTGTCTGTGTCCTTATACCAAGAAGTGGTTAACCGTGTCCAGGCAGAGGAGACATTGCTCGGCTGCTTCGGCCAGGACACCCGCAAGCTCGTCCACGACGGCGCACTTTCCGACAACGTTATTGGCGTGGACCTCAAGCCGTGATTATAGGATCTCGGCTACGAGTTATCTGGTGACTGTGAGACGCCGAGAGCCCGATTCTGTTCTGGAGATGTTTTCGACGAAAACTTCCTTGCCGAGCTCCGGGGCAGGATTGATTTCATCTTTGTCGGCTCGTTCATACACGTATTCACCTTTGACCAGCAAAAGGCTATCATGGCACAGCTGGTGACGCTTCTGAATAATTGCAAGAACTCTCTCTATATGTAGTCTTTGGGCGCGATCTGGCGACGACGGGAGACTCAGGAGGCGGCACCGACACCATTTGCGAATGCATGCGACTGGTCACTGTGCCACCACAGCACCAATACCATCTGCCAACTCTGAGACACTGCACCAGATGGAGAGCGGGAGGATTCATCTCACCTTGCTCGATAAGTCAGTGGACCGGTCTACACACAACCCTACCAATGTACACAAGGATTTTAGATACCCTTAAAATTACTATCTAACTTTAAACTTAAATTCCTTAATAACTATAAATACTATTTTAAAGCTAATAATAATATTTAAATCTTTATAATTTTAATTATAATATAATTTAATTTTATAACCTTATTTTTATTATTTACTTTATTTTTATTTTTTAGTTTTATTTTAACTTTTATAAAATATTTTATTAATATTTTTTCTTTTCTAATTATTATTATATTAATAAATACTTTATTTAAATTAAAAATAACTTTTTATTATTTTTAAATCTTTTAATAATTTAAAGTATTAATAAAGACTTCTTTTTACCTTTAATAATAATTATATATATAATTAATTTATTAAGTTCTTTTATTAACTTTTAAAAGAAAAGTTAAATTATAAATAACTTAAAGACTTACTTTAACTTATATAATTTAAAATTAATTTTATATATTTAATAGAATAAATAAAGTATCTTTAAACTTATTAAAGTTAATTATTTATTAATAAAAATAAGTTTTTTTAAATAATATTAAAGATAGTAATATTATTATTCCTTTATATTAACTTTAAGTTAAAGACTTTATTTTAATTTTTAAATTAAACTTTAATACTTAATTAACTTTTTTAATATATATAATTATAAAAGTATTCTTTTATACTTTATAATAAATATATAAAAACTCCTTATAAAAGTCCTTTATATTATATATTATAATAAACTAATTTAACTCCTAATAGTATTAATATTTTAAATATAAAAATACTTTTATATTAAATAATTAAAGTATATAAAAGTATATATTAAAAGGAAAATAAATTATATTTAATATAAAAATACTTTTATATAAAGTTTTAATTATATAAAATTTATAATTATTAAAAATTAATATTTACTATTATTTAAAGTTATTAAAGTAAATAAAAGCTTATATATTATCTTTAACTATTATAAATTAATATTATTATTAATTTAACTTATATTTAATATTATAAAGTTTTAATTTTTAAATTAATTAAAGTTTTTTAAAATAACTATTATTATTAAACTATTTTATTATAAAAGATAATTAAGAATAAAATTAATTTTTATTTTTATATAATATTTAATTATAATAAATTAAATATAATTAATAATTAACTTTCTAATAATAAACTTATTTTTAAAGACTTAATTATTAAATAATTATTATTATTTTTTTAAAAAGTTAATTTTATTTATATTATTTTAAAACTAATAAGAGATATTAATAACTTTTAATATTTTTAACTAATTAAAAACCCTTTATATACTTAAATATAGTATTATTTATATACTTAAAATTAATTTATATAACTTTAAAGATTCTTACTTTAAAATTTCTTTTAAAACTTATATATTTAATACTTTTAATAAAAATAAAAAAGTATTAAATAGTTAATTATTATTAATAATTTAATAAGTAAAGTATTAAAAAGTTTATATATAAATAAATAAAAAGATAGCTTTAAATAAAGGTTTAATTAATTAAAAATATTCTTATATTAATAATAACTTTTAATAAATAAAATTAATATTTTTATAGATTAAAGAACCTATTATATAATATTAATATAAATATTAAGAGATATAGTATATTTTATATATTTTATTTTTATTAATATTAATTTAATAATTAATTATAATAATTAAAAATTAAGTTTTAATAAAGAAAGATATACTTTTAAATATAGAAGAGAGAGAGGAGTTAAATAATATAATTTTTATATTTATATAACTTAAAATACCCTTATTAAATAAATATATATTTAAGTAACTCTAATTATAAGGATATAGATAACTTGTGTGCGTTGGTGGGGTTGTGTGTAGACCGGTCTACTAACTTATGCGATAGAGAGTTGGGATAATGGGAGAGCTTATTTGCGAGGGGGACATGAGCAGAAGCAGATGTACTTCTCAGCTACGAGAAGATAGGTACCCGAAATCGACTGGTTGATAGCTATAGGCAAAAAAATACCATTAAAAAGCTTTGGAACGTACTTCCATATTTAGTGAATTGATCAATTGGTTGTTACCAGAAGGTTAAGGTTGGGACCGTTGTTATCAACTTTGGCAATGGCGGACACAGACGTCCCAACGAATAAACTTGCACAAGAATTCAGGTCCTGGGTCAATACGGAGTTTTTAGTTGTCAAAAACTTCCGTGTCAACTCCAATACTCTGGTTGTGACATTGGACCAGTTCGAAACGTAGACAAATACCTACACGTTGCCAATGTCTCATTATATGCCAATGCCGCCATCGCTGTCTCCCGTCTCCCTCCCAACCAGCTGCTTATCAGGCCTTCTAACCCCACAGCAGGGTCCAGCACGAAACATGGCAAGCTTCAAGTCTAACTACACACGCCCGAATGGTTCGCCAGCTTCCCACAGTGGATGGGTCGGTAGCTCTTCCTTCACCATCGTCCGGCAACAGTTGTCAACCAGTTGACCAGAATGTTCCCTCGACTGGCCTTTTGACTTCAAAACTTCATGCCAATATGATTTCTCTCGTAGCGTTCTGAAACGGCACGAGCATTTCGCCGTTCATGGCACCGTTGAGGAAGCAATCTCCGATGAGATGATACTTGGTTGAGCCGGGCTCCGTCGGTCGAATGACGAATGGCACTTCCCCGCCGATCAGAATACATATGAGGTCACCCTCTTCCGTCCCGATAGGCATTTGGCCTAGACGACCACCAGTAGTGCTAGAAAAGCTGCGCATCATGCAGCGCTGGCCTATCGCAGTATCGATCTTGGCCCATAGCTTGGGGCATTTAGGCATCTCATCAAGCCTATGCGCGGGTGATAATGTTTCGTCTTTAAAAAGCAAGTATTCCACATACTTGAAAGTTGCACTCATCATCTCCGCCGATGCTTGCCCGCCAGCACTGCTGCCCTGGTCGCGTAGCAATGTGCACGAGAACGCGTCCTTCCTGCTTGCTTTATCGAGCACAGATGCGTGTCTGTAACCCAGATTGTAGCAAGCCCACAACCACCGTTGGAAGCGTCGCCGATGGCGCCATGGAGATGGGTCCGAAGGAATGATCGACGTAGAACACGATTTGAATAGTTCTGGCATCTCGTCTAGGAGCATCTCGTACATCGGCGGCACGAGATCTTCTATTTCGTCCACGACGATTGCTTGGCAGTGTAGAAGACACCCATCGTCGGATATCCGAAGCACTGGTTTCTGTGGACCTCCTGCGTGGTATGATGTAGCATTAAAAGAAGGTTTAGCCATGGGATCAGCCGGTCGGCGGAGGTCTGACACCCAAGATGGCAATTCGGTCCTGTCCCTGGGGATGCGAGGATGGAACCGATCACTTTTGTGAGGTTCCAGGCTGAGCACCTTGAGATTTTGCCCGTCTTTTAGCATAACCTGGGTGAACATTTTGAAGGTCTCTTCAATACTCAAGGTATAGTCTGGATCGACCGAGGGTCCTTCGCTGGCACAGCTCAGCAATCCGTAGATATGGTCACGTGGGTCTGAACAAGAGAAGCCTCTTGTCCTAATCGCCGCGTCTACTAGTGTGCCCTGTCCATTCAGACGTCCATATGCAATATTTTTCATTACCATAATGTGGTACAGCCCCACTGCGAAAGCCCCATCTTCCCCTGAGCTGACCTCTTTGATGATGAGAGGAATCACGCCGAACGAATAAATCTTGGCGACGAGACTTGACAATTCCAGCCAAGGTAGTTGAACACCACCGCCAACGTGCAGCCGAACTTCTCGTGCCATTGCAATTTCCTGTACTACCCATTTACGGGTGAACCATGGACGGCAGATGAGCTGGGATATCGCGTTCCAGTCGTTCTGTTCGATACTCGGCCGACCGTTTCTGCCGTCTGAGTTCGCAATGTCGGAGATCAAGCCCGGCTCCACCTCTGATGGCGATTCCGGGTCACAATGCGGCAAGAAATCATCTAGTCTTTTGAGTGATGTAGATATCCTGGACAAAAGACCAGCCTCATCCATAGGACCAAGCCAAACCAGGACCAGTGTTGCTTTGGCATAGATCTCTTGCATCAGGCGTACTTGACAAGTCTTCTCGTTCTCATCATCCTGTTTGATACATATACCATCGACCCAAAGGATGCGCTGCATGAAGCTGTGTCGGAATTCTCGTAACGCGCCCCCGAGGCTAGTGGTGATGGACATGGGGATGCCCATACAAGAAACATCTTGTCGGGAGTTATGACTGCCCCAGCAATAGGAGATTGCTTCGTATCGTGGGTTCGAGTCTAATGATACCGAGTCGAGTGAAAATCGAATGGGATCATCATGCTGACCGGCGTCAAGGTGAAGCAGGCGAATGCTGCGTGCCTCGACGGGCAGGTATACCGTACTGGGGGTGGCGGCCATGGCCTTTAGGTGATTGATAAATATGAGCGTTTATTACTGAGGGCTGGGGTCAGACATGTGCTGTCGGGGGGAGAGTCAGCACTTGAGCTATATACATTTTGGTGCAGCTAATTACGAGAGCCTGCGACGGATTGGTGGAACGCATACCTAGGTGCTGCAGTCATCAGGCTTCAATGTTACCTGTGATAGCAAGAAGTGGTGGCGGTACAGGTTCTCGTGAAAGCGGGGTCTACATAGGTAGCCATCGGGATCTCGTCCAGGGGTTCTGATATGGGATTCGCTCTAATGCAAGAACATCAACCGTGCAATAATTGTCATCTTCTGATCAAAGACGCTATAAGCAACACGAGTGGCCTGAATTCCTTTGTGCTCATAGCTGCCTTAACATCTCAACATGGCTGCAGTCAGATCTTTCGCCACTCCTACGCTTCTCACTCATATCCCCCGCTTACAACAGCAAGTAGCAGCTGCGTTTCAAGCAAGCTTGCCCTATTCGTGACAGTATCAGCGACTTGTTTGATAGCCAATATACACTGTACGGCAAGACAGTACATAGCCCGGGGCAAGGATGGGGAATTGTGTTACGGCTCGTATATCAGGGGACAGTTTTGTTTTTTTTGATGACATACCGGGACGAACGGATGGCCAGCACTTAAGCCGCCATCCACGGCCCAAGCTTGACCGTTGACGTAGCTGCTTTCATCGGAACCGAGAAACAGTGCAACCCTCGCAATTTCGTCGGCGGCACTTCCTCTCTTCAGCGGGTTCAGTTGGCCAATTTTCTTCTCCGTGCCCCGTGCCCGAGCTGTCTCGTACATCGGGGCTGTCATGCCGGTCTCGACAACACCAGGGCATATTGCGTTTACCCTGATGTTGGAGCCGGCGAGTTCTGTGGGAGAAAGTCAGACAGGATCAAATGCGCAGGCTG
This sequence comes from Diaporthe batatas, assembly GCF_019321695.1. Taxonomy (NCBI): domain Eukaryota; kingdom Fungi; phylum Ascomycota; class Sordariomycetes; order Diaporthales; family Diaporthaceae; genus Diaporthe; species Diaporthe batatas. The sequence continues at coordinate 374,379 of NW_025408559.1, read as the reverse complement.
GGCAGGTACACGTGAGGTGAACTTACGGTATGCCATGGTTGTTGCCATGTTTATCACGGCCGACTTCGAAGCCGAGTAGGGTGTCGGGCCTGCGTTGGACCGGATGCCAGCAACAGATGCGGTCATGATGATGCTCCCGCCCGAGGACTTCTTGTCGGGGGAGGTCTTGGCCATCGCGCGAGCGGCGTGTTTGGCGGCAAGGAAGGGCCCAAGGGTGTTCACCCTGAGCACGTTCATGAAGTCCTCCTTGGACGTCTTTGAGAACAAGATGGGATCTCCAACGATACCCGCGTTGGCAAACATCACATCCAGCCTACCGTAACGGCTGAGTGCATCGTCCACGACCTCCTTGACGGCGGCCTCGTCCGCAGCGTCGAACTTGCGCGTGTGGACTTCCACGGCGGGGTACAATGACTTTATCTGGCGCTCGTGGTAGCCGAGAAACTTGTCGTCAAAATCACATATGTAGACTGCTTTTGCGCCGTTCTGTGCGAACTGATGAGCCGTGGCCCTTCCTATTCCAAGTGGCGAGTTCACGCCTGCGGGTTCGGGTTCGATGTCAGTGAGATGGCCACGGCTTGGAGAGACACGGGGGCCACTGGAAGTCGTGGAGGGGGAATGGAAGAGAAGACACAGTACCTGTGATAATAACCACCTTTCCCTGGGCCCTTGGGCCGTTGGAAACTGGCCCGACCTGCTTGATAGGGGGCACGTCCTCGAAGGTCTCATCCTCGATGACTGCTGGGGCGACCTGTGTGCCAATGGCGTGGAGCCGTTGTTTTGCTTTCTCGGCCATTTCGACTCGTATTAACAGGAAATGCGTGTGTATAAAATGGGTACGGGAATGTCCAGATCACAAAAACGGCCAAGGCGACAATCAAGTGACTTTTCATCAAGTTGGTGAATCTCACCGCACTGTAACGAGCGGGTGAATTGAGGGGAGCTTCGGCTCTCCAACCCTCCTCCCTCTCAGCCAAGTTGGAGACGCGAGCCGAGGCACAAATTCCTCGGGCCCGACTCCAAGCAACACTCCCTTTTCGCCATGTCGCGCCCCAAATCCAAACCGCCGAACCCCATTTCAGCGGCAGTGTCTGCATGGTTCCATCTTCACCGCAACGAGTTATCTCTGCTGGGGGCAGAAGTAGACTCTCTGGTGGCAGAAGCACCGAAAAGATGGGTCACGTATGAGCCAATGGTGCTGCTGCCCAGCGGCAGCTTCACATCGCCGGCATGGAAGAAGGCGCTTTCGCAAGCCTCTTCAGACTGCAGGGACGACCTTTGGAAGATCACACTGCGCAAAATCGGGGAAAAGACGCGGCAAGAGGCCACGCACCTCGCCGCCAACGATGGAATCCCTCTCACCGTGGCCGCGCAAACAGCTGCTGAAGGGGGCCCGCACGGCAGCCGGGAGCAGCAGCAGCAGCAGCAAGAACACGACAACATCCTGAGGAGCCCAGTCGGCCTGCGCGTGTTGTGCGGCGATTTCGGACCATCCGAGACGCCAGGGTCGGTTGTCACTGGTGACGACTTCGGCCGTGCGCTCTGGGTGTGCACCAAGCAAAACGGCATCCACCAGACCTGGGCGCCGCGCTGGACCATGTTCTCCAGGGGCAACATCAAGGAGAAGGCCCGGCTGCTGTCCTTCCATGACGTCCCGGGCCCCGCAGGCGGGGAGGCTTCGCAGCTACTGGCGCACAGGGCGCAGGCACGCACCGCGCTGAGCAAGTCATGGGCGGTCGACCTCTACGCGGGGATCGGCTACTTCGTCTTCTCGTACGCCAAGCTGGGCATGAGGGTGCTGTGTTGGGAGCTCAACCCGTGGAGTGTCGAGGGTCTACGGAGGGGCGCGCACGCCAACGGCTGGTCTGTCAAGGTCATCCAGGGTCAGGAGCTGGCGAGGCCGACGCGCGAGCTGGTCTCGGAGCTTGACAAGATCGTCGTGTTCTTGGAGAACAACGAGCATGCGACAAGGAGGGTCCGGGAGTTGCGGTCTCACGGCGTCGACTTGCCTGTGAGACATGTCAATTGCGGGCTGCTGCCCAGGAGTGACGACAGGTGGGAGGCTGCGCGGGCGATCCTAGGCCCTGCACAGGATGGCTGGTTGCACCTGCACGAGAATGTCGGGGCCAAGGACATTGAGCGCCGCAGGAAGGAGATCCAGGAGCTCTTTGATGGGTGGGACGAGCGCGGTGGGCAAGGTGGAAGAGGTGCAGAGGTCGAAAATGTGGAATTAGTCAAGACGTTCGCGCCAGATGTGTGGCACTGTGTCTTTGATGTCTACAATTACAACGTATAGATTCATTAATACAGCGTGATGGACCCCCTCCCCATCGTTATATCAGTCGTGTGCGCGGTCCTGGTCAGCGCGCGGCAGGTCAGATTGATCTCCTGAACTTGTTTGGGATGTTCTCCTCGACGATCTGGCGGTGCTTGAGCTCTTCGATGCGGTCCTGCTCGTCCTCCATCTCCTCGTGCTTCTTGAAGTGTTCGATGTCCTCGGGGTGGGTCAGGTCCTCGAGCTTGGTGTTCTCGTCGTGGTAGAGCTCCCAGTGGTGGATCTCGTACTCATATTCGTCGTCGCCGTGGTGGCCGGGCCCGGTGCCAAGGTCGGGCAGCGTGCCACCCTCGAGCATAAAGATGTCGAACTCGTCCTTGCTGATGACGGCGTCCTTGTTGTTGTCAGCCAGGCGCAGCACCTCGCGGACGATTTCCTTCTTGCGATCTTCGGTGACGTGTTTGTTCGACTCGTCAAAGAGACCGTAGGTTCTCAGGATCTCGTCGGGCTCCCACTGGCCGTCGCTGTTGTAGTCGTGCAGGGCAAAGAAGGAGCCGGCATCGAAGGTGTCGGCATGGTGTTCCTCTGGGGGGCAGAATCAGGTCAGACGTGTGCCAATCGCCACTCTGGGGCGCCACCATTCAAGCAGGAGGAGGGCAGGGCGCACCAGCCATGTGTTTGGTCATCCAGCTTGCATTCTCGTCAACGACGGGCTTCTGGCCGTGGTCTCCATGGTCTCCATGCGCGAGGCATACCTTGCCCAGAGCAAGCGCGAAGACAAGGGTCGACAGCATGGTGGTGGCAGTGGCGGGAGACTTTGTTGTGAGAGGTGAGTCGAGGTCCTGCGACGGTCTGCCTGTTCGCTTGTTTTGAGCTGGGAGACGGATGGCGTCAATGGCAACGGCCCCCGGACTTGCGACTGCTCTCCGCGGCTGCCCGGCAGTCGATAGCGCCGGGGGGTCCTGGGGTCCTGGGGTCCTGGGGGTCAGCCGTGCTGCCGTGGTATTGGTTGAGCCGTGCCGTTGCAGCACTCCATCTGCCACCCCTGCTCGAACAGTTGCGAATTGGTGGCTGAAAGCAGTGGCCGTCGCCTACCTGCCAGCCTGCTACCGCTGGCCGTACGGGATGGTTTCGTGGGCACGGATACAGCCATGATCGGAACAAAGAGCGCAGTTACCAAGCGTCTGTGCAACTCTGCGACCTTGGTTGACGTCAGAGAAGCCGGCAAGCCGGGCATGTGCTAGCATAGCAGTCTCCGGCTGCCAACAAGGCACACGTGCTCTCGTGTTGTATCCGAGGCACCCCTGCCCTGCGCCGACCTGCCAAACGCGACTGCTTTAACTGGTCGCGACCGAGTGCTCGCTTCCACACGCGCTGCGCACAACAACGAAACGAGCCAGGATCGCTTCGCACCACATCGCCCACACCAAGATGAGCCGACAAATCGAGGCGGCTCTGTTGTCGCTTCTGCCCACCCAGAATTCAAATCTTCCACCATCTCTCGTCGAACTCGCCAGCTCCCTCCTCGCGCAGTCCCGCCTCCGTGCGAGCACCCTGAAAGCCGAGGAAGAAGTGGCACGATTGTATGCGTGCTGCCACCTTGCATGCGACAGGTAGGCATATCTCTTTGCCCTTGGCCCCGCCTCTGGCCCGCCTGCTGAACCTTCCTCATAGACTCAAGATCTCTCTTAACCTCCCGCCCATTGAACCAAGACCACCCGTCCCACCACGCATCTACAAGCGCCTTTACACCCATCTTGACAAGATCCTGCCTGCAAGCTCGGTATCTGGCCGTGGCAGGGCGAATGGCCCGGGCACCCCGAGATCAAAGCAGCTCAGCTCTCCCGCATCTCGCCCGCTGCCGTCCAGGCGCACGCCGAGCAAGGAATTGTCTCTTGCGGCATTTCGCACACCCGCAAAGCCTGCGTCGACCGCGAAATCGAGCTCAACGAGCACAGCAACAAGTCTGGGACCCTCGTTTCCGCCCTGGCTGCGTCCGACGGCCACTCATCTGTGCAGCGCTCTCCGCCAAGGCCGAGGCCCGGATCTAGCACCTACTGTGATCTTTGGTCTCGAGTCCATCATCGCGCCAAATCGTCGGAGGACAGATGACGAATGGGTCAATGGACATCTGGCCGCACTGCTCGCTGCCATCTACTGGTATGTGTCTGAGTCGGCTCAACTGGCCCCCGGCGAGGACATGACGGCGGACGCTTCACGCTCAAGCCTCAACGCTAGGCGGAAGCCCATACTGGGCGCCCTCAAGAGCGCCAGAGAGGTGGTCAAACCTCCCGTGACACGAGGAAGGAAGATCGCCGCTGCCACTGAGGAAGACAAGGCCGTCTTCTGGGACGGATGGGCAGAGGGCCTCAAAGCGGCTGACATTAGCGAAGCGGTCGAGGAGGTCGCGGTCCGCAAGTGGCTCGATAGTGATTGGTTTCGGAGCATTGACCTTCTCCGGGACGCAGGAGAGGATGCAGGACAAGTGGACCCGGACGCAAACCCGGACGACTTGATCTCCACCACTGCGCCCTTGCAGATTCGAAAAGCAGACACGATGCTACAAGACAGATTTGACTACCTAAGTGAGCGAAGGAGGGTCGGGTACAAGCACTGGAAGGCGGGAATCCTGAGACGACTTGAACTGGCTGAACGTGGTCACGGCACAAACGCCACAAGTGTCGGCTCGTGAGACCGGGTGCCTCCCGGGTTGGGTCACTGTAATCGATATGCAACTATTCTTTTCGGCAGTCGTTTTGGTCGATGATCAGACCCCATTCTCGGCTCGCATGCGTTGCCCAAGTAGTACCTCGAACCACCATACGGACAATGATGCGCTTCCTTGCCCACGCGCACCAGCTACTGCAGTGCGGCACAATGCGATTATCGATAGCCCCGATGGCTCGGGACTTTGGACCTTTCACGGGCCTTGGGCGACGGGTGGGCAGCATAAGCGTCTCGGTTCTGTCTTGCCACAGTATCTGACAGATCACTTTACGACCCGAGTCTCGCCCTATGTCACTACGATGCACACGTGCCGAGAGCGCTCAGCCCAATGCCAAGATCAACATCCTGCGCAGCGAATTGTGGTGTTGTTGCCACTTGCCTAGCAGATAAAGCCATGGCAATGGATCTGCACATATCGCCAGACGACTTCCGAATAGGATTGGGGAAGATCTTTGATACGACCCGGTGGCCCTTTTTTTAATAATCCAGTGGACAGACGAGCTGCAATAAGCATGATACCTGCTGTCTACCATACGTCGGAACATTCTCGTCAGGCCCGTGTCCGAGGTTGCCCAGCATTAGGGCTGACACGTCAAAGCATGAACGCTCTGCACTTCGTCCGGGCTGTTTATTCAAATCCCTGTTTGGGCGAAGTACCCTGACGGTCAGCAAGTCAGACCTTCTCAATGAGTAGGTGTGGAGAGCCACCTCTTACTTGCTTTTCCAGCCTGCACTCCCGGCCAAGGCGGCTCGGACTTCCAGAGCCCCAAGGAGCAGAAGCCTTGATCAGCACCTCCGGACTCTTGTGGACAATATTCTCACCATTGGCTATCGCCGACATTCAATGGAGGTCTGTTACACCATTGTATTCTGTATTGGGGTTCGCGGGTTCTCACCCCGGATAATGCGCGGGTGTGTTGCAAGGTAGCGAGTGCCATCCCGACGCAACTGGCAGCAGCGGCACGGCCCAGCGAGCAGGTATTCCATCTATTCCAGTACTCGCAATGGCGCTCTGCCCAGCAGATCAGCGCAAGGAACATCACAGGCATTCCATATCCCGAGCATTCACCGTGAGGCTTCGGGAAGCTTGGGGACGTCGGCCCCCTGGCAGGGTGGGTACCCCAGTAACCCAGGGTCCAAGGTCAGCGTGTGACCTTGCATAGTAACAGAGGTATTGTGTCTTAGTCACGCATGATGCAAGACTCACACTTCAGCTCTTACTGTCTGAACAGGCCAGGAGCTCGAACCGACGGCATGGAAACTCACGTGTCGGCCTCGTGGGCGCAGCGCGGTGATGGGATGGAAGACCAATTACCCAGCCATGCTGCCATGGACGGACTCGAAAAGAATCTGCATCAACGAGTAACACGAGGGACAGCAGAGACCTGAGCGTTGTGATAGTGCCTTGATGGGACAGCGTCTTTGGCAGTCTCACAATCGTCTGTGGCCCATCGCGTACCGGTGATGGCTATTGGCTAAACCTGTTGCCGTTCGCGCCGCAGTCTGGTCTTGTACCCCCTCGTAACCTTTCTGCAAGACGGTCCTGCAGTAGCGGACAGGGGAATGGGGTTGATTGACTCCAGAGAAGTAAATTGAGTGCGACCACAACCAGGGTTCGGTCTCCTAATTGGTTTCGGGGAGTTCACCTGTGATGTCCAAACAGCTAAGTCGCCTTACCTGCATTCTCCCCATTTACTCCCATGAGCGACGGCGTGCAGTCCCAGTCCATCGCACGGCGGCCCCTGGCAATCCTGACCGAGCTTCAGCCGCATCGCTCTGCCCTCTGCGATTCTGCCCAACATGATTGGCTCGAAACCATCCAATGCCATCGCACCCGCCGGCGCACAGCAGCTCTGGGCAGCGCCAGCGCTTGCTGTCAGGTAATCTCTTGTGTACTGCGCTTCAGAGAGGGGTAGGTCATATCCCGACATGCCCTGGAGTCCGACACGTACCTGAGAGGCGGGGCCAGTGTTCCCTTTGTGCTGGTGTTTCAGTTGCCGGCTCTGGCAGCGTCAGGGCCCCAATATTTGACGACCTCGAGCACGGAAAGAAGAGAGCGGCTGGTTCACGATGCACACGCCCAACCTCACCTATCGGTTCATCGATTTCTGTTCAGAAGCTCCAGGCGGTGCTTAGCATGTTACCCGGCCTGCTTTTGCTGATCCGCCATCGCGCATGAGCTGAAGGGGCCCAGGACATGGAAGGACGCTTGTCGGTTAGCTGCATCTTTGTCCAGGGGACGCCGTGCACTCCCAACCATCTTCCATACGAGCAGGCATTCTCGTCCAAGCAGATGGGCTGGCGGGAGACGGCAGACTCGTGTAACCTCCATATCTGACCTGCAGTGGGCGCACCTTGCAGCCCATAGGCCCCCTCACCCCAACCGCGGACCGTAGGGTGCCTGACTACCGCTGTGAGATCTATCTCCAGCCCGAGATTATCTTAGCGGTCGGCCTCGTGGCTCCCCTATACCCGTGCTCAAGTGACACGGCTGGGACCTCGATGAATGAACACGGATCACGAGGCGGGGCCGGGGAGCAGGCCCCTTGGCTCTGGTGGTTGTGGCATGTCGTGCGTGCATGGATGGAACGATAGATCTTCAGTTTCCTATATACCATCCACCGCTGCCAGGTTTGGCATAAGTCTGTATGACTCTGTCTATACCTGTCCGTCCCTGCCGTCTTCCACTCTCTCGACCCCGGCGCAGATGCTTGACTTTTTACCTGCCGCGCTGCCCCCCACGCCCGCTTGTCGCGCTTTTGCTTCTCCCGTTTCTTACGAGCAGGCAATATCGACATCTGTGGTCAAAAGGCGCCTAATGGCTCTGCGGGGGTGACTGTCCAAGAATGGAATTGGTTTCCATTCATGGTCGTCACCTGATCCCAAAGCCAGCTGGCTTCATTCCCCGTGACTGGCGTACGTGTCGATACTATCCAGAGGTTCATGATGATGGGCGAGGTTGGGGAGATGGCACTGGCGCGACAAGATGACTGCGCATGTCCCTTCGACGGACCCGGAGACACACCTCCCGTGACGGACCCTAAGGGTGCGTGCTTTGAAGGCAACCAGCGGGCGTTCCTGATGAGCAGGTATGGACAGGAAGACATCAACCAGACTCTTTGCCAGAGTATAGCAGATGCCGGATCAGGAGGGACCGCATTCTATGCCCTGTACTATTTGGACCATAAGTGGTGTGGCCTACAGTGGAATGACCCGCACAGTCTTGCTCAGGACCGTAAGTCCCTGACCCGACATACTTGCCTCACAAGCGCGAGAGTCACAATCATTAACTAGGTGCCAGCCGGTGTGGACAATATCATAAATCTTTGCAACGGGTCTGTCAGGTGCTCCTTCTATCCCACCGTCTCAGAACACGCTGACAGATTGATCAGTCTCGGATTCCCCAACTTCGCTGATCCTGGGGTACCTCCCGAATCATACCGCTGCAGCACGTGTTCCTCTTCCACTCCAAAGCAGGAGACCCCTGCCCAAAGCTCTGGGTTCACCGCACTGTCGGTGAGCTCGACGTCGAAGATTACGCAGCCAGGAGCCACCAAAGGACCACCGATTGCTTCAGCGTCTACGGCCTCATTAAGCCCATCCAGGGTTGATGCTACTGGCACCTCGCCACCGCCCACAGCGACACACGACACGGACACTTTTCTGCCGACGTCTGCAACCACGACGTCTGCCACACCGAGCCGCACTCTTCCTACGGAGGCCATAGTTGCCATCGTCGTATGTACCACACTGGCACTTGTCAGTGCTGTAGTTCTGTTGATCTGCGTCCTTCGCCGAAGACAAAGGCAGCTGGGAGAGCACGAGGGTGACATAAGAAGTCGTATTAGTAGGATTGTGCAAGGCTTTACGGCGGCAGACTTTCCACAGCGCCTCATCTCACCTTCGCACTCGTACTATGCCGACCGACCGCCTCTGACTCCGCCTCTCCCCCTACGCGACAGGAAACTTCTCCCTTCGCTACTGGAATCCACCTCACGCCCTAATTCCATTGCGTCTGGGCTACCTTTTGAGAGATATCACAGCAACAACAGCCAAAGCAGCTGTTATAGCAGCCACAGGCAGGATGACAAGGAGTCGTTCCCATCGTCTCCAATTTGCAGCCCGACATACAACCGTCTTGAACCACGGCAAGAAAGGATGCACCAGACAGCACCGTCACTCGTCACCTCTGCGGCGTCGCTGACTCCGGAGCCCTCCTCGCCACCCTACACCCGGCTTAAGTCACCTCCCCCGGTAATGTTCACATTCCCGTCGGCCAGTCATGACAATACCACCCATGCTCTTCATCCTTACCCTAAAGGGCGGACGTCATCCCTACGAAACGAGATCGTGTCGATGACGTCCACCAACAGCAGCAACCACTTGACACATGAGAGACATCCCACCAGCACCAGCACAGCAACGATCGCCTTGGCGGACGGGGCGGACCACCACCTAATGTCTACCGGCACGTCTGCGCCTACCCCGCCATCATCACCGGTCCGACCAAGGCGACCGCACGATGGGCCCCTCGAGATCCCGGATCTTGTCAGCCCGATGAGCACCCCAGGGTCGCCGTCGCCCGGTCCTCCGCCGAGCAAAGCCCTGCCGCCTCCACCGCTGACCCTTCGCTCGAGCCCAGTAAACACGGGCATTGGGGTCGCCACGACCACCGGCGTGAGTTCCGAGCGCGCCCTGGCGCGGAGCCCGCCGGAGCATGGCCAGCGTGGTCCTGCTTACCAGGGCCGCCGTCATCATTCACACAACCGGCATGATCGAGGCAGCGCGGCCGTCGAAAGGGTCCGGGGCGCGAGCCAGGACAGTTGGGGGAGCTGGGAGGACCTCACTCCTGCGTCACTCATCGGCAGGGCGATATCGCCGCCAGCCGGGCGGACTGTTTATCCTTATCCTGACACTTGAGCTGGTCGAATCGGTACCTTGAAACATGAGGATGGAGGCTTGGCTGCTTCCTGGCAGCGTTTGTGAAATTTACGCATTGGGGCCGAGAGTACATTTGGAGGGGAGGGGGTCAAGGAACAAACCTTGGAAATGACGACTACCAGGGTGAGAAACGAGTCCTTGTCACCACAAAAACTATGGCAATGGGCATGTTTTCCGTGCTTCGTCTATCCTAGCCTGTTCATTGTGTATCGCTCTCTCTGCCGAGGTGTCTAGGGGGGTTAGAGGGGGCACCTCAAGCCTAATGATGCTCTACTGCGTCACTGGGGTTGTAGGAATACGTAATTGTCAGCAGAAAGGGGGGATACCAGTGATGAGTTGAATCTAGGTTTTTGTATATCACTTATCATTTTCCACTTTGCCGTATCAACAAAGCACCAGCCTTTATCTCTCTTGACACGACTCTTGGCCCTCACTACACCCGTGAGCAGCATGCAATCAAGACAAGTGGTACAGTTGAGAAGAGGCTTGCTGAGTGTTCTTATCTTGTGCATCGTGAGGTGCTGGCGCTGGCGCTGGCGCTGGCGCTGGTTGAACAACAAAAGACAAAATAGAGGGTGAACAAGGTGCCCCAAGGTGAATAGGAACTAGTGGTATAAAGTTTCTTTTTGTGATTCCTGGTGGTGATCTGTTTGGTTTTTGTTTGCTGAATTCATCAATGCCCTTAAGACAGATGCTGTTCTAAATACGCTCTGAAACGGTACCACAACGCGATTTGCCCCGTTGGACTTAGTAAACGCTGCAGACTCTTTGAGTCTTGTTCCTTTCCCCTCCCAACCAATACAAATGATACACACTCACTCAATTCATCCGCCCTCTAGATGGATGGGGGAGATTTCCCGTCCCCTACGCACCCCGGCATCCCGGCCACTATACTGAAGCGGGGGGCGCCGGGGGCGGCGGCTCAGAACCACCTTGCTGCTCCCCTCCGCCGATCGGCGGCAGGCCCTCGAGGGGGTTTGAGGATATTGGAACCGTCATGGGCCCATCCCTTGGCATCTTTATGCGGTCAGTGAGCGACTCGCCTTTGATCACCTTCAACACCTCTTCTTTGTCCAGGGTCTCGTAGTCGACGAGGGCTTCAGCCAGCCGGTCAAGCTCCTTCCGTTTTGCGACCAGCATTTCTCGCGTGCGACCATACGATTCATTCAGCATTTTCTGAACTTCCCGCTCGACCTGTTCTCTGGTTGCCGGGCTCAGGTTGTTGTACCTGGACCCGAAGTCCATAGGGGCCAATCCTCCCCCGCCCATTCCGAAGTACGCGACCATTTGAAACGCGAGGTCGGTCGCATTGTTCAGGTCCTAGAAGCACTTTAGTATACCAAGAAAGACGGCTGGAGGTGGGGGCGAATACTCACTCCGCTGACTCCTGAAGTCACAAGGTCGCTGCCGTAGACAATCTCTTCGGCCACCTTGCCTCCCATGGCACAGTCAATCCTGGCATGGTAGTCTGATGTGGTCCAAGAGTGCTTGTCCATTTCCGGAAGGAAGGCAGTGTGGCCGAGAGTTCCACCACGTGGGAGGATTGTGACCTTGTAAAGCGCAATGGGCTGGGCCGCAGTGTACAAGGCAGCGAGGGCATGACCAGCTTCGTGATAAGCCGTCATGAGCTTCTCTTTCTCGCTGATAACCATGCTCCTCTTCTCAGCACCCATAACGACCTTGTCCTTGGCCCAGATGAGATCCTTCATGGAGATGAACGGCGACTTGTTCTTGCTGGCATGAATGGCAGCAGAGTTCACAATATTCTCGAGCTCGGCGCCGGAAAGTCCCGAAGTGCCCTGGGCGAGCTCTTGCAGGTTGATCTTCTCGGCCAACTTGACCTTCTTGGCGTGGTGTTGCAGAATGGCGAGCCGCCCTCGGACGTCAGGCAAGTCGACCGAGACATGACGGTCGAATCGACCGGGACGGGTCAAGGCCTTGTCAAGTAGCTTGGGGAAGTTTGTCGCCGCGATGATGATAATCTGACTGCTCTGGTCAAAACCGTCCAGCTCGGTCAAGAGCTGGTTGAGTGTTTGCTTCACGTAAGTACTGTCCCTCGCGTTTCTCTTACCTCCGATGGCGTCCAGCTCGTCAATGAAGATGATTGCTGGGGATTTCGACCGGGCAGCATTGAAGAGATCGCGCACTCTCTTGGCGCCCACACCAACGTAGACCTCGTCGAACTCACTCCCAGACATGTAAAAGAAGGGAACGCCAGCTTCACCGGCAACTGCACGTGCCAGGAGGGTCTTGCCAGTGCCAGGGGGGCCGACCAGGAGAACGCCTTTTGGCAGCTTCCCGCCTAGGGTCGAGAACTTGTCGGGGTTCTTGAGAAACTCGACGATTTCCTGGAGCTCCTCCTTGGCCTCGTCGCACCCATGGACGTCAGCGAACCGGGCCTTCTGGCTCTCGGCCTTGACCTCAGCATCAGCCCGAGCGGTGCCGGTCCGCTTGAAGGAATTGAAGCTCTCGACGATCATGGTAACCACAACCAAACTGAAGTAGCAGACGAAACCAAAGATCATGAAAAACCTGACCCATTTGAAGATGGTGGAACCAAGCGATTCATCCACGACGACATGGATGGGCCCTTGTTTTCCACCAGAACCTTGAGTAGATACCGCGATGTTGCCTCCCTTGGTACTGGCCGCGACAGCCTGACCGATGGCCTGAAGCTGAGACTGGTTAAGCCCACCGGCCTGGCCACCGGCAGCACCGACGTCGGCGACCTTGTTGCCGTTCATCATGGACAATGCCTTGGCATAGACGTCCTCGACCGCTTGATTCCTCGCGTATCTTCCTGACTGGTATCGTTCGACTATGATGCCCGGCATGTTCGCCTTGAGGAGGACCTGGTAGAAAGCGTTCTGAGCGGTTGGGCTGGTCGGGTTCCGGTTGGCGGCAGCTTCGAGGTTGGCCAGCATATTGCGAGAGATACCCCCATTGCTAAAGCCACGGCGCTGCAACAGCCAGAGATTGGAAGAGAGACCAGAGACATGATTCCGAGCCGCGGTTGAGGAAGGATTAAGACGTGAGGAGACGGCCAGACGAGTGACAACATCTTGAAGAGGAGACCTAGTTTGCGGAATAGGTGTGCTGCGCAGCACCCCGCGTGCAGCCGACGTCGAGAACAGCCTCCTCATGGGGGCCGTTGAATTCAGTGCGAACAACGGCGTGGTAGAAACGATGGGTTGAGTATTGTAGTGTGCGGGCTGCCGGGGACGCCTTGTTACAGATGTGACGGTCGGTGGCATGGCCAGGGCTTTGACGACCGAGGGCCAGACCTCAGCCGTTGCTGCTGCCATGTTCTGCCAAGAAGCAGCATCATTCAGCATGTAGACAGGTCTTTGGGGGTTGGACTTGGGCGAGGCAGGGTTCGACTCACGGGCAGCAGTGCAGATTGAAAGGCCATGGCGGCCGTTGGGAGCGCAGGCTGCGCGATCAGGATGGAGGTGTTAATCAATACCGGCGGCCTGTGGACGAAGCGAACGAATCCATATGTGGTGGCTGGCGGCTGGTGATTGAATGAACGAGTGCCGGGTACAAGACGAGGTGAAAGTGGTGCGTTGGCAGACCGAGTTGGCGGTTGCGACGGCGGCGACAGCGGCGGCGGCCGCGGGCTAGTTCATTCGAGCAGATGGATGAGGTCAGCTTAAGGTTGCCTGGGTACACTAGGCAGGGGTCCACAACGACCCGGCTCCTACCATACGGCCGAGGTGATGGTGGCGCCAGGGCAGACACGACAGAGGGTTAAACCCTGGCACACTGGGCGCTCTCGTCCCCAAGCTGCCGCTTTGCCAGGCACGCTCACATAAAACCACCCCGAGTACAAGACTGTGTGCAAAAAAGTGTAACAGCATTGTGTGCGAGACATGCCGAGGTAGGCTTGTCTCCAATTATGTCTGACCAGGTTTCTCAGTAGTACCTAGGTCCAGGAGCAAGCTGACGATGAGTTGAAATACACGCAGGCATGCAGTCTTGTTGACACCAGGCTGAGCCTCTTCCCACTCGAGGATGAGCACAGTCAACTTCCAAGTTGTCCTCTAGGGGAATAGCCGTCTTCATCATTCCCATTCTTGTTGTTGTTCTTTGTGCTGCACTTTTTTACCCTTACCTTTAGTATTGTCTTCCTCCTCAAACACTAGTTGACGACTTTGTGGACAGCCACAAGCCACTTTAGTGTGCACCCTGCTCAAGGCGATCAGTCAGACGCCCTGCTCAGCTATGCCAGGTGAGGTACTTCCTAGGATACAACAACCACTCATGCGCTGCCAAAATAGCAATAAAGATCCTCCTGGCCTCTTAATGTTATGCCTTACGTGGTCGACAAAGAGGTTACAGGCCCCGTGCTCTGAATGGGCCTTGCTTGTGGAAACAGTATGCGACTACGTCGGGCTAAAGACAGAGGAGGGTACAGGTAGTTGAACGTCCCACACAGAGAGCAGGTTTCATGGGAACAATTATGGCCCAGGTTTCCGAGTGAAAGCGGCACACGACCGGCTTGCTCGTGAATTTCTCACCGAACACGTGCTCGCTGCTATCAATATACCGCACATAAAGTCATAGGTCTGCGCATACGTCCGAAGGGGTCCTGGAAACCATTGACCTCCACCCCATCATCAAGGTCATCAAATTCCAAAACATGTGTCATAAGTACTTGATGAATTTTATATCGGATCACTTCATCAACAAGCCAGCAAGCCATGTGGGTTGAGGCCTGCCTGATACCGCTCGTCCAAGGTCCTCGGGCCTAGATAGGTAGGATTTCCTCACTGAGGCTCAAAATGTTACGAGGTTTGGGAGGGGGCATGTTTGCCGTAGCTGAGACCACATCCACGTGCCATGCATTCCAGCCCCTTGGGTCCCCGGCGGCGGTGCTTGACTGAAGCCGTGAAGAACGACACGGCATCACCATTCCGGGCCCGGTATTACCACGAAAAGGGGGGGGGGGGGTGGGAACTCTCACCAACATATCTCGTAAATCGAGGCGTTGGGACCGCGTGGACCGGACGCGTCATGTGAAGCAGTGACTTCGTGGGCCTCGACGGTTCGGTAATTAAGGGTGATCACTGGCGATCATGGCGATCACCCAGCCCACAAACCCAGTCAGTCAGTCAGTCAGTCAGTCAGCTTGTCAGTTTGTCAGGTCCCGCTCCGACGAGTTGCCGGATGGGGTCGCCGCACTATCCCAGCCCATTCCACAGCGGCAGACCATGAATGAGGCCATGCGAGTCCAAGTCATGAGCCGTATGTATTAATATCCGAACCTGCGGGCCTATGTGGAACATCTCTTTATGTGCCGCTTTCCCCGTGTCTCACATCGGCTACTACCAAGAAGGGCGTGAACACCACAACCCGGTCCCGGAAACAGCGGCCCCATTCCAGAATGCAGAGTCCTCGTCCCACTCACAACTCGTCACCGTCTTCCCTGACCCAGCAGCCCGAGAAGCCCACCCGCACGAGTGTCGGCTCGGTTCGGTTCGACCCGAACAGCTCCGACAGGAACGACGCGCAGTGCTCGGTATGGTATGAATTGGCGATGACGGCGTCGAACACGCGCCGGCCCTCGAAGAGCGTCCAGAATTGCTTTCTCCATAGCATTGCGCAGTGGTTGATGTGGTCTCGAATGGATGTGTAATAGTGATCCCGCTCGCCCATCATATCGGGTCGTAGCGGCTCGGTCAGGTTCACGCTGTGCAAGTGTTCCGAGTTAGCAACCGTCCTCCTTTGTTTTCTGTCTCGTCTCATGTGCAGCACGCCGCTCACGGGTGACAGTGTGGCCGTGGGAGGGAGGCTGATATAGAAAACTTACTCGGAAAAGGCAGTCCAGCTCGCGTCGTCTTGATATTCATCAATCCACTCCTGGTCCAAGCACTGAGCCGGGACCCAAGCATTCAGCAATGTATCGTACGTGCATCCCTTTGACCGCGCCTCCTCCGTCGAATTCCCACAAGAAATATACCTGGCACCTGATGTGATATTATGATAGCGAGCCATGTCCTCCCCGCTGATGATGCTACTGCCCTGGCTCGGTATCATCTGACCAGGTGCATCGTCGCCAGTCGGGCTCGAGAAGGGCGACGGCGGCGACGATGATGCAGGGGCCGGGCCGGGTATGAACACCCAGATAACCAGCGCCCAGACTAGGGAGGTCAAGAGACATACTGCAATGTCCCGAATGACACTGCGGGTGGCGGAGGCCTTGACCAGCGCCTCGCGGTGGAGTGGGAGGCTGTCGTCACTGGTAGTCGCGCCTTCTCGGGCGCCCGGGTCGTCCGAGAACGCCAGGAAGGGCTGGGTCTCAACTGCTGACTTCATGCTATGGGTGAGCTTTTCACATAGCTTGTTGTGTTGTTAAAAGACTGGCCTCGCTGTAGATCAGCGGTCGATCCGGCGCCCGGTACCCTTTTATCCTGTGACTATTGACATCTGGTCAGGAGCGTCCACGGGTGTGGCGGCTCCCACTCAGCCAGTGGCACTTGGCATCCGTTTCACGATGGGCTACGTTGCCCATTGAAGCCGTTTCGGAACCATCCGAATTTGGTCGTCTCACCTCTCTTTTGTACCAGATGGTTTGTTCCGCGGATTATGCACAGGGAAGCTGGTTGAGCGTGAAAAGGTCTTGTCACCACTTATGATGACTTCAATGTCACAGCTGGAGAGTAGTTGGGCGATTGAATCTTCCAGCATCACCATTAGGTCTTGCCTAAATGCACGGTGTGACCACTTGAGAGCTACATGAGCACCTAGCGACACCTTGTCTGCTTCCATCAGCAACCTGGACTGGGCATTGGCAGAAACGAGAAAGTCAATATTTGCAAACATCACATTGGGAAAATAGAACGGAATCAGATATCTTGAAGTTCGCTTGGATTTTTAGCTTCCTAAGAGGCATAATCTTCGCTTGTTGTTCGCTTGCTGTCCGCTTGTTGTCCAACCTTGATACGACCCAATTCGATTTTGAACCCGCCTGCCATGGCCCGTTTTCATAGCTTTAGGCAAGGCACCGTATGATTCACACTCATTAGTTAATACTCCGAAAAGAAAAACCCCATTCCACAGGTATCAAAACAAAGCCCCAAAAAACAATAACAATAATAGTACAGCAAGTGACACACAGAGAGATATAGAGAGGGACAGGAGATATAGGGAGGGAAAGAAAGACATAGTACATCAATAACAAGAGACTGGGCTGGTCAGTTCGAGACTTCCAACCTGATTATGACAGCCGCATGAACACCACAAGTGCGCTTTTCCTCTCCATTCGTGAACGCCTCTTTGATGAGTTCTTTTTTGTCTTCCAAACGAGACAGCCGACCACCCTCCTGCTGCACCCCACCATGGATCTCTGGCCCAGAGATCTGTGCAGTTGTTTTGACGCCTTGTGAGATGAAAAGTGTTTGCTGGAATGCAGAAGCAGCACGACCGCCCCAGATTTCACCCTGTGGAAATTGCATGGGAGAAGATGCAGAGTTACAAGAAAATAAATGTCGTTAAGTCGTCAGCGGGGTTGACTGTAATTAGAACCAGGACCGACATATGCCGTAGGGTATTAAGTGAGAGTGCATGGCCGGAGCCCTCCATTCCCTGGCTCCTTCAAGTTCCGGCTTATTGGACCAATAGCTAGGGATCGACAGGACCAGATGGGGTAGACAAGCTGCTGTACCAGTATACAGTTACTGGTCAAAGTCTTTAACGGGGAATGCTTCCCAGAATCTTGCTTCTAGCCCATTTGTGCGATCCTGTCGGAGGGCATTCCCATGCCCATGCCGGAAGGATCCTCGAATTTGACATCCGAGATGCCCCATCCGTAGGAGGCTGGCACATGGCCAGCACTCACAGGATCCTGGTAGGCCGGGAGGCCGGCGGCGTACATAGCCTGTGAGTTGTCCGGCGCCGAAGTAGAAAGCTGTTGATGGTACACGCCTTGTGTTCCTGGGGACTGTGGGTGCTGTTGGGAGTGTTGGTGCATGGGAATGGCCATCATCGATTGGTTCGGCAGCATAGCTTGCGTTGTTGCCGGGTGTTGAAACTGTCCCATGGCGGAATGCTGGTGCTCGGCACCCTGAAGGGCATGCGTCGCAGCCTGTGTCGAGTGGAGGGCGTAGTTGTTGAACCCGCTGTCGCCGACAGGACTCCGCACAGACGCAGAGGAGAACGTGCTTGGGCTACTGTTCAGCGAAGCTGTGAGGCCGGGCTCTGTGTAAGGGTTGCTGTGCTGCCGAGGTACGCTTTGGAACTGGCTGGCGTTCATGGTTGCGACAGCTGGATTGTGGGCTTCGACAAAGTATTGCTGGGGCAATGGGGCGTTTGACATGCGGCGCATCATGGCATGTTCCGAGTGCATGTTGCTGGGGTACTCGGGTCCGTTGGAGGAAAGGCTGTGGCGGTGTTCGTAGGGGGCTTGCATGTATTGCCCAGGTATTGGTCGTTGCATTCCCATGCCGTTGTGCATCATCATCTGGCCATGCGGTTGTTGACCCCAGAGAGTAGCATGATGCGCCCTCGGTGTCGACGGCGAGTCATCCCCTCCCGATTCGCTCGTGGCATCGTCAACGAGAGCACCTGGCTGATGGGAGCGACGTTGATGCTTGACCATGGTTGTTTTCCTGCAGAATCTGCAGCGCGTTAGACTATGTCGTTTGTGTCAGTGGTAGTGGATGTGCTCACGTCTTTACACATCCATGGTGGCCGCACATGTACGGCCGCTTCCCTGAATGGATCCGTCGATGACGAGCCAAACTCGAGGACTGGGATACACGATCAGTCGATGCTCGTCATACTTTCAAGGGCGTTAGGACATACATCTGAGAATCGCTTTCCGCAACCACCATACTGGCAGGCATGTGGCTTCTCTCCCGTGTGCGTGCGTATGTGGACTGTCAGGGCACTGCGCTGGATGAAAGCCTTCCCACAACCTTGCTGGGTGCACGCATAAGGCCGCTCGTTCGTGTGTATCCTAAAATGCCTCTGCAGATCCGATTTTCTATTGAAGCTCTGCAAAAACAATCAGCGATCTCTTCTGCGCACGGATCGAGGAGTATTCCCCAGCTAACATACCTTGCCACATGCCTCCCAAGTACATTGGAACGGGCGAGGTGCTTGTTCAGTGTCCATGACTTCGATGAGTTCCATAGCAAGGAGGTATCGATGGAATGACGTTCTTGAGAGTGTTAAAAAGACGCCGATGATATCTGTGAAGTAAAGTGTTAGCGCTAAATAGACTAATGAGGTAAAACCTCATTCTAGACGGCCATCAATGATCACGAGGCGACACCAAAAAGACAGCTTGTATTTTTTTTCGTAAAAAACAACAACAAATAGTCTCCTTGAAATAATGAGTTTGTTCATACCGCGGATAGACGCGACTGAAGAAGGATACGGGTGGGCCGCAGCGCCTTTGCACAGGGGAGGAGGAAAATTACTTGCCGTCTCAAAATTTGCGAGTTGCGACCTTGGAAAGATTGAACCAGACGAGAATGATTGATGAAAAGATTGTTTGGAGATCCAAGTGAGGATCTTTAGGGTGAGCAATGTGGACGTCGTCCCCGTGAGGTGCGGTCGGCGATGAGTTGTGGAAAGGAACCCGGTACGAGGGGCAATGGCAGGTTAACGGCCCTTGCACCAGATCATAAAACGAATCCGGCCCTTGCGTGGGTGTGAGTGGTGGCCGCCGTAACGGTCGTGAAGCTGTTGCTGCAGGTTGCTTTTTCGTCGTTCTCGTCGCAACAGTCTCAGGGTTGGCGTTGCTTCTTCTTGGGGTCTCAACCAATACCAGTGAGACAAGGATGGACGAAGAGGCGGAACTGAGATGCGGCTTGCCGTATTCGAGGGTGACGTGTGTGCCTCAATTGAGAAGGAACTTGCTGCTCACAATATCCAAGGGCGCGGAGGTTCCCAGATATGATGAGGTCTACTGGAGGCAAAGAGACAAGACCAGGCAAGGCGATGCTTCTGTTCCTTATATGTGAGCACAAGGTCTCATGAGGAACGGGGGTGAAGGGTGGGATGGAGGCACGGATGTATGAAGATCATGAGAGAGGAACTGGAGAAATGCAACGAGACCCGGAGGGGAAATGGTTGATATTCATACCTTTGGACGAGGGAAGGGTGGGTTGAGGTCGGGGCGAAGGGTCGAGGTAGTGACAGGGTCCCAAGGTCGAGGACACAGGCAGGTGGAGGAGAAGTAAGAATAATATATACCAGTTGAAGTCGCGCAACGTCTGTTCCTCTGCTCCCCCTGACTAAAGACGTTGGCGGTCGTTTCGTTTCTTTTAAGTCCCCCCCCTGGGTGGTAAGGTGGATTGCAGTAGGCGTGTGTGGGTGAGGTGGAGAGGGTGCTCGAGCGCTCAAATGCTGGTGACAAGCAACCAGGTCCACATTTGCAAGGCGGGAGTGAAGGTCGTGTTCCAGGGACGGCTCCACGATAACTAGGGACGATGTGGCGCTTACTCGGTTCCAGGTGATGGGTTGAAGAGAGGCGGTTGCGTGCACGAACTCTTTCGCACAGACTGACTCCCGATATTACTCTCTTGTCTGGTCCCGGCAAGGAGCCTTCGGCAATGGGGACACGGCCACTCAGGACGGGCGTGTACCTAGGTAGCCAGCCTCTGGGGGGCGGTGGGTGCTGCAGCAAGAGCGTCAGGCAGAAGGTGTGCGGCGGCTGGATGTAACAAAAGAGCGTGAACCGTGAACGTAAAGGGGAGGGGGGCGGAGGAGGAGATATGGGAAGATGAGGGCGAGCGAGGATGGGTGAAAGTAGAGGCCGGGGCGTGCTGTTTAAGGTGCTCGGTTGCAGAGGCAGTTAAAGGAAACCAGCCTAGTAGCAGAGCAGATATGATCTTCGTGGGAGTACGGGAGTAGTACGATATCTAGCCCGTCAGGTCGGTTGAGGGCGACGGTCTAGCTATGTACCGCGTAGCAGAGTAGACCGACCTGCTTCGACGAACGCCGCTTTGCGAGTCGAGCGACCGAGCTGCAAGGTAAGGAAGGTAATAAGGCAAGGCAAGGTAAGGCAAGGCAAGGCCAGCAGACATGGCAAGGAAAGGGCATGTCGAAGCATGCGCTTTCCCTGCGAGCGAGGAGCAGGGTCTGATCTATGTACATTATTACATTACATTACATTACATTACAAGCAGTGACCAGCGGCAGCGGCAGCGGCAGCGGCAGCCTCCAGCACTGGGTTGAACTGAACTGAATTCAGTAGAGTAGAGCAAGCACGACCAAGGAAAGCAAGGGCAGGAGTAGACTTGGGGGCGCGTATGCTGTAGCAAGTAACAGTGCGGTACACTGCGGCAGCGGCAGCAAGTAGGCGCAGGTCGAGGAGCCTGGGGTCAGTGGTAAGGGTCGAGAGAGTACACGATACCTGCAGGGCAGTACGTACCTCACTGCCGTAGTGGCCGGCCTCGAGGTATTGCAATATACCCTTGCAGCAAAGCTAACAGAAACCTTGTGATTCAAACAAAATATTCGAGGGGAACAGGGGAGGGGCGACCCGGAAGCACAGCCGGTACCTTGCCGTCGCATGTACGCGTCGAGGTACTGCGGTACCAGACAGAGCGGGCCCAAACGACTCATGAGCTTACTGCATGGGGGATATCACAGCCGCTTGCCGTCCTGTACAGTACTACTACTACTACCGGCCTAGCCCCACCGCCAATCTGCCTCTGCTCAAGCTTCGTCTAGCTCTTTCCGGGTCGGGCTCTCGGAACCACCCCCTTCACATGCTTGTACCATGCAGCCCAACCCCCCAAATCGCCTCCTGCTGAGTCTGCGCTGCTTCCCTGCCTCGTTTCTGCTGTTCAGAGTTGGCGCTGCTTGCTGTCGCGCTGGCCGCATCCGAATGCTGCTATCAATTAGCCTGCCCACTATAGACCACTACGTCTAGCACTACGGGGGGGGGGGTTGTGTTCGCGCCAGGAGGGACAGTAACTGCGAGGCCACATGCGGTCTACGTCGTGGCCGCGGCAGATGATATGGGCTGGGCTGGGCTGGGCTGGGCTGGGCTGGATATGACCGCACCATGCCCCATGGGCCGTCCTCGAGATCGAATCGAGATAGCACCAGCCTGACCAGCCTGGCCAGACTGACCAGACTGACAGATTGAGAGAGCAGACCTCATCCGCATCCGACATACGCACACATGGCTAATGCGAATGCGTATACGGCGTGTACGATGATGGCCCTGTGGCCTGTGGGACTAATCGCATGCCATGTCTGGTACGCACAGTAGCACCCGGGGAAAAGCCATTGGGGCAGTCCAGCTTGCCTTATCCAGGCAAGCTCAGCCACATCCGGGGACGAGACGATACTGAGAATGACTGCCAGTGTCCGGTCTGCAGTCAGGTCCTTGTCCAGGCCTGCACAGCAGCAGGATCTGGGCCGGCCAGTGGGCGTGTGGGACTCGACTCGACCGGGAGGGTACCTGGGCCGCAGGTATCGAGCTGGGCCGTCGAGATGGCGAGAACTGACAGATCAAGGACCTTGCAGGGGGGGGCCCACCTCCCCGTCTTGGGATCTTCCTTGCTCTGAAGATGGGCGAGTGATTGCCCACCCATGCCCCTGGACGGTTCATCTCCACGAGTGGCTCCGGACCGCCAATGGCTCTTCTCTGCTTCGAAACTCTAACGAAACCTCCCAGTATCACCGGCGAGGCGTCGCTCTGCTCGACACACTGTGGCAATCAATCAGATCAACCTTTTCCTGCGATACGTCTCGCAATCATGTCTGGGGTGATTTTGCCCGTCATACCTGACCTGCACTTACTCGTCCTTGTGCTGTCAACGGGCGCCGCGCCCGTCGATGACGGCATCTATTAAGCCTCAAACCTTGAGTAGCCTCCGCAGTCTATCTTGCCTGCTGGCGGTCATGTGCGTATGCCTTGGGGGGTTGCAGGCTTGATCTCTCCCAATGTCATGCCGGAAGCCTGTACCCATCCAATGCACGCCTTTCTCTGATCCTGCCTGTGGCCCCCCCTGGGGGTGCCTGTCCTCAAGGGCGACCGCGAAGGCGGGGAACGAGCCGTTGGAACAAAATCTCAAGTGTGCATGTAGGTCGGTGGAAATTGGTGGAGGCGCCCCATATGTGATAACACTTGACGCCTGATTCATCCCACCGGACATAAACCAGGCCGTTGCTCGCATCAGCGGTCGGTTTCCAGTCAGTTGCAATGATAGCAGGCCGGCAGCACGTCGTCATGGACTATAGCGGACCCTGATATCGCCCAGGATGGAAGCTCAACCAAGCTGCACACGACAGAGCAAGAGGTCGCCCGTGGGAGCGGGGCACCCGCCCTCAGGAACTCCTCCTGCCACCCCTCCACACCAGGGCTAAAACTGGCGAGCAGCACGGGGTGGATGTGACACAGGTGACGATGCGACCGAGTCCACAAGAGACGGGGTGGGGTTCTTGACCAGGTGTGTGTGATAGGTTTCGGAGCCGAGTGCAGTTGGCACCGCACCGCATCGCATCGCATCGTGTCCAGCACCCACAGTGGTGTGTGTGTGTGAGTGTGTGTGTGTGTGAGTGTGTGTGTAAGTGTATGTATGTATGTATGTAAGTATGTATGTACGTACTGGCACGGTCTGGCAGTCGAGCGAGAGCACTAGCCACAAGGGCACAGAGAGGGACGCGCAAATGTAGATAATGTTGCAGGTGTCACATGGCGGCCTGGGCTGGGGTTGGTGTGCTGCAGCCGATACAAGCAGATTGTGCAATGCAGCCAGAGTCGGCTCCCCTGCGGGTCCAGAAACCCGTAACCCGGGCAAGCAAACGAGTGCGATGGTCCTCCACCCCTACCCGGGCCGGCAAGGGTGGCCAACCGTGACCGAGCGACCAAACGAGTGAGCGACTGGCTGACTGACTTGTGAACTGGGCAGCACAATGCGGTTTTCCCGCTCGACAAATTTGACAACACGACCACGACCACCACCTCCACCACCACCACCAGCACGGCCGAAGTGGAGCCCAACCCTAAGCAGGGCAACCATACCCCCCCACCAGGGGACCCCAGGCGTGTCGTATCTGGTGCCAAGCTGCTGAGTCGTTTGAGCTGGACTGTCCCGGGGAGGGCTGCTCGAGGCGGAGGCCCTACCTGTCGCTACAGTGCTACATTGTGGTGCAGAAAAAGAGAGCCCGAGTGGCGCCAGAAATGCTCCGACGCAGGTTCGTCCCTCAAGTACCTGCAGCTGCCAGGTGCGTCCAAAGTCTATTCGAGGCAAGCTTGCCCACAAGGTTCAGGCCGATGCGGAACCGGAACCTTAGTGTACCAACGTCCGGCTGAGGAGGTAGAGGCCTGACGGACGGCGCCCAGCAGCCCAGCTGGTCCTGTGAATCCCCGATTTGTTGCTTAACCTTGAGCTACCCGCGACTCAGACTCGCAGGTCCGGCCCAAGGCCAGCCAGGCCCCAGCCTATGCCATCGTCGAGCTAGCAAATCAGGCATCGTCTAAACTTCATCGATGTCTTTGCTGCCGTCGCCATCCTCCGCCCGCTCCCAAAACGCCCGCATCTGGCCTCTGGCTTCTAGTTCAGCCGAACATTGCCGAGCCGTGGGGCATGATGGCATGATGGCGTGGAGCTGGAAATTGATGACCAGCGTAAAGGGAAGCCTGTGATCGGATGCCCTTCCCTCTCGTCAGGCCTCTTTCCTGGGCCAACTTTCGATGGCGCTGCCCGCAGCCACTGTGACTGTGATAGTGGCCCGTTTCTTTATGCTCATCAGGATTCGTCCCAGGAGCTAGCCACATGCCTCTGGCCCCACCTCGTCTCTCTCCTGCGCAGAGCCGCCACCCCGACCTGCAGCTAGCTTCTTATTCCGTGGGGTGTTTGGTTTGGCCTGTGGTGAGATATTCCGAACGGTTCGCGGTTCAGGCTGCATTGATGTCATGCAAGCACGAGGTTTGCCAGTTTTGTCCCGGAGTATCGCTGTCGTCAAGAACCAGGAAGGTGACAGATACCAGGCTAGGCGTCGCACGGGACCCCGGATCCCGGAACCCAGCCTCGCTGCTCGCAGCCAGCTGGACCCGCTGTGCGCTAGGCTCGCATGTGGGCGTTGTTTTTTTCTTCTTTTTTTTTGGGGGGGGGGGGGTAACGCACTTCTAGGCTGGGTCTTGGCAGCCTGGCAGCCCTGTCCGCCTCTGTGCACTAGTATGCGGCCTCGACGCTACCGCGACAGGATATCAAATCACGGGCGTGACCCCTCATGCCCGGAAACAAGCCCGTCGATACCCCAGCACTAGACATCGCTGCCCTGCGACGGTTGTCGGCAAAGTCAGCGCCTCGCCCGAGATGCTTGTCGTACGTTGTATGTGTCAGGCGCCCTCCAACTCAATTAGATGAGGGGGGGGGTGTAGCCGCCGTCATATCATGGTTAGGAGGGCTCTCTCGACTGCCGGCCACGAGGGTTCCAAGGGTGCCACTTGAGACGACAACCCCGCGAACAAGAACCCAACACTATGCACGCTGGCACGCTGCTATACCCTCCACCAACTGAAGCATGCTGAGCTTGCTCAGCGTCGACGGCTGGCGTTACATCATTAACACCAGAAGCCTGGTCGAGCACAAGCCATCTCTCGAGCCGTGCTAGGAGGGCATGATGTCGTAGTACCACACCGCAGCGGAATCTGGGCCCCAGAGTTCCGCATTGCATCTGAAACGAAACGAAGAGGGGAGCATCGGGGTAGGGGAAGGCCAACGTTCCCGCGGCTGCGTTCCGAAAGTATGAGCTGACTCGGAAAGCCAATCGAGGATATCAATTATGGTCTTCGAGCCGAATGGTGGCCCCCGAAAGCCTATCTCATCTTCTGCAGTCGCTTCTGCAATTGGCATGCGTCATGGGAACCAACTAAGGACCAAGTCAGTCGGGAGCAAGCCCAGCCGACAGTGATACTCCATCGAGAGTCATTTGCCGCCTCGCCATCAAACGCTGGCAGTCAGAGGCTACCGTGGCCATTTTCTTGTTAATTAGCCTTCAGTATGATTTAAACAGAGTCAGTCGCGCCGATGCAACTCAAGGCTGGGTTCCTATTGTCCCGGCAGGCATAGTTGTTTGCCAACGTCCAAACCCGATATCTGAAAGTCCGCCCAGATCATTTCAAGCTCAGCCGCGCGTCCGAGGCTCCGATTGCTTGTGTACTGGGTACCCACCAGTTCGTCAGGCCGAGCTCCTCGCCACACCTCCCACCTCGCCCACACCGAACTTAATTCGTATTGCGCGTGTCAGGACCACAGACATCAAGCTTAACTGACGTGATGCGCACGTCCTTTGGGGGGCGGGCAGGGAGATATGTTGCTTCAGTCCTAGCATTTCGGAGGTGTGTGTCTGAATGGCTTCTTCCGCGCGGCGTCAGCCATTTATCGTCGCTGGGGTGCTCCACTCAAACAATTCCCCCGCCCCCCGACTCCAGTCTGTCCCAAAGCAGAAACTCTCTGGACATACGATTGGCTTGGGACAACAGGTTCTGCTTTATTCCGAAGAGTAGTTGACAGCCTGACAGCTGTCAAGATGCGCCAGCCTTGACGCGCCTTGTCGCGCCTGGTTGTCTCGCTCCAACACATGGTGTACTGTCTGCGATGCTGACTATGCTGTCCAGTCCCACTCACTGGCGCCAGGCTATATTTCCGTGTGCGGCGAATGCTGTGCCTGCCTGCCCCGTGACCATGCTACAAACGCAATCGAGAAATCTCGAAGCCTATTATCGATGGGCCGTCAGGGATGGGCCGTGGTAGACCGCGTAATAGTAATGTTATAATTCGCAACGCCGAGGTCAACATGAGCCGATGTCTTGTATGGCACCGCCTTTCATGTCGGGGCTGCCAATAAGACAATTTCTGATATGATAAGATGTCTGTTATAGCCCGGCCTAGGGAGGGCCTCTTCACGGTTCAGGCACGTTGACCCGTAGCTTTGGCCCTGGCAGCCAATGTGGTTTGCCGTCCGGGTCGACCCTCTCTTTCTCTCGGGTGACATTGAGAGCAAATATTCGGTGCACCTAATCCCACTTTGCTGACTCTTGCCTGCAACCAAGTACTCGAGGGAGGGTCACTTCTGGATCCCAATACTCCGCACAGTTGCAAAAAAACGGTGACCTCCTGCATCCTGCGCAACCAGGCACATGTGCCTTGCATCTTGTCCAACGCGACGCCTTACCCTGAAAGGCTAGGCCACCTGCAGCCGGCACTCGAGACAGCCCATCTCCGAGCTAGCTCCCACACCTCACTTACGCAGTTGTTGCGCACTTTTGATAGTCCGCGGAGTTTTGCTGCAAAATGCTGACGAACCCCTGCAGCGAAGCCACGGATAGCCGGTGCCACCCCTCCGGATTCGAGGGAGTTCTTGTACTGCCACTGATTCATCGCTCTCGCACGAGTTGCTGATCATCAGGTGCACCGGAAGTTGGGGATGCGAAGGGGCCAGGAGTGTCCTTGATAGCCATGGTGTCAGGGGGTCGTGATCCGCGATTTCAAGCCCGGTCTCTGTCAAAAATGTGCAATCCCTGCAGATATCCATCCGGGACGTTGGCGTCCTCGTCCCGAAGCTTGACTAACGCTCTCAATGGCTGCGCTGGAGAAAAGTGCAGGGATCCTCCTTACTGACAGCTGCCAAGAGGAAGCGAGGAGAGTAGTTGCTGCCATCAACATTTGAGTGCTGGCCCCACTGATGCAGCAACTAGACCCCCATTCCTGAGGGCCGCACGTCGATAGCGAGAAATCCCTTTTACTGTGTGGCCCTGAGCTGAGCAACTGGGGCATAAGGCGTAATTCGTCTGTCGGTGGTCCTGGCGTGGCGGCGTCGAATGGGCTGGCCCAAAGATGCCGATCGTGATATGCCCCTGGCACTGTTATACTTGGGGAGATCATCCAGCATGGCAGAGCCGCCCGTGTTGTCCATGCATGTCAAGCGTCGGCTCGAAATCGCTTCAGTCACCGGCCAGGTTGTTCTTGATGGATTTGGAGTGGGTGGGCTGAAACTCACGCAGTGCTATGTTGAGTGCCGTCTGAGGAGTTCCCCTTTCCCATTTGTGGCGATCGCAAATGACTGTCATTTCATTTTCTCGAAAGCTCGTGGGGACGACCGCCTCTTTTCGGCCGACGTCCTCGTGTACACTCTAGTATTCCTAGTCACCCGGCCAGGGTCACCTATGACCCACGGCCGAAACCATGGGAGCACCGCGAAAAGTGGATGGCTGGCAGGGAGTCGGTGTGAGCCGGTGATGGTGCCTCACACAGTACAGCCGTGGTGTACAACAGCAGCCTGGCAGTACTGTGTATGCGGCGGCTTGCTCGGCTGGGGCAGCCCTCGTTCAGCCAACGGTTCAGGGCAGCCATGCTCGATTTAGGGCGTTCAGCCGGAGCAGATGTGGCGCTTGTCATGTCAAATCCGGGAGTGGGAGATTGTGTCAGCAATCAATTTGACGCAGCCACGCTGACCAGGGCATGCACCAGATGCATGGTAGCGAGGCTCGGAGCTCTGAGGCCAGGCAAGGGTCTCGACGCCAGGCGCCATCCGGTACGACTCTGTGCGGTGCCTGCTTGGGTAGGCTGGTAGGCAGGGTAGGTAGGGTCCACGTGTGTCGGGATGCGAAGTTGGACTAGGACCAAAAACATGGCACTCTGGTGCAGCCACCCCGCGTCCTTACCAACTAAGGCAAGGCGATGGGTGATGGTGGGGGCATGTCGAGGATGGCAGCCTACACTAGAGGCAGCGAGGACGAGGGGCGTCGACGATGGTCTGGCGTTCTGGCGTTGAAGTCGACAGTGCAAAAGGGGGGGCTTGTCGCTTGACACAGACTGTGCCCGATGGCCCGAATGTGAGAAGTGATAGAGCCTAGCAGATGAAATGCCCACAGGCACCTGATCTCCGCGATCTGCCTGCTGTCCAGTTATTAGAGTTTGGAGGAGGAACGGCCGATCCCGAGAAAAAGCAAGTCGAAGGCAACGCCCGTCTGAGTTTCGGCGCATGTCATTTGCCCAAAGGCCAGGAGAGCCAGGAGCCAGCAGCCGGGAGCCAGGAGCCCGTTGGGGGGCACGATCCACCACGGGTCCCCCCAAGCTGGCAGTCGCAGCCGCGACCCACCAGCCCTTGTGCACACAAGCAAGCTCATTCAGGCACCCTCTGTGGGAGACATTTAGTGTGCTGCGACTGCAACTCTTGTCTGGGCCATGAGGCTTCACACGAGCAAAGCTACGCTTGGGCTGGGCGTGTCTGTCACTGCATCGATGTGCTGCCGTCACGTTCTCTTGCCTCGAGCCTGGGGCCAGAACGCTCCAAGGCAACAAGGCCGCAAGCAATCAAAAGATGCGAGGACATTGCTGCAATACTTGTACGCAAGACATACCACACCGCACCACACCACACCACACCACACGCCGGTGCGCCCTTCAGAAAGGACATGGTCCAATCGGCGCCCGCCGGCAAGCTCAACCCACCCTCCCCACCCGCTAGAGCAGCCCGTTCTGGGGCAGCCTGGGACTTCCGCGAACAGTCCTTGGTCTAGCTGACGATCATACCGGCCTCGTGCTAGCTAACTCATACCACATACTATAGGCAGCATGGAGGCGGGCAGCCGAGTGCAAGCTTGCAAGCCTCTCCACCTTGGCTGCGTTTCGTTTCGTCTCCTCCAACGCACCCGGCCGGCCGACATCACAGCTCCATCGGCCATGACAATTCCAGACGAGTTCATCACATCTCCAGCCCCCAGGCTGTGCACGGATGTGACGCCTGTCCAGCCCAGCAGCCCAGCAGCCCAGCAGCCCAGCTTCCCCTACCCGCATGTGCGCGCGCGTCACGCTGCGCCTGTGCAATGCGCCTGCTCGATGTACGGAGTACTTGCGGCTGATGCACACTCCAAGGTCGTCGCCTTCTGCAGTGGGCGGCAGGCACATTGGGGCTAGTCAGGCACATGGCACATGGCATTGCATCCAACGCCTCGCGGCTCCGGCGGCGGTCTTGCCCCAGTGCCGACTCTTGATGGATGCAACCACAACTGCGGCCGATGCAACCTCGATGAAGCACGTGCGCCGACCAAAACATAACATGGCGACGCCACGAGTCGAAACAAAAGGCACTGCCCTTCAAGGTCGGAACGCCAGAGCGGGGGAAATGCTTCTAGTGCCCCATCTCACTGCGCATACTGTGGTACTACGTAGTAGAGTCTGCCCGTCACGTCCTCTTAATCCCCCTCGTTGCACTAGGCGCACACCACCCACGAGTCACGATTGCCCCTCCGTCAGTCCAAGCTGTCTCGCGCAGATTGTCCAGCGTCCGATTGACGACGTCCGAGACAGCGCTGCTTGACGATCACTGCAGGGCTGGAGTGCCACTGCACGTGGGACCTATATATGTTCGGCCGGAGCAGCGCGGAGGGGTCGCTCCATACTCGAACGGTACAATCTCGCATCCGGCAATGTGGCTGCCAGCCAATCATGCACTCCAGCTTCTCCACTCAAGTGAAACGACGTCGAAACGGCGTCGAAGGGCCTCTGGTCTCTGGCCCAGCTACTGCTACGTGAATGGGGTTTGCAGTGGCTGGTTTGTGTTGCAGCTAGCGTCCAACTCTTCAGCGAGTTGAATGCGCAAGCGCCTCAGGCCACCCCCCGATCACATGCGGATTACATAGGTGTGACATTCAAAGATATGGATCTCGTTGGCCTGTGCTTCTGGAGGTTGTCTCAGCAGTCTGACCTGTTCGAACAGGCCGCAAGAACTACAGGGCCGGGAACGACCCGGCCCCGTTTCCGTCAGCTGGTTACCAAGGCCGATCGACTAGACCCCTATTTGAGCTATTTGTGAGAGCGCTGCACACACAGACCATGCGTTCGCAAGCGAACCAGTGGCTGGCCCTTGCAGTAGTGAGGTTACACACTGATAACTTGGTAGGCTAAATTTGCAAAACACGACAAACAAAAGCCTAGATGCTTACAGACTACGACATGCTGATCACTATCCTTAGTTGGCAGCTTTTGCCATGTGGGATTTTGTGGCCACATTTTTTTCCTGGCCCGATGCAACTCCACTGCGTGCGGGTGACAGACAGCTCCTGCTTGTCCGTCGAATCGCATCTCAGACCGTGCCTGCGGCGAATTTCTCTAGTGCCCGTTCGAAACCGTCAATCGCTGAGGAAAACTCTGGTTGAGGGTGCGTCTAGACCCTAGACGCACTGCTGGACTTCCCTGTTACCGTCTGCATGTCGATTCATGTAAGGCCTGAGCAGGCCATGGTTCAGGCTCAAAAATTTGTTGCCCTGCCTCACGCTTCACGGTATGCGACCACGCGGTGTTACCTCTTGAAACGATCCTTAATGCAATCGACTGATCATGAGATCACTGTAATGGAATGGAGAATGCTACTGGAACACGGGTCTTAGGCACATCTCCCCGCGGTCTGTGTCTGCTGGGAACAGACAAACTACTGCAGTCATCGAGTGACCAGTCACATCTCCATCTTCACGCGTAGAGATCCCCGATGGATAATAATCGAGTGTGATCCAGGGTCCCAGGTAAGAGCCCTTGCTTCGGCCGACTATATCATATCGGGACAAAACAACGGTCTTCTGCCGGCTGGCAAGGTCGACCTGACTATCAGGCCTGCAGCTGTCTGTATCTACACCACCGACGATTCAGCAGTCTACAAGTGATTCTCAGTACAATAGTTCACACAAGGCTATCTTCGTGGGCTTGCGCGGCGGATCGAACGTGCGCCACGGCACCCGCAGCTTGGGGCTTGTTGCACAGCTCATCAGCCACGCAGACTGCATTTGTTCGCCACGATTGGACATCTCTTCATCCGTCACTAGAATGACTACGAAGCTGCTCAACTCGATCATTCCTTGGTACGGAGCAGCTCGTATCAGGCTAGTTGGCGGGGCGTCAGCCCCGATGTTTTGTAGCTCTCGGAGGCGGGCCGAGTAACACAGATTCTTGTGTTCTTTGCCAGCGCTGTGGTAATCAAGCGCTGCCCACGCCTTAAATTATCAACATCAATAGATCAAGCCAACGCTCGCTGAAGACGCTCCCTGTGAGAATATTGTTGTGCTGCCACATTGGACTAGTACACTAATTCGAAGCTGCAAATCCGGGCTACAATTGATGCAGGCTGGCTGCCGGATGCACCGTTTCTACTATCCGTGTCGCGATAGGACAGCACCAATTGATTGTGCGGGATCTGTGTAATCCATGAGGGTGCTTGTGGCTCCACATGCCACCTGGGCTGTCAGGTTCCACAGCAGACGGGTATGCGGTGTGAGAAGACGACGAAGGCCCTATGCTGGCTGACGTTAAATGAGGCTGAGATGTGGTGGTACTTTGATCAGCGCCGCTGGTATCTCTCGACCTCCACTTCACAATGTAAGCTCATTTGGCCTCTCGCCAATTTCATCAGAGCTGGAGTCCAAAGTGGCCCAGGCCCTTCTCCCTGCATTTCCAAGTCCCGCTCAGAGAGTGGGATCTACTGATGATTCCACCGAGTATCATCGCCATCAAGGTAGACGGAATGTACCACGATGATATCAAGGCTGGCTGTCAGGGTGGTCTTAATAAGGGCTGACTGTAGATGTGCCAGCTAAAGAGTGGGCCCATCGCGATCCTATGGTGGGGGGTTAGTGACAAGGAGACCCCAGTTGGACCCAGACGTCAACCTTCATTTCGACTAAGAAAAAAAAAATCGACTTCTCGGTATGCCTCCTGTAGCAGTTACGGATTGACGCCTCACCAACCCAGTCCATCGATATTGACTTGTTCACCTCCGATCGTCGGCTCTCGCGACTCGACATGATGAGAAGCACCCTCGGGCCGGCTGCCAAAGCCCCGGCACCCACTGCTGGCTAGGCTCATGTGTGGGTCTAGTCGTGGGATTTGTGAGAGGAGGCTGCCGTCTGCAGCCTGCTGTGCGAAGACGGGGTGCAGGCGGGGCCCAATGCAGGTCCAACGTGTCAGAGACTTGGGAGGATCATGCAGCCGAGCATCATGAACAATCCGGTCGGCTCCTGGGTTTAGATTTCCGCAGGACTTTTGTGGACTCCCTGCAACATTTTGCAGTCGTCTCCATACATCGCTGGATTCGCCCTCACTGCCTCGAGCACCCAGCAAGCTCACACAGCGAGTGCTGTGGAAATGTTGGCAGCTGCGCGCAAACGTGTTCCCTTCCACCACAACCATCCGAGTGTTGGCCCTGTCAAGGTCGGCCAGTACAAGCGAGACGCGCTTACCGTTGGCGGCAATGGCTCAAGCGGTTTGTGCGCTCAGGCGCTGGGTCAACTGACCAGCAGAGTCCCTGAATTTTGCTTCAACGTTCAGCCGCGCACGGCCTGCACACGCTCTGAGCCGGATCCTCCAACCTTCGCCAACTATGCATTGCGGGTCTCGAATGCTAGCGGGCCTCTGTGTGACGGCACAGCTCTCTACACACAAGGGAGGAGGAGCCCATCGCTGGGGATTATTCTGGATCGACGGGCGCTCTGTTTCGTAATCTCAGGGGCGCGGTGGCAGAAGAGTATCCAGGAAATCTCGCTTGCTTGTGAACATGGAAATGACTGACTGTGTACAGACAGCCTGGCCTCATTGCCCGGGCACGCCCTTTGCCGAGACATCAAGGCATCTCGCCATCGGAGCCGGACCGTCTGGGCCTCTTCCGTCGCCCCGCTGTTCGCCTGATCTTGATGACGGTGATCTTCACCTCGCTTACTAGCTGGCAGCTGGCTGGCATTGCTCGCACGGGCGCGGCAAAGTGTGCTGAAAACCCTCTTCGGCTGACCATTGGATGGACCGTCAGCCTGTCCAGTACCGGTTCAGGGCACGCGACTCCGTTGCTTCAGGAGTCAAGCCTGTTGCGAGCAGCTGGCTGAATCGGTCCCTTCACAGGGGCCAGGCATCACCCATTTCGCGACACGATAGCCCAGCGACAGTGCGGCTGGTGGCGGCTGGTGGCGTCCGATGGGAATCAGCGCTGGGACTCAGAAGGCTAGGCCAATGGCCTCGAATGTGCACTGCAGTCCTTACAGGCGTCGAAGCAAGACGAATATGTACGCTCGGATGGTGGGGCTGAAGGGACGATGCTCCTTGGCGGAACGCCGCACCCCCACGACACATGGCGGGCAAGTGATCAGTCAACTCGCCGGCCGAGATACGCCACGTCGATTTTGTTGGCGCCATCTCCTGTACCTACGTCGGATCACTATCAGGCAGGGCCGGGGCCGTCAGGGTCTTGGTGATCGTTGCAGGGCTGTCAATTCTCTTGATGCAACGGTATCAAGGGGGGAGTGGGGGGGGGAGGGGACTTCAAGACTTGGATGGCGGCAGGGCAGCGCAGGTCATCAAACCATGCGCAGCTCATGGCCTGTCAGCTGGCTTATTTACTAGACGTGCTGCCAATCTTGGGCGATATCTTGGGGGGTTCTGGCGTGATAACCCTCCCGATAGAGGCATGGCTCATCAGACGGGCAAAGTTGTCACGCACTTCAAGCATCCATGCGGCGGGCGGCATGGACAAGCTGCCCAGGGGGCGCCATGCAAAGACGTCTGGCCCTTTGACCAAGGCACGCCCGTAGAACATCAACCAGGCCGTGCTAGTGTCGTTGTTCCTGCCTGAGATACGAGTGCGAGGCAGTGGGAATGGCATCAGGACAGGCACAAAAGCCAGTCAAACGCCCGCCGAAACACACGACAGGCGAGTCTGACACTGAGTCCAGCCGGTCCAAGTTTAATGATCTCAGGTGCCGCTGCGACGGACATCCGACCTCCTGCGTCTGCTAAGCCGGAGAATTTCTGTGCTAGGGTCCTTGTCGGCAGTGTGGCATGTTCAACACCTGTCAATCAAGGCGCCGTCGTTTTGAAGTACGGCGCGCACCAGACAGGCGAACCTGCGCAGCCACGGTGGGGCGTTGAGACACCTGTAGTCCATCGCAGAGCTCGTTGAGACGGAGAAATACGACCTCTGCATATTCAAACGAGCAGTGGCGGTGCCTGGGATTTCCCCATTGGGAAACCAGCAGTTGGCCTGGTGGCTCACTGGCCACCAAAGTACCTAGGTAATTAATTAGCTGCCGGATGCGGGCAGTTGGAGGTGGTTGTTTAACTGCATGTACTCGCTACGAGCAACAGCCTATGCCACGGGCGGAGTATCAATGTCCCTGCTTTCTTGTGTCCCCATCTGTTCCCCGGAGTTTTCAGATCCGCTGGCACTCCGTCACATCTCCCAATTCGATCATATCTGCCAACGCGACACGTCGATTCCAGAGCCGCGACCCGCGAGCCCCGAGCCCCGAGCCCCATGCCCTTCTCCCCTTTTCTCCCCCTTCCCAGGCGCAAGGCTCGCGAATCTGCATGAACCGGTGGTTTCATAAATAGGAAGCGGAAATACCGACACGGCGGACCTGTCAACGGATCGTCCGGAGATGGAGCTGTCACCAGCCCCCCCAGAGCCCCCGCGCCGTGCCGAGACAAACGTACTGTGTGACGAGCGTGTATGAGCACGATCGAATGCGGTAGCGAGCACGACTGAGATGGAGGGCAACGGGAGCGTGGCTGTGCCACGGTTCCCAACAGGGGCCAGACGGGCGTCGGGTAGGTGAAAAAGTCCATGAGCACGCCGTCTCGCGGGGACGGCGGGAGCCAGGTGGCATGCCCCGGCACCCACGAGTAGTGTAGTGCTGGTGTTGTGGTGGTGTGGTGGTGTGGAAACCGCCGGGGGCGCGTGTAAGTGACGGCTACCTTGGGACCGGGCGATGGAGCTCCTCGGCTCTGCGCCACGCGGGGGTTATTTGGGGTTATCTTGTAACACGCGTTGTAGGCATGGGCAGAGGCACGACGCCTGGGGGCGGGGCGGGGACGGCGGCGACGGCGACGGCGATGGCGACGGTGCGTGGAAGGAGGCACGAGGCAGGCTGGCAGGCTGGCAGGCAGGCAGGGCGGCCAGATTGGGGCCTTGTCTTCTCTTCCGGGACCAATATTGCTCGGGGACGTGGTCAACACGAGAGGCAGGTGGCCTTGGCGGAGTCAAACCGCCAGGCCGTCAGTGACAGGCGCAGCAAGTCACTCGGCAGGCCCATCGAGGGGCGCGGATGAGATGTTGTTTTCTGGCGCGACATATCCACCCGCCGAGCCGGGACCCTGGCAGCTGGATATTGGGGCTACTGGGGCGGGCCACCCATGCTATTTTGGGCGGTGAGAAGCTCGTGTGGGGGGGAGGCTGGGCTGGGAGGTGTTTCGCCCGAAATTAGCCATCGCACGGGGGGCAGAAAGCTGCTGGCTGCCAGAGCTGCCGGAGCTGCCAGAGCTGCCAGAGCTGCCTCTGAACCCTGCCGCTGAACCCTGCCGCTGAACCCTGCCTCCTGGTGGCATCGGAGAATATCGTCAGTCGCGCCTGGCACGAGCAGGACCAGGTGTCGAATCGGGGGGCCTCATTTCCAAGATTGAAGGATGGCTTGCCTCTTTCAGGTGAGGCTCCTCCTCTTTACCGTGGTACATGGTCCTGACTACCCGAATACCTACACAGTACGGCAGTACGACAGTACGGGGGCCACAAGTGGCGCATCTGTCAACAAGGTGCCTCTCACGCCATTTTGGTGCCCTTCGGCTGAGAAGACAGTCGGGACCAGGGCACGCACGCCAGGGTGCGCCCCTCCCCGACTGGCGATCCCGGCGACGCTCCCGTTCTGTCACCCCCCCGCATGATCTGCACGTGTCCGGTTTGCCTATCCGGCGGTGCTGGTCGTGGCTGCCCTGACTGCCCTGGCTGCCCTGACTGCCCTGGCTGCCCTGACTGCCCTGACTGCCCTGGCTGCGTGGTTGGCACATTGCATCGTGGCCCTGCCAGTGCTCTTGCTTCTGGCCCCCCCTTCTCCCCCTTTCGGCTTCTGCTGTCAGAAAGCTTGACGAGGGCCTGACCACAACCCCTCCTCTGGTCATTACACGCTTGGCTTGCCTGGGTAGGAGCATCGGCCCACGACTCACAACATGTCCTGGCTGATCTCGGCTCACCGCAGGATAAACACCACCAAACTGCCTGGCTGCCTCGATGCCACATGTCAGCAGCTCCGTCCACACCACCAGACCACACGGCGCCACGCCCTCGCACGGCTCTCGTCGAGGCCCCACAGCTTCGAGAAGCATTTGAAGAAGCTTCAAAACCGCCCGTGGAGACCTCTGAGTGGCCCCTAACCCCTTCGTCATCATCCTCGTCGGTCCACCTGCACTGCTACGCTATGACGGACAGATGACAAAGTCGACTCCTTTGCTCCTATCGAGACTAACTAACGAAGCAAAAGAAATGGGGTCGCCGGGGCCACCGCAGAACTTGTAGGCGAGGCTGCGAGCCACCCGTCAGACCGTGATGCCGCTGGCGTAGCATCCCCAAACCCAGGCCCCGAGGGAGCTGCTGCCAGAGCCGCCCATGTTTTTTTTTGTTGCGCTGCACCCGAGCGCCCGGCATTGAGTTTCGCGTCTGGCGAGTCCGGGGCTTCGAGGGAGCCCCCGCCCGCGCCTCGGGCTTGCGTGCGTGGGCTTGATATAGTGCCACAAAAAGCTTGAGCCGCTGGAAACGTCAAATACATTGGCAGCCCTCCAAACTCTAATCGCCCAAGGCGAGATAGCCGCAGCTGCTTGATAGCAGCCAGCGCCCTAATGCAGCATGTGACGCTGACCTGCTGCGAGTTCAAACCTTGAAAGGCGGGCTCGCTGCACCCTCGCCATCCGTGTGGCTGGCTGGCTGGCTGGCTGCATGCAGGTGAGAACCAGGACGCTCGCGCAGCCAGCCACGGTCCACAGGGCTAGCGGCTCATATGGCCTGGTGGACGGGGGTGGGACAACATGGTTCGCGACGGGATGCGAACCCGGGGAGGGGGGGGGGGCGAGATCTCGACGCCGGACGCATGCCAATCAGGCCAGTCCTGGCAGTCTGGCAGTATGGGCATCATCTCATCCCCTCTGCAGTGCTGAGCGTGCAGACCTAGCAGATCAGATGGGCGTTTCTCGTGCTGTCGGCCCACTCTCCCAGCGCCGTAGCATGCCACTGCGTGCTACCTAGTCCAAGACGTACAGCCAAGCGGTTCCGGGGAGACGATCCGCATGCCAGGGCTATGCACAATCTGCGGCGATCTCACGCGAGTTAAACAGCTCCTGCATGCGGCTGCTGCAGCTTGGAAACAGATCATGGACGACCCTCAACTAAACGATGGATGGCTGTAGTGCCCGCTGCTACTGCGGGGCGGCGAACGTGCCCCGGCCAGTGCTGGCTGCAGCTGCCCGGGCTGACTCGGCTAGGCTCGACCCGGCTCGACTCGGCCGAGGACCATATGCATATGGCTGCGAGCGAGCCGGAGGAGGAGGCAAAGGGAAAGCTGGGCGGGAGGGAAGGGAAGTGACGAGTAGGTCGAGTGTCCCTCACGACTGAAGTTCCGCCGCACAACACTTGCGGCCATTGTTTGGGTTCATGTCGCTTGCATGAGCGACGGGTTGCATGCGGCGCCGGTACTGGCTGGCCACGAGTGGGCGCGGATGCACTGTGATGCGATGCGATGCGATGCGAATTTTAGGCTTGCAGGGCGCCAGGTGCGGCAGGGAACATGATGCCATGATGCTCGCCAGGGGACTTAGCTGTCGATCCTCACCGGCCTCACTGGGTGCTCCCTGTGTCCGCGGGCGTGGGCAGCAGGGCGATACCACGCCAGCCTCGAAGCCTTGCCCGCCCGTTGTCCCATCAGCGTCTGCCGCTGGACTACAACGACACCGGCCCATGGCCGGCTTGACACATAATCAGCCTATTCTTTGGGCCTGCGCAGCCTCTAATGGCAAGTAATGCCTGTGCTCTGCAAGGCTAGGTGCAGAGTTCAAGGAGCAGTGGTCCCGGACCTTGCCTCCCTCGCCTCATCCCTGGCGATGCCCTTCCATCTCTTTGGGCGGAAGCAGAAGTGTGCCTGGGTCTGGAATGCGCGCCATCATGGTCCATCGAGTTCCAGCACGAGAGCTTAATCCATGCTATTGCTGATTCCGGCGACGGGCCCTGAACCAAGCCGCCTACTCCAGGCTCACAGGTACGGCTAGCCTCGCCTCTCGCCTCGCCACACTACCACCCAGCCCACCATACTACACCCATCACGGTGAGCTCGCGCGGCTGGTCCATTTCCCCGGGTCCAGCCACCAGTTGCAATTACCGCGGGACAACTCTGCAAGAACTTGGACTCGTTAGGGGATCGCCGGCGGGCCGGCATACACTCATCAAACTACCGAAGTTAGCGCTTGGTTGATTTGACTCGTCATCTCAGGGCTCTGCCGCCATGCAGTCCCCGGGGCCTTGGATGCAGGTCGCGTCTTCCCCGTGTGTCCCAGCAGTAACCAAATCGTCGTTTCACCACACGAGGTTCTCCAGCGTCGGCAATGGTTCGCGTTGCAACGACAAGGTTGACGAGATATCTCCCTGTCGGGATGAGGCAACCTCGCGCGGTCCTTGTTTGCTGTGCCTGAGGGGGGCGAAACTCGGGGAAAATCCTGTCCATTAGAGTTTTTACGACAACATGACTAAGTAGACATGTCCCTGGGGTGGCCGGTTAGCCAGGACAACACCAGACATCGATGTTGTACAATGGTGTGGATGGACCAGTGGTGCGGGCTGCGACGAGCTTGCTTTGTGGCGGCGACGCCATCGCCAGGCATCGATGCCGTTTTGGATAGAGCCATACATGACTTGGCTGTTTATGGGTTAGATTTACTGATAAGCTATGACGACTCGTCAACTGCGACAAGCACATGTGAGTTCGTCCTATGCATACGTCTAAAATCGCGCAATACGCCCTTGTCGAAACCAGCTACCTAACGGTGTGTTTCCACACTGCCAGACAATGAATCTCCTGCCCAGCGCATGTGGTGCGGGACATATTAGCGCTGGTGTGGGAAACCGTACTACACTACGTAATGGAGGTGTTCGTGTCAGCGTCTGGACTAGAGCGGCATGTGTTAAAACTTCCGGCCTTCTCTACAGCGCACAGACGAGTCCCCTTGGAACATGGGAAACAAACAACTTGGCCTAAGCGATTCCCTTTGCGCCCAAGTGGTATCGTAGCCTGCCCCGGACCAGCCAAGTACGGGCTACCCAAGCACGAGAGGCTGAACTAAGAGAGAGGCGGGACGCGGCAGTCCGATCGGGGACTGCGTATCCCGTTGATAGTCAAGGGGACGTGATAGGGGCGTGATGGATGAACGATGGATGGAGAGCTCACGGGCCGGCATATCATATCACAACCTGTGATCAACATGGCCCAGCCAGACACGGCATGGTCTCGATGGCGCCAGGGGTTGTTTTACATAGTACGAATCCTCTTCCGGGCCCTTTTATAGCTGTTCATCAGATGGGCCACGGTCGTCGGATTTGGGGGCCAATGCTCATGTCATTTCAAATTCACGAGCGACCTCGGTGGCTCTGGCCGTGCCAGCTGGCACTAGGGGCGGTCTCAAGTCTTCGCTTGTGGCTAGAGGCTGGTGGGATACGGGATGCCACTTTCCTTGAGCATTCGGATTGATTCAAATGTATACTACCTAGGTAGTGGGGCCTGTTTTGAAGTAGATGTAACCAAGCTCGTGAAGATATGTGCCATCGATGTTGATGGCCTGGATTAGCACGCGCCATTAGATGAGCTGTGAAGTGCGCGCAAAAGACAGCCCAGAATAAGCGATGAAAGTGTGATTCGGGGACGAGGTCGAAGCTCATCCTTCGCGCTGTGGACGTTACTCCACGTATTTGCTTGACAAAACGTATTGGGGAAATCTGGTTGCTCGTCGAGACGACCATTTTGGCAAGAAGTGGTCGATACGCTCGCGGAGAAGTACTGGGCTGTTGAATACTGTTCGAACAAGTAGGGACCACCAAGAGAAATTTTCTTCCAAGTTCGACCGGTCTTGAACTCCGTACAACAGTTGCACGCAATGGAGCGAGTGCATAGTGATGCATAGTTCAGGTAGTCTTGGTGATCCCCTGAGACCACTCCTCCCAGCCAGACAAATTTACTTCGCGACCGGTCCCAGACACAGTTGATCATGTCACCTTGGGATTGATAGAGCTTTTGGGCGCCGACTACGAGCGGCCTCATCTGTGAAGGATGATTGCGAGTAGAGCGATTCGTCGTAAGAGCCGATGCTTGTGGATTGAGCATGATGCAGTGAGAGTGAATGACCGCCCGGGGCCTGCTTAGAATGACCCCCCAACAACCGAATGGAGTGTTGTCGAGGAGGAAGTGCTCGCCCCCAGACTCACATGAGCTGAACCTCATGTGACTTGTACCTAGATGCTCCGGGGTCTTAGGGAGATCGTTCTCGTGGACCAATAGGTAACGTGGTGTTCCTCTCGTGTAAGTCCGATGCTGTGGGTGAGCATGCATGGTCCCAACGGTCACCTCTAGGCAACAGGGCCAGAAAGTCCTGATGAGGTGGGCCGTAAGATTTCTTCTGTCCTTGAGGACAAGTCTGTCAGTCCCCCGGAGATTGAACGGAGTTGAAAGGTGTGATTCATCACACGAAAATGATTTGCGATGCACCCAGCTGAAGCAGCGAACGCGGCAAGAAAAATGAGCGATATAACCAGACCGACTCAGTTGCAGACATCGGCGTCCTCGCCCCGGCCCCTTCTTGACCGCAGCAAGTGAAATGTCACAATGGGGTCGGAAGGGGCTGCCTGCGACGACAGCGTACATCTCCGGACTGGTGGTCACCAGCCGTCGCGTCTTGTGCACTGTCTCCCGGAACCCAAGCATGCATCACCAATCTCTTTCGTGAAAAACAGGCCCCAGAACCAGGTGCTGATGTGATCCCCGAGGGAGGGGGGGGTACTGATTGACTCGCTTTGCATGGCTGGTGGTTCCCGCTGTACGCATACATCACGGCGGTATGTTTGAACGAGGCGGGCTGATGGGGATACCACATCGTCGCTACCAGCGTCGTGAGTCTGGCGAGAAGGCCGGTGAGCAAAGACGGTAGCCCAGAGCATCTTGTCTGTCAAATCCAGCAACAAGCTCGTTCCCGATGGGGCTTCCGCCGGGCCATTGGTGCTCGGCAATCTGGGATCTGGCGCTTGTTCAGTCCAGAACGTCCTCGGTGAAGAGTGCACAAGTCCAACTAGGCAAGACTTGTTGCTCACTCTCCGACTCGTGCACAGGAAGCAGGGTCGGGCAGGAAACCGGTTGGACGCGCGGGAACCCGGTGTGTGGCAGCCAACGCGGGAGGCGGGATACGAAGGCTCGGG
The DNA here is from genome assembly GCF_019321695.1 of Diaporthe batatas. Taxonomy (NCBI): domain Eukaryota; kingdom Fungi; phylum Ascomycota; class Sordariomycetes; order Diaporthales; family Diaporthaceae; genus Diaporthe; species Diaporthe batatas. The sequence continues at coordinate 332,216 of NW_025408559.1, read as the reverse complement.
GGGCAGGATGCAGACGAAAATGACGCGCTGAGGCGGAAGACGCCAGGGAAGCCTGACGGACGAGGATGTGAGAATTGATGGATTGCGGTTACCGCTTACAGGCAGGCTCTTATGGGGAGAGTGCAGCCGAAGAAGCAAGGCCGTGGCTGTGTAACCTGCCATAGCCAGCTGAGATTGTGATGCATTGCATGAGGTATCGACTTGCACAACGGTGGAATGATCTGCTGCACTTGCAATTAGACACGCATACACGCACCCACCATGGAACATTTGAACCTTGGTGCAGCTCACGAGGCATCCAGGGTGGCATCCGCATCCTGTGAGGCGGTCTGCAAGGCCAATGACGCGACCCATACACATCACTCGCAAAGGAGCGCAGGCCGGTGAGGCTGATTCTCAGGTATGTCAACCTCGGGACATCAATGCCTGCGGGAGAGGACATCTGACAGATGAGAAGCGACGAAAGCCTGTGTTTACCCTCAGGTTCAGAAACCAGGGCTCCCACACAGCCAAGACAGCATACTGAGCCAGCTGGCAGGGAATGCAAGGGCAGGATCGTGCATGTGTAGCGCCAGGCTCGCCTGCAATGGCCCCAATAAATTGACAGGTCGGGGTTGAAGGGTGTGGCTGTCTCTGCTTTTCACTCCGAAGCGCTCGCTCGCCCATCTTCGGCCGTCGCATGTGAGCTGTCATAAGTCAGAATCTGGGAAGAGACTTTAGAATCAGGTACTGCTTTGTACCGATACTCTAGTGGCATCCAGGTCTCTTGCATTCTCATTAAGTGCAAGATGAGATGAAGCAAGAGAGCATGCCAGCTCGAGCGGTATGCATAACTCGGATCATTTGTTGCAGGTATGAGCTGGGCTCGCGACCGAGTGGATCTGCATCGACCTCGGTACAAGAACAACAATGTGGTGAGTCTTTCGTTTGAAGTGACATGCGAGATGGCCGACGAGAGCTCGCATATCTTACGTTGGTGCTGTCAAAAGATGGGACCCCAGAGACAGTACTGTCCTTGTCAGCTCTGCGGCCGGCCGGCCTGAGTGTCGGCAAACGCACGATGCGAAGTTATTCAGCCTTTGTGTGGTTGCTCGCGACAGTCGGCAAAGGCGTGATGCCAATCTACTGTGGATACCGTGCATCAACAGGCTGCAAACCTGCCCAGGTGGAAAAGTTCGACTGACCATGGACGACTGAAGTTACCGTGTGTTATCAACCAGGTGATCAGAGGGCTGAGTGGGATTGGTTTCCGAGACAGGTCGCTACCATCGAGTATATTCCATGTCGCCGCCGGCGCAGTAAAGAAGAAGGTGGAGTCCTGAGCCTTCCATGACATCGCGGGCCCGGTAGTGCGTCCCATCAGACTGTCAATGCTAGACCAGTCGAGGGTGCTCACAAATGGATGGCCACATCCGTCCTTGTTTACTCGGACACTCCTCCGCCTCAGGCATTTGCCTGAAGTTTGGATGGCGCGTCTCGAGTGAGGCCGTAGTTGACCGCGTTGGTGGGCCTAGTACACCTGGGCATAGGAATTCCAGCTTCTCCACGGGGGATTTGGCCCGGACGGTATGTCTCCCTGGCGCCAAAGGTGTTGCACCCACATGGCAGGTTTTACCATCTGCTAAGTCTCGTCTCTAGCACCGTGCCTTCAGTACTGCATGTGGGCCATATGTCTGGCGTGGATGTCAGTTTGATACCTCAATGTCGGGAGCCACAACTTTCCCATCTCAAGGCGCGATCAGGGACCCTCGGTCACTCACTCTCACCTGGGTGCTCTCTCACTCGGGTTGATGGGTGGTGTGTCAGCACAAAGAGGAGAACGTTTGTGTGCTGACGGCAGTCTCATTCCTTAGAGTTTGATCGATCTGGCCATGGCCGTCCGTGAAAATGGTAGGATCGAGCCAGGTAATCAGCAAGGACTACTGAACGGTTTGTGCGACGAGATGGAGGTCCGTGGTGTATGATATTATCGCCGAAGACGCAACGGGAACGGAGCCACGGTTCAGAACGGAGGTCAGACTAGCTCCGATGGACACTACCGCCCGGGTGCCAGGCGGGCTTTTGCAGGTGCTCTAGTGGCGAGCCTGTCTGGTTAAACGCCGACGTGAGGAGGGAGCATCCCCTGTTATTGCCGATGACGTGATGTGTTTATCGACCTCGGGATGGTGGGGCTCTCGGTGCCGTAATGCCTGAATGCGACTGCGCTTGAAGAGCTCGGCCTGTATAATCGCGAGGGGTGTGTGGAGGGCATCGTCTAAACATATATATACCTCTTGGTATGCATGTGTGTACCGGCATATATATGTGTGTGCACATATCCTAGGAAACAACACTGCTCCAGAATAAACAAGACCACGTAGATAAGTCAACAACAAGACCAAAACCAAAGACCGACCCATCCAACCCATCATCAATCCAATATGACCAAAGTCCTTCTCACCGGTGCGCACGAAAACCCTTCCCAACATTGTGGCTGATCAGTCTGGTTAACAACCAACCCCCGCAGGTGGCTCTGGCTTCATCGCTGCCCACGTCCTCGAGCAGCTCCTGGCGCGTGGCCACAATGTCGTGACCACTGTTCGTTCCGACGACAAGGCGGCCAAGATCCACGCCGCCCATGCTAGCCTCGGCAAGGACCGCCTGGAGACGGCCATCGTGCCCGATATCGCGAAGCCTGACGCCTTCGACGAGGTCGTCAAGACCCCAGGCATCGAGGTCGTCCTCCACACAGCAAGCCCATTTCATTTCAACATCACAGACCCCCAGAAGGACCTTATCGACCCCGCCGTCATCGGCACCACCAGCATCCTGAAGGCCATCGCCAAATCCGCCCCAGCAGTGAAGCGTGTCGTCATCACCTCATCCTTCGCCGCCATTCTCGACGCCTCAAAGATAAACGACCCCAACACCACCTTCACCGAGAAGTCCTGGAATCCCGTGTCCATCCAGGACATCCACAAGGACAGTGCCACCGCCTATCGCGCCTCCAAGAAGCTCGCTGAGGAGGCTGCCTGGGACTTTGTCGCAGACAAGTCCAACAACGCCAAGTTCGACCTCGTCACCGTGAACCCGCCCATGGTCTTTGGCCCTGTTGTACACCACCTCGCCAGCCTCGACACCATCAACACCTCTAACGAGCGCATTGTCGCTCTCGCACGGGGCAAGTGGAAGGAGGCCGGCGCCGTGCCCCCGACTGGAGTGTCCAACTGGGTCGACGTGCGCGATGTCGCCAGGGCGCACATCCTGGCCTTCGAGAAACCCGAGATTGGCGGCCACAGGCTCTTCACCACCGCGGGCTCATACTCCAACAGGGGCATCCTGGATGTAGCGAGGAAGAACTTCCCAGAGCTCCAGGACAAGCTGCCAGCAGAGGATGTTCAGGGCGGTGAGCCCGCCCCGGCGGACACAACTTACAAGTTTGACAACTCGGAGACCACCAAGCTGCTGGGCTTCGAGTGGATCCAGATCGAGACGACCGTGGTCGATACTATCAAGAGCCTGAAGTCCTTCCTCTAGCGAAGCTGTCGGGGTTGCGATTGGTTGACCGTAAACAGGCTGTCGCACTTTCTTGTGCGCCACGTCATCATGGATAGCGGCCAAGGAGGCTGAGACATATTCATACAATCCTTCTATTTCATGCCCTTACTCTGCGTATGCACTGTGATATGACAGGAGGAACGCTGCGAGCCTGACTTGGACCGCGCCGAAGGTGGATGCATATTGGAACACATACCCAACCAGAACGATGTGATATGTGATATCGACTTCCTGACAACGAGGACAACCTTGCTGTATTCATTATCGCAAAATTCAAGCGGGTCTCAGTGGGTTTCCAGCTCCCGCGAATTCCCACCGCACTATGCACTCGTACACCGGAGCTGCGCCTGCAAGACCCAAGATTACCCCGAGATGAAATTGGTAAACCCCAGTGGCACAGAAGTCATACTAATATCCTCATTCATTTAATCTTGTTGCAAGCCCTGCCCTCTTCCGATGGAGGGGGTATCAATCAAATGCAGCCATTCGTCACTAAATCTTCCGCCCTATTTATACAACAGGGCCAAGCATTGTATCCCAAACGCCTTTCGCAATGTTCCCCATGCGAGACCCATCTAGAATCTACAACACAGCCGTCAAAGGTGTGATCACGTGCGTTGCCTCTTGAGCCTTGAAGCCATGCCTGACGACCACTTGCAAGAAGCTCATAGGAAGTAGTCGCTCGGGCCCCTGCGGCCAGCGGGCACATGCCGTTGGTCATCGGGTACAGCAGAGAAGATACTGAACTTGGTGTCCAGGTTTGTGTCGACCGTCATGATAGAAGCCACATTTCCACATCTGTAGCAGTAGTTGGGCGCAGACCAGACGGTCACGACGGATTTCTCGGGGAAGTGGTACTGACAGAGATTGTCAGCCTATTTCAGAGCCAAAGGTGGTTTCTGAGGGCGGGGGGGGGGGGGGCAAGCAGGACGTACCTTGTAGCCTTCATTCACAAGCTGATGTGCTCGAGCAATGGTCTTTAGGCCGTTGACGTGGTTGAACTCGGTGGCAACCTTATCACCAAACAGCCAGCCCGCGCCACGTGGACTCACAGCCCATGTGTCGATGTCTTCGGGATCGCTCCATACCAAGTCACAGAATGCACCCTCGTGAGGAATCTCCTGGGCTCGGGCGACGACCCTGATCTGATCAATAGTCCGGATCTCGGGGCTGAGGCCACCGTGCACACACAGAACAGTCCCGTCCACAATGGCGGCCAGGACAAGGAAGTCAAATACTTGGCAGCATGCCTTCCAAACCGAGGCGTTGCCATACTTTGTTTGACATTCTTCGTAGAACCCGTAAACCTGTGTGATCTGTCGAGACTCGTGGTTCCCTCGGACAAGGACGATTCGATCGGGATACCTTGTGCTAGTTAGTTACGCTGCAAGTGGAACTCGGCGCATGGTCCGACTTACTTTGCCTTGAGACACATCAGTAAAGTGAAAGTCTCGAGACTGAAATATCCACGGTCGACGAAATCGCCCAGGAATACAAATCGAGTATCGGCCGACTGTGATGGGCCAGTAGCGCCAGCACCGACGCCGGTGCCCGAACTGCCGGGCCTTGCAACACTCTCGGAAGACGTGTTGGCGTCGTCATCGACGTCCCCACCTGGCTCGCCGCCTTCTTCTCCAGACGCCTTGGACTGCTTTATCTTCTTTCTCAGTTTCGGGTTGGTGATCTCGGTTGGCGGCTCGATGTCTTCCGAGGTAATCACTGTCGTGGCGGTCTGTGGGGCTTGCACATTGGTCTCGCCCGGCATCCCGCCGGCGACACGGAAAAGCTCCAGGAGGTCATAGAATTGGCCGTGTATGTCCCCGCAGATTGTGACGGGCGTCACGATTGGTTGTATGTTGGACTCTAGGGAGTGTGGTCAGCACAAGCCGTCGTGCGGCAAAGCGAGGGGGACGAACCTTCCATGAGGACCTCCTTGACCATCTCGCACAGCTGTTTCATGACGGACTCGGGGAGATAATGGCATTGTTTTGCCTCCTCAAGCCATTCGTCCAGCCCAGCACCTGGCGTCAAGTTCGCCGGTCCAGGTTTGGGAACATTAGCCATGACGTATTGCCGGTCTTGTGCAGCGCGGCTGACAGACACGCGCAGGTGAGATGGGTATGGACGGGTGTGGAATCGACGAGGGCGCAAGTGGAGGGGGCGGGAGCTGGATGACCCAGACCAAGGTGTCGAGGTCAGGCGGGACAGGTGAGAAGGGTCTGTGTAAGAAGCCATCAGTAGCATGTCCTTGGGCCTCTCGGTCTTTGCTCAGTCCAGGACCTACAGGAAGATTTGACAACAGCCTCTGGGTGGCTAAAAGCTAGCTGTGCTCCTGACGATGCTCGAACAACAGTATCTTGATCAGGTCTGGAAACAGGGCGTTGAGATGGCCTACTGCACAGGTGCGATCCAATGTACACAGCAACGGCATCGGCCCAGGGTCTTGATGGGAACGCAGTCGGCACTGGGGGTTCTTCCCCTTCCGCCGCATGTTGGGCGGGTTTGGGGGGGGGTCCAGTGGGTGTATGCTTGGCTGGTCCGTGAGCCTGCCGCCGCCACACTACCCAGGTGAGTACCTAAGCTCATGGTCATGGGCGCAGGGGTTATCGGGCGTGGGGCCTGCAGATCGGGGCGACATGTGCTGGTGTGGGAAGTGGGATGGCACTTCCAGACCTGAACTCCCCCACAGTCGACAGGGAGCTCTATCGCTCTATCTGCGCTACAGTGCCACTATCACCCTTCGCAAGCCCACCCACATAGCTTCCAAAGCAACGGCTCAAAACAGATTCGCTACTTGCATTCGATATAATCGGGGGCTCTGGCCCCGTAAGCCTGCCCCAGTCTGCAGTATCTCGTTTGGAACAGGCATAGCTGTCCGCCGGCCGCACGTCAACAAAAGCCCGCGACACCAATCGGTGACGGTCCGGTTCTTACTGTCTCGTCGTCGATCACCAACGACTTCCTGGCCCCGCACGTTTCAAGTCAAAAGACCGACCGCACAACACATCGACATGGTCGCGCCCGAGGCCAAATCCGGCCCTAAGCAAGCTGGTGTTCTGCCCATCCGTCCTGCCCAGGCGCAGGGCCCGACAGACTCGTCCAGGTCTGCCAAGTCCAAAGCCGCAGCACAGGATGGCATCAAGGTCAAGGTCAGGAGACTGCCACCTGGTCTGGCCGAACATGAATTTCTCACAATCCTCGGTGACACGTGGAGGCCGGGCAACGGAAAGGTTGGCTGGTTCTCATACCACTGCGGACACATACCAAAGAGGTACGTCAATCGCAGGCATTGCTTGATGGAGACAGAAGTTGACATTATCAATGCAGCGCCTCCAAGGACTCTACTCCTGCCTTCGCCTTCCTCCAAGTCAAAGAAGGGGACCTTGAAGCTCTCGACCACGCCGTCCAGAGTGCTATTTGGGAGGACGCAAAGGGCACCTTCAACAGCCCTTCTCTCGTCGGCCCGCCTTATGTGGAGCGCTCCATCTACAAAAAAATGCCACTTGCTAAGCCCAAGAAGGACCCTAAGGAGGGTACGATTGACCAGGACGAAGACTACAAGGCGTTTTTGGCCAGCCTCGCGGAGGATCCAACCATGAAACCGGATGAGACACAAGCTGATGCCGAGGATCCTGGGAAAGGCGAAGCCGACACTAAGATTACCATCGCTCCATTGGCCCAGTTCGTCAAGGAGAATCGCGAGAAGAAGGCCAACAAGGCCAAGGAGGCCGCGGCTGCTAGAAACAGCAAGCACTCGAGACAAGAGTCCCAGGGCACCAAAGGCAAAGGCTCATCAACAGCACCGGATGAGTCTAGAAAGAAGCCAAAGGACAAGACGAGTGACAAGCCTAAGGAGACAGTGCGCATTCTCAAGAAGCAGGCTGCTACAGAGGCTGCCGCCGAGGCTGCCAAAGCTGTTGCCAAGGACATGAAGGCCGCCAGCTCCTCTTCTGATGCCGCCAGCAGTCGCCGCGCTGGTATTCAGGGTGTTGCCAACATTTTAAAGCGTGACCTCGGCCTCTCTAATGGCTCCGCTGCGAGGAAAGCGCGCCAGGAGGTAGCAAAACAGGAGGCTGCCAAGAAAGGTGACGCCGAACCGAAGGCTAAGGAGCCGAAGGGCAAGGACGGTGGATCTAAGGCCCCAGCAGCAGCAGAGCAGCCTGCACAAGCAACAGATCGACCTGCGACGCCCACGGCTCCAAAAGCACAGGCGGAGAAGTCCTCGAGGTCAGGGCGGAGCCGGAGGGGAAAGGAGACCAAGTCGTCCGACTCTAAAACCGGAGGGCCCGCAGATGCTCCAGCGCCGGCACCTAATGCCCCCGTCATACTACAGAAGAAGAAGGACGATAGTCCTACGGCTTCCGCAGATAAGCAATCGTCAAATAATGCCAAGGCCGTCACTAAGCAAGGTTCTTCCTCGGCAGCACCGACTCCTCCGACTGGCCCGAAGGCAGCATCCGCAAAGGGAGGTCAGCCTGGAGGTTCCCAGAAGAAGAGCAGCAACCCAGCGCCAGCAGCCTCTTCCACGCGTGCGTTCCTTAAGCATGCCAATCCGTCCCAGGGCGTGACCGAGGCCCTGCTGAAGGAGGCAATGCAAGTTTTTGGTGGCATCAGCCTTGTCGAGATCGACCGTCGCAAGGGTTTCGCATACGTGGATTTCACAGAGCACGCAGGACTGGTCAAAGCAATGGCCGCCAGTCCTGTCGCTGTCGCTCAGGCAACCGTACAAGTTCTCGAGCGTAAGGACCAGGGCTCCAAGAAGGCTGCCAGTACACCAAGCAACCAGGCTCAGCCCGGCACTACCAACAGCAGTAACAACACAGTTGCAGCTTCTGCAGCCCAAGGCGCTGCTAATCTGTCGACTGCTCCATCGTCTAATGCAGATAAGAGCGGCAACGGAACGACTAGCGAGCAACAGCAAGCTAAGCGTAGCCGACGACGTGGCCGCGGCAGAGGAGGAAATGCAGGCGGCGGCGGCGGCGGCGCTGCTAACAGCGAGGTAAAGGCGGAGACCGGCGCTGGATCTTCTACACCGGCAGCTACGGATGCTGGAGGGCCCGGTACTGGCTGAAAGATCGGGACATTCGTGGTTCAATTACTCGGTCTGTCTGACTGGCCGGATGGCCAGCCCATCCGGGTCTTGCAGAGGCCGATCAGGGTTGTCCGACCGCTGCCAGACCATTGAGCTTGATCGATCGAGGTCCAGCCTAGTAATCAGCGAGTTTGTTTCATGTACCCAGCAGTGTTATTGTACGCCCGCCGGTGTCAACGATATCGCCGTATGATCCTCAACCTCATGGGATGGAACTTACAATCATCGGAGCGGCCACTCGCTGGGCAGATTTGGTGGAGGGAAGTGCTCAGCAGCACTCATCGCTCCTACTGGCAGAAATTAAACCTCCTTCGGGTTGCAGAGAGATGGTATTATGTGGGTGCTCTGTTCTGACCGAGTTCAGCCTGGGCAAATACCCAATTCCCCAGCCGTCCATAGCGTTTAGTGAGATGACAGTCATTGATGCGCACATACGCGCTCTTCCGCTCCTCCTAGACGCTGCCGATCTCTTGTGCCCTCTCCTATGCCCACATTCCCTAGTAACATGCGCAGCGGGTCTCTCGGGCAAAAGTGGTGACATGCTTTACCACAACTTCCAGCCTGGCTGCCCCTATATCCTTCTAAACTTGCCGCTATCGATACAGCCTCGCGGCCCGAACAGACAAGCCCACGTCCTTGGTGTAACAAGTGGTGTTGACGTCACCTTGCCTTGAAGCAATGTCGATCTGGGAACACCTACCGCACCGGGAGAAGTCAGGGCACTCGTCAGTCACCCCGGGTTAAGCGACAGGCAGACATGATGCGTTGTATAATCTGCCAGGGATATTGCAACCAGACTTGATTTGCAATCTTCGGTCGTTGCCTGGATGACGCGATGGTCTGCCTGCCCTTTGCTTCCCCCCATTGGGATTCTTTTGGTATTCTTGTCCAGCTTTTCCAGCCATTTTCCTTCTTTCAAAACTCCTTGCTGTCTTTTACATCATCTTCATTCATCCACTGTCATGTTTCATGCAGCACCGGGTGTATGCTTGGGTAGTGAAGCTATAATGTCCATTTTGGGAATCTGAGCCATTCATAAGAGGTATCTGTCTAACTAGGAAGGGCTGTGGTGTGGTGATATCTATCCTGTGAAACCAAACGAGGAAGGAAGAGAGAAGTAGAAAAGGTGGTATCATATTTCCCAAAAGAGCCCCGTTCCAAGCCTGCCGTACCCCAGATAGCAGGACTTATGTCTCCCAAACAAATCCCACTTGCCCGTTCACTTAACCTGGGCGCCCTGACCAGAACTCCGTGAAAAATCCAAAGTGATAAGGAACCTTTTTTCCAATTTGACCGAGCCGTCAGACTTGAGAGACCTGAGAACAAATGAAACATGCATCATGCGCCAGTGCTCCCGACCGTCAGGACCTGCAGGCCGTCCGGGACTAGGGGTCAACAGGTGACGTATGTGGGGTCGTCAGCAGTATGTGTGTGTGTGTGTGTATGTGTGTGTGTTTGCACCAGGGTGTGGGCACGGTGTGACAAGAGGGGCCGTCTTGCAGCAAAACACCAGCCTCAGAAAGGCCCCAGGGGAGTGAGTCCACCACTGTGAGCAAGTTGTTTGGTTCTTAGGCACCGAGATTTGCCCGAATACCTGGTTGCCTCCAGATTTGTGCAATAGAGCACCAATGACCAGAGCCTGGGGCGACGTGGGGGTTCATGCTCGTGTGTCTGGTATATGTAGGAAGCGGGCCGGGTTCGTCAGTTGAACGTGTTGTTCCATGGTTTGGTGATTAAATCATGTGAACAGAGTGATGACGCCGTCCACCTTTTGGTGGTGAGTTCCAGCTCCCGCGTGCAATGACAATGATGTGCGCATGAGCGACCAAAACCAACTTCTCCCTTGGCCAGTCGTCTATTTTTCAGCTGATAGTTGAGGGGGGGTGGGCAAGGGTGGCGCTCCAGCTGAAGAAGGATCAGGGAGGATCGAGGCTGCTCCGTGAGCCTCGGGGCTGGCTCACCCTCAGGACAGAGCCTCACATGTCAATCAGAGAGGGTGAGGGTGATAGTTCCCATCCTCGTAGTTGGCTGTTGGAGACATGAGCCCGTCGTACCTATAAAAGACAGTGGGCCGCTCCATGCCGGCACTTCGAGGTGTCGAGGAATAGGCTGGGTCCTGGTAATGGGCGATGGCTGGCTGGCCAGTCTGGGCCATGGCGACGGGTCCATCGAAGCGGCGTCCAGGGCTGGCTGCGCTTGGCTGTGGTGTCGGTATCGACACGGTTGGTCGCGCAGCGCGAGGTCCGAGGGGCTCGACATAAGGTCTGTCGGCGTAGGCGGCACTGCTCAGGCGGCGACTGGTGGTCCTGGGGGCCCTGGAACTTGATCGCTTGGAGGAGCTGGCATCACTCGAAGTCTCGCTGCGCTCGAAGCGGCCCTTGAGGCGATCCTTTTGTTGCTCGACATCTGCGTCCTTGGACCGCCTGCTCTCGCTCCGGTGCAGCTTGCCGCTCTTGGGAGAGGGTGTGGTGGCAGCCCGGGCCTCGGAGTCCCGTGGCTTCTTCTGCAGCCTCTCGTTGCTGTTTCGCAGGCCGTCATTCTCGACCTGCAGCGCTGCGAGACGGGCCTCCAGGTCCTTGTGGGCGTCTCTCAGCTTCTTCTTGTCCCGCAGCAGGTCCTTCTTCTCCTCCTCCAGGTTGTCGCACCGGTTCTTGACAGCCAGCAGGTTGGCATCGGCCAGTCTGAGCTTCTTGGTGAGCTGCCTTTCGACCTCTTGGGCCTTTGCCTTCCACTCATCGACCTGCTTCACGGTGTCTTGCAGGGCCTGTTTTAGAGCCTGTTGCTCGTACAGGGTCTCTGTGTAATGATCAGGATATGCTGTGCCCGAATGGTTTGAACTCGTGCTCGACGAACCAGCGCCCGATTCACTCCTGGATGCCGAGGAACGGGAGGACCCACTGCGGGAGGTGTCCTCGCCGAACCTGACAGTCTTGCGCGAAGTGTCGCTCGGCATGGTGCCCGGGCGAGGCCCGAGTTTTTAATATGGGTTTGCCGGCCGCCTGGTCCGGGGCTGGCGGTCGTGGGCGGAACGCAGACGCAGGAACTCAGAGAGGAGCCCGCACGTGTCCCTCGTTGATTTGGCCAAATACTGGCTGGAGAAAACTGCACGAGTGCCCAACCTAGGAGGGATTCCGGGAACGTGAGGCGATCAGAGTATTTAACTCGGGCGAATTGGGCAGTGCCGGGCCCCAGGCTAGTTAGACAAGGCTGTGGGTAATACGGCGTCTCAGTGGGAGCATTAGGCTGCAAGCAAGGTGGTTAAAAGCCAGGGGTGGTCGCAGCCCAACCGGGGCTGGCTGGGTGTGGTGTGGACGGACGGGATGGAAATATATAATAACCTCGAGGCCCGAAAATACCGAGTCTCCCTTGTAAGAAATGGTGTTCTGGTGGAGACAAAGTCTAGACAATGGACGCCCGAGGAGGAGAGGAGGACCTGAGCAAAGAAAGAAACAAGGAAAAGGCCTTGTCACGGAACGGAAGTGCATTTATTTCCCAAAGGAGGGAGGGCATGAGGGAGGGAGGGCAGTCAATGAGCCTCACGGCTGCCCGCCCGCCTGCCTGGCCCAGGTACAACATCACTGCCTGCTGCCTCGGGGCTCAAGTGCCATGCGCGGACAGGGGGGTTGTGGGAAGTGGATTAAAGAATCTGGGTGACTCCAAGGCTGCCTTACAGCACTTGAGCACTTGCGCAGCAAGGCAGAGACGCAAGAGACGAGGTGGGTGGGTGGGCAGGGGTGCGAAGTGCCAACGGGCGGTGGCTTTTCCCTTGCACTGCATCCTGCACTAACACTTAGGCCCTCTCACACCTTACAAGTGCTGCACACTCACTGGGGCTGAGCTTAGGCTGTCTCCCCTTCCGACCACCTAGGTTGCGAGGTACTATGTACTCACAACCACCGAGCAACAACCACCGAGCACCCGCCAGCAGGCCCCACAAGCACCGGACACGGTGCCCGGGGCCACTTCGGCCTCCGACGCCGGGACACGGAACGGCCAACGGTTCTCCCGCTACTCTTGCAACAAAAATCCCATAAAAAAAGTCCAAAATAATACTAGTAATATTATACAATATTTCCGGCCGGTGTGTCACGTGCAGTTGGTAATGCAAATGAGCATCCTTCATGGCGCAATTGGCTAGCGCGTCTGACTGTTAATCAGGAGGTTGGTGGTTCGAGCCCACCTGAAGGAGTTCTTTTTTGACCGCCTTATCTATGGATTATTTTTTAATTAATTTCTTTCTTTTTTACCTAAAACAAATTCCCGCACAAAATATCCAAAATGTATGTCAGAGAGACAAAAAGAACTCCTTCAGGTGGGCTCGAACCACCAACCTCCTGATTAACAGTCAGACGCGCTAGCCAATTGCGCCATGAAGGATGCTCATTTGAACAGGGCTAATTGCGCCTGCTCGTTCGTGAATTCCTGCGGTGAAAGCTAAACTATATTCTGAAGGATAATAAAACTTCCTTTTCTTTTATAATAAAAGAATATCTTATTTTAATTTTAAGTTTTTATTAAATTATAATTAATAAAATTCAATTTTTTAAAAAAATTAATATATATTTTATAAGTAATATTTATTAGGATTAACCCTTTTATCTCTAATTATTTTATTATATCTTTTAATATTAAGGTATAAAGGTAGTTCGACTAGGTGGTTCGCCGTGAGAGCCATTACAGCTCGATCGACTCCTAGCACAAAAGCCGGGGTGGGATGGTAGGGCACTTGAGTCGGTACATGGGTACGTTGGCACGTCACTGGGGCTGCTGTCATTAGCCGTCGAGGTGCGTCTGCAGCCTGCTTGGCCTCGTCCTGTGCGGCGCGCTACTGGGCAATCCGACGTCGTGGAGGAGGGTTCTCGGAGCAGGTGAGCAGGTGACTCACGATCGCTGCGAACGTCACCCCATGCGCGTGGCATGACTCCTATACATAGACCTGTCTACAAGGTCTTGTCTGGTCTTGATTGTCAGGGCCAAAGACAGAAAGAACAATGGAGGGGAGGCTTCCCGAGATGGCGCCAGCGGTTGCACGGCCAGGCCCGGGTGATGGTGGCCCTGGAGACAAGAGAAACGGAACGATTTAACATGTCTGCGGTATAGCAACAAGAACATGGTCAGAGCAGGCCAGAGACAAGGCGCATATAGATTGTTACGAGAGGGTGCAAAGTGTAGGGCCAATGTGTAAAAACTGCTGAAGCAGAGTGCACACTGCCCCGCTGACAGGGGGGCCCCTGTCTGCTCTGCCTTACACCCGATTCGGCAAGTGGGCCTACCAAGCATGTACAATGTACTGTGTAGCGGGCTGTCCCCTGAGAGAACAACCACAGCATTGCCGGACTCCAGTGACGACAGCCTTATGAGGATTCAAGCGGGCGTCGAGGCCAGGGTGGGACCCTGCGGCTGGTTGCTCGGTTGCTCGGGACATCAGAAACAGGTAAAAGGGCACGGAAGCGCCCGAGGAACCAGATCGCCGGCCCAACCTGCCAACTCGGAATGACACACAGACGCTGCCGTCACTTGTTGTTGATCGAGTTTCGAGCCAGCGAGCCAAGCCCAAATATGACCTGTCAGCGGCCACATCGACCGTGGATCGCGCCGTCACCACCCCCATCTCCCCGTCTCCCCATATCACCTTCTGCCACGAACTCGGCCGTGACAGGTCCGAGGCTGCAGTCGACGACGGCATCCCGCAGCCAGGGTGTGAACGACGGAAGGGGTGGGTGGGCAGAAGATGATGCCCTGTGGCCAGGTAGTGCGCGCACCACAAGAACCCCGCCTCCTAATTCGCGCCGGATCGTCCACGTTCTGCCTGGCCCAGACGCTCATGTACCCAGGTGCTTTGCCATGTCGGGCCAGCAAAAAACACAAAGCTGGGAACCAAGTCTGAGGGGTGGTCCGGTCAACATATCACGCAGACATTACTGATTTGCCCGTATATCTATTCATAGAATTGAAAGGGGAAGGGGAAAAGGCAAGGGATTGGGGGGGGGACACAAAAAGAGCAAGCAAGCCCGATATACTGGGCAAAAGACATGAAACCCAAGCTTATAGCCGTCCGTTTTCCGTACTATAGTACTGTGCTTCTCCAACGCGCGTCAGCCTTGCCCAGGCGCCCGCTCAGGCTCGTCTGGACGCCCGTCGACCTTTGTACATTACAACACGGTGGGTTCAATTGTAGATTCGGGACTTGCCCATCTATATACTTAAGTAATCATGGTGAGGATCGTACTCAATACAGACCTGTCTGGTCGGGTGAGTCTCATTTTCATGGGGCACCCCAAGCCTCGGGCCGCAGTAGCGCGTGAGCGGCTCATCTGACAGCTGCGACGCCCACCCCGGGGGTTGCTCACAGGACCCCAGGCCTCATCATGCCTGAATCAGACTGCGAGAGCCCCAGAGGTCACGATCACGCTGTTCACTTTGTTTGGGGGCAGGAGGGGCAAGCGGCGGCTTGTTACCGGGCAAACTTTTCCAATCTGGGTGTTTGTCTTCATTCATAGGGCATTTCGCCCGACTGCTATGCTAGGTAGAATCCCCCACTCGGATGAAATCAAAATTCTCGAATCGAGGGAAACGAACTGTGTTGGGGTGCAAATGTTGCGAGGTCCGCAAGGTTTGCTTTGTGGCACCGATAAGAGGGTCAAAAGAAAGGGGCCAAGGCATTGCTCTCTGCCCCAAACGGCAGTGGCGCCCCATCAAGCAGTTGATATGGCCTCCAGCTCACATAATCCGACATGTTATGACGGCACTGCATTTGGTGCAGGCTGGAACGAATCTTGGGCTGTCAGCTATGTGATGAGAAATCACTTTTGGAATTGGAGGTATAGATAGACTCACCCTAGAATCCATCAACCATGGTTATTCCAAGCAACAAGACCTGCGAAGGAAATCCTGACGACGCCAATCTGCCTCAGATCCAGAGATTCTCCATACGGGCGCGGAACAGTGCTGCGAGTACTAACGTCCCACAGGGCCGGTGACAACATTCTCACCGCAGCCCATGCTGACGCAGGATGGCTTTGTATCGGTCGACGTCCCTCATCGCCTTCCTCTCATTTCGTGCCCGTAGTTCGCACGCCTCCTCAAGGCGTCGGTTCCGGTCGGTAGCCACTGCAAGATCGTTCTTTAGCCCATCGACTGTGTAACTTAGCTTGTCGTACCGTCGCCGCCAAGTACTAATCTCCTCCATGAGCTTTCTCGCGCCGTTGCCGACGCCGTCACGGATATCTCGCTCCAGACTGCGTATGTGGGCCATCAGCGAGTCGTTCTCGTTGATCAGCTTGGTGTTCTTGTTTCGTAGCCTCCTCATCGCATCTTCGCTGGAGCTACCGGCGCGGTGGTGGTGGTGGTGGTGGTCAAAACTCCTCCTCAGCTCATGGTTCTCATACTCGAGGTTGCGGATCGTGGCCTCTAGGGAGGGCACGCGGGCCTGCAGCCTGCGCAGATCGTCGCTGCAGGTTGTCCAGTTGGCCTTGAGAGCATGGTTCTCCCGGCGCAGAGCCTCGTTTTCCTGACTCAGATCGTTCTCGCGCGCCAAGAGGAGGTTATATTCTTCTCGCGTAACATCGAGGAAGTCGACCCGGCGGCCGCGGGAGGACTGGCTGCTCGCATCGTGGGGGTTGGAGTGCGAACGCCTCAAGGAAGCCTTGACGAAGCGACGGTGTCCAGATGGGAGGGTCTCGACCCAGTAGTCTCTAGCCATACGCCAGTCGATGTTGTTCTCCTTCTGTCAAGGTTTTGACCTCGTCCTATCGGCGTCTGTGGGCAGTGTGCTTGGTGGGCGTTGAGGTGAGAACTGCTTTCTGAGATTTCGGTGAGGCCAGCAAGACGAGCACAGTCTGGGAATAAAATTGTTCTGCCAGTCAAGTCGCTGGTATTGGGAGAACAAAGAGGTCCTCAAGCTGATGGTGTTGGCTGAGCGGAAGGAGGAGGGCAAAAGGCAAGGCGGGCTTTCAAGACGGTTGTAGCTAGACCGGTACAGGGAGCAACGGGCCTGACAATGGAAGTGGAGTAGGTGCTGTGGATGCAAGTAATAGTTGCATATATGTCTTGACAGTTGGGAATGGCGAATGGCAGAAGAGACGAGGCAGCAAGCCAGGGGTTGCAACGGGGACGGCTCGCTTTTTAGCATCTTGGTCAGTCCTGACGGCAGTTCCCAGGCATCCTCATAGGGCTTGGGCAGGCGAGGGCTCCCGCAAAGCGCAAAGCGCCTCAGCATACTGTGATATGATCAGGGGAGAAAGGTGTGGCAGCATGAGGCTGGCGTGTTTGGTGGTGGCAGGCTCAAAGCTGCCGGGAACACACCACGAGGGTCAATCAGCCACGGCCCAGCAGTCATGACGGCCGATGAGCAACACCTCCATGAGCCCTCTATGAACAGAGCATAGCCAGGATGTTGGGCCTCAGCTTCGAGGCCGATCTAATCTCAGGGCCCGGGGGGAGGGTGCCGGCTGTGACAAGAAGGCGAGGGAAACAAACAAGCCCTGGGGCCGAGGAAATGGGATGCCTCGAGGCCGAGTCTTGAGGAAAAGTGTAGATAGCCAGTCAAGGATGACCCAGCCCCGACGTGGTCCCTTTGTTTGCAGGCCTGACTGTTGGCCATAAGCCATGTGGCCCAAACACCACAAGGATGAGGTCATGGGAAACGAGGCCCCTGGCCGAGCCCAGGGAGGAGGTACCTGATGACTTAGCCATGTTTCCCTCCCTCGCGCAGGACAAAGAATCGAAGATATACTTGGCTAGATACAGTCATCTTGTTGGTATGGGGTAGGACAGGGTCTCACGCCCCCAGCATACGGCGCTCGAGCATTGTGGTTGCGGATGTGGGCCACGAGCTTTCACGGACAGGCGCTGAAACCAATGGCGACGTGACCGAGCCGCGACAGCGTGGGAGGTCGTGAGCGACGCTTGACGGGCCAGTCGGCAGTCAGAGAAAGGGCGAAGGCTAACTGACAAGAGCTCGGAGGCCTGCAGGTCCCGCGCTTCTTGGGTGGATAAAGTGGACCCCCTGACACAAGAGGTAGCGCGAGTGCAGGGAACAGCTGGACAGTGCACCTGCCCACCCCACCCCACCCCACCCCATCACTTCCTTCCCTAGATTTCATCCTCCCGCGGCTGAACCTCAGCCAAAGCCTCATCCAACGAAGGATTCGTGGCTGCTTGCGTTGGTTGAGGCCTCGACACCCGGGAAAGCACATCTACAGAAACTGCTGCCGCTTCTGCACTCTGATATTCAGTATTTACACTTTCCCTCACACACATCCACCTGCCTGCCTGCTTAGAAGGCCCCTTGCCCAGGCAGAGGATCATTGACCTCGGGACAGGCGCTGTCAAACACGCCTGGGTCGGCGAACTGCGGCTCTGCGCTGCCGTCGAGCCCCAGCTGTACCAGCGTGTTGCCCGTCGCATCATACGCCGGCCATCCATAATCCAGGAGGCCTTTGGCTGGATCCCTCGCAAAGGAAGCCCACGCCCCCATAACGTACGCCGACACCGCGTCCTCGTGCTCCGAGTTCTCCACCAGGGACACGTCCTGCGCCGTGCCAAACACCATCTCAACATCCGATCCATGATACGCACCGCTGCCCCTGGGCCCCAGCCCGGCCGTGGAGTTGTACAGCCTCAGATTATCCCACTCGCCGTGGTATCTGTACCTCCACGTTGGCACCAGCTGTTCCGTCCGGTACCGCGCCTGCGCTCCCGTCGGGCACGTGAAGGCGCGCTGGTTGAAGAGATCCCACCGCGCCTCGGTCAGGTTCACCTTGGCCGCCCACGCCGACAGCTTGTACCACCCGGACTCAAAGTCGGTGTTGCCCAGGAGGTATGGGATGCGTGCGAATGACCCGTTGCGCGATCTGGCCTCGTAGTCTGAGAAGACAATCTCGTCGTCAACCGTCGGGTGAAAGGTGGCTTGGGCGAGCGCTTGGCTAGGTAAGGCCGGTACTTTGGCCGACGCCGCCAGGATCGCAGAGGCGTTGGCCTGCCGGACACAGTCCACGACCGTAGCGGCATCTTCACCTGCGCCACCGCACCCAATGGCCTGGGAGACGTTGAAGAAGATGGACTGCGCATATGCCCTCGTGTTGGGGTTGAAGCTCAGTGCCGTTCCCGACTGCGATATCAGCCCTGCCACTATGGGGTCTTCCTCCCACGCGAATGCCGAATAGTCCACAGCTGCACCCCCAGCACTCTGGCCGAATATTGTTATTCGTGCTGGATCGCCGCCAAAGCTCTCCTAATCAAATTGTCCACGGTGGTCAGCCACTGAAGCACCGTGGCATCAGCTTCATGCAGTATTGCCGTAGGGCCCTCTCAGACCCGCAGCTGAACAGACACTTGGCATACAGCCTGAGATAGAGGGGACTCTTCTCAAGAGGGGTGGGATTGCATCAAAAGCTGCTCACAATGTTGTCCCGGACCCACTCCACGACAGAGCGATGGTCTCGCAGCGCGGCGTTCTGTTGCAACCCCGGCGCACCTGAGAAGCCGAATATTCCAAGACGGTAGTTTGGTGTTACAACAACGACGTCCTCGGCTGCTGATAAGTATTGACCATTGTAGAACGGACTGTGTGGGCCAGGTATCTGGAAGCCTGTAGATGGCGATTAGCACACAACATGACAGCCTTGGCGGTACCTCATATTAGAATCACTGACGTCCACCATGGAACCAGATGAGCACAGGCTCCCTCGCCGAATTGTTTGGTGTCTTGGTCCAGATATTCAGACCGAGACAATCCTCACTTGAAGGGTTGCCCGTCTGCGCAGCAAACATGTTCCATACACGGAAGCCCGAGGGCTCGGAGAAGTTCGGGAACTGGCTGACGGGCGGTTTGTTCGAAAGGCAGTCTGGGGCCCAGTCCGAAGCATTGTAGACAGTGCCGGCTGGGGCGTTGTACCGCTTTGGTGGAGCAAAGCGGAGGTCCCCAACAGGTGGCTCTGCATAGCGGATGCCGAGGAACTCTGTCACTTCTGACCGATTTGGTGCAGCGTGGCCGACGATGAGTCCGCTGGTGGTATTTGCTGTCGGCCAAGATGGATCCAGACCCGCGAGTGCCGGGGCGGGGCCGAGCATCAGTGCCGCTGCGACGCCCAATATCCTCGCCATGGCGGGCTCAGGATTCGCGGGCGTTATCAAAAGCTTGTTGCTGCAGTGTTGTCAATGGACAGATGTAGAGGAAGGACGCTGGGGGAATGGAAATGCTTACCAGAGTTGCAGCTTTATCAAGACCCCCTTAGCAAGCCCGGCGACAAGGATCAATTTGTCGCATGGATTCCATTGACCGCCTCGATCTGCCGAGCAGATGGAAGGATTCAGCACTTCTTAGCTAGCGCACTGGAGAAACCGGGGCCGTCCACTCAAGCGGGATATGTTCATGAACAAATCTGCTTGGGAGCTTTGGTTGTATCATTTTGCAGTTAGCTTACTTGGACCGCAATTGCGCTGGCTGTCACAGTCAAAACTCTGACTAGGTACCCAACTGGTCTCGTTTCTATCCCGCATACGTCCGAACACAATACAGTGGTAAACACTCAAATACCCAGCGTGGGGGGCGGAAAACAATACAATGCCGATAACAGTGGTATAAATGCGAGAGGTGCTAGGTACCCAAGTAGGTGCATATTCTGGGAACCACTACGCGTTCGAGGCATGTATCCTTTTGTTACAGAACCTATGATCATGTTCCCATTAAACTGGGGATTTCACGGGAATTGCCTATGGTAATTTCTACATTAAAATACGTCGTGTGCGGGTATCTTTCGTCAACATGCAAATGTGCATATATCTCAGATGAAACCTTTGTCCGTCCAGCTGGTTCCATCCCACCAGACCTCCTTGATTCTGCCCCTGACAACAAAATAGCACTTATTCATATTATCGGAAACCTCCAGCGGCTTAACTCCATAGCCATCCCATGTCGTCGCAGCTGTTAGACATGCCAATCCGCCTGCGTCAGCTCCATCAAATACAGGATCTGTCGCTGTGTCCTCCCATCCTGACGAAGTACCACTCCACGTGTATGTTATGTCTCCACCGGGAACATCCTGCAACAGTATCATTGTGTTTAGATCGCTTGTTCCCACGGATCGCGCCGTCGCGAAGCCAGCAATATTGCTGTTCTCGCCGACGGTTCCAAACGGCAACGCAGGCTCCTCGTCTGTATCGTACACCGCGACGGAATCGGGTGATCGCTCGAACACGGCTATCTGTCCGTCCGTCTCCCTCCTGAAGAACAGCCGCAACTCATTGCCGGAGTGGCCCTTTGTCCGTGGAAGGGCCAGCAGCGGCGTCTCTGTAGCGGGTGTGATGGGGAGCGCCTTCAGGTCCGTGTATGTCCCGTGTAGGGTCGTTTCCGACACAGAGCCATTGCTTTGCTGGATGTAGAAACTCGGTGCGAACCCGGCAATTGAACTCTCGCCTGCGGCAGAGAACTTCGTGTCGTCTATCAAAGTACCGACACCTTCGGATGGCCAGCCAGGCCTCCTGTGTTTTGGAGTCAGCATTTACACGGGGCCCGGAGTCGCCTGAGGCTGGCTACCTTGATACAAGCCCCAAGCCCGTCAACGCGTAGGTGTCAAAAGCCCATGCGTCTTTTGAAAGGGGGCAGAAGTGTTTCGAGGTCAGACATACCAAGCCACGCCTTTCAGATTTCCCGAGGTATCCTGATACACAAGTTGTGGCTGCGGTTCAGGTGGTTTCCCTGTGCTCCTGGCCCACAGCAGCGTCGTCGCCGAGAGCGCGGTGCCGGCCACGGCACCCTCCTCCAAAGACAGCATCCTAGGCCCTGCCCACTCCCCGTACATTGTGTCGTACACGACATAATGAAGCGTGTCATCACTTCCTTGAAAGTACAGCCAGATTATGTGCTCATTGCCGTATCGCCACCCGGTTGCCGCGAGAGCACTGCCGTTCCGAACCACGCTCGCTGACGTTAACGTGCCATTTGAAACACGACCGCTGCCTGGACCGGGGGTTGACGATGTGCTCGAGTTTGTGCTTGAGCCAGAGGTGCCGGAATTGTCGTCGTCACTGCTTGCCGAGGTGCCACGCGCATCGAGGCGCTGTTCTGTGACTTGCCAACCCACAATTCCCCCGATAATCCCCGAGATGACCGCTATCAATACAGCACTTCCGATCAATATGACCTTTGCCTTCCCACTCCAAGGTTTTGGCGCATCGTTAGACCAGGCCGCTGCACTGTGGTGTGTGTTGTACTGCCGGCCAGTAGCTATGTACTGCTCTTTCTGCGGAACTGATTCTGTAAGTCGATAAGGCACAGACTCCAGATTGGACTCTGGCACCACTTCTGGGTCGTTGGAATAGTTCTGTCGCTGATGGCGATTCATCATCACGGCTCCATGGCTGGCGCCCAGACGCCTGGGCAGCCAGATTTCACCCAGCAGGTCAGGCTCAACCTCTGTTTTGGACTTCTCCGTCTTGATTTCCCCGCGATTCAACCTCGCAGGTCATTCAAAAAATGGCGCGCGCGGTATGATGGTGTCTATAGGCAGAGCGTCGGTTGACTCCACCTCAGAAAGTTCGAGGTAAGAGTCCGAGCAGCACACCATGAGAGCAAGGGGATAGGCCCTGTCTTGCTTTTGAGAGGACATGGAAAGCGGGAATAAGATCCATTCAACCTTGATTTCATCACATTTCCACTTCCGCCTGTCAAACACGAGTTCCGTTTTGGCATTCTTGGTCCACTTAGCTGTGGGTTCCTTAATTTGAGAGCAGAACTTTTGATAGGCCATTGGTGAATCCCACCTGCACGGCAAGGGGTCTCTTGCTGACCACATCCAGGCTAAGTGATATTATATGCTGGCCAAGCCACTACTTTGGAAGGATTGAGGGTCGCACAACCTTGGTCTGATCCGTCTCTCGGGCCCCCTGACACCAGGCAGAAGGCAAATTCGGGAATCCGGATGGGAGCCGCTTTCGCCATATTGAGAGAAGGTTGCACTTTGGTCGTAAAATTCGGTCTCTTCTATCTTCTTTTCTGCTCTTCGAGTTTAGGTCTGCTTGTATAGTTCGTCTTGGCTTAAACATATCAGCTGTAGAGTTGAGTCTTGCTGTCTGGGTATGACTATTCATGCGAGCAGATGGTAGCTTGTTTTATTTATACTCATTCTCTTCAATCACAATCAAGAAGCTCTGTTGCACCCATCGGAGGAGTACAGACTGTAGTTTTGAAGTAGGTGGTATTGTGATGACACAACTATTATTTGATATATTGCCGCAACCTGAATGATCCATTGATGTTGGCTTTCTTTTTGATGCTGATGTTGCAATGCAGTGGCTACTGCAAGATCATGTAGATCTCGTTATATGTCGCTAGGAAGAAAGCGGGAGACGTGCATGCGATACTACACGTGGATGATCATCGAGATTGTGTGCTCGGTTTAGTCCAGGTACCCGAATTCTGCATTATCTGATGGGCACATGAACAAGGTGTCGTGTTTTGAGCTTCATCTCTCAAACGCCTGATTAGATATCATAATTCAAATTTCGCACTAGGATCAATCACAGCTATCGTAGTTGATGTTGTCATGGGATCATGTATTCGGCCCATCAAGACAGATTATAGAGTAGTGCAAGTATTTTGACGGGGTGTGCTGGACGGTCTGGCGGCAAGAATCGCCATAGATCGGCGACCTTGGGTGCCAAGCTCGAGGACATCCCCCATAGAGCCACTGCCAGTGAATTTGCTGAGCTGGCCGAATTAGCGATTATATCTATTTACAGATGAAACGATATTCACTTTAAGTGCTGTGCCTATCGGAGGTGACTAAAACCTGAGCTGCTCAGTCATTTCCGGCGAGGTAATAAACCGACACCGCTCTGCCAACCTCTGCTGCCCTAGCGCTGGTGATGCGCCAGGTCCACTCACGGCAGAGAGACCTTCGTCCGGACCGCCAGCCACGAAGACATATGACTGTCCGGCCTCATTATAAGCCGGGCCGAACCCCTGGAACGTCTCACGCCCCTCCACGCTGGGCGAGCCGGTGCTCACGAACGAGGACCACGACCTCGATCCCCGGCGGAGCAGCCCGTAGTCGGACTCGTCCGGGGCGAACGGGTACCCGTGTATGTCGTAGTGCGAAAGGTTTCCAAAGACATAGGCCAGCTCCGAGGTGTGCACAATGCCGAGCCCGGGCCAGCCCATGAACTCAAGGATCGGCTCCAGCAGCGATTGGTTCCAGGCGTAATGGTAGACGTCAACGTCGACGGAAGCAGCAAGGTTCTCACCGTACCAAAAAGGCGGACACGTCATCAGGATGTCGCGCAAGACCCTCGAGGCTCGATAGAACTCGGCCGAGAGGTTCGCTGCCGGATTTGCCGCGAAGTCAGAAACAGGGTACAGTGCAAGCAGCGCGTCCACGCTCGCAGCTGTCAGTCCTGGCGCATATGATAAGAAGAAGTCCCTCGTGTCGTTTGGTGTCTGTATGCTCGGCTCCGTGAGATACGAGACGTCGTCCTCAGTCCAACCTATCATGGCCGTCACCCTGGCGAATCTGCCCTGTCTGATGAGCTCGGAGGGTGCGGCAGGGAGAAAGTCACCGTCTACCGCTGGCAGCCAGATGTCGCCAATGTTATGAGCTGTGTCGGCGATATATGTGACTAGTGAGGCGTCCATAAGGGTGTCCATATCGAAGCCCCTCAGACAGTCCACAGTCTGTTCCGAATCGAGGGCGGTGGCGTTACAACCTAAGTAGTCTACAAGGAGCTGCATGGCGTCGGTCGTGAAGTTCCCCGTGATCCCCGGCTCGAGAGCCTGGCTCTCGCAGATGGCTTGTTGGAATGCGACTGGCTTGCTGCCCCCGTATGCCATGAGCTGCATTCCCACGGACAATCCTGACCACGATCGGTCAGTACTTGGTCGCCCACTGGAATTCTACTATATATATGTATTGTACTGAGCATACCTCCGGTTGACTGCCCAGCGATGGTAATGTTGTCGGAACTGCCTCCCCAATACTCAATGTGGTCTCGTACCCATTCGATCGCGAGTCTCTGGTCCTTGAGTCCAGCGTTCTCCGAGCCTTCCGACTTGAGGGCCGCTGATCGTGCGAAGCCGAAGACACCCAGGCGGTAGTTCAGAGCTACATGGATAATGGGAAGTCCATTCTCAACGGACTCCAATATTAAGCCATCGGGCGCTACCGTGATCTCGCTGTTTTGTCCTGACCAGAAGCTCCCGCCGTGGATCCAGACCATGACAGGCAGCTTATCCCCGGCAACAGTCCCCCGTGGCCTCGCAATATTCAGGTTGAGGCAGTCCTCCGAGGTGTCTGTGACGTTTCCCAGGGAAAATGGCGTGCCGAGCTCATCACCAAGTGGCTGAGGGCACGAGGGACCATACGACTGCGCGATGACCTGGCTGCCTTTTCGAGGGGTGTACGGTCTTGGGGGTTTGAATCGATGCTCACCACCTGTGTCTTGTCCGTAAGGGATGTTCAGGAATACCTCGATCCCATTGCGGTCAAGACCCCTGTAAGTGACGTTGGTTACAGTATCCAAAGCCGTGGGTACTGCGGCCGCGACGGTACTAGTCCCCAGCAGCTGGAGCCCGCAGTACACTAATATTGCCTTCATCTTTGCTGCCTTTGACGAAACTACTCGCAAAGGCAAGCGAGAAGAACGGGGCTTGAGAAAATGAGAGCCAAGTACCAGCAAGAAGGAGAGACGGATACTCAGCAAGGAAGAGAGGAGGGGTGGGGAGATTTAGAGACAAGCAAAAGAAAAGAAAATGGAAACTCTTCGGGAAAAAGTCAGACCGGGATACCAATGAATGAATGGGGCAGCGGGTAAAAATCGGGGAGGGTCCCCATAGATCCCAATCAGGGACTGGCCGCGACGCGAAGCTATCGTCACGCCCAACAGGACGGATAGTCCCGCTTGGACCAAGGATTCCCCCGTATTCTACTTCATACGTATATGAGTGGTGCCGTTGGTCAGAAAATTGCGTGTCAAATATTGGGCTATCCAGTACAAGCGAGCTTTCGGCCACGAGTGGTCAACTCATAAATTTGTACTTAGTAGCGGTACGCGCGTCCTCCAGCCCTCTGCAGCCATGATGGGGCTGGCCGGCCTCTCGCTGTTAGTTTGGTCATAACATGTGTAGCAGCCAATTCGAGTGTCATGCATCCTACGAAGACTTGGATACAGTTGCGGGCGCGGGCGCTCTCCCAAAGGTGAGCGAGCCAACGTCGAGGGGCTTTGTTTGGTCTCTGTTGTTGTCAAACTGGCAAGGATAGCCACCTCGCTCCATACATGATCGCTAACGCCGCACAAGTGCTTGTTTTGGGTTTCGCTTTTCTGCTCCTTTTTTTCTGTTCTCCGCATGGGAGAACTGGTGAATCAGATCTAACCTCCCAACTCCGGAGATCAAGGTGCGGTCGTTTCCTTACCCGTGCCGCAGGCATGCCACTCCTCCTAACGCCAAAGATGATCAGAAATACGATTGATGCTTGAGTTTCAAAAGCCTCATCGAAGGAATAGGCCTCAAATGTGCTTTGTCTCGCTCAGTCATGCGGGAAAAGTGCACTGATGGATTCACCATGGTGCACCCGCCTGATGGCCTCGGCGAACACATGGGAGACGTCTAGCACCTCGAGCTTGGGGCAGGCGGCCTTGTGACCGTGCTGGGGCACGGAATTGGTAACAATGATCTTGTCGATGGATGAAGCATTGATGCGCTCAATGGCATCGCCGCTGAGGATACCATGTGTGACAAGCGCGTAGACGGTGGTGGCACCGTCCTTCTTGAGAAGCTTCGCAGCCCTCGTGATGGTGTTGGCCGTATCGGCCAAATCGTCGACCAGAATACACGGCCGGTTCGTGACATCACCGACGAGCATCATGGTGGCATTTTGGCGTTCCGAGATCCTGGTTGGGCGACGCTCCTTCAACATCTTGTCAGTGACCGCCAAGCATGGACACGTGCCTGTCGAGAGGGCCTACCTTGTGAATCAGGGCGAAGCTCAGGCCCAGGCGATCAGCGATGGCGGTCGCACGCTTTGCGCCTCC
Source organism: Diaporthe batatas (assembly GCF_019321695.1). NCBI lineage: Eukaryota > Fungi > Ascomycota > Sordariomycetes > Diaporthales > Diaporthaceae > Diaporthe > Diaporthe batatas. The sequence continues at coordinate 305,560 of NW_025408559.1, read as the reverse complement.
AGCATCCGGGCTGACGATGACAGCGTCTCGGTAGCCGGGGATGTTGCGTTCAATATACCGCTGCAGCAACGGTTTTCCGTAGAGGTTATCCACGGGAATGTCAAAGAATCCTTGGTACCTTGGGACGAATCCAGCGTCAGTACCAGCCGCCCGCCGAGATCGGAAGAGCTAGCAGGCCGTGGCCGTTTCTGGCATAAAACCTCATAGCGGCCCGCACTTGCAGAATCAGGTACGGGACACTGGTCCGGCACCCCGAGTCGAGCCACAGCGCGTCGCATAGGAGAAGAATGGAAGCACATATCGCTGCATGCGTATGTGCATGTGTTTGTGTGTGTATGCGCACGCGCGCGCGCGAGAGAGAGAGAGAGAGAGGGAGTATACTAACTGAGGATCGTGCAAATCCATCGTGATGATCTGGGGAAGGCATAAGTTAGTGTTGAATACTAACTCCAAGATAGAAGGAAAGGAAAGAAAAGGCTTTCGCATTGGAGCCCAGAGTGGTGGACTTTTAAGAAAGAACCGACGCTTGTCTGATTCTTGGGCCGCGCAATGTGTATCAGCTCTGGTCAGGAGGCACATACATGATCCGCGCCCGCACATGTCAACAGGTCCGCCACTAAGGTCCCGGCCTGAGCGACCCATTGCTTGTAGCCCGGCTTTGCCTGGAAAGCGTTGATCATCTGGGGGTTCTCGTAGTCGTGGGTCGTGTAGTTGCCCGTGACGGAGGAGACGGACTCGGCGTGGTTGCGGCCCTTGGAACCGTCCGCACCGAATTGTGAGGCATCGCCGTTGAGGCGGCCGGCGCTGTTGCCGTTGACAAGAGCCGCCTTCGCCATCATCTTGGTGATGTCGATACCACTGCTGAGGGTGTCGCTCCTGGGCAATCCGGGGCCTGGGGTGGCAGGGACACTCTCAAAGGTATATTTGCCCGAGGTGTCGCTGGGGGCCTTGTTGAGAGGGGCGCCGGCCTTGTTGTAGGGCAGATCAGGCTGTCGGGAGTATGGGAAGAGGGGTAGCACGGCGGTGACCCGTTTGGCAGAGCCGGTCTTGCAAGCAGAGACCACTACGGAGAGTCGTCAGTAGACCGGCCAGGAGTGGGAGCAAGCTCAGAGGGGGTGGGTCTGACTGATGCAGGTTTCTATGAAGTGGTCGTTGACCTTGTCGGCAGGGTCCTGGGTGCCGGCTGTCTGTATGATGTATACATCCTTCCCACGGACAGTCTCCTTGATCTCACACCTGCTCTCACCGACCTCAAACTTGGTGAGGGTGCGATCACACTGAGGGATGCCGAGTATGTTGCAGATATTGTTGACGAGCTCCGGGTGGGAGTTGCCCCCAAGGATGACGAGATTGCGGACCATTTTCGCTCGGCGCCTCGGGCGATGCTAGGCGACACTGGGAAGAGGTGAGGGCAGTGACAGCAATGCTGTGCTAGAAAAGTCTGAAGAAACGTCTTGGGGTTTCTGGCAGAGCGCACAGGTGAGCGCAGGACCAATGTCAAGATCAAGATCGTGGGCCACCGACGTCACAAAAGTTGCCGAGGGTATGCGTGGATGACAAAAAAAAATACGAGGAGGGGTTTGAAGGTTAGGGACGAGACGAGACAACGGCAGAGGCAAGTCTTCTATGTGCAGAAGAAGTAAGAGGCCGGTAGCAGGTTGTCTCAGGGAGAATTGTCACAGGGGAATCATCGTGTCAAGGTCGGTTCGCAGCGTGAAGGAAGAGCGAGGATTGAAGACTGAGGACTGAGGACTAAGGACTGAGGACTGAGGCGAGAGGGCTGGCAGGCTAATCCTGCGACAGGCAGGCGAACGAGAAAAAATTGGATGCAGCACATTGACCCTGACCCCAGACTCAGTCTGCCTCTGCAAGCCCGTTGTTTCTGCGGGACACCGCTCCTGTCCACCAGGTACCTCTGTACAATGGAGAGCCTCGATACCACAGGCTACATACTGAGCTCGCAGCAAGGCCAGGTATTTGGGGTTAGATGTGTACAATTCTTGTCCAGCAGGACCCCACCTAGGAATTAGCGCGCTTCAGCACGAGGCACGGGTGGGGTCGGGTGATGGCTCGCCCATCATTGGCTTCCCATTGCAACATCTGGGGCTTTGCGACCTTGAGGCGCGGGGTACTCGGTACATGGCAGTGCGGCCCGGAAACGGACGAGGGTTCACACGCTGTCGCCGCGGGCAGTTCTGGGGGCCTGTTTCGAGCCGGGACAAAGTCAAGGCCAGAGTCTCATTCTGGCCGAACTCGACCGAGTGTACAGATATGTGTGTGCATGTGTGCGTGTGTGCGTGTGTGCATTGTGGCTCGTCCCTGGGTACTCCATATGTGGGGGTCGGGTCACCAAGTACATCCATGGCTAGGTACTGTGTAACAGTCAAAGCACAGTCTAGGTAGACACTTGTAGGGCTGAGCGAGTTGAGTTGGAGTAAAATCTCTGGCGCCGTGGGTGAGCGACTGTCACAAGGCACAGACAGGCACAGACTGCAGCCGCCATGAACCATTGCACTTGTCGCACCGCATCACCGCCATAGCCATAATCGGTGACTCGATTCCTCAATTCGAGTGCTCCGTAGTCCGACCAGGCCCTCTTCCGCCCCTCCTACTCTACTGCAATTTGGCCACCTGCAGCACCAATCATTCGACCCGGGCCGGAAGATCGAGATCCCCAAACCAAAACTCACCTGCACTCCCAGCAGCAGCAGCAGCCATGAAGATCCTTGAGGCGCAGAGCGCCATCCTGTCAAACTTCGAGGTCTACCAGCACCTCCTCAATGAGCAGCAAAAGGCCAAGCTGCCCGACAGGAAGAGGCAGGTCCCCAGGAACCTCCAGACCGTCATCAAGGAGGTACGCCCGCGCTCTCCCACAGCCCACATGCCGAACCACCAGCTCACTCTTGTGCAGGTCATTGACCAACTACGTACCCAGCCCGATCCTCTCAGCCAGCGGCCCATCACATACGATGCCACCAGCATCGGCCGCCTGGTCGAGAGGCTGCGCGACTTTGATCTCACCAAAGGCGAGACCATCATGATCATCAACCTGCGCCCCGACAACCCCGCCGTCCTGGCAGCCTGTGTCGAGGACGCCGAGTCGCGCTTTGACGAGGAGAAGCAGCACCAGATCCTCGCCATCATCGAGGAGGTCCTTGGGCCTCTGCCAGTCAAGGAAGCCGCCGAGGCCTGATCATGACCCGACCCTTGGCCACGGTCCGTGATGATTTGCAGCTGTATTAAAATTACCAACTGAGCACACCCTTGTCCTCGCCACAACGCACACTCCCAGCGCCGACCCCACAAGCCTGCCCTACAACAGATGAGTCACCGGAATCGACGGCGGCACCCAGGGCGGCATCACATCAAACAACAACCCCCGGCGCTCTGGCCACCATCCGCACTGGTCGTCTTGACAGCCATTTGGCAAATCTCCTCGAATGCCAGCTGGAGAAGCTCCCCCGTCACTGCAGAACATTCCATGTACTTGTCAGCCCTGATCTCTGCCGCAATGCGATATGCCTCCTGCGGATATATTATGCCGTTGGGGTCGTCTTCGGACCTCAGGTCCCGCTTCAGGCCAAGCACGGCCAGGGGCAGCGTGCTTTCAGACTGGAAGGTGGAGCGGACTTCTTTGATCCACTACTAGGAGGACTGAGGTTAGTGGGGTAGAACAGGAGTCAAGTGTGGCGAGGCCCAAGGGATTGACGGCCACGCACAACTCGCTGGAGGTTGATGAGACTAAAGCGCTGGCTTATATCGTAACAGATAAGAGCGAGGTCTGGCCTGAGAAGGCGCCAGTTCTCCGGACTCGACGTATCATAGAACTCTAATCGATACTGCCGCCTCCCAAATGATGTCTCAAACACAAAGGGTTGATCCATGTCCTTGAGCAGAGTTATTGGTCTGGTGCCAACGAGGTTGCTGTGGCCCTGGCTGATCCGCCTGCACTGGGTCAGTTCCACCCGCGGCACATACACACATAGCAGCAGAGGAGAGATCGGCCGGGTGGAACACGCACGATAAGAATGTTGTCTTTCCTACTCCGTCATCCCCAAGCAACAATATAGATATCGTCTGTGAATCCATGGTGTCAGTCGATGCACAGGTTGGCTCCAAAATCATGCACCGGCCTGAAGAGGCTGAGGGCAGACCTGGGTAGAAGATAAGTAGGCTAGCATATATATCCCTCTGTCGGAGCCGCCATCGGCACTTATCGATAAGAATCGCTCACTCTAAATTTCTATGGCTCACATCTCTCGCTCAGCCGCCGTACACTGCACAGGCAGGCTGCACTCATATGAGCTGTTGACGAGACAAACGTATGAAGTCGGTCAGGGGTTTCATCCACGGCTCAACATGGAATAAAGCCAGACCAGTCAATTTCCCCGTCCTGAATGCCCCAGCGGCGCACGTCCTGAGCACTATTTCAACACCGGCCCCCGCAAGACCAGTGTCGCACAGAACCACTACAATGGCCGATTATAGCAAATGGACCAAGGATGACCTCGTGAGCCGCATCAAGCAGCTTGAAAATGAGATCAAATCCCAGAGTGGTGGGCTCCAGGCCACCAGCCCACCAAAACACCAGGACCAGGAAGCGGCCGTGCTGCCCGGCGAGCCCGCCAAGAAGAAGGCGAAGAAGAAAAATAGTAAGGGCATCGACCCAGCCAATTACTCGAAGCGCTTCGTGGCCCTCAAACTTGCCTACCTGGGCAAGAAATACAACGGCTTCGAGTACCAGCCGACCGGGGCCATGTCCACCATCGAGGAGGAGCTGTGGAAGGCGCTCGTGAAGGCATGCCTGATCTTCCCGGACCCGCAGCGGCCCAACGAGGTTGACTGGAACTGCTGCGAGTACTCCAAGTGTGGCAGGACGGACCGCGGGGTGAGCGCCTTTGGCCAGGTCGTCGCGCTGCGGGTGAGGAGCAACAAGCCGGTCAAGGCCGCGAGGACGAGAGCCCGGCCCGCAGCCACGGGCCAGGCTGACAGGGTCGACGTCGAGATGGGCGGCACGCCAGCTGCCGGAGAGGCGGAGGTGGAGAGGGCGGAGGATGATGATGATGCGCCACTGCCAGTTGATCAGGAGATACAGTACTGCCGCGTGCTCAACCGCATCCTGCCGCCTGACATTAAGGTCTACGCGTGGTGCCCGAGTCCCCCTCCGGACTTCTCGGCGCGCTTCAGCTGCCGGGAGAGGCAGTACCGCTATTTCTTCACACAGCCAGCGTTTGCACCACTGCCCAACTTCCTCGAGGGGGCCAACAACGGCAGTGGCAACGGCAACGGTAAAAGCAAGGGCCAGGCGCCCCAGCGCTCTTCGGGCCGGCCAAAGGACGGCTGGCTTGATATCGGCGCAATGCGCAAGGCGGCAAAGATGTTTGAGGGGGTACACGACTTCCGCAACTTCTGCAAAGTTGACCCGTCAAAGCAGATCACCAACTTTGTGCGGCGGATCTTCGAGTCGGACATCGTCGAGGTGGACGGCGTCAACACCTCGGTGCCGTACCTGGACGGCCCGCAGTTCCGCGACGCCGCGGCGGAGGCGGGCGTGGCGCACCCCAAGGTGTACTACTTCCACGTGCGCGGGTCGGCCTTCCTGTGGCACCAGATCCGCTGCATGGTGGCGGTGCTTTTCCTCGTCGGCCAAGGGCTGGAGGACCCCGGGGTGGTGGCGGAGCTGCTGGACCCCGAGCGGCACCCCCGGCGGCCCAACTATGTCCTGGCGGACGACAGGCCGCTGGTGCTGTGGGACTGCGTGTTCGGGCGGGACCAGGGCGACGGGGCGGCCGATGGGGTCGACTGGGTGTACGTCGGGGCCGACAACCCGCTGAACCTGCACGGCTCGTGGGGCGTGGCCAACGACCTGTGGGAGTACTGGCGCGAGAAGAAGATGGACGAGCTCCTGTCCAACCGGCTCCTGGACTGGGTGTCCCACAAGACGGGCGTGAGCCTTGTGCCCGAGGCCGGGAGCCAGGCGCTCCAGAAGGCCATGGCCGGCGCGAGGAGCAGCACGAGGGTCTACGAGGGCGGCAACGGACCCCGGTTCGTGGGCACATATGTGCCGCTGCTGAAGAAGGACAAGCTCCAGAGCCCCGACGACCAGAATGACCGGTGGGCGCAGCGCAAGGGGTTCAACAATGCCGAGGAGATGAGAGCTGTGGGCAACTGGAGGGACGCGATCAAGGACATGAAGGGCGCCGCCGACGGGGATGGGGGGAATGAGTAGGACAAGTATACAAGTATTAGACGAAGAGCCTCCAGCGTGTTTCCGTGTCAAGATTTCAAGTAGCAGCGTAGATATCTATAAACGTATACCGCCCCGCCAGCACAAGCACAAGCACAAGCACAAGCAGCCTCAATCCACAGCCTTCCCGTACTGACCTTTCTCATCCCACCGCCTGCTCACGGGCAGGGCCCCGTCGGGCTCCCACAGGCAACCTCGGACGCCCCTCCAGACAGCCTCGACGACCCCACGGCCGGGGAGCAGGCGCGGAAAGACCACGACGACGTCGTCCTCGCCCTCGACGACGACGATAAGGTAGTAGCGCACGGCGATGCCGCGGAAGGCCTCGTTGATGAGCACGTCGCGGATCTTCTCGGTGGGGATGAAGCGCGTGCCCGCGCGCCAGCCCGCCAGGTAGCTGCCGCCGACGGAGCTCGTCTGCACGCCGAGCCCGCGCAGCACCAGCAGCGACTCGGTCGTGTGCACCCGCAGCGTCGTCACGTAGGCCACGGCGGCGCACAGGGCGAGTGCGGCATAGGGTGGCAGTCCCTCGGCCAGGCGCTGGGCCACCCGGCCGGCCGGCGAGAGATGGGCCGCGCGCGCCAGGTACGGCAGCCACTCGGTCGTGTAGAGTGTGGTCGGGGGGGGATTCGCGGGGCCATCGTGATGGTCGGCTGGGGTGGGGGCCGTGGACGATGTAATCGTGACATGGCTGTGGTATTGGTCATGGTCATGGAGGAGTGGCGTGGTGCTCGAGGCCGTCGGGGTGGCGGTTGCGATGCTCGCCGAGTGGTGGGCGGCATGGTGTGAGTGGTGGTAGTAAGGCGAGAGCGTCCATGTCGAGTACAGCACCAGCACCACCGAGAGCCCGAGGAGGACGCGCACGACAAAGACCAGCCCCAGCAGGATGCGCAGGGACAGGGTGGGCGGCGGGCAGGTGGTGACGGTGAACTCGGCGGTTGTCGGGGACGGGCGGCGGACGTGAAGGTGCGGCGCCGTGGTGAGCATCGTGACGAAGCTCTTCCGTTCCTCTCGAGGCCTTGGTTCAGAGCCAACGGCCCATCCTGACCACCCCTGGCAGGTCGACAGGTGCTGTGCTGAGATGAGATGGCACAACAGCCAGGCCGCGTCAGGTACGGAGGTAGGGGTGCTTAAACAAGCTGCACTGCCAAACGGCACCAGTCTTTGCTCTTCCAATCACACCTAGGTAGGTGGGTACCTAAGTAGGTACCATATAAGCTATAAAATTTGCCGTTTTATCAGCTGTAATGGCCCATTTGGGACGACGGCTTGCAATATTCTCACCCCACTATTCCATTTCCATCAGAACCCCAAGACGATGCCCAGCGCGAGCGTGGCAGCGGTCACCCACTCGCTTGGGTAGCCAGCGATGCTGCGTGTGGCCCGAAGCCGCGAAGACGACCCCTCAGGGAGGTTTCACTCTGCAAGGACGCCTTCACTGCTGCGCGGCGTGCTGGATCACATTGTCTTGGGCTTGGGGTAGAGAGGAGAGATGGCGATGTCAACTCCCTTTTTTTGTTCTTTTTGCCCTTGCTCTCCTTCGACGACGTTCATTCACCCCACCTTTTTCAGAGGTCCTGTGTTCGAGTGGCCTCGCCGCAACTTTTGTGGAACAGCATTTTCATATTGCAACTCACACGTTTTTCTCTTCTTCTTTTTTTTGAGCATTTCACAGCACCCTCTGGTTTTCTCCCCGACAAGAGAACAACATCATGCCGGATTGATTCAGAATTGCATTGTCCATGATGGTATAGGAATAGTTCAAACAAGAATGCCGTGAGGCAGCACTATATTACACCCGAGAGCTGACTAGTTTCCGGTGCTCGTTTTTCCAGTTTCCAATCTCCTGGGTGAGTCGATTCGGGTTTTCTGTTTTGTCTGCTGTCCAATGTTGCCATCATTGCGCTCTCTTCTCCCATCTTTTTTCCACGGTTGTCACCCACCGTGACCTTCCCTTGGCGTCATCAATCATTGTTTCGCAAGGCGGAAAGAAAAAATAACGGTACAACATTGACCCATGTGCCATCTCTTTTCCTCCCTCCGTTCCTGTCCTTCCACCCTTCCCTTCCCTTCCTATGCGGCCACCATTCATCACGTCGTAAAAAAGAACTCGCAGTCGAGAGGAGAGATAATGATGTTTATGAGCGTGGTCGTTGTTGGTGAAAGGGACAACAAGACTTGTAAATTTTTGAGACAGGAAAATGCCATGTGATACGGAAATAGGTACTGCAGAGATTGGTAAGAAATGTACAAATTGTTGCCCTTGTCGGTTGGTATATCGCAGGTGAGAAACAAACGAAGAACAGGATGGAGAGGGGGGCCTGAACAGAGCCATCAGAAACAGAAAGCTGGTGTTGTCCCCCGATTCCCGGTGTCCAACATCTTCGGGAACACTCCCTCAAAAACGGGTCCCGTCATTGGCGTGTGAAAGATATGGTATCAAATGCGTGTAGAAGTGAAATGTAAACAGGACGCCAGCCGCCATGCAGGATCGAAAAGAACAGGATAACACGATGACTGTGAACACAAGCAATGCTGGGTGAAAGGGAAAAGAGAACGGAACGGAAGAATAAGCAGCTAAGAGATTTAGAAGAAACCACAAGCCAGGTACAATAAGCACCGAGCGTATTAAGAGAGAAAGAAGAAAGGTGAAAGAGCCCCGGCGGCTCAGATCATCTTCTGGCTCAAGTCAAACTCCTCCCTCATCGTCCTGCCGTCGATGGGCGACTTGAGCTCGCGGTTGTGGAAGCTGACAGGCGGGCCTTTTGGCATGGTGATGCTCTCGTAGGGCGCGGTGGCTCCGCCCTCTATTGGGGACTTGGTGCGGCTGACGACGCTCGAGTTGTTGCGGCTCCGGCTTCCACTCCTCATCCTCTCCGTAGCACGCGAGATGCGCCCGGCGATGCTGTTGTCCACGCTGCTGCGGCCACGGTGGTGGCCACGAGGGGGGTTAGGTGGGGCGATCACCGGGACGGTGCTCTCGGAGAGGGGCTGAACGCTCTGGCTGTGGTCAGGCTGGAACGGCTCGTCATTGTCCATGACAATCTCAACAGTGCCGGCCGTGCCGTAGACAACGGGCGGCTTGCCGCCGTGAGCGAACGGGAGGGGTGCGGGTGGCGGCGGCGGCGGCGTGGCCAGGTGCTGGAGCTCCCTCAAGACCGGCGGTGGCGGCGGTGGCGGCGGTATCTGGTCAGCGTTTGACACGCGCCGTGAGTGGCCAGGGTTGCCAACTTGGCTGTCGTCCATGATCCCATCGATGGTGCGGATGTACTTGGATGATGAGTACGCATCTGGTGTGCTCAGTTTCCTGAGGGACTGGCCCCTGGCAAGCCTGCTGTGGCCCGGGTTGCTGTCACCCCTAAGGGACTGGGGCGCAACCGGCTCCTCAGGTGGTGCAGACATACAACGCTGGATACCAGGCCTGGTTGGCGGCTGGTAGACGGTAGAAGGGAGCAGGGTCAGCAGGCCTTGGCCATCGCCAGCCTGCGGGGAGCTGGTCTCCTTCTGGGGTGAGTTCTGTCGCGACTTGGGCGACTCAGCCTGTGCAAATGTCATAGGGATGGGCGGCACGGGTTCTTCGGGGCTGATCTCCTTCTGGCCCTCCATGACCAGTCTCATCGCCTTGGGGGTGGCCGGAAGGCCAATAAAGGGGCGTGTCGGCTGCTGAGCATACATGCTCCGCTTTTCGGGTTCCGCGGTACGGCTGCGAGGAGGAAGCTCCTTGGGCTGGACAAAGGTAGTACTAGGCAGCTCGAAAGCAGTCGGCGCGCGGGGGATGCTCGTGCCTGGGAAGGACGGGGACAGCTCATCCGGGTGAGGAATCGCAGGGGCTAACGGTCGCTTGGCGAGCGACTTGCGGCGCTCCTCAAGCTCGCGGGCTGCAGCCTCCTTCTTGAGTTGGCGCTCGTCCTTGATTGCCTTCAAGTCTCCGCGGCCGGAAACTGCGAAGTCGACACGGGGGGTACGAGACCTAGCTTCCTGCGATTCCCTGGGCTTAGAGCTCTCACGCGTCATCGGAAAACCGGGGGACGGTTCACGAGACTTGCTGCCGCCCCGTGACAGCGTCTTCTTGCTGCGGAACTTGGCCTGGTCTTCCCTGGCCCTCCTGTAATCTTCCTCGTCCTCGGAGCCGTAGTAGTGCTGTACACCCGCAGACATGGGGAGAGGCGACGATGGGGATCGTGCGCCAGAGCCTTGCCGATCATTGCTACGGCCGCGGGGGATCTCAAGGGGCGCTGGTCGCATGCCGTCGCGGCTTGAGCCTCGGCGAGGGCGACTCCTTGAAGTTGCCCGGACAGTGCTCGCCTTGCGGACAGTTGTGGGCTCTTCAATTTCTTGGCTGCGCTCGTCGTATCTCGTCGAACTAAAATTAGGAGTGCTCAGGTTGAGCAGATCTTCCGGCGACATTGGGACAGGAGAAGTCGGAGATCTCTTCCCAGCTCGGGGGGTGTAACCTCGGGAAGCGGCGCGTCCCCGGTCGCCCGATCGCTCACGAGAGCCGCCCTTGCGCGTTGCGCTTCTGTCCCGGGCCTTGTTGCGCCCCTCCCGGCTGCCACCGCGGGATTTTGTCTTGGCGGCTTCAAGGCTGCTGATGTAGTCATCCAGGCTCTTGCCACCGTGGTGGCCCCGATGACCCCTAGCAGCGCTTGAGGTAGCTGATGCAGAGGTGGTAGAGCTGGCAATGGACGGCGGAGCACGGCGCCTGGTCGGCCAATGGAAGCGAGTCGAAGAAGTGACCGATTGCTCGGGTGATGTGATGTCACTTCCCAGCGCGTGGTCCATTGATCGGAGCTGCAGTTCCAGTCCGTTGGGCATGCGCTCACGGGGTCCGTTGCGGCTCCGTCGGCCACTCTGCATGAGCATCGCGAGGGAATCTGGCGAGGGAGATGGCGGCGGGGCTTCCTTTCTGCGGTGAGAGTTCTTCATCATCATAGGACTTGCCGTAGCAGCCCTCTCCAGTGACATGCCAACGGCAGCATAACCATCGTCCGCAGCATTCCTAGCATTGTGGCTGGGCTGGGCAGGAGAGTCAATCGGCGGTGTGAGGGCATCGACGCCCGCGGGGAGCTGTGCGCTGGGCTTCTTTGCCGTGTTGCGCAGGTTGGCGTCGCTTGGCATCTCTCCAATGGAAGGAAGTCTTCCGCGGCTAAAGTTACTGGTTTGCGAGCGCGCTGTCGTGGGCGTGTTGAATGCGCTGCGGCTAGAGGGTCTGAGGAAGGCAGTTGTCATCTCTTCTGCCCTTGGCGATATAGCCGACTCAGCAATTGGCGTCACGCCGGCTGCGATCGGCGTCTGGCCACCATCGTTGGACGCGAAGAATTTGGACTTGGAGTTCTGGTCGCCAAAGGACGTGATGAGTTTGAGTGCAGACGTCTTGGCAATGCTTCGCTGAGGCCCGCGGTTCAGGCCCGGTGGTGACAGGGGAGGGCTGAGGACCTCAGGGATGCCGGGATTTATGGCTGTATTGATGCTCTGGAACGTCATCTGCTGTGCCGAGGGTGATGTCCATGGCTCATCGGACTCCTTGCCAGAGCAGGCAAAACTGTTCATCCAGTATTAATTAGTACGAGTCACCAAAACCAGCAGGTTTTCAGTCCGGGAAAACTCACCATCGGATGGCTAGCTGCTGATGCCCATGTTGGACAGCCCACTCTCCCCACTTCTTGATGATCTGGGCCTGGCGCTCCCACACTGACGGGAAGAAGAGACATGTTAGGATTAAGGCCTCGAGGAACTTCTTGTGAGAGATGTACACCTCGATCGCATCAGTCTGGTCGCCCATTCCGATCATGATCGTCACCGCTGAGTGAATATCGCCGTTCTCGAGCAGTCGTTGAACATAGGCCAATCCGAGTTTGTGTTGTGCTGCTGTGCCACCGATGCCGCTTAACGCCAGCAGCATCCAGTCCGAGGAGGTCATGTTCTCAGAATTTGCCGCCATGACGTCTGGGTCGATGTCGCCCAGCCATTTCGCGAGCAGAATCCTGCTCGGTGTCCCCTGGGGGTGGCGGCTCATCTCATCGCGAACAAGATCTTCCGCCTCTTTCGTCCACCCGAAGATTGTGCACAGCATCTGCCGTCGGAGGTCGTCGTTTGTCAAGCGGCTGCTGTCGACCATGGGAGGCCTCTTGTAGGGCACATCACTGAGACGGCTTCTGGTATACTTGAACAGATCCACGACCCTTGAATCCTCGGGGCTTCGCGGGATCTCATGTCGCAGGCGAGACGGTCTGTGTCGAGACCGGCTTGTTGATGATCCCATAGAGACAGAGCTCAGGCTGCTCGTGGAGAACGATGAGCTTTCACGTTTTGGCTTCTCCTGTGGGAAAGTCGAAGATCGAATAGAGGAGCCAGCAGAGATGTAAGTGTTGTCTGTCAGGCCGCGTGATCGGAGAGAGGACTGATACCGCCCGGGGGTCCTCGAGCTGGTGGACGAGACATCAGACACACCGCTCCGGCTTGATGCCGGGCTGGCTGTACGATACTGGTCCTCGTCCGATGATACCTGATGATTGCCAGCCCTGGCGATCCTGGCCATTGGCGGAGCGAGGTCCTCATCGCTCTCAGAGATATCCGCGCTGATCTGTATGGAACCCATTTCCGAGTCGGACGCTGTACTCACACCTTTCTCTTGCTCCTCGATCGACACCGGGGGAGACGGAGGAAGCAAGTTAGCAGGGTGCTGAACGTTGGCCACCATCATGGCGGGGGCATTGAGGTCAAACTGCTGCACTGTGTTGTTGGCGGCGATGGTAAATAAGCTGGCCCCAGGGCCGTAGACCGCGAGCCCCTTGGTGTGCTCCAAGGTAGGGATTTTGTCAAATGTTACATGCTTGGTCCGCACGTCCCAGGACAGGGTTTCGCTTCGGATTCACCCAGGTCAGCAGATGACATAAGAAATGGAAATGGCCCTTGACATGACTTACGATTCGCTGTGTTGGATGATTCTTCCATTTTTGGACCAGCCCATCCAGTTCGGGCCGGCCAGGGAATTCTCCGACTTCTTCAGGATGCGGACAACCTTTGCTGGATCCGCGCTGTTGTAAGCTTTTGACACACTCCAGACCCTCAGATCGCCGTCATTGGTCTGGACAGCCAGCATATCCGACTTCTGCCGCGAAGAAGAGGCATGCCAACTCAGTGAAATGATAGGAGATGGCGCTCTTGACGTGGTCAAGTTGTGCAGAATTGTGAACCTCGGCTGAAGTGTCGCAATCAGCAGCGAGCCGTTTTGGTATCTGATCCACAGTCAGTATCAACTCGGCTCAAAAGACATACAAGTGTTGAGTTGCCAACCCTATTGCGAAAGTCCGGCAGTCGGCTGACGGTGCAAGCGCTGTCACTGCTATTTGGTCAATGGTCCGGGCCGAGATGTGCTCTGATGTTGTCGGCTCGAAGAGGATGATGTTGCCCTGCGTGTTACCTATTGCTTCTTGTCAGCCAGAGCCCAAGGGGTCACAAGACAGCGTGGTTCAGCGCCTGTGCACTCACCGAACGCAACATTGCCGTTTCGCATCCAGGCGGCAACGGTCAGGTGCTCATACGAGGCAAAGCGCGCTACTTCTTCCCCGGACATGATATCCCACACTATCGCGGTCTGCCCTGCGTCGTAACTGACCACTAACCTGCCGGCTCCCATTTCGCTCTGGTTATCGACGGCCAAGATCTGCACCTCGTCGTCATGGCGGGAGAACCTTCTCTCTATGGTCAGGGTGTCGTGGTGGCAGCAGACCACCGAGTTACCTTGGGCATAGAGAAACATTGAGGCAGTGGCCGCAGTCGGGTCGAAATATCGGAGGATGGCGGTTGGCGACATCTTGAAGTCGTCCATTGCCGTCCCTTTACTCCTCGAAGACAGGGGAGTTGAGGTCGAGCGCCCCCTCGATGGCCTGGCTGAGGTGGCCATGCCAGACATGATATGCTTCGCTGGCGGACTTTGTGTAGCAGGTGGTCAGTCGGGATGCTGCATTCAGGAAAGAGACCCCACCCTCGGGCTAAGTTTGCGCTCAGCCCGAGATTCTCGAAGGGCTCACGAAAAGAAACCTGGGTGCACAAGAGATGTCTCACATACCAGCGGTAGGGTGAGAACCCCTCCGGAAAGGCGTCGCAACGAACTTGAGTCGGGCGGTGAGGCTACACAGTTCGACCTGGGACCATCACATGGAACACCCAGCTGCCCGTTTCCGGACGAGTCCGTCCTCCACGTTCGTTGTCTCAGATATGCCGAAAGTCAACCCTGGCCTGTTGTATGCGGTGAGGGGCCTTGGTGGGAAAAGGGCGGCTGCCGTGCCTGGGGATACTTGTATTCCGTGGAGACAGCGCGTGCGCTTTCCCTCTTTTTTTTTCGTTTTTCCTTTTTCGGGGGTTTTTTTTTTCCCTTCCTTTTTTCCCCTTTCTTCTTTTCTTTTCCCCTCCTTCCGGCTCGGTGCCGATCACAGGGTGGAATTGATGATGAATAAGAACAAGAAGGGGGGTGGATCTGAGTGGTGAAGAGTGAGCGAGGTGTGAGGTAATACCAGCCAGGTACGTCAAGATTTCAGGTAGCACGGGCTTGCTGGTCAAGGTCCGTCAGGCGCGTGCGATATGTAGGTGAGCGGCAATGAGAGACTGTGGCGATAATTTACCCGCCTCGTGGGCGGAGCGGCAGAAAGCCAGGGTATGCCGGGATATCTCGAATGGCAGGCGCTTGTGGTGGCTAGAGTGCTGTGATTCTGGGCTCGCGGACGAGGAGCAAAGGTCCCATTCCCATCAGAAGGGTGAGCAGCAGGAATCTTGGGATGCACGGGGTTGCAGAAAGTGCAAGAAGCATGCGGAGGGAGAGAGAAAATGCATCAAGAACGGCGCGAGGTGTGGGATGGGGGTGTGGGATGGCAATAAGTCGAAGAGTTGAGCGCCTAGAGCGACAAGGCCTGGCCTGTCAGTGGACGATGCGGGAGGGCATATAAAATTAGAGTGGTGGTGGTCCATGGGCGACATGGGCGACATGGGCGAGGTAGCGTCTACGGAGTAGAGCAGCGATTTGTGAGAGTATGCGAGCGGGTACGGACCGGCTCATCTGAGGGCCTAGCACTGCATGGCGACGGAGAAGGCAGGCATGCTACAAGGATGGCGACGAACCTATGAGGTCGCTGGGGACGGCAAGGTCAGGAAGTCATGGCTCGCCGAGGCCAGGTGTGGAAGCATCAGAGAGGGAAAGGCCGGTGACCGTGGGCATGGGAGACGCAGTAGCTCCCAGAGCTGGCAGGCTGGTTGGCCGGGAGCCAAGTACCCAGTACTGTGTATGTGCCATGATTAGCCTCCACCTCGTGCGTACTCAAGTACCTACCTAGGTACCCAGGTACTTGGCCAGCCTATCCAGCCTATCCAGCCTATCCCGCCTGTCCTGCCTGTTGCTGCCACCCGGGCTGCAGGGCACATGAGATGATCGACCCCACGGCCAATTGGGCAGGAAGGCCGGCCTTCCTGCCCAAAGCCACGACACAACTTGAGTCGTGAGCCAGTTGCTTGCCCTGGAGGCCTGATGGGACAGGTTTGGAGGCGGGCGAGGGGCGGGCGAGGGACGGACGATGGCCGCAGGCGCCGTGCAGATATTGTCCACTGTACTGCTACTCGGTGGTCCCACCCGTCGCCCTGTCTGCACGCTTGCACGCCTGCTTGATAGTCCTGGTCTGGATAGTCGCGTCGTACCGAGTACAGTGCGTCTGGCCCGCCCGTACCTGACATGGCAGTGTCGAGCCCGATCCCACAGACAGGGCAGACCTCCAGCCATCCATCCAGCCACCCACCCAGCCAGCCAGCCATGACGGGTGTCACAGATGCTTGGATGGGCCGCGGTGAGGAAGGGGAGCAACGGGGTGGATACTGTAGCAGGAGCGGGGGAGGAGGAGGAGGCCACTGGTACTCCGTGCTCCGTACCGCCGGGTCTAGCAAGGTACGTACTGCATGTCTGGAGGCTGGCCATCATGTCATGTGAGATGAGATACTGTGTAGCCAGGCCGGCCGCCCGCCTCACTCTGTCGATGTCTGCCAGGCTGCCAGGCTGCTGTTGATCCAGGGCACAAGAGAGCATGTACTGTAGGAATACAGAGCACAGGGTGCAGAGTGCAGAGTGCAGAGTACAGAGTACATGGCAGAGAGAGTGCGGGGGGGCGGATGGCCCTGTGGCATGTTGGCATGCTGGGGCCATGTACTGTCCAAGGCCATCCATGCCCATGCCCCATGCCCGCATGTATGTGCGGTGCGGCCAGGCTTGCAGGCGTGCAGGCGTGCGGGCGGTACAGCGAGCGAACGACAGTCTTGATGCAACCAGATGGTGGGCGTGGAGGGCCCAGAAAGGGTTGAGGTCGAGCAGAGCACGCTCTGTCAGGAAGGAACGGTACCGGAACGGTGCACGGGCCCCTGTAGAGTATTCTTAAGGAATCCTCGGCCTCTGGCTTGTTAGACAGAAACTTAGACAGAACGAGAAACAAATGCACCCCCTTCACTTACTTCGCACTCCCTGACACGCTCAGTGGCCGGGAATTAAGCGCCGACTGGCGTTCCGGCCCCGCTGGTGAGCATCTTGTTTGCAGGGAGGTGGGGACGGGATGCCAATCACGGTGCAAGGCCGCCTTTCTCATCACCTCGACCAGGGTCCTGCAGCGCCTGCACAGGCAGGGATGTCCCGGCTCCCTCATCTCCCGCACCCAGACAGCCCCAGACCCTGGCTGCCATGGCCGCCATGGCGTACCTATCAACCTGCCTATCAATCAACAAGGCCGTTGTTCACGTCCTTGATTGATCCGTTCACTTGTTTGCAGTCAGTCAGTCAGCCAGTCAACCACTCCAGGTCTCCCACAATCAATCAATCAATCGATCAATAACTAAATCAATCAATCAATCCATTGTCATGCCACGACTCGATCACTCGCCCCCAGCCCTTGCTCGACCCCTCCGTTCCTTGCCGAACCTCGGAGGGAGCATCGGTGATATCAGCCATTCATTGACCGGGCTGACTGGTTGATTGATCGATCGACATGATCCCTCGACCTGTGCCATATCAGTTGCCTCAGCGCCACCAGATCATCCTACCACCTGCCTCGGCAGCCCGGCCGGGCTTGTCAGCGACCCGTGACCATCCTGCCATCACCCCCCCCCAGCTCCCGCGCGGCACCATGCTGACCGTTCGTTGATCGTCACCTCTGTCAGTCACTCACTGTCACTTTCACCGTCACTGACACCCTCATCCTCACCCTCACCGGCTGCGGCTGCGGCTGCGGCTGCGGCTATGGCTATGGCTATGGCCATGGCTATTGCTATAGCTTCAGCTTCAGCTTCAGCGATGAGCCCCCGTCGCGGTTGGTAGTTGGTACTACTGTCCGATTGCCAGCACAGCTCGCCAAGTATCTACAAATGCCATGACGGCCATGATGCCTACCTTCTTCAACCTGACACCACAGCCAGCTGCGAAACCACTTGTGCAGCGAACAAACACGGTACTGTAGAGACACTGCCACATGTGCCCACGGGTCTTGCCTGCATGTCTCGCCGTCCATCCTCAGCTCGTTCAACTGCATCCAGAAATCTTATCAGGGCCACAAGATAAACAAGGGGCGAGCCATGCCACACAGACACCTTTTTGTCAGCTTGGTTCATTAGATTGAGACGCACACTCCGCCGCACACTTCGCCCTGCCATGCAACCACACAACACAAGGCCGTTGCCGTTTTCGACGAGGGACACGCCCAGGGCTCAGAGTGTGCCGCCCAAACTGGGCTGGCTGGCTTGACTGGGACCCTGTGCCTGGTGTGATCAAACAGCCGAGCTGTTTCTGTTTATGCGTCCCCATCCCCAAGCCCCTGGCTCCATCCTCCGGCGCCCACGCCTCACGCCGGCGCCGGCTGCTCAACGGTTGGCCGCTAGCTCCCGGCACCGACGAGGGCCCCAAGCTTGACGCCTGAGCCGCTGCTGCCATTCGTCGTCGCCGCGGCCCTCCATGGCGCTGCCATCTCGGGGCAGCAATCCGAACATCGCGGGCTACGCCGTCCCCAGGGCCTCGACCCTACCTGCCAATTGACTCCCCGCGGCCCGCATCTAGCTCGCAACCTCATGCAATCTTTCTCAAGACACGTTAGTGCGGGCGCCCATGCACGGTATCTCTGGCCCTGGTCGGCCGGCCGGTGCTGAGCAGACGCAGACCAGACCAGAGCACGCATCTGCCCTCCATCTCGCTACGCGGTGGCCTGCTTGCCTGCGTGCATGGGTGGTGCATGGAGCCACACGCCTGCTGATGGAGTGCGAATACTTTATTTTCCTCTCGTACCTTGAACGCACTCCTGCATTGCTACCTTGTCCGGCTTGCCCTGCAGCACTCGGGGCCGCTAGTCCGGTACCCCGCGGCCACCAGGCGAGCTTTGTTTCTATAATAACCCAGTGCAGGCTGGCAGGCTGGCTCACCCCACCCCTTTCTGCTGCCCAGGTTGCACAGGCCTGCCGTGCTGGTGGCCATCACGCATCTCGAAATCGTTTATTAATGGATGTCTGCCGCTATATCAAGTCCTGGTCGTGGTGTTGGTAGGACGGGCCTGCTGTCCCAGGTTCAGCGTGTTGGCACCTCGACCCGACCTGCCTCGCAACCTGCCTCGCAATTCTCATCATGGCCACAGCAACGTGTTGCCCTCTCATATAAGCCCTGGCCAGGTCGAGAGGGTGGTGACACAGCTTACAGTGCTTACATGGCCACTCTGGTCGGTCGAAAGACTGTCAGGACAGGCACGTCTGGACTAGGCTCCTTTGGGGTCACGTAAAGTGCCACGGCGTGCCACGACGTGTCACAGCATGCAGCATCGTCACTCTAAGCTACATCAACCCCACGTATCACCAGCGCGTCCCATTGTGTGGTCAGATCAGCTTCTTTCTGTTAGAGGGAGCCGGTCATGCCCACGCCCCCCGCAAGGCCTCGTTTTCCGCACTTGTGCCTTGCAGCTCGTATGCTGTTCGACAGTTTCTAGAAATACCAAGCCTAGTCCGAGCACGGCTGAAGCTAATCGTATTACGTAGCTTCTCATGTGTTTCAGAAACAAACTATGGCCATGCGCATCGCGCCTCTGCAACATTCAGGTCTCGGGCCGTCAGGGTCGCTTCTCGAGCACCTCAGAAAAGATACAGAACAAGGTTCGCAGGTTGGCAGGCGAGGAAGGTGCTTGGGCCATTGGACCAGAGGGCGATCCCAGGGTTTCTTCCGGAGATGTACCCAAAAGGCGACGGAATCCCTCCCTTTTCGATAACCATGTGTCGCTTCGGCCTTCGGGAACGGACCTGGCAGGACTGAAAACCTGCAGCTCGCTGCTCCGTGCATTCACCCTCCATCCTTTGACGAGTTTAACCTTGTCTCTTGCCATTGACGCGAGGGGCGTGCGGCATGGAGACGTGTTACACAGCACACAGCAAGTTGAGCAGGGCTGCCTTCATTAACGATGGGACATGCCGTCCCGAAAAAGTAGTGATTTCTGCAGGCCGCTGCTGGCCCGGCCTGGCAGTCAGTTCTGCGCAATGAGCTGGCAACTCAATGGCGTCAGCAATTGTCCCCTGTTTTCTTTTCCTTTCTTTTCTCTCTCTCTCTCTCTCTCTCTCCTTTTTGGCAAAACGTGGCAGCGACGCTGTGTCAGCAATGCCCGTGAACACAGTTGGCGATTGAGGAATCCCCAGTAATCCCAAGGCTTTCTTACCATTGCATTGGGTGGCCAGCAACGTTCACTCGCAGGGTAGCAAAAGCTTCCCGAGGTGCATCAGCGCCCTGGCCGCCCCGGGGGGGGGTCCCGTCGACGGGTCCAAGGCGCTCACCTCCCGGGATGGAAGCTCTTCTGCATCCGTCTAGTCGAGGTAGTGTGCCGGGATGGGAGCTCGTCGTCAAATCTCGCCAATGCCCCCCCCTATATACCTTGCCAACCACAATGCAGAAGCTGACGGCATGTGCCATCCACAAACACATGAATGCTCTGGGCCAGGAAAGGCAGGACTACTGGGGATTGATAATAGCTCAAGTCCAGCCATCACGGCTACTTTTTGTCTGTAGGCCAGCAGGCGACCACTTTTTCACGTGGGTGTGACCTGGCATGGGTTTGGCATCCATTGTCAATGATGACGGAGATCGCCGCATCACAATCTGTGGCATCTTCGGTCCCGACAGTCCTCCATTGACAATTGGATCTCCCATGTGACGACTGTCAAGCACAGGACGCCACAGTCTGACACTCTCGGACCAGTCTCAATCCATCACCCCGCACAGGTTGCAGCCTTCTCGTCTCCTCAAGTGCGAGTTGGCTGATGGGCGTCCCCGCGCCAATCTCAAAGGCCTGGACCCAACTCGTCAATTGAAATCCCCCCGCCACCTCCAAGTCCACGAATAGAAGATAGGATTGTGTCTACTCGTGGGTTGGATGCATGAGGCATGAATATGCACGCTGGTGTATGCGTGCATGCACCAGCTGGCGACTCTTGGGAACTCAGATTGTGAGGCTAGGGAACCGGCCACGAATATTGATGGCTCTGCCGTTGTTGCAGCAGACGCCGCCCTCCCGACTGTAACGTTGGGGCATTTCCGCATTCCGCGCCTGTGCGATTATATCAAGTTCCATTAAGAACTTCCCCGATCCCACGGGCACCAGAAAAGAAGGAGACTGCGAGATTGCCTGGACCAAAAGCCAGAGAGAACTCCACCACCCATCTTTGCACACCACCACACTCCATCTCCACCTGTACCAAACCCCACATCGTCACTGTGATCACTGCGCACAACGTGTTCGGGGTTTTAGGTCACCCTCCATCATCTCTCAAGTGGCTGCCCGGCTTAGATTGCCTCCCAACCATCGTCCTCATCCTGGCGTCTGACATGCACACGAGGGAGCAAATGGGATGGCCAAATTCAGGGCGAGTGTCTTGATTGGGCTCATTTTTCCTTCTTCAGAGTCATTGAATGGCAGCCATGAGTCTGAGCCCGAAATCGGCCACAATGTCTGGTCCCGGAGTCTCAAGGGATTGCCTTGTGGGCGGCAGTAGAACATGTGCCTGCAGCTCTGGCGCGGTTCCACAAGGACATCGAACTTGTGGTTGGACAACGGCTACCTAATCAGCCGGCGTGCAGGACGCCCCTAGTCTGAGCGATTGCTCCCAGTCGACGCCGACGTCCCCCACCCCAGTATTCGCCTAATGATCCCACGGTGCTGTGACCTCCAAGTCCTACTTGGCAATGGACGCAGAATGTGCGATGACGCGCGTGCAGAGAACAAACCCTCATATAAGTACTCCTGAGTCCAATCTGGTCCTGAGTCAACATCATCAAGATGCAAATCTGACCGCACCGTACAACGAGGTAGTACCAAGCTTACGACCTTCGGTCCCTTTCGCGCATTCTCGCAACGAGGGAGCACAATGCTCCAGAAAGCGGTACTCAGCTTTTGCTTCAAAGCCCCTCTGACCCATAACCTCGAGGAGTCACAGCCTTGTCTCACGCTAGGTCACCTGGTTTTGATTCTTGTTTCTTTTTCACGAACTGGATGGTAAGTGTGGCTGCTAGCTTGTCTCGAGACAATCCACGGTTGCGCGGTTTGTGTGGGGAAATGCGCAACCAAGAAGTGTCTGGGGAACAAAAATGGCTTGAACATTTTCGTGACCACCGAACTAGGAAAATCCACAGGAGATGCGACACGAAAACAATGCGGAAGCGTGCCCCCTCAAGACGGCAATGAAGACTTGCAATGTGTGGTTTCGCTTCTATTCCGTATACGTCCGAGGACATACATGGCGCCTTCATACGGTGGTAAGCGCTCAAGACCACATGGCATTAATAATTATAGTTAAAATATGATAGGTGCTTATAACCTCAGCCTTGCGACAAACAGAGAAGGCTAAGTAGCACCGTCTTGGTGGCGGCGTTGACTAGAACGCTGCCAAATATGTATTATATATGGCGCAGCTCCGGGTTTCGGCATTCCTGACCAGTCCCCAGAAATGGCACAGGACATAAAGGTGGTGGTAGAAGCCCAGAATTTTCAGTAGATTCTGGATATGAGTCAGTTGAAGAGCAATTTGGGCACCAAATGTTGAAGCTTCTCAAGATCATGAGGCCTACTTTATTACCTTGATAGGGCAGCACAAATACATTTTAGTTCTAAAAGCATAGGCAGTGCTTCCTTTATTATCTCCTAATATATAAGCCATACTATAGTTTCAACAGCAATATTTATCCTAAGATCTCTTTAAAATATACCTTTTATTAATAAGATTAATATTCTCTCTTAATTAAATATATAAACTTTACTACTTACTAGGATATTAATATACTATTTTAATTATAATAATTAAGTATTAAAATTTTATAAAGTTTTATTATTTTAATTTTATTAATAAGTATTTAAATATAAACTATAAGTATTTATTATATTATAACTATTATTATTAATATTATATTCTTTTAAAATATTAAGTTTTAAGTGCTTACTATTATATAAAGGTGCTATATATATATTTAATTATATATAGAATAAAAGTAAAACTACTTAAATATCTAAATATACTTACTTAAAGCTATAAGAAATATATATTATAGGTCTTCCTTAAGAGCCTTAGGTGAGAAGATATCAGCCACACATAATTAATCTTTCACATAGGAACAAAATATCTACATTATCCATTAACTTTATAGCACTAAAACCTGCTAAGTCCTGGGCAGGTGTTATTGATACCTTGGTGTAGAGCGCATTTTAGAGTCCAATAAACTTTTAGGTCAATTATTCATAGAACATGGCATCGAAATTTCACCCCATTAGAAACTAGGGCTTGCATAGGAACTGAAAAATTAATAGCACTTGAGCCAGGCTACTAAGCCCAGGGCACTTGACATCTTGGAATCATTGAGATTGTGTTGAAAATCGAACCTGCTTTTTAGTCTTGGCCAGTAAGGAATTGCTTTGTTGTCCCAAAGTCGAAGATTGGATGGGTACTCCTTTGACTCTTGATAGCTGCCAGCCTGGACATGCATGTAGTGCACAGCAGATGATCATCACAGCCTCGTTGGAAGCAAAGCGCCTATGTTGTCTCCTAATTGGGGGCTTTTGGGGTACCTGGAATAGCCCCATCACATTTCAAGCCTGATAATCTTCGTTGATCAACTAGAATTGGAGTTGGCTTGTAACGTGAAAACACTTGGGGCAGTGCATGTATGAGCTACGAGACTCCCACGCAGTCCATAGAGAAGAGACAATAATCACCAACATCCCAGATAGGTCTGATCCGCATGTTGCAGAAAATCCTGCAAGAGCTCCAGACAATCTCAAGTCTGGACTCAATCTCAACTCATTTACCTAGCTTGGTCCCGAGAACTTCATTGCCAGCTTTCACTTTGTACAATCATGTGGCCTTGTCCTGTGTCTCAAGACTTTCCAAGACAGAAGGCAGGTCAGCTTCAAATGAAGTTCTTACTCCATGATAAAATCCGGTCTGTCTGACAGACTGCCTGGTACGCTTAGCCTGCATGTGCGCTGAAGCTGAAGGTCTTGGATCAGGATGAGTCGGGCTCTAGCCCCGGACCAGCAGAGAACGGGCTCAAAATATCGAATGAAAGGAGAAGAGAGGAGAGGCGCATTTCCCAGGATCCAAGCCCCCTCATTCTAGTTGAAGATGAGTGAAGCCGTGCCCAGCAGAACATAGCGGCCTTGCATTTGTTTGCATCCGTCTCTGTACATAGACCTTACTGAAATGACCCCTCTATTTAACGCCAAGTGTACACAAACTAAGCATATTGCTGGTGTCAATGTAGAAAGAGATCTCAGGGTGATGGTGATTTGCTGCAATCATACACAAATGGACCGAAACTGCAGTTAATAGTTATATAATTAGCTTGAAAAACAATGCTTGACCCACATAGATGTCCGTGGTCCGACCTCAAATAGATTTGGTGTCTTGTACAAAAGGTGTCACGTTGGCATCTGGGACCAGCCGGACCTGTAGACCAGGCAGTTGTTCCTTTAATCACAAAGGAGATACAACCCCTGGAGAATCCTCAGCTCCGTTAGCAGATTCTTGGATTGTAATGAACAGAAATAACCTAGTTGGTAGGAATTTAGTGGAATTTCCATGTGTGACTGGAGATCACCAGACCAAGTCCACCACATAGCACATGTAAATATCACCGGGGAACAAGTTGCCCCGATAGAACCATATCGATAAAAACAGCCTTCCTTGGGGAGTTGGCCGTGATTATGCAGATCTCAGCTCTTTCATCTGGAGTCCATCTTACTGTTGTGTATTCCAACGGTCTGGACAACGTCGAAACTGTCAAATACCCCCAACCACAACGCAGCAGTCCATACTCTGCTGGGAGGTATTCCGAGCCCCCAAGGCAAACGAGGATGGTACTTTGAACATCTGCTGGGTTAGATAGAACGGTATACCGGAGATTTGGCATCCAGGTTGAGCCTATATAAGCAGTAACGAAAAGGACAGAGTGAACAGCTGGCGGAGGGGTGTCACAAATTGTGGCTTATGAGAAACACGGACACACTGGACTACTACTCGTGGACTCGATGGAATTTTGATGAGTGGCTCAGGTATTCTGCTTACTATTGTTTACTATATCCACCTACTTTACCACTCATATCGACATTGCATGTTTTCTAAGCGCTTTGGGTCTTTAAGCGTTTACCGCTGTATAAAGGCGCCATATATGGGCCCGGACGTATGCGGAATAGAAGCGACACCAGATAGACCAGACCGATGACTATGAGAAGGGCCACCAAGTCTTATATTATGGGCGATGCATATCGCGATGCCAAAGCCGTCCTGGCTTATGTGGGCGCCCACGCCACACTTCAGCAGCAGCCCCTTCGCGCGCTCCAAACAGATGGCACCCGATGACTGCTACTCGGAATAGCGGTGATCATGGTCATGATTGATTGGCAATAAATCCGGGGCCCGGCGCGGTCGAGAAACGCCCAACGGTAGAAATCGGAGGCGAGTGACAGTATAGTCGAGCTAGTCCTGACTATGAAGGGTTTATATGTGCCGGTACGATTTGTCGAGTACCTGGGTACACTACCAGTAGGAAACTGTGCTTGGGAAGCACAACACCTTGCGTTGTGGGCATCCCAGGGCGCAAGTCTTTTCGTTATATGGCGTACTGCTGGTGATGGAGCGTGGCCATTGGTCTGTTCTGGAGCATTTACGGCGTCGAGGGACGAATCTGGGAGCCTGACAAGGCCCATGCGCGAATTCCCTCCGCTGGGGTGCAGTGATCCCAGGGGCAAGCTCTATGCCGTTCTTTTGTTGCTCCAGGGCTGCATCATCTATCTAGACTACACGACAGATGCGTTTCCCCTCGCTTGAGGGTGCTGGTTGGTCAGATCTGGCAGAGACGAAACGAAGCCGGTCATGTCGACGATGTCTGGCAGCGGCTGCCCACTCTCCGCGGCAACCTACCAGTTGACCCGTCCGTCCGACGCTGCTTCCGCCTCTGTCGTGCAATCCATCACCGACAATCTTGTCCGCTGCTCATGCGGAGCAGCAAGTGGCCATATCCAGGGCATGGAGATGACGAGCAACTCATTCATTTCAGCGTATTCCTTGCGGGATTCAAGCTTGATAAAGGGCCAATGTCTAGAGCCTCTAAGGCATTCCCTTGCAGACCCAAGCGTTCAAGTTTCGCCACTATCAGTTCGACGATTGTGACAGTTTGAAGGATTATATGGCCATAATTGGAGTAATCCTAGGCCACCGTCCCTTATTATACGGCGCGAGCCGGGTTCCAAATGCCACGAGCTTGTCGGAAAGAGACTCGGGTGGCGAGAGTACTCCAGGGCTTGACCTGTAGGTCCACCGCTCGGCAGCATGGATTTTTGGGTGAAGCTCGGGAGCGATGATCTCTTGGTCCTTTCCAACCAAGGTGTCCTTACTTTAAATAACTTCTCAGATCGCACTTCACCAGGTACTTGTGGATCGCGACTCGGGTAAATGAAGGGCTATATGCGGACAGGTTTGCGTGTTAGACGTTATTTGTCACTCGCACTCCGAATCTGATGAATGCTAATCAACGTTGACCATTTCTTACAAACCGTGGCGGACATCTGGAGATGCTCTTCTGTCAACACCACGCACCAAGTAGTTACTTCTACATGCTGTTTAATACCTCTGGTAGAATCCTAGTCACCTTTACCCTTCCTGGAAGCCCGGGACACCATTTCGGGAAGATACTTGTTCGCGCCGTCGACTCGTGATTTGGTACACACGTAAGGGGGGTTCCCGCTATATCGAAAGCAAGGCGCAGAGAAATACATCAAGGCTTGGTCATTGCTGGCCCGGCCGGAACTCACGTGCTCAGTCGGTTCATAAGCGCGCCTCGTCTGTGCGTGTGTGTATACCCTCCTCGAACTATTGCCATAACACCATTGACAGTTTCACGACACACTGAGATAGTGGGGCAACAGTATATCTGTTCCACGAATGGCTGCCTGTTCATGCCACACAACGCCGGCTCCGCCCTCGCACAAAAGCCTCGATAAAGGCACGCTTCGCATGTGTGTGTGTATGTGATGACGGCTATGAGTTCGCTTGCACTAGGGCCTGCCCCCAAGACGGTGCCAATATCATGTCGGAGCGATGCCCGTTAGCGCTCGGGTGGAGAGGCGCCGGTTTTTTTTTTTTGGGGGGGGGGGGAGGCGACCTCTTGAGGAAGAACTTGCACGTAAGTAGTTGCTACGTTGGTGGCATATCACAGGAGGAACTCGAATATCGATTTGAGATCGAAGCGTGAGAGGAACATTGTGTGTGTGTGTGTGTGATCAATATGATTTGATGAAAGACTTGCTATCAAGGCTCGCGTGCACTCGAGGTGACGGGCAGGGGGTATCTACCGAAATGCTAAGACTACCTAAATAAGATGCCAGGAAAATGGATGCAGAGAAGGACCAACGCCGAAGGTGACTGGACACGCTGGCAAGCGCATCTGTCTCCTCTGTGTGCGCCTTCAAACATGAACTCCTAGCTATGTGTGGAAAGACAAGGAATAAGCCCAAAAAATCGCTCGCTTGATATACCGAAACCATGATGATGCTGGTGTCCTCCGATGCCGGTGACACACCCTAGACTCCGTTTGTGTGATATGTTCTGTGTCACCCTGTGCTGTTCGTCGCCGCGTATCCAAGCAGAAGTAAAAAAAAGGAAGAAAGCAAAAGAATAATAAAAAACGGTGGAAATTGAATCCCGAAAGTGCAATTTGACTTTCCTAGCCGGCACGGTTGGCGTGCGAAAAGGCCCGGCTGGGCGGTTGCAGGATGATGGCGCAAAACCGCTGCCCTTGCCGGTGAGCGAGAGCGAGAGTTTGTGTTTGTGAGTGTGTGAGTGTGTGGATGAATTGGCCGAGCGCGCCCGAGGCCAGCCCAGGGTTGGCACGGGTGACGCAGCCGAGTCGAGAAGTCTCGGAAGCTTAAAAGTTTGGGGGTGATTTGATTGAGAGTCAGGAAAGAAATCCCGATGGATATCCGGCTGAAATGTGTAACGGTGTGGGGGAAGGGGAGGGCTGCTCCGCATGTCCGCAAGTCGCAGCCCGTTCCATCCCGATGGCTGGTCTTGGTCGCGCCGCGGCGCACACCGCCGCGTGCCAGCCCGGTTTGCCGAAAGGGTCGACAAGGGAGGAGGTAAAATAGGCGAGGGCCAGATCCGGGTAACCCCAAACGGCACAAGATCGACGCCCAGGTCGCACCCGGCGAGTATGTCTCGGCAGGCTGCGCGTGCTCGACGGGGAACCAAGTCAAGTGTGTCGAGCGCCAGGCCAAAGCAGATGACTCGGAGACTGGTGACTCTAGCACGACACCACGGCCAGCAGCCACGTGAGCATCCTGTGTGGTGCCTCGGGCTTTGTCATCACCACTGCTGCCTCGGCCAGGTGTGCATCGTGAGGGCCAAAGGTGTAACGTCCGAGAAAAGGGGTCCAGGGCAAGGGTGGCTGGCTGTTTACCGAGAAGAGCCCAAAAGATTAGGCAGATGCAGGGCGGAATGGGGGTGTCCTGTTGGATGCGTGGGGTGCCGGCGGATTGTCGGGTCGGGCCAAGTAGAATGAATTTAGAACAGATGGATGCTGGAGGGGTATCACCGAAGGATGGGCCCGATTAGATGAGTAAGAGTCAGACTGCGATGACTGTCAGCAAGCAAGCTCCCATAACACCCGGGGGATGGAAGGGCGATCTGCAGGCAAAAGGACCCTCGGGATCAGGGTGGTAGTTGTGCGACAGTCGGCCCAGCGCGGCGGGAAGTGAGTGCGAAGGGTGCAGGGTGCAGGTAGTAAGCTTATACGTACGTTGTACGAGTGCGTCCTGGGGCGGCCGAGGACGGCTGTCAGCAAGGCAGCCGGCGCCTCCTGGAGGCGACGCCCCTTCACTCGACGGCCTCGGCGATGGGGGTCATGGCCGAGAGCTTGGACCGGGGGCTCGAGGCCTTCTTGGACGAGGACTTGCGCTGCTTGTGGGCCCTGGCGGCCTGTCGCCGCATCTCCTTCTCGGCCATGACGGAGCGCATGAGCTCCTGCTGGCGGAGGGCCTGCTCGCGCCTCATCTCCTCGAGCTCGGCGCCGCCCATGTGGCGGACCGGGGCGAGGCGCGGTGATGGGGTGCCGGAGCCGTAGCTGGAGACGGAGTGGGCGTCCTCGTCGGCAAAGACGGGCTCTGAGAGGAAGAGCAGGTCCTCGTCCGAGATGTAGGATGTCGCGCGGGGCTGGTCGCTGGCGTGCTCGCCCAGCGAGACGCGGCGTGGCCAGCTTGGGAAGGCGCAGGACTCGTCGAGGTACGAGTTGTGATAGGCGCTGCGGCGCGACGGGATCTCCATGGGCGAGGAGGAGCTGTATGACCCGTAGGACATTGTGAGAGGGCTTTGTGAGGAGCAAGAGCGTGCTCTGGCGCAGTATGTGGTGGTGCGTGGGGCTGGTGCGGTTGACCAGCGAGGCGTCAAGGGCGTCAAGGGCGGCGGTGGCCTTGATATACCCCCTTGTGGAAACCAGAGTTGGTTGCGGCGCGGTGGTGCTGGTGTTGGTTGTTGGTGGTGGCCTTGGTGTTGGCTGCGGCGTGTAAGTGTGAGTGTGGGCGCAACCGGTGGGCCTGTTTGTCTTGGGTTTGGGGCTGCTTTGTTGATGTGGGCGTTGGGGTGTCTGGTTGTTGCTGCTGCTGGAGCGTTCGTGATGTTGTTTGATTTATGATATCCATCCACCATCGGGGGACCCAGACACAGACCGCCGAGGGAGCCCCCAGGATGATATATGAATCATCCACATGCTGGCTGCGCGTGTCCGTGTCCGAGGGAGGGCAACACAGGCTGGCAGGCTGGCAGGCTGGCAGGCTGGCAGGGCCGGGCAGGGCAGAAGAACATGACAAGACAGGGGCAGGGATGCCGCAGCCTTGGAACGACAAAGTACATGCATGCGGTACGTACCGGTAGTACAAACATTCCCACGGGGGCGATCGGAGGTAGCCCCCATGTCTTCCGAGGTCTCGCCAAGTCCCTGGCCCGGGCTCTGCGCGCGACGGGGTACGGGGTGGCTACATCAGGTACACGGCGGTTATGACTCCCCCACGCTTCCAGCTTCCTGGACGGGTAAGCAAAGTCGTTGCGGCAGCGGCATAGGCTGAGAAGGGGGGTCGGACGGCAGAAGCAAGCTGCTGTCCAGGCTGCCAGGTCGCTATTTTGCGAGATTGTCACCCACCCCATGCCTGCAGAAAGGCGGTCGGGAGGCGCAACACGGTCAGTCAGTGCCTGACCGCCTCTGGCCAGAGTGTCAGCCAGCCAGCCAGCCAGCCAGCCAGGCCTGCCACACACGGCAGCAGCACCACACCGAGACCACCACCACCACCACCCTGCCACCATGGGTGCCTAGGTATACTGTAGGTCGCAAGGGGTCTGCAAGGCCTAAGGAAGGAAGGAAGGAAAAAAAAAAAAAGACAGGATGCCGGTAACCTGCTTCTCTTCTCTCCCCTTTGGACCGTTCCCCCTTCCCCCGTCCCCCGTCCCCCGTTCCCCGTCCCCCGTACGCCTGTGTGTGCACTGCTTCTTGCCGCGTGCTGCCATAGCACACAGCATTAGCACACAGCACAAGCACACAAAGCACACTCAGGCAGCCAGGCTCCCTCTTCCGGCGGCATTCCGTCCTTTTTGCCAGCCCTACCATTGGCCTGGAACCTCGCCAATCGCTCCCCGAGGGCAAATCACCCCCCCTCGGCTGCCTCGCTCACACACCCGGCTGCCGGCTCTCACTTACCGTCGTCCCTTATTGCATCTCACCGCTCGAAACCGTTTCCTTTTCTCCTTGGGCATCCAGTTCCGCCGCCACCAAGCCTGCACGCCTGCTCCGGGCCATCAGATGCAAACAGCCGGGCTCCAGCAGACAAAGCTGAAACAACCATGGCCTTCTTGTTCTGTCGCCCTCAGGCCCTGGTCTAAATTAGGCTCGTGGGAAGGATTCGGTGCAGGGTAACAATACTGTGTGAGTGGTAATAAGAATAGGACAGGACAGGACAGGACAGGTCCAAACAGAGCAGCAAGCCAACCCCATGCCCTCTGGTTGGGCGCAGACCGGACCGCAGCGAGCAAATCGCAACTGGTTCGGCATCTCGAGTCTACACGGCGACGCACACTGGATTGCGTACGCTGGCCTCGAGGGCCATCGCCCCGACGCCCCTAAGGCATGGATGCGACAGATGCTGTGCTCCCCTCCCCTCCCAATCAGTCCCCACCGCCACCCCAGACTCAAACCGGTTTCCTGGGGAAGAACTTTGCGGAGGCGGATTGCTCACCAACTCCTGTGTGTTGCTGTGCGACCCCCCAGATCAGCCGTGGTGACGGTAGCAACTGACTCAGAATTCCCATGATGACTTCACCGACAATCTGCGTGTACGACGGTAATCCCAAAGAGGCGGGCATGCAAGTGCGCCATGCTCTGCCATGCGGTGCCATGCTGTGCCACGCGCTGCCGTGCCAGTAGTAATAATCATCAACTGCAAAACGAGAGCTCGCCTGCCTGCTTGGTCATAAAAGGGGCCGCCGTCATGTCACCTCGTGCCCGTCAACCTGGGCTCGTCGCGCCCGCCCGCCCGGCCGTCTGGTAATAGGTTGCGTCGCGCCGCGTTGGGTTCCATCGCATCGCCCGGCACCGCAGTCATCTCTGCAATTTCGCATCTTGATTCCTCCTTGGCCTTGACCCTCGCACCTCCGCAACTCTTACATCAGCCGGGACCGGGACCAGGCTCAGAGTCAACCGGCTCGACTCGGCCTGACGGAGCGACAAGGCGACAAGGCGGGGTGGGCGAGAGGTGCTCATCATCGTGGCGGGGAAACTGAGTCGGGCGAGGTCGAGGTGAACCTTGTGTGTGCATCGATTGATCTGTGCCCCGTCCCATTTTCGCGGCATCCGTCATATAATCGGGATAGTGTATTCCCATTGCCAGTGAGCCAGTGAGCTCGGTGGCCGCGCGCTATTCATGCAGACCACCAGTCCAAGCAGGGCACCGGGCACCCTCGGGGCGCCTTGCCCATCTCATGTACTATGGTAGACACATAGTCTATACTCCGGCCCGGGGCTGGCCAGGCAGGCAGACAGGGCGGTCAACCATTACGCATTTTTGGCGCAGTCTGGAGCGACGTCGAGGCCCAACGGGCAAGCGAGGCAGGGAGGGGGGAACAGGGAGCCCTCTGGCCTCGGCCGGCCCAATCTGGCAAGACAGAAAAAGGGCTGGCTTGGCTTCCCTGGATATCTATTCATGCGCCTGAGTAGGGCTGGACTTGTGCGCCGGCGGAGAGGCACCCCACACTTGTACTTGTGTGAAGTACTCCGTATGTGTCCGACAGCGGCCAAAAGAACAGGAAAAAGACAAAAACAACAAAGAAAGGGCGGTGATGACGAGCCGGCTGGCTACGTGTAGGCTGCGCTGGCAGCGCCAGTTCCTACTCCCCCACCGTGCACATGTGTCGTCAATGCAACATCGTGGCTTCATCATTACTACTATTCGTAGAGGTCTGTACTATGCACCCCGCGACAGGGCCGTGTCTCGACTTGAACCGAGCAATTCCGGGGCAGCAGCACGGAGTATTCCCGGAGACAGGATCGGGCACTTTGGATGACAGGTCACTACATATTACTACTCCCGACGCTTGCCCCAAGTTTCACTCAGGCCGCTTGACTCGTCACGAATAAGAGGCGGGAGGCTAGAAAACGCAGAGCTTGGGGTGTGTCTGGCCAGGGATGGCAGATCCAGAGGCCCCCTTGATATTTCAGACAGACCCTGTGCACGGATCCGACCCGGCGGCGGCCACGGTCTGAGGGATCATCAACGTTGCCATCCGCCAACGCTCAAGCCAGCAGGTGAACATGCCGGAGAAAATGGTCGTGGGCCACCCCGCAGATCGCGCCCGGGCGAGAGGTTCCAGATGGACCCAGCCGCCAGAGTGAGACTCCTGTGATCTGCAATGCCGACGATGAGGGTCTGGATTACGGGCAGTGCGCTCTAGAACTCGGGCCGCGGGCAACCTCTGGATATTCATTCTTACTAGGTATCTACCTAGTTGCCTAGGTACCTAGCAGCCTGTACTCTCGGCTATAGATTTCCCGAGCCACAACTGAAAGTCAAGACATTGGGCCGAGACCCACCAAGAGAAGGGAAAAGAAGAGGAAGAGACAACTAAGAAATTAAAAAAAAAACAAATGAAATTTCTCCGGGATCTGGTTGATTTTCCGTGGTTGTGGAATTGGCGTCGCTCGGAAAAGTGAAAGAGGTTGCAATTGCAATAAAGCAAACTCTTCAACTTTGACTGACTCCTGACAAGGTCGATCTGCCCCGGCAAGGACCCTTGGTGCAGGGAAGGGGGAAGGAAGCAACGATTCACGACGGAACAACAACTGAACGAATCAGTCATGAACTAACTGGCCTGTGTTTCATTCCTGTCCGCCGGTTGGGGGCCATGGATTCGCCCTCGATCCGTGGCCGGCAAACGACTCACGACTCAGGAATGGGGCGACACATAGACGCCGACAAATCTCCACACGGACAACACGCACACGCCTTGACAGCTATGACGGCAGGCTCACGACGGGCCCTCTGCTGGTTTCGACAGACTTGGAATCCGCATCCGAGGTCTTTGGCCCCTCCGTGGCCACTGCGGCCTCTGAGCTTGAGCTTGAGCTCGAGCCCTTTCCGAGCTGGCCTCGCTGATGTCAGTTCGAACCTTGTCCCACCGATCGGCCGCGGGCCCGCATCCTGGCATCGTGAACATGCTTCTAGAAGGACGCCTGGAAGCGGCCCAGACCTGCCTGCCTGCCTGCCTGCCTGCCTGCGAGCCTGCGAGGCATGCAACGTTGTTTGACCGCCTGCATCTCACTTCCGCCTGGCCAGCATGAATCTGTTGGCTGGCAGGCACGCCCCTTGACGCGCCAACGTGTTCCTCGGCCATGGTCCGCGAGAGAATCCCGCTTCCCTTGGGCGGCTTCCAACTCTTGCCCCATGCGTAAATCTTCAAACCTCTTCCTCGGGGTCTGTCTGAAGACAGGCGTGGGGGGGATGGGGGGGTGGGGTCCTCCACAGATAGCATGCAGATCATCAACCGACGCACTGATAGATGATAGATAGATCCTACGGGACAATTATAGTGGATACGCCGCCCCATCCGCCAGCGCCAACACCGGGAAATATAGAAAATACTATATACTATAGGGTAGACCCCTAATCTTAGTTAGTTAGTTACTTTTAAGGTACTAATAAGGGGTCCCTAGTTAAAATTAAGTAAATTAAAGGGTATTTATAATCTTAATAATTAATATATAGTAATAAATATAATATTAAAGTATATAATAAAATAATTTATATTTAAATATTATTAAAATATAGTATTATATTCTAATATAATTTTTATTTAAGTTAATTATTACTTTAAACTATCTTAATATACTTTTATAGAGTTTTATTAATATATTAAAAGGTATAGCTTTTTATACTTTTAATACCTTTTTATAGTATATTATTAGTAAAGTAGGATTTAATTAGTTTTAAATTCAATATTTTATTTAAACTTAAATATATTTAATAGAGTTAAAATTAAAAGAATAAATTAGTTAATTATAAATATATATATTATAAAAAAGTTAAAGAAATAGATTTTTATAGCCTTTATTATATATATTAAAGTATTATTTTATTAAATAATATAAATATTATTTTTAATTTAAAATTAATAAAAAGTAAAAGAATATAAGTTTAATATATTTTAAAGTTTATTTTTTTATTTTTTAAATTAAATTAAAACTTTTAATTACTTATAAAACTATTTTAAAATATCTAATTATTAAACATAATAGAATTAATAAACTTTATAATATTTTTTAGGAAGATTATAATAAATTATTAATTTATTATAAACTTATTAAATTATAATTTATTAATTTATAATTAATAATATTAATTCTTTAATAAAAATATTATTAATAAAAGTAAATTTAAGTTAAACTTAATATATTTTAAAAATAGAAATATAATAATTAGTTAAATTAAATATTAATAATTAATTTATATTATAATAATAATTAATATTTTAATAAAATATAAAAGAATATTTAAATATAAATTAATAAACTATTAATATATTATTATATATTTTATTTTTTAATATATTTATAAAAATAATAATAATAATAATATTATTTATATTAATATATAAATATTTTTATAATATAATAATACTTTAATTATTAGAGTATATTAAATTTAATATGTAGTTAAATATAAGCTATTAATAATTTATTAATTAGTTTAATTAGTATAATAATTAAGTATTTAAATTTAATTTTTTTAATTTTATTATATTAATAACCCTTTAATAAAACTTATAAACTATTTAATTTTTAAGTTAAATAAGTTTAAAGCTTTATTTTTATTTTTATTAAAATTAATTATAATAAAATTATTAATAAAGAATTTAAAGATATTTAATTAAATTATATAAATTAATTACTTAAAGTTATTAAAGTTATTATGATAATAGAGTTTAAAAATTAAATAAAGTAGGAGTTAAAACTTTATAAATTACTATAAATAAAAGATATTATTAAGTTTAGTTAAAATATTATAATATATAAGGGTATATTAAATAAGTTAATATTAAATATATAAAAAATTATTAAAAGTAATTAAGTTTAAAAAATTTAATAAATTAAATAAGTTAATATAAAATCCTTATATAAATTAAATTAATTAACTAATATAAATTAAGAGTTATTAAAGGGTTAATATTAAAAGTAACATTAAAAGTTTACTATAATATCCTACTTACTATATATAAGACTATTCTTTTATATAAGGGATATTAGAATATCTACTAAAATCTAACTATAATATCCTATATACTATTCCAAACTATAGTAAAAACTAGTACCCACCATAGATTTCACTTAACTATTTCTAACCTCTTCTCCTCCTCCTTTTTATTAACTAAATTTATTAATAATTAATATTTAGGACTTATTATAAAATAACTTCCTATAAAATAACTTCCTATAAAACAACTTATCTAGCTTTATAGTCCTAAACTTCTAATTTTTTAAACTATAAGCTCTATTACTATTATTTCTATAATTTATAACTCTATTACTATATATAAAGTTACTTTTTATCTTTTAACTAAATAAAAACAACTAACTAAAAAACTAATAAAATATTATTAATTCTAATAATAAACTTAGTTTTATTAACCTATTTAATAAAACAATAAATAAATTCTAACTAGTTACTAAATTAATCTTCCTAACCTACTCTAAGTACACTTTTAATAAAAAAGTATTTATTAAAGTAATTAAAAAATTTAAGTTTAATTAATATTATACTATATATAAAGACTATAAAAATAGTACCTTATACTATTATATAATTAAAGAGTAATTAGTTAAAAAAAATATTAAGAACCCCTATTACTTTAATATTTAGAAGTTTTACCTAAACATTAAAAGGACTTAAAATAGGCTAGCCATTTAGAAATATATTTATAAGACTAAAAAGCACTCTATATATATTAGTAGCAATATATCTAAGCCTATTAGTATTTAAAGGGAGGTTAAAAATAACTTTTAAAAGGAGGTAATTACTATTAAGAACTATAATATATTTATTTTATAATTCTATTAAAAAGCTTTAAAGGACTTTATTATATACTATTTAAATATTAAAATATATATAGATAATAAGTTTAAAGTAAAGATACTTAAATACTATATTTTAAAAATATTAAAGTATTAAGACTTATTAAAGAAGTTAAAAGAGTAAATAAAGAAAAACTTTATATATAAATTAAGTTAATATATCTTTAAAATTATTTTATTTATTACTTAAATTAAATATATTAGTACTTTATATAGCTTATATCCCTTTAAAATTACTAATAACTTTATATTTAAGCTATAAGCTTAAGGGTATAAAAATATAATTTTAATAGGTTATAAAAAATAAAACTATATAAAAGGTAAACCCTTATAGTCACTCTACTCTAACAGCTATTATTTTTATATATACTAATTCTATTATAACTTAATTAAAATTACTTTATTTATATAGTAAAATAAGGCTATATAAGATTATTTAAATAAAAGTTTAGGTACCTACTTATATATAAGTAGTTATTAGAATATAAGGCTTCTTAATAATAATAAATAATATATTATAATTAATAATATACCTTTAAATAATAAGAATATATTTAAGTATTTTAAGTAAATATTAGGTATTAAAATAATTTTTTAATAACTAATAAATATATAAAGAAGCTATATTTTATAAAGTAGGGTCTACTTTATATCTACTTAGTAAATTAAAACCCTAGGGATTATAACATTATAAATATAGTATACTATTAGTAGTTAAATAGGAATTATATTTTTATAAAAGTAGAAAAACTTCTATTTATAGCTTTATCCAGTTTAAATACCTTAAACTTTAAATAGAAACACTTATTTTAATTTTTATAAAAAGTAAAGTAAAATAATAGTTTTTAAAAAGATTTTTATTCTTATTAATATAACATTAAATTAATATTCCTTATTTTTATTATAGAAATAATAATACCCTTTTAATTTAAAATAATAATAAAGGCCTCAAACTTTGTAGTTAAAGGTTAAAATCTATAGGTAGGGATCCCTTACTTATACTTTAAAATCTAGGAATTATTTACATCTATCTAGGATATATCTAGTAGCTCTATACTCTACTATATAACCTATTTTATAAAAAAAGAAGGAATATAAATTAAAATAATAAAATAAATATTATATAACTTTTTATTAATACTATATATAGTAAAACTATTTTAATATATACTATCTTTATTTATATAATATATTACCTTATTATATAAGTTTAACTATATAAAGATAAATTAAAACTAAAAGTGATTCTTTATAATGAAATATTAAATTTAATTTAATAATATATACCCCTTTATATACCTTAAAATTAACTAAAAAAAGAAAGGCTAAAGGTTCTCTTTAGAAAAAATATTATTTAATAAATTTAAAAAATCACTAATATTAGGCCTAGTATTAATTAAAGGACTAAACTTATTATTCTCTATATATTATATGTTAGCTATATTACTAATAATATTAAATTAATTCCAATTTATATTAATAAATACAACTAAGACTTGCATACTATATAATTAAGATATATAAATCTTAAAAAACAACTTTATATCTTAAAGATATACCTTTTATTTATTTAACTAATTATTAGAATAATATATCTTTATAGCTAAAAGTATAAAACTAGAATTTAAATTGCTAGTATATATCTTATAATATATAAAGACCACTTAAGGATTAACTAACTTAATACTTTTATTCTTTTTTAACTAACTTAGTTAATTATTAATATAAACTAATAATATAGCTAGCTATTATAAAAATAATAATAATAGCTATTATAATATTTAAATACTATAATTTAAAAATATTAATAAGACTAATAGTAAAAAAATTAATAAAACAAATTAAATTATAGCTTATTTAATTATACCTAAATATTAATTAAGTATAAGAATAATAATAATATAAATAATAATATATAATATAAGGGTAGTAATTAAAAGAGTAATATTTAAGGTATATAATAAAGATTAAAATAAAATATAAAAACCTTTAAACTACTAGCTTTATATAAAAAGAGGAAAGTATAAAAATTAATATAAATATAGAGAGATGCATTATTTATAAATATAGTTAAGTAAATAATAGTAATATAATAATTAGTGCAGGATATTAGCGCTAAGATAGAAATAGGTATATAGTGGGTTACATTATAGACTATATATATAGGATAGAAGCTAATAATAAATAATAGTTAATTAAGAGTAAATACTATATAGTATAGTAAAGCTTAAATTAAATAATTAAGATAAATAAAGACCCTAATCTAATTATAATATACTAACTAACCACATTATATATAAGAATATTAGAACACTATATATTATAGCTATAATATTAATTTAATAATATTAAAATCCTTAAAATCCTTAAAATTAAATTACTTATTAATATTTTTATTCTTTTATTAATATAATTAAAATTAAAATTAAAATTAAATTAAATAGAAAAATAATAAATTTATAATAAAGTATATTTATAAATAAAAGTTAATATTAATAAGTTAAAATAAAATATATATTATAAAGGTTAGTTTAGTAAATTAAAGTAAAAGTATTAAAAATAATAAATTAAAGTTTAAAAGTTTAAAGAGTTTAAAGTATTATAAATATTTAATTAAAGTAGAAAATATAACTTATTAATATTATAAATTTATTATCTTTTATAAATAAAAATATATTAAAAAGGTATTATTAATTTAAATATTTAAATTAAATAATTAATTTTAAATAA
Source organism: Diaporthe batatas (assembly GCF_019321695.1). Taxonomy (NCBI): domain Eukaryota; kingdom Fungi; phylum Ascomycota; class Sordariomycetes; order Diaporthales; family Diaporthaceae; genus Diaporthe; species Diaporthe batatas. The sequence continues at coordinate 266,393 of NW_025408559.1, read as the reverse complement.
AAGTTAAAAATATTTAATTAAAATTTTAAGAAATTTTAATTATTATAAGAGTAATAAAATTAAATTTATTAATATAATATTATTATATTAAAATCCTTTAATAAAAAATTAAGCTTAATAATAGTAAGATTAAAATATTATTAATTTAAAGTAATTATAAAATATTAAAAAAATACTTTTATTCTTTTTTATTTTTTTAACTTTTTTATAAGGTTTTATAATACTTACTATTATAACTTATATTAATATAAGTATATTATTTATTTATAAATAATAACCTTTAATAAATAAAAATAATTACTATATAGTTTAATAAATTAAAAACTTTATAATTAGAGTTAATAATAAATAAATAATAATAAATTATTAAAATAATTTAATAAATAGTTAATTAATATTTAAAATTAATAAAAAAGATATTTAATATTATTTATTTTTTAATTAATAGTTTTTAAATTAAAAATATAAATAAAGTAATTTAAAGGTAAATAATATAATTATTTAATTAAATAATATAAAATTATTAATATAATAGTATTAAAAAGGATTAAGAGTTATAATTAATAAATTAATAAATTAAGTATTATAAGTAAATAAGTTAATAAGTTAAGTTAGGTAGTTTAAAGTTATAAACTTTAATTTTTAAAAATAAGTTTTAAGGGTTATAAACTTATAAAATAGTAGGAATAATAAAATATAAAAAATAGTTAAAAATATTATATTTATTAATAATTTATATTAATAATTATAATTAATAAAAGAGGGTATAAATAGAGTAAATTAAAGTTAATTAATATATTTATTATATTAAATTATAAATATTTAAAATAATAATAAAATTAATATTTAATTAAATATAATAATTAATAAATTAAGAGTTTAATATTAATAATTAATTAAATTAATAAATTAAGTTAGTTTATAAACTTTAACCTTTTAAATAAGGGTTTTTAAGAGAGATTAGGGGATTTAAGGGTTATTAAGGTTTTTACTATCTATTTAAGTAAATTATTAAGTAAATTATTAAATATATATAATATTAAATATTTAAAGTTTTTAATATTATATATTTAATTAGAGGAGGACTTTTAAAAGGGTTTAATTAATAGGAATAGTGTTATATTATATAGGTAGGGAAGTCGCCTAGTAATAAAGTTTAGGGGTGAATCCTATATATACTATATAGTAGTATGGAAAACCATATTGCGTTAAATTTTCGTCCCGCAGCGTCATAGCAGCCGACGTTCGGACCCTGGCAGACGTTGGATCTCGGATAGCCACTGATGCACGGGGATGGAGATCACATCTGTTTCAACCCTCTTCCCGTCCATCTCGCTCCCATGTTTCAGGGCGTCAAAGACCCGAGGACTGCGGCGTGTATGATAGGAGCTCTGCTGCCCTGTCTTGTCTCGCTGAGGCAGGCAAGCGCATGCTTCACATGCCGGGAATGTTCGTAGGGCGGTCCTCGCGGGGCGGTGAGAAGGACCAGCAAGCAGGCCAGTGAGCCTGAAATACACAGTATCGGGCAGGAATAGGTGGCTGGCTGTCGTGGCGCGGCGGCCTCGCGTGGCTGTGCTCCTGTGCTTCACCTGACTGACCCCCACGGCCTGTCCTCGAGGTCGTCTCGGGACCTCTGTCCTGTGACTTGAACCGCCTATCTTGACCTTTCCCACGGCCACGACCACGAGAGACAGATGTCTCAGTGTTTTGCAGGCTTTCTTCCAGCAAAAGCGCATCACACGCCGGACTGCTTCCCCATACCCCAAGCCTGAGGCGCGTACTCGGCCACGAGGTGCCAATATCTCGTCAAATAATGCAGCCCACTCATCGAGACTGTGAAAACCCCATCAGGCCGACCCAAGACTATGTCTGTGACTCAGGATTTCCGTGTCTGGCACACTCCGCTGTCCCCAACACAACCTCGCCTGGGCCACCCTGGACCATGTAGTGATTCGTGGAAATATCGTCTGGCCCGGCAGTCTACCGCCTCGCCAGCCAGCCTAGGAAGTCGCCTCACTGTCGAGACCATACCTTGTATGCTGTATTAGCCTGAAGCATTCGTACCTGTCTCTCCCGCGGGCAGGCGCCAGCTGGAAGCCAGAGACGGACAGCCAACTATCTCGGCGGCCAGCGTAGATGTCGTATCGGCACCGGGCTGTGTAGTCTGGGCTCACACGCGTGCCTGTTGTTCTCGACTTATCAGCCTAGAGAGATATTGCCCAGGCCCGGGCATGCCTCGCACCTGGGCACCCAAAAGCCTCTCCTGACCGTATATGGCGCACCAACAGTGCCGTATGGGCCGTGGAGAGCCAGGGAATCTGCTCACTGACACGGGCGTCCTTCATATTCACAGGAATCCCTCATATGAACCCTGCCTGTGTAAGCAGCATCCAGATGAGACCGCGACCGTCGGTTGACAATAGACCATGCCCTTCTTGGTCTCATGCTTGCTTCTTACGCGTGCCTGTTGCGCGGGAAAAGGCAACCGGGCAGGTCGGGTCTGGAGTTTCCTGTGACATGTTCTGAAGCGCCTCACTCGAGGCGAAGTCTTGAGGCAGACTTTCTTATAATCGGCTTCGAACCCTGCCCGTGCCACCGTCTTTGCATCTTATGACATCACTGAATCCACCCACGGTGAATGAAGCAAGCACAAGAAGATGACAAACATGCTTGAATGCCGTTGAATGCCGGACTGGCTGCAGCCTACGAAGTGACTGCGCAGACCTGCCAAGCGCCGTCAAAAATGGGTGATAGATGAACATCAAAACCTTCACGATTACCGCAGTGTCAATCGTCACACGTCTGCAATGTCGGAGAGAACCTGTCACACAGGAGCGAAGAATATGGTCGACGTTTACTCTTACTTCTCGGTGGGAAGCAAGGCATGGACGAAGACGCTCACCGAACTGGTCCTCACCACTTGAACACATCGGCCTTGGGCTAATAGGAACTATCAGCGGAACTTACTTGTTACGTCTCAACGGGGGAATTGCCTTGCGCCGCATAAGGCAGCATACAGCTGGCTGAGCCTTTACGTTCTTGAGACTGCGATCAAGGCAACCGCGGTCTACCGGGGATTGATGATGGGCCAATTGTAGGCTGGTAATCAAGATCGCGCTGCTTGTGCCTGGCAGAACATCTCCTGTTGCCATTGCTGATATCCACCGGCGACAGAAGCTGGTTCGTTGCCTTTCAGTTCCGCTGTTATAGTCGTGACGCCCTCTGACAAATCATGAATGCTGAACACCATACTCAATCACTCTTTAGGAGACGTACCTCCCGCGCATTTGATGTTGATTATATCCAAACCCCTCGGGAAAAGTCAGCCGCAGTCGAGCCTGTACCCTATCTACTGCCTTGTGGTGTCTTCAGCTCACGAGAGCCACAGCAAACATGTTCAGTTCAGATGGTTTGATGTGGACGAATAAAGTCTTGAAAAGCACTGGCTACCCCCGACCACGCCGCCGATCATTCCAGCCGTGGCAGTGAACCCGATCCAATGAGTTTTGGTCTGTATGGCAGACCAAAACCCGCAGCCCAAACTCCGTACTCCGTGCAGATGACCTTGTCAAACCGTGTGCGCTCTCGCGCCAGCGCTGAAAGAAGCGGACCATGCTGTCTAGCTCCTCAAGGCCTCTAGCCTGTTCCTCATCTGGTCCATGGTGGCCTCCATGTCCTCCTCGTCATCCTCCTCGACGGCGGCTGCGGGCTGGGCGGGCTCCTCGATCTTCTGCGGCGGGGCGCTGGGCAGCTGGCCCGTCTTGTCCATCTTGCCCTTCAGGATCTCGCCCAGGACCTTGTCGACCTCGCCCTCTGCCTCCTCGTCCTCGCCCAGCAGGGTGTCGTCCTCGGGCAGGGTCTCCTCGACCATCTCCTCGATCACGCCGGCCTTCATCAGCTCGACGCTCAGGTCCCGCATGGTTCCGGCCAGCTCGGGCAGCCTGATGAGGGTGTTGACGTCCTTCATAATACCAACCGACGCGCGGATTGACCCCTCAATCTTGCGCACGGCAAAGGCCTCGTTTACCTGCATCTGTACAGAATTGAGCTGGGCCTTGGAGGTGACCAGGCGGGCAGACGACTTGCGGGCACGGATGAGCTCGCGGGCAAAGTCGCGCGCATCCTTCTCGGCTTGTTTCCTGCGCGATGGGTCCTTCTGGGCGCGCTTGTCGGCCTGCACGATGAGGTTCTTGGCCTTGACCTCGAGCTGCTTGGACTGGGCGATGTCGCGGTCGAGCTTGCGCATGTTCTGGCGGAGGAGCATGTTACATTTCCGTACCTGGAGCAGGACGTGGCCAGGTCAGCAAGACGGTGGTCAGAACAGTGCCAAGGTAGCATGGCGTCGACAGGTCGCGGCTGCAACCTGGGTTGGGCCGTCTCAGGGCTGATCGGACTGTACTGACTTGTGCCGAGGGATCTGGCTTAGCGAAGAGGCCTCTTAACGTGTCCATGTCTGGAGACTGGTCGGCAAAGGGGGTACAGGGGGCGTGCTGCGGCAGCAATATTCTAGGGATGGCGGTTGTCAGGCTTGGGATAACGGTGCAGCCGCACGTTTGTTAGACGGCGGTCGACGGGGGAGAGTTGACGTAGTGCCCGGCGGGTGGGTCAACTTTTGGCGGACAGGGGAATTACGTGAGCAGCCAGGGCAGACGGGCATGGACTCATGGCCGTTCGGTTGCGGCTCTGTTAGCGCCCGCGTGCTGGCAGGGCTAAGGGCGGCCAGCGATCTGGCAGCCTGGCGTTGATTGATCCCCAAGTACGGAGTAGTCTTGGCCTTGGAAGGCTTGGGAGGTGACGAGGCCTGGGCTTATTAGCATGCAGGGAGGATTTGGTATGATGGTCCCGGTTGCGATGCATGCCGTATCTTTTCGTGGGACTTGTACTACAGGCTTGCCAGGCAGATTGGCAGAGTAACAAGACATCATTTCCAAGCAACAGTGGCCTGTGAGTCCTCACCGTATCGCCCCTGGCAGCCTGGATGAGTGAGGCGTGCCGGTATCGAACCCAGCCTGCTGCTGGGACAGCCTTATGGCACGGTGATTCAACCGTTGACCTGCTTTCCTTTACAGGCGGTGTGGGGACCGGGGACGCTGGGGGCAGGGTCCTGGTGTGTAATTAGGAACAATGAGGGTGCCTGGAGTGTGGGTGGCTCCAGGGGGCCCAGATCTCTGTGGTTCTGAGAAATTCCATGAGCTTGACCTGATTGTGTCACTGGGTGTGCACCCCAGCCTCACCCAAGCTCCCCCTCCCTGCTCCTAACAGCTTGGGGTCCTGAATGCAAACATCTTCTTCGACAACATCTGCTCTCTCGGTCCATTCCTCTCCCTCCGTCCCTCCCTCTCAAGCAAGCAGCCCGTAACCACACATCAACTCGTGTGCTCTTACACACAACATCCCCAAGAATCTTGCCATCAGGAGCCCCGTCTGCTCAATTCAACCCCTTTGAGTCCGAGCCATACCCCGCGTTTGCCTCATCAGAGCTCCCCTCCCCTCCCCCCGGCCCACCAGCCTAACGACATCAGTCCCCACTCCCCGTCAAAATCCTGGACAAACCAAACCACAAGCCAGACGACAAACGCCGGGCCACTCGAGCAGCTCACACAAAACTTCCCCCGGCTTCCTACTCCTGACCCTTAATTCCCACATATTCACTCTGCGAACTCTTGCTGTAATTTCCACAACAAATCACCACAAACCACACCATGGCCACCACTGCAACTCCCGAGGGTAAGTCCAGCCCTAGTCCATCCATCTCCTCTGCACCAGCGGCGGCTGCTGCAGCAGTTCCAGCCCCCTTGTTCCGCCTCGCCTCCAGGCAGCACTCCCGCATTGCGCAACGCGCCCTGGCCCTGCGTCGCCACGTCCTCTGTTGAGTGATCTCGTCGCAGCTCATGGCCCCTGCTGACACGCGCTCGCGCAAATCCTTGCAGTTCTCTGGGCACAGCGCTCGTCCAGCACCGATGCCGACAAGAACTTTGTCTACCTCACCATCACCGTGCCCGACGTGCCCAAGGAGAGCTTCAAGCTCGACCTGAAGCCCACCGGCCTGACCTTCACCGGCCACTCCGACACCCTCAAGAAGACCTACCACTTGGAGCTCGAGTTCTACGCCGAGATCGACGAGGCGGCCACCAAGGTCAACCACACGGGCAAGAATGTCGAGCTGAAGCTGCAGAAGAAGGAGCTCAACGAGGCCTACTGGCCCCGCCTGCTCAAGGAGGCCAAGAAGGTCCACTTCCTGCGAACCGACTTCGACAAGTGGGTTGATGAGGACGAGCAGAACGAGGCCGCCGAGGAGGACCTGTCGCAGTTTGGCGGCGGTATGGGTAAGCAGTCTCGGGTGTTGACACCCGCCCCTCCGTCTGTTTGAAGTCCACAGGGCTAACACTGCATCTCATTCGCAGGCGGCTTGCCCGGCATGGGTGGTAAGTCATGTCTGCTCCCAACCACTTGATCGATACGGTCCAGTGGCTCCTCGGCCGCTTTCCACACCAGGCGTGCCCTCTCGAATTGAAGATGATAAGAAGCTAACCAACCCCTAGGCCCAGGCGGTGACTTTGGCGGCATCGACTTCTCTAAGCTTGGAGGCGGTGCCGGTCTCGGCGGCGAGGATGAGGACGAAGAGGACGACGAAGAGGACGACGACGACATGCCTGCTTTGGAGGGCGAGGAGGGTGACAAGACCGAGGCGAAGACCGACGCAAAGCCCGCCGAGGAGTCTAAGCCCGCTGCCTGATGCGTCACCCAGGCAAGCATCATCAGCCCAGAACTGGCTGTCAGCCATGGCGGCGTCGTGAGGAGGTAATGGATTCCCTCACATCAAGATTACGCGCGGGATGTCTGCAGAATCACTTCAGTTCGGGACTGCCAGAATTGGTCAGAGGCGAAGGCATAAACTCATGCGGGATCTGGCGGGTTGAAACTCGCAACACCCGGCGCGGCATAATACAAGATGAAGATGAGCCTTGCGAATTCCAGGGGTGGATGGCCATGAGGGCTTTGACCCAGTGTTCAACCCATATGTCCCTCTGGATTTGTTTCTGTCTTCATTCCTAGAGCAGTTGACCACTTCTTTTACTGTGTAAAATGTAGCGATTATTTGCGGCAGTTAGTCCCGGCCAGCTATGGTTCAGCGCGAGATCTTGCCTATCCTCCCCTTCTAGAAAAACACCCGTGTGTCGTGTTCTTCCGAGAATGTCTGTTGTATTCGACCCCATCGTTACGCAAGACTCAAAGCTGCAAGGAACCCGGGGAGATTTTCAATCAGCGACACTAACCAGATCCATACCTGCTGCATCCATCAGCTATCGAATCGCGCTGTTTGGCCTGATTTAAAAATAGCTACGTCTTTGGAGCCGGTGTGTGAAAGAACGGTTGGTTGGCTTACACCGTAAGCCTCGGAAGTTGGTGGGCGTAGCGAGGCAGGCCGCCGTGACTGTGCCTCTTTTCCCTCTTGGTCTGGCTTATTGAAGGGCATTGGACTGTTGGGGCCAGGGCCAACGACGAAGGAAGGGCAGGATTTTCTTGTCACTGGCCAACAGCGTCTTTCATACTGTTTCCGGTATAGGTTCCACAAATACCTCTGCCTGCTGCTCGACAAAGGGCTCTCGTCATGCCCTCTCGTCCATCAGACGCCAACGCAACGTGCCTCTCGCCCATCCACACTAGCCTCCGAAATCCAGCACCATTAGCAGCGACAAAGCAGTCTTGCCAATTACCTCGGCCTGAGGAACCCTGTCTTCTCATGCGCGCGAGATGTAGAACTATCTTCACGACAACAAGTCTCGTCAGATGCTTCGCGAATAAGCGGCAAAGCAACCACTATCCCGCATCTCTTCTCCCTGAACCAGGTAAGCAGAATAAACTTTCGAGCCGTACTTGACTAGTTCTGGCCGCTACACAATCCCATAGTTGGAACGTGGAATATTTGTCGCGAGGAACTACAGCTTTTTGCCTTTTGTCAAGCGTGGTCTTGTCGCTCGCTACTTGGAAACCCAACCGGTGGTGCCATGATTCGTTGTGGGCCACCTGACGCGGCCTCGTTCTGTCATGATCATCACTACGGGTCACATCTCCTGGTTTGCACGATGCGAGCGGCTTCGATCAACTGGTAATGACACCGAAGGATTGTATATGAGCATTTTGGGTCGTCAACACTTGTCCCTCCCAGGAGACGAGAGTTAATGCTGCCAGTTCTTTTTGAATCAGTCTTTCGTCGAGCTTTTGGAGCCGCCGCAACTGTCCTGAGGCCGGCGTGCATTTTACGGGCTAACCTGCCCGTCTAGCAGCAAAAAGGCTTCGCGGTTTCGTGTAATTGCCAAAGACGCTTAATAACCACTGCGATAGGCAAGACCAATATAATGGGCAATGCCGGCGAATATCTGTCCGCCTGGCCTAGGTCACAGCCATGGCACGATCCCATAGGGTCCGGAAGTTGCAACTTGGTGGCATTACGGCCAGAGGGCATCAACGCCCGGCGTGACAGCGATGGTATAAAAAGAACCACCAATGCGTCAGGGGGATACCGCGCAGCCCAGGCAGCGCAGGACTCGCGCAACGGTGCCTGCGTCACTGCCATGCCCGCCGGCGAAAAGATGGGATGCCTCATCGATGTCCGTCTCTCTATGAAGAAAGAAAAGATACAAAGTGGGTGATTACAAAGACCAGGTGGGCTCTGGCCTTGGCATTGACACGGGATTAGGCCAGCGGCCCGCTTTGTGATCAATCCCTCTGAGTCTGGGCGGGACGTTGGTACCGAAGAGGTATGTGGATGGGTGAGGTGCCTGCAACATCGATTCTAGACCCCGTCCAGTTGTGACGGAAGAGAATGTGCGCGCTAAGGCCTCGGGACTCGGGCGAAAATGAAGCACATAGCAATAGGAATGGCAAGACGACAAGATACGGAGGACCGTTGAGAGTGGTAAACAGCGCCGCGTTAATAACACACTCTATGAAGGCGACAGAGGTTGTCGATAGTTGTTGGTAATCGCACAGAAAAGAAAGCGAGTCAGGGTTCAGATATCGAAGCGTCCTGGCGCGGTGAAAGAGTCCAATCTGGTTGCCGTTGCGATGCCCAATTCCATTCCGGTCCGTATCGATGATCCTTTTAATTGTGAAAAGCCCGGACCTAATCCGTGCCCCCCAAAAGTCGTTAGACAGACCAAGTCCCATCCTCAAATTACGTCCGCCGGAACGCGCCCCGCCTGTCAAGCCATTTCCGAAAGGTCAAGTGTCCTCGAGTCATCTTGCTGGGCGTTGCGGCTGTCGCGCTCCATCCGTTCATCAGTCGGTCCATCCGTCCGACTGCTTGTTGTCTTTGTTTATAGGACCTCATCCTCCATGGCAGCGTCGCCGCCGTTGGTGGCACCTGTTGCAGCGGCCTCGCCGCCGCTCTTGGCGCTGTCGAAGTAGTCCGCCATCTCGGCATCAAGCTCGTCGGCCGTCTTCTTGGTGGGACGGGCGCTCTTCGCGCGACCACCACGACCGCGCTTGCCGGCGGCACCACCTCTGCCACCAGCAGCAGGCTTTGCACCCTTTCCGGCTCCGGATGCCTTGTCCGCAGCCGCAGACTTGGGCGTGGCCTTTGGCTGGCTCACACGCTGGCTCAGGGTAGGAGGCGCAGGAACCAGTTCACCGGTAACGACGACCTCGACCTAGATCTTATATTAGCAGGAGGGAAGACATAGAGCACTAGAACTTGTGGACTCACCCGGATAGGCCGGTTGTCAATGAGAAGACCATTCAACTTCTGGTAAGCCTTGCTGGCACCATCGGAGTGATGGAACACAACGTTGGCGATACCACGGCTGCTTCCTCCAGGTCCGTAGACGAGCTCGGCCTTCTTGACTCCCGCAACAGCTGTCTGGAAGTACTCCTGAACAAGGAAAAAAGAAGCGTCAGCAAAATAATGCGATAAAGGTCCGAGTGCCCCGAGTGATATCCCATCCGTCCATGATCGTCAAGTGCACCGCCGGCATATATTTTCCGGTGCATCCAAAACACAGGGCCAGACGAGCAAAGCAGTGAGCATGGGATGAGAAGCCTCATAATCATCGACTATGCCTGCAGCTAGCGGGCGTGAGTGGCAATCGAGTTGCACTGGCGGAGCGAAGTCTCTATCACCGAGACATCTCACCACGCAGGCACAACGGACTACTACCATCGAGGTTTCACCTTCGATCTCACAGAACGCACGCCCTCAAGCTCCTAGCTTGGCCTGCTCAAGCGCTCGCGTCCAGAATCCCAATGGGTTCACTCTGTGTGCCACAGGACATGATCTGCCCAACATATCCAGATCGAAAGTAAAATCGACTGCAAGGGTCGGAGAAGGTCGCCCTTGCCAAAAGCGATGTAGGTGCTCTTAGATGCTCACTGCTCTGCTCGGGGGGAAGCGTTGGTCCTCATCGCAATCTTGTTCATCTGCCACGGATGAAAGCAATGGGAGAGACACAAGCCGTCCTGACACTTCAGCACAAGTTTTCGATTGTCACAAGGCTTGGGCTTGCATTGGATGCTTGCCAGGCGATCCAAGCACACTGTCAAGCTGTGCGAAACGAGGTGCTCGACTTCTCTGCACAGACCCGGCAGCATGAAAAGGAGCTTGCTGGGCTGGAAGGAAGGAGACTTAGTGTGCAGGCTGTGCCATCAATATGGAGGTGTGGGTTGAAGGTGAAGCCGCCTCTCGTCCGATGTGCGGCGCGATCATGTCGGTATATTACGCGATAGATAGAATGTCGACAGAAGTCCCCGAAGGCTGCAAAGGCCTCATCGGTAACATACCTTGATTTGGCTCTCGGACACGTCCTTGGGCTGTGCAAAGATATTAGCGGTAAGCCCTTTTTTCATTGTGGCGCTTCGAGGGAGAAACTCCTTACCAGGTTGCTCACTATGATTTTGCTCTCTCCAGGGGGTTTGGAAGCCTTGCCAGACGAGGGCTTCGCGGCGGCACCACGTGCAGGCTTGGTGTTTTTCTTGACACCGCCAATGGGAGCGGCGGCAGCAGGACGGGCGGTCTTGCGGGTGGAGCGGCGGCCACCGGCAGGAGTGCGCTTGTTGGTGGAGAGGATCTCGTCAAGAGACTGGTCGAGCTTGCCAGACATGTTGATATTGGTAGTGATGAGAGCGTCGGGGAAATGAGTTGATCCGGTTACGGAGATGTGGCAGGTAGGGAATTGCGAGAGATCGTGCGTGATTCGTAGTGATCAAGTGCGCAGAATGTTGGAGGATTCCACGCGTTGGGATTGCTGGGTGGCCGTTGCTTTGCGCAGAGCTGCAATGCGACCAAGCGGCAGAAGAACTGAAAGTCTGGTGATGGCGGTCACTTGCTTCGCGGTGTAAAGAAAATCAAACGACCTGGTAGAATCGAAATGGCAGATGTTACGACTGTGGGTTGGGAGTCTGTCGAAGGTGGTGGTAGAGTTGGGGGATGGGCAGAATGGGTCTGTCTGTGTTGACGTTGAGGGTGGATGAAAAGGCTGGGTGGGAGGGAAGGTCTAGCTGAAGGGGGTTGGCAAAGGGGGGCGAGGGAAAGCGGCTGGCCTTTTTGTTGCCTGCTGCATCCAGGGCGCGACCAGGCGACGGAAGGGACAAACCTGAGAGGGGCCTAGGCAACCTGGTCAGAGGCCGCTTGCAGGGATGGCGCGCCTGTTAGTGGCCTCATGTGAATCAAGGGAACAGGAGAGAGCTCAACCCGAACCCTGAAAACCAGCAGGCCCCTTTCCAGCTTACGGCTGGAGCTGGGCAAGTGACATGTACAAAGACCTAAATTGCCCATGCTGCTGGCCGAATCGTAGCCGTCCTTTTGCTCTCGCATCCTTCTCATCAGCTCTGGACAGGGTGACCACCCCAAATGCATACAGCCAGTGATCGTACATCATTGGAGTATTCACTGCTGGTTACCAATTCTTACATAACAGCTCGCACCTGTGAACCTACAATGTCTGTGACTATGGCAAGTTGAACCCGCATGGCACCTCTAATAAGCCGAATGTCAAGTATTCCGGACATTGCTGAATTAAAGGTGCTGTATTTCTTGGTCACTGAGAGAATGCAACACACATAACAGTAATGGCCTCGCACTGCTCCATATTGTGCATTGTGTCTAGCAGCACCATTGCTGGCCGAAGTGGTATTCCTTGTCAGCAGTGCCAGCAGCAACTTCTGTTGAGCCAAACGAGTCCCCCGCCATTTGGAGGTTCTGCACGTCATGAATGTCTGCCTTGCCTGTCTCGACACCTAGGCATGGATATCCGTAACTGGTCTTGACAACACAGGAGCAGCTGTGTGATCGTGCCCTGCCTGCCTGCCTTCCTCCTAAGTCAACTCTCACTTCTGTACCACACCCTGCTTGCCAGCCTGTTGTGCATTTGTCTTGTTGTCATCCTTCGCATTGACCTCGATGTAGTGGTAACCGACGATGAGGACCATGGCGGCAGAGCCCAGGAATAGGGCAAGTCTATACAGGTCGTCGTCAGAGATCATGGTGCCGGTCCGTGTTGGTGTAGTGCGGTCTTCGATGGGGAATTGGGATGCCCAGGCTCTGGAGTTGACAGGCTGGTTAGATATCAGAAGATTGCCAGTAGTTCCAGTGCAAAGCATTTCTATTCACTCACTTGGACAGTCTTGCAAAGGCGCTCGGGCACAATTGACTCTTGGTGCTGGGAAGGAGTGGAATGCGAAGGGCAGTGCTTGCGACACGGACGACACGAGGCCACTTCACATCTGTTGGAGTTGTCGCGCTGGGGGAGCACTGTAGCACCGATAAGGACTACCTGGTACTACAAAAGATACGTACACGCTGCTGCTTACGCTTGGCCCGACCTTACCTAATCCCGACCCCGGGTGGGTCCGCAGCGTCACTGTTCAACCGCCAGGCTCAGTTGGACCACATCCCGCTTTTTTTATTGCTGCCTTTACTGTGCCTCGTCGGCTTACAACCCCCAAGGCTCATAGCCACCCCTCTGTCTTTCCAACCCCCACGGCGCCTCTCTGCTGGGCTCCAGGCATATTCTGTCCCAGCAACCCCCCGAAACACGATCACCAGACTCGTTTCGTCGAGCAATTGCTTGTTTTACAGCCAACATGCCTCCGAAGAAGAATGACAAGGGCGCCACCAAGAAGGTGGACGCCAAGAAAGCCGTCGAGGACAAGACCTTTGGCATGAAGAACAAGAAGGGTGGCGCGGCCCAGAAGCAGATCTCTCAGCTGCAGTCCCAGATGAAGGCCGGAGGAAATGCCGAGCAAAAGAAGAAGGAGGCAGAGAGGGCACAACGAGAGAAGGAAAAGAAGGCCGCTGAGGAGGCGAAAAGGGAAGCCGACCTGCTGCTCAACAAGCCCGCACAGATCCAAAAGGTGCCCTTCGGTGTCGACCCCAAGACCGTCCTCTGTATCTTCTACAAGAAGGGAAACTGTGAGAAGGGGAAAAAGTGCAAGTTCTCCCACGATATGGAGCTGGACCGGAAGACGGAGAAAAGGAGTCTGTACCAAGACACGCGCGCGGAGGAAGACGAGAAGAAGAAGGCTGAAACCTCGGCCGACTGGACCGAGGACCAACTGCGCTCAGTCGTCCTGTCCAAGAAGGGCAACCAGCGGACGACCACCGACAAGGTCTGCAAGTACTTCATCCAAGCCATAGAGGATGGCAAATATGGTTGGTTCTGGGTCTGTCCCAACGGTGGTGACAAGTGCATGTACAAGCATGCACTACCGCCAGGGTGAGTTTTTCTTCGCCGCCAATGTCCAAACAGCTCGACTGACACCAGACACAGCTTCATACTCAAGACCAAGGAGCAGAGGGCCGCAGAGAAGGCACTGCTAGACAAGTCGCCGCTCAAGACTCTGACGCTCGAAGAGTTCCTCGAGTCGGAAAGACACAAGCTAGTCGGCACACTTACCCCTGTCACCCCAGAGACGTTTGCCGAATGGAAGAAGAAGCGAATTGACAAGAAGGCCGCGGAAGAGCAAGCTCGAAAGGCCAAGGAAGCCACTGGGAGGACCCTGTTTGAGAGCGGAAACTGGCGTAGGGACAGTGATGACGAGGCCTCAGATGACGAGGACGACGATGTCTGGAACCTGCAAAAGATGCGCGAGGAGACTGAGCGCATACGGCAGAAGAAGGAGGACGAACGGCTGGCCAAGGAATACGGCATTCCCTACCTCAATGGAGAGCCAGTATCGGGTGATGCCAGCACGGAAGACGCGGCCGGTGCCTCCCAACCTCCGGGAGCCCCGGAGGCCTCGAAGGACACAGGAGCCACTGCCGCCACCTGAACAGGGCGTTGGATGTTCAGTTCACAAAGATATCTGTGCAAGATACTCAGGCTGACCCGACTCCGCCGGCAATCACGTCGCACCTCTCGACAACTTTAGGTGCACATACCAAGACAGCCAGCCGTGCGTGAGTACGGCCGCGCTCTGCTAGCCGACTGTATACTCCCGTCTCCTCACATTCGTAGCCCATGCACGGATTGGAAGGATCGTGGGTATCATCGTGCCAGTTGCTGCGAGCTAGGGATAGCGCCAGGGATTGCAATTAGCCCCAGCCAAACTTTTACCGCCAGACATGAGATACTATATTCGCTGGTCACACTGAGAGGAAGTCCCGCACTGCGCCTCCCGCTCGCTTAGCCCATGTGAAGTGGCCGTCTCTGCCCGTCAATGCACAAAGAGAACCCCAACACCCCTAAAACTTTTCTACGTACGGCCTCAGGTCTAACTCCTGAGTGAAAGCCGACCGATGCTGCGTGTGCAAGTGCCAGTAGTCTTCGGCAATCTAATTCTAGACATCAGCAAACCCAATCCCATCGACTTGCCCGGCGCAGAGCCTCCCACTTACCGAGTCCGGCGAGATGAGCCCATCGGGTGCGCCATTGTTGAACTTGTGCTTGTGCTCAGCCAGACGAGGAATGTCAATACCGCCGTCGATGATGGCGTGCGCGACATGGACACCGCGGGGCCCAAATTCCCTAGCCAGCGACTGCGTGATGGCCCTCGCGGCGAACTTGCCCGCGGCGAAGTTTGTGAACTTTGCGCTGCCCCGTATGCTGGCGGTGGCACCGGTGACGATCAAGGATGGCGGATGCGGCGACGAGTCCACCGACTCCAGCAGCAAGGGAAGAGTACTTTGTGCAAAGTGGAAAAGGCCGTGGCTGGCCGTGGCCCCGGGCCCCGGAGCCAGTACCGTCAGCCGGGCCGTTGTTGTGACGGGAGGCGATGAGAGCCCCAGAAGTCATGAGGGGGCTGGGCTCACTCACGCGTTACCCTTGAGGCTGCTGTCAAGGTCCTCGACCTTGAACTCGAGGAAGGGCTTGATGCCGAAGCCTGCGGAGACATTGTACACCGCAGCGGCCAGCTTCAGATCGGGCAGCTCCTTCTTGATGGTGTCGAACGCCGACTTCACCGAGGTCGCGTCTGTAGCATCGGTGGGGATGCCCAATGCCCGGCCCCCACTGCCGTTGATCTCGGCCACGAGGTCCTTGAAGCTCTCCTCCCGGCGGGCGAGGAGGACCACCGGGTAGGCTTTGGCGAAGCGCTTTGCAACCTGTTGTACCCTGTTAGCACTGAGCAGGTCTCTTGCCATGCTGGACGGTCGAATAGCCGTGGGACACTTGAGCACTCACTGCACCACCGGTTCCGGCGCCCACGCCAGCCACGACGGCGAAGAAGGACTTTGAGGGCGTCGCCATGACTTCAAATCAGACGTCGTGTGCTACAAAAATAGGTACCCGAATAAATCTTCTTCTGGGTTTCGACTAGAGAGGGGAGATCTCTTTTGGTCAACAAGGCATCTATATATTGCTCTTAAATACGCGATGACCCGAAGGCATTGACGCAATGCACTCTGGGGATGTTGTCAGGCCCGAACCCCGCTAAATGTCGCGAATTCGATTAATAATTCTCGCGCGGGTTTTCTCCAACGTGCAGCACGACATTCTTGTGCTGCCTTGGCCTGAAGATCTATCACTCAACAAACTACCCTCCCTAATCAGTACCTTGGTAGGTACTTAAGTAGTCAGCAGGAGCCATCCTTACCCAAGTCTACAAAACTGTTGTTTCTAGGCATCCAATCTTGACACTAGCCCCCATAGCTATAAGGCTGATTATTTAATCACAACTTGATTAGAACTTGAGTTGTTCCCAGGCCGAGATCCGGAAGCATATTCAAAGCAACATTGAAAGGAGGGTAGGCATTTGCGTTGTTCGCAACTTGATGGACACTTGGGCACGTAATAGGTACCTAGGTATCTAGGTATGCTTTTGTATTGAATCATGTTCGCTGATAGTCTACGTGCCTAAAAACTCCGACTGATAACTGCACCTTCTGCAAAGGCTCGCTGTGATTCCTCATGCTTCAAACTTAGAGCATCACCAACCTGCCTCGCCGCACATCAGAAGCCCGGTCGCTCTCCTCCAAGCCCCTGATGCCAAGCCCCTGATGCCGAGGGCGTTTTCAGAAGCTTCGAGTTCCGATGATCCTTGAGACCGAGATCCGGGATCATCCACATCAGGAGTGGCCATGTTGGACCCGGATGAAACTTGCGGGCCCCTTGGCCCCATAGCCTCCTGTGCGGCTTCTTTGATGAGCTGCCGATATCTCCTTGGTCGCTCTGACACATGTTCTTGGTGTGCAGCCAAATGGTGCCCGTTTTCGTGATGTGCGGGAAGTTGCTGTCGCCCTGGTTTTAAGCGACGCTGCAACTTTATCCAGACCCAATAGACAAAGACGACCATGACAAATCCCAAGATCGAACCGCAGCAAATCTTCTTGACATTACGTCGATCTTTCTTGCCCTTTCGTGGGCCAGGCCGCGTCCTTGGCGTGGCAGTCGTCGACACCATCGTCGTGGAGGCCGCGGCCGCGGTGGGTGTGAGGACATTCCATGGACGGGTGGCCTCCATGAAGGGAACCCGGTTGTTCTGGCCCATATAACCAGTAGAGACGATGGCAAAACCTCTGTTGATTGGGTCCTGGGATGCAGCTACCGGCGAGCCCACGGTTTCTGACCCACCGGTGGCTTGTGTCCGCGCCGAAGGAGCATCATTACAGCAGGCCTCAGCAGTATCTTGTCCGTCAAGGCAACAACCATCTCCGCAATCAGCATCATTTTCGCCGTCGACGTCTTCAGTAACGGTAGCTGCCGGTGGAGAAGATAAGGGCGAAGGCCCTGGCATCTGCCCAGGTCTGTACAAGGTAATCGTGACGCCAAGGGTGGTGGTCGGGCTGACCGAAGGCCTGGCTGAAGAGCCGGGTGAGGGAATGGTGACATCAGGGGAGGTGGTTATACCGACCGGAGAATTGATATGGGTCATAGATATCGTCTTGCTATCCCCTCGTTGGACAGAGCTGGGTGGCGGGCCACAAAACCAGCCATCGGCAGGTGCGACAGTAGACGTCAGCCCACATGCAGGATCCATGGCCATGATATTGCGGAAGGACAGCGGCGATCCGAAATGCGCCCGATTACAGTAGAGGTGGGAGCTGCACTTCAGCGTCATGGGGTCCCCAGAACAGGCCCCAGTGCAGTCCCCGAGGCTATCGACGCAAGCGGTAGGCTGGACCGTGCAGTCCCCTCGGGAGGGTTCATAACAGATCACAGAGGGCTGTGGTGCCGGGGTGATCATGGCCAACAAGGTTGATGGAGCTGCCATTGATGAAGTCGGGTAGTAGATGGCGCACTTCTCGGAGGGGTTCTGACATCCAAAGGGGGCCTGTTCCATGCCGTTGAGATATCCACATGCGT
Source organism: Diaporthe batatas (assembly GCF_019321695.1). Taxonomy (NCBI): domain Eukaryota; kingdom Fungi; phylum Ascomycota; class Sordariomycetes; order Diaporthales; family Diaporthaceae; genus Diaporthe; species Diaporthe batatas. Next base: position 248,655 of record NW_025408559.1, on the reverse strand, counting down.
CATCCGGGGCCTCTATAATGACGGACCGGCTGGCCATGGCCACGGACATGAGCGCAAAAGGGGCGGTATGATGCATTGTAATCAAGTCTGTCTGAGTAATGGTGGTTCCGGGCGAGCAAGGGCTCTGGTGGTGGATGTAGCGATTGTTGAAAGCAAGCGAATGAAGAGTCGATGTCAATATTCTTGTTGGGCGAGCGAACGCGCGTGAAGCTGCTTGGAACGGATATGAAGGGAAGAGGGGAGGCCCACGGTGGACATCAACCCAAACTCAGAACACATCAATTGATACTAGGGCTCTTGTTGAGTGCTCTCGATTCTTTTGCCTCGAGAAGCAACGACCTTGGGATCTCTGCGACAATGACATAGTTGTTTGAGGGAATGAACTGCAGCGCAGGGAAGGTACAGATGTAGTCGGGCTGTGGCTGCCGACAACGATATTGATCCTTGAGGGGTGGCAGACACCCAGGACGAAACAGGTTGAAGTCACGGTGGTCTGCGCTGGGTCGATATCCTAAAGTTGTAAGCACTTGAGAGCCACCTAGGTACCTAGGTAGCTTGAATGTATTCACTGAGGACCGTAGTAGCATGGGCCTTAAGTCTGCGGGACATTTGATTAAACTCGTTCAAATACATTGACCAATGGTCATGCCAGGGTACAAATGTGTACTGTTTTGACCACGCCCAAGGTTCGGACTCTCTATGATATATGTGGTTTCGCTTCTATTCCGTATACGTCCGAGGACATACATGGCGCCTTCATACGGTGCCTATGATATATGCCGATAGACTTGAACATTCAAGACAAGGAGAAGTGACATGGCTCAACGATGTCTCCATGTAAACCACATTTTGTGTTAAGCAATGACCTCGGGACAGTGCTTGATACTCTGGATATCAAATTCTGTTGCACAAGTAAGTTTAGGTTCCTAGGTATGGTTTGCGGAGCAGGCATGTTATGAGGCACCCAACCCAGCTCTGCCCTTTGATCCCGGACACTCATGTGCTGTTATTTGCCGAGTGCCTTTCCACAGCAATTCAATTGTCTCTATATGGGTAGAGACATGGGCGCTCCACCGAGAAGTCATGGTTGGCTGACGGCATCTACATTGAATGGGCCCGTGTGCACGTCGACCACATGCCTAGTGCAGCATGTGAGCTGGTAAATGTGTGCTGCACAATGTTCGAAGAACAGGAAGAAGCATCAAACAGCCCCAATGTGTGTGTAGCTACCGTTGGCTGCCTGGTACAATGTTCCCACCTCTAGAGCTACCAGGCAAGTTGTAGTCTCCAGACCGTGCACGGGGTGCTCGTGGTGATAAAGTGCCATCGACCCGCAGCTGGATGAGAAGGTATACCAGTAGTCACACAAGCATCAATGCAGTGTCAATCGCCCCCTCCACCCACCTTCTTTTTTTTCTCTTGCGACTTCCGAGGTTCTCATCATTGCTCCTAGAGGTGAAGTTCTCGCGCAGATGGTCTTAATCCCCGAAGCCTCTGTGCCTGACCAATGTTGGTTGCTAAGCAGTTTGGTGTAGCAGGTGATGAACGTGGTCCGTTACCGACAAACTGATCACGTAGTTAGGCCGTTCCCTTACTAGTAGGTCCAGGTACTTCAGTAAGACCGCCGAAGCAGGGCAGCCAGGGCTGTGCTGTCGCAGTCCTACTTATTCCTCAAGTACCTAGGTACCTAGGTACCTAGGTACCTAGTAGTAGGTAGCCATGGCGAGAGCCTGACTCGGCCCGGAGACCAAGTGCACCTTCCCCCATTCCCACAAGACCGCAATGCGCAAACAAGCCATTGAACGTGGTCCTGCACCTCGCGGGTAATAATTATCTCGGCTCCCAGACAATCCAAACTCGCGATGCTCCGTGCAGCATCCCGGCATCGCCAGGAGAAACCCAGCGGCTCCTTCGCCCGCCGGCATTTTGCCAGCTCATCATCAAACCTTTTCCCCATCCCATGCCTCTTTTTCGAAACCGGCCGGGGATGTGCACAGTACGGAGTACGTGGTAGAAGCTATTAAGAATTTTGTCAAGGAGGTGTTTAGAAACCCACCCAGCTCCACGCAGTGACGTAGCCCCCTTGCACTTATTTTTGGGAAATCATCCGCCCTGAGCCCAGCTGCTCGCTGCTGTCCTCGTCATGTCATGTCCGGTGCGGCGTACCACTGACCACCTTCGCCTAGCGTTGCCTGTCCCCCCGGTCCCTGCGCTTCCCTGTGTTGCATTGGCCGTTCCGTCCGCCCTGCAGTCCTCGCAGGGCTGAGCCCCAATCTCAGGAGGCCACAAATCCGTACCAGCCGACAGCCCCCCCGTTGATGCCGAGCCCAGGGGTTGAGGAAGTTGGGAAGCCACGGGCGGCCGGACATGATGATGCCTGCGCGTGGGTAGTGTACATGCGGTGTAGCAATTACTCGCGCTGCTTCGTTCCATTGCCTCGAGCTTATATCCACCCTGCCTGGCAATCTCACGTGGTTGCGAAGGGACCACATGAATGGTGATTCGCGCTCGCAATGCACAATTACCGGTCTGCCGTGGCTGAGCATGCGATTCTTGTCGGGTCGTGTAGCTTTGGGGTATCTAATTATGTGACAACCACTCAAGAGCAAGCGCAATGCTCCATGAATTTCCCGATTACGAGCCCCAATACTGAGCCGCACCTCGTGTGTGTTGACAGCTCGGGCTCGCCCCACTCTAAGCGTCAAGAGGCTCTTCATTCGACGCCTCCTCGTCCTCATCCTCGCTCGGGGCATTAGCGTCCCGCTGCATGAGGATGTGCTTGAGCCGTCGCCGGTTCTCTCGCCACGTCAGGAAGTCTTGGATCTCCTGGTCTTTAACTGACGGCGTCACCTGCTCGCCGTCCGGGCCGAGGAGGTAAGCTGGCGGCCGTCCGGAACTCTCATCCTGGTTTACGGGCTGCTCATTCCGCTGCCCGTCCCCAACGTGCCATACGAATGGAGTGAGATGCTCCTCGTCGACGTGATGTTGGAACTCGGACTCGTGCGCGAACACCGTCGTGTTGCCCTGGCAGTGTGCCCAGCGGCACAGCAGTGGATCCACTCGCCCGTGAACAACCTGGATGTGCTTCCGCAGCCTCGCGAGATTCTGAAGCTCCGCCTTGCAGCCGGCCCACTCGCATAGGAAGGGCATGTATCTAGGTGCCGCCTGCCTCTCAAAGAGCTCCCGCGGCGTCGGCGAAGGCTGGCGTGGGGGCCGGCCCCTCCGCTTCTGCCCGGTGCTCTTTGGCCCAGGCGCGGTGGGAGCTCGCGCCGCCGTGGGTAGGCCCGTCTTCCAAGAGGGCATGCCGGGACGCCAGCCCTTGGGCCGTCCTCGCCCGCGTTTTGCTGTGGTGGGTGGGGCGGGCGTCACCAGGGCGAGCGCGTCTGGTGTGGGTCCCTGGGCAGCTGGGAGGGCTCCGCGTGCCGTGAGGTCTGACGTGACCAGCTCATGGTCGAGGTCGGCCTCCGCAAAGAAGAGCCCTCCCTGTGGGGATGGCTTGTGTGGGGAGACGTCGAGGACCACCTCGATCCGAGCCTGGCCCGGTGTGCGAGCTGTCTCCGCGGCCGAGCTGGGCGGCAGCTGTGACGGCGAGCACGACCAAGGTGGGCGGCAGCTCGCGTCGTGGCCGACATGCGCGGGACTTGGGCCCTGTGGGTTCCCTGGCTGGGGTGGCCTTTGAAAATCTGGAATGTCGGATGTGATACGTGGTAGCTCTGGCGAAGGCGTGGATGGCCGTTGCGGTACGGGCGAGGCTGGTCCGTCGTTTCGCCAGCCGTCTTTTGACGGGGGCTGTCCTTGGAAAGCATTGGACAGCATGTCAGTTGGGCCCCGACTCCTGCCTCCACTTGTTGGGATGCGCTGGTCGCCAGAAAGAAGAAGGGCGCAGTGCGGATGAGACAGACAAAGAGGACGAGATGTTGACGCGAGACGAGACGAGTGGACCAGGGTTCAATATTGAACTTGGCAAGATGAGCATGGGGGTTGTTGGCCGATGCGCGGGCAGACCAGTTGGAGACTCAATACTCCGTAGACTACCTGGTGTTCACATTGAAACGTACAAACCAACAGTGGAATGCAACACAAAACACACGAGTGCAGGTCATGCCAAAGCTTAGAAAGCGGGGGGGGGGGGGGTCGAATGCTTAAGATTTTGCGATGCTCTGTCTCTGGCGCCTGCCTCCAGACACCAGGGTTGTGTGTGATACGGTCAAATAAACGGTGGGCGTTCTTTGTCGAGGTCAAGGTCAGCCCACTCCCGCATCCCGATGGCTTACCCAGGCTGCCAGGCGGAGGCGTTTCTCGCATCTGGAAATGTCCAAGTTGTTGTTGGAATGCCCATATGAGCGAGCGACGTGTACTCCGGACGAGGATGCCCAGGCTTCCCCGACTCCCGCACGGTTTGGCCAATTGGATCCGCCTCGGCGTCACTTGGGTGCTGGGGGCAACCAGTCAGGCCAGTCCAACCCGCACGATCCCTGGTCTGCTCACTGTTGATTGCTAATGATTGCCCCAGCTTGCAGGTCCCTGGACAGGATCAATACGTACCGACGATACACATAACAGAAAGGCATCCGTCCATATTCTCACTCGTCCCAGCCTTCGATCCGCCCCCTCCCCTCCCAATTTCACCTCACCTAACCTCACCTCACCTCGACTCACCTCATCGCTCCGCCAGCAGCCTCATCACCTCTGCTGCCCAGAGGCCACAAAACGTTGAAGACAAAGCACGTTGTGCGGGCCAACGACGTGGCCTTGTTCCCTGATAGACTGGAACGGAACACCCTAGGTATCCTGCCGTTCTGTCCGCCGGTCTGCCAAACACCTGAACGAGCCAGCCAGCCAGCCAGCCAGCCAGCGAGGGACCCACCCCACTCTTCCCATCCCAAGTTGGCATCCCCCGCCCGCCCGTTCTACCGCCTACCACCGAGGCAGTTAGGTACTCCGTTCACCAATTCTCCGCCTGATTGCGCTGCCGCTGGGGTCTCTCGACTTGGCCTAGCCCCATCTTGCCCCCCCCCGTCCTCGTCCCTGTCCCTGTCACCCGGCTGTCTCCCTTCTGCTAGCCTAATCAACTCTGTCGCCCGCCGCCGCCGCCTGCGCCTGCGCCTTGGGGTCCTGGTTCTTGTTGGTCCTTGGTCCTTGGTTCCTGCTCCTCGGTCACCTTAGCAATGCCTCGCCAGTTCACCATCACCACAAACAGCCGCTCCCTCTCTGCACGATGGCATCGCCCTCAACCTCATGATCCCGAAGACCTCACCATGCCCTCCACAAAATCAACCAATGGCAATAGCCATTTCCCCCAGAAGCTCAAGAACTTCTTCAGGATCAGCAGCCTGAACGGCGACAAGGCCCAGCTCGCCCCCGGCGACCATTCAAACAGCCCCTTCAAGTCCGACAGTAAATCCTCCTTCCGCCAGTCAAAGTTCTTTACCACTGTCGGCCGCCTGAGGAGCACCACCACCACTAGCGAAGGCCATCCTCTCGACGAGGCCCTCAGTCCCACCGCCAACGCCAACCCCTACTTTGCCCACCAGGGCCCTCCCGCCCTCCGACACCACAACGACGGTTCCGTGCCCCCGAGCCCCCCCGACACCCCGGAGCTCAAGATCGATGGCCCCAACGGCAGCCCCGCAGAGCAGCCCACCGCTGCCACCAAGGAGGAACTCGCCAGGAAACTGAGGCGTGTCGCCAGCGCCCCCAATGCCCAGGGCCTGTTCTCAAACGGCAAGGGCAGCAACGAGCGCCCGGCCACCGCCGAGCTCGGCAAGGAGCCGCTGATTGTCAACAAGAGCGCGAGCACCCTGGGGCTGGTCGAGACGAAAAACGGAACTGATGACCTCTCTCTGGCCGTCCCCGACCCTGACGGCCTCGGCTCCCTGCCACCGCCCGGCCGGACGCCCCTGGCATTCAGGAGAACATATAGCTCCAACTCCATCAAAGTCCGCAATGTCGAGGTCGGCCCTCAGAGCTTCGACAAGATCAAGTTGATCGGCAAGGGTGATGTCGGCAAGGTCTACCTCGTCAAGGAGAAGAAGAGCAGCAGGCTGTATGCCATGAAAGGTATCGTACTGCGCGCCCAGTCCCTACAGTCCCTCCAGTCCCTCCAGTCCCTCCCGCCCCTGCCTCCGCTGACAAATCTGCTGCAGTGTTGAGCAAGAAGGAGATGATCAAGCGCAACAAGATCAAGAGGGCCCTTGCCGAGCAGGAGATCCTTGCCACCAGCAACCACCCCTTCATTGTCACCCTGTACCACTCCTTCCAGTCCGAGGACTATTTGTACCTGTGTATGGAGTACTGCAGTGGCGGCGAGTTCTTCCGCGCTTTGCAGACCCGCCCAGGCAAATGCATCCCCGAGGACGACGCACGCTTCTACGCTGCAGAGGTCACTGCTGCCTTGGAGTACCTCCACCTAATGGGTTTCATCTATCGGGACCTGAAGCCCGAGAGTAAGTCGGACGTGGGATGCCCCCGTCGCACGTGCGCCCGCTAACCTGGGCCGCCAGACATTCTCCTACACCAATCCGGGCACATTATGCTTTCAGACTTTGATCTGTCGAAGCAGTCTGACCCTGGTGGAAAGCCAACCATGATCGTGGGCAAGAATGGCGCCAGTACGACGTCACTACCTACGATCGATACCAGGTCCTGCATTGCCAACTTCAGGACCAACTCTTTCGTTGGGACGGAGGAATATATCGCACCCGAAGTGATCAAGGGGAGCGGGCACACCAGCGCAGTCGACTGGTGGACGCTGGGCATCTTGATCTACGAGATGTTGTATGGCACAACCCCTTTCAAGGGTAAGAACCGAAATGCGACGTTCGCGAACATCCTAAGGGAAGACATCCCATTCCCAGACCATGCTGGAGCGCCCCAAATATCAAAGTAAGCATTAAAAAGGACGCACCTCTTCCATGGCCTCTTGCTGACCGCGTCGCCGTAGCCTCTGCAAATCTCTCATACGCAAGCTACTAATCAAGGACGAAAACCGCCGACTAGGTGCCCGAGCAGGAGCCTCGGACATCAAGGTGCACCCCTTTTTTAGGACGACTCAGTGGGCTTTGATCCGACACATGAAGCCGCCAATCGTACCAAACCAGGGGCGCGCGCTCGACACCATCAATTTTCGCAACGTCAAGGAGAGCGAAAGTGTGGACATCAGCGGATCTAGGCCCATGCAGGGTGTGCCCCTCGACAGCGGCCTCGCGACTCCTGGTGGTGAGGCTCCTGATCCCTTCGAGGAGTTCAACAGCGTGACTCTTCATCATGACGGCGACGATCACAATTCTGACAACGGCTACGACTCGTCACCTCACTGAGGCAATCCGTAGTCTTACCGCCTACCACACGTGTGTACCGGACCGGACCTGTCAGACTTGGCGTGAGCAGCACTGTCCGCCTGCGATGTCGGTATTTTTTGGCCGCAGAACTGCGGACGTCTGCAGTCCCTTCGCCCGCCCGGTCAGGCGTCGGGCTCTCGGTCTGCACCTCGCCAGGCAGTCTGCATCAGCGGCCTTGGCGGCCTTGCAGAGACGGTCAAAGTGTATATGACTTTTACTGTACAAACGAGATACAGAGGAGGACAGGCCCTGCAGCATTCTACGGGTTGTCCTGGTCTCTTTTTTTTCAAATCTCCCTTATCAACACTCATTCAGTGGAAAACGAATGGAGGATGGTGTGATAGCAGAAGGGAGGCAGCATTATGGCGTCTTGCGGTTAAGGCGTTCTGGACCAAAGACAGGGCAAAATGGTATCTAGCAATTTCTTGTTTTTGCTTTCGGTCGATCTTTCTCTGGCGCGCCTAGTGCCCGTGCGATGAATCGACTGCCATCTCATATATCTGGCCGCGCGGAGCCCGGGGCGGAGTGAGCGCTGTGTTGTCCAATACCAGCATGGATAGTAGAAAAAGGTGGACCTGTGAACGAAGGCTGCGAGGCGTGAGCTCTGCAGTCGGCGCATCGAGGACACGTTTTCTGGATCCCGTTTGGGTCCGTCGTCTCTGGGTGTCTCTGGGTTTCTTACTCACGACCTGAGAAGCAAGCGGGAGCAAACGACAAGGCACAAATTCAGCTCATCTTGCAAATCTGCTGTCCTCCGAAGCAACTGAGTGACGATGGAACCAAGCCCCCTTGACTGTTGGCTTCCTCACTGAAAGGGTCGTTTTGTGCATCTGGATGCGTGCGCCTGTGCCGGTGGGTTGGGTGAATATGGCGACCCATATCGTCGTGGCAAAAGATGGTGACACCCTTCCAATACAATATTCGTACGCGCCCATATGATCTGTGAGCAGCTGATCGGTCAGCCGTGCTTCGGGTCCCCACTCACACCTTCTACCGTCCGTCACGAGGGGCTAAAACGGCGATCAGCTCTACTGCATCCTACCTCTGCTTTAGTTACCGATCTAAACCACAGCATGCATGTATAGCCTGTACGCGAGCCGGGACTCTTGGAAAGTGTCCAGAAGATGTCGCAGATCACAGGAGACGCGGGCGGTAAGGCCTCGTATTTTGTTCTCATCTTTCAACTGCTTTCTCCTACGTCTTGACTACTCCGATGATATCTTATCCTCCAAGTTCTCCCTGTTGTCTCATGGTGACCTGCATATGTATGTAAGATAAGTCATTTCAAGCCGTAAGTGCGCATGGGAACTGAAGTCTGTCTCATGTATGCGCCACCCCACAGCGTCTCCCCCGGTCAGCAGGCGTACCTGAGCAGCAGCAATGCCAACAGCCTCCTCACGGTCAAGTTTTCACTCGGGGACCCGGAGCTCGAGCTCTCCTCTTACTCCGAGCCGAGAACACGGGCATCCGGACCAGTCAGGAGGGTTCGAAACCCCAGAGGCTGAGCCGGGGCCACCAACACCCTCATGTTATGTGACTACAGGACGGAGCGGCGATGCCTGCGAGCGGAGGCCCATCTCCACAGCTGGCGAGCTCCAGGCCGAGATCTCCAAACTCGTCAACCGAGATGCCCAAGCAGCCGCCCTGGGCCCGGCGGTGTCCACGGCTGCCCTTGGAAAGCAGACTGAGAGCTTGAACGGCACGACAAGACCACTCATAACCATCCATGGCCTCCCAGGCATGCTTGTGTCCGCACTCCTGCACAGCCCCTTGGAAGTCGACCCAGCCTTTATCGAAGCCCACGTGGCGGGGACAAGCTACCGGCCACTGCGACCTCGTCGGAGGTGGGGGCGAGGCCATGCGCACTGGGATCATCCGGAGCTGGTTGTTGGGCCACGGCAGGCTATGGTAGACGCGCAGCCGTGCCAGAGCTTCCAATACCGCGCTGCCGTCACTGGGTCTCCAGGAGCCGACCTTGCACGCCAGCCGGTGATATGGCCAGTGGCGAACGCGCACACGGCGTTGGCTGTTGTGTTCTGCCGGGCGAGTCTCTGGGAGGGTCGAGATGTGGATGTGCTGTTTTTGGACAAGCCCTGCTGGGGAGTAAATGGTACGTGGAGTAAGGCCCGCAGGACTAGCAGCCTCACAGGAATCCAGATGCCAATGGGCCAGAAGCTTGGACCCAAAAGGGACGAGTGGAAGGGGCAGGAGACCCCCAGCTTGGAGAGCATTCTTCAAGAGAGCTTTGCAAATACACACGGCGACAGTGGCGTATTTCAGGTTTTGGAAGAGACAGCGTATCAGCAGTGGCTCGAACTGTTTGGGGTTCTCAGGCCGACGGGGAGGGCGGCCATACGGAGAGGAATCCCACTGGAGTGGCAGATTCTGCAGTGCCTGGAGCGCAACATCGACATGGCGAGGAGCATCGCGCGCTCTCGTAACGGCGCTGAAAACGTGGGACGGTTTTGCCTCGGCCCAGAGGACTGGGGATCGCTTATGCAGAGGCTTCAGCTCCGCGTTGAGATACTCGCAGCTCATTCCCGTAGAGCCACAAACGAGGAGCCAGGGAGAGCATTCCAGCAAGGGAGGGCTTACATCCCGCGCCGCAGAAGATCAGAAGCAGACAGACCGTCCTCCCAGGAGTCAGATGCCAACCAACGCGCCCTCGACCGCGTGGCATATCTAGGAGGGGTCCTCCTCCCGTTCTCCATCGTCTCGGGCGTCCTCTCTATGAACGAGGGCTTCGAGCCGGGCCAGCCTCTGTTCTGGGTCTTCTGGGTGGCCACAATACCCCTTGCCCTGTTCACAGTCTTGGTCATCTATGCGGACAAACTGAGTCAGGTCGAGGTATGGGCTGAGGTGTTGGAACCCAGCGGCGGTGTCCCGGAGGAGCATGAGGAAGATGCTGCTGGTGATGATGAAAAGGCCACAAAGCCAGGTGGCGCGGATGAGGTGCAGAAGACCGAGAAGGGAAAACGGAAGACCACACCTGCGTTTGGTATCGCCAAGTACGACAGGGGCCACCAGCCGGAGACAGTCACCTACAGCGCAGGTGGTGACGTTGTCATCGACCTCGGAACCCCAAGTCCTGGTTTCCAGCAGATGTCGGTCGACTCCCCCGTGCCGGACCGGGAACACCGACGTGAAGACAGCGACCACGACCAAGGAGGAGCCTCAAGTGACGAAGACACGGCTGACGAGATAGCCCTGCCAGCGACCGCTGGAGGAGCTGCGTACCGCCCGGGCTGGGAGAAGAAACAGCTGGGCTGGAAAGGGGCGGCCATGTGTATTCTAAGGATGCGGAAGCCGCTGTGGGCCTTGGACGGGACGCCTGCGGCTGCGCGAGGGTAGCTGCGGGGACAGATGGCGCTGAGAAGGATGTGCACCGGGAATGCGGTTTACAGATCATAGCGGCATGTGAGTTGATATAGTGCGTGGTTCGAGGCGGAGCCTCTGCCGGGTCGTGTCCTTGTGGTCCCATTCGCCTTTCCTCACACGTATGGCCACGACCCGGATGCTCCTCAGCCTTTACCCCTTGCACCGACCCGCCACTTGGGTTTACGAGGCTATCCAGGTGTCTGAGGCGGCTGGCCATGACGCATGCGTCTCATGGGAAACAACAGGGCCGTGCATATCAGGGCGCAAGAGGATTGATGATCTTGTAGACATGCCATTAACTATGCAGCACATGGGTATATTCGGACATTTGATCACGCGATAAAAGCGTTCATCCCGCCTTGCACAGTTGTGCTCACCTCCAACTTCGCGCTTAAGATTCCCTAGAAACATGGCACGCTCGATGTCGTGCATTCCGACTCGGGACATGCATGTACGGGCGTATGCATCAAGGTCAGTAATCAATCAAGCGCAACCTCTTGCCTACATCACGTCTCCTTGCCTGCACAGCAGCCCTCTCGGAGGCCTTGGTCTCGCCGCCGTCGACCTCGCCACGCGCCTTGAGAGCCTGCAAAAGCATGCCGGCATCAAAGAAGCCATCTAATGTAAACGAGAAGACGTCAGTATTCTAAGCAACCAGAAACGGCATGTCGTCTCGGAACCGGTGGTGGGTACTTACATCCGCCCAGCTCGTCGTCCTCGCTAAGCGTGACGCTCTCGTCGGTGGGGCTTTGCGTGCCAGCGGCACTGCCCAGCTTCTGGCTGCGGATGGTCTCGGCGGTCGGGCCGGTGATGAGACGGCCCCTGCTCTTGAGCCTGTTGAATGTGGGCTTGCGGTGGTGGTGAGTGGACCGGTCGATCTCCCGGGCGCGGGTCTGCTTGGGTGCCGAGGGGTGGCGGCTGGTGATGCGAAGGATGCGGCGGATCTCGAGGAGGTAGCTCTCGAGAGTGTCTATGAAACGCTTGGTCTGCCGGTGCTTGCTACTGACACAGATGGCGATGCCGTCGTCCTTGATGATGTAGCCGATACCGAAGCCGTCGCCGCTGACGGGGCCGAATCCGAACTGCCTGAGGGACGGGTTGCCGCAGTTGGACGTCGACAGGATGGTATTGTTGAGCTTGTCCCAGCCCGAGTCCGCGAATATGAGGGGCAGCTGCTGCTGTGAGCCCCCGCGCGAGTTGGTGCTGTCGCCCCGCGCTCGCGTCACCATGTTCTGGGTCGTGTGCTCGCTGTCGCCCGACACGGCAGAAGACCTGGCCGGGCTGGCGACACCGGGCTCGGGGCTGCTCGAGCCGTCAATGGGCGATGTGTAGCCACTGCTGCCCGTGCTCCCGCTGGCTGCCGTCTCGTCCATGAGGCGCTGCCAGAGGCAAAAGAGCGCGTAGAGGTGCCTGTCACAGCCCTGACCCTTGGCACACTCCTTGGTGGTGTTCACGTGGATCTGGCAGGCCTTCTTGAGCGCCTCTACCTTCTGCTCGGCCGGGTTGTCGGCCCAGAATGTCTGTACGAAATTGACAGACTCATCCGAGACGGTGCGCACTGCTTCCGTGCGGCCGTGCAAGAACATCTTGGTCATAGCTGGCTCGTAGGTGCACTCTATGCGGCCGTACAGGCCATAGTACGCGGCCTGGAAGGCCATCTGGATGAACGCATCGGGCGAGAAACCCATTGACGTGATGAAGTTCTTGCCGTACCCTTGGAAGTCGAGACACTGGAACTCATTCTGCTCGATGAGGTCAGCAAGCCTGGTCTCGGCGAAGCGAACGGCGATCTTGAGCTCGGGGGTCATGTCCCACTCCAGCTTGTGCGGCGTCGTGTTCACGTCTCCGAAACTGTCGGGGTCTCGCTTGGAAGGATCGGGGCTTGTCGATGCCCACAGGGTCGGGGCCTGTCCGTTGATTGTCCTGGCAAAGCGCAGGATGGTATCGGTATACACATCACTGGCGAACCTGAGGACCGTGTGGCCGTCGACGCCAGTGTGTTCGAAATTGATGCCTGCGCTGCCGTTCTTGCAGACGATAATCTGGAGCTTGTCGTACCAGCGGTTGGTGCATGTGCCGATCTGCACGCCCTTCTCGATCTCACTGGTGCCGCAGAGCATGTTCTGGCACAGGGCGGAAGCCGTGGCGGGCTCTGTGTAGTCGAGACAGACGATGAAGAGTGCAGAGTCGACTATGCCGAGACAGTCGGCATTGTTGGACCCTTCTTCTCTGGTCAAGACGTCGCGGAGCCCGGACCACACCTTCCTGTTCTCGGTGCTGAGCACACCCAGCGCACCCTTTGCGGCGTCCTGGATGGGCATCTGTGCGGCATCGTCGATGATTGTCTGCAGGTTGATGGACACGTCCTTCTCGGTCATGATGAGGTCCGAGTTGTCGTCAAGGACGTCAAACCAGTAGAACTGGCCGTGGCACATGACGACAAGGTGCTTGGACTCGGGGTCCTGCTCGATCTGGCAGCCAGCGTCGGTGGGGACCCTGGCGGTGCCGAAGAGCCTCGAGTACTGGTACATGTCCATGGCGGACCCCTTGACGGAGTCGGGGGGCAGCTCCTCCTTCCGCACAGCGCGCACGAACTCGAGGGCGGAGACGACCAGCGAGGCGGCGCGAGTGACCTGGTTGTTCCGGGCCGGGGTTGGGTCATCCTCCAGCAGGAAGAAGGGGTTCAGGTTCAGCACGACGGGGTTGTCGTAGTTCAGGTAGGAGTCATACCAGAACTGCTCGATGTAGCTGGTGCGCCCCTCGGCATAGCGCCTGAGCTTGTCCTGCAGCTCGGGGCCCTCATTGTTGAGGAATTCGTGCACGGCCTGCCTGGTGTCGGAGTGCTCGCGGGGGGACTGCAGGGGCTTGAGGGCGGCGAGGTATCTGTCGCAGGTGCTGGGCAGCTCGGGGATGGGCAGCTTTGGGAGCTTGTCCTGCTGGGCGAAAGTGACGCCCGGATAGGACCTGTTCTCATTCACACCCATGCTACTGGGGGGCGGCCTGGGCTGGGGGATGCCGTTGGGCACGGGTCCGTTGATGGGCACAGAGCGAGGGGCCGGGCTGTGAGGGGCCGGGTCGTGAGGGAGCGGAGGGGAGAGAGTCTCTCCTATAGACCTGGGCAAGGTGAAGATACGGACTTGGGTAGGCATCTTGGTCAGCCCCGGGAGCAGCCGTTCAGAGATAGAGGGGAGAGATGGAGGTGCTGATGTTCAGGCCTCTCAGGGCCGTGCGGAAGAAATAATGGCAGTCGTGAAGGTAGTAAGCTGGCATTCCCACTCGAGATGTGACAGCACTGGGGGGGGGGGAAGGCACCTGGGAGGGCCAGGAAGAAGGGGGTGATGTGTGTGTGTGGTGGGTTGTCACGGAGGGGCATGGCCCATATAAGCTGGCGGGCTCACACAATAATAACAACGACCACAACAGCACAACCACCACAACGAGAACGACAGCAACGACAGCAGCAGGGCAGCGAAGGGTGTCCCATGGCAGGTGGCATGTGGGATGTGGGATGTGGGATGTGGGACGTGGGATGGAGCAGGCAGGCAGGTAACACGGGCCTTGGGTGTGTACACGGGCTTGGGTGGCCATCAGGTGGGCAGCCAAGTAGCGACGAGGCATGGTGGGTAGGGTGGTGGTATATCTCTCGCGTCTCGACCCGCGGGGCCGCACACAAGAGGCATGAAACGGTTCCGCAGGGCCGAATCAAGTCAATATGCGCGGGAATTTGCCGAGGGCCCGGGATAGAGGCAGTAGGAATTGTCATACATACCAGCAGCGACAAGCGACAAGCGACAAGCGGCTTGGGGCAAGCGGCTTGGGGACGTCGTTAGTATCGTTATTATCAGGGCAGACTGCCAAGACGTCAAGGTCCAGCGACGCTTCCGGGGGCGTGCGCACGCGAGGGCAGAACTTTATTTATTCTGGCTGAGGTCCTGGCAGTATGACGGTATGGCAGTATGGCAGTACGACAGTACGACAGTATGGCAGTATGACGACCTTGGGGGGACAGGGTGAGCGTGAGCGTGAGCTGCCGGGATAATAACAAGGGGTGGCCGAGAGGGTTCGAGAGGAAGGAAGAGTCGCGTCAGCAGGGCGGGGGGGGGGGGAATATGGTGGAGGCTAAAGTGACCACCAGGCTAGGTAGCAAGGCAGGTACTTAGGTAGGTACTAGTCTCTCTCAATTCACCCTATTCTCGCGCCCTCTCGCCCTCCCGCCCTCTCCCCCATTGCAGCTTATATTTCCTCTCGGGACGCCGCTCGTTTGCCACGCTGCTCACCAACAACCCCGAGCCACTGATACCCGAATTCCGCGGTTACCCAGGTACCCAGGGGTCTGCCCAGAAGTGCTCCCGAGGAACCTGGGTAGGGCAGCAGGGCAGTCAACCCCACGGGGCTCTGGCATTTTGGCGGCTTGGGCCTGACGCACTGGTGCAGGGAAACGTTCGGACCAGGGGAAGTGCTCGTGGTTGGCGACCGGCGCAAAGGCACGACATGCGTTGTAGTCGACGTGCAGTTAAAGTGCAAGGTGGGGCCCAATCCCTCGCCGCGCTCGCACATGACCACCACGTAGTACAGGTGCTGCTGACAATCAGCATGTGACAGAGGCACTCGACAGTGGTAGTAGGCGACAACGGCCCACCGGCCCAACGGAAACTCTGTTCTCGATGCCACCCACCCGCCCGCCCCCACGTTTCGGTGCTTTATTAATCCAAGTACCGCACCAATGGGCCAGGGATGTTAGACAGCTCTGCAATATATGTACACGCGTGTGCCTGCACCCCGCTCACACCCGATATACATACACATATCCATGTATACACATATATGTATAGATCGATGGCATCACGGATCCTGGGTGTGGATGGTTCCCTTGGGTTCTAGTTGGCGTCCTGGATGATTATGTACAGCTGGCTGGCTACGTACAAAATACCTCGGGTTTTCATCTGTGTGAGGCACAGGGCTGATGGAACTGTCCGCAGCTGCTCGTTCTGGCCACTCTGGCATTTCCTTTCCGCCCGTCAATCTGCGCCTTCGCTTTTGGGTTCTGCTCCTGGGCGGTCGTTGTGGCGGAATGTCTTCACAATATTTGCACAAGACATCAAGGTCATTGCATCCTGGGACCACAAGTGTAGATGCGACAAACACTGAGAATTGCCACTGGAACACGGACGAGTCCGGCTGTCTGTCCCTCAGTGCAAAATGCGTGTCAGAACCTGGCGAGCCGCTCAGATACCGAGTCCACAGCAGTTGTTGCAGCGCCGATCTCCGTCCCTGCAAAGCAGGTTGACGGCCACGCTCCCAAAGTCACGGCAGATAAGAGGCGGGTACCAACCAATGATAGAGTGTGGTGCCGCACACCGGGAGTGCTTAGTCCGTCTGGATGCCTTCTAGAAGAGAAGTGGGCTGGCCCACTACTCGGGCGGGACTGGGAAGATCTGCAACGGCCTCTCTGCTAGGGACAAGAATGGTCTCCAGATGGACCTCAAGGACGATGCCCTCAGCACGTTCAATGATCAGGGGCCCGGGTTGGAAACTATTTACCTGCCTGGGAACCTCGCCTAGATACCTAGGTACCTCAAGTACTTGGGCACTCACTCAACAAGCAGGTACCGAGGTGCCCAGTTCATGTAAGCGTGGACGGGCAAGCCCGGATAGGCATTTTAAGTGGGGGCACGAGATGGGCATGGTTGCATCGCGTCCGGGCTCCCGAATGCCGTGACGTCTGTCTTTTCCCAAAGCTTGGTCCTGCAACGCCACCCCCGGATTCCATTGTGTCCTGGATATCAGCCACAGTTCCCCGTGAATCGCTCGTTCCACCGCCCAAACACAGACTTGTTCTCCCGCCATCCCCTCCCCCTCCCCCCCAAACCGCTCGTTCCTGTGCTTATTATGTCAGTGTCACTGCGCGGCTGCAGAGCCAGGGACCAGGGACCAGAAAAGTCGTTCTGGCTCGAGTTCCAGGTCTGCAGCGACGGCCACTACGACGGCGGCCGGGACCGGCGGCCTGCTGCCGCGGCCGCCTCCCCAGCCACATTCACATGCTTCGGCCACCTGCCCGTCGAGCTGCGGCTCAAGATCTGGGAGCAAGTCTTGCAGCCGCGCGTTGTCATCGCGGCCTGCCTGGACGAGGAAAACGCCGCCGACAAGCGCGCACAGCTGGCCCGCCGCCCCAGCCTGCCCGCCGCGCCCGTCTTGCTGCGCGTCTGCCACGAGGCGCGTGCCGTCGCCCTCCGCCGCTACGAGCGGGCCTTCGCCTGGCGCGTCCCGGCCATGCTGGCGCGCCCCCGGTCCGCTCCGGCGCGCGTGTGGTTCGACTTCTCGCGCGACACGCTGCTGCTGCTGGGCGAGCTGGAGCCCTACGACAGCAGCAACATCAACGCGCCCATGGTCTACTTCCTCGACCGCGCCGACGCCCGCCGCGTCAGGCACGTCGCCTGTGCCTTTGAGGAGTTGCGATTCGGTGAGATTGAGAGCGAGCAGATCTTTGGCTGTCTGTTCCACGTGCTCGACTCCTTCACCGGCGCCCGGCGGCTACTGATCACCAGCACCGACGAGGACCTTCAGAGGCACACCATGATTGGCTGCCTGCCAAGTTCCACCGACAATGTCGTGCAGAAGATCTGGTGGGCGTGGATCAACGGCACCAGCATTGTGACCAGCAGGATGAGGGATAGGCAGATTCTAATGGTGAGGGAGGACTCCCTCGCCGACTTTGTTGCCGAGCATGTGTAAAAAGAAGGGTCCTTGGCGTTGCATTGAGTGGCTGGCTGGCTGGCCTGGTCTTCACCTTGTTATCTGAGGCGTAGGTGGGAGCGTCTGATGGGCGGTGCATATACCTGGTTTTTGTTTTGCCCTCTCATAGTTGCCGCAGGGGTGTAACTGACACTGAGGGATGTGACGGCGTAGGGATATCAAATTTAGTCTTAACTTTTTCATAAAGGTTTGTACAATGTCAGAGGGTATGAGTGGTGTGGGGAAGGAGTATCAATCATACACGCAGAGAGCTCTCCGGGCCCGCATCGCTGGACGCCGGCTTCCCGAACATTGCTCCTTGTCATCTGCGCCGTTGCGCAGGCCGTTTGTCATCATGTATCTCAAAGGCGGGACACCCCTCTCTCCCCCTCATGCCCCCAAGGAGCCAGTCAGTCAGTCCGACAAATTTCGCCCCGATGCCTCGGTCCCAGTCACCTTCGGATTGGACGTGCTCGATCGTATGGCTGAGCACCCTGCCCTCGCCGTCGAACTCGAAGATGAACAGGCCCCAGAACTCCTTGGCCGCCTGCTCGGCGTCCCGGAAGGGCAGTCTCCACCCGATACCTTTTCCTGTCGTCCTCCACCTCACCACCAGCTTCTCGCTGACGGCGCCATGCCTTGTCCCGGGCTCCTTGACCATGCGCTCTGACATTATCTCGAGCTGGACGTCGCCGATGATGGGGATGCGGTTCCACGCCACGGGTGCCGTCCACAACGCGGCAATGTAGGCCATGCGGCCGGAGACGGCCGGAAGGTGCGGGTGGGTCGACGGGAAGAGGTGCAGCGAGATGTTGGGCGCGAGGATCTCGTGCGGGAGGGGGGACTGGAGCAGGGTTGGGAGGCGTTCCTGGAGGACACGCAGAGCTGGGAGTCTTGGGTCAGCTATTGTAGGCGCGTGCCATTGTGCCACCGCACCAGTCTGGGAGGCCTGGGAGGGTTCTGCGCTCACTCTTGCCCAGCTTCGCCTTGCGATCATCTGGGGGTTTGTTGGGTCCCTGGCCCAGGGGCGGCGTGGTGTTTGCATAGGGGAAGGTCGGGCTAAACCATACTTCTGGCAGGTTCCGAGTGTTGGCCTCTTGGAGGGTGGTCAGGGATTTCGAGGTGCTCGACGATTGTGCTTTGGCTGGTAATGATGTTGTTGCTTGGGCGGCAGCGGGGAGGAAGCCTGCGAGGAAGGACCTGGACCGGCGGGCGGCGGGCCTTGTCACGACATTTTTGGGGTGGGCTGAGGCGGTCCTCGAGAGGCGGGGAGCAGACATCTGGTACTTGTTGCTACCACATGAATAAAGGGCGGCAGCCTGGGTAGTGGCACGTACGACGTGCGTGGGGGTCCAAAGCCCAGTGGCCCTGCTGCTGACGGGTGAAAAGGTGATGGTGCAAAATGCAGCTGCGAAATGGTGCGGATGTAGGCGAAGGGGAATTCGGACGATGATGCAGATGGAATTTCTGGTTGGATGCTACAATCTCATGTGCAGCACGCAGCTTGGGCAAGACATGCACACACCCATGTCTGATACTGTGTAAGCGAGCTCAAAAGCCCAACGGGCCGGACACTACAGCCCCATGGTGCCCCGCATCTCCACTGGCTGCCCAGGCTGCCCAGGTCTTGATAAAGAAACATGAGCCGTGTCAATCAATGACTGACCGTGTGCCCAGTGACTGCCATTCATATGATTCGAGAAGTGACTGTGCGGCATACTCACCTCGCTAACGCAAAAACAAACTCGATGAGCAGCGCAGCAAATGTCCATGGCACCATGACAGCAGGGTCGGCATCTTTACTCGCAACGTTCAGCCCCAACAACCTCCAAGGCGGCTCTACCATGACCAACCCTGGCTGAAGGAGATGGATGCATCTGGTTATGGCAGCCCGCTACCTGGATAGCGAGATGGTGGAACTTTAACCTTACTTGTCCGATCACTGAACATTGAAAGGGCAGGCCGGCCCCCACGTGGGATGGCAGCATCATCGTCAAGTGCCCAGTTGGTTGTCAGGAAGAGCCCCAATGTGAGGTGTGAGTGAGACATGGGGGGGCATCAGCTGTTGGCCCTTGACTCAGCCTGGGGTCAACTGGTGTGGGATGCGTCGCCCACGCCTTGCTTCGTCTTGTTCGTGGGCCTGCGTGTGAGTCGAGCTCGCCGCCCAACATTCGAGCATTTGGTTGTCTATTTGCACGAGATGCGAATGGCAGATGTGCAGGCCGGGGCCACCCTCTGTTATTACACGGTACCTATGTACCGAGGTAGGTAGCAAGGTAGGTAGGTACTCCCATGCTTGCCCGCCTTGGTGGACTAGTAGTAGGCGGATCGTCGGTACGTAGCCTTGCATCATCACGTGGAAAAGCGGGATTGTGGCCCGTGCCCCAGGCGTGTTCCCGGTCCAGAGCAGCCTCCAGACAGTCAGCCAGTCAACCAGTCAACCGACCTGCGGTTCCTGATGCAGCCTGTCCTGTCTGCCACCCTGCCGTTCGTCCTCGCCCATCAATCCATCAACCTTCCGCCATCCCCTTATCGCCCCAGACCTCTCTGCTCAACACCTGCCCCAGTGCATACTCCAGAACTCCCATTTCCCTCGCGCTCCGCAACCAAGTCACCATGAATCCCGAGTGGTATGCCCTCTCCCTGCCCTCTCCCGCGCCCTCCTGTGCTGACCGACTTGCAGAGCCTCTCCACCCCGCCATCTTGCCCTTCACCTCATCAGCAGTCCCACGGCCCGACTGGGCCATCACCAACATCTCTATTGACATGAACTAGATACGATTACCTCTTCAAACTGCTCCTCATCGGTGACTCCGGTGTTGGAAAGTCCTGCTTGCTCCTGCGATTCGCCGACGACACTTACACCGAGTCCTATATCTCTACAATCGGTGTTGACTTTGTACGCTCTGGTCATCGCCACATCAAAGCCCCGCCTCGCTAACTCGTCGGCAGAAAATCCGGACGATCGAGCTCGACGGCAAGACGGTGAAGCTGCAGATTGTGAGCCAGCCCAAGCCCATCCCAGGCCAACGTCCACGGCCAGGATCCGAAAGAAACAGCAGCTGACAAGCACTTACCGCCACACAGTGGGACACCGCAGGTCAAGAGCGTTTCCGAACCATCACCTCTTCTTACTACCGGGGTGCCCACGGCATCTGCGTCGTGTACGATGTCACCGACATGGATTCGTTCAACAACGTGAAGCAATGGCTGCAGGAGATCGACAGATACGCCACCGAGGGCGTCAACAAGCTTCTGGTCGGAAACAAGAGCGATATGGCTGACAAGAAGGTCGTGGATTACACAGTTGCCAAGGTACGATTCCATCCTCGGTCCGGCCAGGTCGTTTCTGGTGCTGTGATGAGCACACATCATCACATGCTGGCGCTGCTATCTAATCGAGACACCACCCCGGAGACCCACTTTACTAACTACAAAATAGGAGTTCGCTGACAGCCTGGGCATCCCCTTCCTCGAGACCTCGGCCAAGAACGCCAGCAACGTCGAGCAGGCCTTCCTGACCATGGCCCGGCAAATCAAGGAGCGCATGGGAACCACAGCCACCAACAACACAAAGCCGAACGTCCAGGTCGGCCCCGGCCACGGCGTCTCGCCCGGCTCCAGCAACAGCTGCTGCTAAGCGCCCACGCCCTCCACCGTCTCGACAACTTTGTATAAGTACCGCGATCATCGCCAGAGTTCTTTTGGGAATCCACACACTCCGGACCGTCACGAGATGTGGGATATACACGAGACGAGCAGGGTAGTCAGGAGTGCTGATTTGGGGGTCGTTTTGGGATCCGGATTGCGACTTTGCCCTGTTTCGTGGTTTTCCCGCTTGCTTTTCTGCGCATAGATTGAAGTGGTGACTGGGCGCCTGGGGCTCTATTCTACCGCCCGGGGGCCCTGTGCACGCGGCACAAGGCGTCATGATGGACGGGCAACCAGGTAGCTCATGAGACGGTACTGCTACGTCATGTCATCCTGTGGCGGACTGGTCATGAAAGAGGAGGTCCGCTACGAAAGGCGAATTTTCACACATAATACATACACCACAGCTGGAGTTTTCTTGTCGTTTTGTCTGTTGTGACTTTTTTACTTGCTTCTTTTTCTTTCTCTGATGCGTCCTTCTGCCTGTTTCTAGGAGTACTTTTATGACTTGGTCTTCGAGGATAGGATCATAGCAACGTTCAATGCGAATGGGCATTCCGGAGAAGCTGTGAAGAAGGCCTGCATGGCGTGCACATACCCCAAGGTCCGGGGTCCGGGTAGTATGCCCGGCTATCTGCCAATGGAAACCCTTCGGGAAGGAGGCAGGTATCTAGATACGGGCTGGGCTCCCGCCGAGCACAAGAGTTGCTCGACAGAGTCGTTCATCTTGTGTCGTGAAGTACCTACATGTAGGAGACTAATATGTGTATGTATGGGCTAGACCAGAGATGAGTACCACGTGTGCTAGATAACCATGGTCGAGGGCACCGTATAAAGGCTCCCGAGACCTGCCTTGCTGGCTGGATGTCGACAGGATACGGAGCTCTGAGAGTACATGAGTGATTTTGTTCCTAATCCCCATACATATAAAATGTGTGTTGCAACGGAAGGCATAACTACTAGCCACACACCTTAGACTATCCGGCCAAAAGACCTTAATAACCAATCTACAGATTGGCTATTCCTAGCAGTATATAAGTACCATACCGTTACTACCCCCCTCTAAGGCCTTCTAGAGCTCTAAATACTTAGAGGTGAAGTTATACCTTCAAATTAGCTTACATACCTATAGGAGGCCTAAAAATCTTAAATAATATAATATAGGTAATAGGTTATAGATAACGGTTTCTTAAATAATTTAATTAAATTACTTTCTTATAAACACTCCTTCTTAGTAATATAATTAGAGACGGGGGCCTAATACTAAAAAACTAAATAAAACTTTTAAATATAAAGGCTTAAACCCACACTATTAGTTAGATTAGTTATTATAATAAAAAGTATAACTACTAGCTATACACTTTAAACTATCTAGTTAAAAAACCTTAATAACTAATCTATAAATTAACTATTCCTAGTAGTATATAAGTATTATACCGTTATTTATATAATAAACATTTAAGAATAAATATATATAAATCTATTAAGAATAAATATTTATAAAGAAAAATAGTTAATATATAAATATAAATACTCTTTAATATACTAACTTTAATTTATATTACTTACTTATTATATAAAATTAAAATTTATATTTATTAATTATACTTTTAATCCTTCTATTATTACTTTTAATTTAATAATTAATTATTTCTTTTTATTATTATTTAAAATACTTTAATAAGTTTTTAAATATTAAAATTTTATTTTATATATCTTTTTTATTATTAATAAAGTTCTTTATAATAAAGTTAACTTATAATAATTAATTAATAATTTTATAAATCTTTATATAAAGAGAGTAAATTTATATAAAGAGTGTAAAAAACACTTTATATATATAGTGTGTATAGTTAAAAGAGGTTAAATATAGCTCTCTAATTAGTTATAATTTAGAAGGAAAGAATGTATCTATATATTATTTATTTTTTCCTATATAAATATTTATTCTTAATTTATTTATCTCTAGAGCACTATTTAAGGAAATAGTGAAGGAACACCTGAGAAACATATGTCTCGGGCCTAATTTTCTTGTCTTTTTAATCTTTTTTCTTTCCTTTAGGGGTAAGAAAAGGGGAGGGCGAGGAGTAAACAGGTTGGGTTACGACGTTGGCCGGACGGAAAGTATCATAGACATCCCCTGAGTGGGGTGATTGTAGAAGGGGGGGGGGGAAGCAATCAAACGTGCTGGATTGGGTGACCACCGCCTTTTACGCCAAGACAGTCAGTCTCCTCCAGCAGTACGCGCTTCATATAACATTAGATCCATCCAAAGAATTCAAATAGTCCATTTCTGTTTCTCAATACAGATACAGATGCTAATCTACCACCAAACTAGGAGTGCCACATACCACCACCACCACCTAGGTACTACTATCACACAATACAATTACTAGTAAGAATTGCTTTTCTCCTCTTGCAGACACAACACGAAGCGATCGGGCGACCCTAAAAACAAGGACGGTGTTGTCTGTCGTTGGCCCGCTCGCATCATGGTGCGCCCAAAACCCTATCCGGCTTCGCAATCATTAAGTACAAGTATATTGACGCAGCCGGGGGCAAATAGCCCAACAAAGACACCGTTCCCAATTATCCAGATATGTTGTTTCGTTTTGTGATAAAACGTGCGTAGACCAAACACCCCCCCCCCCCCAAAAAAAAAAAGTGTGCTATCCACCCAGTTCGAATATGCAAGACGGGAGCACAGATCCGGCACCCGATAATCAGTATACCAAAAGGGAATCAGGATGTTCGAACATCCCAAGATGGACTAGGATTGTGCAGAAACACTCTCCCCATACCCCGCCGTCACATATCTAAACATGATGTCTCATACTGCATCAGTCGCCCGTTTGGACGAACAGTTCACCATTGGCGCCTCCGTCGATGGATTTCAGGCCAGTCGCTTTCTCTTGCGGTCATCATCTCCTCGTGGGTCATCCCCGTCGTCATTGTTCAGGATATGGGCCATGCTTCCGCGCCGAGTTGGTGGAGCTGAGCTGTCTTGGAAGATACTCCTTCGGCTCTGTGTGGCTGAGCCCCACTCCCAGTTCCTCAGCTTCTCAAACCCGTCACCGTTCGAAAAGTTGGGCTGTGCTGGCGGCGGGCTGGATGGTCGGGAATGGGACTGGTGACTCGCTGGGAAAGGGTATTGTGAGAAGGACTCGCGACGTTCGTCGGGCGGGCCGAGGTGGCTGGGCGAAGATGGGAGATGGCTGGAGGGTGGTCCCGAGGAGAAGGGGGGCGGCTGGGGCTGCCATCCGTGAGCGCGTATATCTGCTGAGGTATGTCGTCGAGCGAGACTGCCCGGATGCTCCACAGCGGCGAGTGGGTGAGGCGCCGCGGGAGGGGGCGGCGGGGCCTGTGGACGCAGGGTAGATGGCGATTGCGCCGGCGGGGTGGAAACCTGATTCATAGTGCTGCCGCCAATGGAGCCATACGGGCGGCGTGTGGAGATGGAAAGATTGGATGGGACTGACGGCCTGTAGTCGTACGGCGCACGAGTTTGGCCCGGTGGAGCAAGACTCGACCTTCGCTGGTCGTCCTGTGGTAGCTGCCGGGGCGAGACCGGCGCGTTCTCCACACTGCCGAGGTATGCACGGCTGGTCGAGTACGGTCCTTCGTGAGGATCTTCCAGGCCACGAATAATCTCAGCCTGACGCTGGATATCCCCCCTCAATGTGAGGGCTTCGGTCATGTCAGCCGTGTCTCTCAGGACTCGACAGCGGTTGTGTGAAGCTTACCGTCTCTGTGAATGGGGTTTTCCGGTGACACCAGGGTCATCAGAATCCGCGACTGTTCTTGATTGAAGGACAGGAGTCGGTTGACAGAGTCGAGAAGTGCTTGATGTTTGACCTGCATGTAATGTGCGTTGGACTCGGACCGGTCGAGCCTTGCGTAGAGGTCCTGTACACTGCGCTCGATCCCAAAGAGCCTGGGATCACCACCGCCGTCTTGTATGGGCTGCATCGGTTCGGCGGGCGTCCCTGGCTGTGACTGCGGTGCCTTTTGTTGGGTACCAAGGGCGTGGCGAGAAGCGCGGCGCTTGATTTCTCGCAGGCCGATCAAATCGCCCCTCTTGAAGCTGTTGTTCCCGTGCTTGAATTCCCACAGGGGGTGCTCGGGACTGCCGTTGTGGAACACGTCGCTCACTGTTGTCCGATTAATAAGCTGCATGGCGCCTCTTGTGTCAAGAGATTACCTACCCTTGTGGAAACCATACATGTTGAGCTGGCGGACGAACGAGGAGATGTTGGTGTGTTTGAAGTATTGTCTGGCAGGCTTCACGTCAGTGGCGCGGGCCCTAATGACGAAAAACACCAGAGGCACACATACGCAAGCACCTTGGAGAACTCCGAGGTCGGCGACATGACGAAGCTCTCCTCAGTATTTGACCAAGATATGAGGTGTGATATGTTGCTGTCCTCGAGCATACTGCAGGTGGGTCAGCATCGACGTTGATGGGTACCAGAGGACAGCCATGGGACGGCGCACTTGTATAACTTGTGTATAAATGCTGTCTGAACGATCTTTGGGCCGTGGACGGCGGCGGCGGCCGCTGTGGGCGCCGGCATTGTCATGACACTGCTTGACCCTTGGGCCTCTGAGCGGGTGGGGGTGCCATTGGTGTCTCGATCCCTCTCCCGATCAGGACTCTTTGTAGTAGAGGCAGGCGCAGATGAGTTGGTAGGAGTGGTGATGTCCATGGGCTCGCTGTCCGGGGCCGACATCTGAATGGTTGGCGTACGGATTGGAACGGTGCGCGGGGCCATTGGATCATCCTTGACATGTCCGTCCCCAAGTAGCGATCTATGCGGGCTATCCATCACCTGTGCCATCTGACCATGCGAAGATAAGGCCGTCAGCATCTGGTCCACAACGGCGGGCGGGGAGCGGAAGGACGGGCGGTGTTCGGTACGGCGAAAGTGGACCGGACCAGGCAGCGAGGCAGCCCCCGAGGTTGTGCTGGGCCACGGAGACCTGGGGCGTGGGAGCTGGAGGCTGGCAGGGAGGGGAGCGGGCTCTGGAAGGGGCAGAACTTAGACACACCGCATAGCTTCTCGCATGGGGCTCTGAAGGTGAGGTGTTGGTCCAGGTCAAGGCACGTCGAAGCGGCCCCTCTTTGTCTGCCCAAAGGGACGGCCTTCCTGCCGCCTCCCGAAAACTCAAGAGCTTGATGCCGGGGGGCGCGTCTCAGGCGGCGGGTTACCCGAACAGGAATTCCTGGGCTGGGTTGGGCTCCACGGGGATGCGCCGGCAGGCGCTGGGGGGTGGATGCGTGTGATATGTGTGATATGTGGCCGATTGTCGAGCACACGCGGGTGCTGTCGGTCAATGCAGCCCGGTCAGAGGCTGGGCGGAGGTGGGCACTGCAGGGCTGGTGGGTATCATGCCTTTCGAGCTTGGCCGTCGCAGTCTCTGCGGCCTTGGGAGCTGTTGGCGATTGCCCCGGGGCTGTCGCCGCAGCTGTGCCGGAGGGCCGGCGCGGTCTTGGGCCGAGGAGCACGTGTGCAGGAGACAGGCCGGAGCAGGGATCGTGGGCGGGCGTCGTCGTAATGCCGGGCAGATAGAGATAGATATGTGAATGGGGCCGGCTGGAGTCGCGGGTTTGCGGGTGCCGGGTGCGGGCGAGGGCGAGGGCGAGGGCGAGGGCGAGGGCGAGGGCGTAGGTCGCGGGAGCAGGTGTCGTAGTAGGGCCGTCTGGCAATGGTTCTTGCCCTGGTGGACTCTGTGGACTCTGTGCACTCAGTGGCCTCGTGTCGTCGTCGAGTGCATGGTGGGCAATTGGAGGGCGAGGCTTGAGATTAGTAGGTCGTCGAAAAGGAGCTGGACAATTTGGAGCAGGCCCGGTCGAGGTTATTAGGGGGCCCCAAGGAAGCAAGCCCCCAGGGTGGTGGGAGGGGGGTAGGCACGTACCACATGGGCACATGCAGGAGAGGATACTACTACTCCGTACTGCTGTGTAGAGCTTGCCTGGCACGGGGCAGGAGCGCTGGGCCAGGTCCAGCCGGCTCTCCACCCCGGCCTCGCTCACTGGTGGTCAAAAGCCCCGAGCAGAACTCTGAAAAGGCTGCTAGTGCTATATCTAGCATGCGCGAGTGCCCACCTGTGGAGCTTGGGGCAGGAGGGAGGGAGGGTACCTGGGCTCACCGCTTCGCGACACGACTCTGCAGAGTACTGGCCGGCATTTTCTGGCTGGTGGGCATTGTCACTGGCAATGACTGGGCACTGTCACTGGGCAGAGCTGACGACGGGCTGCAACGGTGCAAGCACGGGCAGACTGCCGCAGTACCTGGGTACCTGGGTACCTAGGTACCTAGGTACCTAGGTGCCCGGCCACTCAGACCTGTACGGGGTACCGGTGCAGTCTGGTGTGGGCTGAGAGGACCTCTTTCGTCTTCACCCACGCGCGTTTCCAATCCCAACCCGCGTTTTGCCTGATGAGGTGAGAAACAGCGGGTGCTCTGGGCTGGCTCCATTCCTGACCCGACGTTGAGCCTTGCATCCACCCACTCGCCCGCCAGCCAGCCAATTACCACCTGCCCTACCGTCCAACCAGTGCGTGGGGACCGGGCGGGTAGTAGGGCAGCAAGGCAGGGGTCGAAAAATCGAACATCTGGAAACTTGGGGTCTGGCCTTCCAGAACCTGCGCAAGGACGAAGAAGCAGGGCGCCAGAACGCCCAGAACGCCAGAACGCCAGCACGGCGGCACGGCGGCACGCAAGCTACCACCACCCAGTCAGCCGCAGACATGTGGATGAATTGGACGGACCAGACGAACCACCCGCAGTGCAGCCCACGTCACGAGATGCGATTTGAGCGATCTCGCCCGCTCTTCACGCACTTGCTGCCTCGCAACCGTGTCAAGACTCAAACCTCCGCCTCCCAACCTCGCCGCGACGGGATGATCTCGCGGGGACGTTGCCTGCCTGGCCCAGCCCACCACCCACATGCCTTTTGACGCACCTTGGGCCTGACAAGTTCAGATTGTCCCGCCCCCGGACGCTCCCCAAGATACGATTCGCCATTGCCTGCGCCTCGCCCCAGCTGCCCACCTGCGTCAGAGCCTCAGAGGTGACTTGCGGGAAACACAGGTGGAAGCATCAGCGTCGCCATCGGCCCGCCCAAAATCATCCTCACGCTGCAATCGCCGCATCTTGCGACCAAGGGACGGTGCAGCCGGGGCCAGCCACCGGCCCTCGACCAACACGCCGGGGCAGGCCGCCGCACGGGCGAAGCTCGACCGCTGCCCAGGTGGCAATTGGACAGCTTCCCCGCCGGGAACTAACCCGCCCGAACGAATCCAACACGCCCAAGATCTGGCAGGCCTGGCAGGCCTGGCAGGCCAGAGCTCCCAGTCCGCATCAGGAAGCTTGGTGTTTCTGCTGGCCTGAACGAGAACTAGTCCGCCTGCCACCCCTCTGTATCCAGACCAACTGCCAACCATGAAACCATGACCCCTCCCCTGCCCTGTCCTGCGTCTCTCAACGTCCAACCACAAGGCTTGGTCACTGGCCAGCCCGCAAACCTTCCGTCGGCCGACGGTACATTCGATTGAACCAGCGGCCTTCTGGCAACTTTCTGCATGTTTAAACTTTGCCGCCCGTACGATGTCGTGCAGCCGTGGAAGCCCCGGCCCAGCTGACTCTGACCAGCATGGGATGATGGATCAAGCTTACCCGGCCCTCAGACAGAAATTTTCTCAACCACCTGCGTACTACGGCAGCGGCAGCTCCAGCGGCAGCTCTGCGCGTCTCGAGCTTCTGGCTTTGGGTCCGACGACGCTGGCGCTGTGGCTGGGGTTCATTTCACCCTCCTGCATGTGCGACGCCCAGGTTTCGGGATGATCGTCTCCCTGACACACCGTTGAAAAGGCAGAAGCGAGGCAGCTCTCGCTGGTATCCCACTGAAAGTTTCAAATGCCATTGTCGAAACCTGGCATCTCCCCTCCCACGGGTTCGAGCCGCCACCGGGGTCAATCCCGGCGGCGATAGTTCACCGTGTGTCACCTGGACCTCCGCACAAGAACCCACATCCTGGGCTGCACTTGTTCGCGTTCCCGAAACTTCCAATCTACTTCCAATCTACTTCTCTTACTTCTCTTGACTGGACGTGACCGCTCTTTTTCCACTGCACTATTTATTGGCAGCGTGGGGACGTTGTTGTACTATGTAGTACCCCCCAGCACCAGCACCAGCACCAGCGGGCGAGGGGGACACACAAGTTCTCGGTGTGCTGATGAGCCCAACCGTGCATTCTCACATCTATGCGTGACATATCGCCTACCCGGGCTGCCATACAAGGCCCACAGGCAATGCGTTTCCATGTTTCCTACCGCCGACTGGGGAAGCCTCAAACGCGAGAAAGTAACCACGGGCAGTGTGACCCAATACCACGGTAGATTCTCCCACCCTATAACGCGTTCGGTATCTTCCGCCCGCCGGGTACGCCTCAATCGGCCGTTCAGAAAGGTTTCCCACTACAACGCTCCGTGACGAACTTGTTTCTGTTCTGTTCCTTGTGCGCGGGCGATCTGCTCGTCCTGGTATGGCGCACGCACATGGTGGCTGAACGATATGCACGACGATCCCCTTCCTTTGCTTCTTCTCATTCCGCCCGCCGCTACGCTCCCACTAGGGTCACCTTCACAACCCCGGGCCCTCGTGAAATCACACCTGTTTCCCCGGCAGCCCGGCCGTCTTTTGCGATCGTCAGGGGTCAGAACGACGCCAACGCCGGATCTCTTCCCCCGCTCCCTTTAATCATGCCCGGCGAGCCTTCTACAGTTTCTGGCAGCTGTCATAGCGCACACAAGATCGCCAACAGACGGCGCATCTGGTTTCACGGTTAAAATGCACGATGCCTCCTGCATGCTCACCTTGTCAGGTCTGGACCCTTACCCGGCTGAGGGCCATTCCGAATCCTGGCAGGACCAGACTACAAACACGATTTGGGTTTGATGGTGAGGCTTACTGTTAGACCCCCAGCGCTACCACACCCTGCTGGGCGCTTCGATTGCGTCGGTCGCGAAGGCTGCCTTGGGAGGCGACCTTCGTCGGGGTCATTGCCCGCTGAGGTCTGGTCCGGTGGGGTCTGGTCCGGTGAGGCCTGATTCGCGCTGCTCGACTTCTCATGCTTGGGCGCTGCAAACTCCAGACTATAAGAGGTGTGGGGATGCATTGCTCAACGTGAACAACCTGTGGTTTCTCCATGTCCATCAGAGAGGCGCAACACGAGGTCATGCGTGCACTAACCGTAGAATGTGTAATGCCATTGAGTAGAGCAGCCAACACGCAAAAGCGGGATTCCCACCATCGGTACCAGGAGCGCAACAGTCCAATAACCAATTACGCCTACAAATCATCGTAGTCCATCCCGTCACCCCTCTTGTCGCCGAGCTCCCTGATCTTCTCGCCAAGGATCGTCCTCCCGTACCTCTCGGCCACCTTGCCCGCTGCCTCGACCATCCTGCCTGTGCGGTCCCGCATCAGCTCCACCATCTCCAATGCGCGCATACCGCGCTCCTCGCCCTCGCGACACTCTATCGCCAGCAGCTGAAGCAGCGCCTTGTCCATCTCGATCTCGAGCCGGGCCAGCACCGCGCGCTGTGAGTGGCTGCCCGACGTCGAGTCGGCTAGGTCTTGCACCTGCGCCGCCTGAACCCCACGCAGCAAGAACTGTTGCTCGAGCTTGCGGGACTCGGATGACTCGTCGTCGTCAGGCTTGGAGGAGTCCTCGTCCTCGTCCTCCATGTCCTCGTCGCCGTCGCCGGTCCTAGCCCTAGCCCTAGCCTTGGGCGGTGCCGAGGTAAGCGGCACGGAGAAGTCGAACTCGGAGAGAAGAGGCCTTGGGAAGTAGGGATACTGGTCTCCACCCTTGAGTATGATGCAGTGGAACCTGTTGTCAGCGACTGCGATAGGAAAGTAGCTCTCGGTCTTGCGGCCTGAAGCCAGACGGGGAAGGAGCTTGGTGTCCAGGAGTGGGATCCATGATGCTCGTGACGGCTGCCGCCAGTGAAGGAGCGTCAAGAGCGTGCCAGTAGAGTCGTATATGCATGGGTCCTTTGATTCTGATCAGCTGGTCTGTGTGCTCGTGAGGGGGGGGGGCTGGCTATGCGTGACAAACTTACGCCATTATCGGAGAAGAAGACGCTCTTGACGGTGGCGCCTTCAGGTAGAGCAACCGTATCTTCGTTCTGGCAAATCTCATCGCGTTTGATATTCTCAATCGAGTAGAGAAGCCTCGTCCTTCCATCGGCACCACAGGGCCCGTTTCCGATTGTGAGAACATAGTCCCGCCAGCTGGCACACGTCACCATTGGAGTGCTCTTTGGCCGGTACACACGGTAGGGAATGCCGAACAAGGTGTAGACTCGAACGTAATTCGCCGACGTTGTCACAGTTATGAAGGAGTCACCCAGGGACATGGCCAGGACTGCCTCTCCCTCCGGAAGCTCTGTTCTCCAGTCGTTACGCTTCGTCCACGTTTCGTGCGGCCGGTAGAAGATCGACGCAGGTGCATCGTCTTTCGGGGGGCATGCAAACAGGGCGCCGTGCTCGCCGAGACAGGCCTTGTCATAGAGAAAGGTGTCTGTAAAGTGGAAGTCGCGGTGGAACTCATGATCATAGAACTCCACAGTCACTGTGTGATGGGTGTCCTGGTCGACAGTCCAGACGAACCCAATCAGGTTGAGGCATAAGTACTTTCTGTTTCCCCGCCACGGAGTCGCTCCCGGCTGGAACGGCTCGTGTAAGCGCGGCTGAAGTATATTGGCCCGCTTATTTGGATAATGACCGAAGCCTTCGTCGTCGTCAGCCGGCCTCTTGCGACCAAGAGTGTATCCGGCTCCGTCGTCATCAATAACAAAATTGTCGTCGTCTTCGCCAAAGCCATCGTCGAGCAGAGAGTCCAGGTCATCGGTCAGATCTGTGCGAGCTGCTTCTAGGCGGGCCTTGTCGCTGTTGACTTGTGGCCTCCGACCGTTGGCTGTGGTCTCGTCGCGGGGGTCGTGGATGAAAGGCGCCGGCTGCCTTGTCAGCTTCAGGAGGATAGAGAACTGGCTCGAGATGAAGTCCGGGCATATATAGACCTCGCCGTCGGCGGTAGTGAGGGAGAGAAGGTTATTGGTTGGATGCCAGGCTATATCTATGACATTTGGATAATCGTATCTGCCGATGACAGTCTGATCTTTGGTCTGCCAGATGAGGACCTTCCGGTCCTTGGCTGCCGTTGCGAGCATGGCGCCGTTTGGTGACCAGGCTACGGCAGTGATGTCGCCCTCATGTCCGTTCCTGAAGGACCTCTGGTTCTCCCAGTCATCTTTGGAGACGACCTGGATGTCTCGGATTGGCGTCGGAACTGCAAAGGCCCTCCCATCTGGGTGCCAGGCGACGCAAGAAGAAGCGTCCTCGTTTGTGTCCAACGAACCAATAGCCCCGTCGACCTTCCTTATCAGCTCGGGTTCCTCCGAGGTCATTGAGTAGACGTAGATGACGCCGTCGGTACATGAAAGGGTGAGCATGCTGCCCTTTGGGTCGAACGAGACATGCTTGGTCGGCTTCCCGTGCTCCTTGAGGGTAAACATCCTGGAGTTGTCGGCAGTCCCGACGACCTTGACGGTGAGCTCGTCGCTGGCGACAGCACAGAGCTTCCCATCTGGGGAGAGGGCGACATCGCGCACGGGGAGGGTGCAGCGGGTCAGGAATCTGTCGAAGGAGCTGGACTCGAGGGAATACAGGCTCACGGTGCCGTCCTCGGAGCCGACTATGAAGAAGTCGTCATTGGCGGCGACGCTGACATTCTGCTCCTGGCACTCGTCGATGTTGGTAGGCTCTCCATCAAAGCCGGTCTTGTATATGCGGATTGTGTTGTTGGATCCGACGGTGACGAGCTTTGAACCGTCTGGGGTGTATGCACAGCGCGTTGTGCCGTGTGTGTGAGCCGGCCGGGGGCGAACACGCTGCGCCGCCGAAGCCATCATCAAGTTTTGAGATCAACCAGGGCTCTGCGCTATTGTGGGACGTCGGCGCTGTGGTCAAAGATGGATGCTCGAAACATTCGAGGTTGATGGGCTTCTGGACGCGTCTCGAGTGAGACGCGACGTGGGGCTCCAATTAACGTCGTGTTGACAGGGGTGCAATGCGCTGCTGCGGTACGGAGTAGTCTACCGAGTGCTTAAGTACCTAGTACACTCGCGCAGCAGGGGTCTACGTGCTGTCCAAATCCTCACCTAGGCACTTGGCTCACCATTCATCGCAGCCCAGTGACGGCCTTCTGGCTCTACAACGCACCAGCCCGCACCGCACCGCAGCTCTCGACCATTCCGTTCTTATTCCGGCTTGTGCTTCTTAAATCTATTGCACGAACCCACCTCGCCATCAGCCAGGCTGCCACTTCCTACTGGGCTGGTTCGAGACGCGCTATCTGTCATCAGGGACTGCGTCCGCGAAGCCTTAACTTCGACATCGAACACTTCTTGCAGGCAGAGGATCGAAATGAATTCGTCGGATCCACGACACTTTTTTGAGTCAGAGTAAGTGGAGAGGGCACTGCCCGACCAAGTCCGAGGGCAACTTCGAGGAAAAGAGGGCTACAAGAAATGCTGATTCGAACTCTAGCGCCCAGCAGAGCCAGCGCGAAAGGAGGGAGGCCAAGTCGACCAACAAGTTTGGCAGGCCTGTTGTCCTCAAATCGAAGATAGCAGCAGCCTGTGTGGGCCCACAGTCCTCCTCCAACACCATTTTCGTTGCCGAGTCGGCAGGCTCTGTGAGTAGGGTCAATGTCGACGACCATGGCGCCAGGCCTGTGGTCTACCGCGGCCCAGCCGCACCAATTACCTGCGTGGCTGTGGGCGGCGCTCAGGGCAGAACTCTGGTTGCCGGCTCCTGGGACAGGAATGTGTGGTCGTGGGACACTGAGACCCGTCTGCCCGGCTGCAAGTTTGTCGGCCATTCCGACTTTGTCAAGGCTGTCACGTGTACCAGGATTGGCGGGAAGGATGTGCTCATCAGCGGTGGTGCTGACAAGAAGATCATGGTATGGGACATGACGGTCGGAAGCCGCCTGCACGTTCTACAGGACTCCTTGGCGGCCATGCTTGCCGTACAGTCGCTCGCCGTGGATCCTATTCTGAGCTCGGAAGACGAGGCTGTGGTCTTCAGCGCGGGCAGTGACCCCTTCATACGGAGGTGGAAGGTCCGACTGGATGGGTGGGAGCTGCTGGTGGATACAGAGCCGGGGACTCCAAAGGCTGAGCGAAGATTGGTCAAGGTGCACGAGACTGGGGTCTACAGGTTGCTTTTCGACCACTCGGGCGGGGAGATGGATCTGTGGACGGCAAGCGCAGATGGTTCCTCGAAATGCCTATCACGCAGCAAGGGCCTCAGCGTGGAAGACAGCTTCGAGCACGGCGGACACGTTCGTGCTGTGGCTGTGACAGACACATGGGTGGCCACCGCAGGCAGGGATGAAGACGTCAAGATCTGGGACAGGGCATCTGGGAAGCTGTACTGCTCTCTGGAAGGCCACTATGATGAGGTGACGGATATCGTGATTCTTGATGGTGGTCCTGGATGTGGGAAGAGACTGGCTAGTGTCAGTATTGACGGCACTGTCCGCACCTGGCCGCTTGACAAGGCCGGCATCGACAGCGCAGTCGAAGAACAGCGAAAGGCCGCTAACAAGGGCGCTGGCTGCGACCAGCCAGAAGAAGCATCGGAGAAAATGCTCACCGCTGAAGAAGAAGCAGAGCTGGCAGAGCTCTTGGGCGAGGATTAAATCCCCAAAACCTTGAAGATCATGATGCCGGGACCACCTCGGCCACTGCGCGATTGGGACTAATGTTCTTATAGCTTCGCGTGTGTAGCGAACCATCGGACCCCCGCAGACAAAATGCACGGGACTGGTGGCAACATCAGGGGATTGTCAAATCGCTCCCCGTCCTTCAAGTAGTGGACATCGGTGCATGTGCACTTTGACTGAGGATATGTCTGTTGCCTGACCCACCCACGGCTCTGCAGGACTCGAGGTGGCCATTGCGCGTTGGCGCACGTGCTGCTCGCATCCCCCAGAAATCAATCTGAGAAAGGACGTCCGGTTGGTGCGTCTTTTCGTTCTTGATCGGCCAGCAGCGTCAAGAGAGACACCCACTTGTTACGATCCCATTGTCGACTGTTGGCAATTCGCGCCAACGCGCCCGGGGCATAATCAGTGCCCTCATGCACCTGGCGAGTTGATCTCAGGCCGCGCAAACCGGGCGATGTCTCACAAGTAATCAAGGACGCCAAGCTGAGAGCAATGCAGGAGGACGCAGGGGTTCAGAACTAGCACAGTCTAGAGCAATAAATATTCAAAGAAGGTAAAATTCATTATTATAAATATCTATACTCTAAACCTTAACTACTCTCTTTCCCCCTCTTATTCTATCTCTTCTTTTCTTTTTTCTTTTAAATCTTTTAAAATATTTAAATATTATTCTTATATTTATACTTTTTAAATTTTAAATTAAAATTATATAAAAACTTTATATTTTTAAAAAATAGAATTTATAAATAAATTATTTATATACTCTGTGTGACGGTACGAGCTTATAAGTGGTAGATTCTAAGTTAAGACAACTTGGAATTATGGTCTTTTGGCTGGGGCGTCCATGGGTACCACTCCACGGGTCCGTCTCACTCTACTTATCTTATCAACCTAGGTGGCCTCCATACCTCTCATAACGCGAGATTATAGCTCTACTACTTCCTCCCTACTATCTCTTAGGCAACCATAGCTTTAAATTAATAATTCCTCATAGATAATTTGAACCTCTTTCACTATTAGTTATAAGGACCGTCTCACCTCCCTCTCTCTTTTTCCCTCCCTCTTTTTCCCTCCCTCTTTTTCCCTCCCTCTTTTTCCCTCCCTCCTTTTCCCCTCCTCTTCCCCTTTTTTATTTTTATTTTTCTTTTTTCCTTTTTTCTTTTTCTTTTCCTCTTTTAATTTTTTTCTATCTTTTTTTCTTCTATTTTTTCTTTAATTAATTTATAATTTATATTATATTTATTTATATTATATTTATTTATATTATATTTATTTATTTATACTTATTTTTATATTATATTTATTTCTTTATATTATATTTATTTTTTTATATTATATTTATTTTTTTATATTATATTTATTTTTTTATATTATATTTATTTTTATATTATATTTATTTTTATATTATATTTATTTTTTATATTATATTCATTTTTATATTATATTTATTTCTTTATATTATATTTATTTTTATATTATATTTATTTCTTTATATTATATTTATTTTTATATTATATTTATATTAAATAAATTAATATTTAATATAATAAATAATTAAAATATTAATTAATCTTACTTAATTAATTAATAAACTAACTTATTTAAAACTTTAATTTAATTTTTTATAATTTAATAAACTATTTAAATTTATTATTATTTAATTATACTTTAAAGTAACTTTTATATTTAATTATTTAAAAAAGTTAAAATAATTAAATTAATTAAATAAATATTAAAATTTATTATTTAAGTTAAACTTAAATAATAATATAAATATTAAGTTATATTAATTAAGTATTAATATAGTAAATAAAGAAAATATACTTCTTACTTAGCTATAATATCCTTTATACACACAAGTCGTGGTATCTTTCAGCTCGCAAACTCATGACGGGTTGAAACAATAGCTGCAGGACAGTCGCTGCAGGACACTTACTGGCAGACTGGGCAGGCGCCAATGCAGTGTGAGGCGCGCACCCACGCTGCCACGAGGGTCTTATAGGCACGCCAGGCTTCGGACCAAGACACCCTGCCATTGGCCGACGGTAATTACGGCTCGCCACTCATCAGGCATGCGTACTATACGACCCAGTGCTTCCGTGTGCAAGCTCTTACACTCGCCCTCTGCGCCGTCAGGAATGGACTATTGGCTACCACGCATCCGACGCCTGCGTGACCAGGGCCGGGAAGTGGACTGCAGAGCTAATGTCGTGCATCATGAAGGCTGCGGCTGGCCCCCTGGACGGAGTAATCTGTACATACGGAGTCTGGGAGTACGGGCCCAGCGTTCGTCGGTACCTTGCTAGACGCCTTCGGGAAAGGCCAAATCTCGGACCACCCAGCGCCAGTGCATCTCGCGTCTCCAGATCGATCTGAACCAGGCCTGTCGACAGCGCTCGGATGTGAGAGGAGCGCTCAGACACGGCCTGCCTTGTGCCCATTGGCTGTCGGCGAGGGCGATGTCGTCTCCAAGTTGCCCAAGGAGCCGGAGCCGGCCTGGCCTGGGCCGTGGGCCGTTTAAGCCCGAGCGATCGCAGATGGGCAGGGGAGCGCTTCTGCATCACCATGTTCCTCACGTTGGACGAGCGAAGCCACTGCCCACCTGGGCATCTTTGTCTTCGGGAGGAAACTGGCTGTGGCTACCCGTCGCCGCCCAGCCAGGCTCAAGAGCCAGCCACAAAAAGGAAAGCGGGCGAGGTGTAGGTGGCCCAAGGTAGGGCCCAAGTTCCCTGGGCCCAGGGCAGGACAGTTGATTTCTTTCCCCCCGTCTTTCCTCGCGTCTTGTCTTCTCTCTGCCACCTCTGTCTGGTCGTCTGGTCGTCGTCTGGTCTTGTGGTCGTCTGCGCTGCCGTCCGTTGTCGAGCAAGATTATTGAGTTTGTCGGTTCCCCGGGCATCGACTTGGCCCTACCGTCACCGTCACGGCCATCCTTCACGTTGCATTCACCAATCTCACCCTGTTACTTCCTGGCCTGCATAATTACGCTCGTTGTCGAATTGCCACACTCGATACCCTGATTTGGTCATTCACGAGCGTTGCGACCCCTGCCGTCACAAGTATAAGACAGTCGGCCGCTCATCAGACTTGATACACCCCGTACCCGTGCCCGAACCCGTGCCCGGTCTCTTGCTCGCCGTCTGGAGCCAGCCGACATGGAAACTCAAAATCCTTGTTACGGGACTCTGGTGGCTCTCGAAGGCTCACCTGATGCCGTCAAAACGCAGCTGAACTTATTACCAGCATCGCCTCAACTGCTGGTCCTGCCCAGTTTGCAGAGCTACATGGGGAACCCCGGTGACGGCACATTCCATGCACGTTCGTTGATCAAGCAAGTGCACAATGCTGCAAACAAGAGGCAAGAGGACGCCGTCCGATTCTTACAACATGCAACCCCCACCAACAAAAGGCTGGTCTTCCTGAACGGCGGCACCGCAAGTGCCGTCTCCTACTGCATAACAGCCATCAGCGAAAACCAGACGTCCGGAGACATCCACGAGGCAGAATTGATGTTTAGGAATATCGCTCTCGAGGGGCTCAGGGGCTTGGATCGTGAGGACAAGCACTCAGATGAGGCGACACTGTGCATGTTGGGCAGGGAAAAGATTTCTGGCGAGTCAATCTTGGGCATCGAGGAACCCGAAGACCCGATCACCAGGGCGATGAGGGCAGCTGATATGCTCTACAAAGAGACGGATTCCCTGCAACCGATCGACTGCTACATCAGGACCCGGCCGCGGAGCCTGAGCCTGCCTATGTATGGATATTCGGATGGAACGGGCGAACCATCGCCCTTCTTTGTTTTTGGGCCGGCACCTCACGACGACACCCAGTCGCACTCGGAAGACGACAACAACAACCTGGTGGACTGTCGGGGCATGGCAGAGGACGAGTTCGCGAAGCTCTGTGCCATCAAGTTCCAGACTGATGCCTCTGGTGAGGACCTGCCCGCCCTAGATCATTCAGCAGACTGTACAGGCGAGTCTTACTGTGTCGCAGAGGCAAGATCCTCGACCCGTAGGTCGGACGCCTTGTTGTCGCCTCCTGCGACGCCGGATGGCGTTGTCTATGGTGAGGCACGGGTGGTGCAGATGCGAGCGTCAAAGATGCAGGTGACACTGAGAGAGTCTCGCTCTCTTGATGACCTTGAGTTGGAGGCAACTAGAAGCCGCCGCGCCGAGTTGGAGATGACTTCGATAGCGGGCCGGGTAGCACCGCCCGTCGATAATCCAGACGCCAGAAGCCGGCATTTGTCTATCAACGACAAGCCATACCCAACCAGTACCCTCCTTCATTTGCCCCAAGCCCGGTTTGTCAAGGCCAACACAACGACGATCCGGAAGTCTCCCACCTTTGTGAGACGCGTGCCAAAGCCTGCAAGAGATTGTTACGTCGATCGAGGGACGGACGCCGCTGCAGACATGCAGGAGGACCTGGATGAGCCCTTCCAGCCGCTTCTGCCAATATTGGAAGACCTTTCAATCCACATGACCAGCCAGGCAACTGATGCGGTCCTTGGAATGGTAATTGAGTACTTCAAGGCTGGAGCATTTCCCGTCGCACCATTTCCTGCTTCACTGCAGACTTTGCCGACTGATTCTTGCCCGTCGACCCCCAGGACGGCAGATTTGTTCGATCTGGAACAAGATGCAGATGCAGGCCTATCCCCTGTCATTGAGCATCCAGGAGCTGAAGAAGCAGGGGAGTACGACCCATTCGCGGCTCGAGGACGCGATGTCAGAGCATCTTGCCTTGCTCTCCAACCACCGAGCCCCCCTCCCCCAGCAAGTGTGCCGCCGGACTCGCGTCAGCCACCGATCTCAGCCCCGATATCTCCAATGATACAAAGGGACATGGAGTCTAGGTTCCACGACTTCTCAACTACAGGAAGTCTGAACGCAGTCGCGACGCAGAATGCACTCAGATCCGTGTTAGAGGTGTACTTTCCCCCACCTGACAGCAGCTGCCCCCATCAGATCGACTTCCCAATGCTTCAGGATATCGGTAGCCTATGGCGGCCGATCTTCGGTAAAAAGGCAACCTCGGATTGCGGCGATGACAATTCCGAGAACACGCCAGACTTGATTCTCGCGATGGGTCGCCAGAATGGTGTCAAGAGGGAATTGCTTTCCACACTCACTGGCCAGGTGGAAAGGCTCGGCACAAAGTCGAGCGGGATGTCCCGAAGCGGTCGTTTGGATCTGAGGTATGGGATGACAACCCCCCCCCCCAAAACAAAAGTGTACCTTGTCCGCTGACCAGATCCAAGGTATCTGGTAGCCAACGCGATGCAATCACTCGCTGTTCAGGCGGTGGCTCACCACACCCAGACCAAACCTTCCAACGACCCCTACTTCCTGGCTGGCCTCGTAGTCCCTCAGCTTGAGGCATACCTAGCAGCCAACTATGGCACTCGCTTCCTCCTGCTGGAATACCCAGCGGAGCATCTGGCGACGGTGCTGGCTCTTCAGAGACTGATCGGCTCCGAGTTGTTCAAGGTCGCTGGGATAATTGATTCGGAGGCGACCTCTCCTTCTCCAATCGGTGTCTCATCCCCGATCTCGAGCAGAAATAATTCCTACTCTACCGTTCCGTTGAGCAATACAGATGCCTGTGGTCTGGACTCCTTTAATCTTCCGGGCTCACCCTTCCCAGGCAAAGGGCCGGACACACAACCGGAAAATCCGAAATACTCCTTCTCTGAGGCCAACTATCTCCTCACGAGCTCAGCTACTGCATCTGAGATATCAGCCTTCACCGCGACCATCCTGAAGGACCTAACCGACATTGACAACTTCTATACGCCCGATGCAAGCAACCCGCCACCCGGCCGGCCCGGCACGGCCGCCGCCGGCACAGCCCTTCCAGCGCTGATGAGCAAGTTCACTTTGCAGGGGCCCAACGGTTCACCGGCTTACACGCACACCGCCGTGCTCGGCCCTGCTGTGAACCTGCCAGTGTCGCCCCCATACACCAATGACGGGGACGCTGGGTCCGGAAGGAGCACCCCACGAGTCGTCGCGGCCTCCGGATTAGCTGCGCACAACTTTCCCTTTCCGCCTCCCCCTGCCCCACGGTCGCCCTCACCAGCCCCATCCGTCGCCAGCTCAAGATCACGTGGGCCAGGTGGCCCGCACGGCGCGCGAGCGCGGTCGCAAACCCGGCGGAGGCTAGGAAGGATGGGTAATGAGGGCGGCCCTGACGATGCGGCCAGCATGTACGCCGTCAGTGTTGTGGAAGACGGCGAATTTTACGATGAGGAAGAGAAGCGGCTGATGCCTCTATACTTGCGGCAGAGCGAAATGAGAAAAGGCAACAGTCGGAAGGCTTTAAAATGGCTTGGTTTAGCATAAGCTGATCTAGTAATATACTTATATATGTTAAGAGTATTAACCTTTTCTAAATTTAGTATCTAATTATTATATAAAAATATTATATTATGTAAAAGTAGTATTTATATATTTAAATATAAACTTTATTTAAAATAAATTAGAAATTATAAAACTTTTAAATTTAAATTTAAAAAACTTAAATATTAAATTTTTTTTAAAAGTAAAATATTAAATAAATTTAAGAAAAGTTTAAATTAAATTAAATAAAAATTAATGAAATAAAAATTAATGAAATAAAAATTAATGAAATAAAAATTAATGAAATAAAAATTAATGAAATAAAAATTAATGAAATAAAAATTAATGAAATAAAAATTAATGAAATAAAAATTAATTAAATAAAAATTAATTAAATAAAAATTAATTAAATAAAAATTAAATAAAAGTAATTAAAAATTATAATTATATAATATAAAGGAAAAATATAATATAGT
The DNA here is from genome assembly GCF_019321695.1 of Diaporthe batatas. NCBI lineage: Eukaryota > Fungi > Ascomycota > Sordariomycetes > Diaporthales > Diaporthaceae > Diaporthe > Diaporthe batatas. The sequence continues at coordinate 206,928 of NW_025408559.1, read as the reverse complement.
TAAAGCTTAATTTTATATTATATTATAGTAAAATATAGGTATATATATTTTAGAAGACACATCTTAGATATAAACCATTCATTCATACCTACCTAGGTATGCTCACGGGGTCTCCTTCGTATTGAAACTCCTCTAGGAAGCTACCTGCCCATTAACTCAGACCGAATACTAAATAACGTGTTGTTGTTTCTAAACGGTGGGTCTTAAGCGTTTACCACTATATGAAGGCGCCACATATGTTTTATGTTTCGGGGGATTCGAAATTGAACCACAAGACAAGAGAACCCACCCCGGCCAGAAAATACGAGATGCATCTTTTGTTCCTAGGAAGAGAAAGTTCTCACCTTAGAGCTCATATCAAGTCAAAGACCCAATATTTCCGCGAACGTCAAATAAGACAGGTGCTACGGCGTGACAAGGCATGAGGGCGCATGACGGTCGCTTTCAGTGGACCGAGCTTCTGCGTAGGGTGCCATGGGGTGCTCCATCTCGAGAGTTGGTAGCCTTAGAATCCCGGTAAGACAATAGACTTCCCCACCACTTCTTTCAGCCGTTCCCAACAGGCTCACCAGTTGCATGCACTGACCGGGATCTCCAAGACATAGCCGTGATGCCATGCCTTCCTTGTTGACTGACATATCGAAGACGAACCCTCATCTAGTCCTGTTGGTTCCGGATGGTTTGGCGCGTCGGATTCCGGTCTCAAAGGGACCCCCGTTTTACTGGGCCAAACTCGAGAGCACGTGTTTTGCTCATGCAGTGTCCATCTGCTTTACCGGTGACATCGTGACAACGAAGCTCGCGCTTGACGCGGCCTGGAGATGTTTACCGCATGCAGGACAGCCCGGTATCCGTTCTTGTTCTCGGAATTAAACCATTGTGCCCAGCCCGTTTCGAAAGGCAACTGATGCCATGCCTTCGGGACCCAAAACCCTCTGCCTCGGGGGCTTTGGTTCATAGAACAAGTGTCCATCGCTGCCATAGATGATAGACAAAGGGTAGTCGCCGGGTGGCAAGCGAAGAGTTGCTGGTTGCAACCGCACTCGAAAGGCTGGCCATCCGCTCCTCCAACATGCTTTCGGCCGATCCGAGTCTGGAGTCTTACCAGTCGGCCGGTGCTTTGATCGACAGGCTTAAGCGTTCCCACCCGACTCAAACGAAGGCTCTCTCGACGTCGTGAGGCTCGGTGACCCTCATACTGACGAAGCTGCACACTTTCGAAGTTCGACAGGCCATACCACGAGTGTGCCACTTTCATTCAGAACCCCCGCTTCTCCCCTTCTTCTTCTTTCCTCTGCCGACGGCCGTGCTCCTCCCCTCTTCCTCGTCACCGCTGTTCTCCTTAGCTCTGGCCCTCTTCTTCCGCGCCTCCTCCCTCTGCTCCATCGCTCTCTTTCCCAGCAGCTTTCCCTTCAGGTCCCTCGTCTCAGCCGCCCTGGCGTCGCCCGCCGCCTCCTTGCTCGTGGGCACGTGTCCTATGCCTGAGTTGTCAGGCGCCTCTTCATAATCGTCTTCATCTTTGACCATGGCACGTGGTTGCGAGAACTTCTTGCGCTGCAGCTGGGATTTCTTCAGGTCAGGGTAGGGCGAGGCTTTATTTGCGAGCGACGAAAAGGAGGACTTGGGTTTCTCCGTTGCGTGATGCTCTGAGGACGAAGGACGGGATTTTAAGTGGCGGCCTAAGCTGACGCGGTGGTTGGATAAGGCCAAGCTGGCCTTGTTCATGAACTGGTTGAAATCTACGGCCTTCGGAACCTCTTCGCTCTTGGTTGGTGCCATTTTGGCTGCCGACGGTGGTAAGTTCTCGACGAATGTCAAATGGACAGTGAGAAAAGACAAGAGCAGCTGGAACCCATGAGATGAGAGCCAGCGATAAGGAGTGGCTTATCGTCGTGGGAGCTAGGGCCACCTTTGATTTACTCCACCCCTGGGCAAAGCTTAGAAACATTGTAGGCCAGACAGCAGCGTTTAAACAACTTTGGACCCGAGCACTCGAACAAAACATCATTTACTTGTTACCATACCTCCGCCACGCCTTCAAGGATAACAACATTTCCTCACAGGGTCTCTGTGGCTGAGATACTTGCTATTCATATAACTACTTAAGTGCTCAAGACGGTGCCTTGTCTACGCGTTGCAAGGCTGAGGCCACATGCACCTATCGTGTTTTAACTATATTTAGAGACACAGTATTTTGTTTTTAAAACTCTGGGTCTTGAGCGTTGACCACCGTATTAAGGCGCCATGCATGTCCTCAAAAGTATACTGAATAGAAGTGAAGCCAGATAATTACCTTCTATAGGAGGTTCTTCTGCAGGACGTTTTCCCACAGGCCGTAGGAGGGAATCCTATAGGAGAAGAGGAGAATATCCTACCTGTACGATGTACTAGTTGGAGGGTATTCTATAGGATGCTGGAGAAAGATACCTACCGTGGTCGCACAGTGTACACCCAAGCAGAGCTTGTCGAAGTCAAAGGCACCACGCACAATCCAATCTACTCTTTTAACAGCCCCAGCTACTAGTACAATCTCGCAAATGAGACTCGTGATTGCGTAGCTCTTACTTGAATACAATTTCGCTTTGATTCCCTTCGTTCATCCGGTAGGACATTGAATATATGCACCCACAAGAGGTTGGGCAGGGAGGCTTACCAAGTGACACTGATAACGATGTCACTGTGTGAAGGCGCCGTGTAATATGGCTTCCGGCGTATATGGACTAGAAGCGAGAACCAGGTAATAGAAATGTGATCCCCGTCGACAGCGAGCCACGAAAGTTTAGTATGATTCGCAACGACAAAAGTAGCCCCTGGGGAATAAGAGAACAAGGATGCTTCTACAGACCCCATTTTCTCTTTGCTTTACCGATTCTGCTGGCTGCTTGCTTTCCAGGCGTGGCGGTGGACATTTGTCGCATCAAGGTCTCACATAGCGGTCTTCAAATCTTCGACACCAATTGACCCGGCTCAGTCTACTACCTAGTAGTTAGACCCGTTGCTTCTAGCCCGTAATGGTGTTTTCACCAGTCATCAGGAGCCGAGAACGCTGGGAACAATAAATCACGGGTTTTATATTCACACAAGTTGACACAACAGCTAGAAGCCTTAGGCCATATCGCCTTTCTGAGCCTCGTGAAATGCGACCGGGACCCCATCTCCTGGGCAGCCCACTATCTCGGCCTTGTGATATTGTGAGCTCCAGTCGCCCCGGTATTCAACACGGTCGTATTTCTGTAGTATTCGTACCACTGAAGATTATTGATCAGCCAGCGGACTCGAGACACCTCCATAGGCGGCCTGGAAGGGACAAAAGGGTGTTCGACTTACGAGCAAAAGCCATCTCGGTCATAGCAAAATTTTGACCTACGCAAATCCGCGGTCCTTTATAGACATATGTCAGCTACAGCGGTCGAGCTCGTCTGGGCTGGCTTGGCTTGCATACCTCCATTAAACGGGACATAATGCCACGCCTTTGGCGTCCAATGGTCCCACCTGTCCGGACTAAATACGGCCGGGTCGGCAAACTTGTCACTCTGTGGAGGGTAGAGGTCCGAACGTCGTTGCATCGACAGGGTGCTGTAAATCACAATATCTTTCTTCAGCACAGCAATATCGGGCTGACCTGGTATTCCCGGAAGAGTTGTATCCTCGAGGGCCGCACGCAGATTATACGGCACAGCTGGGTAGAGTCGCAACGTCTCGTTGAGAGTGTGTGTAAGGTATGTCATGTTTTTCAGGTCCTCGTATGTTGGTGCTCTGGTCTCCCCGACAGTAGAGAGGATTTCATTGCGTAGCTTGGTATATATGGCGGGGTAGTGCGCAAGCTCGTAGATGGTCCATGACAGTGTCGCGGCGGTCGTGTCACGACCGGCCAGCAGTATGGCCATGATCTGGTCGCGGAGGACCTTGGGGTTCCTCGAATAGCGAGCGATGCTGTGGAGGAAGGTGGCGCTCTTGTCCGACTTGGAGAGCTTGTCGAGCTCGGAGGGCGGGAGTGCCAGTGCCTGCTCAATATAGGGCTCCATGAACCTCTCAAGCACCCGAATGCCCTTATGGTACCTCCGCTTCGGGACCAACCAACGGAATGGGCTGCCACAGTTGGGATCTTGTCAACCGACCAAGCTTTTGGGGGAAAAAAAGGGGGGGGGGAGAGGTTTTGGTTTTCCGACTTACGCCAGAATTGTAAGCATCATCTGAACCCGCTGGACCTCGGTGAACGCTTCGACAAACTCATGCTTGGGGCTAAGACAGTCAGCTCATGTGCCGCGGTGGGCAGCGCCTCAACTCACTTGTTCAGACTGTTGACGCTTGTGCCGAGCAGGAAGTCTGTGGTCACATCAAGGGTCATTCGATAGAACAGGTCACAAACGTCAACAGTCGCGCCGGAGGAGGGTATCTTGGACATCAAGGTCTGAGTCCACCTCTCAAAGATTTCTATGTCTCGGACCTTCTCCTTGATAAACATGGGTCGGATGAGGCCGCGGCTGTCTGACCACAACTGGCCATCAGTTGTAAAGATGCTATCGCCCAGGAAGGGACTCCACGTGTCGTGGAAACGCTCCCCCTTCCCGAAGTCGGAGAACTTTGACGTCAAGATAGTCTTGACATGGTCGGGGTCTCTGGTCATGATGAACCTATGCTGTGCCGAGATGGATATCTCGACGCAATTGGGACAGCCCGGGGGGGAAGACTTGTACAGCCCATCGTAGAATTCGAGCAATTTGTTCTGGCCCTGCTTGATGGCAGCATCGATGAAGAAGGGAAGTCCCATGAGCGGGTTGGTGGCCAAGACGGGGGACCTCACAGCCCCGAGCTTCCTGATCTGGTAGTCGACGTAGGCCGTCCTCAGGACATAGTAGGAGACAACAAGGAGGAAGACAAGCAGGCTCAGGTAGGCTGGCCCGAGGGCAAGGATCTCCCGGAACATGATTACGAGCTGGTAAGCCTGTGACAATTGGATTGCGCGGGGGCGAGATTCGGGTTGGAAGGGCGTATTCGGACAGCTTCACGAACTCGGACCGGCAGGAATTCCGCAGAGTCGCGCAGAGTCGCTACGGGATCAGGGCCGGGCGAAAGAGGGGATGCAAGTCTTATAGCATGGGCCCGTCCGATCTATCACGGTCCTCGGGTCTCGTACAAGCTCAGATGTTGACAAGCACGGCATTGAAACCTCGGCTGGATTGCAGGCCATGCTAGGGGCAGGCCACGACGCCAGCGCAGGCACAAAGCTGCAGGCTGGCGGGCGGGCGGGCGGCTTCGAAACACGCACGAGTGGACTGGGGGTTGACTAGTCGCCGTGGATGAGATGAAGTGACGGCCACCAAAACAGCCAGCTGGGCCAATGGCAGCAGGGCAAGCCTGGCCCATGGACGACTGCCGCCGCTCATGGCGCAGGCCAGCTCACCTGACAGATGGACGGCGGGACGAGACAGCCGCATGGATGTGCCAAAAGCGGCAATCGAAGAGAAGTTGAGGGCGGGCATCACAAGGGAGGCCGGTACAGACATGCCTGACATCTTGGGCTGTTCCCCGAATCGGAGGGCGACCCCGCAGACCCAGAGGTGAGATCGTCGATGTGAACCTTGGAGGGCGACGGCGACGGCGACAATGGTGTGTGGGCGTGTGTGCAACAGCCCTCCCGCCCATTCTGCTAGTACCGAGTAGGAACAGCGACAGCATCGCGGCGTCAGGATGAAGGTGAAACGGCCATGAGGGAGCAGGCAGTTCGAGTCTATCACGAGCCGTTCCTGCACGCACTCAACGTCGCAGTGCCAGAGTGATTGCCGACGCCCAAGGTTTGGATGGCATTTTATGGCATACTCTTGGAGGGTCTGAGGGTCCATCTGATCCGATGCAGTGCAATTTGCAATTTGCAAGTCCAGACCGACCGTCGTCAACAGGAACCAGCTGTGAAATGGCCCCAGCCGAGGTGTGTCTTTTGGGCCGGGAATTCCCGCTGCTGCAAAACGGTCTGCTGTGGCAGCTGGGCGGCTGGGCAGCTGGGCAGCTGGGCAGCTGGGCAGCTGTTCTGAATCGTCACCCGCTGCGGCAGGGCCGCCAGGGGGGGGGGCCCGGCGGGCAACCTCACACCTCTGGACCTCACCTGTGCTGGACTTGGCAGACCTCGCGATTTTCGACCCTCCTCTTCACACCTCAGCCTTGCATTGCCCCCCCGACCTTGCCCTGTCCCATTCGGCAGCCCATCCGCACATCCTCACCAGCCGCAGCCGCAACCATGTTCAGGCTCGCCCGTAGTCGAGCTGTGGCCTCGGCTTTTGCCGCGCCGCCAAAGGTAAGTCTGCGCCGTCCTCATCATCCTCGCCCGCCCCAGGGTCTTTCTTCTCCTCAGGACACATGTGCTGATGACATCCGGCCCCCAGGTCTCTCCCTCCGTCAGATTCCCCGGCCTGGCCCAGCAAAAACGGAACCTCTCGATCCACGAGTACCTGTCTGCCGACCTCCTGCGCCAGGTATGCCGCACCCCGTGACCCCCTCAGCGGGCGCCTGCTGCCGCCGCTCTCCGCGCTGATAATAACCCACCCTTCCTTGACAGTATGGCATCGGCGTCCCCAAGGGCGCTGTCGCGAAGACCGCCGCCGAGGCCGAATCTGTCGCCAAGCAGATCGGCGGCGAGGACATGGTCATCAAGGCCCAGGTCCTCGCCGGTGGCCGTGGAAAGGGCACCTTTGACAACGGCCTCAAGGGTGGCGTCCGTGTCATCTACTCGCCCACCGAGGCCAAGATGTTCGCCGAGCAGATGATCGGCCACAACCTCATCACCAAGCAGACCGGTGCCGCCGGCCGGCTCTGCAGCTCCGTCTACATCTGCGAGCGCAAGTTTGCCCGTCGCGAGTTCTACCTCGCCGTCCTCATGGACCGTGCCTCCCAGGGCCCCGTCATCGTCTCGTCCTCCCAGGGCGGCATGGACATCGAGGGCGTTGCCAAGGAGAACCCCGAAGCTATCAACACCAACTACATTGACATCAACGTGGGCGTCACCGACGAGGTTGCCACCGAGATCGCCACCAAGCTCGGTTTCAGCGAGCAGTGCGTCGACGAGGCCAAGGACACCATCAAGAAGCTGTACCAGATCTTCCTCGAGAAGGACTCGACCCAGATCGAGATCAACCCCCTGTCAGAGACCTCCGACCACAAGGTCATGTGCATGGACGCCAAGTTCGGCTTCGACGACAACGCCGACTACAGGCAGAAGGACGTCTTTTCGTGGCGCGACACCACCCAGGAGGACGCCGACGAGGTCCGCGCCGCCGAGTCCGGCCTCAACTTCATCAAGCTGGACGGTGACATTGGCTGCCTCGTCAACGGTGCTGGCCTTGCCATGGCCACCATGGATATCATCAAGCTGAACGGCGGCCAGCCTGCAAACTTCCTGGACGTTGGTGGTGGTGCGACCCCGGCCGCCATCAAGGAGGCCTTCGAGCTTATCACCAGCGACCCCAAGGTATCTGCCATCTTCGTCAACATCTTTGGCGGTATCGTGCGATGCGACGCCATCGCCCACGGTCTCATCAACACCGTCAAGGCCCTCGACCTCAAGATCCCCATCATTGCCCGTCTGCAGGGCACAAACATGGAGCAGGCTCACGCTCTGATCAACGACTCCGGAATGAAGATTTTCTCTATTGATGACTTGCAGAGCGCCGCCGAGAGGGCCGTGCAGCTCTCCAAGGTCGTGAAGATGGGTAAGATCGAGGACCCTCTCCATCCCCTGCTTTCGCCAGTCCACAGCATCAGAAGCTGACGTCTCCTAGCTCGTGACATTGATGTTGGTGTCGAGTTCACGTTGGGTATCTAAGGCATCGTGCCGAGGTGCTTTCTCTGTATTATCTCACATCACGGGCGGTCATTTCCCTACACAGCTCGCTCATGGACGCGGAATGGATAGAATTTACAACGCAGCATCGTCTTTTGTGTGCATCGCATCACGTTTGGTGCAAAACTTGTCCGTCAAATGCCGTTGTTGACAGCGCGTGTTCGCATGCGAACATCTTTTCGCCTATATTATTCAATGTACTTACGGCTACAGTATTCATATTCATTGCTCCGTCTCAACCAGACCACATCTACGGGTCAAGGTCGTCGTCCTCACTGGACGAGACTTGTAAATCAAACGCTAATGCTGCTGCTAAACTCCATACCAGTGCACAGATCGGCGCGACGAGTAGAGCCCATAATATGTTCCAGACTATACGAATTGGCGGCAGGCTAAAGGGGTAGGGTAACATGAAGTCTGTGGAGGATAGGGCTGCGGCGCCGTAGGGTGGACCGCGGATCGTATCACCGACAGGGCACACACCAGGTTCAAGGGCATAGGCCATCCCGGTCACCGCTCTACTTGTATATTCCGGACGCAGCGTGTAGCTGATCAGGGTGCCAAGCGGCCACTGGATGTCCAGGCCGAACGCCCAACCCAGCGCCTCTAGAATGCTGGTGAAAAACACTGCGACATACCTGTGTGCGGCCACGAGCGTACGCAAGACGGCGGGGATGGTGGCCCATGCGGCAAACGCGACAAATATGAGGAAGATGGCCCACTGCGTGGCGAAGTGCAAAAGGGGCCCGGCCACGTCGCTCATTGCTTGCCAGATGGCGCTGATGAAGCCCGCGACCGCGCCTAGCACGGTGAGCACATGGCCGAGCAGGTCCCGCCCGAGGTGGTAGAGCCTGATCGCCGGGGGCACGTTTATCTCGCGCCCGGTGCCTGCGGTGCCGTTGCGCCCGAGCGAAATCACCGGGGGGGCTGCAGCTTCATCCTCGACCGGCGGTGCTGGTGAAGGCACGACACCAGGCCTTCGCTCCGGCCGCGGCGGTAGTCCCATTGTACGCGCCTGGAACCGCGCGTACTCCAGGTCTGCGTTGTAGGCGACACCTCTGATTAGCCGCGGTTGGTTGTCCATGTTCAATTCCCACCGACCGTCTCCTCTGAAACCCCAGCTCGGCCGGCGGGGCTCTGGGGCCAAGATGAAAGGGGGGTTGGTGCCTGCTGCTCGGTTTGCTCGTCCGAACAGGTTCGCTCCGAAGGTTGGGCGGCGCTCGGGCTCAGCAGGTGCTGGTGGACCGGGGTTCCTTCTTGGATTGTTCAGGGGGTTAAAAGGGTCTCGTCCGTCTCGACCTACAAATGCCATGTAAGAATCTGACTCTGTCGGGATGCCGTCGGGCGACTAGTGCTTGAAAGACTCGGGGCAGAATAGTTTCTCTCCAGGTCCCTCTGCGAAGTATCGGGCCGCTTCTTTGCTTGTGTCTACACTTTTCTTTTCACTGCCACATGGACCGGTCTACAGTCTCATGACTCTGACTTTTCAGTAGTTGAAGAATGAATGGGTTGTGAAATCTTGGAAATGATCCTGCTCGGGACTCCACAACGGGGAGAGCGGCCTCTTTAAACGGCTTTTGTCGACCGCGCAAGTGGTGAATAACGGGGGTTTCTTTCGCTGACAAACCCCAAGCAAACCTTCATCTTGGTACCGTGAGGGTGACGGCACGTGGCAAAGCAGCCACAATAATGCCTCCTCGGCTTTATTGTTCTCGTCCGCGTGGGCCGCTCGGGGCCTTGTGCGAGACGACTTTCGCCTACCGGTTGCCGTCTGCTGGTCGTTTTCCTTGGTCCTAGTCACAATAAAAAAATTGCCCCACGCGGCCCGTCTTGTCTATTTCCTCAAAAGATCAAGCAATTATGGGATATGAAGGTTGTGATATCAATGCACTCTTTGAGCCAGCAAATAGAAAGTCAAAGTGATTGTTGAAAGCCACCAACAAAGTGCACAAGGTAAACAGAGAAACCTCGCTTACTCGGGTTCTGCACAGATATCCTCGACGCTGGGCACAAGTGGGAAATGTGCATCTCAGAGGGGTAAGTCTAGTTCGAGATCATGGTTCAGATTCAACTTCAAGTTGAGGAAGCCACACATCCTATGTTCCGAGTCGGTTATCTGGCTAAGCATGATTGGAAGAACCTCCATTATTCTCTTGATATGACAATCACTGGTCAATCTTGCTCAGGGCTGCCTTGAAAGCCGTTTCTTGCAGCTAGAATATATTTCGAGTCACCTATCGTATTATAACTATCGTTATCGGCATCGTATTCTTTCCAAGCGCTGGGTCTTGAGTGCTTACCACCGTATGAAGGCGCCATGTATGTCCTCGGACGTATACGGAATAGAAGCGAAACCACATATTTCGAGTGGCTTTGTCTTCAATTTCACATTTACGGTGATGGACTACCAGTCTACCAGCCCTCCCGGTTCCAAGGTACAAGCTCCCTCTACAAATAACAAGAAAAATAAATTTTATGTCCTCTGATTACTAGAGACCTGTAGAGCTTATTGAAACACATACTTACGAAGTGTTTGCCCTAAGCTATACCTGCTCTGTTACTCCCTGAACGTCGAGCAGAGATACCCGATTATTCGACATTATAGATTCCCGACTATTCTCAACCAGCTCGCGCATGCATGTTGGACGGGCCACATGTCTGTAATGCTTGCGACCCCGGCCAACGGGGCACAGATCACAGGCTTTCAAGACCTTGCCTTGTCTTCAATCTGAGCACGCCCTGGTCTAAAGGATACTTGTGAGAAGAAGAAAGTCATTGCAGCGGGAACATTATGGATTGGCACATCTGCAGTTGCGATCACGTATGACTTCGAGTGCACAGAAATCATCATTCTGCAGGGCCACACATTCCCCGATGCTCTGATGCAGAGCAAGGCGTCCCGATCATCCTACTCACCATCTGCCCTGGCTCTAACGTCGTCGTGGTAGTGGCAGTCGAAAATACATGCCTGGTTGTCCGACACAACACGCGCCTCCAGAGATCAGCTCTCGGATGCCGTCGACTCATCATCCGCTGGGTACGAAGTAGGCTCTGCCTTTCTGCCAAAGGGCAGTGCCCTCGGCGCGGGCATCTCTTCATCTTCATTGGCCGTAACTACAGTGGCGTTGCCGTGCAGGTTTGATGGCTTGTTAGACTTCGAGGCCGGCTTGGGCTCCGAGTCGGGCTCATGCTCACTCGCGGTGTCTTCCTCTGTGGCCTGGTCAATTTCATAGAGCTCCTGGCCCGAAATGACCGATTTCTTGTCGATGTCCATCCCGTCAAGATCCGCGCCATCGGCGTCGTCGGCGTGAGACTCAGCCTTCCGCTTGCCCTTTCTAGAAGACCCAGCAGCACCTGGATGCCTCGAGATGGCTTCCGATTTGGCTGGTTCCGCCCTGGCTTTGAGAGCTGCGAGCTTCGCCTCATCTACGCGTGCGGTAGCCAGGATCTGCTCCTGGGTGCGGATTTTCAGTTTCTTCTCGTTGATGAGATCCCTGAAGAACGAGTTATGCTCTGACTCGAAGTCATTCTTGCTGTGCGCCAACGCTTTGAGCTTGGCCGTCTCGTCGTCAACACGTTTCTCGAGGTGGTCATGTTTGAGCTTCAGCTCGGCGAGTTCCTCAGCCAGCTGGGCCTGGCGCAGCACGGCCTCACTGGCCCAGGCAAACATGTCTGCATTCTTGGTAGCAGATTTGCTGGGTCTGAGGACAAGGGTGCCGGCGACATCCTGGGAAGGCACAGGCGTGAGTCTTGGTTAGCGGCCTGAAGGTTTGGTGGGAACCAGGGCCACGCGCGAGGCCGTGGGCCCAAGCGGGCGATGGCAACGTACCGTGGCTCCGGAAACTCTCTTGCCAATTTCGATGTCGAGGTTCTCGCCGGTAAATTTGGCGGAAACATCAAGCTCACCGATCGGACCGGTTCCCAGGAGCAAGGAGGTCAGGCAGGACTCCCACTCCTCATCTGACAGAGAACTTGCATCTCTCCTGTAGCGCGAGATCTTGCTGTGTTGCACTGCAGAGGGATTAGAACTAAGAGACCAATTTTAGACACTCTCCACCATTCTGGCGGGATGGTGGCCGCATCTGCAGGATGATGACGGCCCGCGTGAAGACCGAGATGCAGGGTCCGGACGCGGCCCACCGGGCCAGATTGGCGGGGCGGCCTGGGCAGTTGGGCAGTTGGGCAGGTGGTGGACGGGACTTACACGGGAGGACAAAGGCGCGCACATCATCTGTTGCCCTCAACTCGAGGTCAAGCGGCCGAGACTTTGTGGACGATCTGGGCGCGACGCGAACAAGGACAGGGCCGTCCGGGTGGGCCAGTCTGAAAAAGGTTGGCAGTGGGGACATAGTTGTCGTGGGTGCTGAATCTCGAAGACGGCAGGACGGGAGGCAGGAGTCGGGTTGCGAGGTGACATCAATGGGCGTCAACGGGCGCAGGGTCCAGAGGGGAGGAACTTTGGGGGGGGGTGGGCAGGTGGGTGGTTGGGTCCAAGCGGAATTACGTATTGGACCACCCCAGGGTTGCCCGGACAAAAGTCTGGATTTCATGCCCAGCCAAACCTTGGGCAGTCCAGCTGCTGTATTATATTACTGTGGTAGTACAGTACTGCCGAGTGCAGCCTTCCCGCCAGGCTCCAACGGCGACTCGCCTCCAGGCAGCAAGGCCGGGCTGTGGGCGATATTTTGACAGCCTCCAGGAGACATTTGCCACAGCAACCCTGCCTGCCAGGACCTGTTTCATCCCAATCCGCTGGATATTGTCACACCGAAGCCAGGTTTTTGCCAGAGTCGGGAGCAAAATAGTTGATAGCCTACACCCCCCTAACCCTGTGCTGAGCCTAACAGTGTCGTGGTCAACTAATCTTTTTGGCTCTCGACTTTTGCCAGGTCACCAACTACCTAGGTACCTACTGCCATACCTGCCCTGTATCAATAACCAAGGTGTTATTTTATGACCTAACCAGGCTACCGAGAGTACCTTGGACTGTCTACCCTGGCTGTCTGGCTGTCTGGCTGTCTGGCTGTCTGACTGGGTGGTAAACACGATGAAACAGAACACACTGACCACCCCAGGCAAACGCGTCCATTGCACGCCCCACGCGTCTCTGGCATCCTAGCTCCCTCGGGCGCCAGCTGTGATTGGGTGAGGTGAGCGTACCCCGGGATTCCACTCGACCGACTTTCGGTCACGCTCGGGCCACAATGCACAAACCACAGGGTCCCGGCTCCACTGACTCCCAAGGAGGCAGGAAGGCAGGAAGGGGGTGGGAGCCAGGTCAACGGAACTGACGGAGCGAGGGAGGAGCCATCAGGTGGTGGGCCACGCGGAGCTCCCTCCCTGTGGGCTCTGGGTTTTCCCTCCAGAGCTGCAGGGCGGCAGGGCGGCAGGGCGGCAGGGCGGCTGGGCGGCTGGGGAGTACTCAAATACTGTGTACCGTGTAACGCGCTCCCTAGAACGTGAGTACCTAGGTACGAAGTACGTACTCCGTACAGGCACGCCCACCCGCACCTGCCCGCCCACCCTCGGGGCCAGCTCGGGCCACCTGGGCCTCTGTGCTTCCTCGCGCTACCCTGTCCCAGCCTTCTCATTGCTCCTCTCGCTGAACAACCTCTGTGCCCCATTCCCACTCTGCCCATCTGCAGGTTCAGGTTTCCTCCACTCACCACCCGACGACCTGCTTTAGTGTCACCATCACCTCCCATCACCACCCCTCGTCTTCTCTCACTTCCAATTTTTCAACCTCCCCGTTCATCGTCATCCCATAGATCCGCTACCCACCAGTCCCAGACACATTCTCTTTCTTGCACTACTTCTGAACATAGGCATCGCACATTCTCAGACAAACTTCCATTTGTTAATCTGCGGATCGGCTGGACTGGACTGGACTGGACTGTCGGGCAACGAGTGCACTGGGCAACCCGAAGCTGGGAATAAACCCTGGACTCGACTGCCAGAAACAGATTCGGACTGCTCCACTTGCCTGTTGGCCTCTCTCGATATCTCACTCTATCCATCGCATCTATCCACCTTGTCTCCCAGCCAGCCGCCCTCCACCGAATTGACGTGCATTACGCAACTTTTCCTTACGAATTCCCGCTCCCCACTCACCCATCCCCCAACTGGAGACCCAGGGGACCCGACTGTCATATCTTGTGGGATCAGTCACAGACACAACATTCAATCCCGCCTCCCTCATCATCATTTCCTACACGATTGACACCCTTCACCGTCAATCATATCCACCCTCTACGAAACAAATCAGCCTGATTCCATCTGGACATTGCATCATCCGATAATCCGCCCCCCCCCCCCGAAAACATGTTCTGAGGTCACGCGAATGGTCGCTATCCATGATCATGCTCCGTGATCAATCGCCTTGTATCAAATCTCGCAAAACTTCACTGTGCTCCTGCCAGTGACATTCCCCATAGATTGCCCCTAGTGTCCTTCTCATTCACCATCTATGAAGGCTACCCAGGCGCACTCACACCATGGAGACGTTAAGGCTGAAACCGCGGAAACCAGTCGAGGACGATGTTGAAAACTGGGACGATGACGACTTTTTAATTGATGGTGACGATCTGGCCCTTCGAAATCCTTCCGCCACGGTCAGTGTGCCTCCGCATCGACGAGACAGCCTATCGTCACATGTCTCCGTGCGGTCGGAGCTCGAGTCGCTCCAGGGGGAAGATGAAAGGGTGGTTCATCTTCCCGGCGAGGATGAGACGTCCACCTCGCATGCCATCGCAGTTGCCGCCACCGCTGGCATCCCAATACCAAGCAGTGTACCCCCAACCGCCCTGGTAGGTACCATTAAGAGACTCGGCGGAAGGAAGGTCAGGAAGATATTGCAGGAGGACTGGGGAGACGACCTCGAGCTGCCTGAGGGGGGCGAGGGTCTGCGTATCAAGACCCAAGATCCCAACAGGTTCCCTCTGGCCTTGAGACAAGTCAGCTCGTCCAACCATAGCCCATCGAAATCACTCAATCCACCAGTGCTGCAGCCCGGGCAGTCTAGTCAGACCCCAATGCCGACACTCGGCGCGCCGATCAACCTGGAAAGATTCCGAGACAAAGACGACGACGACGATTTGTTTGGAGATGGCAGTGAGACGATCAAGGTATCTAAGACACGCCAACTCATCAAGCCGGCACTGCCGCGTGTAACAGCGAGGATGCCCGAACCGCGCCGCCAGGCAGACAACGACTACGAACAGGACCTGGAGCTGCCCTCGGACGGGACATTAAAGCTGTCATCCCGCCGCGATATACCGAAAACCCCAGTCAGCGCTCACGATGACTTCGATTGGGGAGAGGGGAGTCTTGGCACGCGTTTCGGAGGCACGAGGAGGGACGGTCGCTCGAACCGGAGCTCTTCTGCCTCGGCCTTCAGCCCGAGCATCTCGAGCTCCATCACGGCAGAGAGCGAGGACGAGGCCCAGCTTGATGGCATTGAGCTTCCCCACGGGCCGCTTGACTTGAGAGAGAGGCTTAGGAGAAAGCGCCAGAACCGCTCGCCGGAACGCACCATTGAGGAGGAGCCCGCACCGCCGCCGAGATCCGTACCACAGCCCGAGGCTGATACCAAGGACTTTTTCCTCGACTTGAACGTGGGCGACGGTTCTGTATTTGACTCGGGAAAGCTGAAGCTTCACACCAACGTGAAGCTCAAGTCTACACGGCCTACGAGCCCTGTGCGTCCCAAGACAGCTGTGTCTTTGACGTTCACAAGCAAACCAGTGCAGACGTCGTCTCGACTCCCGCGGCCGACTAGCAGTCACCACGAGAGAACGCATACCCAGTCGTCCCTGGAGCCTGTCTCGGAGAGCGGAGGCCCCATTGTGGCTCGGCCGATGAGGAGGTCCCAATCGCGGCTTGGTCACATGTCCCAGTCATCACAGTCGTCCACAGCAAGCTGTAACACCCCCATCACACCTTCCGCTCCAAGTTTCTCGGGCCCAACCACACCCCAAAAGAGACAAATCGGTCAGAAGAGTTCAACCGTCTCTCTTCGCAACGAGCCCACCACAACCAATGCGCAATTGCTACGGCTTAAGCGGTCGCTGCCGGCCATGAGGCCGCCTGGGTCTCCGGCAAGGCCGATGACTGGTCGGGCCGCAGAGCGCCCGCCTTCAAGAACAGAACCATCTTCTCGGCCCACATCTGGCATCCGCCCCAAGACTCCTGTCGACCGAACGCGCCACTCGTTCGGAGAGCACTCAGCGACACAGGCGAGGAAGCCCTTCCTCCCCGCAGGTGGCTCAGGTTTGCAGTCATACAACGTCAACGCCAAGAGGCAACTCCGCCGTCACGACTCGGACCTTTCGAATGATACAAGACCTACTTCGCGCGCCGTGTCGCGGTCGACTGTGAGGTCGCCCAGTCCAGTTAAGCGGGATCGGAAACTCGAAAAACTCGCCCGCGCAGGAGTGCGCTTGCCACTGAGTCTCCCGAAACGTCCCAGACACTTCGGGGATGGTCACGAATTGGATGCGTTTGACGACTTGCCCACGTCTGCAAAGACAGAATCTGAATTTGTCAAGCAGCCAAAGTACCCCAGCCCACAGTACCCAACGCAGTTCCGGAACAAGGTGATGCAGCATTTGTTGCCGGGAAGGACGAACTCGCCTGCACCGTCCTCGCCCCACTCACCTGCAAGGCCCGACTACCAGCCCCGGTTCGCACGTGACACGGCCTCGAGCAGGATCGCCAGAGAGACAAATCTTGCGCATCGGGTTCCCTCCTCAGGTCCGCTCGCTCCTCTGACGTCCCAACGCGTTGCACAGCTTTCCACGAGGAGCAACCTGCATCAGCCACAACCCAGCGTCAAGCCAAAGAGGGCCGCCAAAAAGCAGCCCCAGCTCAAGCCGCACCTGATCGCTAATCTCAATTCCTCTAACGAGTCAAAAAGTAGGTCACACCCCTGCATGCAAACCCTGCACGCATGCTAACCCTGCACAGTGGTCAATGGCATGTTTTACAACCCCGAGACTTTTCAATGGGAGGGCAATGACAACGTGCTGAATTCTTTTGACGTCCCTGCATCGTCGCCATCGACGGCCTCGGTGCCGCCCTTCTCCGCCCGAGAGAAGGAGAACGCCACGCCCAGACCTGCCCTTATAACTAATATTAGTACTACGAAGGGGGTGCAGGTCGTCGGCGGCATGGTGTTTGACCCCCAGAACATGTGCTGGCTCAAACTCGGGCCGCAGTCAGCACAGTCGGAGATTACTGACCCTCTTGAGGGTTTTAATGCCATTGATGACGAGGACGATGTCTTCAAAGACATCCCCGACCTTGACGACAACACTGCTGACAATGCTGAAACCGGACGCGTGAGCGAAGTCAGGGATGACTGGCTCGTTGGTGAGGAGTTTGACGTTGGTCCCGAGTTCATCAGAAGACAACGTGAAGAAGAGGACAGGTGGCGGAAGAAGTGCGAGAGGTGGCTTGGTCTAGGCAACCGGGACCGCGAGGCCTGGCGGTGGACCATTCGTGGTGTGATCACCGAGGCCACCGAGCGGTGATGGCTCACCGCCATTTTACTTCACCTGGCTGGTTTGGCAGGTGGCGTTAGAAGGGGTTTATCACTTTTATGATCTTCGCTTCTGGTTCTACCACTTGTTTTGTTTTACCATGTTTAGAACGTTCTTATTGTTTTCATGACGAATTGTATAACGACGCAAAGACAAAAGTTTACGGAAACGACACGAGCCGGAGGCGGCTGGCTTATGAACAAAAAGGGACGGAGGCCGGGGCGTGGCCGAATTACCAAAGGTGGATGACAGGACATTCCACGAAACGACATACAGACGGTCAACCAGATTGGGGGCCCTTGCCTGGAGGAGGGCAGAAGATCTGGATATCGCCATCAGGGCTTCGCCTGCTGATTCAGGAGCTGACCTTGGTATGGATGGTCATGAGCTTCAGGGGCTGTCATAATAAAGGCTGGATGGAATGGGTTTGGCTCAACAACTGGAATTAACGATGGGACGACTATGACCAGAGATATCATTGATGACAATTAACGATGGGCGTTTTTTATTTGTTTCACTGTTAATTTCTTCTCACTTGTGCATACTATGGTGGGACACACCTACTTATTGTGAGAATGAGCTATTGAAGCTACGAAATAAAAGAAAATCGAAAACCAAAATGAGGACTGGCAATGTAGTGAGGGTGGGCGCGAGGAGCAAGACGCTCAGAGTGCGGGAGGAAAGAATGTATGACCTCGAGGTCAACTAGTTCTTCTCGGGGGGAGGGGGGGCTAACTGCATAATGTTAGATGAGAGAGACACGGAGAGAGAATTCTCTCTACAACTAGGCTATGAGGGGGAAAAGACATCGCAACAACGCCCACCGATGTGCGTGCGGTGTAGCCACAAGGAAAGACTTGGGGAAGCAGACATCTCATGACTTTTGATACTCCTACACACAAAACCACGACATCCATGATAACCATGACCGAAATAGTCTTGCTCGGCTTCTCCCTTCTCCACATTTCTCCTGTACTAGATGATGACGAGCTAAGCCATTCATCGTCGAATTCTTGGCTTAATCCTAATATTACGGCTACCGGTCAAAACCGAAGAAATCTAGGCTATCCTGCCCCTATTTAGACGTCTTTTTGGATTTTGACTTGGCCCTGGTCTTGTCTGGGGAGGGAGCAGCAGAAGCAGTGTCGGCGTCGCCATGTGTAGTCACACCTGTTTCTTTTTTCTCCTTGTTCTTGCTCTTGTTGAGCGCCTTCGGGTCAAGACCGCGCCTTCTCATGGCATTCCTCTTTCCGCGCTGCATGATTTTGTCATCCTCGTCTTCGTCGAAGCCACCGAAATCATCGTCCACTGCGCCCTCTTCGTGACCTATGGGCGTCTTGTCAACGACCTCCTCGTCCTCCTCGTCCTCCTGTTGCTGCTGCTTGCCGCCGTTGGCCCTCTCCTTGGCGGTGCCGCTGCGGTCTGCGAGCACGGCATTGGCAGGGGTTGGTCCGATCTTCTTGAACTTTGCGACAAAGAAACCATCCACGTTGTACGTGTGGGGATAGTAACGTCGAGTAAGCTTTAGTGAGGGGTGGAACGTCTTGCCGCGGTAGGAAACAAACCCTTCGTTCCCGAATGGCAGGTTGGTGTCGACGAGCTTGACGTTGGACCGCTTGGCCAGGGCGTAGGCGACCACCTGCTCGTTCTCTTCTACTGAAACGGAACTGCGGTGGTGTTCAAGTTAGCCTGAGGGATCCTGGAAGCAGCCGTACATATTGAAGTGCCATTGGCGACTGACCATGTAGAATAGACAATGTAGCCACCTGTCTTGCTGTGGTGATTCACCGAGTCGATGGCAGCAAGCAGCAGCTGCTTCTGCGTGTGCGGGATGGCCATGAAATCCTTCTCCGTCTTGTTGGTCTTGACGCTGGCATCCTTGGCAATGACACCCGTGCCGGTGCATGGCGCGTCAAGCAGCACGCGGTCAAAGCCGCCGATGGGCTTGGGGAACTCCCTGGCGTCATAGTTGCAGACCACCACATTTCTGCAGCCCAGACGGTGTATGTTTCCTATCAGGCCCTTGGCACGAGACTTGCTCATATCGTTGGCGAAGATGCATCCTGTGTTGCGCATGAGAGCCGCCATATGTGTCGTTTTACCACCAGGCGCGGCGGACATGTCGAGCACGCGTTCGTTCTCTTGGGGGGCCAGGGCCATGACGGGGAGGAAAGAGGACGCTGCTTGGATGATGTAGTGGCCCGCGAGATACTCCGGGGTTGCTCCGAGGGGCACGTTGCTCTCGAAAATTTGCAGGCCTACCTTTGACCATTTCCCGACGGGCTCGAGAGTGACACCACGGTTGATGAGAGCGCTCGCCAGGTCCCTGCGGTTTGTCCGCAGAGTATTGGTCCTGATGACCATCGGCCGGGCGCTCTCGTTGGCCTCGAAGAAGTCGAATGCCTCTGATGGGCTGAAGAGGTGGAAGAGCTTTTCGGCCATATATTCTGAGTAGCCATAGTAGGCGCAGATGTCCTTGATGAGCTGCGCCGTGTACTCAGCCCTTGACCGTCCCTCCTCGGCTAGTTTTGAGAAGTCCTCAAGCACGCGGATGTTTTCCGTTATCCTGTTCCTCAGGAGCTGCAAGTCCGGGGCTAGTAGAGCCTTGTTCTTCGCGGCGGATGCGTCTCCGCCCTCTTCCTCGAGCACCTCGAGCGGGCCACCGCTGATGTTTGTCTGCAGTGCAGCCTCCTCGAGCTCTGCTTGTGCATCGGCAGCTTCCTCTTCCATCTGTTTGTCGAGCTTCCTCGACAGACCCTCGATGTTGGCAGCTGTCAGCTGCTCCTCGGCATCCGAATCGCCCTCGTCTTCAGAGAAGACAAACTCCTCCTTCTTCCTGTCATTGTCGGAGTCGTACACGGAGTCACCGGAATCGGATCCTAAGAAATCGGCTCCCAGCTTCGCAGGCTCATCATCGTCCGAGTCTGAGAGATCCTTTCCTTCGAGATCCGAGTCGCCAAACTCATCGTCGATTTCGATATCCGAGTATCCTTCGGGTTCGGGAACGGCCAACTTCTTTGGTCGGGAAGATTGCCTGTTGCTCTCCTTGCCCTTGGGCTTGGAGCCGTTCTGTTGCCTGGAGGGACCCTTGGCGGACGGGGCAGCCTTTTTCGTCCCGTTGGATTTGGGACCAGAGTCTGCCTTGCTCGTCCTCCTCTTCTTGGCTGGCGCTTCCTCTGGGGTTTCGACTGGGAGACCCTTCTTCCGCTTCAACTTCGCGAAATGCTCTTCGGACAGGCGCTCGGGAGGGCCCTGCTTCTTCATGCGACGACTGGTTCCCATTTTGGATGAGAAGTTTGTTTAAAGAAAGAGGGGAGTTATGAGACGGGAGAACAGAAACGCCACACAATTCTCGCTGGATGGGCCGCAGATATTTACTAGACCGCGAGCAAGGGTTTGGGAAAAGGGAAGGGACCAAAAAAATTGGGCTTATCTTATCGCTCTTGCAAGGAAGACAGGCCAGGATGATGGAGGTAGCGCTCCGGGCGCCAAGGCCCCTCGAAAACAAGCAGTGGGGCAAGACACCACATACTGTACCTAGGTACCTACCTGCCTGGGTACCTAGGTACCTGGGTAGGTACGTGACGGCGGCTCAGATCAAAGGTCCAGCTCAAGCAGTATCAGCCACCACAAACCAAGCTGCGCCCTCCACCTCCCCTCGAACAGCCTTCCCTTGCTTCTTGTTCTACTCGGCCCTTCTATTCTTGGAAAAGATGACAGAGGTAACATTCGCAAGATCCTTCCTGGCGGCGCTGGACTCGCGCCCGCCGAAGCTGTCAGCCGACCATGTCGAGGACCCCAAGAGCTACCCGGCAAGGCCACCTGTAGGTCTCCCCGAGTTCAAGACGCCGTGCGATACCAACACGACCGTTGCAGAAGCTGACATGGGAATTCCAGTACATCCTGCCTCGGATGCCCAAGCCAATGTCCAAGGCCGTCTCACTTGCGCCGGGCCAGGAGCGCAGCATAACCGTGCGCATCAAGTCGCTGCGCAATCCGCCCCTCGACATCAGACTCAGCTCCCAGCCCCTCAACACCTCCATCCTCGACATTAAGGCGTCCGTGTCATCCGAGACCTCCATACCTGTAGACAAGATCAAGGTCTTGCACAAGAAGAAGCCCGTCGCCGATAGCAAGGTGCTCAAGGACCTGCTGGGAGAGGATGAGACCAGCGTCGAGTTCTCCGTCATGGTGCTCGGCGGTGCTGCCGCAGTGTCACCAGCTCCCAAGACGGACGACGTCACGGCCCATGCTGCCTCGACCGCGCAGGGGACCAGTGGAGAGGCCGTGCTGCAGACGGACGCGTTCTGGACGGATTTGCGGGGGTTCTTATCCCAGAGGATACGTGATGAGAAGATCACCGAGGAGCTGTTTGGCAAGTTCCTCTCGAGTTGGGAGTCGGGCCGGTAGCGGGCCCGGTCTTAAGCCCACCATACGGAATACCAAAGGTAGCCAACTAAACCAATCTTACACAACACGCGAGATTACATCCACGACATCTAAACTAGGGTAAAGACGTTAGCAAAGGCCTGCCTTGGGCAACTTTTTATTCACACAGTCAAGGAATGCGCCCAAGACTTTTTCTTGGTGACAATCGTTGATGATATGTTGCGAGACATTTGGAGATGCCCGGACAACCGGTTGATTTGCTATGGTAAAGCAGCGCCGACATCGACTACCTAGGATCGCCCCACGATTTCCATTATGGACAAAGACGCGAATAACTGTCCCACCCATGCGTAATATCTCTCTCCGCAGTCCTTCATTGTAGACGAAGAAGCCTTGACTCTATGGAAGCAACGCAAGCTTGTGATGCTAGTTCCGAGGCCCCCTTAACCGGCCATGCCCTTGCTGACCTTGGCCAGGATAGAGTCGTGCTCGATGTCGTCGGCGTCGTTGGCTTGGATTTCGACGGCGATGCCGCTCAGAGCGCGCTTCAGAGCGTCCTTGGACGAGGCGTACACCATCTTGGACTGCGGGCGAAGTTAGCTGTAGGATACTCAAAGGCGAGAGACTGGTTCCTGGGCTTACCTTGATTCCGGCATCATCGGGAGACCAGGCGATGAAGGTCAGCTTGTTTCTGCTAGATCGTCAGCGTGGGTCCCTTGGTCGCTTGCAGTCGAGGGATGTGCATAGCACGCACCGGTCACCCTCACCAGACGAGAGGCTGTACTCGAAGTCGTAGACGGCGTACCGGGGGCCGATGCCCTCTTGACCCTGTTGTGGGAGGTGGTGGTTAGTCACGCGAGCAGATGAATTCCAGAGGGATGTCTAAAACCGTACAGTCTTGGAGACGGTCTTGGCGTTGACGAGCCTGTTGCGGAACTCCTCCCAGTCCTTGTTGTCGCTAGTGTGCTCGACGACAATCTCCTTAAGGTCGTCCGACAGCTTGAAGATGATGTACTTGTGCTTCTTGCTGAGCTTGAGGTCGTTCCAGGTGGAGACGCACTCCTCGTTGACGGTGGCTCTGCCCAATGTCATGTGTTAGTCTCTGGCCTTCTGGTTGGCGGCCGAGCCTCGCCATGTGCCATGGCACATCGCACAGCGGGCGGGTCGAAAGGGGGCAGCTGTAGCGACAACAGTGGGATCAGGGGGGTGGGAAGGGTTACCAACCCGGATTGCGACTACAAAGAATTGGATTAATACAAGCTTTGCATATATATTACCGACATGGGGACTCACCATTGTGGCTTGTGACGGTGGTGTTGTTTATCGGCTTGGGGTCGGTTGTGTTGGGTGTCAACAGCTTGACAGATAGGTAGGCTGTCAACGGTGAGGGGTCGTCAGCAAAGGGGCACGGTCAAGAGGATGACGTGACTCGATGGACATGAAGCTCCGGGAGTGGCAGCAAAGTAGAGAGGTTGGAATGGAGAGGAGGCGTACCGGCAAAAGGGGGTTTGCTTGGACAAAGGTTCAACGAACGCTAGGATGGAGGGAGGTATTAGAATGGAAGGGTGAACAAGTGCGGGAGAGTGCACTGAGCAAGTGGACGAGGAATCGGCGGGCAGAAGTTTCCAAGGTTACCTGGAAGTTGACAGCATTTGGTCGGTCGGGGTGGGGAGGGCGGGTGGGGGTGTTTTGTTCGGTGGAGCCAGCCATATTGCGCTAGAGCCCGCCGTGCCCAATCCTTGTTT
This sequence comes from Diaporthe batatas, assembly GCF_019321695.1. NCBI lineage: Eukaryota > Fungi > Ascomycota > Sordariomycetes > Diaporthales > Diaporthaceae > Diaporthe > Diaporthe batatas. The sequence continues at coordinate 183,421 of NW_025408559.1, read as the reverse complement.
GTCAACTTCCTCCCTCTGTGCATCTACACAGTCTTGCTCTTGACAAAAGTGAGAGAATCCAGACAGACTCACCTGGCTTGACGGTCCTACTCGCAGTTACCCTGCAAGATAATGACACTCAACAGGTTATGCTACCAGCCGTGACTCCACAAGACAATGTCGTTCCGTGAGTCTAGCGCATGCCTGATTATCGGTGTAGTAAATTGATGTCATCCCGGGGAGACGACACACCGGCATTCTGTGTCGCTGCGAGGTGTAAAAAGATAAGAGTCTTGCGCATAGCATGTCGGTACACGCGTCCGCCCCGTCTTATGGTGATGCCTAAAGCTCAGGCATCTATCTGCCTGGACTGACATACCTGCCTAGGTAACCTACCCGTATTGGCGCCCTAGGAGATGCTCCTTAGTAGGTTAGATGTTAAATCGCCATTGCCATGACCGCCCTAGCATTCTACGCAGGTCAAGGCAGCAGGAAACAGCAACTTAGTGCAACGTAAGAATTTCTCCTTGTCGCTCTATCTCGATGCAGCCCAAGAGGCAGTATAATGTACAGGCCCAGGAGCTGTGTCCCAGGGTATCAAGGTATCAGCATGGACAGAGAGGAGATAGAGGGGAGATGGTACACAATGACCGCCTTGCAACACCGGAACCCAAAAATGCCCAAACAAGCCCGGACCGCTTGAAACCAAAAAAGCTTTTCACTTTGTCCTTTCTCAACATCCTACATGCCCATTCCACCCATGCCGCCCATTCCACCCATGCCCCCCATTGGAGAGGCGGGCTTCTCCTCGGGTGCCTCGACGATGGCAACCTCAGTTGTGCCAAGCAGGGAGGCCACGCCGCTGGCGTCGATAAGACCGGTCCGGACGACCTTGAAGGGGTCCAGGATACCGGCCTTGATCATGTCGACGTATTCGCCCTTGGAACTGTCGAAGCCCTTGTGGAAGTCGCTGCCGTACTCGTCCGTCAGCTTGCCGACCACAACGGAGCCCTCGAGGCCAGCATTCTCGACAATCGTGCGGGCGGGACGAGTGATGGCGTTTTTAACAATGCTGATGCCGAGCTGTTGGTCAAAGTTCTGCGACTTGACGTTGCCCAGGGCCTGACTGGAGGCCTTGAGCAGGGCGGTGCCACCACCGGGCAGAATGCCCTCCTCGACGGCGGCGCGGGTGGCGTTCAGGGCGTCGACGAAACGGTCCTTCTTCTCGCCGACCTCGACCTCGGACGAGCCACCGACCTTGATGACGGCAACACCGCCAGAAAGCTTGGCAAGACGCTCCTGGAGCTTCTCCTTCTCGTAGTCTGAGGTGGTGGGGTCAGAAACGACGCCGCGGATCTGCTCACATCGCTGCGAGATAGCGTCCTTGGTACCCTCGCCGTTCAGCATGATGGTGTCCTCCTTGGTGATGGTGATGGAGCCGGTAGATCCGAGCATGTCAGCAGTGGCCTTCTCGAGCTTCACGTCGAGCTCGTCCGTGAAGACGGTGCCGTTGGTGAGCACGGCAATGTCGCCGAGGATGGACTTCCGGTTGTCGCCGAAGCCGGGGGCCTTGACGGCAGCCACCTGGAGCTGGCCCCGAAGCTTGTTGAGGATGCAGACAGCCAGGGCCTCACCCTCAATGTCCTCGGCGATGATGACGAGAGGTCGGCGGCTCTGGGTGGAGATCTCGAGGGCAGGGATAATGTCTTGGACGGCAGAGATCTTCTTCTCGGACAGGAGGATGAGGGGGTTCTCAAACTCAACCTTCTGGGCTTTGGTGTCGGTGATGAAGTAGGGAGAGATGAAGCCGCGGTCGAATCGCATTCCCTCGGTAACCTCGAGCTCGTCGCTCATGGTCTTGCCCTCCTTGACAGTGATGACACCCTCCTTGCCAACCTTCTCCATGGCGTTGGCAATCAGCTTGCCGATGTGTGTGTCACCGTTGGCGCTGATTGTGGCAACCTGGGCGATCTCCTCGCTGGTGGTGATGTCCCTCTTGTTCTTCTGCAGGTACTCAACAACAGCCTCGACAGCGGCCTGGGTACCGCGGCGCAGGTCCATGGGGTTGCAGCCAGCAGCAACGTTCTTGACGGTCTCGGAGAAGATGGCTCGAGCAAGCACGGTGGCGGTCGTCGTACCGTCGCCGGCGACCTCGTTGGTCTTGGAAGCGACGTCCTGCAGCAGCTTCGCACCGAGGTTTTCGAACTTGTCCTGCAGGGAAATGGCTCGGGCAACAGTCACGCCGTCTGGACAAGACACGGTCAGCACATGCCAGCAGTCTTTACGCACAAAGAGGCATCCACAAACCCTTGGTGATCTTGGGCGAGCCATAGCTGGACTCGATCAGGACGTTGCGACCCTTGGGGCCCAGGGTGGTAGCAACTGCTTTGGCGAGGGTGTCAACGCCGGCCAGGAGAGCGGCGCGGCCCTCGACGCCGAACTTCAGCTCCTATTTTGCCTCTTGTCAGCTCCGCGGACGACGTGATGCTGGCGTGTCCACCAGTGTTGTCTCGACACAAGGGCGAAAATGTAACAAACCTTGTGGGCAAAGCGCAGCTGTTGCGTAAGAGCACCGCTCGAACGGAATCTGGAGGCTGCCGAGGGGGACAGGACCGAGGCGGCCGTCCGACTTGTCAATGCGCGCTGCATGCTGAAGATCTGAATGGGCTATAAGGAACTAAACACAAGAGGACAAAAGAGACTTTACCAGATCGTCGGAAGAGCTGGGAGACGAGGGGGGAAGGTGGTTGCCAAGGTGCGGATGAAGTCAAATAGTGATGCGGACCTCGAGCTCAAAAAAATTGGAGTTGCCGCCCCGGCGACCAGAAGAGTCGGCACAGGGCGAGCTTTATGCACTAGGCCATGGCTGGTATAAGTCAACGGTTCCACGCCCTTCTGCCCCACAATAGAACCTCCCTCGGCTCTGACTGCCCCATCGCTTAGCAACACAGCACGGGGGATGGGGAAGCTACTGTGTACGGAGTACGCCCAGTCTAACACATCGAAGCGTGTTGACTCGCCGTGAGACTGTCGTAGACGCCGTGACAGGCATGACGCTCAGGACCAGAGCGCTGAGCATGGCATCAAAAAGCTACCGCTAGTTGTGCATTCTGCGGAGGGACCGAGGTTTTCCCGGCCTCCAACGACACACACTGGACTCGGGTCCTCTCGTGCCCACATCACACAACTCACACCATAGCTCGAGTGCCGGACATCACGGGGATGCGAAAATAGATCAACGCGCGGTTTCGTTCCCCAAGTTGACTCGTATCGAGATCTCAGGGCCAGTGTCCACCGCAAGGAATTCAACATCCTAGCTGCCTATCTGCCCAACGGCATCGTCAACGCAATCCTTTCCCCAAAGCTCCGCCTGAGTGGCAGTCTGTCCTCCACCCCCCTCCCAAGCCTTCCTCCATGCCTCAGACCCATACTTCAATCGTGCTTGATGTTGAAGTGCGGTTCCAGGTGGGCATCACTCCAGAAGAAAACATGGTCGTGATGGTGAAGCCACTGGCGCCCATCAGGCGGAGGCATCGCCGTTGTCTGTGATGCATAGTCAGCATGGCCGCACTCGTATCGGGTCGGGACATCAAATGCGGCACATTGATTGTGTGGCAGGGGTGTCTGGCTGGTCGCAGGATCGGTGAAAGTGTAGAAGCCGTTGGTCGGAGCCGGCAGCATCATCTGGCACGTTGATGCCACGGGGGCCGTGCTGTCCTCTCTTCGAGACGCCGGGACCATGAACAATTCATCACTGTTCTTGCAGTCGTCGCCGGCACCGTAGGGGGCCTGGGGACGGGGTTCATTCGGGTCAATGGTGTACGAACCGTGAGTATCGTTGGGCAGCTCCAGCTTGATCTCCTCCTTGACGTCAAGCTTGATGTCGTCATCGTCGACATCGTCAGATCGGGCAGCCATCTTGCGCTTCCTGCTCGCTGGAGTGGTGCGGTTGCTAGCGGTCTTGCCAGCAGGCGCGGGTGTCTTGGGGGTAGTCGGGCCACTGCCACCAGAAGCACCGGCAGAGTTGGCACCGCCTCCACTGGACTTTTCGATGCCATGGGCCTTCATCAGACGCTCGTACCGCTTGGCACTGTTTGTCCGTTAGTGAGCAAGGCCGCGTGTAGCAATAAGGTGGAGTCCAGCACTTACGCGGCGGCCTTGGAGACTATGGCAAGCTCCTCGGCGACTTTGCCAAAATCAACCTGTCAGACATGCTGCTTAGCGATGGCGATGAACGGAGTCTGGAACGGGCTCTCCTGCTGTGAATGGCTTACCTTGCCAGCATTTGTGTGCTTGATGCAAGCGATGAGAAACTTGAACTGCGACTCGGTATCGATCGGTGCCATGGCGGAGGACTTCAGGGTGGACGGAAGGGATGAGACAGGTCTGTTTGGTCGTCAGATGGACGGAAGCTGGCAGCGTCATGTAAATTGTGCGTTGGGCAGCAAGTAGTCTGAAGACTGTGCTGGGGGAAAGGAGGAAGGAGGAAAGAGACAGGCGGGGCTCGAAACGCCACGGCCAGCTGAGGCACAATGATGAAGGTGAGGCCTCTTACTTTTTGATCAACAGGTGTCTGAGCTTGAAGGGCGGATTCGGTGGCTCGTGAGCGGTCGAGTCAACGTCCCAACTTGGCTTGCTAAAGATGTTGCTAAAGAAACTGATCGAGGAGGGAGACTGGGCTGTAGTTGCGTGGTCAAGGGGGGACGGTTTTGTGGAATTTGCTCAGGTTGTCTGGGCCTGGGGGCAGAGATTCAAGCAGCTAGGACTGCACAATTGTTCTCACTTGAAGATTTGCCGGGACTGGGGACTTGTCCAAGGGGATCCAGTTGAGACAGATTATTGACCACAATTTGGTAAGTCTCCAACCTAGAAACATCCTTATTTAATATGAGTAGAAGCTGTCTGATGTTGCCTAAAGTTCTTACTGTCATTGACAGTAGATAAGTCTCGTTTGTCTCCCCCTCATTGAGGCTCTTGGTGGCTGATCAGGTTAGGGACTACCCAGTTAGCGACTGCCCACAGCAGACAGCCTGACGCTGGCTACAGTCCTCTTCTTCATTCAAGCCAGACAATTAATTAGTCTGAGAAAAGTCAGCCAGAAAGTGGAAGTCCTGTTGCCTTGCAATATTGTCTCGGGGACAAAGGCAACTCAGAAAGGTCCATCCCAAAGGAACATTGAATGCTGATGAAATAAGCCAACATAATGACCCCCAATGCCCTGACTCTCCCCTTCAACCACATCCATGGGCCCCCACTGCCGTAATACAACCACACTTTCGAGATTACAACACATCACAGCAGAGCCCTTGACGACTTATCTACCGTCTATTCAGGTACTACAATACCGTATTTTATCCTTCAGAGGCTACAATGTGGGAGCTACACGTCATTCTACGCAGCAGGTATACGAGCAGAACTTGTTGTTCCTTGAACCTTTACCTCTTGGGTTTTTTTTTTTTTTTTTTTTTGGTTTTCTCATCACAGTGGTCTCCCCGGTTAGGCGAAAAGGGCCAGGTGTCGCGTGCCAACCGGGTCAGTTGCAATTTGGCTTATCCAAGGCACTTGTCCAATTTCAACTCTGAAGTGCCCGATGCCTATGCTTCCACTGACGAGCTGAAGCTAGCCCAGAGTGCTGAGGAACTTTATGGAAAGATTGAGGTCTTCAGGCTGTCAGAGCACTTTTTGCATGATGGAAAGAACCAATCTCAACCCATGGTGGCGTCTCCGAAATCGGGCCAAGTGTTCTGTTGGTTCTGGAAGCTAGCTGGATCAACGTACGAAGTGCGGGCCATTTCCCTCGTTCAATTCAAATGTTTCCGCCAAGTAAAGCACTCAAATGCCCAAAGTCTTCTGCACTACCATCCGCCCAGGTAATAGGCCATGGATTTGGCTGAGCTAGAGCGCACCGCTCATCAGGGTATCGACCTCATCCTCATCCTGGTCCTCGGGCTCCATCTTGAGCTTGATTTGGTCTCCATTCTCCTCATCATCGTTTCCAGAATTGATCGCAAGAGAGGTAGCAGCCGCAGCCTTCTTGGCACGGGGCTTCTTGGTCGAGGAGCTGCCCACCTTTCCAGACCGCTTGTTGATCTTGGTTGGCGTCTTGGGGCCGCCACCGACAGGGCCGTCGCCCTTTTCACCGGAGGTCTTGCTGCCGCCGCCGCCGTTGAGCTGAGAGCAGAGTCGAGAGTAGGTGCTCTTCGCGCTGGCGACGTTTTTGTAGCCGGAGTCCATGGCAATTTTCTCCCACTGTGAAGGTGCCCAATCAAACATTAGGACAAGAAGTAAAGGAATGTAGAGCGGTTCTGTTAGACTGACATTGTACTCCACCTTTCCGATGGTATTTTGGGCCATGGCGGCAAGGAGCTTGGTCTGCTTGTCGTTCAACTGGCCCTTCTTGGAGGTCTCGGTGGGATCGGTCGTGCCAGACATGGTGATGATGGTGAGCGAGCTCACTACTGCTGGTCAGACTCCGTGATCTCTTCAAGTACTGGAATAGTCTTGACGCTTAATTTGTTCATGAACGTAAATGACTAAACAGTACTAATCCTGCTCGCGACATGTAAACTTACACAGATGTACTTGACGGCGGGCCTGCTGGTCGAGAAAGCGCTCTGAAGATGGAACAAGTTTGTTCGGAAGTTACCAGTTCAGTCCAGTTGATGTTTTGAAATGCTTCTGGTGTAGAATGAAGAGTGGCAGGAGTGAAATACGGCAACACCTGGGCAGTTGGATGGGCCAGCTGCTGTAGACGGCTCTGAAGATGTATGTACCTAGGTAGTGGGATTTCCAAGCAAGGTGTACTTTGAATAATCCTTGTCTAGGACCTTCGTCCGATAATCAATTTTCAAGCGGCGATGTGGAGTGCACGATTCGAAAGGACGAGCTCTGCTTCACAGACACACAGTGTCTATTTCCTAACTCCCTTAGAAAAGCTTCTCATATGGTTATCTCCCACAGGAAAATCTCCTGCCGGGAAGCTTGCTACGAAGCGACTTCTCATGAGACAACCTCTTAGGACAGCACCTTCGTTCACTACTATACCCAGGGACTTCATGCAGCTAAATCATGTATGTAGAACAAATCCACCCTTTTTCTCGTGATATCAACTCGTTACTCATGAAATTTGTCGTGGAATCACAAGCAGGAGTATCGTTCAGCACAGATTCAGGGGCGAAAGCATCATTGGCCGAGTTTTGATGTATTTGGAATGTCCAGGTCTAATGTTACAAAGCCCTGCAACGAGTTTCGATGACAGGGGCGACTGAAGCCTATTGTGCTTCTCTGTTTGTGACCATTCCGTTCTTGCTTTCTTTCACTCATGCAGAAGACGACCCCCTCGGCTCTTCCTCCAACCGTACTTTCCAGGACTCTGACCGCTAGGCTGCTCCATCCCTGGCTCAGCTACGTTTGTCAGACGTGGCTATGATGATGTTGTCGAGATGTTGTCGGTGTTGAGTTCTGTAGAACACGGAATTGCTGGTCTTAGATGTCGCCCTGCTCCTTGCTGTTGGATACCTGTGAGCTGAGGCAGCCGCAAATGTCAGGGGAGGAAGACCTACTCATGCTCGGATTTGACCTGCATATCAAAATCCTCCTCGTCATCCTGCTCGGAAGGCTCGCTGGTGGCTGTCTTGCGCTGCTTCTTCTTTGGAGTCTCGTCTTCATCCTCGGCTGTGGCCTTTCCGCGCTTCTTGCCTGGCGTAGCGGTCTTCTTGGGGGTTGTGGCCCCCTCCTTCCGCTTGAGCTTCTGTAGATGCTGACTATAAAAGAAGTTAATAGACGTATCAGAGGGAAGGAGCGTCAAGTTTATGAACGCGACTATTCCAATGACGGTGATGTTAGGTCCCTGCTTAGAGACGCCATTGTTGTCAGGCTCTTCTGAGGGTGGTGTTTGTTACATTCTGTGAGAAGCAGCCTTCTGAGTGAACCGCTCTCCAAAGTTCTCCTTGAGAATTTCCATAGCCTTGGCTAAGGTGGCGCCTTTCGGCTCATCTGCTGCAATCAGGCAAGCGGCGAAGAGATCACGCTCTGCAGCGGAGTCCCACTTGAAGGGAGGTCCCTTGGAAGGGCTGGCCATGATGTTGGTGAAAATGTTTGTGGAAGCCGTCGAAATTGGAACAGAACCGTTGCCAGGAAATGTGGTAAACACAATAAGAGAGTGGGAAAATGCCCAGGGGTCAAGTCGTGGGGCGAAAGCTAAGAAGCCAGAAGAGCTGTGATGGACGTCCAAGGGAGGTAGGGCAGGAAGTAGGAGGGTAGACGACTGGGAAGTAGGATGGTGGGAGGGTGCTGAGAAGACAGCAGGCAGAAGAGGGCTCAGAACCACGTACTAGCATGCACCTTCAGTGAACTGCCAGTCCCCCATGACTTTCGCTTTGGTGGCAATCTGCAGTATGTCCTGCTTCGACGGGTTGAGGTGATTGACGGCCGCAGCGAGCAGGTCCTTGACCAGAGCAGGCTCATCCCAGTTCTGGGGAGAACGGTTGTTCTTGGGACCCATTCTCAAAGGTTTGATGTCGTGAGGCAGCACTGAGAAATGGGGAGGCAGAGGGTGAAAAGTAGAAATCAAGATAAGTTGATGTTTTTGTGTCAAGTGATCAAGGTTAAGAATGACAAACGGCTGAGGAAACAATCATGCAAGGGTGTCGTTTTCTGTGCCTCAGTTGTTGCACCAGACATACTGAAAATTGTCCCAGAACATGGCCCCAGGCCCACATTAAGGCAACAGCTTCCTCCTTTTCTGAGGCTCCCATCTGAGAGATAGACGCGGTGGTGACCAGTGGGACAAGAGACCAATCATTGTGGCACTATCCCAGGTCTCTGACTGAGACATCCGCCAAGTGTATGAGTGATTGTGGTGTAGATACAGATGAGGGGAGGTTGAGAGAACTTGAGAAAGACGCGGCAGGAAGTAGCATTGTGAGGATCGCCACTTGGCAAAACTGGCAGGGCGGCTTACCGGATACCATCCCAAGTCGCGTCAGTGTGGCCGCGACTGTGCATGAACGCGACGATACCATCGCGGTCTGCGGCTGGCATCTGGGTCAAAGGCGGCGAGAAAGCGAGCACGGCCTTGAAAAGGTCGGCATCGGCATCCGCGTTCCAAGTCACACCCATTTTTGTTTTGTGGTACGTGGTCTGGGTTGTTTGCGTTGTTGGTATGCGTCGTTGGTCTGCGTTGTTGGTCTGGGTCGTGGTGCGTTGCTAGGAGGTTGAGGCGGTGAAAACGGAGGGGGTGAGGAGGGGGAAGGGCAGTGTGGCAGAGATGTAGAAAGTGGTAGGTAAACACGATGCCCACTGGACAGGTCTTCTGCTCTAAAAGTGACAATGCCTTACCGAATCGCGTTCCACTTGAGATTGGCATAGCCTCTCTGCTGCATTCCCTCAACAACAGCGTCCTTGTCCTCTTGGGACAGCGACTGGCGGGACGACAGCACGAAGTAAATCTCCTCGAGCAGGTCTCGCTCACGGGTGGCATCCCACGCGGTAGGCATTTTGAGGAGGCTGAGGCTGGTTGTGCTTGTGGGGGCGTGCCGTTGCTTGTCGTTCGGAGGAGCCTTTTCTCCCTTCGAGATGCTGAAAAGGAAATGGACACTGCAAGGTGGAGGGGGGTGGCCGGTTTGCTTTGAAGGTGGCACGAGGTGGCAGGGAGGGGTGACAGGGTTGGTGCTTTGCTTGGGAGCGATGAGATAAATGAAATAGGTGCAAATTACCGGATGCCCTCCCTAGAGAACTGCTGGCCCCGTCCTTCCATATTCTCAACCATGAGATCTAGGTGAGCCCGCCACTTTTTGTCAGAGGAATCCATCACATCTAAGAGGGTACCAATGAGGGCACGGTGAGCCTCCTCGTTCCATTTCGTGTTCGTGCTCTTTGGGCTGCTAGGACTGCCACTGACAGCGGCGACAGCAGCCGCCTGAGAGGAGGCTCCAGCCATGGTGAGGGCTGTATTGTCCCAGGCAGGGGTAAGCTCGAGAAAACAGAAATGATCCTTCTTTTGCGGTTGAGTGCGCACGGCAGCAAGATGTCGTGAGCCTGGCGATTGGTACCAGGTATGGAAAGCCTGGGGCAGTCAGAGCGTAACTGGGATCTCGAGCTGCCTTGAAATGGCCAGCGGGCGGACCCTAGAAGATGAATCACTGTTGCCCGGCCAGAACTCATTGGCTCCAGATGACTAGAAGCTGGCCGTTGGTCATTGGTAGCCCGGTCACAACGAGGAGCGACCAAGTACGCAGTACAAAAGCACCAGCTCATAGCAGCACAAAGTGATGGCATTCCGAAATGGCCTTAGCAGATTTCAAGAGTCGCTCGGAGGCGAGGAGAGGACAAATAAGATTATGTGCCTTAGAAGTGGATTGCGCCTGCTTCATTCGAGTCTTCCCCTAGGACCCGGGACAGTCTCTTCCCCCCATGGTAATGGATCCCCAAGCCAGCCCGGACCCATAAACCTTGGTGGCACTGGCTACAGCCGAATCGTAGCACATTTCAAGCAACAAAGAAATATCAAACACCAAAATAAGCAGAAACTAACACACCACCGTAACACCGAAGCAACGCCAGTAAGCTCAACGCTGGGTAGCCCAGATCGGGTGTGGCTAAGACTGGATAGGCCTCTGCTTGCGTCCTTGTTATCGCCATCAAGCCTCTCCGTAGAAACTTCCATACTGTCAGCAACGATTTCGGGAGGGGGGCTGGGCGTGGGACTGGGACTGGGGGTGCAAGGGGCCAGGGGTGCGCTTACTCTGGGTTATAGTGATCAACGCCTGGGCTGGTGTGAGCCGCCAAGGCGCTCAGGATGGCTTCATCATTGAGCGCAGGGTCGTGGTTCTCTTCGAGCTTGGGACGCTTTGCAGCATGCTCATCAGGCTCCTCACCTGCACCCTCGAAGGAGACGACGCCCTCTGGCTGCAAGACCATGGGCTGTGGCGGCTGGGCCGGCTGCTGCGGAGGGGGCATCGGGGCCTGGGCTTGTGTCGGGGCGGCATCCATCATGGGGGTTGGTGCAGGGCCAACGCCGGGATCCATAGGCGGCTGTGGTTGCATAGACTGTTCTAGATCCAGTGCTTGTGCCTGTGGCGGTTGTTGTTGTTGTTGCTGCTGGTGCTGGATCTGGGTCTGCGATGGCGAGGGGCTGGCACTATCAGCCCCTTGACCATCTGCAGTGGCAGCGCCAACAGACTTCCTGGGCCTACCCCGTCCCGGACCCGGGCGCCGAGTGATGGGATTCAGAGTAGGGTCAATCTTCCGGGGGTTGTCACCCAACGCGCCGTTCGCCTCAGCCTTTTGCTGTGCTCGGCGGAGACCTTGGAAGTGTTGGCTAGTACGGGTGTCAGCCCTATTCTCGAGAGCAAATGGAGGACCGCAGGGACGAAATGTCGGCTCTGGGGCTGAGGTGACAAGGGCTGTTGCATGAACGCTGTCTGGAGTTGGAGACGTCTGAGCGAGTGAGGACGGGGAGGTTTAGGGTAAGTGTGGATGGGACAAGAGAAGGCATAGCATGGCGGGGCTGGATGGCTGTGGAATCGAGCTTACCGGCATCCCTCATTGGTGAAACCATACCCGAGAGACCGCATGTGGTTCCCGATGGTGGTCCATTCTGAGCCGCTTATAACACCGATGTTCTTAACAGACAGTATGGTGAAGAACAGATCCTTGTCGGCTTCTGGAGGGACACAATATCAGCGCAACGCCAGACAGTGCTGGTGGCAGCGGCAGCGACAGCGACGGCGACGGCGACAGCGACGGCGACGGCGACAGCGACGGCGACGGCGACAGCGACGGCAGGAGTGGCGGGATTCATGTTCATCATGCCGACGATAGCAACATGGACTAAGCTACAGGGGCGTCCAGTTGCCGGCTGGTGACAACGGCTGGAAGAGGAACAGAGGGAAGAAACACAGGGAATGACGGGACTGAGCAGGCAGAAAAAGGTACTGACTGTCGCCCCAGTTTTTGCTGTTCATCCTCGCGGAGTTTAGGAAACAGGCGTGGGCCCAAGTGCGAATAGCCTCAAAAGGCGTGTACGGGTTTGACGCGATGGATGGTTTACGAACGGATCTGATGGATCTGATTGACCGGATCGAGATGGGTAATAATTGTTAGACCGGTACCTGGAGGGCTTTGGCAGAGGGAGGGAAGAAACGACTTGTTGATAGCTGGCTATCTGGGGCGCTTTGCGAGCGGGAGGGAGGAGCTTGGTCAGAAATGCGAGGGGAGCCGCCAGCCAGTCACAAGGGAGGGGAGCTGGGGAAGGTGGGGGGGGGCAAGAGAGCACGGCCCCCAGCCACATGCACCCCCAGCCGTCTGTCTAGGCAGCCTGGCAGGCCTGGCAGGCCTGGCAGCACGGGCTCTCCGTCCAGGCTGGCATCACGTGGACTCGCGAGCCATGTCGCGTTGGGCGACCCGCACTGTCCTGGCAGCCAAGCCCCGCTTTCCAACCTTGCAGGTCGGACGCGTATTCGGCACACGTCTCGGGCCAATGGAGGCGTCAGCCCCGGCGCAAGCCCCAGACAAAGTTCCCAGACACAGGCTCCAGTGTCTTGCGTCTCCCTGTCAGAGCAGAGTCATCCACGAATCGCCTGTCCTATGACAAGCAGCAGCCCTGCCGTGCTCATCTCCCACTTGCACAACTCTGCAACCTCCCCGCCCTCATCCGCATCCGCCGCCGCCGTCCCAACGCCACCTACCTTGAATTTGGTCACCAAAAGGCCGGCAATTGGCAAGCATTAGAGTCCTTGCCACCCCAGCCCTTCCGCAGCCCGGCAGCCAACCATTCGCCATTGCAGCAAGAAGTGAAAGATAACAGGATTTTTTTGATTTTGGTTTTTTTTTTTTTCATAAAGAGTCGGCCCTCTCGCCCGATCGAGGCACAGAAAAGTAAATCCTGCAGTCCTCCGACGCGGTTTGACCCGGCCGTTCCTGACCGGGTCTGGCATGGTGTGTGGTGCACCGGGGAAGTGACGGCTCTCGACGCGCATTGCATCGAGTTCCAATTAAGATCCCTGAACCGACAAACGACCCTGTCTCGGCGTGTTTGCAATGGCTATGACTCACTGTTGCGCCGATCCTATCGCACCAGCCCTGCCTGCCAGCCTGCGTCGCCTCCCTCAGCCCGTGCTCTCTCTGGCACGCGTTCTCGTCGGTCCAGCCTCGACGACGCCGGGGGCTGCCTTGAACGCACGCAGGTAGCCGTCGGAGCCCTCGAAGGGGTCCCTTCTAAATCCCCGATGTGTGTTTTGAGTACGTACCATTTGGCGCCCAGGGACACTTTATCGGCGGCCAGTGTCTTGTGCAAGGGTACGGAGTAGGGTCAGGGGTCAGGCCGGAATGTCAGACGCACGATGCAACCTGTTCAAGATACCACTTTACGCGAGTGTTCCGCGAGATCACGTTTTACCCACACCACCCTCGTACTGGAGCCTTGATTTGTTGGCTTTGCCTTAGCTGACCAGGCAACCACAGGCATCATTCTCACGGAATGGATTTGCGGATGGAGACAAGGCCCAGACAAAAAGCAAGACGCCCCTCCCAAGCAAGATGGGCTCAGAGCCCCTCGTGGCTCCTTTGCCTCCTGGCTTTATCAGACCTTCTGCCCGAACAAGAGCAAACAATTCTTCATGCAGACTTGTTCCCTTTGGCCATGGCCAAGTCCTTTTAGAGCATCTCCTTGGCTGATCATCAGCACATTGTTGCCGCGAGCCCATGTGCTCAGCCCGGCTCACTGCCCGTTGCATCTAGCCTAGGTGTCCCGGCTATCAGGGGTCGATAGCCCTGAGCAGCCATTTGACCTCAACTCATACCGCCCAGGCACACCATCAACCCATTCCTAAATGGTACATGTTGGCCTCGTCTGGTAGCCCAGACTTATAAAATCACACTCTAACTAAGCCTTGCCTCACTGATCTTCACACACCCACCAAGTGACTCACCCCACGCCCTACATCCAGCTTGAACCTTTTGCACTATTCAAACTGTGCGAGATTCCGGGCAGGTAGCCATCCCAGCAGGGCTAACAGTACGCTGTGAAGCTCAAATTGGAACAGCCGCCCCCTCTCCTCTCCTGTGGGCAAGCCCTCTCGTCCTCCTTTACTTGGCCCTCCAACGGACCTGTTCCAGAACTTGCCGTTGGCATTGTCATCATGTCCTCCAACAATGATAATGTCATGGCTCGATTCCTCTTCGCCATACTGCAGCAGAAGAACCTCAAAGATGTAAGGGCACCTCGGAGACTTGGGCTGGACCTCCAAGGCGCACGCCGCTGACCTGTTAGATTGACTGGAATGCCGTTGCCCATAACCCGATACTGGCCCAGGAGATCACAAACGGTCATGCTGCTCGCATGAGGTACTCTCGATTTCGCAATTCGTTGTTGAATATCGAACCCCAACGGAGGAACCGGGCCGGCGCGGGCAAGTCCAAGATCACCAAGTCCAAGAAGGAAACCAAGGCGAAGAAGGAGAACGAACAGCCCATCAAGGATGACCCGAACGCACGACCACGCAGCCAAGAGGACGAGCCCCAGGCGCCCAAGGCGCCGCCACCCAAGATCAAGGACGAAAACCGGGTCAAAAGAGAACTCCAACAGACACCCTCCGAGGCTTGCGTCGCTGAACCCGACGTGCCGCACAACCCCCTTCCCGACACCCAGATCCAGTTCCATAATCGGCTCCTGACGCCTTGTAGCGATAGCGACCTCTTCGCCATATCCCATGGATACGCCACCAGCCCTGCGAGCGACGTGCTCCGCCACGAACAAGCCCAGTACGATTACACTGGGGCAGCTGCTCACTGTGGCCACGAATCGGCGTCCTGGCAGCCAAGCCCGTCATACTCGCCCTTCGCAATGCCGACGTACGAGATGGACACCTACAATGCCCCTGCTTCTGCCTTCTGTGATCACCAGCACATTACTCATCCGGAGGGTTTTGGTATTGCCCCCAGTGCCATGATGGCACCGGATCAACCTCAAGCTCTTGTGAAGCATGAGGAGTGGGACAACCGCTTCCACTGAGTAAACGGCCTGTTTTCTCGTCCAGCCTGCATTCCCATAAGGAATGAATCGATAAATACCGTGAGGATGCTTCACCAAATTCATCATTGGCCCTTCATTTCCAGTCTGTTGTTTGGTTAGAGGTTGAGTCGAGTTGTCCATTTTGTACGGTGAACTTGTGCTCTGGATAGTCCCACGTCCAGGTTTTGTTTTGAGGTTTCGGAATTTGATAGAATGTATTACTTCTACTGCTGTTGTGTGGGAATGCTTTTATGACAGGCCTGTGCGTACAGATTTCTTCTTCCTTGCTTGTCAGAACACGATTCCTAGACCATGCAGCCAGAGTAAATTGCTGGGAAAATGGGACGGCGATTTCTAGCACCAAGCAAAGGCCATTTGCTTGGTGTAGATCTCAAACATTGGTTTCAAACGTTCTTTCGGTGACAGCTCTTTGCTCCGTCTTCCTTTCTCACTGCCCACCGGGCTGGATATTGCTCCGCTTCACCAGATAAATGCCCTTGTCTCCATCCTCCACCTCCTGATGTGCCTGTCTGTGAATATCAGGCAACAGAGAGGCATGACGTTGTGTTTCAGGCCGGCCCACGCTTCTTTCTATATGCACAGACTGAAGAGCTACAGAGTCTATGCAGCCCACAAAACCCAGCTATAACGATCATAGAACTGATAAAGGAAGATACCCTATGCTACTCTAGGGGAGATGTCCTGCCGGGGAATAAATGCATGAGGTTATAGCATAAGAATTTTCAATGTAAGGTGGGAGAGCGATTTGAAAAGATGGTCCTCGTGGTTGCCTTTTTGGTGTTTTCTAGAGGTCAACTTAGTTAAGTTTGATTTACAAGAAATTTCCCTCCAGGAAATTGTTCACTAGGAGGTATCCCCTTGGGCGATTGCTTTTGTCGTCATTTCACATGAGGCCATCGTCTCAATAGTGCAGCTGCGAGAGAGTACAAAAAAGCCACAGCATTCACGAACTTGTCCTGTCCTGTCTGCCATAATGTTGGGACCCGTAATTCCCGTCCCGTACCCTGCAACCGGAACGCCTGGCTGTCCACAAGCCCCAGAAACACAAGAGCAAAGAACACATCTAAGAGACACCCTTGCCATCTAGTCGACGACCGACCTCGGGTTTTTTCACGACAGGTGGCTTGTCCTCCGCCTCAACCTTCTTCTTGACGCCTCCTCTCAGCGTCTGCCCCTGGCCTGCGAAGTGAGGCTTCTGTGCACCCTCGTTCTCTCTCTCCTTCTGCTCCTTGGACTTGTACGGCGTGACCTCATATCCAAGAAACAACTTATTCGGGGGCAAGCGAAGCGGCAGTGGCCCATTTGTGCGTCTTCGGGGTGTGCCAGACTCCTTGTCTGTTGGAATGCCCTGGACAGGTGTGGCTGGCTTTGGTGTGGGGGCCTTTCCACCCTTCTTAGCACCAATACGGTTGCCCTCGCCGTGGAAATTGGTCACCTGCGCCGCGACGGAAGAGGGTGCGATAGCGTCGTAATTGATGGCCTGAGCCATGGTGCCCTGATTATGCAGCAATCCTCCAGCCGGCAGGCCACGGGTGCTCCTCGGCGTGCTGGTGCCGCTCCCTGAGGGCTTTGTTGGCTCCACATATCCCACTGGAGGGGCAAACTCGACCGAGACGTCCGTTTCGATCATACAGACTCCCATCTTCTCCGTCTCGGGTTTCACATCCAGGACTGCCACGTCGTAGACCGTATCGTTGTACTCGAAGTTGAAGACATCGCCCTTGGTGACGGCAGCGAAGTTCCGGAAGGCACGCTCGAGCACAGCCTTGGGATCGCTGATGTCGAGGAAGTTGACGGACTGCGGCTGGAGCTTGACCAGCCTGGCGAGCTCTAGGGACGTTGTTTTGATCTGAATCATGTCGCCGACGTCCAGTAGCAGCGTTTGCATCATCCACTGCGGGAGGTACGCCCTACCCTCCTCGGCGACGAACTCCAGCACACCGGCATGAGAGTGCCTCTCCTTCTCCCCGTTGGTGAGTTCCATGAGCAACGGCCACTGCACGTGGAGCTTGGACACCTTGTCGAGTGCTGACGGCGGCAGCAGGATTTTGGAGCCATAGTTCAGCTCGGTACGCTCGGGGCCGGGATGCATCACCATGGGGTAGCAGCGATAGTACTCGTCGAATCGTTGAGTGACAGGCCGGCGCATCGACCGCGCCATGTTGAGGAAGTCTTGCGGGTTGGCCGGATCCATACCGCCGTATCCAGGTGCAAACTGTAAGTTTAAAGGGCAAAGTGTCAGCATCGAAGACCTGTGTCCGCAGAGCCACGAGCTGGTGCCCATGAGGGGCCTGGCAGAGAGGCAAACTGAGGACATGCTCGGTGTCGATCCGTACAAGGGACAGCTACTTACCATGTCCGGGTGCTTCGTGTCGGAAGAGAGAGCCTTTGTTATTGGCGCTGGACCTGAGAAAAAGGGAATGGCAGATGTGGAGGGCGGTATCTGACTGGTAGGAGACGGAGTGGGAAGGCTCAGAGGCGAAGGAGTTGGTGCTTGCTCAAAGACGTGGGGGAAGCTTTTGGTTCAAAGCTATCGGAGGTTGAAGTTGTTAAGTATTACGGGCAGCGGCAGGCAGCCTGAATGACGACAGTCCAGATGTCGCTGACGCCCCCCCAGAATCCCCACATCTCAAGATTAGATAAGCCTGGAAGATACCACCCAGCACACCGCCCACCAGCGGAGCCAAATAGTCTAATGCAAGTAACTTGAAGTACCTACCCAAGGGTAGGTAGGAATGTACGGGTGTGGTTGTAAAGCACTGGGAAGTCAAGATGCCTAGCATATGGTAGCGTTTTTAGCATCTGTCCCAAGCCAGAATGGCACGGTGAAAGACGAAACTCGTTTGAGGAAAAAGAAAGGATCAAAAAAACAACAACCATTCTTTGAAATTACAGGCTTGTGTGTAGGATTTCCATTGATTCTGTAAGAAGCCATTCGCAGCCTCCCACGCCCGCTTTGCACAACCAAAAAATCAAACAGACAAAAGTTCAGGGTATCTCTAGTAGTGCTCCACAGAAAGCCTCTTTTGCAAGCCCAAATCTGTGGCCAGAATCCACCGTAGCTCATACCGTGGGCACTTCATTCTCCATTTGTACATATCCGAAGACGCCAGGGTGCAAGAAACAGAAAAACCAGAACTCTCGTACGGGGCATTATGAGTGAATGTAGCCATTACCGTAGCCGTTCACGCCGTTCTGATCCTCGATTCTTAACCGCTTATCTTGAGGCCCAGGAAACTTGTCCTCCGCACCCAGTCCTCGTTTAGGTGCCTTTGCGATGTCGTCGCAGACGGATTGCATCTTCAGTGACAGGTTTTTGCGCTGCTCCCCATCCTCTTGAATGACTCTCTCGACGTCTGATAGCCTCTCCTGGAAGTGCCGTATTTCAGGCACGAGCTGGGCAGGCTGGAGTCTACTGAGCTGCTCCAGGATGGCGTGGGCCATCTGGGTTGTGTTCATGTTGTTCCACTGGCTACTCAGGCTTTCAACCATCGTTTCTAGCGCCCCATAACGCCGGTCTGCTTGGATCCGGAGATTGGTCAGGCTATCTTGCCAAGTGGTCATACTTCCTTGCACCTCGGCCACCGCGTCCTGCAAAGCACCTAGCCTGGAGACGATGGCGACGGCCTTGGACTCGGCTTCTATCAAGCGAGATTCCGCAGATGCTACGCTAGACGCGACAGCTTCTAGATTGGAGGCGAGGCTTGTGTTCGTTTGGGGCGTCGGCGTCGACGCAGGACCGCTGGCCGGCGCTACGGCGACGACATTCGCGGCTGACGCGGCATCCTGCAGGCTCTTGATAGAATCCTGCAAGATTTTGATTTGTTTCGTTTGTTCGTCCATCTTTGTACCGCAAACCTTCAGGACCCTGTCGGACCATGCACTGAAACTCGCGGGAAGATCCGCGGGCATTTTCTCAGTTACCCTAGCCAAGGATTCAGCCATAGATTGCTTGAAATCTTCAATGAGCAGATCTTGAGCCACAACCTGACCCTTCAGCGCAGTGAAGTCCGTCATTGCGTCATCGAGATTCTCGACGTCGATGTTTGCCAGCAAATTCTCGTGTTGCTTCACATCCGTGTTCAAGGCGGCAATCCGTTCGGCGTGGCTCGTTGATGTGTCCCTCAAGGCGCCGAATTCTCGACTCAGCTCCTGGCACCTCTGTCCTAGGCCCGCAATTTCCTGCAGCAAAGTCTCGTCCTGGGCCACGTTTGGTTTCTTATCCTCCGCCTTGGTTGACTCGAGTTTAAATGCTTCCTCGAGTCTGCTCAGGTCGGCCCTGAGCGAGCCTATTTGTTCGTTGGCATTTTCCCGTAGTGCCTCGGCCGGCTCGAACGTGCTCATGCGCTGGGTCAAGTTTGCAACTTCGGACGTCAAAGAGGTCACTTGCGCTCTCAGCTGTTGGTACTCTTGCGCCGAATCGGCAAGCATTTTCTCCCTTTCCCTGTAAGTGGCCAATTCTGAGGCCTGTTTCTCTTGTGTTGCTTTGAGGGAAGCAACCTCCTTCTTCCATGTCTCCTCGATGGCAGCCTGTCGCTGCTCTAGCTTCATGAGGCGCTCGTCTTGCGCGGATTGCGGAGGCGTGGTCGTCGAGCCCAGCTCCCCTTTGCAACTCTCCAGAATCTGGCGGACCTTGACCTCGTCGATAGGGAAAGCCCTCACGAGCGTCTGGGCGTACTTGTCGAAAGCGACAGCCACCTTTTGGGATATGCTGGCGAGATCCTTGTCAATGGCGGCTAGAGTCTGTTTGTGGTGATTCTGACTGCTCTGGAACAGATCATGTACAGCCGGGAACTGCACGGGCTTTGAGATCTGACACTCGTAGTCTTGTTTCCTCTTGTGATATGCCTTGAGCTCGGCGTCCCTCTTGAGGGAGAGTTGGGTCTTCTGGGTCATGAGGTCGGCCACTTGATGGAGCACCTTTGACAGGTCGGCTGAGGCCTTGTCCGGGTCCATCTTGGGTGCCTGGCTGTGCGAAGGGTATGGTGTGTGGGCCATGTCGAAGTCGCGGTCCCGATCTCTGTCGCGGTCGCGGTCGCGGTCGCGGTCGTTCCTCCAGTCGCGATCACGGGGGTCGTGGTAACGGTCTCGATCCCGGTCTCGATCGCGATCACGGTCCTTTACATGATCCCCTGATGCAGTGCGGATAGGGCCTGGTCTAGTAAAACGATCGCGGGAGCGGGAACGATTTCGTCGGTAGGGGGCAAACGGGGCGTTGAAATCCCGTGAAGAAGACATGCCGGCGCGGGTGTGCGGTGCGGTGTTGGCACCTGCTCAAACAGCCAGACGGTTCAGAGACATATGTCGTCAAGGCGGACCAGGTTGGGAAAGAGCGGGTGCTCTGCCTCAATTGGGGAGGGGCTGGGCCAACGCCAGATTGATGGGGCAGGTACGTGGTGTGGTAGAATTGAGTATGCGCCTCCCACCGTTCTCCTAGAGGGCGCCAGTCTTGCACATACATACATAAGTGATAAACGTATGAATGGCTGTGCACTGCTGCTGTCTGGGGGGGTGTCTGAGTTCCCCGCCAAACTACCTACCTACCTACCTAATGTAACACCAGCAGTCGAGCTGGCGAATGTGCAGGCGAAGGACCGGCAGGGGGCAGGGGTCTCGCGCTGGGCGCGTAAAGTACTTTTGGATTGCCTCCTTTTTTTTTCAGTTTTCTTTTGGTTGCTAGGCACCAGTGCCTAGTTAGTATGCCCACTGTGACGTGATGTTTTCCACCCGTTGTGTGGATCGGACATACTAGAGTATATCATAGGGTCCCTAGGCACCCCCACCTTTTAGATAGAGTTTATATTAAGACTTTAAAACTTTTAAATAACTTTTTATTATATTTATAATTATATATAAATAAATTATTTATTAATAATAAAAGTTACTTTTTATTTTATATAAAAATATATATAAAATTATTATATATAAAATTATTATATATAAAATTATTATATATAAAATTATTATATATAAAATTATTATATATAAAATTATTATATATAAAATTATTATATATAAAATTATTATAATATTATAATTTAAATATAATAATATATTGTTATATATTAGATATATTATTATATTATAATTATAATATAAATATAATAATAAAAGTAATATTTTATTATATTATTTTTAAATATATAAAACTATTTATATATATAATTTTTTATAAATTTTAAAAGTTTAAAAATATTTTTAAATATTTAAAAGACTTTTATTTTTTAGTATTATATTTAAAAGTAATATATTAATATAATTTTAAAAATATTAATTAAAGAAATATAAAAGTTAATTTTATTATATAAAGTTATTTTATAATTAAATAATATTAAAATTATATATTTTATATATTTTATATATTTATATATTTATATATTTTATATATTTTATATATTTTATATATTTTATATATTTTATATATTTTATATATT
The DNA here is from genome assembly GCF_019321695.1 of Diaporthe batatas. NCBI lineage: Eukaryota > Fungi > Ascomycota > Sordariomycetes > Diaporthales > Diaporthaceae > Diaporthe > Diaporthe batatas. The sequence goes on along the minus strand of NW_025408559.1, from coordinate 161,974 downwards.
TTATATATTTTATATATTTTATATATTTATATATTTTATATATTTTATATATTTTATATATTTTATATATTTTATATATTTTATATATTTTATATATTTATATATTTTATATATTTTATATATTTTATATATTTTATATATTTTATATATTTTATATATTTTATATATTTTATATATTTTATATATTTTATATATTTTATATATTTTATATATTTATATATTTTATATATTTTATATATTTTATATATTTTATATATTTTATATATTTTATATATTTTATATATTTTATATATTTATATATTTTATATATTTTATATATTTTATATATTTTATATATTTTATATATTTTATATATTTTATATATTTTATATATTTTATTAATTTATATAATTCTTTTATTTTTATAATAAAAATTATAATTATATTACTTTTATATTATATTTTAAATAACTTTAATTATAATTTCTAAAAATATATTAGAATAAGTTTTAAATATTTTAATTATTATACTTAATTTAATAATAAAAGTATAAATAAATATTATTATAATCTTATAACTTTTTATTTTTTTATATAAAATTTAATTTTATAAATAACTTATATTAACTTTAAATTATATTAAAAATGATTAGAATAGGTTTGAAACTATTACTAGAGAGTATTAGGCTAGAAACGGTCTGTATAAACCCTACCTGAGGCGCTACAGTAGGTAGGTAGGTAGGTAGGTAGGTAGGTAGCGTTGTTAAGCCCAGCCGGAAAGTGACCCCTGCCAGAACCGCCCGGGACCCCTGCCCCAAACCGTATCTGGCCTCCACACAGCTGCAGGGCTGTTAGCTTGCTAGTGTGGAGCAAATCGGGAGCAGCACTTTCAGACCGTCCATCCTTCTCCGTCTGACCTTGGTAGAAAAGCTACCACCTGGGAAAGAGGCACACCTCTGCACGCCGCGCAAACAACGGTAGCTGCTCGTTCCGTGTCGCTGTCTCGACCCACCTCATTGAACTGCCTTGAAGCCAAGCCGAGACCATGGCTGCGGTATGTATCCAGCATGCTTGGCCCCAGTCCCCTCCTGGCCGTCCAGCCTTCTAACGCGGTCGGTCGCACGCAGCCCGTCGTGACAGTCTCCGAGAGCAAGGAGCTCCGCGGCATCAATCTGATTGCCGCACACTCACATGTCCGTGGCCTCGGCGTCGATGCAGACACCTTGGAGCCTCGTGTCGCCTCCCAGGGCCTCGTTGGCCAACAGAAGGCCCGCAAGGCCGCCGCCGTCATACTCGAGATGATCAAGCAGGGCAAGATTGCCGGTCGCGCCTGTCTGATCGCGGGCCCACCAAGGTAAGCCGGCCTGGACATGGATTCGCGCCATCTTTCTTGTGCTCCGCTGACGCGCACTGCTTCATAACCAGCACAGGAAAGACGGCCATCGCCATGGCCATGGCCCAGTCCCTCGGCTCCGACGTGCCCTTCACATCGCTCTCGTCTTCCGAGATCTTCTCCCTCGAGATGTCCAAGACCGAGGCCCTCACTCAGGCCTTCCGGAAATCCATCGGCGTGCGCATCAAGGAGGAGAGCGAGATAATGGAAGGCGAAGTTGTCGAGATCCAGATCGACAGGAGTGTCACCGGCGGTGCCAAGCAGGGCAAGCTGACCATCAAGACCACCGACATGGAGGCCATCTACGACATGGGTGCCAAGATGATCGACGCCATGACAAAGGAGCGGGTCATGGCCGGCGATATTATCTCGATAGACAAGTCATCCGGAAAGATCACCAAGCTCGGCCGTTCCTATGCGCGGTCACGCGACTACGATGCCATGGGCGTCGACACAAAATTCCTGCAGTGCCCTGACGGTGAACTCCAGAAGCGTAAGGAGGTCGTCCATACTGTCACCCTGCACGAGATCGATGTCATCAACTCGAGAACGCAAGGCTTCCTGGCCCTTTTCTCCGGAGACACGGGTGAGATCCGCAGCGAGATCAGGGACCAGATCAATACCAAGGTTGGCGAGTGGAAAGAGGAGGGTAAAGCCGAGATCGTACCTGGCGTTTTGTTCATAGACGAGGTCCACATGCTCGATATCGAGTGCTTCTCGTACATCAATCGCGCCTTGGAGGACGACCTGGCTCCCATTGTTATCATGGCTAGCAATCGCGGCCAGTCGCGGATCCGGGGCACTGATTACAAGAGCCCTCATGGTCTCCCGCTGGACTTTCTCGACCGGGTGTCAATCATCCAGACGCAGCCATATAGCGGGGACGAGATCAAGCAGATCATCTCCATCCGTGCCACTGAGGAGGAGGTCGAATTGTCTCCCGATGCCCTGGCACTGTTGGCTAAGATCGGCCAGGAGGCTGGTCTGCGGTATGCCAGCAACCTCATCACAACGTCACAGCTGGTTGCTGCGAAGCGACGGCAAAAGCAGGTCAGCGTGGATGACGTGCAGCGAAGCTTCAAGCTCTTTTACGATTCTTCGAGAAGTGTGAGCTTTGTGGCGGCCTCGGAGAAGCGACTCATCGGCAACGATGGCGCGGTGGACTTCTCCATCGCAAATGGCAACGGGGAGAGCATGGATACGAGCTGAGGGGTTCCATAATGGAACTGGATGAAGGCGTTCCGGTCGTAAAAGATTGTCACGATGACAAGAAGGGGGAATTTGCGTTAGATGCTTTGTGTGGAGATCCGGGCGGCGTCATATGGATATCCAAAACATCCCTGCTGGTTGGAAGAGCTTCATCAAACTTGGTCCATTTCCACGGCCCAAATTGACATTTAGACACGGGCGCCGCGCCCTTGCTAGCTCGTCTCGAGGTGAGAGTCGAGTTCAATATGGAAGAGACTCCGAGGCAGCACAAAAGAGACCTGATCAGCGGCCGGAGGCGGTATCCGCTTAAAGACAATATGACTACTCCAGCGCAGGCCGGCCTCCATTTAGCCGCGGGGGCTATGCGGGATTCCACAAAGGGCCACCTCTCTATTAGCAGACTGTCTTAATATTCTGGTCATCAAGATCTATGTATCCATGATGAAGCGCACTTAAATGCGGTTGGGCGCTCAGGCTCTGACACGCTCCATGCCTCCAGATGTCTGTCTTGACACTCACTCGCTTGCAATCGTGCACCTGTCCCTAAGAAAACATCGTGATGTTTCTGAAGGCCATCATTGCCGGGTTGCTTGCCGCCCCGACGGCTTTGGCAGCCCAGCTCACCAAGGTCAACTATCCCAACGATGCCAGCTCAAAGGCAGATATGTAAGCGTACCATTAGGAGCGGGCTGCACCGACAGCCAACTCCCAAGCCCGAGTTCCTCAGCGTGCTTTAGTTGACTCGTGGCAGGTATATATACGTTCCCGACAAGGTCGTTGCCAACCCACCACTCGTCGTCGTCATTCATTCGTGCCAGTCCTCGGCTCAAGCCTACTTCCAAAACAGCCTCATTCCCTGGCACCGCGGCTCTGATAACAAGGGATATGTCACCGTGTGGCCGAGTTTAAGCACAACTGTCGTCCCTACACTGATACCCATTTTCGTTTCTTGTTTTGGAATGCTACAGAATACAACACTTTAAGCTCCATAGTAGATGACCATGTGGAAGAAATTCCGTGTGGTACATACCTTATGTGGCCCTTGGGCCTCCTACATCTCCGCCTCCTATAGCTCGTCACCCTGCCTCTAATTTCTCTCCTCTGGACATTCTATTTTTTTAGCACGTAATATTCTAACCCGAGACATAGAGCCCTCATAGCGGAAGTGAGTACTGATTTTCTCCTTTAACAGTCCCCATCCTCTATGCATCAAAGTATTCTAGAATAAACCAGGCTAGGGTCCTTGGCATACTAACATCGTACTTAGCTTGCTGGGATGTCTCTAGCAAAGCCAGCTTGACGCATGGAGGTGGAGGTGATACCCAGGCTATATCTAACATGATCAAGTATGCCATCTCGGAGTATAAGGTGGATGCCGGCAGGGTGTTCGTGACGGGAGGAAGTTCTGGAGGTAGGCATTTAAGCCCTATTTGGCCCCCGTCTCCGGAAACCCTTGAGCCTTGGCTGTCGGTACGAATATCAGTAGCCCATTTCAGCTGATGACCGTCACGACATACAGCAATGATGTCAAACGTCCTAGCGGCCACATATCCCGAGCAGATACGAGCCCTCTCGCTGTATTCTGGTGTGCCAGCTGGCTGCTTCTTGTCGTCCTCTGGGGGTGTGGACCAGTGGAATTCCTCTTGTGCATCCGGCCAGGTGAGCGCCTCGGCAGATGCTTGGGGCAATGTTGCACGCAACATGTACCCCGGTTATGATGGGACACGCCCAAGAATGCAGATATGGCATGGTTCTGCAGACTCAACGCTGAACCCACAGAATTACAAGGAGGAAATCAAGGTACGGAAGAACCAGAATGAGGAGCTGCGCTTTCAGTCTTCCCAGCGAGGGCAAGATAGCCTCCGCGAAAGCGAAAGAGGGAAAGACTCCCCATGCAGTCTCTCCATACCCCCCCCCCCCCCCGCCCGAGGATTGCGTGCGAAAGCCGCTATATGAGAGCTGATTCGACGTGTTGCAGCAATGGACGAATGTCTTTGGCGTCAGCCAAACACCCACTTCGTCGATCAAGAACTACCCGCAGTCGAATTACCAGACCGATAATTACGGCCCAAATGTTCAAGGCATCTATGCCACCGGTGTTGGGCATAGTGTACCTTCGAATTTGACAGCAAGTGAGGAGTGGTTCGGTCTCTGAGGCCCCGTTTTCAGCCGGGTATGTGAGACCAAAGTCAAGGGTGGTCTGCCCAAGTTTTCGGCTCAGTGTACTAGTAGTTCACATCGGAACAAGCCGGTGTAAGTGTCAGGCCGGGGGGAGACACGACACGATGTTAGGAACTCGATTCTATCCTATTGACCATAGCCAATGACGACATGTCAGTGTGCCTCGAAAGTAGTCATCCCATCTCGTGCAGTTGACGTCAAACGTAGGGAGGCGTAAGATACTCAGGCGAGGCGGAATCCTGGTGTTCGGTGGCCAACGGCACCCAGCCTCCCTCTTCTTTGTTATATGCGACCTCCTGGCCTTGGTTGTTGACCATGGTAAGTTTTCGCAGTTCTGGGTTTGGGTGCTGCATTATCTGCTCAACCTCGGCGGGCTCCCAAGCATGATTACCCCTAATCAGCTTTGCGAGCTCGACCTTGTCGTGGACGGACATGGTAGCCCGCGGGACACTGAGGAGCGGTTGCCACTCTGGACCCAGATGATTGACGATATCCTGAATGCTTCTGTCTCCAATGCCAACCACTGCAACGTGTTAACCATGTGCTACGGGATCTAAAGCCATGCGACCCTGAGGCTTTCCAAGACACAGAAGACTGCGGAAGCCAAAGCGACAAGAGAAATACTTACTCCACCAGACACCCTCGACCATCTTGAGGAAGGAGAGGTAGTGGGCCAGGATGACCAGGGCCCGCGGGCGTCGTTTCCTGCCGAGCTCTATGAAAGGTTTTGGTAGGAAGGTGAACCATGTGATGATCCGCATGCTCAACACGGGACTGAAGCCGGTCTCTAGCTCGAGGTACAGGCCGCCGAGGAACTTGAGAGTGGTGTAGTAGGCCTCGACGTAGGGATAGTCCTCGTCGTCCTCCTTGATGGATGTGACCATGAAGAAAAGATTGTTCGGGATGTGCAAGGCGGTCTGGTTCAGATTGAAGGCCGGGCGTGAGAAGAGTTTCTCCAGCCCAGATGAGACAAGTGTCTCGATGGGAATGATATCCATGATTAGGCCGATGCCGCGCCAGAGCACCATCCAGTCTATGATGTATAATGGCTTTGTATCTGGCTCACGGAAGGCCTCTGAGGACAGCATGCACAGGAGGAGGGAGCAGGCAAGGAGGGCGGGGAAGTCTTTTGGGTCGGCCCTCTCGATGGCCCTGCGGTAGCCAGAGAAGGCTCGTGCCCGGTGAGTGATAGCCTTGGAGATGGGGACATGAAGGCTGAGCGACTGCATGTGGAGTGCGGAAAGGCCCAGGATGCAGTCCATGAGGAAGGGGCTCTGGAAGGCAAACGTGATGATGTGGGACTTGAGGATCTTGTCGATGAAGGGTATGCGGCCGGCCTCGATGGAAAATGAGGCATAAGTCTCGGTGGAGTAGAACCACAACAACTTCATGTCGTACTCATCAGTGTCGGCAAGCTTGGCCGGGGGCTCGTCGACGATGATGAGCTCGGTGCTGCCGCTGCTGCTGGGGGCTTCGTCTTGGGAGCCGCGACGGGAGTCGCTGGACGGGCCAGGGGAGTAAAGGCACGGGAGGGTCGACGCGGAGGAGGCAGCCGGGGAGGCAGCCGTGCGTACTGACAGCGGTGAGCCGTAAGCAAGCCGAACGGTGGAAGCCGCGGAGGCGGCGGCCGGGGCCGGGTTGGCCGGGTTGGCCGGATTCTGAGGCGGTGGATAGTTGCATGTGTCCTTCCTCAGGCTGCAGTTCCGGCAGCTTGGTTTGGCCTCGTCACATTTCACCTTGCGGGCCTTACAGTTCCGGCATCCCAGGCGAGACTTGCGGTGCGGCCTCTTGGCATGATATGGCCGCTCCTCAGAAGAAGGCGCAGGAGGAGGAGGAGGAGGAGGAGGAGGAGGAGCAAGTGGTGTAGGAAGTTGCCGGCCTGGTTGTGCCGGGGCCGGGGCCGGTGCCGGGGCTGGCGCTGGCGCTGGCGCTGGCGCTGGTGGTGATGGGTCCCTGTGGTGGTCGCTGTGGCGGTCCAGAATCATTGTGGGGATTTGAATGCATGCAAGCCGTCGTGCGCAGCCTGGTTGGGTTGGCGGCGTTGGCAAGTCGAGCTCCGGGACAGGCGAGGAGGCTGGAGCCACGCAGGTGACAGGCTCATCACAGGGGGCCAAGGCGTGGCAGGAAGGCCATCAAGACAAGAGGTGAGGGCGAGGAGGGTCAGAGTATCGATGACGTTTTGGTGGCAGGCAACAGGGAGAGGAGGAAGAGAGAGGATGGAGACGGGGGGCGAGGGGCTGCTGTAAGTGGTCGCAGGTGGCCTATCTGGCAGGTTGACGGCGTGCTCGAGGACAGACGGCCCAGAGCAGAAAACGGGCCTGGCCAGGAAGAGAGGGCAGGTGCTGTGTGTGTTATCACGAGAACCTCACTGACACTGGCATTGAGGATGGGTGGGAGAAAAGACGTTGGACTGTACCGAGTACATCCGTACCTTATTATTGTCCGAGCTGGCCCGGACGGAGCGGCCCTCCCTGCTCAAGGCATCCCTGCCTGCACTCTGGCCCATGGCCGTCAATCATGTACACTGGCAAACTGGCAAACTGGGGATCGCGGCATCATGGATCGGGCAAGATCCCGAGCCAGCCACATCTGGACAAGCCTGTTTTGCGTGTACCGAGAATGTGTGCAGAGCAGCCCCCCCCTGGGCCCCCCCTGGGCCCCCCCCCTTTATGCATCCCTTCGATATTAGAGTGCAACCATCTGAGTTCCGGGCTCCCGCACAATCGTACATGCTGCCTGACCGTTATGGTCTTTTTTTGCCTCTCATTAACTTAAACCAAAGGGCAGCCTCGGCTCATTGTTACACAGTAAAACCACAATTCACCTACGCGTATCTCATCACGCCTCTTATCCTGCCTCCCGACCCCAACCCTGAGTTGCAGCCCAGCCCAGCCCGAACCAGCCACCGCCCCCCCCCCGACCTCATGCGCGTCTCGCTCCGGTCGGACGCGTCAGACCCCGGCCTGCCTTTGTGTGAGACTGAGCAACCACACCACCTGGGCTCCCACTAACGACGATGAATAAAATGGCATGACAACAAGGGTCACACGCACTGCTCATACGTATCTGCAATCATGGCTCAGCTCCCAGACGAACTTGTCCTGTCAATCCTTGACCAGAAGTTCCCCTGCCGGCAGCAGCAAACCCGTGCTCTGGCGACCTTGATATCTGTGAGTCTCGGCACATGTTTCGGCCCGTCCCTGACTTCCGTACTGACTTCCAACCAGCCAGGCGCGGCACCATGTCTGAACTGTATTGTTTATGGTGTCGAAGCAACCGGGAAAAGTGCCATCACTGAGGCTCTGCTCCAGCGGCTTGGCGGCTCCGGATCCCCCCACCATCCAGACTCGCCCATATTGCAGTACGCCATCGTCAACTCTGTCGAGTGTGTCACCGGGCGACATCTGTTCGAGACAAGCGTCCGAAATGTTGCCAACGCCCTCGGCTTTGGTGGCTTTGCCACACGATGCGAGAGTTTGGCACAGTTGAGCTTCGAGTTATCCAGGATGCTCACGGAGGCCGTCCGCCCCGAGAGCCGCCATTTCGTTCTCGTCTTCGACGCCATCGATCGCCAGAAGGAAGCACCACCGACCCTTCTCCCTGCCTTGGCAAGGCTGTCGGAGGTGGTGAGTCTCGCCCTGCGGCATCCCCGTGCCAGGCCCGTGTGCTGACCCCCGAATCCCCAGATCCCCAGCCTGACCACGGTCTTCATCATGACCGGCCCGCCACCAGGTTGTCTCCGCACTTCCAATGTTGCCCATGTCCAGTTTCCAAATTACACCAAGACAGACCTGGTTCATATCCTCTCTGCAGCTCCGCCAAAACCCCTTCCCAACTCCACCTCAGCAGAGACAGCCGACCTGTGGGCCCGCTTCTGTGGCGCCGTCCATGACGCCTTGACCAAGTCCGCCGCGCGCACGCTGCCGGCATTCCAAAGTGCCTGCAACTCCCTCTGGCCGCGCTTCACGGCTCCCCTCCGCGAGGGCAACCTCGGACCAAAGGACTTTACGAAGATGCTCATTGCCGCACGTGTGCACTTCCAGGACGAGAGCCTCCTTGACCCGGGCATCTTGGGGCTCTCCCCCCACCAACAAGCCACTCCCAAAGCCTCTGTCCAGTCTGTTGAGAGGAACCCCAAGACAATCGGCCAGGGCACCACCGCGCCCGCAACCGCCACCGCCACCACCAGCCTCGCTGTGCTTCTCCCCACGACAGCCCGCATCCTCCTAATCGCCGCGTACCTTGCCTCGCACAACACCGTGCGGCACGATCTGACCTTGTTCTCGACCCACCACCACGGGAAGCGACGGCGCCGCGGTGGCGCATCTTCCGTCATCGCCGGCCAGAGGACCAAGCACCGCAAGATCGCACGGAAGCTGCTCGGCGCCCATGCCTTCGTCCTCGAGCGCATGATGGCCATCTTCACCACCGTGCGCCATGAGTGGGGCATCGGTGTAGACGGTGGTGAGCCCCTAGACCCGGGCTTGGGGGCGGATGCTGACATCGGCATGGCACTCGCCACTCTTTCTTCCCTGCGCCTACTGGTTCGTGTCGGCGCCGGCGGTGATCCCCTGGATCGTGGCGGCAAGTGGAGGGTCAATGTCGGCTGGGAGGTCATCAGGAGCTTGGGACGGAGCATGCACGTCGAGGTCGAGGAGTGGCTGGTCGAGTAGCTGGTCGAGAATCATAAAAACCAATCATGGTCTTGAGGAATATCAGATATGGATTTACTCGAAGCCGAGGACGCAGGCCTTGTGGGGAGATTGCCTTGGTGGTAGAGGTGTGGGACAACCTTCATAAAACGCTTAGCACAAGAGATAGCTTGACGACATGTATGTGTATGAGCTTGACATTTATAAGACCTTTACCCGATGAACGCCGGAACCGTAGCAGTTGTCACAATATCCTGTATCTGTTTCACCCAATCCGCCGCACTGCCTCGCGTACCTAACCCCGCCTTGACAGTTTCCCGAGACACAGAGAGCAGCCATCAACGATCACGCCGGGCGACGAGCGTCCTGATCACCTAGCCGCCAGGTTTCTTCCTGCCTCGTTCCTGGCGGGAGCCACTGCGCGTTGCTCTGAGCTCTTGTCCGTACAGTACCGGTGTCGTCCGACTTCTTACTGTCGTCGTTGTGCCCGTTGCTGTTGGAATATCCGTTGGTGTAGGGGTGGGCGGCAGGGTTTGGCGCGATAGACACAGGGCTCTCGAAGACGGTAGCAGGCTGGTTCACTCGTAGTCCATCAGCTGTGTTGAGGGGTAACAATGGGGTCACATTGCTTTCGGTCATGTTCCGTGCCCTGCGGTCCGCCTTGTTCTTCTCGCTGCTCCTGTCGTAGAGGTAGAGACCAAAGAAGGTGAGCCCGATGCCTACAGCCTGCAGCCTAGTTGTCGGGCTTCGGAACCAGAGGATGGCGATGACAATAACAAATACTCGCTTGAGAAGACTTGCTACCGAGTATGTCACGGGAGACACCATCGAGAGGAGGACGAAGGCCAATATGTTCTGGCCGAAATGGAAGGTGCCATTGAAGACGAACTCAACGAACAAGCGGCCGTGGTCGAAGGTGTCGGGGCCCTCTTCGAGATCAACGGCGCCGTCGTGGAGGAAGTCACCGATGATGCCGATTCCTTCACTCCAAAACCAGATCGGCGCTGTCAATACAAAGGCAAGACCGGAGGAATAGCACAAGAGGTTCAGCTTGTCAAGCTTTCGCGTCTTTGCAGTCAACCCTTCGGCCTCGGCGCGCGCGGCCTCGTTGAAGAGACGCTTGGAGAATATATTTTGAGTCACGAAGATGAGAGTGGCAAGGAGGGCATAGATGATCCCGAGGAGCTGCCCGCCAAAATTGGAGTGTTTCCCAGAACATGCAAGCATGACGCCGGCGGTCAGGGGGATCAATGACAGGTAGGTGGCGGATGGGTACCTGATGTCGTAGATGAAGCGGTAAGCCAGAACAGTGAACAGGGGCGAAAGCCCCTTGATTGTATGGACAAGGGACACGGGTATCAGGGTGGTCGCGTTGGAGCTCAAAAGATGGCCCCCTATCTGGAAGAGGGCCAAGGGCATCGTCGACCGGAGGACCTCCACACTCGGCGGGCGGATCCCGTGTTTCAATGCCGGCACGGCGGACCGGACGGCTGAGGATGAAGCGGCGAGCCACGAGAACAGTAGGCAGTAGGCCGATACGAAAAGGAATTGAATCATGGTCAGGGTGGCAGGCTTGGCAAAGGCGTTGAGGATGGATTTGGCCGATGTATTGGTGAGTGCAGATGACGCGTACCACATGATGCACAGGATCTACAGGCATAAATCAGCACAAAGGCACATGCAGACGCCTCCCCCAGGGACATGGGCGCGGGCACGGGACAGGACGGGCATACAATGAGTCTCGGAGAGACAGGGGCCCTGAGGGCGCCGGCAATCTCATGGGCATTCTGGCTGACACTGCCGCCGCGAGCCCGGATATTCCTGACGGCTTCGGTGATGCTCTTCTGCCGGCCGTGGCCGCGCGACGGTGTGCCCGTGGGCCCCCACTTGACACCCCGCGCTGAACTCTCTCTCCGAGGGGCCCATCGCTCGCTGCTGGAAGGTGCCGAGCTACCGTTTGAGTAGCCATTCTGTCTGCTGCCGGGGCGGCCTTGTGCGAGGGTGGGGCCCGAGCCGGAGGTGTAGAAGCTGGAGGACGAGTCAAAGTCGGGAAACTTCTCTGTGGCGGCTTCGCGAGAGTCAACGCTTGCATCGCGTTTGCCCTTGGAACGGTTCTGCGAGGGGTCGCGCCGCTCCGACGCGGAGGACGTCGAATGCGGCATCAGGTGAGGCTGGTCCAAGAGTTGTGGCGGCGCGAGACGGTGCAGGTAGGAAAGGTGGTGGTGGACGACTGCGGTAAACGAGCGACTGGAGAGGCGAATCGAGGCGTCGGTGTCTCTACCGGATCATTGCGATGGCAGCTGGTGCCATGGGCCCTTGTGCTGGTCTCGGGTCGATGGCAGTGTGGGCTTGTGTCGCTTCCTATCGAGAGGTAGAGGCACGGAGGCGCAGGCTTCGGCTTGGCAAGCAGCGATGATGCTGTCGTGGAGTGCGTTGGTTTACAGGGGATGCCAATGTTGGACAGGGTGGAAGTGCCATGCAGTCAGTCTCTCGATACCCAGAGATAAGATACTAATAAGCAGGCATTCTAAGTACCAGTCTCCAGAAAAAAAAATCCCAGCAGGGGCTGGTGCACCCAGGGTGGTTCCCGCAGCTTGCAGGCTTGGCATCTCGCTCTATGTACCACTGCGAGTCTGCTTGCCGAGAAGATACCTAGGTACATTTTCGTGGGTCGGGTCGTCTGGTCCACCTCTTTTGCCGCAGGCCAGGTACCTAGGCAGGCTAGGGAGGTACCTAGGTCCGCTGACTGGGAGCCGCTCCATGCCCAGATCGCAAGGAGGCTGGCTGCCTACCACAACAGGTACTTGCTTACTGTGGCAGCTGCAAATCCACCCGCAGCCTTGGCGCGAACTTTCCAGCACGCAAGCTGTCGACGTCGTCCCGCCCAAACTGCCCACAACACGCCCGACCAGGCTCAGACCTCGCAGAGCAGTCCAAATCTACCCACGCGCTTGATCGGTCAGGCTCGTTGCCATAGACGGCCACTGTCCCGTTCAAGATGGCTGCCCCAAAGATGAGCAAGAATCAAATGCGCCGTGCCAAAAAGAAGGAGCAAAAGAAGGCCCAACCCGTGGTCAGCATTCAGCACGAGCCCGCCTTTACCATATCCTCAGACGCTGATTTTAGATCACAGACTGCCACAAAGCCCGCCGAGAGCAACGACGGCCCCGCGAATGGACAGGAAGGGCCCAGTAGCGAGGATGCCATTCCCAAGACAGACGACCTAGAGGTGAAGCAAGACCCTACCGTGCAAAATGCCGCTCCGACCGATGGGCCCGTCGATGTTGCCCTTGACGACGAAGACCCAGCATTTGCCGAGTACAAGGACATTTTTCAAAAGTTCGGCCCGGCGCTGGATGAGACCGAAGTTCAGCGAGAGGCAAACGCTGGCAATAAGGGTGATGTCTTCTTTGACCAGGACGACGACATACCCAGCGAGGAGGAGCAGAGCGGGCAACAGAAAATGTCCAAGAAGAAGAGGAAGAAGCTTCACAAGCTCTCTATCGCCGAGTTGAAAGCCCTTGTTCGAAACCCCGAGGTTGTCGAGTGGCAAGACCCATCGTCCTCGGATCCGCGACTCCTGGTCCAGATAAAGGCGCAACGGAATGTCGTGCCGGTTCCTGGCCACTGGTCACTGAAACGAGAGTACCTCTCCAGCAAAAGGGGAATCGAGAAGCCTCCCTTCAAGCTGCCCAAGTTCATCTCGGACACCGGCATTACCGAGATGCGCGATGCGGTCCTGGAGAAACAGGCCGACCAGACAATGAAGCAGAAACAACGAGAAAGGGTACAGGGTAAGATGGGGAAACTCGACATCGACTACCAGAAACTATACGACGCCTTCTTTCGATTCCAGACAAAGCCAGACTTGACACGCTTCGGGGATCTGTACCACGAGGGCAAGGAATGGGAGGCCGATTATAGGTACTTCAAACCCGGCGAGATCAGCGACTCTCTCCGGGATGCTCTGGGTATGCAGCCAGGATTCCCGCCGCCATGGCTCTTGCAGCAACAGCGAGTTGGACCTCCCCCATCATATCCTCTCCTCAAGATACCTGGCCTCAACGCTCCTCTGCCAGCTGGGGCGTCCTGGGGTTTCGGTCCCGGACAGTGGGGCAAGCCGCCTGTCGACGAGTACAACCGGCCGATATACGGAGGAGACATATTCGGCGTCACGGCCGGAAATCCCGGGGCTCAAGCACAAATGCAAGTCGCGCAGCCACAAGCAGAGCCCGTGGATCGCACACTCTGGGGCGAACTCAAACCACCAGAGGAATCAGAAGAAGAAGAAGAGTCTGACGAAGAAGAAGAGGACGATGACGAGGAGGAGGATCCCGATGTTCCAGGTGGCCTCCAGACTCCCGGTGGACTCCAGACTCCTGGCGGTCTCAACAGTTCCATACCAACCGAGTATGGTGCACCGGGTGGGGTTGAGAGCAGCATGGCGGGCGAATTCGATCTCAGGAAGCAGCGCCGTGGTTATGAGACGGAAGAAAATGCCGGACCACGCTCCGCCTACCAGGTCGTCCCGGAGAGACAAGCGCGCGCCGAGGGCTTCTTTGGGAGCGATAGGGTGTATGACCTTTCCAAGAACAAGACAGGCGTACCCATTCTGGGCCAGGATGATGAGACTCGCAAACGAAAGAAGCCAGGTGATGTGGACGTTGCTCTTGACCCAGAGGCTCTTGCAAGCCATGACGGTATAAGTAAGGATGAGCTGCGCAAGAGGTTTGAGGAGGGTCGTAGAGAGGATGCGATTGGAAAGCAATGGCAGTATGATGACGACCTCAGCGAAATGATTGCGCAGGAGAGTCGAAAGAGAGTAAAACGGGATGAAGAGAAGCGCGGTGGTGGAGACAAGAAGAAGGATGCCAAATACCGCTTCTAGTTACTGACAAATTACGGTCTCTTCTGAGATGCATCACACCGATCACATCATAGCAGACAAGTCAGTTCATAAGAAACCAGGTGCATTTGACTAGAATCAACTACTCGCAGCCCTCTACATCCTGTGGAGGTAGCCAACTTTACCTAGCTTATTGGTTTTATTCTAGCTTCCAGGTTGTAAGATACTTTAGGAATAAGAGGGACTATAATTAGCTTTAGCTTAGAGTAGCTTATTTTAATATATAACTACTCTAGTTAGTTTCACTTTTATTCTATATATATTTAAAGATATAACTTCTTAATTTATATAAATAAATAAATAATTTAAAGTAAAGTATTTTAAAAAGGAAAATATATATAAAGTAATTATTCTTAATATATTAATTATATTTTTTTAAATATAAAGTTAAAAATTTATAATTATATTTTTTTAATTAATTTATTTTATTATAATTTAATTTAATTTAATTTAAACTTTTTTATATTTATTTAATATTATTTACCTTAAAGAAATTAAATTTAAAGTAAAATTTTTAAATTTAAATTTAAAAGTTTTATATTTTTAATTTATTATAAATTAAATTTATAATTTTTAATTTTAAAAATATATTATAAACTAATATTTACTTACCTAACTTTTATAACTACCTATTTAATAATTTTATAAACCTATTTAATATTAACTTTTATATATAAAACTTATTAAAATAGTTTTTATTGTTAGCTAGGCTTATATATATAAGGGTAGAAAAAGTAGTGTTAAATATAGTTAATTATTAATAATTAATTATTAAAGGGTTACCTAAAGGGCCTATATAGGTAAATACCTTCCTTACTAATTAAGCTTAATAAAGAACTATTATAACTACTATATTAACAACTTTTTCTTATTATAAAAATAAAATATCCTAAATATAAATTAAACTTAAAACCTTTAAGTTATTAAAATAAATATAAAGAAAGAAACTATTCTACTATACTACTATTAAATAAAGGTATAAAAAAATTTATTAGCATTATTAAAAGTACTTAATCCATATACCTATTATAACTCTATATCTTTATAAAGTTAGAATAAATACACTAATTTACTTATAGAAAGTCCCTAATTACTATAAAATAAATACTTTAAAATTATTAATTTAAATACTTAAACAACCCATTTAAAATATATATATAGGCTTATACTCTTACCATTATTACCCTAACAAACCTAAAACTAAACCAAACTAAATATTTTATAGTATACTAATAGACTTAACTTAACTTAAGGATTAATAGAATTAATATATATTAAAAAGAACTATAAAGAATAAGCTTTATCCTAAAATAGATTATACTCTCTTATTATTAAAAAAAAGATATAAATACTACAATTAAAAAAATAACTTAAAAAATTAGTTTAAAAAAAACTTAAAATACTAAAAAAAGTATAATTCCTTAAACTACTTAAAAGTAAAATAACTTTTATAATATAACCTTTAATACTAATATTTACTATAAAACTAACAATATAAACCTAAATTTAAAAGGTTTAAAGTTAAATAAAGTAGTTTAAAAGGTTCTATTTTAACTTAATACTTAAAAATTATCCTTATTAATTTAACTTTTACTTTTAATAATATTATATACTATATTATAAAAACTAATTAAAATTTATAATTTTATAATTATATTAACTTTTAATAAACTTTTATTTTTAATATAAATTAACTACTTTAATTTATTAAATTTAAATTAAAGTAAATTCCTTATAATTTATATATTCCTTAACTTAAAAGTTAGTTTATTATAAAATATAAGCTTTTAAATAATTTATTAAAGTTTACTTTAATAAATATATTAATAAATTATTATTACTATAAATCCATTAAATTTTATAGATTTTTCATTATTTATACAATTAATAAAGTACTATTATATTAATTATTAAACATTTCTCTTTAATTATATTAAGCAATAAGATATTTATATAAAAGAAAAGTTAGTATAAATAATTAATAAAATAGTTAGTAGTTTTAAATAATTAATAATTTTATTTAAAGTAGTTAATATTATACTACCTATATTAAATCTATTTACTATTTTATAAATCTCTAAAATAAAAATACTTCTAATAATATACTTATATTTAATAAAAGACTAGTAAATAATATTACCTTTAAACTACTACTTTATATTCTTAATTTTAATTTTATTAATAAATATAATTATAAAGTTAATTTATAAGTTAAAATTATTATTATTAATAAATAATCTATTAATAAATTATTAACTTAATAATTTTTAAGTTAATAGAAATAAAGTATAGTCTATATTTAAGGTTATTAATTTATTAGTTAAAATATTTATTAAGCTTCTAATAGTCTACCTTATTTAAATTATAAATTTAAGTAATAATTAAAATTAAATATAGCTTTAAGTTAATAAATAAAAGTTAAATAAATAGTTTATATATATTACTTAGTATACTTTTATACCTTATCCTTTACCTTAATATTTATAGTTTTAAGCTTATTATTTTATTTCTTTTACTTTATATAAATATTATTCCTATTAATTAAAAGTAGAGTATTATTAAAGGAAAAGGAATTATTTAAAGTTAAATATTCTTTAAGCTTATAATAAAATCTCTACTCCTTAATCTTCTTAATAGACATCTAAAAGAAAGCCTTAATAATTAAAGTTAAGGTATTATTAGTCTAGAAAGTAGTAATTTTAAAGCAGTCCTTATTATATTAAAGTCTAATAATTAGGAGATAAGGATTAAATATAAAGACTTCTATACTAAATATATTAATATAATATCTATAATATATTATATACTAATAAAATCTAAACTTAAATATACTATATTAAAATAGTATAACCCTTATAATTATACTTTTAAAATACTTATAATAAATTTCTTTTAATAATTTAACTAAAATAATATATTTAAAGGCTAATTTAAACTATAAATATACTTAAATAATATTTTAAAACTTAATCTATATAATATAAAGTAACATTAATATAAATATAATTATAAATAACAAGTATTAACTAACTTTTAAATAGCTAAAAACTATATTAAAATAAACTTCTTATTAACATCCTTATATCCTTAAAAACTATATAAGATTTTTATATAACTTCTTACCCTTACCCTTAATTTTATATATAAGTTATACCTTAAAAATATAAATACTATTATACTTCTTAGAATTATATATTAAATATAAATATATTATAGCTAATTAAATTTATAATTTCCTTTTATTAAATACTTTAAATAGTTTATTAAAAGTAAAAATAACTCTATTAGCTTATAATTTTAAAGCTAATTTATAATTATTTTTCTTTTTTATATAAGAAATATATTAATAAGTTAAATTTTTAGCTTATTTTTAAAACTAAAGGGATATTTATATTTATAAAGTTAAGGTTAAGTAGTAATTTAAATAAAAGATTTAAATATAATTAAGTTATTATTAAAAGTATTATTAAAGTTAAAATTAAAATTATAATAATACTCTTAAACTTAAATAAAATAAAATATAATAGGTTTATTAAAAGATTAAAAGTTATATTATAGCTATTAATAATAAGTAGTTTATAAAATTCTTATTAACCTTCCTTTTATACTATACCTAAACATTACTTTATAATAATAGGAAAAGAATATTAGTTATATTAAGTTTATTATATATATTTAAAGCATTATTAACTTTTATTTAGTATTAATAATATAAATAGCATTTATAACCTTCTAAATAGCCTCTACTTATTTAAATATAAATAATATAGGAAAAGAGTTAATATTAATTTAAAAATATACTTTAAAAATAAATAAAGTTAAAATTAAACTATTAAAGCTAATAATATTATTTATAACCTTAAAGCTTATTTAAAAATAGCTTTTAAAAATAAATTTTAAATAATTTTATAAAAGAATATTAAAAGTATAATATAATATTATATAATAATATTTAACTTTACTAATTAACTAATATACCTTAATTAAAATTTACTTATAAATAATACTTAATATTTAAACTATAATATAAAATTTAAAAATATAAAATTTATACTTATATTATACTAAATATAATTTAATAACCCTAAATATATATTAATTTAAACTATATAAAAGCCTCCTATATCTTTTATTAATAATAATAGTAGAAAGTATCCTACTTTAAATAATATAATAACATCTATAATATATAATATAAATAATCTAACTAGATAAAGGACATTCACTATAAACTTATAGTTAAAATTATAATTATTTATTAGGTTGAATTTAAAACATTTTAACATAAATATATGCATCTAGCACTAATAGTAGAAATAAGAAATCACTTCTAATATAGTTATATCCACTATATATCTTATATTCATAAAAAAATATTAAAAATATTTAATAAAAGAATATCTAAAGTATTAATATAGACATTAAAGTTTAATCTTAATAAAAACAAGTTAGTTAATATATTAATTATTAATCTAATAAAAGAAAAACTATAAGTATCCTTATTTCTATATAATAAAGAAAGTCTTCTTTATACTATCATCATTCTATTATACCACCTCATCTATTATATTTTAAAGGAAAATCATTAGTTTAGTTATATCCTAAATATAAAGTAGGAAGGGTATTAATACATCAACTATATAAAATATTATAATTCTAATAAAAGTTAATATAAATAGTAATTTAAAGGAATATATCACACCACTTAATCTAAAATAAATACTTACTTCACTAACATATAATATATCTAATATAAGTAAAGTATTATTACAATATAAAGCAAAGTACTAATTATATCTAGTAGTAAAGTAAACTATAATATTAATATTAAAAGAATACCTTAAAATACTTTATATAAATATCATCCTTCTAATATAAATATTAAAGCTAAAGTACCTTTATTATAAGTTATTATTATAATAAAAGGGTTAACTAAATAAAAATACTTAATCTATTAAATATAAAATATAGACTTAATTAAAATTATTATTAAATTTAATATTAAGTTAAGTATCTTCTATATCTAGTCCTTTAAAGTTAGTAAGGAACATTATATAATCTACATTTATAAGTTCTTTATCCTCATTCTCCTATACTATAAAGTATATTAATTAGAAGTATTATTATTCATTAAAAGAATATTATATAGACTAATATCCTTCCTTACCGCACATAAAATATCTCTTCTAATAAAAATCATTCTATAAAAACATACCTCTATAATTACTATAACCTCTATAGTTACTATAACCACCACAATTACCAAACCTAGCATTCTAACTACTATAAAAGTTCTATTAAAAATTACTATAAAAATTACCTCTACCATAAAATCCACTATAATATCCACTATAAAAATTACTACTATTATACTTTTAATTTATAAAATATTAGTCTTTTTCATTAAGCTTAATTCTATTTATAATAAACATATAATTTATAAATTATTATAATTAGTAAGCCTATAATAAAGTATATAAGCTAAAGTATAAAGCTTTAACTAATATTAAAGATTTATAAAGTACTATAATAAATTTTAATATACCTTTAACTATATATAAAACGTTATCTTTAATAGATTAATTACTATAATAACTAAAAGTTTAATAATATATATTTAGCTTATTAATTAATAGTTATAATACTTTAACCTCTAACTTATTAAAATTTTTTTAATATAAACTAATAAAGGTTAATATATTCCAGTTAGTAAAATAGTTCTAATAAATAGTATTATTATTAAAATGTAGTTTTACTTTAAAATAAGCTATTTAAAATAAATTAATTTATTCAATATTATTATTAGTACGAGTTATTACATATATATATATAAAGAGTGGTTTTTAGTTAATTAAGTTAAATTATATAAAAGGAAGGAAGCTAGGCCTAAAGGGCTAGTAATAAGTCCCTCACTATAGTTTACCAACTAAAATTATATAACCTAAACTATCTACTAGTTATAATTACCTTTATTCCTATACTAATAGTCTTTTATTAAATGGTTAGGTAATTACTTTAAAAATCTAATTTCCTCTAACTCTTTTAAGTTAAGTTAAATTTAAACCTTTATCTTTCCTTAATTTACAATAATAGAGTAACTCCCTCTACTATAATACCATTAAATAAAGGTATATATAAAGTACTATTACTATTATTAAGGAGGCCTAATCCATATATTTTAATTTTAATTACTACTTTAGAAAGTTAGAATAAATATATTATTTTATATATATAAATCTCTTAATCCTAATAAGATTATTTATTTTAAATTTTAAATTTAAGTATATAAGCAACTACTTTTAAATGCATATATAGGCTTATATTCTTATTATTTATAAAATAATATAAATAAATAAGAATTTAAACCTTTATAGACCTTTATAAACTTTTACAACTTTAACCCTAATATTATAAATTATTTAATAAAAATAAAAGCTTAACTATTTATAATTCTTTTAAAATAAAAGCTTATTATAATATTATTATATAGTTATTATATTATTATTATATTATTATTATTAATTATATTATAATATAATACTTTTAAATAAATTAATAATATAGGTATTATAATTATAAAATTTAGCTAAGGATACTCATTATATATAAACTAGTAATTTAAGTGTTTATATAATAATAAATAATATATATACTTTTAACCTTATTAGTATAAACTATTAGTTTAAATATTAGCTATAAAGTTTACTTTTAAGAGGAATTTAAAGCTAATTATAGGCCTATTATATAGTTTATAGATTATTAAATATAGGTAACTTATAAAATATAGATTTAAACTTTTACTAATTTATTTTATTATAACTCTATACCTTTATCTTTTATTAACTTTTTAATTATTATTCCTTATTTTTAATTTATAAGTTTAATTATTTTTAATATTCTATTTGTAAATTTTAGCAATTTTTTTTTTTTAGTCTTATTAAGGTAAATATTTTAATATATTAAGTACTATTAATGCTTAAAGTTTAATAGAATTTAACACCTTTTAATTAATATAACTCTATACTTAAAGTTACAACTTATTATTAAAGATAAGCTTTCTAATACTTTATTTAATATTACCTTTATTATTATATTTATTAGATTATCTTTATTATTAATTTAATAAATCTTATTAATTTCCCTTTACTTATATAATTAGTAAAATACTATTATATTAATTATTAATTATTTCTTTTAATTATACTAAGTTTAATAAAGCACTTATAAAGAGAATAAATTTATATAAATAATTATAGGAACTTATAGTAGTTCTAAGCGGTTTATAACTTTCCTAAATATAATAGAAAGTATAATACCTATATTAAAGCTATTAATTATACTATAAATCTTAAATATTAATATATTTTAAATAACCTTTTATACTTAATAAAAGACTAATAAATAATATTACCTATTATGTTCTAATAAGTATTATTTTTATTCTATTTTTATAAAAGTATAATTATAAAGCTAATTTATAAGCTAAAATCTATATTATTAACAAATAATTTATTTATAAAACTATAAACTTAACTTTAATAATATCTATTAATATAAATTAAAGTCTATAATTTAAATTATTAATTTATTATTATAAATGCTTATTTAACTTAATATAGTCTTTTAAATAAATCTTATAACTATACTACTATAAAGAAATTAAATATTACTTTTAGCTAGCAAATAAAAGCTAAGTATATTCTTTAAGTATATTATTTTATATACTTTTATATATAATTTAATACTTTAATATTAATTAGCTTTAACTTAATACTTTAATTCTTTTAATATATATAAATATTATTATTTTCTTAATAATATATAATTTATAAAAGTTAAAAAGTATATTAAATATTAATACTTATCCTAACTTATATTTAAAGGCTCTCTTAATTTTCTTTATTAAAAACTTTATAAATTTAAAAGTATTTAAGCTTAGGTATTATCCACCTATATTATTATAATATTAAAATTATTTTTTTATACTTTAATTTAATAATTAATAAATATAAATTATATATAAAAGTCTTTATATTAAAATCCTTAATATAATATCCTTAATATATAATAAACTAATAAACCCTAAATTTTATAATACTATAAAAGGCCTAATAATCCTTATAATAGTGCTTAAAGGGTACTTATATTAAATCTCCTTTAATAATTATACTAAAATAATTTTCTTTAATTTAAACTAAAACTATAAATATACTTAAATAATATCTTAAAGCATAACTACTATTTTAAAAAATAGATTAATATAGCTATAAATACTAATAAGAAGTATTAATTAACTCTTTATATTATTAGTAATTATATAAAAATACCTCTTTTCCTTATTCTTATACCCTTAAAAATAATTTAAAACTTTATATAGCTTAATATTCTTACCTTTAATTTTATATATAATATAAATATTAAAGATATAGATTCTACTATATTTCTTTTATTATATAACTTAAAAATGAAAATACTAACTTTAATTAGGTTTAAAATTTTTAATATATTTAATTCCTTAAAGGGTTACCTAATATATTAATTATATTATTTTATTAAAGTTTTAAAGTAAATATATAATTTTTTCTCCTTTTTATTATAAAGCTTATTAAAGTTTCTATAAAGATGTAAAATATTACCTTTAATTTATTTTTAATTTACATAATTGTCCTTATTATTATAATTAGGGTAGTAATAGTATTATCTAACCTTATATACTTCTTATAAAAGGTATTTATAAATATAGTATAGCTTCTAATTAATATATCTTATTAGCCTCTAATTTACTAATAATTATACTAGAAGGTTATTATTTAAAATCCTTATTATTATTTATAATATTATAAAAATACTTTTAAACTTATATAAATTGAAATATTATTAATTTATTAGAAAGGTTTAGTATTATATTATGCCTATTAATTGTAATTAACTTATATAAGCTTTATTAGCCTTTCTTTCCTTTAAATGTAAATATTACTTTAAAGTAGAATAAATAAGATATTAAATATATTTAGGCTGTTTTGGGTGTTTAATGTATTATTTATTTAGCATTTTATATTTATAAAATATAATACCTTTATTATCTTCTAAATAATAACTATTTTTATAAATATAAAAGGAATTAATAGTAAATTCTAATTAATTTAAAGGTATATTCCAAATATAAAAGTATAAGCACAAGTTTATTAAGTTTTATAATATTATTAATAACCTTAAATACTATTTATAAAATAAACTTTTATTAAAGGTTAAACTAAATTTATATAAAGTATTTTAAATATATATTAAAGAAAACTATAATACTATTTCACTTTATTAATTAATTAATAGGCTTTAATAAATACCTACTTATAAGTAATTCTATAATTTAAGTAGTATTTTAAATTCTATTAAAGTAAAGTTAGTTTTAATATTATAAACTAAATAATTTAATAATTTTAAATATATATTAATTTATATTAACCATAAAGCTTCCTATATATTCTTTATAAATAAAAATATAAAAAATATCTAGCTAAAAAAGTTACCAAATTAATAATATATAAAATAGAATATAAAAGATATATTATATTAACTATAATCTTATAATTAAAGTTATAATTATTTTATAAATTAAATTTAAACCTTCTTAGTGCTAAATTATAAAGTTAACAATAATAATAAAACTTAAAAATAACTTCTAAAATGAAAGGTTTAATAAAATATTTAATATTAAAAATAAATATAAAAGTTAATTAATAAAAAATATTTAAACTAATAATAAAGCTATTAAAGTTTAACCTTTATAAAAACATTTAATATTCATTAAATCTAATTTTACTAAAAACCAGGAATATTTCTACTTCTATATAATAAAAAACATCTACTCTAATTATCCTTATAGAGTATAAACAACTTTATTTATTATATTTTAAAAAAAATATAAAATATAATCATATCTTATATATATAGTAAGAATAAGGTAAGTATTTCTATAATATAAAACACTATTTTACCTATTAAGATCTTAATAAATATAATTCCTATAAAGATAAAGTAAGGGCTATTTTTAAACTTAATTATTACTTCACCCTTATATAAGCTATTAAGCGTTATAAAGAAATTAATCTTTTATAATATAAAAAACTAATTATAACTATTAATAGAAAATTCTATAGCTTTAATATCTAAAATAATCCCTTAAAAACATTTATATAAATACCTATTATTAAATATAAATACTTATAGGAAAAAAGTACTTATATTTAGTCTTCTATTAGGGACTGAATTAATAAAATAAAAGAAGGCCTAATCCATTAAAAATATTATATTTTTATAGTTAAAGCTTTAACCTTAAAAGTATTATATTTAACTATTGTTTTATAAGTTAATTAAGGAACCCTCCTTTTTATTTTTACCTTTATTATTAATATATAGGTCTTTTATATTAATAATAAATATTATATAATCTAAGTCTATTAGTTCCTCTTTTTTATTTATCTAAGTACTAAAATACTATTTATAGGCCCATTATTATTTCTTTAAGGTATATTTTATTAACTAATATCCTTCCTAATTACATATAAAGTAATATTTTTAATAAAAGTTCCCTTTATTAAGTTGATTATTATATTCAAATAGGTGATTACTATAGTTACTATTATAGCTATTAAATTTACTATAACTAAAAAACCTACTATTATTATTAAAGTTATTTATATATATATCAAAGTTTTTATAAAAGCTTTCTCTATTATAAAAGCCACCATATAAATAGTTTAAGCTATTACTATAATTAATATACCCTTTATAATAACACTAATTAAAAAAACTAATTTTCATTATTATAATCATAATTTTTTATAAAATATATAATAACTACTAAGTTATTAACTTTTATATATTTAAAAGCAGTATATAAGTTTATATAAAGTTATTTTATAAATTAAAAAGATTAAATAAAGCTATAATAAACTTAAATACCCCTTTATTATTTAAAGTATATTATTTTATATTTATAAGTTACTATACTTATAATATTTAAAAGCTTAGTTATAAATATTTAGTTTATTAAATAATAATTATAAAACCTATAATTAATTTTTATTAAAGTTCTTTTATTAAAGTTTTATAAAAATAAGTATATTTTAATTTATATAATAATTTTAATAGTTAGTATAATTATTAAAATAAATTTTTAATTTTAAATATATAATTTAAAATAAATTTATATATATAATATTTTATATATAATATATTTTATTCTTTTCTTAAAAATATAAAAATATTAGCTTAAATTATATTATACTAATATTTATATTCTTATAAATAATAAAAAAAAGTTGGGTTTTATCATTAAGAATATTATATAGGTCTTTAATATATATATCTTTATCTTTATATATTTTATTAAAGTTAGTAATAATATTAGTATCAATTAGGCTATTCCTTATTTCCTATAGTAAGAGTATGTAGTATGGGTTATACTACTCTTCCTTATTCTAAGAACCTTAGCCCTCACCACCTCTACCACCACCTAAAGGTCCTAAAAGTTCTAGAAGTCCTAGAGGTCCTAAAGGTCCTCCTCCACCTCCACCACTAAACGATCCTAGGAGACTAGGAGGTCCTAATAGTCCTCCTCCTCCACTGCCACCAGGCGGTTCTAGGGGATCTAATAAACCTAAAGGTCTTAAAGAGTTAGAAAGTCTAAAAGGACCTAAAAGTGAACCTAGTAGCTTTAAAGATCCAGAAAAAGGTATATATCCCTACCTTTATTTAATCTTTATAAAGCTATTTTTATTTATAATCCTAATATAATCTAAATTATAAATAGTTTTACTAATATAAATTATTTATTTATTTTTATTAATAAGAAAGTTCTTTAAAAGTAGAATAATTAATAAAATACCCTTAAGGTTACTAAATGTAATAATATTTAAAGCTTAATAATATCCAATATAAATACCCTTTATTTATATAATCTTTTTTATCTTCTTAAATAGTTCTTTATTAGTTTTATTAAATATATTTTTATTTTAATTATTAAAATTAAACTTAAATTTATAAAAGACTTTTTAATATTTAAGTTAATATATTCTCTTATATAGTATATAATCTATATATTAAGGTATCTCTTAAAAGACTTTTTATTAGGTTTTATTTCTAATTAGCTAAAAAGTAGATCTTAATATTAATATAATTAAAAATATATTATTTTAAATAAAATTAAAAAATAGAGCTATAGTGGCAACTTATATTAAGGTTTTATATAATATAAAATAAAAAAATAAATAGTAGTATAAAAAGGAAAAATAGGTAGGATATAATAAGGTATATATACGCTTAGTAAACTATATATAGTAATTAAGTATATTTAAAATGGTGGTTAATAAACTAGATAATTATATACTAAATACTACCTTAAAGATTGCTATAATATAGTAATTAAGTTAAAAGTAATAAATTTTAAATAAGTATTAAGTCTTTAATGGATTTATAACTTAAAAGTTATAGGTTAAAATAATGTTAAAAGAATAATTTAATCTAACTTTAAGGGCTTCTTTTTTATTCTTTATTAATTTAATAAAAACATATTTAATATAATTATAATTAAAATAAAGAGCTTATTTTTTTAATAAATATTAGGATTAATTTTAATTGTATATTAATAGTAATAATATTTTAACTACTAATTTATTTATTTATAAGTAGTAGGGGATTTAGTAATGGTAGTATTGTTAAAGGTGTGGTGGGTATAGAGAGAGAGAGAGTGGAAAAAGGGTGTGGGAGGGAAGAGTTGTTATTATAATTGCATTAATAGAGTGTAATTGCGTTTTACCTAGTGGTATAAGGGTAAATATAATGTATTCCAACCTTCTTTATAGTAATGAAATCTAGTAAATAGGTAAAAAAGGGGGAAGATTAGGTAGGGCTAAGCTTAATATTTAGTATTAACTTATTTATTAAAGTTAATTATTTAATAAAAGTAACTTATAGATTATATAAACTATATTTTCTATTTAAGTTATTATTTTAAATATTAATAAAGCTACTTAATAAGAAAAGATTATAGATTTTAAATCTTTAAAAATTACTATATTCTTTTTAAAGTACTTATTAGAAGTATAAGTAAGGAGTTATTAATAAGAGTTAAAGATGGATTTTAAATTTTTAAAGATTATTAAAGTCTTTTTAAGGTGTAATAAATATATATAATTTATTATATATTTTTAATTAATAGACTAATATTAATATTAATTATTATTATATTTTTTATTATAGTTGTTATAATTTTAATTAATAGATTAGTATTAACGCTAATTATTTTTATAATATTAGTATAATTACTTTACTTATTATAATAATTAACTATCTTTTTATATTTTATTATTTATAGTTATTTAAGGTAACTATTAATTAATATTAGTATGGATTATTATGTATGTATATATAAAGAGTAATTTTTAGTTGGTTAAGTTAGATTGTGTAAAAGGGAGGAAGCTAGGCTTAAAGGGCTAGTAATGAGTTCCTTATTATGGTTTACTAATTAGGGTTACGTGACCCAAACTATCTACTGGTTGTGATTGCCTCTATTCCTACAATTATATAAATAAAATATTTTAATAATACCCTTTAATATATATAGAAAAGCTATATAAAACTATATTAATTAAACATTTAAGTTCTTATATATATTAAAAAAGATAAAAACTTTATTATTAAATATATTATAAGCTTAACTAGAATATATTTTATTATTATAATAATACTTACTAATATTAGCTATTATATTTAATTCTAATAGCTTATTAAAATATTCTATTAATAGTAAAGTATAATATATTATTAAATTTATATTTTAAAACATCTTTAAAATAGCTATCCTTAAAGGATTTAAAATTAAAAAATAATAAAAATAAAGATAAAGATCTATTAAGTAGATTTCTTTTAAACCCTTTATTTTCTTTATTAGACTTATAATATAACTTATTATTATATCTATCTTTCTTCTTTTTATTATTCTTCCTATTCTTCTTCTTCTATTTATTATTATTAGATCCTAAACTACCATTTAGGTTATTATCTTTATATTATAACGATTTTATTCTATATTTATTATATATCCTACTTTTACCTTTCTTACTTCCTATAAATACCTCCTTATCTTTATCTTTATTTTTATTCTTATCTTTCCTTCTTAAATCCTTAATAATAATAATCTTATCTTTAAATTTAAAAGCTATTCTTTTTTAAATTAAATTGTAATAAAATAGAACTTTATTTAGTTTATAAGTCTCTTTAAGTTAATTATTAAACTATTTTAATATCCCCTTTAACTTAATAAAGAAGTTTAATATAAATAAGTTCTAATAAGTCTTTAAACTAATCTATATACCTTTAATATATAAAATTATTTTTAATTTTAAGAAAAGTTCTTATTAATAATTATAAATATTTTTTAATTCATTTATTAAAATCCTCTATAAATATTTTATATAACTCCTTAATATTAAAGTATTTATATACCTATAAGTACTATATAATATATATATTAATTTATATTATACTAAATTTCTCATTCTCTAATAAATTTATATTCTATAACTTAAAGTTAATATTATATATATAAATTACTTTAAGGTATATTTTATTTTATATTTTAATAAATAATAATATTAATTATAATAATAAATCTAGTAGATCTTTAAAGAGAGTTATTATAAGTAATCTTTAAAATAGTAAGGGGTTAATTATAAAGGAATAGATATATTAATAAAATTATATCGTCTTAAAGGTTAAATATAATTAATTTAAGGAACTAATAATTCCTATTAATAGAATATAAAAGAGTATTTACTATAATATTAATTTAAAGGTATATATAAATATATTAAAGAACTTATTAATTAAAAATAAATAAAGAGTCTAATACTTAATAAAGTTAACTTATAAGGTTTAAAGTATTATTAAAATATAAAAAAGGGCTTAATAATAGGGTAAACAAAGAAGTTTAAAGTTTTAATAAAGTTCTTATTTATATAAAGTATAATAAACACTTATAAAAGGTAATTTTAAATAGTAACATTAAACTAAATACTAAATATTTAAAAGGTTACCTAAGTTTTATATCTAGTAATTACTAAAATATTTATAAAAAAGTTAATTCTTCTAAATAGGTTATATAATTTTATCCTATTAGTTAAAGATAATTATACTAAATAGATTATATAAATTAAATAGAATCTAATAGCCTTAATATAATTACTTTTTAAATAGTTAAGCTATAAAGTAATAAACTATCTTATTAACCTAACTATTTATAATCACCCTTATAACCACTAATTAATATTAGCTAGACTTATATATATAAGGGTAGAAGAAGTGATATTAAATATAGTTAATTACTAGTAACTAACTATTAGAGGGTTATTTAAAGGGCCTATATAGGTAAATACCTTCCTTATTAACTAAGCCTAATAAAGGACTGTCACAACTACCATACTTATAACCTATAGTAAAAGAAGGCTTAAATTATCTATGAAGAATTATTGATTTAAAACTAGAGTTGCTTAAGGAATAGTATAGGGGAGGTAGCGAAGCTGCAATTCCGCGTCTCGAGAGGTATAGAGGCCGCTTAGGCTAATAAGATAAGTAGAGTGCACGGACCCACTGGTTGGTCCTGCGGGCGTTCAGCCCATAGCCCTAACACTTATATAAAACTATATACTTAACTAAGATTCTTTAAATTTTTAGTACTTTAAGTATAAGCCCCTTCTACACCCTTTCTAACACCCCTTCTAGCACACCTTCTAGCACACCTTCTAGCACACCTTCTAGCACACCTTCTAGTACACCTTCTAAGCTACACACATTTAGGTACTAACTAAGTATTTAAATATAAAGACTATACTCTTTCTAACCTTCTAGCACCCCTTCTAACCTTTTAATACTCTAGACTTCTAGCCTTCTAATGTTTACTTTATATTTAAATACTTAGTTAGTACTTAAATATATATAGCTTAGAAGGTATGTTAGAAGGTGTGCTAGAAGGTGTGTTAGAAAGGGTTGTTTATACTTAAAGTATTGAAAATTAAAGAAGAAAATCGTTCTATAAAGTCTCTTTATATTAATTTAAAAAGTATTTATAAATATAAAGAAGTTATTAAGAAAAATAAGTATTAAGTAAGTTTATAAAAATTATTAAATAGGTAGTTATAAAAGTTAAATAAATAGATATTAATTTATATATTATTTATATTAAATATTAATATTTTTTAAAAATAAAAATATATTTTTATATAAATATAATTATAATTATTAATAATTATTCTTTTATAATATTATTAAAATTTAAAATTTAAAATAATATATATAATAATAAAATATAATAATTTTATTTAAAAACTATAATATAATTAAAATTAAATAATAAGTATATTTTAATAATAAATACTAATTATATTTAACTATAAAGCCTTAAAAAATAAGTATATAAATCTTTAATATCTTTATTTAATTTCTAACTACTAAAATAATTACTTAGGTAGACCTAATAACTATTAGTTTAACAGACCGCTTAGCTAAAGGACTTCAATAATAAATTTAAACAATTAGTATTCCAGCAGTCATGAGGCTTTTACATCATAGCTGCTAATCAAATGCCTTAGACCTTTAGCCTTCATTGTCTAAAAACTAGGACTGCGGGAATCAAAATAAAACATAACGCAAAATCTTGTCTTCTTGAGACTCAGTGAATTAATTTGCCTCAAAGCCCAACGTAATGCAGAAATGAAAGCAAACAAATGGTGCGGTTAGTGGATCAGTAGCATGTTTACTCCTGAAGGTATCCACAAGCTTAGGCCACAGAGTTGTGGCCGTCGTCAGTCTCAGCCTTGCCCTTGATGACATGCTCGTCCCCATCCTCCTCCTCGTCATTGTCCTGGCACACCTTTCTCTTCTTAGCAGTGCCATGAGAGGCCTTCCCCTTGCCGGCTTTCTCCAGGGGCGCATCCTCGTCAGAAGCAGGGCGCTTTCTGGTCTTAGCCTTGGCCTTGCTGGATGCAGGAGTTTTGGCAATTGTAGGGCCAGCATTGGTGTTGCCGCCATCCCCCGAGTTGTCTGGGTGTCGCTCCTTGAAGGCCTTCAGGATCGTCTTGGACCAATGCTGGGCTGTGGAGAGTGGAGTTAGTTCTGAGTTGACCAAGAGCGTAGGTGGAAGAACACGAGTGCCCAGGTGCTTACACATGGCGCCGATGGTAAAGGTGTAACCCCAGCCATTCATCATCTTCTCAACCTCCTTCCAATCTGGCTTGATGGTTCCGCTGCCATCGCCAGTTGACATCAGCATGGCAAAAAGGAGATCCTTCTGAGAGGCATCATCCCCTAAAGAACACATCAGTATTGATCATAGCAAGTACTTCCTGTTACTGTAGAGTGGATGGGGATACAAAACATACACTTCTTGTTGGTGCTCATGGTGGCGGGGTGATGGGGAGGATGTTTAGGAAAAAGTTGTGTGTGTGTGTGTGTGTGTGTGTGTGTGTGTGTGTGTGTGTGTGGAAGTTGGTGGTGGGGCAAGGTTGAGTGAGTTGATGGCTTTGGGGGGATAGACCCATTAGCCCCTGCTTCTGAATTGCCTACCTGCCCTCCTGCCCTCGTGCCCTCCTACTTCTCAATCACATACATCTTGAACTACCTACCTAGGTAGGTATTTCATGCCAGCCTTCTACCCCCAGACCTCATACCAACCTCCAAATTTCCACCTCTCGACCTGCTCCCGCTTGACCTGCTGCATGAGACTGTACTGTTCCTAGGTAAGTGCATGTACCCATTGGATAGAAATTCACTTTCAAGCAGCAGGCAACCCTCTACTCCATTAATCTAATCCCAGAAACGCGCCCTTCCATCCACTGCCACCATCTAAAAATGAGACCACCAGGCCACTGTGCCTGATCGCTTCTTCTTTGTCCCTTCCTCGCTTACAATCACCACAATTCGGACCTCGACTAAACACCTTAGCAGCTTTCGCACTTGAAGTCTTTGTCCGACTCTGACCCAATCATTTTAGCAGGCTCTGTTCCCTCAAGCTTCATTGTGAGTGAGTCACAGGCAAGCGTAACTGTTATGGACTTCATACACCCGCATGCTGAACCTCTCCTTCAGTCTCAATCATGCCTGTTCACGGAGGCAACATCACCCCCAGCCCATCCTCCAAGGATGATGGCATCAACAAAGGTGGCACCAAAGACGGCAGTCCCAAGACTCCTACCAATGTCAAGAGTGACAAGAAGAAACTCGCTCAGATTGAGTTGACTCCAACTGAGTCCCTGCTCTTTTTCAACATGGTCCGATTCAATGGCGTAAGCAGCTTCCCTCGTGATATCTGAACCCCCTTCATTTTCTCCCATCTTTACCTTGGTTCCCAAAGGTCTTGCCATGCTACAGGCTTGGGCACAGGCTTTGGCCATGCTGAGGCCACAGCTTTCCCACATTCATGTGTGACTACTTCGATTGGCGCTCTGGTCAGCTAACTTCCCTCCAGAATCAGTAAGCAACTGCTTTGTGCTCTTCATACCAACATCAATCCTATTTTTGAGCACATCACGCCCCTCATAACAAGCCATTAACCAGTCTCCCTCTTAGTGCATCTGTGGATTGGGCTGCTGTAGCAGTTCATTCCAACTTGAAGAATGCAGCGTCTGCTAAGGTAAGGGCACAGTAAATATCGCATTTATCCTACACGATCCCAGGCTTAACTTCATGAAACAACAGGTTCGATTCCGTCAGATACTCAAAAAGCACGGCCTAATGGACCACGCCCCCGAGACTCCGAGATCTCAGGCTCAGAAGCGAAAGGCGGCAATGAAATCTCAAGAGAGTGTGGATGATGATGAGGAGGATGTCGACTCCTCCTATAATCCCGGCCCTGGAATCGCAAATGCAGATGGGCGGAAGCGATCTACTGTCCGTGCCGCTAGTAGCCGCGCGAAGAGGACCAAGGGAAGGCTCAGATCCGAACAGGATCAGGACGACAAGGACGTAGCTGTGAACAGTGTCGGCGCCGCTCCTTCCCCGGCATCAAAGCTTCACAGCAAATCTGAGATCAAGTTTGAGGGAAAGACTGGGTCCGAGCCGGGCAGTGACAGTGGCGTCGCACTGCTCAACGACGATGGCATTGCAGATGCTATCGACGGCGCTACAAGCGCAAGCCCTTATGAGCCGAGCCACGGTCAGGAACCCTCACCACAAGCTTTAGGCACTGGTGCGGCCTATCTCTCGGATCTCGGCTATCACCAGAGCGGTCTACTAGCTCATATGGATGACCCCCAGGCCACAGAGCTCCTCCATCCCGGTATGGTTCCAATTGCTGCCGACGGGCTTTTCGGTTTTGAGCAGCGGTTGAGCCCCGGTCAGGTGGCGGATTTGCAGGCAAGTCATGATTCCCAGGTACAGCGCTCTCAGCTCTCTCGCCTCCAGGCTCCGCAAATGCTCCGCTACCAGACGACGTCCGTCATGCCTGGCGACAACCTCCCCTTTGGTTACCTTGGCCCTACGCAGTTCAACCAGCACTTTCCAATTGGCGCCTATAATGGGGTTCCTTTCTTCGATCAACCACAGCTCAGCCATGGTGTTGGGTATGGCTATCTGGATGAAGAGAGCCTTCAAGGCGGGCTCGATGGGCAGCACGAATGGATGGTCGATGACGTCAAAATCAAGAGAGAGGGCACACCAGAGAGCGAAGGACCGGCTGAGGCTAAGTGGCAGCCTGAGTGTGGGGATGAGGTCAAACAAGACGGCGAGCCCTCGCTCGAGGAGATCCGAGGCGCCACCTATCACTGATGGAGGCGGCCTAGCTTGGTAAAAAAGAGGCTTCTTTTTCCATACAAGATCCTTCAAGACTGAAATTTCCTTTGAAGAATGGACCAGTTCCCTTTGCAACAGGAAATCGCAGATCGAGGAGGACGATTGGAAACTGTTGATAAATGCTACAGCGGAGCCAACCGTGGTATCACAAGAGCGCCGGGGGTGTTGGGGGCTTTGTGGTTGAGATGAGTCTTCAGGGTCGCACTGCCTTGACGACGTAGTTCCGTTGCGATGCATAGTTGGATGGGCGAGGGTTTTAGAAGGGGAAAGGCAACTCTTTCCCTATTGAATCTTCCTTGCGCTTCCCTTACCTTCAATAATGATTCGAGAGATAGCCACGTTCCAGATTAAAGATAATCATGACGCTGTATCCATAAGTGCTTAGTGGCCCCCTGGGCTGCATTGCTTTAGACGAGGAACTATGACGGCGTAATAGTCCGAGGAAAATTGCCTGAAACACTTGCCAGTAGATGTTATGATAAGGAGTCACGAAAGTCAAAAACTATAAACTGACACAGATGTGAAAATATTTGTGCTGACTGCTTCCTAGGTCCCGTTGGAGGAGACATCAAAAGTGTCTAAGTGCACATGTGCTCACATACACCCATGGATTGACCAAACATTGAAACTCGTCGAAATTACTTCATGTTCCGAGCTTTGATGTTCCGAGCTTTGGTGGCGGCCTTCCGTGGTTTGATCTCTTGAGCAATGAAGTCCCCATGGAAACACCGTAAATAGAATAATCTCATCTAGAAAATACGGTAGAAATGTTTCCATCAGGTCAATATCACTTTATCGGGTCAAGTTAAGTAAGTCGTGTGCATCTAGTAATCTCTTCTCCTTTTCCACTTTTTGGTACATTTCACTTCATAATGATAAACAAAGTATTTGATATGGGATGGAATTGTCGTCTTTTCTTGGACCTGATACACTATCTCATTGGGCACATGTAATAGCGCTCAAAGTCACGTTTCCTAAATGATTTTCATGACCACGACACCGTAAAAAGAACAACGATGTCTTGGACCAAATTTGCCTTGGGCGCCAGATTCGAATGTGCTGATGCGAGTAACCATTGCTAACTAATTATTTCGGACTTTCGGCTAATCATACCTTATCACAGATTGGAGAGCGTGACCATTCGAAGCCAATACAGTCTTGGGTCTAGTAGTACATCGTTTAAGGCACGGGTACAACCAGCAATCTTGAAAGCTCCGCAGACGAAGCGCTAAGCAAATGGCACTCAGAAAGACTCGCAGGGTTTTCATAGAAGACTTCTGGTTCAGCACCGCAGACCTTTTGTGCGCTTTTCGCATACAAATTGACATCCAGAGAAATGGTAGTAAAGGAAAACACCTGCGTGAGTCCTTATAAGACGTGCCTGGTTTCTCCCGCGGCACTACAAATGTAAGTCCTTGACGTAACAGACGCAATGCACGTGTATTCTACAGCAACTTTTACAATCTTCTATTGATTTTAAGCACGTACACAACCGTCCCAAGGCTGAACCACCCAGACACGGATATCTTAAGTTACCAACAATCTTGTTGGCATCAATGATGATGGTACACAACCTGAGATTTGGACCTGGCTGCTGCTCATGTTGAAATTGAAAACGCGAGTGTATCAATAACAAAAACGAGACTGCCGTCTCCTCCACTTACTTGAAAGCAATCCATCATTGAGATGTGTGTATTTTTTGACCAAAACTGCATTGGCAACCCTCCAAAATCCGGATCAAGATGATCGCTCGCACCTGTAGACGCAGGTAGATCACTCTGGCAGACCGCCGCTTACACCAAGCCCCAGTTAGCCCAACTTTGCAAAGAGACACATGTTTTTAGCATAGTGCGTATTATTATTGTCCAATAGGTTTCAGGTTATCGCAGCCAAGGGATAATGTTTGTACAGATGTGCCTATTTCACCACCGAGGGGAGCAGACGCCGGCGAGCAACGCCGAATTACCTCGATTTCCTCCCCTCAGGCCTGCATGCAGGTCCGCCCAACTGTGATGCGGCAAATCACAGCCGTGGAATAACCCAGTCTTCTGCACTTGATGTCTGCAACTCGAATAAGGGCAACATGCTGTTTGCTACCCTCCTGAGAGGACATATAGCCCCATTACCCATGTTTGCAGCGACGGCACAGACTCTGGACTCACTTTCACTGGGCCCATAATGTTGAGGCCTCGTCGTGACCTCACCGACGGAAACAAAAGGTTCCTGCTCAGGCTGGGGATAATGCAGGTCAAGCGCCCTCTCCAAGCAGAGTTTCTATGCAACCCCAGCCTGATGGGCTATTTCACATCGTGCCAAGATACTCGCTACCGCGGAACGGGTTACCTCAGTTCCGAGAGCAACATGCTTAGACCACGCATTCCCCGTGACCATTGTGCGCAGGCGCGCATTCATTGCATCGCCATCCTTGGTGCTCAATCGGAATTTGCGCCTGATACTTGATGCACTCCTCGTGGTAAAGAGGTTTCTTGCATTCCTGTAGATTCCGCAATCAGCTCGTGCTTGGATGGCCAATTTGGACCTAGATAACTCACCTCGTTGGCGCAAATCAGCAACTGCGGGCCTCGAACGTTACGACCACAGATCGCGCACCCTTTAGAGCTACGGTGTTGTGCCTCCCTAGGAGGCTGCTGTGAAGACGCTTGTTCCGGTTCCGGCGGCTTCTGACTTCGTGCTTCTTGTATGCGAGATTGTACCTGCCTCACGGTGTCGGCATCAAGACCCCTCGCGATGAGGACTGTCAGATGCTTGCCGAATTCCTGGATACGAGATTGCGAGCTGAGGAGCCACGGCATCTTCTCATTCACGAACTCAAGCACTGCGCGTGAGATAAAGGCATCGGAGCTTATGTGCCTCTTGTGGATGAACGCGTCCCACTGCTTGATGTAGTCTTTCTCGGCAGCGTCGACATCAATGAAGTCCTGGACAATATCTTGGTGCTTCTGGATGAGCCAGGTATCATCGGCTACAGACTGACGAACCTCTGTTCCAGGTATCAATTTGGCCTTGCTCAGGGAGTCAAATAGCGGCTGCTTGGTGTCCGGAACAAGAACTTTCTTCTCCTTGCGACGGCCTCCGTTTCTCTGCAGCCGTGTCAGCGTTAAGCTTCTCGAGTATGGCAATTCAAGTGAGCCCGTCTCCGCCTTCCACACTTACCTGTGATGGTCTCACTTGACCTGTTCTTGCGTGTGAAGCTTTGTGGGCCGAAACCACGGGTCCGTCGTCGTTGTGTGGGCCTAGACGGGACTTGACCCAGGAGTCGTCGCCTTCAACGTACTTGTCCAGGTCGAAGGCTTTGGTCGGCTTGCCCAGCTGGTATATCGTGGGACGCAAAAAGGGGCCCCCATTGACAGCTATACAAGAGACGTCCACCGGGGCCCCCATCTTTCCAGAGGAGATGCTGACCTCAAATCTGTACTGTGGGTGGCTGGGAAGGTGCGCGCGAAGCTGAGCCAGAGACTGGTGCGAGGCATGGCAGAAGCAGCAAGCGAAGCCCAGTACGAGAACTTCTTTGACTGGCCCAGATTCTCTGGGAAGATGATAGAGGATGCGATCTGCGTCGGCTCTTCTCAGTTCCGCTTTCGCCAGGCGATTGCGGCCTTTCCTTCCCTGCGCGCGATTGCTGAGGTCTTTGAGGTTGTAGTTTTTGGTTCCTCTTATCCTCAGTGAGCGGCTGGGTGTCAACTCGCCTTCGGCTTCTTCCTCGGCGTCATCGTCGATGAGGCCAGAGGTCCCATTGACCAGGTTTCCATTTATCCCGTTGGCATACGCTCCATTCACTTGACCATTTGTGAGTGGCAGGGTTTCATCTTGTTGGTCGGCAAGTGTAGCAGGGCAGGGAGAAACCCTCTCCCGGCTGTTCCATGAGTGCCGCTCTGGCAGAGCTGTTGCCGCTCTCACGTCAACGTCCAGAACGAAGTCGGTTCGGACACCTTGGCAAGATCCCTTGTGTAGCCTCAAGAGTCCCGACCTCCGACCTCCATCAATGATCTTTGGAATCTCAGCCGCGAGTGTCCAATGTCGTGATGCAGATGAGTGACCAAGGAACACATTCTCATCAAAGGATGTGTCGGCCAGGTTCAGAGGTGGCCAATTGCGGTCACCGGCTGATTCAAGTTCGAGAGACATGGAATACTGGTCGGCAAGATCAAAGACTGCATCGTCGTCGCGCTCGACGTAGATCTTCTCTTCGGGAATATGAAACGGTTGAGGCAGGTAAACCCTGGCCATCTGAGATAAACCAGCTGGATTCTGAAAAGTCTTGATGGTGCAAATTTGGCTATCACAGTAGAGAATGCGGGCCTCACCAGGCATGTGCCTGGCAGTGGTTATGGTGATTTTGCACCGGGCTCTGATGCTTGCAGCATCCTTGATGGCTGGGGGGATGGTTCCGTTCAGGGCAGGGTTGTGCCTCTGGCGAGAGGAATCCTTGTGGGCAATCTTGAGGACTTCGATCCGGATGGCGCGTTGGATCTCGCCTGGCTTGCTGGGGAGCAGGAGGCTGTCAAGATCTTGACCTAAGCCCGAGTCCGGGGAGTTTTCGGCATAGCGACGTCGCTTTGCGGGCCGAGTGTCATGGTCGTCATGGCCGTTGGCCAGCTTCTGGTGAATTTCGTTGGACTTGAAGCCCAGCGCTGCAGACTGCAGATAATTGATGGCAATGATCCAGTTCCTGTGAAGATAAGGGAGATCCCGGGTGCGTGCGGTAGATCTCGTCATGGTCACGCTGAGGCATGCGAGCCGCTAGGCCAAGGCTTTGAGAGCCAAACTAGGTAGCTCTTGCTTGGCCTATCTCGCAACTGAAAGTGCCCTTGGTGTCAGACTTGTGGTCTGCGAGTCAAGTTGTTGCGACGTGACGTGCTTCTTGTCTGAGGATGTGTTGAAAGAACGGTAAGCGAAGACAGTGCCCTGCGCAGTCCTGATGCTTTGATGGAGGAGCAGGGGCCAAAGGGATAGGAGCAGAATTGAAGGTCTAGAGGGATTCCCAAATTTGAGGCTGACGATGTTTTTGCAGGGGCCGGGTATGACGGAGGACTGGGCCACACAGCCCTATGGGAGTGACCAGTGGGTGGTAGCTGGCAGGGCTGATGCTGGAGCAGAACCAAAAGATGCGGCAAGATGGCCGACGTCTTGCTGGCTGGCTGGTTGGCTGGCTGGCTGGCTGGCTTGCTGGTTGAGAATGTGGTGATGGGGTGGAGGCCGGGCCAACCTGAGATTGAGGTCTATTGACAGACTGCCTCTGAGGATCCCATCTCAGTGCAGGGCGACCCGTGTTCGTGCTTGCGCCTGTGTGCAAGTGTGGCTGGCGATCGACCATGGGCCCAGGGCGACAGCGGAGGGTTGAAGCTGGCAGTCAATTCATCAAGGCACGACGCGTGTCCGACCTTTTTCTCTCTCACGCACTCACACTCTCTCACTCAACTCGCTCGCTTGCACGCGGTTAGGGAAACAACCTGAAAAGAAACCCATCGCGATTGCTACTGCTGGAAATGGCCTGACCCTTGTCATGCCTAGTGGCCAGTGCTCGGGCCAATTGCAGGCCACGGATCAATGCGAGCAGCACGATAACGTGCTACCTACTTTTCCACCGCCGGCCACGCCGGGACAGACGTCCTGTGCTAACTCAACAACACACCCCCCTGGCACAAAAGCCAAAGCTGACTGGAGAAGGGCGAGGCAGCCGGCAGAAGAGTTTGAAATGTTCGAGCCAGCAGGGGACAGAGGACGGACAGCTGGCTACATGCTCGTGCTCGATTGATCCTGTGTTGTCTTTGTTTCTGCATTGCCACAAGCCTTCTCCTGTTACAATTACTGCCAGCACACCATGGCATTGCCGCGTGACAGCCCGGGGCTGGAGCCTTACCAAACATTGAAGCCTTCCAGCTCAAGCAACATTCAACATCTTCCCAGAAGGGGCCCCACAAGAAGTTAGATATGGTTCAGACCTCGGGAATATGGAATCATCCTAAGTGGCATCGTTCTGTTGGGAGGATAAGGTATAACTGTGACTTCTTGTCTCATGGTCGCCAACTTTGCAGCCTTCAAAATACCTGCCCAGGTTCTAAGTCGGACAACTCTAGAAGAACAGACCTGGCTCGGTCCTATTGCTGCATCACATAATGACTTTGTGTATCCTACACTCAGTCAATGCAAAAAGCCAGCGGTTGAGCTGAGGGCTGTTGAAATTGGTAATGTCGTGTGATAAATACTGTGGATTTAGCCTGCAGTATGTAGTGCCAAGAAAGGAGCCAGAAAACCAACAGTGAAAAGGCTGTGCCACAGTTCGCCAGCCTTACTCGCATGTCAATTACGCAAGGCCCGCCCGCATTCCGTACGGCCAAGGACAGTAGACTACGCTTTTCGCTGTTGGCCAGTATTGGCTGGGATTATACACGGGGGAGTGGCGAACAAGTCCTTTTCAACCTGCTCGTCGGTCAACTGGTGTCGGATAGGCACAGGAGCGCGCTGCTTTGAGGCGAGAACCGTACAGCCGTTCAGAACCACAGACCGAGCAGCTGGTCCTTTCCCTCATCACCTTCTGGGTCCTTCTTTGCATCGCCGTATCCAGTAGGACTTTGTGGGCTTGTTGGCCGGGCCGGGATCTGACCGCAGTCGGCAGCCGCAATGCTTGGCCTTGCCGGGGAAATGCCCGGATGAAGATGGCAACTCTTGAAGGCAGAGTTTCGGCTACAACCCCCCACAGATGATTCAGCCAGATTCAATTGTAGAAATCTATACACACATTTGATCACCTGGACAGCAGCAGACTCGATCTGCCGTCGCAGTGGGCGAAAGAGCCCAGCACAAGAACCGAGCATTTGTGACTCCACGCCCAAGGCTGATTCTGGACTCGCACCTGTAACATGGGACAATACTGTGTGTAGTCAAACAGATTCTTGCCTCGTTTCTGATGGAACTCAGTACTTAATCCCCGGTGGTATGCCGCCTGTCACAGACATTCCGAGCTTCACCCGTCACTGCGCATGGCGTGTGGCTGCCCTGTAAAGAAGCCTCAGATGGCAAGGTGGCCGAGTTGATATGCAGCTCTTGATGGAACGACGCCCAGGTCAGAACTGGTGCTTCAATGTTTTCAGGCAAGTTTCAGACAGGGAAGTACGCTCTCTAGTACTTTTGCCGCAGGGTGTTACACACATTTGTACCTGTAGAGACTGCCAGTGATGTGCATTGCCACCGTTGCCCCTTGCTCTCGTAGACCTACCCAGGTATGAGCAATGCGTCCTCGTGGGGAGAGCCTGGGTGGTTACCTTGAGTAATCCCTGCTTCAACTCACACCGTTCACTTCATAAACACAAAGGTTTGGTCTGTGCCATGTCACTGCTATTTCTGGTCTTCTGTCCCTCTTGCGAGAAACAACTATGGCCTATCTACTAGCGCTGATACATCTCGTCGTCTGTACCTAGGTACCCTGGGGTAAGTAGTTGTTCCCGGAGTGTCAAGACTACCCTAGGGTACCAAGGTGACTTGTGATGTGCTAGAAAGGTGTGGAACAAAACAACCTAGGATGTGGTTGGCGTATGTCTTTGAAATGACTTGAAGCGCTAGTGAGGCTATTGATGGACCATGTGTGTATTTGAGTAGGTGGCAAGGCTAACCCCTAATGTTGAGCACCGGAAGTTTGGATCCATGGAACACTCGTAAGATACATGTGACTGAGGGAGGTTGGTAGAAATGCACAGGATTTTATGCGCCTGATTGATTAACACGGTGGGATGATAGAAGTATAGTTGGACGGCCACCGTATGAAGGCGCCATGTATGTCCTCGGACGTGTACGGAATAGAAGCGAAACCACACACATATGCCATGCGTCTTCTCCGCTGTTCAGTATCTGACGACTCCCGTCTCACAACCGCATACCATTCCAAGATGGCAGGAATGCTGAAAAATATTATTTGCACGAATACCCGTGCTCACTAAATATGACCTAGCCCAATACTGTGAGCTATGCCTTTCACCAGTTAACAAATGTCTGTACCGATTCATTGTCATTCATTTCTCCCTCTTGCCCCTTGAGTCTCCACAGGACGCGTCCCTCTAGCAACAGGCTATGTGAGGTTGCCATCTATCCGCATTGATATGGAGACCGATATCTACCCTCCCAAGCCCCGCTTATCCCACCTCAAGCGCAGCGCACGGGCCCTGCTCCATGACAAAACGGCTCCCAGATCTTGTCCCACACAGTCGAGCACGACTTGGGGCCTACACAGTACTCAACTTCACCTCACGCCCATCTCACCTGGACCTGCCCCTTATTGCCTTCCTCCCGCAGGGGCCGTCGTAGGTCATCATCGGCCGCGCTCACTTTCCTACCTGTTCCTCACGTCCCGGCCGTCACTTCACCCCAACCCCAGGACTGCACCTCCTCCCCACATCAACAGGGCTTGCTTGCCCTGTCCCAATGGTTCTCTGTGTGTGTCGCTGACACCATGAGTCGACCCGATCCTGCAGGGGTCCGCCGCAACCCTCGCCGGTTGACCACGCGGCCACCCAGTCGCCCGAGAAACCCGACCGGCCGTGTAACGCGGAGCGCCACGAGGCTGCCCTCTCCATCAAGCGGCTCCAGTGAACTCGACCATGATTCATCAGACACCGACGCACCTGCCCCTCGGCCCAGTCGTCCTCCGGGGGCCCAGACCCGCCAGTCCGCACGTCTGCAGACCATCGCTCACCAATCCTCCGGGACACGCGGCCCCCAGCCCACCCGGGCCCACGCCCCGGCAAGCTCCCGCCCGCGCCGCCCTCGGTCCAACCCGCCGTCACGGACGCCTCCCCGGCCTGCAAGGATCACGGACCCTCGGTCCAGGGCATCCGGCTCCAGAAAGAAACACGCCGTTTCCCCTTCTGCCACCAGCCTGCCGGAGTGGCCCTCCTCCACGGTGCGTCCGCCCTGGCAGCACCTGGAGTGGACCCTCCTCGTCCAGATATTCGAGTATGCTTCTTCATCACTGGAATTCAAAGAGGGCGCTCGCTGGCTTCTCTCAGCCGGCCTCACTTGCAAGCTCTTCCTGGACCCTGCCCTCAAGGCCTTGTACAGGCGCCCCATGCCCATCCTGTCCATGAACATGGCCACCAAGTTTGCCGCGCTTATGCACAACCTCTCTGTGAATCAAGCCGCCGCCAGAGAACGCAACGATCACAGGCGCACCATGGTGGAGTCTCTCGTGGTCAGCGTCACCTCTCTTTCCGCATCCCGGCCCTTCGACCTGGCCGAGCTGGTCCTGGTCCTGCCTGGCCTGTCTCACCTGGAGCTCTATCACGAGTTTGATTTGCCGCCTTATCGGCAGCTCGACCTCAAAACTAGGAGGTGGACGTATTCCCAGGCCCTGGTCCATGCGCTGAAGTCGGCCGGTGAATCGGACGCTCGCATGAGGCTCAAGTCGTGGAGGTGGAGCGAGAGGATGATGGACCGCGACGTGGTCTCCCCCAAGCAGATGAGGGCCATCCACCAGTGGTCGACCTTCTCGCAGCTGCGCGACATCACTCTGGTCAACTTTCAGGTCCCGTCCTTGAAGGAGAACAAGGACCCCAACGACCCCGAGGTGTTTGAGGCCGACAAGAACTTCATCAGCTGCATCTCCGAATCCCTGGAGCCCCTTGGGAGTCTGAAGCACTTGAAAATGGAGTCGTCGACAGTCGTCGATGGCCAGTTCCTCTCCCTGCTGCCCAAAACGATTGAACATCTCGAGATCGTCAACTGCTGGGAACTGACGGCCGAGATGCTGGTCGAGTACCTCCTGACGCATGGTCGCAGTCTCCGCAGGCTGACGCTGCATCACAACCAGTCCCTGAGCCTGGCCTTCTTACCAACCCTGGGCGTTTCCTGTCCGCAGCTGCGCGAACTCAGCATGAACCTGACCTTTTACGCACACCACGAGTACTACAACGATTCGGACCCCTTCTACGAAACGTTGCTCACCGTCACCGATGTCCCAGTCTGGCCTGATAGGATCGAGATTATCGACTTGGAGCAGCTTGCCAAATGGGATGCGGCCACGGCGGAGATGTTCTTCCAGAGCTTCGTTGACCAGGCGCCAAACATGCCAAGACTGAGACACCTGGCCGTCAAGGCCATGCTGGATGTGCCGTGGCGCCAAAGGTGCGAATTTCGTGACAGGTGGGTAAGTAGACTGAGGAAGGTTTTCCTGCGGAGGCAGACCAAGCCTCGACCGTATCATTCCTTGATCCAATGGCCGACGCTCAGGGGAGGGCCTGGCATCCAAGAGGGGAACACAGACGTGGGAGGCGAGACGGACGACACACCCATCCGGCGCAGCTCTCGCATTGCCACTCACATCGCCACCCCTGCCCCAGTTCCTCCGGAGAACACGGTGGACAACAAGCGCAGCAAGAGAAAGCGAAGTGCTGGCTCAGCGCGAGACCTCAGGAGGCCGAAGAGAGTCGCTATCTCGTACAGGGACCCTGACACGGATGAGGACCTTGACCTGCTCGATCCTGAGGAGAGCGAGGAAGAGGAGGCCGAGGACCCCTCACTTCCATCGAGTCCCCCGGAGTCACCGGCGTCCCCAGACGACGACTTGCCGTTCGTGCATGGCCTGTGTGACGTGGTCAACATTCGCTTCGATAACCAGAAGCCGCGAGAATTCCAACTTGGCATGGAGGACTTCCTCGACGAGCAGGAACATGAGTCGGATGACGAAGAATGGACGTCGGACCGCGACAGAGACGACGATTCGGATGTGTACGCTTGGTGAAG
This sequence comes from Diaporthe batatas, assembly GCF_019321695.1. Taxonomy (NCBI): domain Eukaryota; kingdom Fungi; phylum Ascomycota; class Sordariomycetes; order Diaporthales; family Diaporthaceae; genus Diaporthe; species Diaporthe batatas. The sequence continues at coordinate 117,060 of NW_025408559.1, read as the reverse complement.
CTGCCCATGGCGGAACAGCAAGGCCTCGTGGGCGAGCCGGATTAGAGGGGCTCGGCGAGTGGACAAGGCGTTTGTTGACGGATACCCTAGACAGAAAAGACGTGAAGTCACTGCATCTTGCTAGACGTTGCTTTTGGTTTTGTTTTGGCATGGCCCCTGGAACGGCGTTTGGGGATTCTCCAAGAGGAAGGACTGGCTGGTAGGGTTGGATTTGTTGGCGTTTTAAGCTCTGGACTCGCTCACGGTTGGAATGTCTCGCGCGGCGCGCGCATTGTTAGATAGCTCCGAACCTGGATTGCCCGTCCAGATGGTGTAGATAACCGTTCAGAAGGACAGCTGCGGATGCGACGACGTCGTGTTGGGTGTCCAACTTCTTTCTACCTTGTGCTAATTTTGGGTCCACCCAGCTCGCCCCCTTTCCTGCATTTGTTGCTGCATGCATCTATTAAACGTACATGTATGTATGTGTATCTCGGGTTTGAGGCAGCAGGTCAAAAGTTGTCCTGAATGCGAACCTGCAGCAGTGGATTTCCTCGGGTTGATGCGAGATTTCGGTCGGACTGCCAATCAGTGTGCCGCTGTAATGTGAACGCTTGGGTCCAGCCAGGTGCACCCTGCAGTGCATTCAACCCGCTCTCGAGCTGAGCTGAGCTGTGCAGCGGCAGGTCAGGTTGGGCCTCGCTGCCTCCTCCAGGTGGCCAGGTAGGGGCCAGGTAGGTAGCTGTCCTCCCGCACATTGTACCGGCATCCTGCCTGCCTGCAACACACCCCAGTCTTCATTCAGCACATCCTCTCCCCCAGTCCCGCCTCGTCCCCCCTCCACATTATCATACCTTATCCTCTTGTCGCATGCAGCAGCAGTTGCCGGTCATCCCCCCCTGACATCCAATTCATCTAATACAGGATCGGTGAACAAGCCTCCTGGGTCACGCCCAGGGACTTTCCACACGGCACGCGCTCGTCCAGTTCCGGCCCATCTCCCAAGGCCCAGGCGCGAGGCGACGGCGCATCACACAGCGAGGCAGCGCAGCATCACGGCAGCGCAGCAGGTGCGGCGGCGATAGTGGGCTAGGCCAGCGGGTGGAGACTTGAGGCTGCGGCGCGCTGCGTGGTGGAGACAGCCCGCCCCCAACACGATACGACTCGATCTGCCGCGACCGACCGACCCCCAGGCCGACCCCCAGGCCGACCTGCTGACTGGGTGACTGAGTGGTTGGCTGGACTGAAGTCAAGGACGACGGGTGGACGGACGGGCTGGCTGATTGACTGACTGACTGACTGACTGACTGGCTGGCTGATTGATTGATTGACGGATTGCCCGATTGATGTGTGCTCTGTGGGTGTGCATGTGGGTGTGGATGCATGTCTGCTGCACGTCTACCTAGGCAGGCACGGTATGCTATCCCGTCGCTGTCGGTCTGCAATCGCCCAGAGCCACGACACCACGACACGGCACGACACGGACGGTACGCCAATATTGGCCACAACCTGTGCCCCGTAACCGAACCCCTACCAACTCCCGCCCAACAACCCGCTGCACCGCAATATCCTGCTGATCGGCCTCATTTCTTGTCAGCCAGTAAGTGGTCCACATGCTTTGTTCCCCTGCGACGACGCACTCTGTTGCGACCCAGAAGCCCCTCGCATCTGGCTTTGTTGACGTGATCGTAGCGCCTGGCCGACCCTTGCCGACACCACCACCACCATCCCAACTGCCAGACCCCTTGCCGGCCCCCGGCGTGCAGTCGCGCTGTCACCGAGCTACACGGCCGTCTCGGCAACTGTCCTGCCCGCCATCCTCGCCGCCCGCCACGCCCGACGAGGACCTCAAGAGGAGCTGACGAGGAGCCCGACCCCCTGTGCCTTGTTAGAGGTCACTGCCTCCGACAGAGCTTCGCGCTGGGTCATCACAACGCCCATCCCATTGCGCAACAGTCGCGCATCCGATCCAGGATCCTGAGCCTGCACCTGCCCTGACGCCGACCAACTACAAGCTGGGGACACCGCGCCGCCACCATTCTCGCGACTTGCCATTGGGACAAGGCTTCTTTCATGAAGCAACGTGGAAGATGGAGGTTGCGGCGGAGAGAATCAGATCCGTCAAGAAACTACTGCCCGAGAGGCCACACCACCTGGCTCTTTCACTTGGCCGCAAATATCCAGTTCCTCCAAACTTCTGGGACCACCAGTCCCCGCTACAATATTCCACATTCCTATCAGACGCCGATCGCGGCCTCCTCCTGACACGACCATACTACGACATATGCGACGAGCCCGAGGCCCCTGTGCCCACCCGCCAATCCACCCCCCAGGCTGGAGCCAAGAAGGCCGGAAGCAAGATGACCCTAGAGGTTTGGAAAAGCAAGAAGGTGGCGACCTCGCCAACGGAAAACGGAGTCTTGGGCAGGGTAGAGGACAAGAAACAGCGGGTTTCTGCACATGGTCCAGAGAAGGACGTGTCGCGCAGAGAGCATGACAAGGTCAAACAGGCCGGCACGCAACGCGATGGCAAGGGCTCCGATCCCCGGGGTAATGGCGACGCAGATAGGTACGTATCTTGCCTTACAAGATGTTGTCGTGTTGGCCGAACCGCTCATTTTGATCCTCTGACAGGCCCAAGAGCTCCATCTCCAAAGTCACGTCACGAGATGTGCCGAGCCCGTCGTCCGAGGGCAAGAAGCGGCCGCTGGAGCAGGATGATAGCACGAGGCCACTCAAAAAGACAAAGTCGAGCGAGCCCACATCATCAGAGGCGCCGCGCAAGGCGCCGCGGCCAGAGGCTCCGAGTGGCAGGGAACGTGCCATGTCTGCTAGTAAGGATGGCAGAACAGGAGCGCTTCAGTCGAATCCGAGCGGCCGCGCCGCTCAGCCAAGCTCGAAGGACCAGCCCCGCGCCGTCTCGCCAAAGACCACTGTCAACGGCACGAAGCCTCAGAGCTCTGCGTCCCGCAACACATTACCTCCTAAACCAGATACTTCTGGGAAGCATCTTGTTCCTCCGATACTCTCGCCCCTGAAACTAGCGTTTGACGATGATCTCGAGACGTGGAGTTCGAAAAAGAAGGTGGCAGAGGGACACATGATGGGAAAGTCACAAAACAAACCCTCGAGACCAGAGGGCACAGTGAAGAAGAGGGCCGCCACGCCGGAATTGCCCCCCATCCTTTCACCCACGTTGCCCCCTCAGGTCGAGGAAGCGCTGGCTAGAATACAGAAGACGCAGGTAAAGGAGGAAGCGAAAGACCCGCCTGGCCAGTCTTCCGACGCGGCAGCCGGCGCACGCAAGACCCGACCTCCAGCAGATAATTGTGACGCGGAGGCCCGGCCCGCCAAGCTTGTGACGATAAAGTACAAGAAAACCCTCCGAAAGAGGATACAGAGCCTCCTCGCACTGCCATCACGGCCATGGCCGAAGGAGCGGTCGCTCAGCGCGGACAACACACCGCCGCCTGCGAGCAAACGCCCGCGTGGCACGGAGCCAATTGCGGAGCCGGTGACGAGCTCGGTCGGTGCGAAACGGCCCAGGGCACCCGAGACGACAGGGAGCAAGGCGCCACACACACCGCCAAAGCCCCCAACTGCCAACAGCCTAGCTGCGCCCGGGGGCTCGCAGACCCATACGCCAGGGGGCAGGGTTGCGCAGACGCCGGGAACCGGAGACGCGGCGCAGACAGGCCGCGAGGGCACCGCCAAGGAGACACTCAGGAGGCGGTGGGATGAGTTCTGCAAGATCGGGAAGAAACTCAAGCACAAGCGCGATAAAGAATTCCCGGCGAACGCGGCGGGACAGAACGCGGCTGGGCAGCTGAGAGACTACCGGCGGGCAATGCTCACTATCGAGATGATACTGGCGTACATGATTGCCTTCCGTTCGCTGAACCAGAGGTCAGAGATATCGGGGGCGGCGATGGATATGGCATCGTGGCTCACGCTTGAGCCTCACTTGCGAGAGCTCAAGCAGATGGCACGGCACTCGGGCTCGCTCCAGGCGCTCGCATACCAGCTGCACGGAATCGTGATAAACGAGCTGATCAGGGCCTTCGCCTCGGTGGGCCTGCATGGCGGCGAGCAGCTCAAACTAGGGAAGGACCAGCACATGGCGGTGTTCCAGGCCATGAAGAATAATCCGAGGATATGGACCGAGGCGAATGACCTGCGGGGCAAGGTGTCGGACAAGAGCTTGCGGACGCCGACGATGGGGACCTGGACGACGCCTCACAGGGCAGCATCTGATGCGCTCCAGGTCCTTGCGCGGTTCGCAGAGCGCGAGCATGTCAACTGGCGTGCTGAGATGGTGGTGCCCAACGAGGGGGCCTAACAGGAGACGACTATTACGAATCCCGGAAGGGAACCCGGACATGGTGGAAAGTGCCCTTCTTTCCCCTTCAAAACACACACAAACACTCGGTGTGGGATTTCTTGGAGTTGCGGATAATGTCCGATCAGTGGCAACATTCTGTCACCGCGTTAGTGCCTGTGCTGTTCTCTACTGGCTGGGGGGGGGGGGGCGGGGAGCTGCAATGGCAGAGGGACAGGGAGGAGAGTGGCGTCGCAGGAGCTGGAAATGGCTGCCCATTATGATATCCCGACGTCGCTGAAGCACGGCGCGTCCTTGTGATTGACCTAGGTACTCCAATGAGGATCAAAATTGTGAGATGCTCTGCCGCGAGTGCGTACCGCAGTAGTAGCTGTGTGACGTATCTACCTACCTAGGTAGGTACCTAGGTACCTACTAGACTCGCCCAACCGGCCGGGGGCCCAGGTCCAATCCACCTGGGCGGGAGGTGCAAACCGCCCCAGGCAACCCCGACTGTCCAACCTGACGGCAAAGCAAGGCTCGAAGCCGTGGCAGCCTCTCCTTCACTTGAGCCACCATGTCCTCCAGATACGCAGCCGCCCGCCCCAAACGCGCAGGCGAGTCCTTTGCGCGCGCCCACCACGGGGGGCAGCGCCCCGGCAGCCCGGCCGACCACCGCCAAGGGCCTTCGTCTTCCAAGCGGGTCAAGTTTGACGTGCGCAACCCCTCCGCCCTCGCCCCCGACTCTCGTGACGACGACGACGCCGATGCTGAGGATGCCGCCGTCCTCGAAGCCGACGTCATTGGCAAGGGGCCCGGCGCCACCAAGCGCGGCGCAGTCAACATCGACGGCTACGACAGCGACTCGGAGAACGAAACATTTGACGACCGCGCCGAGCGCAGGGGCGCCACGGCCGCAAGTGGCAGCGGCCACGTCGACATCGCGGACAAGCTCGACAATTACGACAGGGATCTGCGCAACGGCGGCGGCGGCGGGCAACGAGACGACGATGACGACGACGACGAGGACATGTTCGCCGCTGACGAGGACGGCGACGGCGACAACGGCGCGGACCAGCAAGACACCAATGAGCAAGCCGCACCGCGTACTAAATCGAGGGGCAAGAAGGGCAAAGAGGTCCGCTTCCTGGACGCGCACAAGATCGAAGGCCAGGAGAGCACGAGCAAGAGCGGCGGACACATCCACCTCGATGAACACAATGCCAGCAGCGACGACGAGGAGGATGTCGAGCTGGCCATCCAGGAGGAAGGCGTCGACGAGGAGATTGGAATGGGCGGCCTGAAGCGCAACGCCCCCAAGATTGATGCCTTCAACATGAAGAACGAGCAAGAGGAGGGCGCCTTCGACGAGGCCGGGAACTTCATCCGCAAAGCTGTCGACCCGGACGCCGTGCACGACCGCTGGCTGGAGGGAGTGTCCAAGAAAGAGATGAAGAGGGCGCGAGAGGCTCACGAGAAGCGTGAGGCCGAGCTGCGGGCTGCCAGGAGAGAGGACGACAGCCTTCTCACCCAGGATCTTCTCCGCTCGCTGATCCTACATCTCGAGAGGGGCGAGACGCCGATCGAGGCGTTGGCGCGGCTGGGCCGAGCGCGGAAGAGCGAGCCAAAGAAGGTGCCAAAGTGGAAGCTGAAGAAACTCAGGGACAAGGAGAAAAAGGACGCGGCCGAGGCAGACGCCATGGAGGTGGACCACAGCAAGGATCCCGAAGACCCGGCGCAAGCCCGGATCAAGGAGGGCATAAACGTCATTACGGAGGCGGCGGACAAGCTGCTTGCCCGCGAGTACGCAGAGGTGTACGAGACGGAGAGGGAGCTCCTCGTGAGGGAGTGGCAGGACGAGGCGGGCGAGCGGTGGAGGGAGCCCACGCCTGCCGCCGAGGCGACCACCGGCGGCGAGGGCGACCGCGTCGGCGGTGCAGCCAAGATGTGGGAGTATCGGTGGACCGATGGTCGGGACGGCAACTCGGTGCAAGGGCCCTACGACGGCCCGACGATGAAGGCCTGGCAAGACGCAGGCTATTTTGAGGGCGTCGAATTCCGAGCAGTGGGCGAGGACACGTGGGATCGATTAGCAGAGTTCGTATGAGACCCTCTCACATTTCGCACCTCAACTCAGTATGCACACGCCCCCAACGACGGCCTAATCCCGTGACAACGCTTCTCGGAGTGATAATGCTTTGGGAGGCCGACTTTGTTCATTCTCTCGATCAGCCCGTCTCTTTTGCCTCTCTATACTAAGTGGCTTGCACGCACGTCTGTCCAGCGCCCAGGCGCCCATTACATGTACGGCAAGCACCGCCAGGACCGCCCACTCTGCCGCATCCTGGCCCGGCCCGGTCGACCTGCTCTCCTAGCCAGACGACCACGCCCGTCTCCTTCATCTGTGCCCATCACTTGAATCCATTTCTTAAGCTCATCATGCAACCCTGATAGTGGTTCATCAGCCCTGCTTTCCATGCCATTGCTGACCACCGACGCCAGCTGCGTCCCTAGCTGCGTCGGTGACGTCTGGGCCACCTCTGCAGAGTGGTCAAACTCTGTCACGGCCCAGCAATCTTGCAAGTCGTGCTGTAGCTGTTGGGCAAACTTGGACACTTGACTGTCAGCACTGGACAGCATGCAAGGGCTCATGTCGGTGTCGGCAAGGCCAGCAAGCAGCTGTCCGACGCTGAACTGTCGCAGTGGCACCTCTGGGTCTTGCGAGTCACGTATCTCATCGAGGCAAGCGGCTGCTTGCCTGCTGATGAGAGTGATCTGATGTATGCAACCCCGCAGTCTCTTGACCTGGGCCAGCGATGGTCGCAGCAACCAGCACATCAGACTTGGGCGCAGTGCATGGCAGATTTCCATCATTTGCGCAAACAGTTTTATTTGTGTTGGATTTGACACTTTCGCGGGCGTGCTCTCTCCTTTGGCAAACAACAGGTAGCCCGAGATAGTTTCCAGCAGGGAGATGGAGTGGTCGGTAAACTTGTCAGGAATCTCCCTAGGCAAGTGCGACCTACCAAAGAGGTTCTTCAGGGCTTGAGAATAGACGGTCACAAGCGGCCAGACCTGAGGGTTTCTGAACGACGCCTGGATGACGGCGGGTAGCATGCGCCCAAGCACAAATCCCAGTATGTTGTCGTTGGCCATGCCGTTCTCGATGATCTTGCTCTCAGCGTCGAGCTGGCCATCTGCCATGAACCGCTTGAAGTGGGTACACAAGAAGGAGAACAACTGCGGTCCCGCTGTGGTGTCACCTTCTCCTAGCCTGAGCCCATACCCGACGATGACCGCCGAGTGGAGCTTAGGGTCCTCTGTGGCAGGACTAAACTCTGCACTGGCCTGGAGGTAAAACGAATCGACTGTGCTGATTCCCGTTCCATGGGACTGGATGAGTGCTACTATCTCACGGATAAAGCTTGTGTAATCCTTATGCTGAGCAGAACTCATGCCCACGGATTTGATGTCTGACTTCATCTGCTGCATGACCAGTTTCAGGAGTTTCTCGTACTTGGCACGCAAAGGCATCCGCCGCGCGGAATCGCTTTGCCGCAACTCCTTTCTCATGTAGGACACCGCGCAGGCAAAGAAGTCGCGACTCGTACGGTAGTTGGGACACACTCCATCGATGACAAAAGAGCCCTTCATGTAACCCAGTTCCAGCGTCTTAAGTGTCTCGGCAAGGTGCATTTCATACTTGAGCGCGTGGAAAGGTTTGACAAGGGACAGCACCCAGATGTCGAAGTGGCTGCATCCTACGCTGGAGAAATCGAAGATGTGATTCTTCAGCAAGATGGCCACAAAAAGAGGCAGGTATGTTCTCTTGTCCAAGCTGAGATTCTGAGGAACATTCTCAAACAAGCCATATTTCCCGATGGAGAAGAAGTGTTTGAGAGATCTTTTCCCGCCATTGATGAAAACACTCGCAATTCTTCCCGAGAGGATGACGGCTTTTTCTCGGATGCTCGTGAGTGAGTTGCGATACGAGCCCACAACGGATGCAGGCGAGGAGAGTACCTGACGAACGGCGATAAAGAACCCTTGAACAACCTTCTCATCGAAGAGCTCTACAGCATCGGTGTACTCGCGGTTGTCGCTTGATGAGAACGAGTCATCTGATTCCTCCTTGAGAGCGCTGCCAAAGCTCTCCAAGCGCTCCAAAAAGAGCTCGACTGTTTCGAAACAGTCGCCCAGGATATCACACTCCAAGTTCTCGCCATCAGTGCCGATATTGGTCAGCGCTTTGCTCAACTGGCTTGTGTTGAAAGAGAACATCACAGAAGCCAGTGATGGGCAGCTCCTCATTACTGACAAGGACGCCGCCACACTGAAGCGTAAGACATCTTTCGCTGCAGTCTGATTTGCAGACACAACGTTGTCAACCATGTGCTGACCAATATCTTTCCTGGTCTCTGAGGGCATGGACATGAACTGTCTTTGTATTTCGCTCGCCGCTGAGTGATACTGGTCAAGAACCTGTTGGAAGACACGGTTTTGCCATAACATAAGAGGGCGGTAAACGTCATGTGTAGCTCCGGAAGACACGACGAATGCCGCAAGCTGTCTCCAAGCCTGGAGATGAAGGAGAACCGCTTCTTTGTGAGAGCTTCCAGGAGATATCAGTTTCTCTATTAAGTGGATGGCAGGTCGTTCCTCAGCAGGAGCGGCCCAGAAAAGGGTACACAGCAGGTCGTGGTGATTTCTCAGGGCAGCAAGGTCATGAGCGTGAATGGCCTGCTCTTTCGAGTACTGACGATCATGATTGGGTAGAGTACGGGCGATGAGATTTCGAATGTCGTTGCTAAGGCCATGCTTTCTCATGATCTGAATCGACAAGGCCAAGATTTTGAGGAAAATATGAAAGCACCGGTCATCGGCTTCAACGGACAGCTCTGTTGTGGTACTGAGTTGCTCTAGGAATCGCGGCGACTTTGAAACTTCCTCATGCCTCAAATTTGAGAGATTTTGTTGACCGAAGAAGTCAAATATAGTGCCGACGATTCCACTGCACTTATACCAGCCCCATTGATCGATAAGGCTATGGCAGCGGCCGAGCAGAGCACGGCAGTAGTCATTGAAGCCGGGTGACTGTTTCGGGTTGTTTCTACAGGACTCGAAGACCCGTTTGAGTAGTTTTTGTGGCAAGCCCCATCTTTGAGATCCTTGGACAAGGTCGGTGTGCCGCAAGTCTCTAGCACTTATGCCATTGTCATCAAAATCTTGAAGCGGTACCAGAGTGAAAATGGTTTCCCACACGCTCTCGAAATCTTGAACTTTGGAGCTTTGCAGAAGGTCAGGTGTGCCCACGAGGGAATACGTCAGGTCCCAGAAGCCAGCCCTTGGAATGTGAGCTGCGTCCAATACTTTGATCACGACCACCCAACAGGTCATGGTGAAATTGTCGCCTCTTATCCCTCGCTCCCTGGTAGTTAGGCGCTGCAGGTCATCGTATGTCGCTCGAATACCCGAGGTGCCGATCTTCAGAAGCCCCTGTATGACCGCCTTTGAGAGAGATTTCATCAATTCCTCGACAGGTACAGAAATGCTCGAGAGCTCCGGGGTACCCTGGCAGATTCGCAGGAGTACCAGCGAGCAGATGAGAAGCCTCGTAGTGGTCTCAACAAATGTGCCAGATTTGCGATCGGATACATTTGATTCGGTGAGAGTCGAAAAGCCAAGAAGCAGTCCGAAAAGCCTTTGAGCACATGGTTTGAGGTTGGATTCATCTTCAACCCACAATGAGTGCAGTACATATCCGAGGACGTGGTCAGCACAGTTGATGGCATTACAACGGGTCTGCTCAGCGTCGATCACACCGATTGTTGACAGCTGTTCTGAGAGCATTTCAAAAAGAAGTCCGAGCTCGGAGGAGGTCGTGTCAGTCCAGAGTCCCCAGTGAAACGAGTGATGCGCGATCTTGAAAGAAGTTCCCGCTCGAGGTCGGGTAATGTGACTGAGAAATTCGCAGTCCAGAGCCTTCTTCAAGTCGCCATTTCCAATAAGCGTGCTGTGGTGGAAGAATACATGCCGCTGTAGGGGGAAAATATCGAAATGGTGCGTATACTGCGTCCCGTAGGGTCCCAGTCCCACTATCCTATCCTGTTCTTGACGAGGCTCTTCAAGACGATCCCCACGCTCGAACGCGTTGTATTCCAGAAGTGGATCATTCGCGTGTCGGAATTGGGGAGCATCCAGGTCAAGACGCCGTGGCATAAATTGCTTACGAAAACGAGGTTTCGTAACCGCACGTTGCCGGCCTTTGAGTTGGGCGTGGCCGAGGATGCCGTGCTTGGGACCATCTGTTTCTTCAGGGCTCTCCTTGGTCTGTGGAGAGTCCAACGCGCATTCCTGAAGGCGAAACGTTGGTGCTAGTATCTCCTTTCTAGTTTTGTGAAACACAAGATCTAACATCTTCTTCCTCGCAGCGAAGGCTGCGTTTTCCGCCCCATGTAATACGTCATCCTCAAGCTGCGCTGGTCTGATGAGGTAGTCGGCGCCCGGATTGTGCGATTGTGCCCTAGCGGGCGCTGCTCCTCTGATGGGGTCACACATCGGGCGAGGTCCTGCTATGAACGCTTTATCGATGACCACGTGCTCGTTCAGGCTCAAATGCCTTGTAGAGTTTGATGGGTTTCTGTCTGATGGGCCGGCACGAGGTCTAGTGTATGTTGTGACGTTCGGGAAGAGCTTCCCAACAGGCCATCTTGGCTTTCGCAGATCTTGGCCAGTCGGCCGGAGGCCCGAGGGCGGTCGCCGCTGTATTGCTTTCCGCTTGATCTTACCCATGGCCCAGTCTCGAAGGATTGAATGAGCATCAACGTTGTCCCTGCGGGTTCCGAGATTGATGGCCTTGGCATTAGGTTTTGACCTGCCCAGATCTTGACGCCTACTCGCAGCTCGGGCAGCAATTCTGATAAACCTCGGTGCATCGGGCTCGATAACATCTGCAATACCAAGCGCCGGCGGCGACACAGCTCGAGTCCTTTGGGCGGTCCGTTTGGAGTTGATTCGCGGCTTCCGGGTCCTCACGGTACCATTTGATGAGCGATTTGCACGACCCAAAGTATCTGAAATTTTTGGTTGTCGATAGCGCTGTTCTCCTTTGAACAACCTTTGCTGCGCATTGTTCCTTCTCTTGTTCGGAATGACTCTCGATGTGCGATTACGTTTCCCTCCTGGTAGCATCCAGTCGATGTGGTCTTCCTCGATTACTGACAGACTATCCTCGACACCTTCCACTTCGTTGCCAAGAAAGCTGAACTTGTTTTCATGGTCATGACCTGAGAGGCCAACCTCCTGTCTCGTCGCGTGCTCGTCAACATCATTACCGTGGTCATTGTCTAGTTCTTGGAGAGGATCGCTGACCGCCATGGATTTTGCGCTCCTCACTGTGGCCACTCCACGCTGCTGCCCATCTGGAAAGCGTGAAGGGGGGGGCTTCCTGAGAACGCCTTTCCGAACGGTCTTGCTGGTTTGCTGGTCCAACCTGAGCCAAGAAGCAGGCAGCACGCCTTTAATCTTCCTTCCAGTCCTTTGAATAGCATCTGAATCGCTGCTTGAACTGCTGTCTTCCAATTCCGAAGCATCTTCGTCTTGACCGCTCTCCAAAGCAGTAGTAAGGTCGACTACCTCGGAGCGATTTGCGAGCGCCGCACCACTACTAAGCCGATCAATAGCTGTGGATTGGAAGCTGTCACCCATAGCATTTGAGAAAGACCGCGGAGAGGAATCAGGAGATGGGGAATCAGCCAGAGCTGGGTCAGCCCGTAAAGGACCAGGCGAAGGTGGAATGTCCCAATCGTCGTTCAAGTTGTTCGCGGCCGGTGCTGACTCGAGAATCTCCTGTCTGCTTTTCAGTCGCTTCCTCGAAGTGGAAGACCTGGAAGGTGTTGGCCGCTTTGTCAACTTGGCTGGCATTCTCGCCGGTTTTAGAGCAAGGTATTTGATGTCTGGAAACTCCTCCCCATTGATGCTTGTGTCGTCCGTTTGTTGACTGCGACTGCGACTGCGCTCGCTGCTCGCCTGTGGTCTATGACGAGGCGATGAGGTTCTTGGCGATGGGGATAAGGCCAACTCATCCAGATCGTCATCTGGTGCATATTTAAAAACGTCCTTTCGAAGATGTTGCGATTCTTCTCCCGGCGTGCCCGACGTTGGCTGGCTCTCACCGCCTGCGTAATCCTGCTCTTGCGACACATTCTCATCATGGCTTTTGTTGGGGTTCTGATCCTGCAGGGCAAAGTGGATGGGCTTCACACCATGGGATTTCATGAAACGGCTGTATTGAGCATTTTCGAGGAGATATGGATGTTCCTGGATCGGCTTGCGGGGTCTCAGCGATCGACCAGCTCGCGGCGAAAGCTCTAAAGGCGCATCTCGCCGACTGTTCGGGTTCCCGGGCTGGTTCGATGGCTGAACACTGTGCTCGACGTCCTTGAATACGCCCGAGAATTGGGGCTCCAGGTCGGTTCCGAGGGAGCTGCCAGGGAAGGGGTTGGCGGAAGGCGCAAATATCTGGACGACGCTAGGTGATATCTCGTCTTGCTCGGATGGGATGGTTGCGGATGCATTGCGAACATCAGATTTGCCTTCAAGGGCGTCTTGAGAGCCTTTGCCACTTTTTGCTTGAAGAGCCACATTGCCCTGAGTCGAAGGGCTGCTGTTGGGTGCATCTTGCACCTGGCGATCGAGTGTGTGTTGAATATCTGTTCCAGGAGATGCCGAGGAAGTTGAATCGAGTCCGTGAGATTTGCCGCGCTTTTTCGATGTAGGCGTGATGTCCCTTTGAGAGCTGAGGGCTTCGGACGAGCTTGGGAATTCCCAGATGTCGCGCCGTTCCTCCGTCGTCGTTGGCCTCGGTGGCCGCTGTCGTACGGGTGGAGGGAGAGAGTCCTCAGAGTCGAAACCCTCGTCGTCCGAGTCGGGGACCACACCCAGTTCCTTCCAATTCCCCATGGGAGCCCGAATGCATCGTAGGGGCTGACGGACTGAGTTTCAAATATCCAGAAGATTGTCATGGGCCCCAGGTGGCCATTGTAGCCATGTGTGCCACTCGCTCTGGGAGACGCGTCTGGGTTTAAGTGGGGTGCTCTGTTACGTGCCTGATAAATCGCAACCCGCAGGGGGGCTGCATAGATTGGTGTATATATACGCAGACCCTGCCGGGCAAGAAATTACATATGTACCTAGGTAATTGCCCATTCTGTCTCCCGAGGCTCCACAAAGCACCTGGGCACTCAAATGATAGAAAGCGCAAACCGTGTGGAGTATTCTATTCACCATTGCACACAAGCTCTTTACTCCTGCTGTCTAAAGCACGGTTGCTCGCAATATGTCTGCTCGTAACCTCACCGCCCTGGGTTTCTCTGTGGGTGTTGGCGTCATTACAGGTTTGTCTGTCTCCTCACAACCATCGGGTTAGGCATGCCGAATGCTGAGGAACCCCGCAGGAGTCTACATATTTAAGCCAACTCTCCAGGAACAACATCTGGCCTGGCGTGATCCTGGGTATGTCGGAGCTTCGTCAGTGCTCATCCCCTGGGCCTCTTATTGACCAGAAGCAGTAAAGGGCAAACAGCAAAAGATGGGCATGGCGTTACTCTGGACCATCAGCACCTGGGAAAGCAGCCACTAGACCGTCCATATCAAGGCCATAGTCAAAATAATTAAGACACAGGCATAAGTCAACGTCTGTATCTTCATGTCTACCGTTTGAACTCGAAGTTCGAGGTGAAGTTGCTCTCGCTGCCTTCCGTGCACAGGGGCTTCTCCATCAAGTCAAGGAAGTCTGGCGCGGCAAAGTGAAGCGATGACTTCTCGCAATTCGAAATCAGCATGGAACGGACACCTCGGCCCTACTCATCAAGGAGGCAGTGAAGAGAGGCAAAGGCGTCCACTGGGTCCAGGCATTGGAGGTCTTGGTAACCCCCCCCCCCCCCAAAAAAAAAAAAAGAAAGAAGAAGAAGAGGATGTGTGTGGTAATGTCCAGATGTTGCCGACAACAGAGATGGATGACGTCCAAGAGTTTCTTCACTTCCGCCCTAGAGTACGTCGTTCTGTGGAAGAACCTCCTGCAGAAGTTACTCACACAGACAATGAGTGGTCGAGCCACAGGGACTCTGTCATGATGTATTGTGATTTTTGACGATGTGGCGGTGATATGGTGTTACATGTGAAAGACAAGCCCACAGGATTCATTGCGGGGCTCGTAAATGCCTACATACAATTCCACATGACATACCGACCTCTGCCCCTGTGGGAATGCAACCTGCTGGAAGGCACCCAATGAATCGCTTGGTGGTACCCGAGCTCTGTTGAAGGATTAAATGTCCTGTTTTCAAGTCTCCGAGAAAAGGTTGACAATGTATTGGGAAGGCAGAGCACCTAGCAGTGTTCTGGAATATGGTAACATCAAGACGGGTTGACCTTCTCACAAGGACTGATTGGTTGTTGGCACTTAGCCAGATACTTATGTAAGCATGACAGCTCTGGGCGGTGGCCTGATTTTGCAGCTTCGGAAGTTTTGACCGTCCCTCGAGGCTAACAGCAGAGCAACGTTTTAACGGTCACGGCCTTGGGCAATCCCATCTCCACTCTTCTCCTGCTACCCTTCCACCAGCTTCTCTGATCTACCCATCCACGACCCTCTGTCGACCGGCCTCGCCTCGCCTCGCCTCGCTCCATCTCCAGCACAGCAAGTCCTCCGCAAGCAATCACAATGATGCGCCTTCCGACATCGTCCGCCCTGCGCGCCACCGTCACCAGGGCTGGCCGCCAGGCCACCACCTCCTCCGCCATGGTCACCCGAGCCGCCGCCTCCACCCACGCAATCTCCAACCCTACCCTGGCCAACATCGAGAAGAGATGGGAGGGCATGCCTCTGCAGGAGCAGGCTGAGCTGTGGATGGCCCTGCGCGACCGCATGAAGGAGAACTGGGGCGACCTGACCCTCCAGGAAAAGAAGGCTGGTGAGTGCCGACACACCATCGTCATTCCTGCGGAACGGCTCGGGCACACCAATAGGGGCCCATAGAGCTGCAGGCGCCTGCCTCGACATCTGTCGGGCTCAATTGGCCTCTCCCCGTCACGTCCAAGCTCTCAATGCGTCTTGAAAATGCTCAACCCGATTGACGCTGACACAAATGCCTCACAGCCTACTGGATCGCTTTCGGCCCTCACGGGCCCCGCGCTCAGCCTCCTGCCGATGAGAACAAGAAGGTTATACTCTACGTCCTCGCAGGTCTCGGTGCATCCCTGACCATCTTCGCTACTATGCGTATGTTCGCCAAGCCCGCACCACACACCATGACGCGCGAGTGGCAGGAGGCTTCCAACGAGTACCTCAAGGTTCGCCAGACTTCAGTACTTCCAAAGGGCGCCTCCCGCATACTGACCTGGGCCAAAATGACAGGAGCAAAAAGCCGATCCCTTCACAGGTATCGCCTCGCCCGACTACAAGGGTCAGGGTCAGGTCCAGTCGCCGCCCGCAAAGGCTTAAGACGCCTAGGCAAGGGATGGAGAAGGTCTTCTCCTTTGTCAGTAGACGAGGCAGAAATGAAATCAGCAGAAAGAGGAATGATGCCATCATTGCCACATGGCCTCACCCCTACGTGCAGAATGATGGTGACAGGAATGAGCCTTGGACTGGCGGCCTGGTTGGATGTGGTGATTTTATACGTGAATGTAAATATGTGTACGAGAATCCCAAAGATCCTTAAACAACACTGGTGCTGCGCCCTTGTCTCCAGCTGGCCTCTTGTCGGGCCCCATTGCTCGTCAGAGCTCCGGGTCAACCCAGCTCGCCTGATTCGTGGCCCAAATCGATGGTGCCGAATGTTCGCTTGTCGAAAGATACAAGCTAGCGAGCGATGCAGCGTTTCTAAACGCACAGGGGTTGCGGAGTCTGGCATTTACCGCCCTTTGTCGAGGCCGCATATTATCCTTCCGTCACAGATTTGGCAACTCACGCAATTGTTGAACATGCCGGTAAGCCAGTCCGTGATTCCACTTGTCCATATCCCAAGGGTTCCTCTATGGTACATTATTCCAGATCAGTCCTGTATGAGGGTATCCCACGAAAGGGAATCCTATAAGAGAAACTCCCATCTGATGGTGCCCACAGCAGAGCGTCATGTACAAGGTTGCCGGAGCAATGCCGTGACGGCAGAGCGGATATCCGAACAGAACTCGTCCCTTGTGAAAACGTTTATGCCATGCGTTACTCGCCGCTTTGCCCTGCCTCTCGGTACTGCTCGAATGTTGATACGGCAGCCTCGTCTACTTCGTGGGGCTCATCCTCTGCCCTTATGCGCCTCTCGACTTCCAGCCACCCGTCTCTCCCCCAGTAACCAGCCTTCTCCCGTCCTTTTACGCAAGCCTCCGTGATGAGCACGTGTTGCACGGGGGCCTCGTACATCGGCTCAGCAAGTACCCTCTCCATTTCCATCTTCAACCCTCTGGCGCCAGTGCCATTCTCGAGGGCTCGCTCGGCAATCGTTAGGAGGGCACGCGTAGTGAAATATAGTTTGGAAGGATAAGTTTCGAATAGGGCTCTATACTGTGCGACAAGTCCATTACGGGGGATTGTCAAGATCCGGAAGAGTTCATCTCGTGACAATGGTGACAATGCGATAATATTATGCAGTCGACCAATGAGTTCCGGGATGAAACCAAAAGCCTGCAGGTCGTCGGGCGTGGTTAGGTCCACTGTAAGGCTCTCTTGTCAGTATCACCGAGTCCTGTGAGGATCATCCCGGCTTCCTCCGCAAAAGACTCACTTGGTGTGAAGGGTGTGCTTCCGGACTCATCCACTGCCGTTGCTAGAGGCTGGTGCGGCAGATGAGAATACATCTCCCGCGGCAGAACCGTTTTGTTGCCTTTTTTTGATGACCGGCCTTCACCAATTTCAGCCCCGAATCCAAGTGACGGTTTCGCCACTCTCGCCAATATGTGCTTTTCCAGGCCAACAAAAGCACCGCAAAATACGAAGAGAATATTCCTCGTGTCGATGGTGAACTGGTCCGTCCTGCCTGAGGGAGGGGGGCTAGGGGGGGCCAAGCCCGAACTGCCAGATCCGTAGTTGCTCGTTATTGGGGCTGCAGATCGCGGGGACTTGTTGTCCTTGACGTTTATTGTGACTTTTGTCCCTTCCACAAGCTTGAGGAGGGCTTGTTGGACACCCTCTCCACCGACGTCGCGGCCATTCGATGTTTCTCTTCGCGCGATTTTGTCGAACTCGTCCAGCACTACAATTCCATTCTCGGTCGCTCTCGTGTCATAGCCCGATTCGATCAGGAGTCTCTCGATACAGCTCTCGACATCTTGGCCAATGTAGCCAGCTTGCGTGAAAGAGTTGCAGTCGCATATCGTGAAGGGGACATTGAGCTTCTTGCTCAGGGTCCTGAGGCGCTTCTCAGTATATCCTGGAGATGGCAGGCGTGAAGGCTAGGGGAAGGAGGCATACTCGAGGATGTAAGTCTTCCCGACACCAGTAGGTCCTATCAGCAGCAGATTGCTCTTGTCTATCCTGGTATGGTGAGGAATACTGGGATCTTCGGGAATGTAGAACTCGGCGGCGGCTTTGGCAGCAGCGTCGACATCCGCGACTTGATGGCTCTTGTGTATGGACTCATAATGACCAGGGAACTCGTCTGGGTATCTGGAATCAGTACGCGGCACATGGAGGGCTGTGGCCGGGCCAAAGTTGCTGACCTTCGACTGGGTGAGGGTCACGATACGGCTCGAGACGGTCCCTCTCTCGCGTGCGGTTTTGGCGCTGCAGCTTCTCTCGCAGTCTATTGTCCTGGTCCAGGTCGTGCCTCCGCCTCCTCAGGTTCTGATAGTGATTGAAGATGGCGGAGCATATGGTCTTTTTGGCCCTTTCTTGGCCAACGACATACTCGTCGACGCGGGTCTTGAGATCGCGGGGGTAGAATTGTGGGACCCCAAATGTCGGGTTCGCGAACATGGGCCCGCGGTCGGGAACAGGTTCGGTGGGGTCATAGGAACTGGTGAAGCCCGAGTTGAAGTTTTGCGGCCGCCTCGCCGAGCGGAACGGCGTGGAGACAGAATAGGCCCGATATCCAGAGCCTGGTGAGGGGGCTTTTCGACGGGCGTGGGACAGTGGCAACAAGTACAATCGCGACCCCCGGGAGGCCATGATCATGTCCGAGAACGGCACAACATGCTAAGAGGAGGAGCCTGTGTCTGGGAGGTCTCGCGGCTCTCGAGGTCACGATGGAGGATCTTGATGAGGTCTCTTGTCTGACAGAAGAACTAGGAGATGGTGGCAACAGCCCAACAGTATGCACGTCGAGGCACTTGGTGGCGGAAGGTCGTGGGGAGGTGGTGTAAGCACGTCTGGGTTCCTACATGCCTACCTAGGTACCTAGGTACTTAGTACCTAGGTGTCTAGGTACAGTACCCACATGCCCACGGAACCTGGGCACCTGGGTGTCTGTGTACCCAGGTATGGGGCAGGGAGGCCATTGGGTAGGCACATACTAGGTCTACAGTAGTAGTGTAATAAGGCAGCTGCTCAAGCTGCTCTCTCTGCCGTTGAAACCGGTGGCGGGGTTAGCCTTACCTAATGATCCTGGGCGCCCGCCTTTTTGCTCGTCCCAACCCCAAGCTCCTCCCCGAGCGTCCCCCTTCTGCCATACGGCGGCTCACAGGGGCTTTTCCGCGTCTGGGGTTCTGGGGCAAAGTCAACCCAGCACACCCCGGCCACTATCAGTGATCCGCTGCCCCCCTCTCTCTCTTCCGCCCCATCACAAGATTGTGGTAGCCTCCTGCCAGACAAACCATCAATAATGTTATGTTGTATGGTACTTGTATCATGTCCGTTGGAGACGCCCAAACGCCGTACATGCCCCAGGCGCCCCGAAACATTGTTGAGGCCATACAGGTGTGGACGGTGTGTATCGGTTGGGCTTGTGCTGTGTTATCAGTGATATCCAGGGGGGTGGAGGTTAACCAACCTGCCATCGTAGCTACGTACCTACCCACCACGGCTAGTAGTACCCCAGATAGGCACGGGGAGGGGCTTTGTATTTACCTGGGTACTGCGGGCAGTGCATCTGGGGCATTTTTTTCGTTGAATTCGTCGCTGCTGCCCGACGTCATACTACATACAAGCGTTCGACACGGAGCTTCATCACGCTACGCTCCTGTCGGCTCCCCTTCCAGGGAGCTCTGCGCATGCTGCTCGGCCAGGCCTCAAGCTCTGCATCACAGGTCATCCAAGGCCCTCCGTCAAATTGCGGCACATAAAAGAGAACCCACCCGCAGCATCTGTTTGGTTGGCTTCCACTGCACTCGGCCTCGACCAATTCCCTTGCCTCCTCGTTCCCCTTTCCATCAACGTGCACCAGCAGCCTCTCAGAGAAAACCGTCCCAGTCGCTTCGCACGCACTTTCGCCCCACCGTTCCCACCCCTTCGTGAAGCTCCTGCGCTTTGCAGGCCGACAACCTCACAATCATGGCCGACACCGCGGAACACGCATCCAACACGTTGGTCCAAAACGGCGGGCAGGCTGCTCCCGGCACCGATCCCACCCAGGAGCTAGGTAGGGACATGTGTGGAGCATTTGGACATGCCACGACTTGGAGCTCATGGCTGACCTGCTCCCAGGCGTCCTGCAGGTTGACCCTTGGCTCTCGCCTTTCCAGGACGTGCTCAAGCGAAGAGTCTCCAGGGCCAGAGACTGGATGAAGAAGATTGATGAGACAGAGGGTGGTCTTTCCAAGTTTACCAAGGTACGTTGTTTCCAGACCCAAAGGATATGCGGCACTCCCAAGGGAACATGTTCTTACTGGTGGCACTACCCTTAGGGTGCTGATGTGTTCGGTCTCAATGTCGACCCAAACAACAGTGTCATCTATCGAGAGTGGGCTCCCAACGCCCAGCAGGCTTTCCTCATAGGGGACTTCAGTATGACCTGCAACCGCGTTCCTCAACCATGGTCGCTCCCTGCTAACGCTGCGTAGACGGTTGGAACCGTGATTCTCACCCCATGAAGAAGAATGCCTTTGGAGTTTTCGAAATTACCATCGCTCCCAACGAGCATGGCCAAGTCGCTATTCCTCACAACTCCAAGATCAAGGTGACCACTCATCACCCAGCCTGTGTATCCCCAACGTGTATAAGCGGCTGACTAGACCCACAAGATCTCAATGGTGCTTCCAGATGGCAGCCGGATCGATCGTCTCCCCGCTTGGATCAAGTATGTCACACAGGATCTCTCGGTATCACCTGCGTACGATGCCAGGTTTTGGAACCCTCCCCAGGAGGAGAAATACGTCTTCAAGTACCCTCGCCCAAAAAAACCTCTCAGTGCTCGTGTGTATGAGGCACATGTCGGCATATCGTCGCCTGAGCTCAGGGTCGCCACGTACAAGGAGTTCACCAAGAACATGCTCCCAAGGATCAAGTCGCTGGGCTACAACGTTATACAACTCATGGCCATCATGGAGCACGCCTACTATGCCAGTTTTGGCTACCAGGTCAACAACTTCTTCGCCGCCAGCAGCAGGTATGGCCCTCCGGAGGACCTCAAGGAGCTGATAGACACTGCCCACAGCATGGGTCTTGTTGTCTTGCTGGATGTGGTCCACAGCCACGCCTCAAAGAACGTGCTCGACGGACTGAACGAATTTGATGGCACCGATCATCAGTACTTCCACGGGGGACCAAGAGGAAAACATGACCAGTGGGACAGTCGACTGTTCAACTATGGGCACCATGAAGTCATGCGTTTCCTCTTGAGCAATCTGCGGTTCTGGATGGACGAGTACCAATTCGACGGCTTTAGATTCGATGGTGTGACAAGCATGCTATATCTCCACCATGGCTTGGGGACGTGAGTTATACTATACCACTCTGGCATGTCTAAAGCCGTGCCCACTTGTACTGACATGATGTTCCATAGTGGGTTTTCGGGCGGCTATCATGAGTACTTTGGCTCAGACGTCGACGAGGAGGCTGTGGTCTATCTCATGCTTGCCAATGAGATGCTCCACGAGCTCTACCCAGAGTGTATCACTGTGGCCGAGGATGTGTCAGGCATGCCAGCTCTGGGCGTGCCACTCTCCTTGGGCGGTGTCGGGTTCGACTACCGTCTTGCCATGGCCGTTCCCGACATGTGGATTAAGATCCTCAAGGAAAAGAAAGACGAGGACTGGGACATGGCCAACATATGCTTCACGCTGACGAACAGGCGACACGGAGAAAAGTGCATTGCTTACTGCGAGAGCCATGACCAAGCGTATGTTTTCAACATCTTTGTTCGCCGCTTCACCGGGCGACATGTTTTGCTGATGCTTCAACAGCCTGGTTGGTGACAAGACCTTGATTTTCCACCTGTGCGACGCGGAGATGTACACAAACATGTCTACGCTCACCCCCCTGACGCCGGTTATTGCTCGAGGAATGGCGCTGCACAAGATGATCCGACTGCTCACAAACTCCCTGGGTGGCGAAGGCTATCTCAATTTTGAAGGCAATGAGTTTGGCCACCCCGAGTGGCTCGACTTCCCTCGTGAAGGCAACCAGAACTCCTTCTGGTACGCCCGACGGCAGCTCAACCTTACCGACGACCACTTGTTGAGATATCAGTTCCTCGACCATTTCGACAGACTCATGAACCTCTGCGAAGCAAAATATGGGTGGTTGCACTCTCCACAGGCGTACATCTCCCTCAAGCACGAGGGAGACAAGGTCGTTGTATTCGAACGTGCTGGTTTGGTCTTTGTGTTCAACTTCCACCCAACAAACAGCTACACCGACTACCGAATTGGCGTCGACGTGGAGGGGACCTACAAGATTGTCCTGAACACGGATGATAAGGACGTAGGGGGTTTCAACTCTATTGATGCCAACACCAGATTCTTGTAAGTCGTGCCTGTCCCAAAAGACCTTGTCTCATGGGCAAGTGTTAATTCAGGCCCAGCACTACTCCAATGGAGTGGAACAACCGTAAGAACTGGACACATGTCTACGTCCCGTCTCGCACAGCCATTGTAAGTTGCCTGGTCGCGTCACAAGACTGGTTCCAGATTGGGGACTGACATTTGCGCACAGGTCCTTGCCCTTGAATCGGCCCCAACAGCGCCATAGTGGCGCAACTGCAAGAAAGCTAGCCGCTTGCCCTCATCAGCTAGTAGCGTCGAGCATGTAACATCTGAAGCGAGTTGAAGCGCCCGTGCCCACACACAGCCTTGTGCAACAGGAGGTGAAAGTCAAGTAGAGAATAGCAAAATTTATCAGTTTCACGTGCATCCTGTCTTCGAAATATACATAAAGTCATAGCCAAAAGCCCTACGCATAGCTTTCCTCATCTTGTGCCCAATTGCCGTACATCTTGTTAACACTGCGGGCGTCTGTGCAGTGAGCGCCCTTGTACAAAGATGCTGTGGCCGCGTAGCAGATAACAGAACAAATATAAATAGTCTTCCATACAGGACGAACTTTTTGCCATCTTATGGACACCATGCTGGTGACCTATAATATCAGGAGAAGGTCGGGATGGACGAGCGCATTAGCAGGGCAGGTAGTCCGTAAGCAGTTTTGGCTGGCCGTCAGGACACCCTGCGTGTAGGTCGTCTATACATGGCGGCCATCAACCAGTCAGTAGCGGCAAAATCGCAGCCTGCGAGCAGTACGCGGGATTGAGGTCAAAAGA
Organism: Diaporthe batatas; assembly: GCF_019321695.1. Lineage (NCBI taxonomy): Eukaryota > Fungi > Ascomycota > Sordariomycetes > Diaporthales > Diaporthaceae > Diaporthe > Diaporthe batatas. The sequence goes on along the minus strand of NW_025408559.1, from coordinate 94,077 downwards.
AATATCGAGGGAGGGGGGGAGCAGCGCCAGCGAGTTGCCGCTACCAGTTGGGCCGGTTTTGGCGCAGCAGCCCCGGGGTCCGGGGAAGAGGAAACGGCAGACCAGAGCTGCGACGGTCACGTGCAGGAAGGGGTGGAGCAGCTCGGATCTCCAGCTTCTAGCTAAACGACTTTTCCCGCGTCAACTCAATCTTTTCCTCCAGCCTCCCATCACTACCCAACTCCACTCCCATCAGAAGTCGTTCTTAGATATCTGGCAAGATGTTCAAGAGGTTAGCATCTACTCCTTCCCGCAGTCCACGGCGACCCCAGCGGCCAATTGAGCCCAATTGAGCTGCAGGTGGCCTCGGCCGGCTGTTGACGTCGACCCGACCGAGCTGACCAGCTTCCTTTGACCACAGCGGCATCAGGAACTTCGCCCGCGCGAGACCCTCCTTCGCGGCCGCTGCCACCAGGCGCGCCGGTCCCTCTCCTTTCAAGTTCCCCATCACCAGCCGGTTCGCCAGCACCTCCAGCGTCGGCGATGGAAAGATCTACCAGGTACGCTCACCCAGACCCAAGCCCGCGCCAACCTGCGACGCGCCCCGTCCCGCTCCGGCTTCCCGACCAAGGCTAACAAAATACCTCACCAGGTCATCGGCGCCGTCGTCGACGGTCAGTCAACCACCTCACCAGCCTCTGCCCGGGCCTTTTGTTTTGGCGAGAGCGAGTCGCTGATTTCTTTGTGCAGTGAAATTCGACACGGCCAAGCTCCCCCCAATTCTGAACGCCCTCCAGACAGACAACCAGGGTAACAAGCTTGTCCTCGAGGTCTCGGTACGTCGCCGCCGCCTTGGCCAGCTCCCGATGATGCCCCCGAAAGCTAACCCCGCCGCAGCAACATCTCGGTGAGAATGTTGTCCGTTGCATTGCTATGGACGGTAAGTGGCGAGCAGCTCGGCTCCGGCTCTTCTGGTTGCTAACCGAAGCACAGGTACCGAGGGTCTCGTCCGTGGCGCCAAGGCTACCGACACCGGCGCTCCCATCACCATCCCCGTCGGCCCTGCTACCCTGGGCCGTATCATGAACGTCACTGGTGACCCCATCGACGAGCGTGGGCCCATCAAGACCGACAAGTTCCTCCCCATCCACGCCGACCCTCCCGAGTTCACCGAGCAATCCACCACCGCTGAGATTCTGGTCACCGGTATCAAGGTCGTCGATCTCCTTGCCCCCTACGCCCGTGGTGGTAAGATCGGTCTGTTCGGTGGTGCTGGTGTCGGCAAGACCGTCTTTATCCAGGAGTTGATCAACAACATCGCCAAGGCCCACGGTGGTTACTCTGTCTTCACCGGTGTCGGCGAGCGTACCCGTGAGGGCAACGATCTGTACCACGAAATGCAGGAGACCTCCGTCATCCAGCTCGAGGGCGAGTCCAAGGTCGCCCTGGTCTTCGGTCAGATGAACGAGCCCCCAGGAGCCCGTGCCCGTGTCGCCCTGACTGGTCTCACCGTTGCCGAGTACTTCCGTGACCAGGAGGGTCAGGATGGTACGTCATCTCCCACACGCTCCAACGACTGATGCCCGCGCCTAGCTAACACACTGGCACAGTGCTTCTCTTCATTGACAACATCTTCCGCTTCACCCAGGCCGGTTCCGAGGTGTCCGCCCTGCTGGGCCGTATCCCCTCTGCCGTCGGTTACCAGCCCACCCTCGCCATCGACATGGGTGGCATGCAGGAGCGTATCACCACCACCAAGAAGGGTTCCATCACCTCCGTCCAGGCCGTCTACGTCCCTGCTGACGATCTGACTGACCCTGCCCCCGCCACCACCTTCGCTCACTTGGACGCCACCACTGTGCTGTCTCGTGGTATCTCTGAGCTGGGTATCTACCCCGCCGTCGACCCTCTCGACTCCAAGTCCCGTATGCTGGATCCCCGTGTCGTCGGACAGGACCACTACGAGACCGCCACCCGCGTGCAGCAGATCCTCCAAGAGTACAAGTCTCTCCAGGACATCATTGCCATTCTGGGTATGGATGAACTCTCCGAGGCCGACAAGCTCACCGTCGAGCGTGCCCGTAAGATCCAGCGTTTCCTGTCGCAGCCCTTCACCGTCGCCCAGGTCTTCACTGGTATCGAGGGAAAGCTTGTCGACCTGAAGGACACCATCTCATCTTTCAAGGCCATTCTCGGTGGCGAGGGTGATGACCTGCCCGAGGGTGCTTTCTACATGGTTGGCGACTTCGCCTCCGCCCGGGCAAAGGGTGAGCAGATTCTGGCTGATCTGGAGAAGAGCGGTTGAGGAGGCTGTCTCGATGTAGAATAAAGTGGGCACTGCATGGGAGAGTTGGGGCCCGTGTGTAGATGCGCGGATCGAGTTCACGGAAATGTCATCGTAGCTCAATCAATCTTTTCTCCTTTGTGAGCCGTGTATGTGTACAACGACAATCGAAGTAATCAGATCAGTACGGGTTTCAGATGTGGTGTGGTGGTGCGTGGCGGTGTTGACTCAACGAACAGCCACACGGCGTAACGGGTACCGCGGATGGTCTTGCTCGGGAATCAGTCGGCCAACCTGGCGGTGTCCCGTGTTGTGACACTACATCGGCTGACGGAGACCACCACGCTCCAACGTGTGAGCATGGTTCCCACAGAGCAAAGGCTATGCGTGCGCTGGCTTCTGCGCCTGACAAGGGATACCGGCCAGACAGTCTTGTGCAATGGGAACCATTGCGCATAAACTCATCTTAGTATCTTTATACGACGGCATCAACCCTGTCCTGGGCTCAATTCGATTGGCACTGGCTGGGTGGATCAAAAGCATGTCACAAGTGGAAAGAGGAGCCTATGAAAACAGAAGCATGCCCGGGCAGTTCTCCAAAGGAGTTCGGTCCTCTAGATCGCGCTGTCCGTCGAAGCTTCAACGTCCGACGCGCAGCAGCTCGGGCAAATCTTCAACTACCAGATGTAATCGTCCCATTGTTCTTCTTCGGCCAACAGACAGAGCCTCGATCCACAGCAAGTGAGAAGCCAATGTAAAATTCCCTGTACACGAAATCTATCTGGTATATAGGGAATTGCGTCGGTTGCACTGCCCATTATTTTCTAATCACGGCGTCCTCAGACTTGGTGACTTGGGGCACAACCTCGAACCCCATTTGACTTCTCTTCTTCTTCCGCCTGGCATCACCGTATTGTTCATCAAACTTGCGAAGAGCCTTGAGGTTCACCATATCCTCTGAGATAGAGGCACTGATGTCCTTGGACGCCTTATCGAAGTGGGCCTTGGTCAGAACACGCTTCGCTGGGAACTGATAGGCCGCATCCGCCTCCTTGGCCGCGAGTTCTTCCTTGGCTGCCTCCATTGCTGCTGCCACGGCGAGGTTCTTCAAGTCCGACCCGCTGTAGAGTTCTGTATCGGACGCGAGCTGTTCGAGTGACACTGCAGGGTCGAGTTGTTCATCCCTGAGTAGAGATTGGAGGATCGCCAGTCTCGAGTCTTTCAAGGGAAGGTCGAGGAGTATCCTCCTTGGAAGTCGCCTCAGGACAGCCTCATCAAGGTCTTGTGGGGCATTGGTGCTGACTAGAACGAATATCTGCTGCGTGTCCAATGCATTGGTCAGGCCATCCCACTCCCGAAGGAACTGATTAATTGTTTCTCTGTGGATGGGAAGTCAGTGAGTTATCCCGCGCTACAGCCTCTGACAGGGATCTCGTTGATTCCAAGGGAACTCTTGAAAGCCTACCTATATCCGCCTCTGTTAGGTTGACGTCCCCTCGACCCGAGGAGGGAGTCCGCCTCATCAAGGAAGACGACCACAGGTGCTAGCTTCCGAGCGAGCGAGAAAACAGCGCGCACGTTCTTTTCGCTGTTGCCAACCCACATGTCGTTAATAGAAGCTGCGCTAATTTCAAGCATGTTTGCCCCCGAGCCTTTCGCAACAGCTTTAGCCATCATCGTCTTGCCGGTCCCAGGGGGACCATACAACAGGCAGCCGTGGATGCGCTCGCGTGCGAGTACACCATATGAGAATGCCTTGGGGTGCTGGATCGAGAGGGTCGTGAGAGCAACGAGGGACTGACGAACGCCAGATGGCACGATTACCTCATCGAACGTAGTATGAATCTCATCCACGTTGACAATCCCGGAGACGAGCTTCTTTTCCTCGTCGTCGAGATCACCGGGTGGGCCTTTCCGTCGGCCAGGTGAAGAGTCAGCCTCGGGAATAATATTGTTACCAAGGGCTATGAGATCCTGAATCGGGGAGGTTGAATCCAGTGCGGGAGCAGCAGATGACCTTGCAGGGTGGCCAGTCAGGCTAGAGCGTCCCAAATCTACCAGTTTCATTTGTTTGAGGGCTTCGGCAAGCGTCGAGGCATCGAGGACGCCGGTCAATTTTTCCAATCCGATGGCTTGCGTGCAAATTCGATATATCCAGTGGTTTGAGTAGATACCACTAGAAAGCTGGGTGATAAGTTCATAAACAGCTTCGTTTGTGCCGGATTTCGAGTCGTTCAGCCAGGGTGTTATGCGAGCCTGCTCACCTCTGAGGCATTCCAGCATCCAATTGATGTTACTCAGATTGTCCATGACATAGTCCTGCTGCTCCCAAGTCTTGAGCTCTGGCAGCTCGTCCGAGTTGGGCAAGAAAACGATGGGATAGCAGTCACTACTGCTCAACTCTCTGACCTTTGAATGCCACTGCTTGGAGGCATTCTTGTCATTGGAGATAGAGCCGACAATAAGAGCGCTAGATCCGTCTTGCCATAAACGGTCGACGATAGTCCTCAACTTTTCGAGGATCGATGCGCCCTCGGTCGACATCATGAGCTCGACATAGTTATGCACATGCACTATGAGCCGCTCCGGCTTGTCCGATAGGCCGCCCATCCTCCTCTTGGCACCAGCCGAGCCCACGATCTCTTTGAGGACATGGGTCAACTTCAAGTCATCCCAAGTTGCTCGGTCATCTTTGCCTGGCGATAGCAGCTTCACAACGCTGATCCCCTTGACCAAAATATCCTCCGCCTTATCAGCCGTCGATGGCGAGGTGAGGGACCTGCCATTTTCTTCGGCCGCGGCGTAGCCCAACATCGAGATCTGGCTGCGACCAAAATATAAAGTCGACCCAAGGTACGACCCTACGATGCTAGCCAGTCTTGCGGCATCCAGGTGAATGACGTCTGCTCGCAGCTCCGTAGCAACATGGCCGACAAGGTCGTTCGCAACCCGGCTGCCCTTATAATTGTGTACGTACAGGAGCGAGATGGGCCTCCTTTTGGGTTCCTTGGTAGCCCTGATTGGTGGAGGCATGGCATCTAACTCGGCACTGATGGTCGATACCAGCTCGCGGCCAATGGCTCGCTCGACGGACTGGTCCTTTGCTTCTCGGGTGGTGGTAGAAGTGCCGATACCGCCGAGCTCGTGCCCAGGGCTTGACGCGAGGCGCGCAGGTTGAAAGAGTTGCCAAACATCGCCCTGCAGTCGATCGCCTGCTGTATCCTTCGAGTTTGAGGTTTGTACGCGGTCGTCAAGGAACCAGCGGGGAAGGCTGACTGGAGGGAGCCCGCTTGAGGCCGCCGCTGAATTGGTAGCACGTCCTCTGCCGGAGGGCATAGGGGAAAACAGCTGCTGCCTCTTGGTCTCTGTAGGGGTCTCGCTTGTGTCGGATCTGCCTGGTGGTTGCGTCTGTTCGCCATTGTCTCCCTCTTCCTGGCCCTCCTGGCCCTCCTTGCCATCCGGCTTGTCGGGCGCACCGGGGCCGTTGGGCTTGCTGGCCACAAATCGAGCCTGATGAGGATTTAGCCATGCAATAGACGGCCGTGTTAGCCCCGGCAATCCATGCCCCTCATGCTGCAGCGCCGGCGCCCTGACCTTCGCCTGTGCCCGTAGCCATCGTTGCGATGCAGGAAGGCCGGCTCTCGTCCCTACAGCATGCATTCGAACGACTGGAAGGAGGCGTTGACCCCAGTAACCATCTCGAGTCGTCAGACAGGGTCAAGATGAATCGGTCGACGATGACCGAGCTACGAATTCCTCCGGTTGGGTGGTGCTATCGCAGCCGGCGCATTCGTCGATACAGAACCAGGACTGTCGGGTCCGAAGCAGAGCGCTTCTTCCAGTGTCTTTGTCAGCCGCTCGCACGGGCCGGGGCCTACTCCATACCTACCTAGGTACCTAGGTACCTCTATAGGTAGGCACCACCACTAATAACTACATCACAAACACAGCCGCATTCAAAAGACTGTGACAGAGTCCTTCCAGCCTCCTTTCCACACAATCTCTGGGAGTATTCTCCGCGGAGGTTATTCCCAAATGGCTTTCAAGCGGAGGCTATTGTTCAATTGCCTACCAGGAAATTATATTATTGGAGGTTGTCCTGTAAGAGACTACACTGTTAGAGGTTATACTGTAGCATATGAAGAGATAATCCCATTGCAGGTTATCTCATAGTAGGTTATCCTGTTGGAGATCATCCTTTGGTAGGTGGGGCATACCCGTGGTGAGTGCCCACGAGTCGGTCTACTAGCACGAGTGCTGTGGTTACGTGGCGGACACGCGAGTGCTTACAAACGCTATTCTAGAGAAGTTTAGAGGCCAGAGATGTTTGTTAAATGATCTAGCATGCGTAAAAACGGCTACCTGCCCTTGTCTTGCGTCTTTTCCACGTCATGAACCCAGGCACATTCCAACCAACCGGTGTGCTCAACGCACGCGCATCCCATATGAAACGGCTCTGTCCTGGTGACCGACTGAGCAGGGGCGACTTCTCCTCTTTGACCTCTCCATTGGCATGATCATACAACATGGATACGATGGGCACGATCGCTCTGATGAGCCTCCCGCCGGCTTCGTTGATTGCATACTCGGGCCTTTGATCCTTCATCTCGCTCTTCCCGTACATTGTAATTCCAACGTTCAAGAACGCGGCTCTCTGGTCCGCACTTTTAGTCGTTCTCCGTAGATAAAGTGATGCCCTCCTGCTCCAGCGCTGCCTTATATAGGCCCTCCGCTTTCACCAGTGCTGCCATGGACGGGCCCAATAGCGTCATGACAGCAGCCCGACCACCACCTACCGAATCTGCCTTGAAGCGTTGCTTGATCCGCGTCTTCTGGTAGTGTTCCCTAATCTTCCTCCTCTCCTCCTCAATTAGCTTATTCCTGAGCTGCTCAGCTTCGTCCGCTATCGCTGTGATGCGTGTCATTGATCTCCTCAGCGAGTCCACATGGTATCCCAGCTCTTGAGCCCGGTCCGGGTCTCCCGACAAGAACGCGTTCCAAAATTGCTTGAGAAACTCGTTCGTGGTTGCATTTGTGAGCTTGCACTTGTCCTTGAGATCTTTTGGTATTCCCATGGGGGTGTTCTCGTCCGAACTGTGTCCGTACTGCTCCGCCCGGCTCTGGGCTAAGCCTGTGAGCACCTGCTTTTGTGCGGCCTTCCTTGCTGCCCGGGATCCCACGTGCGGCTTTTTGGGCGCATCCTCATCGCTGTCGCTACCGTCGTCAATGCCGATGCTGCCGTGCAGATCAACTCCGCCAGATGAGTCGCCCTGTAGCAGATCAATGTCTGACGAGACTTCACTTATGACCACGGAGGGAACCTGTTGCTGATAAACCTTGTCGTCGACAGAGCTGGACACGTTGTGCTCTGCAAAGAAACGGCCCTGTTCCTTGACGTTGAGAATGATCCTGTTCTCCTCGTTGTCCGCCCTCAGGTCGCGAAGCGCCAGCTCCCGCCACGTCGTATCCTCGGCAGCCGGTGCGTCCCCCGCGCCCCCATCCGTTGGGGCAACGTTGGAGAGGAGCTTCTCGCTGGTCGCGTTCAGGACCTGAATTATGGGTATATTCCTCTTGGGCTGCATCTCGATGTCCTTGCGGTTGCCGCTCTTGACGAAGCCTGTGTTCTCCTCATTGCCCTCGACATCAATGATGTGAGGGACGTGTGCTGCCAGGATCTTGTTCGCATAGGCGCTGCGGTCCTCGGAGGCATCATAGTGGTCAAAGACAGGGTCGCGCCTGTCCGTATCTGACACCCGCTCACCCTTGAGCTGCTTACAGAGCCTGGAAAGGAAGAACCTTGACCAGAACTCGCTATCGTTCAGCTTGGGGACGTTCTCATTATATGCCCTCTTGACGATAGGATGCTGGTTAAAAATCTGAAGGATCTCGGCCTGGTGAAGGTTGAGCTCGACCCTCTCCTGGCCCGTCTCGGCATCCTGGATGGTCTTGGTTTTGAAGGTGGGCAATATGTTGTATGAGCCTCGCTTCTGATTGACTTCGATGGCGAAGGCGCGGAGGAGGTTGGTACGGGTGGACCAGAACTGGTTGTTGAAGGCGGCGTCACCGATACTGTCCGGCTTGGTAGCCCTAGCATCCATGTAAGTCTTGTGCAGCTCGCCATCCTTCCTCAGCAAGGCCTGCTGCAGCTCAATGTCCAGTTTGAGGTGGTTGTCATCGAACAAGTAAGCAGCGGTTGCCTTGGGATCTGGAGCATTGACAGGCGTTCCGTTTGCCGGGGCTGGGGTTGTGGGCTTTGGCACTGAGGGATCAGCGTTGCGGACCTCAGTTATCAGCCTGGACAAGATGTCCTTGATTGCATTGGCTTCTGATCTGGGATCCTCCGGGGAGTTAAAGTGGAAGAGATAAGGCACCGGATCGCCCTCAGTATTGGGGTCCTTGACAAATATCTTGAGCATAACCTTGGGAGCACTGTCCGGGGTCTTTTGGAGATCTTCGGGTGGCCATGTCAGTCAGTGATTGTGCACACGGGGCCACTAGAGAAGGTTGACTGAGGCTTACTTGTGATGTTGAGGATGGGCAACAAAACGGTAGGGGTGCCGGTGCCGGGCAGTGGTGTCCAGGTGACAGAAGCCTGGTCGCCCGTGAGGGTGATGATACCGTCTTTCTTTTTGTAGCCCGCCTTGCATCTTGGGGCGGCCATCCTGAAGGGAAGCTGACGAAAAGGATAGACCGCCTGCGGCACAGGTGTTTTCTGTGCTGTGCTGTGCTGCGTGCGCTGCGTCACTCAAATGTGCTCGCCTCAGGGCGCGGAAGCAACTGCGTCTTCTGTGCAGCCCTCAACTACACAGGCTGGGTTCTTCGTGTCATCTGATGCACCCCGGTATGTGGGTAGCAGAAAGGCATGCAATACATAAGGACCAGGCCGTCACGAGCGACGAGTTGAGGCTTGTTGGATGCGCAGCCGAGACAGTTTTCGTAAACTCAACATCATCATCAGACGCGGTACATGAACGTCGTACCTGCGCTAATCACAATGAGTGTTTTGATGCTTGTACCCGGTAGATGAGGGTTCGGGTCACTACATGGCCCGCCTACCCCCTCCCCCCTCCCCCCCCCTTACCCCGGGGAGGCCTGGGGAGGAGTCCACGCACTCGGCAGCTCCGTGCCTCCCCCGTTCGGAGGCTCGGGCGCTCGGGGGCAAATGAGAACGCTGCGCTGGCCCTTGGCTGGGCCATTCCGCATTCAGCCGGTCAGGGCACCCACCTTGCCAGCTTGCGACCCGGGACGTCCTAAAATTGTGCCAGGAACACTTTTGGCCACAGTCTGTGTTGCCAACTTGCCAGGGGGGCAAGCAGGGGACGGGCCAGGTATTGCATGCTGAGCCATTTGTTTTCTCACGAAAAAAGGAGGAACCGGATGGAGGTCATTTGCAACGACAGTGGTGCTGGGGGCGTGGATCTGGCATCTGTAACAGCAAGCGTGTGAGCAGCCTCTCAGCCTCTCTGGCGGACAGGGAGCGCCGAGATGGGTGGACGGATGGATGCACAGTACTACAATGCACAGGCACACTTGACCGTCTGGTCTAAGTATAGTGGTCAGTGGTCACCTGGGAGAAAAACAACTCACCTGGACTCGTGGCCGGCTCCTGCGCAATCCATCCTCGCCCAGCCTGCCAGCTTCGTCCCTCGACACTACTACATCAACGGCAGCCGCAAGGGGGCCACTTTTCTTATTCACAGATTCACAGCTTCATCATACCTGTGTAGCCGCCTCTTGTCAACGGGCGTGACGGGAACATTCCGGCCCGGCTGAGTGCTGCTTCCTCGGGTACCGCACTGCGTCCTCATGCAGCAAGTCTGCGCTCTCACTACCGGTAGTGCCGTAGCAATAATAACCAATACCCAGCTGCTTGACTCCATTCGCAGCCCACCTTTCCCGCACCTACCTAGCTCCTGCAAGCTACCTACTCGCCATTTTCCCTGCCCCTTCCTGTCTCTTGTCTTTCCTGCCTCTTTTCTCCCCCTCCCCTCCCCTTCCCTCCTGATATTCTCCCACCATCCCCCCCCTCCTCCTCCAGTCCTTGAGGCATCCTGCCAGTCTGTCGCCCCTCATGCAGCGACTCTGTAGGGCAAGCAGCGCCGCGCTGCGTGCCACTCGCTCGCAATGTCTTTCTTCAAGACCCGCTTCCTCCCTCTGCGCCGCCCGCCGCCCTCTCGCCCTCTCGACCCAGAAGCGATACAAGAGCGCCCTCTTCAACGCCCCTGACCCCAACGACAACTTCCTTCAAGGCGAGAATGCGAATTACATCGACGAGATGTACGTGCAGTACAAGCAGGACCCCAAGAGCGTCCACGTCTCCTGGCAGGTCTACTTCAAGAACATCGAGAGCGGCAACATGCCCATTTCGCAGGCCTTTCAGCCGCCCCCAAACCTTGTCCCAAGCTCTTCCGCCGCCGTCACCGGCCTGGCTGCCGGTGCAGGCGTTGGCATCGGCGAGGGTTCCGACATCGACAACCACCTCAAGGTGCAACTGCTGGTGCGCGCCTACCAGGCAAGAGGCCACCACAAGGCGAGGATCGACCCCCTCGGCATCCGTCAGGAGCAGAAGGGCTTCGGCAACATCAAGCCCAAGGAGCTGGAGCTGGACTACTACCAGTTCACCGAGAAGGACCTCGAGACCGAGTACACCCTGGGGCCCGGCATCCTGCCCCGCTTCAAGAGGGACGGCCGCGAGAAGATGACCCTGCGCGAGATCATCGATGCTTGTGAGAGGATATACTGTGGCTCCTTTGGTGCCGAGTTCATTCACATCCCGGACAGGGAAAAGTGCGACTGGCTGAGGGAGCGTATTGAGGTCCCCAAGCCCTTCACCTACTCACACGACGAGAAGAGGCGCATCCTGGACCGGCTCATCTGGAGCTCAAGCTTTGAGTCTTTCCTGGCCACCAAGTACCCCAATGACAAGCGTTTCGGCCTCGAAGGCTGTGAGACCCTGGTCCCTGGAATGAAGGCCCTGATCGATCGCAGCGTCGACTACGGCGTGAAGGACATCATCATTGGAATGCCCCACCGTGGTCGTCTCAACGTGCTCAGTAACGTCGTTCGCAAGCCCAACGAGTCCATCTTCAGCGAGTTCGCCGGTACCTCGGCCGCCGAGGACGAGGGCTCTGGCGATGTCAAGTACCACCTGGGTATGAACTTCGAGAGGCCCACCCCGTCCGGCAAGCGCGTCCAGTTGTCTCTGGTTGCCAACCCGTCCCATCTGGAGGCCGAGGACCCTGTTGTTCTGGGCAAGGCCCGTGCCATTCAGCACTACAACAACGACGAGAAGACGCACCGCACTGCCATGGGCGTGCTTCTCCACGGTGACGCTGCCTTCGCCGCACAGGGTGTTGTCTACGAATGCCTCGGTTTCCAGTCCCTGCCTGCCTACTCGACTGGTGGCACTATTCACATTGTCGTCAATAACCAGATCGGCTTCACAACGGATCCTCGTTTCGCCCGCTCAACCGCCTACTGTACCGACATTGCCAAGGCTATCGACGCCCCCGTCTTCCACGTCAACGCTGATGACGTCGAGGCCGTCAACTTTGTCTCCCAGCTCGCTGCCGACTGGAGGGCTGAGTTCCAGTCGGATGTCGTCATTGATTTGGTCTGTTACCGCAAGCACGGTCACAACGAGACAGACCAGCCCTCTTTCACGCAGCCGCTTATGTATAAGAGAATCCAATCGCACGACCCACAAATCGACATTTACGTGGACAAGCTGCTCAAGGATGGTACGTTCACCAAGGAGGACATCGAAGAGCACAAGAAGTGGGTCTGGGGGATGCTTGAGGAGAGCTTCTCCAAGTCCAAGGACTACCAGCCCACGTCCAAAGAGTGGACCACATCCGCATGGAACGGTTTCAAGTCCCCCAAGGAACTGGCGACCGAGGTCCTGCCCCATCTCCCCACCGCCGTGAGGAAGGATACGCTGGAGCATATCGGCCAGATGATAGGTTCCGCCCCCGAGGGCTTCAACATCCACCGCAACCTGAAGCGAATCCTGTCTAACAGGACCAAGACCGTGCTTGAGGGCAAGAACATCGACTGGTCGACCGCCGAGGCCCTGGCGTTTGGATCGCTTGTCTCTGAAGGACACCATGTCCGTGTCGCCGGACAGGACGTGGAGCGCGGAACCTTCTCTCAGCGTCACGCAGTATTCCACGACCAGGAGAGCGAGGATACATACACCCCCCTGCAACACATCAGCAAGGACCAGGGCAAGTTCGTCATCTCAAATTCTTCTTTGAGTGAGTATGGCGCCATGGGCTTCGAGTACGGCTACTCGCTGTCTTCACCTAATGCTCTGGTGATGTGGGAGGCTCAGTTCGGCGATTTCGCGAACAACGCACAGTGCGTTATCGACCAGTTCATCGCATCTGGCGAGGTGAAGTGGATGCAGAGAACCGGCCTCGTCTTGTCCCTTCCCCACGGATACGATGGCCAGGGACCTGAGCACTCTTCCGGCCGCATCGAGCGGTACCTTCAACTCTGCAACGAGGACCCTCGCATCTTCCCCTCCGAGGACAAGTTGCAGCGCCAGCACCAAGATTGCAACATGCAAATTGCATACATGACAACACCTGCCAATCTGTTCCACGTTCTGCGACGTCAGATGAACAGGCAGTTCCGAAAGCGTAAGTCGGAAGCATACAGTCGCAGCCTGAGATTTCTGCTAACATTGCGCAGCCTTGATCATCTTCTTCTCCAAGTCCCTTCTCCGCCACCCGATAGCACGCTCCAACATCGAGGACTTCACCGGTGACTCCCAGTTCCAGTGGATCATCGAGGACCCAGCTCACGAGAGTGGCGACATCAAGGCTCGCGAGGAAATTGACCGTGTCGTGATCTGCAGTGGACAGGTGTACACGGCGTTGCACAAGTACCGCGCCGACAACGGCCTCAAGGATGTGGCCATCACGCGCATCGAACAGCTCAACCCATTCCCCTGGCAACAACTCAAGGAGAACCTGGACAGCTACCCCAACGCCAAGACCATTGTCTGGGCGCAGGAGGAACCACTGAACGCCGGCGCGTGGAGCTTCACGCAGCCGCGTATCGAGACGCTGCTGAACGAGACCCAGCACCATGATCACAAGCATGTTATGTACGCGGGCCGTAACCCAAGCGCGTCGGTCGCGACGGGCCTGAAAGCCAACCATGTCAAGGAGGAACAGGAGCTGCTTGAGGTTGCGTTTACGGTGACGCAGGACAAGCTGAAGGGTGAATAGACGGAGCTGTGCAAGGCACAAGATAAGGAACACATTGGGATCCATGAATGCCGACAGATAACCGGTAGTCAACATGTATACTGTGTTGGAGAAAGATGCCGGTGATGCCGGTCTAGGGAGGAAGCGTTTCCTTTGTAAAAGTAGTCCTTCCGGTGCTTCGCGGGTTGTAGGAATGACCATGGGACGGATCAATGCATATCTGCGCGTTTTGACTTGACCCAACTGCTTTCAGCTGTCTCAAGCAGGATCAATCCGGCAACGGCTGGGTGAAGGAGGCTCATTTCTAGCTCGTTAGTCTGGCCGCATGCAACGTGAACCATGCTGTCAAATGCTGTGGATCACAGAGCCAGCAGTCACGGAGTGTCCCTACGTCAGTCTCTCAAGGGCTAGGCCGCCGCGAATCATGGGGTAAACTCAAGGGCGTTCATTGTGCGCGCATCGGAGCTTTGCACGAATCTCTATATGGATTAGAAGCCAGTCGCACGCAGCCTTTTTACCTACCCCCCGGTTGGAACTTCTTGTAGATGCCATGATTCTAAGGGGCAGTCAGCTGCCATGGCTTGACCTCTCCGTTGTCACCTGTCGTGACAAGCATTTCATCCACGCCGCGGTTCTCGGCCCCAGAGTCAAACCTGCGGCACCAGGTGACATGATTAATCTCGTAAGGCCCATGGCCATTCTCCACTGTGGCCATTACGCGCCACCCCGTGGCCTCAGAGCTATGCGGGACGGCGGTTGCCTCGCCGTTTTCAGCATGTCCCAATGGTGCTGCCCCAAGCCTCGTGGGCTCGGAAGCGTCGCTGGAAGTGGCGGCATCTTCCCTGTAGACAGCAATAATTCCATCGCTTCCTGTGCTGGCAACGAGGCCAGAGACGGGGCTCCACGCGGCAGAATACACGTCCCTCCTGTGCACGGAAGGAAGAATGGCTGTGCATTTCCATTCCTCTCTTAGCGAGCGACGCATGGTGTTGGGGATGCCGCCCAAGCCGGGTCGGAACAGAGGGTTCCTCCCGTCGCCGCTCTCCTCCTCGTCTTGGTCGTCCTCTTCCAGGGTCCAGATGCGTATTGTCTTGTCCGCCGAGAAACTCATCAGGCGCGGGAACGCCTTTCTGTCCGGGCTGGCCTCCCATTGCACACCCCACACAGTGCCGTCATGGCCCTCCAGGACCGCCACGCATACCCACTCCCCGTCGCCGTCCTCCCGCCAGATCCGCACGGTGTTGTCATAACTGCTGCTCGCCAGCACGTCGGCGCCATATTTTCCCTTGGCGGTGCGGCCAGGCACGTCGGGGCACCAGGAGACAGACTTGACGTCGCCCTCGTGCTCGTTGAGGACGGCGACCGTCTCCCACTCGTCGTCGGCCTCGTTGGCGCCGACATCCTCCCATATCCACACAGTCTTGTCACGGCTACAGGTAGCCAAGTACTGGGCAGAGGGCGAGAATGCGACAGACTTGACCTCTGAGTCGTGGCCCTCGAGGACCAGGGAGAACTCCCAGTCGTCTTCGTCTTTATCGGAGGCAGTGGGATCTCTCTGTGGGGAGCGGCTGGCTGTGGTGGTGGTCACGTCAACCTCCAAACTGCCGGGGTGAGACGGGACAAGGTCGGCCGGCTGATCCACAGAGAGGTTGCCGCCGTCCCAGCGCCACAGGGCAGCGGTGGAGTCGAAGCTGGCGGTCACGAGGCAGAGCTTGTTTGGGGGCATGGCAGGCTTCCAGGCGGCGGAGCGGACGGAGCGGGCATGGCCGCCAGTCAGGATGCTGTGCGAGGTGAGGGAGGAGAGCGAGTAGATGGTGACGGCCTTGGAGTGGCAAGTCGCCAGAAGGGGCAGGGTAGGATGCGGGATCGAGGCCCAGGCGCGCTGGTAGAGCTCTGGACTCAGGGCCGGCATCGCCCTGAGCCTGGGCCCGTCCTCGCCGGAGCCTGGTGAAACCATCGAGAGCAGCGTCACGGTTCGTGTTGTCGGTAGCTTTTAATGTTTTCGGCTTTGGAACGGGGCGTGACGGGGCGTCGGGGAGCGGGTGCTCGTAGCCGACGCGGTGCAACTTCTGCCCCCCTCTCTTAGGCTGAGTAAAGGGGCGTGATTGCAAGATTCAATTCCTTTTCTCTTGTGCAGCAGCGGGGAAAACTATGCATCCATACAAGCCACCTGGAAAGAGGTGAGGTCGCGAGAAGCTGTTGCGGTAGCTGACAATTGTATGGACATCGCTGTAGTTGGCTGTTTGCTCTTTTTTTTTTTTCCCCCTCCTCTGCCTTCCCCTTCCATTCTCTTACCCCAATGCCATGACGCAGTAATCGGTTCTGTCGCGCAGCCATGCCTAGGCACCGTTGTGGAGGGGTCACCTAGGCGGTGCGTTATCGAGGGAAGATAAGGAGATAAGGCATAGGAACATTATACGACAAGCCGAAACTCGGGCCTGGCACACACACAACGGCATTTCAGCCAAATGCCAAATGCCAGGTGCTTGTCTCCTCCATGCAAGTCATCTGGTCAGTCGATGGCTCCGTCTGTCACGGGCAGTAGACCGTCAGTCCCAATCTCCCTCTGCATCTCCCCTGCAGGCTAGCAAGCTAGATACAACTACTGGCTATCACGGCGCCACACGAGGCCAACACGGACCAGGCCTGCCAGGCAGCCCAAGCTCGTCTGGGCGCTTCCGATCCATGCTCAGGCACAGGCACAGGCACAGGCACCGGCACCGGCACAGGCCTCAAGGCTTTTCGAAGTTCGCACCCGCGCCGTCCTTAGACCCTAGCGTCGAGTGACGGGCAACCCCGCAGCCAATCCGAGGCCGCAGGGGATATTGCTTGCTCCCTTGGATGATCAGAAGCAAGTTGTCGTGGGCGACGCCGAATCACGTCGGCGGTCGCGTCCCGGCAGTGGCAGCGACAGCGACAACGACAGCATCAAAAGCACAGTCGACAACAGCTGGCCGGCCGCTGGCCAGCCGCCTGCATGGCAAGCGACGGATCGCTATTATTCACGAGACCCAGGCAGCCTGGCAGCCTGCCTGGGCCTGCCTGGGCGGCTGGCTCGAGATGAGGGTGGCTTTCCAAGGCGCCCGCCAGACCAGTTTTCCGACAGCCACACCCTGCTGGAGCCGCCATTGTATTGTCACCGCTTGACTCGACGGTCCACGGCATGTGCTCGGCAGGGTACCCCTTGTCCTGTTGTCTCTCAACCCCCCAGTTCATGCACCATGCAAGAGCTTGCCGGTCGATCATCTCGTCCCCAAGGGTCTGCTTCCCAGCTACCCCGGCGATGTGACCAAGATCACCTGCCCAGATCTGTCAGGTTCGGAATGCGACTCCGAATGCTTGTGCCATCCGAGACGTCCTCGACTGCGTCGCCCAGTCGCAGCTTTGACCTCTGCTCCCCGCCCCAAGACATAGTTGTTCCTTTTTCCCATGTCTCGTTCGAGTCCAGCGACCTTTCCCTTATTCCTTTTCCCCGGCGCGCCCGCATTTGCTGCTCCCTTCCCACGGCCCAGACCCACGTTCGCACAAGGAGAAAGAGAGACAATGGCAAAATGGGTGGTGGAACGTGGAACGTCGCCTCTGCCCGGCCAGTGCCGCCCTGGCCCCTGGATCGGTTAGGCTACACACAGCTTTGGGTCTACCGTCTGAGCCGGCGTGCCTCGTGGGTCAGAAGCCGAGGAATTAATTCCAAAGGGACTCATCACTGAGCACCAGCTTGGTCAACGACTGTGCGCCGCATTCGAGCCCCCTCCTGGCCTGGTGGCAGGACCAGCCTCGATCGACAGGACACCCCGAGTCCGCACGGTTAGCGCCGCCTGCTTGGGCCTCGGGGCATGCGTTCATCGACAAACGCCAGAACGCACAAGAAACTACTAGTGCCCCTCGGTTTGAATCACTGCACGACAGCCATCTTCTGCTGGCCCGTATCCGCTGGCCGCTCCTCACTTGCGGATCTTGCCATCCACGGCAGCGCGCTGTCTCGATGTCTTACTCTGCGGTCCCCCACAGGTTGGTCAACTTGGGCTGCTTGGCCAGAGGACGGCTCGTTTCGGGTCTTGTGTGTGCAGAATTACTCTGCCCTGCATGCCTCCCGCCTCCCGCCTCGCGACTCCCCACGAGTCCCGGTCTGCGCAACTGTGTATATCTGTGTCCCCTCCCGCTGCCTATCCAATACGTACCTCGTGGCGGCGGAGCGCGCGATCTGCTTGACTAGAAGGCACTATTATAGGTCCTCGTGGGCTTCTGACAGACACCATTTTCCCCGCCGTTGCCCCCCACAGACCTCGGTCTTGAGCTTTCTCAGTATCGCGTCCTTCGGTAGGTGCTCCGCCTAGTCTACGTTTCTGCGGCCAAGCATCCCCAAACCCAGCAGTCTGGGCCTCCCTCTCTGTGGTAGGCACGACACAGCAACCCCTGAACTCGATAACCCACGTCTGCTGGGCCCGCCTCGGCGAGGGTGTCCATGCGCCGCCATCTTGCCAGTGACGAGCGTCGCCACCTCCGATCGAGAATCTGTAAGCCGGGTATTGTGCTGTACGTTTGGACCTGTTCGAGAATTTTATGAGAGCCGGCTGTGGGCCGGAACAGGTCCCCGCTCGAGGACGGCTTTTCATATATACAGGACGCTTCCCGCATTGGAATTTCCTCCCCTGGGCTTCTTATGTGCAGTTGCTCTTGATCCATGCGTGCTATTGCTGCCATATCCGGTACTAGCAGCACCACCAGTGGACGCACTTAGTTTCTGCATTCGAGGGCACGGCAAAGGTCACTCAACATGACGGAAGCTCAGCAGCTCTTTGAGAAGTGGGGGGACCAGATCGTGCCAAGGTCCTTCAACGCGGGCTTTGTGACTTTGAGCTATGTGGTCAGCCTGATTGGGGCGGCATCGACACTAGAGTTGATCAATAGGAGGACCGCGCCCAAGGGAAGGATAAACCAGTATGTCGCCTAGCCGCCACAGGAATTACCATGGAATCAGTGCTGACCACGTGTTGTCATATAGCTTGTTGCTCATCAGCGCGGCCGTCACGATGGGTGGCATCGCCATCTGGTGCATGCATTTCATCGGCAACCGAGCTATCGAGATGGCGGATGGGGAGCCGTCGCTCCAGATTGCTTATTCCAGCGGATTCACGGCATTTTCGTTCTTCATGCCGATTCTTGTCCTGGTTGCTGCCTTCGTGGCCATTGGGACTAACGACAAGGTCTCTTGGTGGCGTGTCGCCATCGGAGGCACACTTGCCGGCGCCGCCATCTGCGGCATGCATTACCTGGGCAACGCCTCCATCAACAACTACGTTTGCATTTACAACATCGCCAACGTCGTAGGGGCGGCTTTGATTGCCGTGGCTGCGAGTATCATCGCCCTCTCGCTGTTCTTCGTCTTCCGGGCAGGGTGGACTAGCTCATGGTGGAAGAGGATCATCTCGGCAGTGCTGTTGGCCGGTGCTGTCTCGGGCATGCACTGGTGTGCTTCGACAGGCACATCTTACAAGTTGATCGCGCTGGCCGGCGACAACAACCAGCTCTCGAGGAACGAGACCGTAATTGTCGTTATCTGCCTGGTAAGTCGCCAAGTTCCTCCCTCAAGACTCGGGCGCTTCGGGCCAAACTGACCTGGGGTTGAACATCAAGTCTGTTGGGGCGTGTCTCGTCATGGCGAGTTTTGCCATGTACACCGCTCGGATAATGCAGCGCTATGCGAGCAAAGCGCAGCAGGTCGTGTTGGCAGCAGCTGTGTTTGACAAGCACGGGCGTGTGCTCGTGAGTCCCGACGGGTTGCTGCCTAGCGAAAAGATCACCGACTCCTTCCTGGAGAAGACACCACAGGACTCGTTCACGGTCGCGCATCCTCTCTTCCATTGGATGTTCCAGGCGTCGCGGAACTGGTCCAGCATCACCACCATAATCAACGGAATCTCGAACCATTTGTCCCACCTCCCCCACAACGACCGCGACAATTCCAGGGGCGGCATCAAGCTCATCACAGACCATGGAGAGCTCATAGAGAACTACGACGTCATATTTCGCGAGCTTTTCTGCGCCGCGGCGGCCGGGCTGGCGGATAAGATGAAAACCCAGCTAACAAGTGTCGGGATACTGTGGGACGAGATCCTCCCGACTGGTGCGGGCGGGCGGGCTCAAGCCCAAGCCCGCCAGAACCAGCAGGTGCCCGAGCAAGCGACCGGCGGCGAGGGCCACGGGCAGCGCGGGGCGGACGGCACCCATGGCGCGAGCCTCGAGGACCTAGCCGAGAAGGGCGTGATCCGCCAGCCGTACCAGGAGTTTGGGCGCGGAAGCCTGATGTTCCTGGTGCGGCGTGTCGAGAACACGCGGGATATGGAGAGCCTGGCCGCCGCGGGCTACCGGTTCGCCGAGTTGCACCAGGTGAGCGGGATCATCGGCTCGACGATGCAGATCAAGACGCGCAGCATTGAGAACAAGCTGCGAACCATGTCGACGTTTGCGGAAAACAACGCAATGCTGGAGCCCGGCGTCCACGTGGGGTTTTTCGGGGTGCAGGCGCGGGTGAACAACGCGTACGGGTTCGACGTGCTGGCGCGCCGCAACGCACGCAACCTGCTGCCATCAGTGCAGATGCCGCTCGCGCGACTTGACGCATGGCAAATGAATTTTCTCCGTCAGTTTGAGCGCATGACGCCACACCACATTGCCAGGCGGCTGGCGGGGCTCAAGAACATCTCGCACAAGGAGATGATGTTCGCGTCGCAACTGACGGACAGCATCGAGTCGCTGCGCGGCTGGGTCGAGGACAGCATATTTGACGAGGCAGTACTCTGCTCCAAGACGGTGGAGGTGCCGTGCCGGCCAGTGTCTGCGGGCTCGTCGCCGGGCAGCTGTACGGTCATCTCGTTCAGGATGGTGGTCCCGATCCACCTGAATGTGGAGAGTCCCAAGTGCGAGTTCGTGCCGCTCAACATGTTCAAGGTGCACCAACTCGTGTACAAGGACTCGCCGAACCACCTCGCCTTCACGCGGTCGGTGCACCGCGAGCTGGCGCCCATCATCAACGCGGTGCCGGCGGGGGCGGCGATGAGGCCCGGCAGGGCGAATGGGACGACGATATCGCACTCGAGGCGGGCGTCGCTGCGGGATGCCAGAATGGCGAGCCGGCTTTTCCGGAGCGGGCGGCCGCAGACGTCGGGCAGCGAGCGGGGCGGGGCGGTGGACGGGGACGGGGTGCCGATCCCGACGACGCTGCACCGGGCGTCGTCGTGGGGCGGGGGCTCGGGCAAGTCGAGCTCGACGCTGAAGCTGTGGAACGGCAGGCCGAGCAACGGAGGCGAGACCAGCCCCGGGGTGGGCTCTGTGGACTCGGCATCGGATGCGGTGCTGCACGGGCTGGCACCACCGGCTTACGCGATGGAGGAGCTACAGTCACCGACGTTGCCGCCACCGCCTCACACGCCGGGGCCGCTGCCGTCCCCATCACCGGCACCACATGTCATGTCGGGCCCGCCACAGCAGCAAGCATCGTCGTTTGGCGGGATCATGGTGTCGCAGGAGATCACAGTCAACGTGCAGCGGGCGGGCGAGGTGAACGAGGGGTCCGGGGGCAGCCAGTACAGCGGGCAGGGCCGGCAGTCGTTCTCGCGGGCCGGATCGTCACTGCTGCGGAGAAGGGCGAGCGAGAGCGGGGGGCACGCGGAGGTGGGGGCGAGCGTGGCAGTCGGCATAGGGATGGCTGGCGCCGGGGCCGGGCCCGCACCGGGGACGGGGCCCGGGGATGCCAGGAGCCACCGAGGGATCGAGATGAGGCCGATGGGAGCCCACGGAAACGACCGGTCGAGTGTGCACATTGGGTCAGGGGTGCAGGTGTCGAATGTGGAGGCGGAGAAGCTGACGGAGGCACCGACGTTTGTGGACGAGCTGTTTGGGTTCTGCGTGGAAGGGAGGTGACGGGAATGTGTTGCTGGTGCAGGGCCCGTTAGTGTACGTGTAAGTGTATATCGATGTCTCCATCCATATCTCTATAACCTCATGCATATATACATATATTTAATCAGATAGTACATGTCACGCATAGTCTTTAATAATGTGTTGCTTGTTTGGTAAGCATGTATGTGAGAAAGATTGTATGAGAACTACTATTAAGTTGATATAAAACAAGTAAGCAAGTGAAGACTCTGAAGAGTGACATCTGTAGTGACATCTGGAGTGAGGGACTGGAGGTGGGGCAGGTTAGAGCTGGACTGATTGGAGGAAAAACTGCTCAGAGTACCTGATTCTAAACAAGACCTAGGTACTCAAGTACATGGTAGTACAGATTACAGTGGAGGGAGAGGGGTGCGGGGATGGGGTTGGGGTTTGGGGGGGGTCTTGGAGGAGGTCGTGGAGGGTGTCCAGATCGGGGAATCCGAAAACCCACCTATTGCCAGCCAGCGTTGACACTGCTGACATTGCGATCCCCTGGACCCGCTAGTCCCAAAGAAGCCACTATGTACTGCAGTAGGCACAGTCAACGGGCGACAGTGCCGACACCCTCTGCATGCTTCACGCTTGCCCAGGTGCAGGTGTTTTACCACGGTCTCGCATCGCGCTCACGATGGTGGCATAGCCTGCGCTGACAGCCGGGACAAGACCCAACCAGGCCAGGCCAGGCCAATGCGCAGTGCCAGACTGGCAGACAAGGCAAGGCAGGGCAAGGCAAGGCAAGGCAAGGCAAGGCAAGGCAAGGCAGGCTCACAGAACTCCGCCTCCAAACCCGCTTCAAAACCCAGTCCCGCAGGCCCAACGTCATAATTTGGCCGTCAGACCCCACGCCTCGTGCTGGCTCAGGTCGACTTCCACCTCGCTCGGCTTGACCTGACCTCAGTGCAGTCCGGTCCGTTCCACTTGACTCGGCCCGCCCTAGCTTCGCGCCACCTCAATTGGCCTGGCTCGCGCCTCTCGAGTCTCGACAGACAAACTCGCACAGCCAGGGGGTTTTTGGGATTCTGGGATTTTGGGATTTTTGGGAGATATCCATCCCGCCTTGTCTGTGAGCTTCTCGAAACTCTAATCCTCACCACCCTCCCCCGTCCCCCGTCCCCCGTCCCCCGCCCCGATCCCCTCGTCCATCTCCCTCTCCTGCCGCCTTCCTGGCTGACTGACTGACCGGCCACGCATTCCTCGCAGCAGTCAATCAATCAATCAATATATACACATATATGTTCACTTATACATAATACCGTTATCATCCAGCTGTCCTGCCGCGGCGCGCGGCGCATCCTCCTCCTGCTTGGCCTGGTCGTCTTTTCCTGCTTCAAACCTGCCGCATCGCCAAGCCACCTAGCTCAAGACCAAAGGCCTCCTCTCGCGCCCGCCTCTCCCCCACAAGCGGCCAGTCGCCATGTCTGGCTTCACGAGGGCGCGCCCCGGCCTGCTGCGCCGGCTGGCCCTGCCCGTCGGCCTTGCTACCGCCGGTGGTGGCCTGCTCTTCTACGTCTACCGGCCTCGCAATATCCCCGGCCACGAGGCCGCCGCCGTGCCACCGCCCATCTACGGCGCCGACGGCACCTTCAAACTGCCCAAATTCCCCCGTGTCAAGTCCCGCCTCGAGCAGATACAAGACCTCAAGAAGAGCGCCAGCCCCGCCGCCGACCCCTCCGACGAGTACGACATGCTCGTCATTGGCGGCGGCGCCACCGGCACCGGCGTCGCCGTCGACGCTGCCACCCGCGGCCTCAAGGTCGCCGTGGTCGAGCGCGACGACTTCAGCTCCGGCACCAGCAGCAAGAGTACCAAGCTGGTCCACGGCGGCGTCCGCTACCTCGAGAAGGCCGTCTGGAACCTCGACTACAGCCAGTACCAGCTCGTCAGGGAGGCCCTCAAGGAGCGCAAGTACTTTCTCCAGACCGCGCCTCACCTCAGCTCCTGGCTGCCCATCATGTTGCCCCTCGACAAGTGGTGGAAGGCCCCCTACTACTGGGCCGGCACCAAGTTCTACGACTTCCTGGCCGGCAGCGAGGGCATCGAGAGCTCCTACTTCCTCACAAAGAGCAAGGCCATCGAGGCCTTCCCCATGCTCAAGAGGACCGACCTGGTCGGCGCCCTCGTCTACTACGACGGCGCCCACAACGACTCCCGCATGAACGTGTCCATCGCCATGACCGCCGCCCTCTACGGCGCCACGGTTGTCAACCACATCGAGGTCACCGGCCTGGACAAGGACGCCAGCGGCAGGCTCTCTGGCGCCAGGCTCAGGGACCGCGTTCCCGAGCGGGACGGCAAGGCCGCCGACGAGTTCCACGTCAGGGCAAAGTGCATCATCAACTGCACCGGGCCCTTCGCCGACGGCATTCGGAAGCTCGACGAGCAGGACTGCAAGGAGATCGTCGCCCCGGCCTCGGGCGTCCACGTCATCCTGCCGGGCTACTACAGCCCCGCCAAGATGGGCCTGATCGACCCCTCCACCTCGGACGGCCGCGTCATCTTCTTCCTGCCCTGGCAGGGCAACACCATCGCCGGCACCACCGACAAGCCTGCCAAGGTCACCAAGGACCCCATGCCCGACGAGGAGTCCATCCAGTGGATCCTCAACGAGGTCAGCAACTACCTCTCGCCCGACATCGTCGTGCGCCGGGGCGACGTCCTGGCTGCCTGGTCCGGCCTGCGCCCGCTCGTCAAGGACCCAAAGGCCAAGAACACCGAGTCCTTGGTGCGCAACCACCTGATCGATATCTCTCCATCCGGCCTCGTCACGTGCGCCGGCGGTAAGTGGACCACCTACCGGCAGATGGCCGAGGAATGTGTCGACGCCGCCATCAAGGAGTTCGGCCTCCAGACCAAGCCTGTGCCCAACGCCCCCCGCGTGAGCGGCACCGACGCCATCGACGACGGCGCAATCCTGGACGGCTCATGCCAGTCCCACCGGGTCAGGCTCATCGGCGCCCACGGCTGGAGCCGCACGCTCTTCATCAACCTGATCCAACACTACGGCGTCGAGACCGAGGTCGCAAAGCACCTCTGCGAGAACTATGGTGATCGCGCCTGGGTGGTTGCCGCCCTGTGCCGGCCAACTGATAAGCGCTTCCCTGCACGCGGCGAGCGCATCTCTCAGTTGTACCCTTTTGTGGATGGTGAGATCCGATATGCTGTCCGCCACGAGTACGCCCAGACCGCCGTTGATGTCCTAGCCCGGCGGACGAGGCTGGCCTTCCTCAACGCCCAGGCAGCACTCGAATGTCTACCTCAGGTTATTGACATAATGGCTTCGGAGCTGTCGTGGGACAAGAGGCGGCAGGACATCGAATGGAGCGAGAGTAAGTAACCCATGTGGAATTTCAAAGACCCTTCCCCCCCCCCCCCCACACACACAGGCCACAAAAGAGGACGTCACCACACATACACGTGTACACGGATATCTCCAGATTCCAACTTCCAACGCGTCTTAACAACACCCACCGCCCCCCCCCCCAAAAAAAAAGAAGAAGAAGAAGCCCGATTTGCTTCTAGCGCCTTACTAATTCGTTCCGTGCACTACAGCCGTTGCGTTTCTGGAATCGATGGGTCTACCTAAGCCCATGCTGAGCGCGACACGGAGTCAGGTCGAGCAGGGCAAGCTTGACTTCCGCACAGGGCTTGAGTACAAAATGTACTCCAGGCATGACAAACCTGCCGATGAGGAGTAATTAAGAGAAATGCTTCCCTTCACAGACCAGAGGATGTGATTTTGGATTTGGGTTCCAGGTTTGGACAGCCGACAGCATTGGAGTCGGCGTTTGGTGGATAGAAGGCTCCCGCGGAAAGGAAAAGGGACTCTAACGTGAGCGGCAAGTGTCCTTCCACTAGCCTACTACGCCCGTGGGAATGATCCGAACATCAGCTAGCATCGCAGGAAGGTTTTTTGACTGTCTGTCGCAAGTGCTTGCATACTAATGAGAAGTGCGAGTATGCTCGAGAGTTGAGAGTAAGAGCTTGAAGTACACACACCTGTATGTCGTCATTCTCTCGCATTTAAAAAACAAAAACAGCCTTTTCAGCGCTGCGGTTCTGTTTCAGTTCAAGTCAAGTTAAGTGCCCGTAGCGGTCCAAGAAGTTTTACTACTGAAATCATTGCGGGTGCCCGCTCTGTCGCAGGCAGTACCACAATGTTGCTGGTCGCAGCAGAAGTGTCTCGCGCCTGTGTTACCCTCCTCGACAGCCAGCCTCTGCGACAAGGCTTGTTTCCCGATTTGGTGCCTCTAAAGGCTCCACCAGTGCCCAGCTACAACGAAAGCTTCTGGAGCCGCCGAGTTAGAAACCCTAGCTCGGTCAGTCAGTCAGTTATAAGTACCAAATCCACGCCTTGAGGTGTGGGTGCATCTATTTTCCTCTTGGCCAACTCAACGTCGCAAAAGTTGCTAGAGTTTCCATGTCTTCATCGATAGCGAATCCTGCGTGGTTCGTGCTTGTGTCTTCTGTGCGATAACTCCTGTTTATCAGTCAGGTATCGACCGTCTGTCCATTTACCTCCAAGTGACGGGCTGGCCGTCCAATTCCCTCGGGGCTTTGGTTACTCACTGTACTACCTCGGATGCTAGCCCAAGATCCGATGTCTCATCCAGACATCTGTGTCTTGGGCACAAGCGAACGACGCTCTCCACCGTTCTGGTAAGATCCAATCAGCAGCACAAAACCCTCAAGAGTCCTCTGATCAGCCAGATGAGATCATCTCCGTATTTATTTGCAGGCACTCTTGGAAGGAGACCAGATGCCATGTCTCGATACATGTCCACCACCCTACAATACAGTATGTTTCGATTCTCATTGTGCATTGGGGAACGGAGCCTGCCAGGACCCATGATTACCCAGTCCTTGGCTGTCCACACAAGTCACCAAGGTTGCTCTCTGTTACCACCAGCCAGCAGAAATGCCCGCACGATACGATGCCGTATACACAAGAAAGCATGGGGACAAAATATCCAGGCTAGGTCAAGGACAACAGTAGCTTAATGCTCGTGGGTTGAAGAACCTCAAGACAATGCTTCTGTTTATAATATGAACATGGATATTATCAATGGACACACCTGCCAAAACACCACCCAAGCGACGTCCAATACATTTGTAGCATGTCATGATCCATCCATTGCGTCCGCCATATTTCTGACCTTAACGGCGCCACTACTAGATGCCTCGTAGTCTCATCCTTCTCGTCCCTCATCGTCTGTGCTGCCCAGATTGTCGTCGAGTAATTCCGAATGCCTTAAGAATACTCCAAGCGATGCATGTCAAGGCGGATTGCGCTGCTACCAAACGGCAGAGCCAAAAACAAGTTGAAAATCAAAAGCCGCAAAAAAAGCCAGAAAGCCAGAGAGCCATAGAGCCAACTGGAAGGGAGAGGGCTGACAAGAAGCAAAAGATAAAAATAAACAAAGAACAACGTAGGACCACTCCCGCCGCGTTCTGTGCCCAAAACACCTATTGAACGCCTCGCATGTGAATGGCAATTGTCCGTCTATTTTGTGGTCCTGATATGCATGCCTCATCCGTAGCGCCAAACTTGAATTCAAGAACACAACCCGTATAGTAGGAAAGAAAGAAAAAAAAAAGGGGGGGGGCTGTGGTCTGATGACCAGATAGATAGATCCCCTCGTGGTCGCTTGGGCGGCTAGGGGGCTTCATCGTCGGCCACTGAATACGGACCCAAAAGGTCCGGGTCTCGGGTCGACAGCCCGCTAGTACTCAAGACCCGTTGTAGCAAGCTACGCTTCGATCTGCTGCCGCGTCTCTGCTGGGACACGGCAGCTGCGTCCTCGAATGGGTTTGTAAACTTGCTGTCTAGGACAGCGTCCCAGCCATAGGGATCCTCTTCAGGAACCCTAACAGAATAGGAATCGGTGTCCGGGCCAAGGGAGAAGGGGCCCAGGCCAGGTTCATCGACGTCCATGGAATCGCCGAGGTATTTTGAGAAGTCTGTGTATCGGAGACCCTGACCGGGAGAGTGTAGATCCGTGGAGCATCCCTCAGCAGCGGGGGAGAACATGGTCATGTCGCTCTCGTTATCCGTCAGGTCGGTGGAAGATCCGTCAAGCTCGTGCGTCACCGCCTCCATGATTGGGGCTTTATGGGCGAGACTGCTTTCATATAAACCTGACCGGCGCCGGAGCAGCGGTGCAGTGTGTATCTCTGGCCTCTCATCATGGTTCGGGCAGGTTATGAAGAGCTGCGTGGGCGGGTTGCGCCCTCGGCCGTGCCCGTACCTCTGCCGATACTCGTGCTTGCCAGCGTCAGATGAGCGGCGGTTTGGATCAAACCCCATGCCGCGTGGCCTCTGGCCTTTTGCGGCCATGCCACCCCTATCGTCCCCAACATACGTAACCCAGTCGGTCGCCGAGTCAGCCGGGCAGGACAGACGTCGACCGGGGTGCGGCTCTTCCCATTCTTGCAGTGTGACTTCGTCAGGAGGCGTGGCGACTGATTCAAGGTGGGCGGTGAGTGATGAGGAGGTGGGTGGTGACATGACCTGTCGTTCTCATAAGCTCTGGTCGGCCGCAATGCTCGGCCTCGCGGCGCTAGTGCTCGACGTCCCGCGGTGGCCAGACCGGCCCTTCCTCCCCAGGCCAAGCTTCGCGCCGACCTTCTTCCAGCCGTTGCTGTGTGCACTGATTGCCTTGTGGAGGGTTCCGGGAGGGGTGCCGCTGAAGGCCCAGTCTGTTGTGGGCGGCGTCGTCGGCGGGGTCATGGGGTCGCACGCGGGGGGCGAGTTGGTCCCGCTGTCGTCTGTCAGGTCTTCTGTGGGCTCACTCGACGATGACACATAGCGGTTGTTGAGGTCACTCCTGCGGCTGATGCTCAGGTGAGGGAGGAACGAGGTCTTTGGCGACCGGCTAGGATCCTCGCTGGGTGACAAGGTGTCCTTGGAAGACCGCGTTCGCGTGCGTGACCTGCCGTGTCTTGACCTCGACTCGGTGGGTTTGTCGTCGAGGTGGATGTCGCCGGCCGGGCTGGAGAGGGATTCCAGGAACGGGACCAGGACGGAATCGCTCATGAGCTCGTTGACGATCCTGACCGCGTCGTCAAGTTCTGCGGGGTCCGGCGGGGTGGGCCCGCAAGAGAGGCTTAACAAACGGTCCCGGACGTGCGAGGGAAGGTTGACCTCCCGGGAGCCATAGGGCTGGATGTAGACCTGGATTAGCTTCTGCCACAGCTCGCAGACGTGGTCGCCGCTGTCCATGAAGGTGTGCTGGGACTGGGAGTGGGCGAGCTTGTAGCGATCGGCCTCCATGGTGAACTCGAGCGTTTCGAGGCAGTGGTTCTGAGACAGATAGGCCATGAAGGCGCCAAGGGTGTATGGATAAGGTGCAGAGTCAGCAAGGATCTCCTCGAGGGTTGGTAGCCGGAAGCCCGTTGAGGGCGCCAGACTGACTGGCCGGGACGTAGACATGATGGGCCCACCGCCTCGGTCGTCGTCTGGGGCTGGTTCTGGCGACAGGTCCCGGGGCGACGGGCTTGGAGACAGGTAAGCTGGCGCGTGGCTTCGTATCCTCGAGTGTCTCATATCTTCGCCGTGCAGGGGTCAATTGAGGTGACGGCCGGGAAGGGGGCGACCGAGCTCCCAGCAAGACTGGGTCAGGTCACCTACTACAGCCAGGACGCATCCGCCCAGTAGCCGTGCCGTGTCCGAAGTGAAGGAGCGAACAGGCAGGCCGGAGGAGGACCAGAGGCGAGGGGAAGGCAGGCTGGCTGGACTAGGCCAGGCGGGTAAAGCAGGCAAATGCCGAGCGAGGTGCAGGCCAGATGGGGTGATGAATGCGGTGAGAGGCGCTGCTGCGGGTCTAAGGAGCGGGTGGGTGTCGGCGCGGGCCAAGGGTGGTTTGCGGGTCTTGTAGTCGTCGTGGTGGTAAAATACGACAGGGCCTGCCAGAGACGGAGACGGCGCTGGTCAGCAGAAGAGGGAGAGTGATGAAATCTTGAGTCGTCGGGACCAAGAAGCGTCGGTTGGCAGAGGCGGGCGGCGGAGTAATTGCGACAGGCCAAGGCGGGACGACGAGATGTGCAGTGCTGGCGTGGTGCCGAAGGAGAGATGAGGCAGGACGGCAAATGAGTGAGGGCTGGTAGTCGGATGGCGCCGTGGGTTCGGGGTTCGGGGGCCTGGGGTCTCGGAAGCGGATGTATCTGGCTGGACCTGCTGGTGGTGGTGGACGTTGATGTGAGATGCGAGATGTGGTTTAGGTTTTGGGTTTTGGTGTTTGGAGTTTGGATTTGGATTTGGATTTGGATTTGGAGGTACTGTGGTAGGATGAGAATCGAAGTGGGCGGACAGGACAAGAAGGAAGCGGAGGTTGTCTGGATCAACCGCCACCAAGGCCAGGCGATGAATGCAAGCAAGAACGAACGAACGAACAAACGACCGACGGCCAAGATGGGGCAGGGCAAGGGTGGCCCCAAATAGAGAGAGATTCTGGAAGGCGCGTGGAAAAATGTGCTGACAAGGGGGAGCCCTGCGCAGGGGTGGCGGGGGAGGGTGCAGGGGAGGGGGGAGGGGGGAGGGGGCAGGGGGCAGGGGGCAGGGGCTGAGACGGCCGATGGTAGGCGGGAGACGGGAGACGGTGATTGGAATGTGCTGGCCACAAGGAGATGATGTATCACTGCGTAGCAAGCAACAACAGACGAGAACAGACGGCCCCGACGGCCCAAAAACAACAGCAACGGCAACAGCAACGTACCGCTAGATGCAGGCTCTCTCTCGTCCTCACACAACAGTCGCAGAGGCTGCAGGACTGGCCGGGAGCGAACAGGACTGGACCATGAAGGCTGGTTGCAGGGTGCGAGGTGCAGGTTGCAGGGTGCAGGGTGCAGGTTGCAGGGTGGTGGACGCTTGAAGATGGGATGCTGCATGCAGGTTCAAGGGTGCAAGCGACCCAATAGGCCGAGTACAGGCGAAATGCCGGGATCGACAGAGCAAGAGAGGAGCGAGGAGGGAGGGGGTGGGCCGACAGCCCAACCCAGCCCAGCCCAGCCCAGCCGGTGCAGGGTAGAGGGGGTTGGAGTGCAAGTGGAGTCGGGTTGATGATTGATTACTGATGATTTATTCCCACAGCAGTGATGCTGATTGGGCATGGGGCCGGCGGGCCTTCCTGGGCAGCCTGTGGCAGGCTGGTACTACCTAGGCATGTAGTAGGTAGGGTGCAACAGCAACGGCAGCCCGTGTCTCATGTGTCTCGTGTGTCCGTTGCCAGACAGCCCAGACAGCCAGAAAAACCACCGTCAGGAATGTGCGTTTCAAAAGGAGGGACCCGCCCCACCTTGAAGCCACCCTGCCACGCTGGGCCTGCTGGGGCTGCTGGGCCTGCTGGGCCTGCTGGGGCTGTTGGGGCTGGTCGGCCTGATGATGGTTGGAGACCTTTTTTGGAGGTGCGAATTGGCTGGCGCGGAGGGGCCGGTTGCTGTCCAAGGATGCCAGACTCCAATCCGGTCCCAGACCCAGACGCCCCAGCGGGTCCTTCTCAGGGGCTCTGTGGTCACACGGCCCAGAGGCCAGCAAGGAAGCACTGGCTTGTGGGAGAAGGGAAAAAATAAAAATATAACAACAAAAACAACAACAACAACAACAACAACAAGCACAGGACGTTGCCTTTCTACGCCGTGTGCGCCTGCTGTGCCTGTGCCTGTGCCTGTGCCTGTGCCTGTGTTTGTGTTTGTGTTTGTGTCTTATCATATACTCGTTCGTGTTTTGCAAGTGGACGGCAGACGCAGCCAACCGTGTCACGGTGTGCACTGTACCACACAGCCTGCCAGCCTTGCAAGCGCCTTGCCAGGGCGGGGCAGGGCCGGTCAGGAGGTCGGTCAGGAGGTCGGTCAGAAGGCCAGAAGCTGCGACCGCCGACGACAGGCAGCCCCGGCTGGTCGGGTCCAGCATGGAGAAACAAGGACGGCGAGTAACACCATTCCATCCACTCACTCATTAGGCGTTTGCGGTTGATTGACACTACTGTGGTTCTAGACGGCTGGTCGGCCAGGACCATGCCGGTTGTGGTTGCACGGCACAAGCAGGACAAGGTGGGATGGAGGGTGGCCGGGGGCCAAGAGCACTAGAAGTTTTGTGGAAGGCCGCTAGAATTCTTCCATGCAGCAGGGCACCAAGCCTGACAAGATTGGAAGATGGGAAGATTGCGGCACACGCTGCCCGAGAGGCGCCCATCGACCCATTGCCCTCCCCATCGGTTCCCCGTGTGCCGTGCCTGCAGCAGCCCTCGCCACCCGCCCTCGTCAACCTTCGTCATCGTCGTTGCACCGCATGTATTCGAGCAGTCGAGGTCTGACGCTCAATGATCGAATCTTGACCCGACGTTTGCCCACCACCACCACCGCCGCCGCCGCCGCCGCCATCACCATCACCATCACCATCATCATCATCGTCCATCGGTTGTCGTTTGCGTGCAACCCCGACGCCAGACATCCTGAGGCCTAGCGTCACCGCATGCACGTTGTCGACGGCCCTCGTACGTACTCCGTACACCCTGACACCCCAACCTCTCGTTTCAAGACTGCGGATGCGGAAGCGGCTTCCAGCCCATGATCCCTGGCCATCATGCATACGCACAAGCTTTCCCGCTGACAATTCCCTCCTGGATGGGTATACCCAGCAGCCCAGCTGCCCAGGTGCCGCCCGCCCGAGGGTGTGCACATGGGCCCCAGTCAACATCATGCCTATGTACTGTAGAGTAGTATGTCCTCCGGCCTCCTCCTGCCCTGCTGCCCTCCCAGCCTGCCTTGCTCCCGGGAATAAACAACCCTCGGGCTGCCCGGTCTCGACGCTCCGGAGCCACCACCCACCGCGACTAACAACGCCCCGTCCGCCTACCGAGCACAGTCGTCCATTCCTGCCGCCTGGCCGACCACGGAGCCCACGGCCATACTGTCATCACTGTTCCACCCTCTGCTAAATATATTAATACACGTACACCGCACGACAGGCCCGCCCTTGTCAGCTCCTTGTCCGCCTCTCCATCCATCAGCTCACCTACACAGTCTTCTTTGCATCCCAAACTGCGGCATCCGGGACCGCACAAGGGGCCGTGGTCTGACCTGTGCTGACGCCTAGCACCTGTACGCCCAAAGCATAACTGGCCCATTCTGTTGAGGCCGAGGCTGGCCTTGTCATGCCCCTCCGCGCCAGCAGGATGTATGTAGCCGCACCTCTGCCAAATGCCTCCCAGTCATTCCACCTTGGCCTCCCACGCCGTGCCTTTGGATGACTCGGGCTGCTGCAGCACGCCTGGCAACCCGGCACTGAGCCGCATTTCTCGGCCCAATGGCTGTCAATTCGGCTATCGCGCACGCCGTCTCCTTGACCCCGAGCGGATCCGATGTGTGCAGGCAATTTTCCCCCCCCTCTTTTCCGCCCCTCGTTCTCGATTTCTCCTCCTGATCTTGTCCTTGTTCTTGCCTCTTTCTTCTTTTCTTTTTCTTTTTTTTTTAAGAAAAAGACAAGAAGAAAAAAGAAAAAAGAAAAAGAAAGACATTTGCCTCGGCTCAAGGCACCGGCAGACGTCTGCCGCGTTGACCAGAAATGCATGTGTCAATCAGGCGTGCAAACTATACTCCGAGGGCCTGTCTGGCATTGAAGCACAAGCCGCCCACGATGCCTCCTATGGCTTCGGGCCGCAATGCGGATGGCCGACCCCCACCCAATAACTCGCCCGCTCGCCGAGATCCGCCGATACGGGGCTGTAAGCAGACAAGACAGGTTGTCCAGCATCTGATTTTTGCCAAATCATGTTTTCTCCAGGACTCCATTCGCAGAGATGCGGACCGTCTTGTACGTACCGCATAACCCGAGTGCAAGAGTACCTAGGTACCTAGGTATCTACATGGTGATGTTATCGAGGATTTTTGCTCCCAGGGAATTAGCGCTGGGACGGTAGACATGCTCCGCTCAGAACGCCCACATGTCACAACGCTTTCGAGGTAGGGGCGCTGCCACTGGGCTTAGTGGGCTCCTACCCTCTCCTCACCAACCATGCTGTCAGCACTTGCATCTTTTCCAAGAGACTCCACTCTTGGCCAGCGACCCATCGGTCACGACTTTATGTGTAGTGGTCCATCACATACATTACTACCGTAACAACACTACTACTCCTTGAAAAATCTTATACAACGCCGTACCAGACTCTGCCTCTGTGGCTTGGACATCACAGGTTTTCCTACATCAAACATGCGGTGCTA
Source organism: Diaporthe batatas (assembly GCF_019321695.1). Lineage (NCBI taxonomy): Eukaryota > Fungi > Ascomycota > Sordariomycetes > Diaporthales > Diaporthaceae > Diaporthe > Diaporthe batatas. The sequence continues at coordinate 60,447 of NW_025408559.1, read as the reverse complement.
GCTGCCGCATCCGTCCCCCCCCCAAATCCTCTTGCGTGATCGAAAAATTGAACGGCATCAGAAGGTGTGGAGCACTAGAAGTCGTCCAGGCTCAAGTCCCCCTTGAAACCATCATTCAGTAGCACTGCGGCGATGTGGAGACGCTGCTGCTCCATGTCGCCAGCTGAATAGGACATGGGGTCGACGTGCATGGCGACGCATATGCCATTCGTGATTGTGTGTACGCCGCAATCGTCAAAGTTGCGTTGACGGGGCGAAGGGATGGTTGTTGTGGTCCATTCAGATGGGACGAATCGGTCCTCAAGCACCATCTTCACCCACTTCATCGCATTTGTTATCAAACCTGGGTTGCCAGCTCCGTTCAGGGAATCGAAGTGGTGCGCCTGGCGGTATTTCGGACGGACCACGACGAGGGTCCAGTGGGCACCGCGGCAGATGGGTATGAGGACCGCTTCAATGTTCAGGAAGGTGTCCTTTCGGATGCCGGTGCGTCGCATCTGGCGCTCCGTGCCCTCGCCTCCGTTCTCGTAGATCTTCTTGCCGAAGAAGGAGTTGAACACCTGAACCTTTGGGGTTTGAAGACGGGTGTTCTTAATGCCGGCCTTCTGATTGATGTAATTGGCCAGGTGAAGAAGTGTACCATTAATAATTTCATCGTTGAGCCACTGATTCGGGGTGACCACGGTTTCAAAGTCCTTGCGAGTAAGTGGGCTGCCCTCGGGAGTCCTGGCCAGCTCTGCGTTGAGGCGGGCATCCAGCGTGCTCTGGGCCCGCGCGACCCAGTCATCGCTGAGTGGTGGGACCACTGGGCTGCGTGGCTGGCGCAGCTCGCCAGCCTCTTCAACACGCCTCAGCTCTTCCTCCTCGGCGCGAAGACGCTCTTCCTCTGCACGACGGCGCGCTTCTTCCGCAGCAAGACGCTCCTCCTCGGCACGTTTCCTCTCCTCGGCCCTTGCCTCGGCCTGGGACTGGTGGGCAGCGTCGGCAATAAGCTGCTTACGCGTGTCGAAGTCGTCGCGCTTCTCACGGCTGAGTTCGAGCCGGTACTTGTCCTTGCTCAGTTCCTCGAACCCGAGGGGGTCGTCTTCGAAGAATTCGGTCAAGTTTTTCGGTTGTTTGCGGGGTGGCTTCTGAGCCTTCGGAGACGAGTCCAAGATGCTAAAGACCGAGTTACTCTTCTCCATGACACGTTTCTTCGTGTCATCGACAGACTCTTTCTCTGGGGCGGATGGTGCCTGGTTTTCATCTTCGTGAGGTTGGCTATCCTGGGGATAAACACGCTTGACCGGCTCATTCTCCGATGGCATGTACCAGTGTGGTGGCCATTGTTTGAACCGGGCTGTCTTCTTGGGCCGAGCCAAGAGCAGACGGTTTCTGAGGGCTCCCTTTCGAGGCTTCGGGTATCCCCTCTGATCAAAGTAGATGGGGTTCTTTGGAATTACGTTGCGTGGGGGTGTGTTGTAGGTCTCGAACTTGCGCGGGCTGGGGTACTGGTGGTCGTAAAGTCGGGTTGCCTCAAATTTGTCCATAGGGACATTGTCGAAGAGAAGAGAATCCATCTCGACATCTGGAAAGGCACCTGGGACACGCATGTGCTTGCCGGGCCAATCCACATAGCTGGGGGGGGCCTCATCCTTGTGGAGAGCGTCAAAATCGACGATGATGCCCGCGATAGTCTGAACCGGACACGTCTGGTTGAACGCTGCGCGCTGGGTGAGGATGTACTGTAAGAAGACGACACATTCGTAGTAGACTAGTCTCTCTTGGTGGGATAGCAGGCCGTTTTTGCCGTCGGATTCGAGGTGATCGTATGGCTTGAATCCCAAATCCTTCAGGAAGGGGACGCGGCCCTGGCCATTGTAGACGAGTCGGTAGATCTTTGAAAGCTTGTTAAGCTTGTCGAAAAAGGTCTTGCCGGCCTCGACGAAGGCTTGGTGGCCCCTCTCCTGGGCGGTTTCGATGTAGTAGTTATGTACCAAGATGGAAAGGGTTGGATCGTTGCCGCTTGCCCGAAGTCTATCGAGGACGAAGGCTGGGACATTGAGTGGGTCGATGGCATAATCGATGCCAAGATAGTCTTCGACTCTTTCGGAGCGGACTATGGACATGAGATTGGAGAAGAAGGCGTCGACGGAGATGTGATTCTTGACGCCGAGGTACTCTGTGACCCTGTTTGTCCAACAGTATTGGCCATCTGGGAGAGCTTTCAGGTAGGTGACGGGGAGCGCGTTCTCTAGAGTGGCGGTGGTAAAGGCCTTCCTGGGGTCGAGTGGCAGGCGCTTGAAGCGCTTGATGGAAAGGCCATCGTCAGTCCTATGGCGCATCTCGACCATGCTGTGCATGAATCGATCGCGATGGGTGAAAAAGGAGCCAACGGCGCGCGTGCAGACGCCCTTGATTGCCCCAAGAAGCCCATTTCGAATGTTGGCGCCGATGCTAGCCAGGCGAGAGCAATAAGTGTCTCTCTCAAGAGCATCATCGTCAGCCACGTCGCGCATGACGACGTCCTCGATTTCGGGCTCTGCCTCAGCCTTGCGCTTCTGTGGGATTGCCATGATGTGAGCTGTGGAAGGTGCAAGATGGAAGACGGGTCTGAATGAGGTAGGCGCGACTGTGGTGGCTGCAGAAATGGATCTTGGAGGGATGAATCGATGAACAAGGGGAAATGGATGTCTCATGGTGTTGATGGGAAGTCTCGACTGTCCGCGATGGGATGCTGGGATCGACATGGTGACAAGACTGTACGGTCACGAGGCTGGGTGAATGGAGTTTTGTTTTGTTTTGTTTTGTTTTGTTTCGATTGAGAATTGACGAGAGAAGACTCGACTTTCGCGGGGCAGTGCTGAGACGCAAACAGAGAGCAATGATACGTTGCGCAATGCGGTGCGATGTGGGTGATGTGGGTGTTGTGGGTGTTGTGAGAGGAGGGAGAGGCAGGGGCAAGAAAGACAGATGCGTGTTGAGTGTGCTAGTAAACAAGACGGGCGCGTGGGCGGGCGTTTGCACAGTGCCCAGGTACAAGTTGACCTGTGCCAGTCTTGGTTCCATTTCAAGAACATCGACCCAAAGTGCTACACCCCTCCAGAGAGATAGGCTGGTGGGTGACCCTGGAAGCAGGGCACGGGTATGTCTACCTAGGTACGTACCGTAGTCCGAGGTAGCTTCTGAGCGTCCACACGGACGAGGCCCCCCTTCAGACCTTCCGCCTGACGTCCACTCCCGCCTACACTCCGAGGTGCGCTTTCACCAGCAGGTTCACATCCACCGGTCGTTGCCGTCGCACTCTCACTGGCGCACGCGATTGCACTTGTGCTGGGATCCTTGTTGACGGTTAGAACCAGTTGCAAGGCAAGCCACAGTTGACGTGGTGTTGTCCACACCAGTCGGTCGGGGACAGAGCTGTCCCTCGTCTTGGGTCATTGACATACCGGTATACCCCCTTCCATCGCCAGCCCGCAGACTTTCGCTGCCTAACCACAAGCCTGAGGCTCACCAAACCGTGCGTCTGGGAGGCGGCACACATTCGCTTGTCACATGCGTGAGGGAGCCGCTGAGACCATCAAGACCACGAGATTCCCTAGCATTGAGGCACAAGATACCTCATATTTGGGTTCGAGCTGTTTCCTGCAAGGCGGGGGCGGGGTGGCAGGGGTGCTTGTGCTGAGAAGAAGGCAGGTGCAAGCCCCTGCAGCATGGTATGAAGTTGTTCTCAAGGGATTCCACCAACTTGTTTTTAGCCGCCGCAGACGCCATAACCGCCACGGCCGCCATAACCGCCGAGATGCCAAGCCAAGGCTCAGCCTTGCATGAGCAGGGATGAGGACAAACCTCACGTTGGATGGCAGCAGCAGCAGCACAATCACCAAGGGCATGCTTGGTGCAGAGGGCAACCGAGGTCCCAGCACCATGACTTGGAATTAGGGAGATGAATGTTAAACAAGTGTTTAAGCTGTCCAGGCAGCCTACTGTCTGCGGTTAGATACTTGGCAAGCATCTGGACAAAGCTGATGGGTTGGTTGCACAACCATGAAAGGCACCTGGCACCTGTGCAGTTACGACCGCATGTCAGGCCTTTCCAACACGAGGCAACACAGGAATCTTGCAAGGCTGCTCACATAGATGTGATCGTTGCTGTGGGTGGGAGAATAAAGTCGGCTTCAAGTATCTATATAACATGCGCCATAGCCCAGGTATTGACATGACAACGAGCAATGAGAAGCAAAGCCGTCCTCACAACTGAGACGCTGCTGTCCCGAGTGATTTCGTACAGAAGGTCCCAAAATACTGGTTCAGGGCATCCACAGTGCCACTACCCTCTACGAGCGAGACCACAATGCCAACGTATCCATCAGGCCGGACGACGACAACACCGCCTCTCTCCTCGCTCAGTCCCATCTTGGCATGCGCAGATGCCTTCGCATCCGGCACACGGCGATCCCATCGGTCGTCCGCATACACATGGTCCCGATAGCGCCCCAACAGCTCCGGGACATCGCGACTGATCTCGATGCTGCTACGGGCGCCCGCAAGCACAGTACATATTGTGAAGAACAGACTGTGAGGGTTGTCTTGCTCGTGATGCGACACTTTCTGTAAGTCTGGTCGCTGGTAGGCCGTGTAGAAAGAGCCACGGCGGCCGAGATTGCTCGCGAAGTCGTCCAGTGCCCTCTTGGTCACACTGGGCTTGCCCGCAAATACGAATATCCGGAATGAGCCGTTGAGAGGGACTTCTTGTTCGAGATGCACCACGTTGGCGTCAACAACACGGGTCACGTCGGCGTTGATCAAAAGCCGACCTGTCCTTAGCTTGGTGCCTTCAGGGTGGACCAATGGCGACTGCACGGGGTGCTCGGACGACCAGTTGAGCGCATTGGGCCCGTAAGCGACCCCGTAGCCACTGGTGAACTCGCAAGATTCCTTAAACGTCTTTACAAACTCGCTCTCCTCAAAGGAATTGCTGTTTGCGGTCTCTGAGGCGGCCTCCACCGTGCTCGCGGGCGGCGGCCGCGCCGAGAACAGCTTTGCGTAGCGGTTGTCGAATGACAGCAAGGTCTCTGCAACCTCCTTACGCTCTGGCTCGTACGTTTTGAGTATCTCTCGGTCCGCGAAACCACCCTCAACTGCGTGGATCTTCCAGGCGAGGTTTTGGGCGTCGAGGAAGGCTGTATTCATCCCCTGACCAGCTTTGGGCTATGACTCGGGCTGTCAGCCAAATTCTCAAGTGCCCCCCAGGGGCTTGGTGGATTCTGAACTCACGCTGTGCGTGTGGCAAGCGTCCCCGCCGAGGAAAACGCGGTGGTCCAGGGTATACCTGTCGGAAATACCCTGGCCGATGGGATACACAGAGTACCACTCGACAGTCTCCCATTCTATGGAGTAGGGTTGCAAGATCTTCTTGGCTGATTCCTGGACCTCCGCAGAAGTCGCCGTCTTGCGCGGGTTCCAGTCAGGATCGGTCGAGGACGCGATTTGTATGTAAAGCCGCACCATGTTGGCTTCGCGCGGGATGACCATGATCGAGCCGTGCTCAGAGTGTATCGTGCACTTCATCTTGAGGTGTGTTAGTTATCCCACCGAGACACGGGCTGGCTGGGTATATCTTACCTTGATGTCAGGGAAATCAGTCTTTACAACGCCATCCATGACACCCCACACGTGGGCTATTGGGTCCTTGTGCGTGATTCCTATCTTTAACTGGTCCCGCACAAAGGACCTTGCGCCCTCACCACCAAACAGGTACTTGGCCCTCACGCTCTCACGCATCGTGCCGTCCACATGTTCGAGCTCGACCTCGACAGGGTAATCGGGATTGGTCTTTTCGTCGACGCTAAACCCCTTGATTGTCCAAGGCCGCTGCACCTGCGAGTTATGTCTCTCCAGGTCGGCGATGAAGACGCGCTCGATGAGGCCCTGGTGCAAGAGGGTGGTGAAGGGATATCTCGCGTCGATGAAGCTAGGGCAACTCGCCCAAGTCCCCGTCCGAGCGATGCCCTTTCCGTTCCGGGGAGGATCCCAGAAGGCTACTTCGTAGACCCTGGCCGGCTTGTGCGCCATGATCGCCGACTTGAGACCCATGTTCCGCAGAAGGTCCAGAGAACGAGGTTGAATACCGTCTGCACGACCTGTTGGCGTTGGTTCTGCTCGGTTGTCGATGTGCTTGATCTTATAACCCCACCTCGCCAGGCACGTCGAAAGCATGAGCCCTACAGGGCCAGCGCCAACAATGACTGCAGTACACAGCGTCAGTAACAGACTCTAGATACCAAGGACGCACTGCCTTACCAATGTCATAATATGGCTGGGACGCCTGTTTCGCCGGCTGAGTTTCCATGACTGCCTTCTCAACAAGAACAACCACACAGGACTCTAGCCCAAGGGATCTGAACGAGCTAGGGGTCGGGGGGACTGGAAAAGGTCCAAGTCTTGAGGGATGACAGGTAAAGAAGGGTGTCTTTGCAGCAATGTGTGCTGGGTCCAAAGGGTGTGGGCGCGGGATGGGCGGTTTAAATTGAACGGAGACCTTGTGGCGTCCGAGACTCCAGTTACCGAAGGAGGAGCCGCCCTCAGCTGTGGAGATGGGGGTTGATGATGTGATGGATAAGGGACAGCTACTGGGAACTGGAGAGCAGGCGTGCAGTGGGCATTTCGCAGATTTTATCACTGTGTACGGAGCGGCAAGACAGCTCGGCAAGACGACCGGCGTCATAGCCGTCCCAAGAAAGGAGGTGAGCTAGCTCGATCCCCGACACCCACCGGGCGCGGCTTTCATAAACGGCATCGTGGGAGATTTTCGACGGACGGGCCAGTTGGGGCAGGCTGTGAAATGAGGACTGGAGGCACACCGGTCGGCCATGACCAATCGGATTCTGCGGGGGAGGGTGTTGTGGGCGATGGCACGTTTCTTGCCAGGCCCAGAAGACAAACAGCCCGAGGCGTGTCGATGGCCTGGCAGCGGACCCAGGCCGGGCTGCGCGACAATAGGTGTCGGTTGCGACGAGGGCATGACTCCCAATCCAGGACTCGGAAAGGCGAATCGGTTAGGAATAGCGGGGAACCCCAAAACGCGGCTGAAGAGCACGGGAAGTCAAGAGTGGGACCGCTGGCCTAAGGGATGCGGAGAAACGTCAGCATCTGTCTCTGGCCGGCCGGGTTGCGCCTGGCTGCCCACGACGCCCCACTACCAAGACCCCAAGACCGCAAGATGCGATCCGGGATCCGGGCCAGCAGGCGCTCGCGACTTCGCCCCATCACCGTTGTCCGAGGTGCAGCTGGGGGCAGAGGAGTGCAATCATGACAATCATGTCTTGGGTAGATGTTGTCCAGAGCTGGGTCAAGTGTCAGCCAGGCCACGTACCAAGCGGTACGTGTGTCCTCTCCCCAGCCATCCAACATGCAGCAGTTGGGGTGATGCGAAGCGGGCAGGAAATGTCCACCATAGCTGACGGCGGCTGTCGCCAGCCTCTGGGGTCATCAGAGTACGAGGGAGGGGGCAGGGCAGAGGGGAGAGGCAGTCGCGGAAGGACGAGAGAGGAGGGAGGTAGGAGGGAGGTAGGTGGAAGGAGGGAGGTAGGTGGAAGGAGGACGGGTCGTGCGCGTGAGGCTCTACACCACATACACGAGTGAAGAGAGAGCTGGAGCTTGGGAGCTTGGGAGCTTGTGTTGGTTGCCTGGCCGCACTGGCTGGCAGCCCTTGGGACGGCCACCTACCTCTGCTCGTCTGTTGCACGCCGCCCTCGTTGGTCGTTTGGCAGGGAACAGTCTGCAGTCTGCAAACCCCTTCAGCCCAGCTGCTGCACCGCACGCGCTGCCTCGTCGCCCACCGCACCAGCAGCACCAGCAGCACCAGCAGCACCAGCCTTTGATCCTCACATGAATCCGCCCGAGGACGCGCCCACTGCGATCCGGGGCAACTTCATCCCCGTCTCTGGCCCCTCCATTCGCCCTGCTTCGCCTACCTGCCGTCGTCGTCCTGACTTCGGCCTCCATGTCCATCTGAACATCACCGACCCACAGATGGAGCAGCTTGCCTCCTCGTATGTCGCTTCGTCACCATTTTCCCGCCCTCCAAGGCCTCGCGCGAAAGACTGACCTGAAATGTTTGCAGCCTTCCCGGCTACGAGTCGCCTGGAAAGAGATCTCGCGATCCCCACAACGCTTCATCTGCGAGCGATACGATCCAGATTGGCATATCGCCCCGCCGCAGCAACACAGGTAGCCGAGGGTCCCATGAGAGAGACGGGGCCAGGGCCAGGGCCAGGGCCAGGGACATTTCACCTACGCGGGCACAACCTTCTGCCAGTAATAGCCACCGTAGCCGTCGCCGGGCGCCCATGGCCGATGTCGTCGACGCGTCCTTCTCGTCTACGGACCAACCTTCTCGCTCTCGCTCCCCGGGCAAGCGGTCTGAATCTCGGCGCAGGGCTCCAGCCCTGACATCCGACCTGGTCGATGATGACTCCTACATAGCTGACCGCGTGGGAAAGCTTCGCCCACCCCCGATCGATGTCGAGACAGCCCGTCAATATGGGCCCCTGTCGAATAAGGCCGTCGTTGTCCAAGGGCGACCTCATACGCACTCTCTCTGTGCCGTCGTCAACCCGCCTGTTACCCCCCCTCTCCGGCGCATGCCCAAGTTGACAAGCCCTCGCCGCGAACCCAGCAGTGTCTCGCCCACTTCCTCATACTACTCCGAAGACGAACTGGGGCAGGCCCGCCCCTCCTACATCAGTCCTCTTCGGGTGCGCGAGGATCTTGACGCTGACCTCAGTGTTCCACGATGCCACGACGTCCGGACTCGAAGTCCGTATCCTAACCGTGCCAAGCACGATGCTTCTCCAGCCCGCCTCATCTCCCCCAACCGCGGCTTGCAGAAGACTGCCACCACCGGCGACCTGCACGAGCTTCGATCCGACGAAACCTTCCCGCAGCGCACCTACTCTCCACTGTCTGATTACCTGTCAGTCCAAGCCAAACCCATACGCAAGCAGCTTGTCGGAGCCCATGGCTGGCTAGAGCGCACATCAGGCGCCCCCGGAAAGCAGCACAGTTCTGACCAGGGGCCAATAGACAAGGCCCCTACTCAGAAAAAGGGGGGTTTTCTCGATAGTCTCAGAAAAATGGCCAAGGAAATGACTACCTCTGCCAAGGATATCACGTCTTCGGCCTCCCGGAAGCCTCGTGAAAGGGACAACCGAGGCACCCGGCTCACGGTCTCCCTGGATCCACGGGAGCAGAGCCTGCTCTACTGCGAGCTGGAATTCCTGCTGACTACCGCCCTTGACGGGTACATCAGTAGCCAGTTCAACGCGGGCCGCCTCGACGCCGACAAGTACAAAAAGATCGTGGACGGCTGGCAGCAGCGTGGACGACCAAAGGTGATCGGCTTCCGCTACGACCTCGAGACTCAGCTCGATCTGATCCTCCTGCACAGCGAGGACTTCCGCTTCTACGGCAAGCGCGCAGGGCTCATCGCGGCGGTAAACGGTGTGCTAGACATGATGCGTGTTGACGCTCGCGCAATGCGCATCCGCACATTCTGTCAGCCCGATACCGTGATCGCAAAGCAGCTCTTGGACTCCCAGTCTCTGTTCAATCTAGTCGGATGCTGTGAGCAGCAACAGATCCAACTAGCCGAGGTCATCCAGTTCTTCAAGGTCGTCTTGGAGCGGGAACAGAGCTTTCGACTGCGCCAGAACGAGGGCGGTACGAGCGAGGCCCGCGGGAGTGGCGGATCGGGTACTGCTTCTCATTACGAACAGAGGCAATTTCATGACCAAGAAATTGAACAATGAGAAAGGATGAAAAAGGAGGGGGGGGCGCCTTGCCCACCCGGGCTTGTCTTTGCTCCGAGTCGCAACTCGTTGGTCGATCAGGGTAGCAATGGGCAAGGGGATGGCATACCTACCATTGTTCGACACAGATCAACTGCTGGGACAACTGGATATTGAGCGGATATCTGCATTACCCTAGGATTCATCACCCGGGGGCCGTGTCTCGATATCTGCGTACAATGTCCTAGCCATAATTGCCAGCAGCCCCGAAGCCCAGGCCGAAACTGCTGCCGCCCTGCGTTGAGCGATTCTGTGCTACCGCACACATTCACCCCACGGACTACGCTCTTGCAGCTTCCACTGTGTATCATCCTTCAGAGGGGAGTTTCCCCTGTGACGCGACTGAGTAGATTGTATTGAGTACCATTCTGATCGGCTGAGACGATCGTCTCTGCCAAACCCGTCGTGGAAGGCAGGGGCTTGCAGCTTCAGAAGAAACCAACTCAAAAGTAGCTGTTTGATTAATGCGACCACTATCGTGAACCAAAGCCCGTAGTAATTCAAACAAGTGAGAAATCAAGGGTGCAGTACACGGCATGTGGTCACAACAAGCCCGCGATTCATTATCAGCCCATCATTCGTCAATCCCAGACCAGACCATTGCCAAGCCCAGTCAGCCTGGCCCTCACCGCGCGGATCTGCCATGGAAATCCCCGGCATCAGCCCCGTGGTCATCGTAGTATATCCCGCTTGACCTCCGGCGGCCCCTCGGGCGGCCCGTTTCTTGTCCAGGGCCGTCGCGCATGTCTGGTCTCAGGCCCGGGCCCCACTTCCTCTCCCATGCCTCTTGTTTCTCGGCATTCCTGACCTTGGCGACCTCGATTCTCTTCTCGAAGGCGTTTGCAGCCAGCCCCGCCACGGCAGCTCCAACGATGGTGGGAATCAGCGGCGACTTGTGGTCGGCAACGCGACGGTCGTGGGCAATGAGACCGCCGGCAAGAGCACCGAGCACGCCGATGCCCAGGCCAGAGTTGGAGTTTGAGAAGGTGCTGTGGATCAGGTGGCGAGCGTCCTGGATGGGGCTGCGCGGGCCGCTGTCGTGTCTGACGGGCGAGTGGGCATGGGCACTTGGGCCGCCCTTGCGCCGTGCCGGGGGCGGGAGTGAGCGAGGGCGGCGACGATGCGGCGAGGGATGGCGGGCATCGGGGTGGAGGGTTGGGATGGGTGATACATGAGGGGCTGTGTATGGATAGGGAGGGGGCTGGGGCTGGTGATATGGCAGGCGGGCGTTGGCCGGCACGGGAATGGCGCCAGATGCGAAGGGTCCGGGGGCCCCGCCCGAGTAGTAGTAATCTGCCGCGGTGGCACGCGGCCTGGCATCCTGATCATCACCGTAATACGCGGGCATAGTGGCCAAGTGGTACTGTGCCGCTCGGGCAAGGCGAGCGCGACCAACAGTCAGGGGTGGCAGGGTGGCAGGTCAAGTGACGGCGGGAACAGAGGGCGGAGACGCGGGAGGGCGGAGATGGGAGGGCGAAGATGGGAAACAGGAAAGCAGGAAAGCAGGGGGATAGGAACCAGGAGGATCAGATCAATAGGGACAAGGAGAGGGACCGAGAGGAACACCACCAGCCTGCCGACGGATGTGGTCACTTGGTGACTAGACTAGCAGGCTGCGAGGCTGTCAGCTGCATGCTTATTATTATGCTTGCTTGCCTGCTTGCCTGCTTGCCTCTGGTCCAGCAGCTAGGGTAGCATCGCATGAAGTGGCCTTTCATGCGAACCAGGGCGCCAGATCCTCCTCCCGTCATTGGTCGCCCACGGCATGCTAGCCCTGCACCGTTGTACCAGGGCCAGAGGTTATTATCTCACTGACAACCTCTTGGAGGGTGGTTTCCTAGACGACAAACTGCCATGGGAATATTCTATTCGGTTGCGACATCTGCTGCACACCCAGAGTTGGTTGGTTAAGAAAGACGGAGGGCGAATCCAGCACGTATGCAGCACTGAGTCGGTCGTTGTTGTTTGCGCTACACCTCAGCCTGGTCGCCCCCAAAGGTCCCAATACGCAGTCTCGCATCGCCGAGGTCACCACCGGGGCGCAACCGGCAGCACTGTGACGAACAGGCCATTATTGGCCAGCCTCAGCGGCTTGAGCGAGCTCCCCGGCAAGCCTGAGCATGTAGAACTGCCTGGCCTCCATGGGAACCCTGTCAAATGCCTTGGAAATGCGACTAATCTCCAGCCGACCCTTCTCATAAGCCGCGAGGTCCCTGTTCCCATACACATCACGTCCGGTTGAATACCCAGACTTCAAGTCGCGGAAGAACACATTCAGCGCAATGCTGGACTTGCCAGTGGGCGTGGCGGTATGCAACCACAGGGGCGGCAGGAACAAGACGTCGCCTGCTCTCAGGTATGCCTCCCACGGACGAGTGTTCCGTAGTGCTGGGGAGTCGAGGCAGCTGAACACATCAATGCTCGAGCTCGAGGCTCCCGGCGCAAAGGACATCTTTACCACGTCTGACGGCGGGAAGAGGAGCATTCTCTTCGACCCGCTCACCTGGCAGTAGATGTTTGCCTGGACATCGTAATGCAGCCACATGTCCACCTGAAATTCAGCATTCCAAGTCAGCATTCGGGCACGGTCTGTAGGAGCATCACATGAGTGATGGAGGCTCACCTGGCCGGAAACCCGCAGGACTGAGCTGTGCATATTCTCCCGACACATATCAAGCGCCTCGGGGAGCGAGAAGTCAGCAGTCAATTCAGGAAAGTCGTTGGCAAGGTTGGCAGGCTGGTCAGCGGGGGCGTTGGCCGAGAGGGCTCTCAGATAGAGACGTGCGCCGCTTTGGATCTCTTTAGCAAAGTCACCAAATCTCATCGTGGTGTATCGGAAATTTTTGGCATTGAAATCCATGTTCCGCACACCGCACTCGTGCACAACAACCTGTACAGGCGGCGTGTCAGTGTCCAATATTTCTACCGCTTGCCTGTGGTCACACGCACCTTGCGATCTCCCACCTGTCTGGTGAGGTAGTCCAGTGTCCACTTGCTGCGGCAGGGGCCTATGTCCAAGTCTTCTATCACGACGGGCAAGCCCTGTCTGACAATTGCCTCAAATGATTCCTTCGAGGAGACATGGACGCGGGGAACGGGCTTGATGTCAGTGGGCTGGCTGTCCACGCCACTCGCTGAGGCGCTTGAGGACTGCGGTTCTATCTCGCCAGCCCCCGAAAACTCCCAACCCGTCCGGTGCGGTGACAGTCGAGATTGTTTGCCCCTGCTTAAGCTATCGATTGATAATGTGTACGAGCCTCTGGTCCCTTTGGGGAAACAACCAAGTTAGTACACGTCATTGAGGCTAGCAGCAACAGCGGAACGCAGCCCCCGTCCTTCATGCCACCATTTAAGCAGCAGTCCTTGGACATGCCAGACCAGGGACCGTTCTTGCCGCGAAATGTGACCAGAGAGGCAAAGGTCGGGGCTTACGTACAGAATGAACCCATGGAAAAGCACGTGGCCCCACCGCCGATTATGACTACCTGTCCGTCTTGCGGTGACACAATCGAGGACCCCACGAGCAGTGGCCGCGGCATCTCTCCATCCTGTTCGCCGTCCGGGATAGGACCCGCTCCAACAACCCGTATTCGGGGACCTGTCACAGAGCAGAGTAGAACTTCACGGTTTCGTGGGATCACTCCGTCACGGCCGACGCCGCCCAGGACAACCAAAGAGTCCTCATTCTGGATGCAGCTAGAACCAAATCGAGCCAGGAGTGCGGTAGAAACTTCATCCACTTCTGCAGGCGCAAAAGTAATGCAAGGGGCCTATTTGTGTCAGAATGTCGCTTGTGCTCACTCTCGTGGCGTATGCACCTACCTCATCATCGCTCAGAACTAGAGTCCAGGCCAGCATTTGGCTCTGTATGATACCGTCGGAGATACCCCCCATGAGGAACCCATGAAAGACAGGACTGCCATCTTGCTCACGTGCACAGCATGTGAGCATACCACCGAAAACTGGCTGTGGGGTGACAGAACCGCGAATCACGCACAACACCCATCCCTTGTCCGGATGGAACACCATGATCTCACTGGATATGGTGGCCGCATCTTGCTTGCCTCCAATCAGGAGAGCAATTGCAGAGCCCAAGAGTCTGCAGATAGAGTGGCGATACAACGGAATCGGTAGGTCTCGAGTTCGCTCCCATCGATGTGAATCCTTTCTCAATAGCCAGCAATCATTCTTGGCCCGAGATGGAGAGTTTCGACCTCCGACACTAAGATAGCCATGCACGCCAAGGTCTGTCGTCGAATGGCACATACGACTCGAGGGCCCCGTGGAGTCTGCTCTAATGCCGCCTCCGGGGCCGTGAAGCTTGTAGATGTCGTACGACGGAAGACGGGTGGTAGGTCCAAGACCCATGCAATTCAGAATGGATCTCCTCCCCAGTCTATCGCTCAGGATCAAGGCTGCGCCAAATCGACGGAGGCCGTGGTGGCCGGTGAGTGGCTTATAGGTTGTGGTGGCCACGAATCCTGGGATCTCGGGAGTGTCACCGGCCTCAAAGGGGGCCAGGTCTTGCTTTCCATGATTTGCGGCGTGTAAGATAAGATAGTGACTTGCGAAAAGACAAAACTCTTCCCATTCGTCAAAGGGCTCGATTTCGTCCAGCTTTCGCCGGTCATCCGCAGATAGGAAATGCTCATCATTCCAGGCTGACCAGAGGGATTGAGCGCGGACTTGTGACCAGCCCCTCTCCGAGAAACGCGCGCGCTGTGCAGACACATCTGGATAGGCAGCCACTGACTTGATGGGCGCTGCGAGCTTGTTGAAATCTAGGGCATTTTGTATTAACCACTTGCGTCCCCGTAGCTGAGGAAGGGACCAACGAGCACAAAGGGTGAAGTCGGGGAAAGGAGGTGCTGCCTGACCATGCCGGGTCTGAGGTTCCCCGGGCCTCAAGGTGAGAACGTGGTCAACTTACGATCCATCATGGTACGGGCAAAAGGGTGGCCAGGGCCGTCTGGGAGGATCTGCTCGAGCAGAAAGAATTCGGCTGGACGGGATTAGCAAGACATCAGACAGTCCAGGGATGTAGCAGCCTCACCTTCACCAAGGGTGCTCGCCCACTGAATCAAGGCGTCTGCGAAATGAGACTCCATGTACGTAATCGACACCTCAGCAATGTAGAAGAAGACGCACTCCTCGGGATTTGCGATGAGGCTCAAGGACTGCTGCAGCACGGACAGGTCACGCAAGTCGCAACCTACGAGGTGATAGTCCCTGCTTCGCAGCAACAAGCTAGGGAGGGGCCCGTCTTCCTCGGCCTGGACCTGGGACAGCTGGGACGCGAGCTCTGGTGTTTCGAGGATTGTTCGACGCTTCAGCCTCGCCAATTCGGGGAAATCAACATCGACAAAAACGGCGTGGGATGCGATGCAATGCTCTGGGTAGCGAGTCCAGCACTGCCAGGGAACAACGTCACTGGAGTTGCCGTTAGCCTCGTGGGACAAAGTTAATTGTGTCTGTGTGTGTAGGCGAGAAAGAGAGAGAGATGGTTGGAAGCAAGCAGGGCACACCTTCCGCAGCCGAGATTCACGATGACCTTTTTCTTTCCTGAGGGCTGCTTTAGAAAGTCACGCAAGGCCACGTCGATGACATGAAGCCTGAGATGGTAGCCCCTATTGATAAGCGGAGCTCTGCGCTGGAATTTCTTGACGAAGAAGCGGAAGAAATGGGGCTCATCCGGGTAGTAGAGACGCTCAACACTTCTTTTTGAGACAATGCTGCTATTGTTGGTCTGGGCAGGACGGCGCAGGCAGTCAGTCTAGGTCTTGTTCGCATACCGCAGTCTTTACCAATGCGCATTTATTTATGTGCGTATAAGACGCGGTGATGAACGCGGGAAGACGGGCAGGAGGCCCGAGGATGAACTGACATTCATTACCAGATCATCCTGAGCAGTTGCTCGTTGCGGATGAGGGCCGGTAGTGGCTGAGCCGCGGCCCTCGTGGACGCCCATCCTGAGGCACGTCTCGTGGGGTTTTTTTTGGGGGGGGGGGGGCGTTGGTGTAAACGGAAGTCAGATCGATGTGTGCGCAGCAGAAATTGTTCGAGCTCGGGTCCGAACATGGGCAGTGCCGCCGGTGTCTAAGCCGGGGAAGGCCAGCCAGGGTCTACCACCAGGTAGACCCAGGTATCTGTGTACGGAGTAACTAAAGAACTACCACCTGCTCGAAAGCCCTGGACCGCCCTTGCCGCCTTGCACGCCTTCCTCGCCTTGCCGTTCAGGCCCACCAAAGCCTCCTGGGGCAATGCAGGATTGCGACTCGAACGGCGATAGGGAGAGACAAGCTCGCTCGTGGTACCTGGGTGCCCAGGTGCTTAGGTACCTCGGTACCCGGGTGAGCACCTAGGTAGCTTCTCGCTCGCTCCCAGGTGCCTCCCTCCCTGCCTGCCTGCCTGCCTGCCTGCTGTTGGTAGGCCGCCCCGCATGGCCCAAGCTTCTGGAGCTCCCTTCTGTGGGGGTACCTCTTGTCAGGTTGCGTTCAGCTCTGCAGAGCTGCTGACACACATGGATGCCGCGTACCGATGCCCATCTCCGTCAGGCTGGCTTGGCTGGCTGCATGGGTCAGGTGCATAGCAACCCCCTGTTCTCTGGCTCACCGTTCGTCGTGACAGACGACGCGGGCAGCTCCTCACTCTCTCGCCTCCTTCTCCTCTGGCCCCTTGCTCCTTGGCCCCTCTGCACAGACTGAGGCTCAACAGGACTCACTCCTTTCCGGACCCCAGCCGAACCTCCATACCTGCTTGGTACTCACTCAGCCGGGCCAGCTGCTCCGTCTTTGTTGCTGAAGCCGTGTGACGACGACCTGGGCGACGCCAGCCCAGCTCTTCCTCCACAACCCGAGGCTCAAACTCAGCAGTCCACCATCCGGCAGACGCCCTTCTCTCATAGTTTGGCCCAGGCTGAGGACTCGCCTCCCTCTCCTTTCCCTGCTCCCGGCCCGCCTGCTCTGGTGCCAGCTCCTGGGTCGGCATGTCGCCTTCTCGGTCTCGGTCCTGGTCCTGGTCCTGGTCTTGAGTGGCTCCGCGTCCCCGACTCGCCTCGCCCAAAGGCAGCTCCCCATCTCTCTCACAACCTGATGCAAACATGGCCTCCGCAAACCTCAACTTTATCACCTTCAACCAGGATCACAGCTGCCTGGCTGTCGGTCAGTGCCCGGCTCTCCCTGCCCTTTGCGGCCACCCGTCTCATGTTGCTAACTGGTCTCGATACAGGCACCTCCAAGGGCTTTCGAATCTATCATACCGATCCCTTCTCCAAGATCTTCAGCAGCGACGATGGCAATGTCTCCATCATCGAGATGCTCTTCTCCACCTCTCTTGTCGCCCTGGTCCTGTCTCCGCGACATCTCATCATCCAGAACACAAAGGTGCCTGGGCCCTCTCCTTGTCGTCTCACGACCGAGTCTGGCTGACCGTACTCGCAGAGGGCATCCGTTATATGCGAGCTCACCTTCCGCTCTGCTGTCCTCGCCGTCCGTCTGAACCGCCGCCGCCTGGCCGTCATCCTCGAGGAGGAGATATATCTGTACGACATCGCCAACATGACATTGCTCTATGTCATCACCACCTCTCCGAACCCGACTGCCATATGCGCGCTGTCACCCTCGTCCGAGAACTGCTACGTCGCCTACCCCTTGCCAAAGCCCAGGGAAGACACAGGTGAGAGGCGCCCAGCTCACGCGCCTCCTCTTTCCACCTACGTGCCCCCTACCTCTGGCGAGGTTTTGATCTTTGACACCATAACGCTCAAGGCCGTCAACGTCATCGAGGCTCACCGCTCGCCCCTCTCCTGCATAGCCCTCAACAGCGACGGGACCCTGTTGGCCACCGCATCCGAGACAGGCACTATCATCCGTGTTTTCTCCGTGCCCCGTGGCCAGAAGCTATACCAGTTCCGTCGTGGTACATACCCGTCCACAATCTACAGCATGTCGTTCAATTTGAGCTCGACTTTGCTTTGTGTCTCCTCGACGTCTGACACTGTCCATATATTCCGGCTATCCAGTCCAGGTCCGCAGGCCGGGGCTGGTCCAAGTGGTTTTACAGGCGCCGCAGAAACCGCAGAACAGACGCCATCGCCACGTGCGGATCGATGGTCCCGGTCCCGGTCTCGCAGCTACGACAGTGGGAACGACTCGCCTGGTAGCGCAACAGGGTCGCCGCGCAGCGATGCGGCTGAGCTTGCAGGATCCTCGGCCAACAATGGCCCGGGCACGACAAGTACCCCTGCGAACCGGCGGCAAAGTGGTTCATTCAGTAGCATGTTGCGGCGGTCTTCCCAGCTGATGGGCCGTAGCGTCGCCGGCGTTGTTGGTTCCTACCTGCCGCAGACTGTGACAGAGATGTGGGAGCCCATGCGCGATTTCGCCTACATCAAGCTGCCCAAGGTATCTTCGGCCACGTCGCCCAATAAAACGCCCGCCAACACCGGGCCTGCAGGGCTGATGTTTCCCAACGGGCCGCTGCGGAGTGTTGTGGCAATGAGCAGCAGTAGCCCACAGGTAATGGTCGTGACCAGTGATGGCGGCTTCTATGTTTTCAATATAGATATGGAGCATGGAGGCGAAGGATACCTGGTTCGCCAATTCTCGTAAGTCTTCCAGCCCACCCACCTCCGCCGCCACAAACTGTCTCCAGAAAACGCGACTCGCCTTTTTTCTCGCCTTTTTTCTCGCCTTTTTTCTCGCCTTTTTTCTCGCCTTTTTTCTCGCCTTTTTTCTCGCCTTTTTTCTCGCCTTTTTTCTCGCCTTTTTTCTCGCCTCATCTTTGCTCCTTAACTTATAGTAAACCCTTTCGATGAATTATCAAGGCGCATGGCGAGGGCCTCTCTTATAGGGTCGCAGGGACACTTGATGTATTACCTCGCTGACATTTTCTACCTCAAACCAGAGTGCTCGAGGGGGATGATAAGCTAGATGGGTCCTTCAATCCGTAACGGTATCCGCATTGCTTTCATTACCGTGGTGGCATATATCCCGATGCGGAGGACATGGTTTTCGATCTGTTTTACATAGCATCCCACAAGTGGCACCCTTTGAACTTTCAGGGCCGGCGTGGTAGGCAAGGCGGTGGGACAAAGGCGTTACTGGGGTCGCTGTTTCAGAGATACTCCCTCGCAAATGCATGCTGTTCTAATCGTGTACCGACGCATTTACGCGATAGCTATGGCGAGGCTGAGTGTATGTGGTGCAATTGCACTGTCAACCAAGCTAGTAAGTTCCAATCCCAGTTAAGAAATGAAAAGGTTGATCGATCAGTGTGGGTGATGATACTGCGTCCATTCCGTCACGAGGATGACACAGCAACTGCCTGGCGAGGATGGCCCCAAATGCCAGTAGTTGAGCGCTAGAAAGGCCGTCCACGTATGGAAGAAATGATACCATGATACAGATCAGCCTGTTGTACTCCCAGTCGCCACCGGAAAAGAGAAGATATCTACTCAGGCCGGTGGGGTGTTTGTTTGACCCTGGCCGTCTGGCTATCCTCTGATGGTGACTGAATGATAAACCGGCCCCAGCCCTTCCCTGACAAGAGCAAAAAGATCCCGCAAATGAATAAAACCCAGGTTTTCCGTGAAACGACTATGATTCCCACAGGGAGGGGTCCCTGCGACCCGATATGAAGGAACATATGAGGCAACAGAAAGAGAGAAAGGGGGTCTGAAGAGACCGGGGCGGGGAAAATCAGCAGAAGAAAGGCAAGGAAATGGAAAGAGAGAAGAAAAAGACCCGCGTCTGTGTGCTTTTGAAGCAAGAGTGATAAATTTGTCCCGAGTTGCCTTCGTAAATCGTCAAATTCGTTTCCTAGATCTGTTTCCCCTCACGCTAGATGGCCGAGGACATGCATCTTATCTAGCGTACGGCCGATTCATTAACGCGATCTCTCTCGCAATTTCGGCCCACTCAAGCTCCCGCTTGATGCCCAGACCTGCAGCCGGTGCTGCTTCGTTTGCATATTTCCTCCTCTGCAGTGTCTCCTCCCATTTGAGAAGTTCGTAGGCGAACCTGAGGTGTGGTTGTATGATAACATTTAGCCGTCGGGCCCGGACGAAGCAGTACGCCCGCGGGAACGAGAGATCCATGGCTCGCATGACCTCTGCAATACAAATGGTTGCACTTCGAGAGACGCCGACCCTGCAGTGTACAAGCGTCGCGGTCCCGTTCCTGCGGCCACGATCTGTGAAAGCTCTCGTTAGCTGGCTCCCGTCGTGCGCCCTCCCGCGGGGAAATGCATGCTTACCGATGAACTCGAGGCATCGTTCGAACTCTTCCGTCAAGGGGTCTATCCCGTTGTCCTGGACACCCTGAACCACGCAGACGTTCTCGGGCCCCCACCTCTCTAGCTCGCCATCCCGCCACATGGTGGTCTCTCCGACGCTCAGGATCTGCTTGATCCCCAAGGCTCTCAAGAGGTCGGGATTATTTGCGTGACCAAGATTGCCCAGGTACATGTAGTCCAACACCCGGCTTGGGAATGAGCCGTCTATTCCAGGGAGCCAGTCTGGCTCGTCGGCAGCCAGGTGCTGTACCTCGGTGGCGCTCTTGTCGGCGAGGGCGGGGGATTGGGAAAGCAGCCGGGGGGCGATGGCCGTGAGAAGAGAGACGTCGGCGGGGTAGGCGAAGAAGTTGCGACCGAGTGTGGTGTGCAGGTTCAGCCACGCGTCCGGGATAGGACGCCCGCTGCTGTAGCTGTAGTAGGCGATACCGAGCATGGTGGACTCGGTGTACCCATCCCCACAGTGGATCAGAACCTTCTGGGGCGGCAGCTGACACGGTGACGGCAGCGCGTCCCCGGACATGAAGGCGTCTCCGTCACGATCATGACCGGCCGTTGCCGGGTAGGTCCCATGGGCCAGGTGGTATATCCACTTGCACGTCTCGACGATGCCGTCGGCCTCAGCGTGCGACCACGAGGACGGCAGGATGCTTCCGGAGGAGGGAAAGTCAAGACAGTGCTGGCCGGCTCCGGCAGCCGAGTCCTCGGCGATGGCCTGGAGCGCAGCGGGGTGAAGGCGGCCCATGTCGCTACACTCGATCTGAATGTCAAACAAGCCATCGTCCTCGGAGCCCCGGTCCAGGGTGGGACCCATCCAGACGTTGTGGGAGATCTGGGTGGGCTTGGTCATTGCAAACATCTCCTTGCGCTCCTGGTGGACGAAGTCGATGACGCTGCCTGTCAAGAGGCCGGCCGAGTCAACAGCGACCAGGTCCGGGTGGCTCTCCTCGAAGTCCTCGAAAGGGCTCACGCAGACAAAGGTGTTGTAGTCCGGGAGGGGGTGGCCCTGGGCGTCGTGCCTCTCGCGCCACCTCAGCTGAGCCGTGGCGATTTCGCAGGCCATCTTGCGGGTGGTGAGGGGGTCATCGCCATAGACGATGATGTCGGATGTCATGGCTGCCTTGGCGGCCTGGATCTGGAAGTTCCTCACGGAGAAGCCCTCCTTGGGGTCGACATCGTGGAACTCGGGCGAGGCGGGGGCACACTGCATGAACTCATGGGGTGATATGGCACCCTTGAGGCGCGAGACAGCCAGGTCGCCGTCGGCCTTGACGAGGGTGACACCGCGCAGGCAACAAGGAGTCCTGCGCAGGGAGCGGCTCCGGGCGGTGAAGAAGGACTGCTGTAGGTGGTTGGCGGGGTGCAGGCCGTGGAACCAAGGGAAGACCTGCGAGGGCTCGGGCAGGGGCTGGCGGGAGGCGTAGTCGAGAGCTCGGGCAACGTCGGCGACGGACAGCTCGTACAGGGTCAGCGGGCCCGACTCGAGGCGGACGAAGTGGGCCGGAGGGTGCAGGACGGACTGGGCACAGTCGTCGTGCTTGCCCGGGGAAGGGGGAGGGGTGGTGGGCTCCTGGCGGGGCACGGGGCCGGGCGGGCACACGGGGATGTGCTTGTTGGGGACGGCGGGCGGGCACTGGTCAGACTGGGGGGGGTTCAAGGTGTCGATGGTCAACGGGGTTGCCAGCGAGGCGATGGCGGAGGAGGAGGAGCGGTGGGGCGGCAGGGGTCGAGGGAGCGCAATGGTGGCCATGGTCTGTCTATAGCAAGGGGGCCGGGCCTGGGGGAGGAGGGGCCGATGGAGCACCTCGCGACGGATGGACGAGGTCGGGTGCCGTTCCGGTGCAGCTGGTGGCACAGGCACGGGATCAAGGTGAGATCAGACCGAACAAAAAAAAGGAAAGAAAACAAGAAAAAAGAAGGAAGAAAGGTCAACGGCGGCTGGCTGGGAGCTGGGAGCGGGCAGCTAGCTGAAGGGTCTAGGGAGCTAGGTAGTCATGATATCGAGGCAGCTCGAGGCGGTTGCACGGCACGTGAAGCTGAGGACTCGGGGGCCAAGAGGTGAGGTGTGAGATACTGTACGAGATACGAGTTGTGGAATTGTGGAATTGTGGAATTGTGGGATGCGAGATGCAGGATGCAAGATGCAAGATGCCAGGAGCAAGAAGGCCAAAACCAAGACACGGGGGCGACAGATGCGGAGTACGCAGCGCGAGGAGCAGGAGGGAGGACAGGAGGAGGAGAATGAGGAGGAGGAGGAGGAGGAGGAGGAGGAGGAGAGTGTAGTCTTGTTGAGTTTCAAGACGCACGCTGGGCAAGGGCAGGGGAGGGCAGCCCAGGCGAGCGAGGACAATGCAGGGCAGGGCAGGGCAGCTCTGGGGGCGGGAAGAGCTCAGCGGCTACGCAGTGGCCACCAACAGACGGCTGGCCCGAATTGACACAGAGTTGACGTGTCCAGGTGTTGATTGACTGATTGACTGATTGACTGATTGATTGATTGACTTGTTGGCTTATTGACTGACTAACTGTCTGTCTGTCTGTCTGGCTGGCTGGCTGGCTGGCTGTCTGGCTGTCTATCCGGCTTATTAACTGTCAGGCAAGGTGAAGGAACGTTTGGTTGTCTGACCATGATACCGTTGAAGCTGCCGCTGAGCGGGGGCGGAGGGGCTCAGGGCGACCCACTACCCACTGGACCCCATCAATATGGGTCAAGCACCCAGGCATACACTGTAGGATCCGTCCCGGCTGTGCGTACATCACAGCACGGTCCCCACCACGGCCTCGGTGCTAGGCTGTTGGTGTAACAGTCGGCGGCAGAAGGGGCCTAGGGCCTGAGTGGGACATGCATGGGGCTGGTCGCTTGGGCCATGGAGGCTGCCAATGAGGAGGCAGGCTGGTCGCAGTCAACGATAACGTGATAAGGCGACCAGGCAAGCGTAAACAGGGCAGTCATTCGTTCATTCTGTTGGTCTGTCTGTCTCTCTGTAGGCACTTTGTTTCACTGGGCTTGTCCGACCAGCCTGGCCTCGGCGCGACACCTGACCTGGGTCTACACTACTGTGTAATCCACAACCCACTCAAATCTGGGGAAACGGGTCGGTCCCTGGGGGCCGGAGAGAAGGGTGGCGGGGCTGTCAAACCAGGTCTGGAGCCCGAGGGGGAGACCCCAGCAGCCAAGGATGGGCCCGTGTGCTACTTCACCCTGTCTAAACTCTTGACCACGCACTAGGCAGGCAGGCTGCAGGCAGGCAGGCAGGCAGGCAACTAGCTACCCAGTATATCCATGGTATTGTGCCCATGATTCGTCACCAATATATTATACCAAAAAAAGGATGATGTTTACCAAAGTGTCCCCCCCCCCTGCGAGGCACTTACTATGTAGGTAAGTGGTCGTGTAGCAGACACCCAAGCAAAGCGTACTTAGGTAGTGACTACCTACCCAGGTAGGTACATAGGCACTTCTATGGGGTTTCTGCGTAGGTTGGGTGAGCCCGACGCAGCTTCGTGGCGGGGCGGGACGGTAGGGAATCTTACGCTGGGTTTAGAACCGTGTCCTTCTGGTTCTAATCAAAGCACTTGCTCTGTTTCACCCAGGCCCTATGTCTCCAGGTATACAAGTCTCTGTGTAATATACATACGCATGTGTGTGTGTGTGTGTGTGTGTGTGTTTCATGTGTTCCATACCCACCTAGGTAGGCAGGCACCTAGGTAGGTACCTACCCAGGTAGGTGGGTACCCAGGTACTATCTTCCTGACTGACTGGAACCCTGTGGCTCTCGCCGACGTCATCTCTAATCAGAGTGCTTCGTTTGATTTTGACCAACAAAAACCAATCCTCATCTCTCCCAAGCTTCGCATCCGCAGGGACCTTGGGACTGGCTGAGCAACAAGAAGGTGGCATAGCTCTGTTCCTGCTGGCATCGTAGGCAGTCTAGCGGGCCGATTGTGAGTGAGTGACGTGGCGCGCGGCGCGACTGACGCGACCATACGAGAAGGGGGGGTTGGTCGCCAACCACATTCAGGCCGTCCCGGCCTTCGATCTGAATTCTCTCCCGCCCGACATATCATCTGGCTGGCTGGCTCGTCGTTACATCATGTCGCCGCGATAGAAGTGCACAATCTTCTCGGTTGGTTGCTGTCACCTCACCCCGGCCTCCTCCCCTCCTCGGATGGGAGTCGGTCCCACAGGAGGCAGCCCCCTTGGCACCTGGCACCCAGCACGAGGCATCAAGGCCTCCGGGCAGATGTAAACCATGTGTAGGTCGTCCTGTCCCTCCTTCGCCAGTCCGCGCTGACACCCCTACGCTGTGTGCACAGCCCAGCCCCAAGAAACTGATCATCCGCATCACCATACCTACGGCTCGGAATGTAGTCTGGCTCCCGTCGTCGAGCCCAGCCCGGAAACGCCCCTCCTGGCCGGCATCCCCCCTATAAACGCTCAGTTCTTTTATCATAGCCTCGTGCCCATCGATGACCCCCTCTCCACCGCAACCGCCACCACTTCGGCTGACGGGCGACCCGCCAAAGGCATCCTAAGGCCTTTCTCCCACGCCGACAACAACGCCCTAGAAGCCGCGTGGCTAACCCTCGCCGACGAAGACCACCGGAACAACCACGATGCCTCCCTCAAGAACCAGCGCCCCGGCCCTGCCCTGGCCGCCGCCAACGCCCGGAAACTGGACACCATCGTCGAGCATCTCATCCGCGCCCACAAGGAGAAGCACTCCCACGACGCCCGTGCCCCCCCTCCTCCTCTCGAGCCCCCTCTAGACGCGCTCGCAGCCACCGACCTCGGTGTGTGCTGCCAAGAGCTCCTTATTGATGCCTCTAACAGGCTGCGCGAGGTTTTTTGCGAGGTGTCGAGGGGCTTCCAGCCATCGCTGAGCCAGAAGCATGTCGTTGCAAAGGTCATGTCCGTCTTGGGGGACGGACGCACGCGGGCGGCTGTCACTAATGCCGTGCCGATCCAGGCGCAAGCCGTGGTTGCTTCCTCACCCAGGGCCGACACATTCGTCTCGCCCGCCCTATCCACCTCTGCCAGGGGCCGAGCCTCGTCCCTTGCCTCAAACCCCGTCGCCAGTCGCTCAGCTTCCCTCGGGGGTGGCGCTGGACCAGCCCCCTTCGGCACTCCGCCCCAGCCCGAAACACCTGCCATGAGGCTGCGTCTTGCCCACCCACAGGTGACCGACGGAATATCAGGGCGGCCTTTCGTCAGGGTTGGAGATCCCGATGGCGATTTGGCCTCGGAACCAGGGTCGTTGCGTGAAGCCGCAAAACAACATACGACAGATGATGCCACAGCCGACCAGCACTTTACCGCGCATGAGTCACAAACGGATACCACGCCCATCCCACCCGGGAACAGTATCACCGAACTCGAGCCCCGCGTCGTTGCAGTCTCCGTAGGAGTGTCAAAGCTTCATGAGGTATCCCTGCCTGTACTGCAGATGAAGCCCATATACTGGTCCCCCGTCAATGACATCGCCATTGTCTCCAGATCAACTTGGTTTTATCGGTAAGTTGCTCCTTTTTGGTGTTGGGGATGACTAGTTTTCAGTCAGTCAGTCAGGCGGGCGGGCAGGCGTGGGCGTGTGGCGGTTTATGCTTCTTTGAGACTGTCTTTTCTGCTGTGTCTCGGGACTGCCATCCGTGGCCTCGTCACCCTGCAATACCGTTGTCGGATTTCTTCATACTGCCAAGCTCTTAATCAATCTTACCCTCGCCGGGTCTCCATTTTGTCTCACCCGTCGGGCTCTCTTGTTGCGGGGGCGGTTGCATGGCGCCGAGGTTCTTCCACCCCATGGCTCATGTGCATCAGCGGTCGGTGCAGGAAGGGAATATCTGACTTGTATGCTATCCACTGCCTGAACAGTGACCTGGCTAATTTGTGAGGTGTGCCTCAGCGATACCATGGTGCCTCTAGACCCTAGCATTGCCAATCAGCTGGAGGCAGGATATCGAGAGCTCAGAGCATTCAGCCAGGAGTGGCAGGAAGAGCTTCGCTGCGCCGTCGAAGTCGGTCCTTTGGGTGAAGAAAAAGTGTCTCACCCGCTGTGGCCCGAAGATACTGCTCCTCTTGGTTCAGGGACACAGGGTCCGGGGGTATCCATCGCATCCGACCCATTCTGTGCAGCCCGTTGCTATCAGGGTGAGGCTGCCGCCGAAGGGACCCTTGAGCCTGCAGACGCCGGGAAGGAGGGTTCTGATGGAACTCCAGCGCAGGGGCGCAGCTATCCCTCTCACCATGTGCTTTACAGAAATGATAGGGCGGCATTCCTCCTGAAACCGAGTCTCAAACCATCTGCGTACTACGGACGGCGGCCTCTGCAGAAAATCATGAAGGGCTTGACTGTCGGCATCCCAGTCATTCGAGGCTTCGACCGAGACAGTTGGATTCAACTGCACGAGAAGAAAAGGCCGGCCCGCGCAAGAGACCCTCAGAAGTCCGCTAGCGCCGAAGCTTCAATGCCCGGGGGTTGCCCCGGCTGCAAGGCGGAGGAGGACCGTGGACAAGTCACGGACCTCGTACTCATCGCCCATGGAATTGGTCAAAAGTTCGCTGAGCGGGTGGAAAGCTTCCACTTCACCCACGCTATTACGGCATTTCGCCGTTCCATGAACATTGAGCTTCGAAGCCCTGAGGTCAAATCAGTTCTCCGCGAGGCGCACAACGGCATCATGGTCCTTCCCGTGAACTGGAGGCATCATCTATCATTCGAAGATGGCGGCCCTATGACTGACGCGGACAAGGCGACCTCGGCTTCAGTCACTTTCAACCTGAAGGACATTGAGCCCAATACGATCCCAGCTGTGAGGAGTCTGATATCAGATGTCATGTTTGATGTCAGTCCCCTTCTCCTCTTTTTTAAATGCTTCTCATCTCCCGTGGCTTGGAATGTTCCACCATCCGTCAAGTTGGTAACCCTAGCAGGTGACTAAACCGTGCTAGATCCCATTTTACCTTTCCCATCATAAGAACAAGATGATATCCGCGCTCGTCATGGAAGCAAATCGTGTTTATCGACTGTGGTGCCGTAACAATCCAGGTTTCAGCCAAAAAGGAAGGGTTCACCTTATCGCCCATTCCCTCGGAAGTGTCATGGTAAATCTCATCCCATATCATCCATTCCGCGTCGTTTTAGCTGCCAGAAAGCAACAGAACCTTTTCCCCACCGCCCTGCCCAGGCATGTGCACGTCATGTGCTTGATCTGTGCCCTGCAGAGAAATACTGTATACTAGGCACCATGAACATCACATGTCACCTCGGACAGCGCCCGAAGGAAATGCTCACAGGGTCACTCAGGTAATGCGTGGACAGACTGCTGATTTTGTGGCAACACAGGCACTCGATGTATTATCCCGGCAGCCAAATATTCCCCCACCTTTGGACTTGAATACCCCGATGCCCCAGTCACAATTCTTTGAGTTCGACACGACCAACCTATTCCTCCTGGGCAGCCCAGCTGGCTTTTTCCTCCTTCTTGAACGTGGCAGTCTCACGCCTCGCAATGGCCGGCAAAAGCCCGGGGCAGAAGCAGCTGTCAGTCTTTCCATTATCCTGTCCCGCTTGACTTCTCCTATAGGAGGCTTTCGTATCCCCATGACGACGTTCCCGTCCATATCGGAGGAGCTGCTCGCACAATCCTCTACTAAGCGCTATTCATGGAGCAAATTAATTCTACAGCAATTCAGCATCGGTAAGGATATGACTAATCTATAGCCTCACAGGATACAATTGCCAAGGATGTAGTGCGCGAGGAGGGTGTGTTTGGCTGTCTCGCCGTCGATAACATTTACAATGTCTTGGCCAAAGAGGACCCTATAGCCTACCTCCTGAACGGCACTATCGACCCAATGTTTGCCGAGAACCTGAGGACCGCTCACGTACCAAGTACAATCAGCTCATGGTTCTCGTCGATCCGCGGCTTCGTGAAACCCGCCGGCTCGGCCCCGAGCACCGACCTGGCCCCGGCACTTGCGAAGCCACCAACAAGCCGGCTACCCTCTCAGCTTGAGTTGGAGGTGCACGATTTCACACGCGAGGAAATCGCAGAGAGGAAGGCATTCCTACTCAATGACAACGGCCAGGTGGATTATTACCTCCGCTCTGGAACCGGCCCCTTGGAGCTTCAATATCTCAACATGCTCAGTGCGCACACTAGCTACTGGACAAACAACGACCTGATCCGTCTACTGTGCATGGAGATCGGGAGGGAGCCCGGAAAGGCGAACACGTTGCCGGCGTTGAGGGCTGTGAAATTGACTAGGGGGGACCGGCTCAAGAAATAGGTGAAGAAATCACCATCGTCTTTCGCATTACACGGCGTAGCTATAGACAGATGCCATCAATAGAAACCAGGTGTTTTTGTTTCACGGTGTGTCATGAGCCCCGATCTATCGCCACCCGCTCTCCAGACCCCTCACCAGGAAGCACAATCACATGCCGCTATCAAGCTCCATCATGCCCTCATCCACGTCATCATCCATGTAGTTGTCAGAGTCGCCTCCCGCCCGTATCTGAGGCATCCCGCTGTTCCCGTTGGCCGGCATGTCCTGCAATTCTTGTATGCGCTGCTCGTCCAGGTCTTCCTGATGTTTCTTGAGGTCAGCATAGCTCCACGTACTGATGCCCTCCTGGTCCTTCGCCCTGAATGGTTGGGCCATGCCCCTGAGGAACCGTCTCGCGCTGCTGACAGCCATGTCTGTGCTCAGGTTACTATCCGCATCGAGGAGCGCCTGGTTGATCCACTTGGGGAGCTGCGTCCGCTTCTTCTGAAATCGTCTGTCTGCCAGCACCATGATGCCATAATCGTCTTTGCCCCGGAGCACTCGTCCCAGACACTGCGCAGCGTGGCGCATGGCATCGAAAGAAAGGAAGTCATTTTCGCGTATACGGTACGTCTCTCGAAGGAATTCAAGTCGGGCCTTGAGGATTCGCGATTCTGTGTACTGGAATGGAACACCAATGCACAACACGGTGCGTCCATACTGATGGTCAAAATCGATCCCTTCCGAGACTTTGCCCCGGGCAACACACAGTAGGACGGCGCCGCGGCCGTTGCAGCACGCAGTACGGTATGTCTCGAGGGCGAGGGAAGTCTCCTGAGCATCGGGCGTTTCAACGAGGATGAGCTTGTATTTCCACACCTCGTTGAGGATCCCCATACCCTGCCACATGCTGATGATGGACTCCATGTACAGGTAAGAGGGAAAGAAGACGACAAGCCCATCTGGCGTGATTTTTGCGAATTCGGTCAGGAGGTTGCCGTAATTGCGCACTACGCTGGGCTCGTTGCGCACTTGAAAGCTCGTTGAGATAGCAGCCTGGTCGCTGCCGCGCGTGACGATCATTGGAAGGAACGACTTCCGCGCCAGGGTCATGCTGTAGGACTCTTGCACCACAGTGGAGAAGCCGAGCATCTTGGGGTATATCTCGAGCGGCGAGATTGTGCCGGACGTGATGATGACAGAGGAAAAGCGTTCAAAGACCGGCTTAATGGCGATGGCTGCGTCTAGACAAGTGAAGTGGAGGATGGGGTTGGGCACCTCCGCCGTGTCAGACTCGTAGGGTTCGAGGATGAGTAGGAAACCCTTCTCGTAAGTTGCGACCAAGGTCGCAAAGGTCGCCACCTCCTGCAGGGGCTGGTAATCCTCAATGTTCGTGAGCTCGAGCGTCCGCACCAGGGAAGTCAGGCGTTCGGCACAGAACCTCAACGGCTTTTTTTCGATGAATGTGTACTCCTTGAGGTGTGACAAAAACGAAGGCGGCGTTTCTGAAATGACCTGTCGCACCTTCATGCGTGTCTTGAGATATTCGATAAAGCGCTTCAGGAATGCAACAAAGTGCTCTGCTCTCCTAATGTTTCCCGGGACAGCCTCCTTGAGCAAATCCTCTGGAAGCACCGGGTTCGCCATGAGGGACCCCTCATCTCGGGCCTCGTCCGCATCTCTCAAGCCCTCTACAAGCTTCTGGTACTCGTTCTCGAGCGCCTTCTGGTCTGTCTCTCGCATATCTGAGATCTTCCTCTCCAGATTCTGGGCCCCTCGGGTGGCTTTCCTTAGCGAGTCCTCGGTTATGTCGGTGCTTAGGGACTCGATGCAAACATTGTCAATGTTATGGGCCTCATCGAACACGACAATACAGTCCTTGGACAGGTCCTTTGAGACGCGCTCGGCAATCTTTGGATCCAGAAGATAGTGATAAGAGTAGATGATGACGTTGCAAAATTGCATCTGGAAGAGACGCGGTCAGGGCCACCACACGTACAGGGTAGACAGGAAGGAGTGAGGCATGCCGGGGGACTGACCATTCGACGAGCAGTGAAGTAGGGGCATTGCTTGTGTTGCTCGCCATAGCGAAGAAGGCTTTCGAATGTCCACACACCATTTGGTATCAAGTTGTGAGCCTCGAGAAGATCCAGGTTCTATCAACATCAGCACCCTGGGTCCAAGACGCGGGGTCTTGTACGTTGGGGAGGGATGAGATTACATCGTGATAGACACAAAGGTCTACATCTTCGCCGCGTTCCTTCTTCTCCTTGACAAAGCCAGCGGTCAGGCTGCGACAGCGAGCATCGACAACGGCGCCGCTCTTCTCGCGCTTGACCGTGGGGTGGAGGCAGAGATTCTTGCGACTGGACAAGCCGACTGCCCTGAAGTCCTCCTCGTAGCCCAGCTGTTCGGTGCGGTACTTCATCAGAGCCTTGAGCTCGGCCAGTGCCTTTTCGATCTCGGACATGGTACCTAGCCGAGACAAGCTTTGTCAGGGCAGGCCGGCGGAAGGGGAGGCAGGGGCCGGGAAGGAAAAGAGCTTACGGGAGCAGTATATCAGCTTCCGGCTCTCTGGGTAGTAGATCTGATAGGCGACAATGAGAGAGAGCAAGGAGACGGTCTTGCCGGTGCCCGAGGGCATCTCCAAGACAGAGTGACCTCCAGCATCGAGGGTTTCTATGCAAGGGTCAGCGGATGGTCCTAGTCAGCCAGGCCAGGCTCAGAGGAAGGCGACGCGTACTCTTCAGATCACACATGTAGCTGAAAACAAGCGTATCGGGTCAGCATGGTGATGAATGACTGCGGGGCGGCGGACGATGATGCTGTGGGCCGACTCACGCATATTGTTCTACAAGGGGTTGTCAGTTGAGAGCGACGGAATGGCCGGGGGGGGTCAAAGGGGCACCGACCGGGATAGATGCGAGGATATGGGAAGAGAACGGGCAGATCACTAGGTTGTCCTGTCAGCGGGGAGCACCAGACCGGACAAGCCCTCTCACCGGGGCAGGTAAGCTCCCAAGGGGCCGGCCAGGTGCGTACTCGATGTTGAACCTCATGGCGGAGGAGCTGGTGGGGCTCGAGGCGTCTTTGGCCGAGCCCGAGCGGAAGAGTCAGGATTGAAGAGGCGGCGTGGACGGGCAAGAGGACGGACGGGAGGATGGGCCGAGGACCTCTGTTGCTCAATCTCGGTGGGCCCAATCCAAGACGACAGACAGCTACGCGACAAGGAAGCCAGGGTGCGGGTCTCGAGCACGTCGTGGACCCGAGCGAGGCCTTGGACAATGGGTCAGGAGGTCTGGCTGCACAATCTGTGTCGTGGCCTTGATGGTGGGTGCCGATACCGACAACGCCCAGCCAACATGCTTGCGCAGCAGCAGTCGAGACTCGATGTCCGCCCGTCGACCGCGCTGTCACGTGCGCGGCAGTGTCGTTCAGCACAGGGTACCTAGGTACCTACCTACCTAGGCACTACCTAGGTATGTAGTAGCTGCCTACCTAGGTACCTAGCTGCCTGCCTAGGTACCTAGCTGGGTACCTCCGTACCTCTGGCCGCTTTCACGTCCCCGGCTGCTTGCTTGACTTGGTCGGTCGCTCGATCTGCCATCGGGGTTGGTACTTTTAGGCAGCCTGCTTCTATAATAAGACAACTGCCAGAACCATGCACGGCGCACCAACAGCGACAGCCAACTGCTAACTGCCAACAGCCAACTGCCAACGGCCGACTGCTTTGCCATTTTTACCACCCAGGGTGTCATCGCCCGTACCGACATGAAAAGTGCTCTCACCACCGCACCAGCCGTTGCTCGCTTGCATCTGGTCATCGGGCCGCTGTGTCTGGAATCGCCACACGATGCAGATGGAGATGGAGATGGAGATGGAGATGGGCGGCTGCGCGTGTGCTGTGCGGCGCGGCTGCGCCTACTGGCGCCACGGCCCGTGTCTTGCATCCTGTTATGCACACGGGCACGGCGAAATGCCCCCAACGTGTGCAACGGACCCAAGGCGGAGAAGTAGCACTATGACAGCGGCCAAGGCCAAGGCCTCTGTGTGCCTCAACTGCCCCTGCGAGGCGTGCATACCGTGCTGCCGTTGTCGCCAGGCAAAAAGTTGTGTACGGAGTACCACGTACAGGCCACAAATCGCGGGCTGCACGGCCAATAGTGTACTGTGTAGTACTCGATAACACCACACTCCACCCGTCTGCGTCGCCGCGGCCCTGGGCCAAATCAACGACCCGTGCACCCTCGACGCTGGTTGGCTCCTGGCCGGCCCAACCAACAGCCGTGCGCGATAGCCAGATGCAGCTTCAACCAACATGTCAGCCATGTCCATCCAGAACAAGCTCTTCATTTACCAACCCATCGGGTCTCTTTCATCATTCGCTGCGGGGTCCTGACTCGGTGGCGACCTCGTTCATTTCTGCTCCCACAGAACGCCGGGGGAGGGCCCGGAGGGGTGAGGGTGAGGGTGAGGGTGAGGGTGAAAGAGCGACAAAGGATCATCTCGAGGACATCCATCCTGCCACTTTCCGCCTGGTCGGGTCGAGGATGGCTTGGGCTTTGCAGTTGACTGACCCATTCTTATCAGCCCTTCAGCCCTTCCTGGTCGCTGACCCATCAGCAATACTACGGGCCGTTGGCACTAAGATGTGCTAGACCATTGGCCCTCTGAAGAGCTGGCAGTTACGTAAGGTGTCAGAGCGTGCAACTGCGGTGCGCTGCACGTGCTATGCACGGGTTCTGCTGGGAGAAATACCCTACTCCGTACAGTCGTCCGTGGCATTGGGCAGTTGACGAGGCTGAGGCACAGCCCCCAGAATGCCGACCTTCCGGCCCTGGGGAGCTGCGATCCCGCGAGGTGTCAGGGCGTGCACATCCCGCGTGCTGTGACGGTCGTGCTGGGCTAGGCTCGGTCTGGAAATGATAATTTTCGCCCTTGGGGCAGCGTTTCATTCTGGATCGAATCCTTTCGGTCGCCTACGGTGCGTGGCCTGCAAAAGATCCCTGCAAGGTGCGCGGGCAGCGGGTGGTTGCTCGAAATAGTCCTCAGAGCTTCTCAGCTCACCCTTGGCCCCACCGTTGCACCCGTGGCCGGTCTAACTCGCATCTGTGGCCCTGTGCCTGTGCCTTGTGCCTGTGTCTGGCGCCGACCGTTGACGAACTGATCGGGTCCACGCAACCCGATTCGACCGTGTCGAGCAACAAAACCTCCACCAAGTTTCGTAGGGCTACTTTTAGCCCATGCGTGCTTCGGCTTCAGCTTCAGCTCCTGCGTCGGCGCCGGCGTCCTTGCTGCGTCTAGGCCTGCAGGTGCGCATGCACATGCACATGCAGATTCGCCTGCACCCGCACCGGTCTCTGCGGGTGCAACCACCACAGCCTTGCTTCCATGTGTCTTCGACTTCTTTGCACAGAAGCCCGGCCAAGCCATGCGCAGGTGCCTGTTCTCGACTGGCTTCTGCCTGCCTGCCTGCCTGCCTGCCTGCCTGCATGCCTGGCCATACAATGTCTCTGAGTCACAGACCAGCCGCCTCGTTGGGTGCTCAAGTCATGCAACGCATGCCAGACCCAAGAGATCCGGCACGTGAAGAAGCGTGTGCCGGTCATGTGGATTG
Organism: Diaporthe batatas; assembly: GCF_019321695.1. Lineage (NCBI taxonomy): Eukaryota > Fungi > Ascomycota > Sordariomycetes > Diaporthales > Diaporthaceae > Diaporthe > Diaporthe batatas. The sequence goes on along the minus strand of NW_025408559.1, from coordinate 26,444 downwards.
TGGGCTCTGCGTCTCGGTCTATCTCGGCCCATGGGCCATGAGGCTCTGCTTCGTGTGTGCCGTCATCCGCAAAACGTGCCGGGGCACGACAGACTCACCCGTGGCGCACTTATCTCGGGGCCCCAGGAAGGATCTGCAATATTTGGTCACTGCTATTCAAGGTCACATCCCACAATGGGGTTGGTTGCCCGTTTATGGCCTTTGATATCATGTTGCGGCCCCCAGACCCAGAGTGGTGCCCCCCCCTGGCCCCCATCTTGTCTGTGTCTGTTGGTTCTACCCCGGCGCCCTCCTCAGCCCACTCAGCCCACGCACCCTTGTCCATGTCGGTGGCCATGTCCATGTCCACATCCGTACAGCGACGCCTTACCCACACATCCTTCCTCTTCTTGTCTTTCCGTGTGTTGGTGATAGATTAGTGTTGGTGATGCGCGTGTTGGTGATGCGTGTTGGTTGACCTTCCTGCTGCCCAGCATTGCACCATGAAGTATTCTGTGTGGTCAGGGACTGGACAGCCCCATCCTGTCCGTCTCACACCCCCCTTCTGCAGGCAGAATTTGGCTCAGTCGCGGAACCAATCCTCCCACTCCAAGCTTTCAAACCCATCACATCGCATCATTCGTCAGGCGAACATTAGACAAACCGGTGGGATCCATAAGTTGCAGCCCGGCCCAGCCCTCCTTCTTGGCGCCGGTATATCTGCACCCCAGTCTGCCCTACCACGAGTGAACAGGCACAGCTGCCCATCCTTGCATTCAGTCTGACTCCTATCTCGAATAACAAGTTCGCGGCTTACATCTTAGGAAACGAATAGACTATCGATCTAACTACTTAAAATATCCAGTCTCACCCGCGCCGCCTCCGCCTTCTCCTTGATCACACCCACACCCTCATCCACGCCCTCGTCCGCCGCGCCCCCACTCCCCTGTTTTCCTTAATTGATTTCCTTCCGGCCCCCCCCCCCCAAAACATAACGCTAGACGTGGCCCGTCATCCCTTGGCCCGTCGCCTCGAGCTCACTTGCATACACATATCTGTTTGGTCTCCCCTGCGTTGGGTGGTTGTAGTGTTGACCAACGTTGAACCCACCGGCCTCAACCCGGACAGCCTTGTACAGCACTGACAAACGCAAACGACTCGCGAGGATCCTGTTCAGTCAAGAGTACTGCTTGTCACCACGTAATCCGTGCTTTTGGGAGACTCTGCCTGGCGCGCCAGCCGGTCCTCGGGCGTACCAATCACCACTTGGCCCTTCCCTTTTGCCTCGAGCCATGGACCTCACGCCGCCGCTCACCAAATCACCCGCCTCTACACCGAAGACGTATTGCCCATCAGAGACATCCTCCTCGGACTATCCCTCGCCTGACCTGGTGGAGCAGCACTACAGGATCTCGTCCATTTACGAGTCTGATGCTCCCTGCTCGATGGCACCAGAGAATTCACTCCCTCCCCTCGACGGCCTGGCCCAAGGAGAGTGGAACCCCGCCGCGGCTCTACATCCGTCCTTGACCACCGCGTCCATGTCCAGTGTGCTGAGCGCCGAGTACGACCCCTTTGCCGCTTATGGTGGCTCTGTGCCTGGGCCCTACACCCACGACATGTATGGCAGCAACTCGCACACGCCACCCCAGACCATGGCTGCATCCCGCTCTCCAGATCCATCCCTCCGAAGGTCCTCACTGGCCTACACACATTTGCCAGCGGCGTCGAGTCCAACAACTCCCAGAATAAAAGCAGAGACACCATCTGAGTATGAACAGACGGAAAGCTCCCACTACCCGTCGCCGCGAATCACGAATGCGCCATACTCGACAAATATGGGCTCGTACCCATCGCTTCCGTCACTTGGGCAACCGGCAATGCAATCAGCTAGTGGATACGCATCAGAGGGGCCCGTGACGGCCTGGACCAAACCGGACGAGTATCCCCTGGAGCCGGAACGTTTCTACCTGACCACAGGTAGCCAATCGCCAGCTGCTGTGTTTGGGCAGCAAGAGGCAAGGAGACCGGGACGGCTTGGAAGTAGGTCGAAACGGGCACCGAGGAAGCTCACGACCAAGGAGGAGGCCAACTTCCAGTGCGATGTAGAAGGCTGTGGCAAGTTGTTCAGCCGCAGTTACAACTTCAAAGCCCACATGGAGACACACGACGAGAAGCGCGAGTACCACTTCCCATGCCAGGTTGAAGCTTGCACCAAGAAGTTCGTACGCAAGACCGACCTCCAAAGGCATCACCAGAGTGTGCATGTGAAGGAGCGTAATCACAAGTGCGACTACTGTGCGCGCATGTTCGCCCGCAAGGATACGTTACGAAGGTATGTCTATGTGGCCCGTCGAATCTGCACAGAGCTTCGCGCTGACTCCTATTCTGCCGTGTAGACACATGGACGACGGTTGTTCCAAGAGATTCGATATCGGCACCTTGGACTTGCGTCCTAGCGACGAGGATAACGACTCTCGCACCCTGCCCCCTCTGACGATACCGCCATTGAGTCGTGGATCGTCTGAAGTGAACTCGAACTACTCGTGGGCAAGGTGAAAGAAAGGGCAAGAAAGGGTTCCTACTGGTAGGAAATCCGTGTAAATCAAGCAGTCAGACCATCTGCGCCAGCCAGCGACTTGGGCTTTGTACAATACAGCGTTGAGGTCTCACGACCCCGGCAAAAGTCTTGCAGCGTAGTGTCATTGACGGCGTGAAGCTCAAGCGAGCTGATGACCGTGGCCTTGCAGGGCTTATTATGGGGCCCTGAAAATGCACACCACCTGCGGACAAAGAGGATGGTCAATTGGGATCCATCCGAGGCAACCCACCCGTAGATTAAATTCGGGTATGACGGGACAGACCAGTATCTATTATGATAACTCGTGCTCCAAGAAAAGCAAGAATGGCAACACGGCCCCTCCAGCTCGTTTCTCTCCAGCCCGTAACCTCGTGGAGGTGTGTACAATGGTCGATGAAGATGGCCTGAGCGTGATGGTCCAGTGCATACAGAATGTGATCACTGAAAACTCCACGGTTACCCCGAGTACAGCATCAATTCTGCCGTATATGCTACCGGCCAAGCTGATGAGCATCTTTTCGAGCAACGAGAGTGAAATCCTTCCTCTCCCGCTCTTGCTCTGTCAGCGTGCGGATCAACGTATCAAACTCCCCTCCCTCACCCTCCAATAGGATTTCGACTACATCCGCCTGTCTACCTAGGCACTGCCCGGGAACCAGGCAACAGATGCATGCGTGGTCATGGATTGTGCGATGTGGCACGATGAGGCGAATCTGGAGTCGCTACAACTCGACGCCGCTCGTGGGACTAACTGAACTGCTCTGGACGGTGGTGTGCTGCATTAAGCTGGGTGGGACTGACATCTCAGTCCGATCTCCTAATGAAAGGCGCGACACCGAGCACGACCCCCAGGACAAGCCAACACGTACCTGGCCCTGTGCGCCTACCTGCCAATAATCCACTCGAAATCCCCAAGCCGGTTGGGGAAATTGCCATGTGATTCCAGCGGAATATATATGTGAGTGGACGGCGCAGTATTTGGATAGGCTGCTCGATGACGGGGTCGCCTCAGGGGGTTCGGATACGAAGGCAATCAACAAGCAAAGATCTCACACGCTTTCTGGTGGGAGGGTTTCGTCGTGCCAGTGTTTTGTGCGATTCCAACAATTTCCCATATCCCATGGTCTTCACATCTAACGCATTCCACAATAACCCGGTGGTAGATCTGCTGCGACCGGATTGCGACCGGATTGCGACCATCAGATACGGATAGAATGCATGGCGAGGGCCCATTTCCGGAAGGCTTTGTGCAACATACAGACAGCACCCGAATCAACGATGAAGCCCCCTCAACCGACAGCCAAGGAACCACCCCAAGCCCTGGTCACGATGGCTTTAGCATTGGAGACGTTGCGGCCATATCCTCTTAACCCTCTACCAGCCACACTCACACAATGGCTAGATGATACAGCCTCACCATCTACTATCCCACTCCCTCGACCCAGGAATGGGCAAGACTCCTGCATGGCCAGCAGAATTCTCCTGTTCCCAGCTTAGCTGCACCCATTAGAGCCCCCTGCGGCCCGATTGAGAATCGAGACCATTTAATGTTCCAGTTGGCGGTGCGGGCTTCGACCGCGTGCAAGGCAGGTACGCTGTCACATCTTGGGGTTGTCCAGAGCAAATTGTATCATGCTGGCCATTTGCACGATCCGGAACGCGAGCAGAGGCTTCGGGTGGCTGTAGCGTCTGTGAAGGAGTAACGGCGGTACCGCTGTCGCATCAAGCCCATAATCCCCACACCCACCTATTTCGATCATCCCGACGAGGTCGCTTGGCCACGCGCGCAGAGATTGGACAACCCATTTCAGGCCATACTTCTTGCCTGTGACCAGAAGTTCTCCATCTTCGACCGGGCAAGAATATCACGCGCTTCGCCATCCGTCTCAGCCACCTTTGAAGTCCAGCGCTTGAAAGCCCTTGTTTTGACCTCGCCTTCAAAGACAAGTTTGCAATAATTGAGGGTCATATCCCTGAGAGCGCCACTCTCATCTTCGGCCACGAGCCACTGCTTCTGTTGTGCTGGCTGGACATCCCGAGATGGGGCGTTCTCGGTCCAGTCAATACGGTTGCACATGAGCTTCTTATATTTGTTGATGCTCCACTGGCCGCCCTCTACCACGACCAGGTTGAATTTTGGGTGCATGATGCAGACTCCCGTGAGGGCCAACTGCTCGGCATTCTTGTGGATCTTGAAGCGATGTTGGCCGTTGGCCAAGCTCCCAACCTTGAAGACCAGAACGTGGAGGCCTTTGGCTGCATCCTGTTCTTGGTTTGATGCAAGTTTCTCGTGTTGTTGTTCCTTGGTTAACTTTCGCTCCTCGTTGGTCTGCAGGTGCTTTTGGTGTCTCTCGGCAATCTGCTGGTTCACCATGGCCTCGACGGCGGTTGGATCCTTGACAGCCTCCTCGCCCAAAACACGCATGAGATTGCCCTTCTTGACCTTTGGGGGAGGGGCGGGGACGAGACCCAGTCTGATCTTTGCCTGCTCTTCCTTGAGCTCCGCCATCCTGCGCTGCCTCCGGAGTTTGGCTTGTTCCTTGGACGTGAGGTACATGGGCTTCGGTGCCGGTGTGTTTTTCTCCTGGGGGGGTTCCAGCGCCACAGGATGCTGAATCAAGTTTGTCACAATGCTGTCCTCGCTGCCGAGTTTGATGGAGAAGGGGTCGTCTAGGGCGTCATACGAGGGAACCAGCGCCTCGTCCCACCATTCGATTTCTGGGGGCGCTTCTACCACAAAATTCTTCTCGCCGAGATCCTCGTCTATGCCTGCCTTCCTTGTCTGCTCTGCGATTCTCTTTTTCATTGCTTCGAGGGCGGCTTGCCTTCGGAGGGCATTCGCCTGCTGTATGTATTTTCCCTTTTGGTTGAAGAGGAGCTGACGGGGGACCCTCTGCTTACCGGCCGGGGTGGTCGAATCGGCGGGAGGCAAGTAGGGGTTTACCCCAGAGCCTCCAGTTTGCGCACTTCTTGGGGTAGGGTTTTTCTTGTTGGCTGGGAGCTTCCCTTGTTCTGAGTGAAGCCGTGAGGGCGGGCCAGCCCCTGGTTTTTGGTCGGCTGAAGTAGAAGGGGATGGCCTCCACTGGCCCAAGTCTTCCAGGGCCGGATGGAGCCCTACATTGAGACCTCCTTTGGCTTTGCTACCATCAATGGCAGCAGCCACACGTGCCTTGAGAGCAGCCATCCTGTCGGCAGGGGACTCTTGTTTTTGTATGCGTGATGAGGCGTCATGGCGCGGCCCGAGGCCGTTGGCTGGTGGAGTCTGATGCTTGTCCATGATGGAGATTTCGCCGGCAAGCGGTCGTGACGCAGGAACAAGCCGGGAGACGCACAGAAGCTCTGGTGATACAAAACACGAGGGACGTGATCGATGACCGGCAAGCGCGACTGGTCGGGGGGGCAGCCGCGCACCGTTTGCGGCAAGCTTCGAGTTCGAGCGTTTTGGCTGGGCGTGAGAAGGCGATGGGTCTTGGCGTCTGCGCCGTAGTGGCAGCTAACTGTCAGCCGTGACGACTAGGTCGGTGAGGAATGCGACAGCACAGGCGCACGAGGGAGACGGCGACGGCGAGGGTGACAGGCTGGGGTTGGCGGCGTCGACTTTGAATACAGAACGAAGCCTGCGACTAGATGCCCAGCTGTATGTAGTAGGCTAGGCCGGGCTTTGTAGGGTACGGGGTAGTCTACATTAGGAGTGCTGGGTTGCATTCTTATCGATAGTGCCTACCGCTTTCCTTTGCCAGGCAAGCGGTATTGCCGCCGTTCACCGCCAAACTTTTTTCTTCGTCCGTCTTGTCTCGTCCCGTCTCGCCTCTTTTCTCATCGGTCGCGATCGGCGCAGGGGGAAAATTTCACGGCGGCTGTCATCGCAGTCCGTTGGCTTGTATTCAGGCCAGAACTGTGCGCCCACCACCCACTACTCACCACCCGCCACCCATCTCACCAACTCAATTCCTCACCACCTCCCTCAGTAGTGTGCACCCCGTCTTCTCGCAACGCCCCGGCTGCGTCAGTCCCAAACGCCAGTGCCAGACCGGCTACTTCAGTAGTAATACCGTTGCAGATCGCAGCTCTCGGGCACTGAGCCTCCCTTCACAACTGGCCCACGGGGTCTCCACGGCGCAAGCGGTGACTTCCGGTGCCACCCCATCCTAAACCATCATGAACATCTCACAGCCGGTGTCGTCCTCGGTCGACCGGGTTGAGTTCACATTCCTTACAAAGGAAGAGATTCACGCAGTGTCGGTCAAGAAGATCGAGAATGACACCACCTTCGATACCCTGCTGAACCCGGTCCGTGGTGGCTTGTATGACCCTGCCCTTGGATCATGGGGTGAATCAATGTACGTGACCCATGTTGAATTCCCGCCCGCCCGTCACTCCACTGCCTTTCGCCTTTGCGTCCAGGTGTAAGCTCACACACCGTGGCCTGACAGCTGTACCACATGCAATCTTGGCCAGCAGTCCTGCCCCGGTCATGCTGGTCACATCGACCTTCCCGTCCCAGTTTACCACCCGACATTTATGGATCAAGTCCTTCGTCTGGTACGCGCTCAGTGCGTCTACTGCCATCGCCTGCGTCTACCAAGGCGAGAAGTCCACCGTTATGTCTGCATCTTCCGCCTGCTGCAATACGGCCTCCTCAAGGAGGCAGGCATGGTCGACGCCATAGGAGAGAACTTCCATGGTTTGGCCATGCCCGATGTTCCCCAGGCGGATATAGCCGACTCAGACTCTGAAGACCAAGCCGGGGCCTCTGACGGCGTCATGCGGGCGCGTGATGCCTATGTCCGCCGGGTCTTGCAGGAACATCGACCTGCTTTGGGTCGCCGGAAGCACGAAGGTGCCGCTGAGCTGCGTACCGCCCTGGTTGGCGAGTTCTTCAAGGACATTGTCAAGACAAGGATGTGTGCTTCGTGCCGTGGCATTTCTCCAATCTATCGTAAGGACCGATCCGTCAAGATTTTCGAGAGGACCCTATCGGGAAAGGAGCAGGCCAAAATGGCAAAGGCTGGTTTAAAACGAAGCGAAGGCATTCCGAGCCACGCATCCAAGAAGAACGACAAGAGAAGCGGCTATGGGTCTGATGAAGGTGTTGCCGATTTGTCGTCCACCGACGAGGAAGGAAACACATCGGACGAGGGCAGTGGCGACGCACTGGACGAGGACGGTGATGTTGTCCCGCGCAAAGCCACTCGGAAGCAGCCCTCGGAACAGGAGGCTATCGCTCAGCGGTACCTCTCCCCGGCTGAGGTGCGGCATAGGCTGACCACGCTATTTGAAAAGGAGCAGGAAGTCCTGGCCCTGGTGTATTGCAGACAACAACGCGCCAAGACGACGCCGCTGCTTGCCTCCAACATGTTCTTCCTGGAAACTATCCTCGTGCCGCCCAACCGTTTCCGACCCGAAGCCCGCACCGGGGACTCTCAGATTGCCGAGGCACAACAGAACAGCCTTTACAAGAACATCATCAGGGCGTCTGCGCAACTTGCATCCATCTACAGGCAGATACAGGACCAGTCGACAGGCATAGTTGATCCGAGAGGACGAAGAAGCATGACAGCACTTCATGAAGCATGGACCGAACTACAGGACTCAGTAAACGCTTTGATTGATCGAAATCTCAACCCGGTACAAGGGGCCGCAGCGAAGCGGAATGAGGAGGGAATCAAGCAGAAGCTCGAGAAAAAGGAGGGTCTTTTCCGAAAGAATATGATGGGAAAGCGAGTCAATTATGCCGCCCGAAGTGTGATTTCCCCGGACCCCAATATCGAGACTAATGAGATCGGTGTTCCTCCGGTCTTCGCCCGAAAACTGACCTTCCCCGAGCCCGTCACAAGCCACAACTTCAAGGACATGCAGCAGGCTGTCATCAATGGAGTAGAGAAATGGCCCGGCGCGTCAGCCATTGAGAATGAGAATGGTCAGACCATCAACCTGCGGAACAAATCCTTGGAGGACCGTATCGCGCTCGCCAACCAGCTGCTCGCCCCAGCCAACAACACCTCCAGCGGGCTGAGGAACAAAAAGGTTCATCGTCACTTGGCGAATGGTGATGTAGTCCTAATGAACCGCCAACCGACTCTGCACAAGCCCTCCATCATGGGTCATCGGGTCAGGGTCCTGCCTGGCGAGAAGACCATCCGCATGCACTACGCCAATTGCAATACCTACAATGCCGATTTCGATGGTGACGAGATGAACATGCACTTTCCTCAGAATGAGGTCGCGCGCGCGGAGGCGTTACAGCTGGCCGATACAGACCACCAGTATATTTCGGGCACTGCAGGCAAACCGCTACGTGGTCTCATTCAAGACCACCTGTCGGTCTCGGTCGCGCTCTGTGACAAGGATACTTTGTTCGACAGGCAGGCCTACCAACAGCTCATCTACGGTGCTCTTCGTCCGGAGAGCGGTCATATCCTAGGGGAAAGAATTGCAATGGTGCCTCCGGCGATCATGAAGCCCCGAGCACGGTGGACAGGCAAGCAAGTCATCACGACAATCCTCAAGAACATCAAGCCGCCAAACTGCGGTGATTTGTGGATGAGTGGCAAGACCCAGATCCCCGCTGCACGATGGGGGCCAGACTCGGAGGAGGGTGCTGTCCTCTTCCAAGGTGGCGAGTTCATTTGCGGAATTCTGGACAAGTCTCAGCTCGGACCGAGCTCTGGTGGCTTCATCCACTCCGTTCACGAAGTCTACGGACCTGCCGTTGCCGGCAAGCTGCTCAGCAGCATGGGCCGCCTCCTGACGAGATATCTCAACATGAGGGCATTCACCTGCGGAATGGATGACTTGAGGCTGACACGAGAAGGGGAAGAGAAGCGGAAGGCCACGCTGGCAGATGCTCCTCACATTGGCCTCCGTGTTGCTGCTAAATATGTCACACTTGACGAGCAGAATCCTGGGCCATCAGACCCTGAACTTCTCAGCCGCCTGGAGGAAGTCATGCGCGATGATTCGAAACAGGAGGGTCTCGATGCGCTAATGAACAAGGGCTCGTCCGAACTTTCCAGCGCCGTGACACAAGCGTGTCTGCCTAATGGTCTTGAAAAGCATTTCCCAAAGAACCAAATGCAGTCCATGACGACTTCCGGTGCAAAAGGCTCTTTGGTCAATGCGAACCTGATCTCCTGCAACTTGGGTCAGCAAATTCTGGAGGGCCGGCGAGTTCCACTCATGGTCAGCGGTAAATCACTGCCAAGTTTCCGGCCATACGACACGGATATCCGGGCCGGCGGGTACATTGTGAACCGATTTTTGACCGGCATACGGCCACAGGAATACTATTTCCATCACATGGCTGGCCGTGAAGGCTTGATCGATACGGCTGTCAAGACGTCCCGTTCTGGCTACCTTCAGAGATGTCTTATCAAGGGCATGGAAGGTCTCACAGTTGGCTACGACAGCTCGGTCAGGGACTCAGACGGAACACTGGTCCAATTCCTATATGGTGAGGATGGGCTCGACATCGCGAAGCAAAAATACTTAACGAATTTTGGCTTTGTGCTCCGCAACTTTGAGTCGCAGCTGGCGCAGACTGATCACGACGAGGCCGCCACGCTAGGGTTGTTCGACCACAAGGAAGAGTTCCTCAAGAAAAACAAGATGGCAGTGAAGAAGGCGAAAGCGGGATTAGTCAACACTGATGAGCCTGTCAATTGTGCGGTTGCTTCCGCACGGAATGCGTTTGCCACCTCGGAGAAATTCTACGAGGCCATGTCTGAGTACATCAAATCCAACCCGGACTCACTGATCAGGGACAAGAAAGACAAGGACGAGAACAAGCTCTTGGCGAAAGCCATCACTTTGCCTCGGAAACAAGTCGAGAAGATTCTGGCGGCCAAGTACTTGAGGTCTCTAGTGGAGCCTGGTGAGGCAGTTGGCATTGTCGCCGGGCAATCAGTTGGAGAACCGTCGACACAGATGACCCTGAACACGTTCCACTTGGCTGGCCATTCGGCCAAGAACGTCACGCTGGGTATTCCTCGACTCCGCGAAATTTTAATGACGGCTAGTGCGAACATCTCCACTCCGGCCATGACACTCGTACTAAATGAGGAGCTGTCAGCGGAGGACGGTGAGATGTTCGCCAAAGCTATTAGCGTCTTGCCACTCTCCCATGTCCTAGACAAGGTGTCCGTTAGTGAACGAGTCGGAAAAGGTATTGGATATGCGCTGGCAAAGGTATTCCGCATACGCCTCAAGTTTTTCCCTTCGCACGAATACACAGAAGCATACAACATTGGTATTTCCGATGTTCTAGACACGGTAGAGAACAAGTTCTTGTCACAGCTGGCCAGGGACATCAAGAAGGAAATAAAAAAGAAGAGCAGTGGCGTGACTTCGGCGACGCCAGTTGTCGGCATCAAGTCTGGCACCATCGAAATGGCCGGCCCTCCACGCGAGGTGGAGGGCCCTGCGGGCGGTGACAACGAGGACGGAGACGATGACGACGACGACGACGGTGATGGCGATGCTACAACCGCGAAACGACGAGCTAACCGTGGTGAAGAGGCGTCATACGGCCCCAACGACGAGGAGGATGACGCAATCCAACAGCGGTTGCAGAGGGAAGGGGACCTTGGCAGTGATGACGAGGATGAAGGTCTCGGCGAGAGCCCGGTTGCTGAAAATGATGACGTCCCGACTGTTGAGGAGGGGCCGTCTGCAAGCCAGGCCGTCGAGGGTGCCTCTCGCGAGAGCCGTGTCAAGGAGAAGACACCCAACGTCACGGAGTTCCGGTGCGACGAGTCAAAGGGCGAGTGGTGCGACTTCGTCTTGGAGTACGACGTCAATGTGCCCAAGATCCTCATGCTCAACTTGGTGGAGGCTGCTGTACGAAAGACGCTCATCCAGCAGATACCAGGCGTGGGCCAGTGCACCTTCGTCGCAAAGGACAAGGTCTTTGATGTCCGGGCCGGCGGGGAGGTGGAGGCGGCGGTTGTTCACACGGCCGGCGCTAACCTACAAGCCATGCAGAAGTACAGCGACTACATCAACCCAAACAAGATCTCGACAAACGACATCGCCGCCGTGCTCGCTGTATATGGTGTCGAAGCAGCGCGGAACAACATCATTCGGGAGTTGAGTAATGTCTTTGGCGGCCACGGCATCAGCGTCGACAACAGGCACCTGAACTTGATCGGAGACCACATGACAAGGAATGGCGGCTTCTCGCCGTTCAACCGGATGGGTCTGCGGGGCAATGTCAGCCCCTTCACCAAGATGAGTTTCGAAACAACACTGGCGGTACTCAAGGATGCGCTACTTGATGGTGACTGGGACGACCTGAGCACACCGAGTGGGAGGCTGGTACTGGGAAGGCTAGGGAAGGCAGGGACAGGATCGTTTGATGTATATACTGCCGCGCCCATGAGGCACTTTGATCCGATGAGAGCAGATGCGATGGAGCAGTAAAGCAGGTAGACACGATGTTTTGAGATAGGCCGGAACGGCGCCGGTTCCCGGGCCTTTGACGAGAGGAATGAACATGGGTTCCTAAATGCTATCCTGATAAAGCATCGCACCGACTAATATGTTCACTCAACAGTCAAGACAGATCACAGAACCCACCAACACCGAGCGCGATGTCTGCCGGACCGCCACCCGTGGACCCCAGCCCGCCAGCGAGCCAGTTTGAGCAGTTATTGGGCTAACATAGTGGCAATGCAGCGACCAGGATCCTCAAGGAGGAAGCAAGGCCCATGCTATGGTGAGTTTCCAGGATGGCTCGACGGGCGATGCTGTCAAGCTCTCTGCAAAATGGTGTTCTTGAGCCGGTTGGGCTCACATCAATTTTTTTTGCAGCAGCCATGCTCAGGCACTGGGAGGCTCAAGCGCGCACGACAGACATCAACGCCTACAACCAGGCCCTTGGGCATTCAGCACACTCACGCCGAGTACTGCAGAGGTAGGGTACACAACACGGCAGGACTTGAGTCCGCGCTTGCGGGCCAGTGGGGTCAACCCGCGTCGCGTCGCGTCGCGCGGCGCTTCACGGGTTTACATGTCATGTTTACTCATACATACTTCAAGTAGTGAGCAGACAACGAGAGGAGATACGCACGTCTCTCGCAAGCACAAGACGGTAAGTGTTTTTGATCATGAATTTCCCTGTTCAATATCGGGCGGCGGCAGCGTCCCATTAGCTGCGTATTCTAATGTACAACCCGCCCCAAGAAAGCATCGCAACTGAACGCCATGGATCCCCTTTCCCTGTGGATATGACCATCGTCAACCGAGCATTGCTGTTAAAAAATCATCGTGACCGTCCCAAAAACCAACCCATCAAGAAATCCCAGTGCAAAGTAGGCTAGAAAACCTAGTTGCGCTCACCACGGAGGCGGCGGGCGAGCTGGATGTCCTTCTGTGGGGTTGTTAGTGAATGTTCCAAGGCGCGTGCGGGGCAGAAGTGTGACGTACCGACTGGATGGTGACACGCTTGGCGTGGATGGCGCACAGGTTGGTGTCCTCAAAGAGGGAGACGAGGTAAGACTCGACGGACTCCTGGAGAGCACCGATGGCGGAGGACTGGAAGCGCAGGTCGGACTTGAAGTCCTGGGCGATCTCACGGACCTGGAGTGGGTCAGCGGGGGCGGGCAGACAGGATGACGAGGTGGGTTGGTGGAAGCAAACATACCAGACGCTGGAAGGGGAGCTTGCGGATCAGCAGCTCGGTGCTCTTCTGGTAGCGACGGATCTCACGCAGAGCGACGGTACCAGGCTTGTAGCGGTGAGGCTTCTTGACACCTCCGGTGGAGGGCGCGGACTTGCGGGCAGCCTTGGAGGCAAGCTGCTTGCGGGGGGCCTTGCCACCGGTGGACTTACGGGCGGTCTGCTTGGTGCGGGCCATTGTGATGATGAAAAGTGATGACTTCTTGAAGTTTGATTGATGACGCGACAAGACGCGGTGCAAGTGTTGATGGAAGAAGGTTGTGGTTGGCTGGGTGGGTGGGGTGGAGTGGTGGATGGATGCAGAGGGAAGAAAGCGGGAGAGGGAATGGGTGGGGGATTGGAGATTTAAGTAGGTGGCGGCAGGTGTGGATCGGGCTGCTGGCTGATTCTGGTTGCAAAGGGGCGGGCGGCTGCGTGGGTGCGGGAGGGCTGGTCTGTGCTTTCCCGTTTTGGGCCAGGTCGGGCGTGGGCGCGGGCGCGGGCGCGGGCGTGGTGTGGAAAAGGGACGGGGGACGGGTAGAGTGTGATGGGCACGACAAGAAAAAAACAAGGCGAGTTTTTGGAGGGCAAAAGCGAGCCTGTTTGGCAGGCAAGGCAGGGAAAGTGTGGCAGCGTTTCTGGTGGGAGATTTGGGGTGTGCTTGCAGGGATTCGCACGGCGCCGATTTTCGATTGGATGCAGCAGCGCCCCGCCCACCAGACCTTTCCGTTTTGGGCCAGACCTCTCTTGCTCTGTCACCCGTCACCCGTCACCCGTCAGTCTTGCCATTTTCCCAGATGCTTCAAAACCCACCTCGTTCTGGTCTTGTCCAGTCGGGTTGGAGGGGACCTGCAGGCAAGGGGCTAATAACTGTGGGTGGTGATGATATCTACGGGGCAGGCCGTGTAGCCTTCCTGCCTAGGCACCTAGGTATCCAACAACCACAGACCATAATCTCGTCCTTCTTCTACAGAGACCTGTCCAGCATTTAGAGGCCATTGTTGCTGCCAGCCAGCCAGCCCGTCTTATGCGCACCTACTGTGTAGCTAGCTGTGTAGGCCCTGCCGTTGCCGCCAACTACATAGGTACCTAGGTACCCAGGTAGGTCACCCACGCAGCCACGGGGCTCCATCCTACACGTGCATGTGGTGGGGCCCATGAAGGAATGCATTTGATCAAGTGAACAAACGACGGTGGTGAATGTCATTAATGAGCGATGGATGTTGATTGTAGTGCCTCCAAAGAAAAGAAACATGTGCAGGCTCCCGATCTGGCTTGGTGCCTGAGGGCCTGGCCAATCATAAAATTCGCCTGCTCTGCCCTCGACATTTTCAATGGGGCCCCTGCAACTCAGAGCCGCGAGCTGCCGCTGCCTGCGACGGGCCTAGCGTGCTGATCCGAGGTTTCGCCCCTGGCAGCCTGGCTGATTTGCATCACAGCACCCAAGTCCAACCCGTGGCGGGCCCGACCCTTACTTAAAACCTCCCGCTTCCCCGCGTCACATCTCTTGTCGCCATTGTTCGCTCCCCATCTTGATCCCACCCATTCGTCAACCACCAACCCAATACAACTTCTTTGCCTGTGATACCCCTCGTGGTACTCCATCAATCATTCTTCATCAATCCACACTTCTTCCCCACATATCAACATGACTGGACGTGAGTAACCCCCTCTATGTGTTGCTCTCGCATACCATGTCGCGCCGCAATGCGACGCGTCGTCGGGCTTGTCCGCTGACCAGGCTCTTAAACAGGTGGCAAGGGCGGCAAGGGCCTCGGCAAGGGAGGTGCCAAGCGTCACCGCAAGATTCTTCGTGACAACATCCAGGGTATCACCAAGCCCGCCATCCGACGTCTCGCCCGTCGTGGTGGTGTCAAGCGTATCTCTGCCAGTAAGTTTTGCCCCGCGTCCCGGCGCGTCTGCGTCTGCGTCTGGCCTGTCGGCAGCCGGCTGACCCCATTTGCCTGTAGTGATCTACGAGGAGACCCGCTCCGTCCTCAAGTCCTTCCTTGAGGGCGTCATCCGTGACGCCGTCACCTACACCGAGCACGCCAAGCGCAAGACCGTCACATCTCTGGACGTTGTCTACGCCCTGAAGCGACAAGGCCGCACTCTGTACGGTTTCGGTGGTTAAACATCTCATGACTCGGCATTGGCTGGCGATTCACAATTGTTTTTCTGTTTGAGGCGGGGGTTGGCATCGGCACCAGGGCAGGTTTGGATTGTGCCTACTATGATGATTATGGGATTCGGTTTCTGCTTTGGGTTCTCTGTACCATACGGGCAAACGGTGTTCTGAGTGGATAACATAATTGATACCTCCATGCTTCAGGAGGGCGTACCTGATGGTACTTGATGAAAACACATTCTGCCGACAAGCTCTATACCTTCGTCCGTGCCCACGGCTCCATTTTCGTGTCCATCTTGTGCCACAGATCGCGCTGTGCCATTGGCGTCATGTTCTCGGGAAGGTCGGGGAAACCAGCAGCCTGCTCGCCCCTGCTACGTGCATATGTGCCCAGGTTGGAGGTCAACGCCCATGAAGGTCTGGCTCCGCCGCTCTCACTCTTCTCACATGAGCCCCTTGGGCTTTGTAGGTCAGCCAGATACCAGCCGGGCAAGGCTTTCCCATGCGTTAATGCACGCATGCTGTTTGTTGTTGTTGTTTTTTGGGGGTTTTTTTTGGGGGGGGGGGGCTGTCCCCTATGCCTACGGGGCGTGACTTGGTCATTCCTCTGAGAGAGTCTACTGCGGTCCATCAGTTGAAACAACATGAACAGCCCCTGGCGGACTCTATGACCCAAGCCTGCAAAGGGAGGCCTCCATGTATGCTTTCTGTAGGCTCGTGAATGGGCGCCTGCTTTATTACCTGTCTGTTTTTTGTGACGGGGGCACACATTGCGCGTCAATGTATTGCTGGGGCCGGATGTCTGTGGTTGAAACTCACTTGTGAAGGAATCAGGCTCGTTCTCGGTTTCGATGTTCCCTGCGGACTCCATAGTGTTTCCTTTCCCTGCACATGTGAGTCTTTAGGCGGCCCGACCGTTCCATTTCTTCATTCCAACACGGCCATGCAGGTTTGCTCCAGAACATTACAATTTCTATTCTCAGCAGCCAGGCTGTACATTAGCTCCGTTGATACTTGCCTACAACCTGCTTATCCGTCCCTAGAACACAGCTATTTCACTAGGGGTGTATTAAAGATTACTATATTTTTACTGTTATTTAAAATTTTAAACAGCACTTACTTTACTTTAAAAGAGCTTAGAGCCTTAAGAGTTATAAGTAGCTAATATATCTAGTTGCTTCTGTTAAACCCTATCTTAATAAGACTATAGTTTATTATAAATATTCACCTAGTATGCACACTATAAGCTATCTTTTATGGTAGCTAAGCGCCGTGTAAGGCCACACCTGAACCAGTGGTGATGTGGTCCAGAGAGTCCCGCTTTTCAGCTATTTCCATGCACTGTGTGATGCGAGTCTCGGTGTCATCTGGCTGGTTCATCTGAATCTTTGTCCATCTTGACCGAAATAGCTTTAGCCATGCGAAGTGGCAGTGCCTCGTGTGCCAGCCATGACTTACGAAGGAGTAGCCGCCCACATCAGCGAGCCCCGCTTCTTCGTCCAGTGCTAGCTGTTCTGTTTGATTAGCATCAGAAAAGTACTTCCAAGCGCCCTCTTACCCGGGCCCAGCGCTGTTGAACCGCTCGATGAGTTCGTCGTCACTGCAATGGGGTGGCAGCCACGCAGCCATGATCGTGTCTGTACTCGCAACCTTGAGAACGCGCCTTGGCGACCGAGTCCCCACAATTGCATGTTACTCGATCGTCTCCAGTTCCGGAGGTTATCATGGTCGACACGGCCCTTTGTAAGCCCTCGTGCTGACTGTGGTGGCGTATGGACTGGTTTCGAATGTGGTCCTTTTTAGGAGTGTGGATAAATGTGATGAAGACCCAGTGTGTGAGATTGATTAGAGATAGTAGGTATGGTGGTTTCGTTTTTAATCCCCATACATATAAAATGTACATGGCGCCTTTATACAGTGGTAAACACTTATAACCTAGTGTTTGAAGAAATATAGTGCTAATAATAGTAGAAAGAGAATATAGTAAGATAGTAGGTATGTTACTAATATTATAACTATTAATGATTTTTATAGAGCTTTATATAATGATAATTAAATAGAATTCTTAGGGTTTTAAGTGCTTACTACTATATAAAGGTATTATATATATCTTTAAATATATATAAAATAAAAGTAAAATTATATAAAATTTTTAAAAGCCTTTATATATTTATTATTAATATAATTTAAAAAACTTTAACTTTAATAAAATTATATATTAAATAATATATAAAAGATATATTATATAAAGATTTTTAATACATTATTTTTAATTATATTATATATTTTTAAAGATTATTAAATTTTTAATTTTTAATATTTTAATTAATTATTAATTTATAATTTAAATATAAACTAATAATTATAATATATATATATATATATATATATATATATATATATATTAAATATAAAATTTAAAACTATAAGTATATTTTTATAATAAATATAAAAATCTTTAATAATAATATATATTTTTATAATACTTTTATAAAAAACTTTAAAACCTTTTCTTTATTTTTATTATATTTTTAATATTATTAATAAGTTAATAATTATTAATATAAAAATATAATTTTAAATAAAAGTTTTTTTTTTTTTTTTATTAATTAATTAAATATTAATATAAATAATCTTTATTTAAATTATTTAAAAATAAAAATAAATTATATATATATATTATAAAATAATAAATAAGTTAATATTTACTTACTTAACTTTAATATTTATTAACTTAATAATTTTTATAAACTTACTTAATATTTATTTTTCTTAATAACTCCTTTATATTTATAAATACTTTTAAATTAATATTAAAATACTTTATAATATAATTTCCTTTTAATTTTAATACTTTAAATATAAACCTCTTTTAAACTACCTTTAATATACTTTTTAAACTATATATATTTAAGTATTAACTAAGTATTTAAATATTAATTAAATATTAAAAGATTAGAAGTTTAAAGTATTAAAGAGTTAAAAGAAGTATTAAAAATTAGAAAGAGTAAAATCTTTACTTTTACTTTCTTTACTTCTAACCTTTTAATATTTAATTAATATTTAAATATTTAATTAATATTTAAATATATATAGCTTAAAAAGTATATTAAAAGTATAAGATATTATATAAGTAATATACTTATATAATAGTATATAAAATAAGGTTTATAAATATATATAATTTACTTATATAAATAAAATCCCTATAATAATAAAATAAAATAAAAGCCTTTAATTTATATAAAAATAAATAAATAAAATTATTAATAAATCTCTAACTATAAGGGTTTATTAACTATAAGCTATATTTTATATACTAATAATTTATATTATTATATAACCTTATAATATATACTTATATAATTAACTTATATAAATGGTTTCTAAAACCTTCTATATAGAAGGTATTTAAGTTTATATATACAATTAGTATCTTTATAATTAATATTAGTTACTTTAATTTACTTTAAATAAATTCTTTATTAATTAATTATTAGTTAATTATTTAATAATAATTAAGTAATTACTAATTCTAAATTAGTAATTAATTAATTTTAAAATATTTTAATTAGTATAAAATATAACTATAAATAAAAGGGTCTTCCCTTAAAATAAATCAACTAGTTAATTAATTAAGTAAGTAATGATAACTATTAATATATTTACTATTCTACTATATACTAATTATTCCCCTATTTAACCTAATAACCTCCAAAAGGTTATAAGCCTAGATATTTATAACAATTTATATATTATTAATTTATATTTAACTTATATAACTATTTCAACCTATTAAATTAACCTTTATATTATTTAATATTAAATCTCAACCTTTTAACTATATAATATTAATTAAGTATTATTAATTAATTTTAATAAATTATATTATTTTAACTATATATAAATAAATAAATATATATTTATATATATAAATTTATATATATACTTATATATTTATTATATATTATACTTAAATTTATATATTACTTATAAATTTAAATTACCTAAATTTATTTAATTTAACTTTTAAAGTTATACTTTTAATATATATATATAAATAACTTATATATATATTAAAATAATTAATTTTAATAAGGTTATAATTTTTAAACTAAAAGGGATTAAGAATTATATAATTTAATTTTTAGGTTAAAACTTATTTTATTAAAAGGTATTTTTAATTATTAATAATAATAAAAATAGCTAATTATTTATTTAATAATAAAATACTAATAGTAATTAAATTACTATATAAAGATAAACCTTTATTATAATTAAGGAGTATAAATAATATTAAATAGACTTAAAAGAAGTTAAAATTTTTATATAACCTAAAGGGTTTATTATAAATTATTTAATTTTTAAGAGTTTTTAATATTAATTTTAAAATTTAATAATAATATTAAGGGTATTTAAATAAAATTAAAAACTTATTAATAGTTTAAATATTAAAGAGATAAAATTACTTAATAAAGTAATTATTAACTAAATTTTATTTAATTTAAATAATAATTATAAAATTTTATCTTTAAAGTTATTTAAGCTTTAAGAAATAACTTTAAAACTTATACTTTTAAATTATTATTTTCAACTATTATTAATAAATATAAAATAAAAAGAGTAATAATAAAGTTTATTATATTAAAAGGTTATTTTAAAATAAAAATAATAATAAAATAAAATTAATAGTTTTAAAACTAATAATAATAGTTTTAAAATTAATAAAAAGCCTTATAAAAAGACTAAAGGCATTTATTATATATATTATAAGATTAATAATTATATAGTTGATAAGTATTGGTTTTTATACCCTTCTAAAGCCCTTAATAACTGGAAATTACCTAATAACCCTAATTATTCATTTAATAAGAATAATAGGGATAATAGGGCCTTAAAAGACTGTATTAAAAACTAAGAGGCTTTATTAGCTGATTTTAATAATAAAAATAATAATACCTCTAATATTAATTTCGATTTAATGGAATTAAATGATAATAATAACCTAAATAAAAATAACCTTAATATAGAGGATAAAGAGGTAAATAATAACCCTTTATATAATAATAATAATAACCCTAATATAGTATTATATATTAATAATAATTTAAAAATAATTTAAAATTAAATAATAAAATTAAATAATAATTTTAATAAATATAAAAATATAAATAAAATAACTAAATTAAATAATTTAATTATTAATAATATTATTAATATAAATATAGTTTTATAAAAATATTTATTATACTATAAACTATTAAATAATAAAACTATAAATTAAAGTAATATTAAAAATTAAAAATAAAAGTATAGGTAATTTACTTATTAAATTTAAAGATAGTAATAAAAATAACTAATTAAAAATATTTATTATATACTTAAATTAAATATTAATTTACTATTTATAAATAAATTAAAAATATATATAATATTAATTTTAATAATAATATTATACTAATTAATAAATATAAAAATAAAAATAATAATTAAAAGAAAGCTATTAATAGAATTTATTATATTTCCTTTAAATCTATTTTAAATTATTTTAAATATACTTATTTAACTTCTTTTATTAATAAAAATATAAATATAAATAATAATATAATATATAAATAGTATATTTATTATAAATATATAAATATAATTCCTTAATAAAATTATTAAATATTAATAATATTACTTATAATAAAACTAATATAAAAGAATTTAATAAATATTTATATAAAGTATATATTAAAATTAAATTTATTAATAAAATAAATAAAAACTTTTAAATAATATTAAATATAATAAATTTAAGAGAATTTATAATAATATAAATAGTTCTTAACCCTACTTATAATAAATATAAGTATTATATAATATTTTTAAATAAAAATCTATTATTTAAATATATATTTATTAAAGTATAAAATAAAGTATTTAATACCTTTAATATATATAAAGTTAAAATAAATAATAATAATAAAAGGACTAAAATTAAAAGTTATTTATAGATAATAAAAGAGAATATATAAATAAATATTTTAAAATAATATTAAAAATATTAGTATTATATATTAAAATTTATTTTTATATATTAAAAGCTTAATAGATTAATAGAAAAATTAACTATATTTTATTTAATAAAGTTAAAGCCTTATTATTTATTAGTAATTTATTTAAATACCTATAAGGTAAAGCCCTATTAACTATTATTTATATATATAATTAAACTCTATATAAAGTCTTAAATTATAAAACTCTTTTAAATTATTAAATAATAAAAATAATTATAATAATATTAAAACTTAAAAGTTTATAATTTACTATAAAGATTATAATCTTAATAAAAGTAAATTAAACCTTAAAGTTAAAAAGGGTATTAATAGGCTATAAAAGAATAATAAAATTTATAAAGTATAAAATTTTTAAATAGATAAGTAATTTAATTTTATAATATAAAAATAATTAAAAATTAATTTTTACTTTTAAAAATAATAGCTATAACCCTAATAATTTAATAACTAATAATAAAATTATAAATACTAATAATAATAACCTTATAAAAATAATATTAATATATAACTAATAAAATATTAATATTAATATTTTAGTTAATATAAATATTATAATTTAATTATTAGAAAATAATTATAATAATAATAATAAATTACTTAATAAAAATATTAATATTTTAAATAAAACTAACCCTAATAATAATAATATTAATATTACTAATAATAATAAATTAATTAAAATTAGAAATAACTTCCTTATAGTTAATAAAGTAAAAATAATAAAATAATAAATATAATAAATTATTTTTAAATTATAAAAATACCTTATTATATATATATAATTTTAATATTAATAGATTTATTTTAATTATTAATATTTTAAATAAGTTTAATATTTATAAATAGGCTATAAATAACCTTAATATTAAATAATAGTTATTAATTATATAAGAAGTAAATATATTAAATAATAAGAATATATTTAATATAATTAATTTACTATTTAATAAAATAGCTATAAGGTAGATAGGTTTTAAAGAAAAGCTTATAAATAATAATTATATTAACTTTAATTAAATAATTAATAATAATAAAACCTTTAGATATAAAGCCTAATAGATTATTTAGGTTTTAATTAAGTATTAAGGTAGATTATTTAAAGACTTTTTCTATAACCTATTATATTAAAACTTAATATATATTATTAATATTAACTATAAATAAAGAGTAGATTATAATTTAATATAATATAAAAATATATTTATTTATATTAATATTAATATTAATATATATATAATTTTATCTATAAGGTTATATATTAATAAGAAATATAAAAATAAAATAGTTAAATTAAATAAAGCCCTATATAGCTTAAAACAAGCTCCACGCCTATAGAATAAATATTTAACTAGTATTTTAACTAGTTTAGGGTTTGAAATATACCCTTACAATAAAGGCGTATATATAAATAAGGAGCTAAAAGTAATAATTATATATTATATTAATAATATACTAATTATTAATATAAATAATACTAAATTATCTATATTAGAGAATAAAATAAATAAGTATATCGAAATAGAAAAAATAGGGCTATTTAAGTCGTTTTTAGGTAACGATATATAAATTGACTATAAAAATAAGCAGTTATATATAAATCAAACCATATATACTAATAAGCTCCTAAATAAATTTAATATTAGTATAAATAATAACTATAAGCCTATTTTAATACCTGGAGTCCTAGGGTTAAAATTAAATAAAAATAATAATATAAGTCCTAAAGAGGAAATAACTAAATTTTAAAAACGAATAGGGTCTTTATTATATTTAGTATTAAAAACTAAACCCAATATAGCATATAGCGTTAATTATAGCTCAAGATTTATATCTAACCCTAATAAAGAGTATTTTAACGCTATAGACTATATATTTAAATACTTATTAAAATTCCCCAATTTAGGACTAATATACAATTACTCAGGCAATAATTTTATAATAAAAGGGTTTATAGACGCTAATTAGGCGAATAACTTACCCAATAGGCGTAATACTACAGGTTATATATTTAGCTTATCTAATTTTAACCCTAAAAATAATAACATCTCTAATAATAACATTATTAATTAAAACTTTAACTATAAAAACTATAACATTAAATAGTTATAAGACTAAATATATAATATTAAAAAGAATATTAAAAAAGCTATTTATTTAAATAATCTATATACATATTTTAATAATATATTAGAATTAAAGTATAATATTCCTACCCCTATTATATTTTTAAATAACTAATCAACTATTAAATTAATAAATAACCCTAAATTTTATAAACAATCTAAGCATATAGACCTAATATATTACTATACTAAGCAGGCTATAAATAAAAATAAGGTTAATTTACTATATATACCTACTAAAGAGTAAATAGCCGATTTTTTAACTAAAAATCTACCTAATCCCCAACAAAAAAATTAATTAAAATAGCTAATATATCTAATAACATAATAGATCCACATAATTATATATATAGGGACTTAAACCCTAATAAATAATTAATTAGTAGATTTAAAATAAAATAAATAAAATGGAAAATAAATAATATACTATAAATTATCTATATATATAATATAAAATTAATTATAATCTACACTATATAAATAAAAATAGGATATTACTAGTAAATTAATATATATATATAATAATCTAGGTTTAAAAATAAGAGTTAATATACCCTATATAAAAGATATAGTAACATATAAATAAATAAATAATAAATAATAATAAAATAAATAAATATAGCTAAAAATAAATAAATAAATAAATAAATAAATAAATAAATAAATAAATAAATAACTATAAGGGCTAATTTTTATATAAATATAAAAATTATAGGAATATAAAATATTATATAAGTAATATACTTATATAATAGTATATAATAAAGTTTATAAATATATATAATTTACCTATATAAATAAAATCCCTATAATAATAAAATAAAATAAAACCTTTAACTTATATAAAATAAATAAATAAAATCATTAATAAATCTCTAACTATAAAAGCTATTAGCTATAAGCTATATTTTTATATATTAATAACTTATACTATTATATAACCCTATAATATATACTTACATAATCAGCTTATATAAATAGGTTTCTAGAACCTTCTATATAAAAGGTATCTAAGTTTATATATATAACTAGTATCTTTACAATCAACACTTAATCTACTTTAAATAAGTTCTTTATTAACTAACTATTAGCTAATTATTTAATAATAATTAAGTAATTACTAGTCCTAAATTAGTAATTAATTAATTCTAGAATATTCTAATTAGTGTAAAATATAACTATAAATAAGAGGGTCTTCCCTCGAAATAAATCGACTAGCTAGTAAATTAAGCAAGCAAGTAAGTAACAATAACGATTAATATATTCACTATTCTACTATATACTAATTATTCCCCTATTCAACCTAGTAACCTCTAAGAGTAGTATTATTAATAATTAAATTATTTAATTTAGTTATTTTATTTATATTTTTATATTTATTAAAATTATTATTTTTAGTTTTATTATTTAATTTTAAATTATTTCCTAAATTATTATTAATATATAGTATTATATTAGGTTATTATTATTATTATAAAGGGTTATTATTTATTTTTTATTTTTTTATATAAGGTTATTTTTATTTAAATTATTATTATTATTTAATTTTATTAAATTAAAATTAATATTAAAGGTATTATTATTTTTATTATTAAAATTAATTAATAAAGCCTCTTAGTTTTTAATATAGTTTTAAGGCCTTATTATCCCTATTATTTTTATTAAATGAATAATTAGGATTATTAGGTAATTTCTAGTTATTAAGGGCCTTAAAATATAAATAAATACTTATTAATTATATAATTATTAATTTTATAATATATATAATAAGTAATTTTTAGTTTTTTATAAGTGTTTTTTAATAATTTTAAAACTATTATTATTAGTTTTAAAATTAATTTTATTTTTATTATTATTTTATTTTAAAATAACCTTTAATATAATAAACTTTATTATTACTCTTTTATTTTTATATATTATTAATAATAGTTGAAAATAATAATTTAAAGTATAAGTTTTAAAGGTTTTTTAAAGCTTAAATAACTTTTAAAGATAAAATTTTTATAATTATTATTTAAATTAAATAAAATTTAGTTAATAATTATTTTATTAAGTAATTTTATTTTTTTAATATTTAAACTATTAATAAGTTTTTTAATTTTATTTAAATACCTTAATATTATTATTAAATTTTAAGGGATTAATATTAAGAATTTTAGAGAATTAAATAATTTATAATAACCCTTAAGGTTATATAAGAATTTAACTTTTAAATTTATTTAGTATTATTTATATTTTGTAAATATAATAAAGGTTTATTTTTTATATAGTATTTAATTACTTAATATTTTATAATTAAATAGGTAAAGTTATTTTTTTATTATTATTAATAATTAAAAATGTTTTAATAAAATAAACTTTAACTTTATGATTAGATTATATAATTAATTTTTTAATTTAAAAATTATAATTATATTAAGATTAATTATTTTAATATATATATAAGTTATTTATATATATATATATTAAAATATAATTTTAAAAATTAAATTAAATAAGTTTAAAATAATTTAAATTTATAAATAATATATAAATTTAAGTATAATATATAATAAATATATAAATATATATATATATTTATATATATAAATATATATTTATTAATTTATATAATTAAAAATAATATAATTTATTAAGAAAATAATTAATAATATTTTATTAATATTATATAGTTAAAAGTTAAGATTTAATATTATAATATAAAATTAATTTAATAAGTTAAAATAGTTATATAAATTAGATATAAATTAATAATATATAAATTATTATAAATATTTAGGTTTATAACCTTTAAAGGTTATTAAATTAATTAGGGGAATAATTAGTATATAAAATATTAATATATTTAATAGTTATTATTATTTACTTATTTAACTAATTAATTAATTATTTTAAAGGAAAGACCTTTATTTATA